>NC_140683.1:982500-2182500 GCF_054131305.1 Coturnix japonica
CTGATCTTCCCGGCCCCGCGTCCGTCTTCCACCTTCCCCCCCCCCAGTCCACACCGCACGAGCGGGAACCCTACCCGTACCCGACGGCGGCCCGCCTCCGCCTGCCCCCACCCCGGCCCTCGCCCACAACCCGCCCTCTCCCGGACGCATCTCGCCCGACCGACCCGCGACCGTGTTTTTTTATTTGTTTGTTTGTCTCTGTTTTTGTTTTTTTTTTTTTGTTTGGTCAGTCGGTCACTCGCTCGGTTATTTGTTTGGACCCGATTGGCCCGTTTGGTTTTTTTCTTTTCTTTCCTTTTTCCGCCGGGGTGCTCCTGACGGCCCGGCCCAATGGCGGCTTGACTCGGCGACCGGAGCCCGCCAAAACGCCTCGCCACCCCCCCAGCCCCACTGCCACCACCGCCACCACCGCCACCACCTCCTCCTCCCGCCGAAAATCCCACGTACCGTTCCACCTCATCTGCCGGCTGGGAGAGAGGCTAGGCGCGAACCCCGCGGGGGACGCGGCCGCCTCCCGCCGGCCCACCTCTCGCCGCTGCCGTCTTCCCGCTGCTCTTTCGCCATCCCTCGCCACGCGGCCTGCCCGCAGTCCGGATATCCGGCCCGAACGGACCTTGGTGGGCGGGGCCCGCGCACGCGCCCACGCTCTTCCTGCAGAGCCGAGGAGGCGGGGGGGGCGGGGCGGCTTTTTCAAAATCTAAAAAAGGGGAAAGTAAAGAAGAACCCACGAGAAAAACAAACAAACAAACAAACGGAAAATAATAAAACCGAGAGGGCGCGTGGGGGCACGGACAAACAATCGAACGGACCAAAGTACGAACGAACGGACGAACAAACAAACACGCAGACAAAAGGGCAAAACCGCGGTGGCGGTGGCGGGACGGCCAGCTTCAAGCAAGGCCGAACCGAGAAGCCCGAGTGCGCCCCGACCCGGCGAACAGCGGCCGGCTCATACGTGCACCCTGGTCGTTCCGCGGATGCGGCCGAGTGGCGTCTCCGTGGCGCCTCCGGTGCTCCGGCACGGTCAACACGGCTCGACCCCTGGCCATCGCGGCTCGAGTGCGCCGGCACGGTCCAGCCTCTCCCGGCGGGCTCCGCTCGGCTTGGATGTTCCTCAGCAGAGTCGGGCGATCTGAGTTGCGGCGACACGGTCCAGCCTCTCCAGGCGGACTCAGCTCGGCTCGGACGTTCCGCGTAAGTGGCCAAGTGCCGCTCTTGTGGCTGCTCCGCTGCGCCGGCACTGTGTACCCGGCTCCGAGCATCTCTGGGGGGGGGGGGGGGGGGGGGGGCGGAAGAGGGGGGGGGTAAGGGGGGGGGTAAGGGGGGGGGGACACGGCGTCGGCGGCTAGGGGTCGCTGCCCGTGCGGCTTGCGTGTAACTGCCAGGTCTACCCGCTTTCGGCTAGGCTTTGCCGCCCTGTGAGATGGGGGGGCGCTAAAGCTCCGGAGCTTGCTGGGGGGTCGCTGTAGTTTCTTACCTACTGCTACGTCGATGTAGAGCGCCGCTTACCCTCGGAGCCGCTGCCGGTAGTCGGCGCCGTTCTTTTCCGAAGCCGATTTTTCTTACGCCTTCCGTTTTCGTCTGCAGGAGCGAGCGCGTGCTCGTCTCCAGAGGCGGCAACGAGCGGGCGCAGGCGAGCGCGGTTGAGCGCCGGGCTGTGGAGTTTTTCGGTTGCGGCTTCCCGCCGCTCTTTCGCCATCCCTCGCCACGCGGCCTGCCCGCAGTCCGGATTTCCGGCTCGAACGGACCCCGCTCAAGTGCGCCAGCACAATCCAACCGCTCCCGGCGGGCACCGCTCGGCTAGAACGTTCCTCGGAATCAGCCAAATGTCGCTCCCGTGGCGTCTCTGCATGCAAAAACGCATAGCCGACGCAGCAAAGCTCGCGAGCCGCACCGAGCCGGGGAAACCGTGCCGTGGAGCAGCTGTGGGGCACATGTGGGTCAGATCTATGGGGTAGGAGCTGCTGTGCGGCTGATGTGGGTCAGATCTATGGGCAGGAGCTGATGTAGGGAAGATTTGGGTCTGATCTATGGGTTAGGAACTGCTGTGGTTCAGATCTATGGGGCAGGAGCAGCTGTGGGGCACATGTGGGTCAGATCTATGGGTTAGGTGCTGCTTTGGGGAAAATGTGGGTCAGATCTATGGGGCAGGAGCTGCTGTGGGTCAGATTTGGGTCAGATCTATGGGGCAGGAGCTGCTGTGGGGCTGCTGTGGGTCAGATTTATGAGTCAGGAGCTGCTGTGTGGCTGATGTGGGTCAGATCTATGGGGCAGGAGCTGCTGTGGGGCATATGTGGGTCAGATCTATATGGCAGGAGCTGCTGTGGGGCACATGTGGGTCAGACATATGGGGCAGGAGCTGCAGAGGGGATGATGTAGGTCAGATCTAGGGGGCAGGAGTTGCTGTGGGGCAGATGAGGGACATATCTATGGTGCAAAATCTGCTGTTGGACTGATGTGGGTCAGATCTATGAGTTTGGAGCTGCTGTGGGGCACATGTGGGTCAGATCTATGGGCCAGGAGCTGCTGCGGGGCTGATTTGGGTCAGATCTATGGGTCAGAAGCTGCTGTGGGTCTGATGTGGGTCAGATCTATGGGCCAGGAGCTGCTGTGGGGCAGATGTGGGTCAGATCTATGGGGCAGGGGCTGCTGTGGGGCAGATGTGGGTCATATCTATGGGGCAGGAGCTGCTGTGGGTCAGATGTGGGTCAGATCTATAGGTCAGGAGCTGCAGTGGGGCTGCTGTGGGTCAGATCTATGGGGCCGGAGATGCTGTGGGGCTGATGTGGGTCAAATCAATGGGGCAGAGCTGCTCTGGGGCACATGTGGGTCAGATATATGGAGCAGGAGCTGCTGTGGGGCAGATTTGAATCAGATCTATAGGGCAGGAGCTGCTGTGTGTCAGATCTATGGAGCAGGAGCTGCTGTGGGGCACATGTGAGTTAGATCTATGGGGCAGGACATTGTGTGGGGCAGATTTGGGTCAGATGTATGGGGCAGGAGCTGATGTGGGGCTGATGTTGGTCAGATCTATAGGGCAGGAGCTGCAGTGGGGCTGATGTGGGTCAGATCTATGGGGCAGGATCTCCTGTGGGGCTGATGTGGGTCAAATCAATGGGGCAGAGCTGCTCTGGGGGATATGTGGGTCAGATCTATGGAGCAGGAGCTGCTGTGGGGCAGATTTGAATCAGATCTATAGGGCAGGAGCTGCTGTGGGTCAGATCTATGGAGCAGGAGCTGCTGTGGGGCACATGTGAGTTAGATCTATGGGGCAGGAGATGGTGTGGGGCAGATGTGGGTCAGATCTATGGGGCAGGATCTTCTGGATGCTGATGTGGGTCAGGTCTGTGGGGTAAAATCTGCTGTGGGACAGATGTGGTTCAGATCTATAGGGCAGGAGCTGCTGTGGGTCAGATCTATGGAGCAGGAGCTGCTGTGGGGCACATGTGAGTTAGATCTATGGGGCAGGAGATGGTGTGGGGCAGATTTGGGTCAGATCTATGGGGCAGGAGCTGCTGTGAGGCTGATGGGTGTTAGATCTATGGGGAGGAGCTGCTGTGGTGCAGATGTGGGTCAGAGCTATGGGGCAGGAGCTGCTGTGTGGCAGATGTGGGCCAGATATATGGTGTAGGAGCTGCTGTGGGGCTGATGTGGGTCAGATCTATGGGGCAGGAGCTGCTGTGGAGATGATGTACGTCAGATCTATGGGGCAGGAGCTGCTGTGGGGCTGATGTGGGTTAGATATATGGGGCAGGAGCTGTTTTGGGTCATATGTATTGGGCAGCAGCTGCTTTACATATGATGTGTGTCAGATCTATGGGGCCGGAGCTGCAGTGGGGCTGATGGGGGTCAGATCTATGGGGCAGGAGCTACTGTGGGGCTGATGTGGGTCAAATCAATGGGGCAGAGCTGCTCTTGGGAACATGTGGGTCAGATCTATGGGGCAGGTGCTGCTGTGGGGCTGCTGTGGGTCAGATCTATAGGGCAGGAGCTGCTGTGCGACAGATGTGGGTCAGGTCTATGGGGCAGGAGCTGATGTGGGGCTGATGTGGGTCAGATCCTTGGGGCTGAAGCTGCTGTGGGTCATATCTATTGGGCAGCAGCTGTTTACATATGATGTGTGTCAGATCTATGGGGCAGGAGCTGCTGTGGGGCTGATGTGGGTTAGATCTATGGGGCAGGAGCTGTTGTGGGGCTGATGGAGGTCAGATCTATGGGGCAGGAGCTACTGTGGGGCTGATGGGGGTCAGATCTATGGGGCAGGAGCTACTGTGGAGCTGATGTTGGTCTCATCTATGGGGCAGGAGCTGCTGTGCGACAGATGTGGGTCAGATCTATGGGGCAGGTGCTGCTGTGCGACATATGTGGGTCAGATCTATGGGGCAGGATCTGCTGTGGGGCTGATGTGGGAAAGATCTATGGGGCAGGAGATGCTTTTGGGCTGATGTGGGTCAGATCTATGGGGCAGGAGTTTCTGTGGGGCGGATGTGGGTCAGATCCTTGGGGCTGAAGCTGCTGTGGGTCATATCTATTGGGCAGCAGCTGCTTTACATATGATGTGTGTCAGATCTATGGGGCAGGAGCTGCTGTGGGGCTGATGTGGGTTAGATCTATGGGGCAAGAGCTGTTGTGGGGCTGATGGGGGTCAGATCAATGGGGCAGAGCTACTGTGGGGCTGATGGGGGTCAGATCTATGGGGCAGGAGCTGCTGCGGGGCTGATTTGGGTCAGATCTATGGGGCAGGAGCTGCTGTGGGGCTGACGTGGGTCAGATCTATGGGGCAGGAGATGCTGTGGGTCAGATCTATGGGGCAAGAGCTGCTGTGGGGAACATGTGGGTCAGATCGATGGGGAAGAGCTGCTGTTGGTCTGATCAATGGGGCAGGAGCAGCAGTGGGGCAGATTTGGGTAAGATCTATAAGGCAGGAGCGGCATTGGGGCTGATGTGGGTCAGATCTATGAGGTAGTAGCTGTTGTGGGCACATGTGGGTCAGATCTATTGGGCGAAGGCTGCTGTGGGGCGCAAGTGAGGCAGATCTACGGGGCAGGAGCTGCTGTGGGGCGCAAGTGAGGCAGATCTACGGGGCAGGAGCTGCTGTGTGGCAAATGTGGGTCAGATCTATGGGGCAGGAGCTGCTGTGGGTCAGATCTATGGGGCAGGAACAGATGTGGGCCTGATGTTGGTCAGATTTATGGAGCAGGAGCTGCTGTGTTGCAGATGTGGGTCAGATCTATGGTGCAGGAGCTGCTGTGGGGCAGATGTAGGGCATATCTATGGGGCAGGAGCTGCTGTGAGGCTGATGGGTGTTAGATATATGGGGAGGAGCTGCTGTGGGGCAGATGTGGGTCAGAGCTATGGGGCAGGAGCTGCTGTGGGGCAGAAGTGGGTAAGATCTATGGGGTAGGAGATGGTGTGTGGCAGATGTGGGTCAGATCTATGGTGTAGGAGCTGCTGTGGGGCTGATGTGGGTCAGATCTATGGGGCAGGAGCTGCTGTGGTTAAGATCTATTTGGCAGGATCTGCTGTGGGGCAGATTTGGGTCAGATCTATGGGGCAGGAGCAGCAGTGGGGCAGATGTGGTCAGATCTATGGGTCAGGAGCTGCAGTGGAGATGATGTACGTCAGATCTATGGGGCAGGAGCTGCTGTGGGGCTGCTGTGGGTCAGAACAATGGGGCTGAAGCTGCTGTGGGTCATATCTATTGGGCAGCAGCTGCTTTACATATGATGTGTGTCAGATCTATGGGGCAGGAGCTGCTGTGGGGCTGATATGGGTCAGATCTATGGGCAGGAACTGCTGTGGGGCACATGTGAGTTAGATCTATGGGGCAGGAGATGGTGTGGGGCAGATTTGGGTCAGATGTATGGGTCAGGAGCTGCTGTGTGGCTGATGAGGGTCAGATCTATGGGGCATGGGCTGCTGTGGGTCAGATCTACGGGACTGGAGCTGCAGTGGAGCAAATGTGGGTCAGATCTATGGGGTAGAAGCTTCTGTGGGGCTGATGGGGGTCATATCTATAAGGCAGGAGCTGCTGTGGGGCTGACGTGGGTCAGATGTATGGGGCAGGAGCTGCTGTGCGACAGATGTGGGTCAGATCCTTGGGGCTGAAGCTGCTGTGGGTCATATCTATTGGGCAGCAGCTGCTTTACATATGATGTGTGTCAGATCTATGGGGCAGGAGCTGCTGTGGGGCTGATGTGGGTCAGATCTATGGGGCAGGAGCTGTTGTGGGGCTGATGGGGATCAGATCTATGGGGCAGGAGCTACTGTGGGGCTGATGTTGGTCTGATCTATGGGGCAGGAGCTGCTGTGCGACAGATGTGGGTCAGATCTATGGGGCAGGAGCTGCTGTGCGACATATGTGGGTCAGATCTATGGGGCAGGATCTGCTGTGGGGCTGATGTGGGAAAGATCTATGGGGCAGGAGATGCTGTGGGCCGTATGTCGGTCCGATCTATTGGGCAGGAGCTGCTGTAGGGCGCATGTGAATCAGGTCTATGGGGCAGGAGCTGCTGTGGGTCAGATTGTCATGGTTTAATAATGTTGTAATTTTGCTATCAGTATTCCACATCATAACATCATATAAAGCATGAATAATTTTACTGAATCTGCAACTTACAGAAGAAGACTACATCTCCCAGAGAGCAACACGATGGGTCACGGGACCTGGACTCTATATTAACTCTGTCGCAGAACAGACTGACGTCTTTCGAGTTCTGGCGTTCAGGGCAGTGTGTGGGAGCCTTCAGCCGTTCGCCCAGATTCACAGTAGGCCTCTCGGTTACGGGACTCATTCTCTCTCCTATTTTGCTTGATTCATTAGCTCAATTTTCAATTATATTGTATTCTATTGTGTTATCCTGTATTTCGATATAGTATTTAGTAAATAAGTGTGCCTCCTTACATCGTTGCCGCTGTTTTCTTAATTAACTTTTTCTTTTCGGCTGAGGGCCCTTCAGGGGCCCACGGCCCTTGTCACGGACGCAGGTGGATTTTTCGTTCAAACCGTGACAGATTTGGTAGCAGAGGATGGTTCCACTGTTGCAGCCACCCCCATAAGGCATTTGCCACCATCCATGAATCAGTATAAAGATGAAGCATTGGCCACCTCTCCCGTTCAGCCACATCTAAAGCCAGCTGAACAGCCTTTACCTCTGCAAATTGACTTGATTCTCCTTTACCTTCAGTGGCCTCTGCAACTTGTCGTGTGGGGCTCCATACAGCAGCTTTCCATCTGCGATGCTTCCCTACAATACGACATGATCCGTCTGTGAATAGGGCAAATTACTTTTCGTTTTCTGGTAGCTCATTGTATGGTGGTGCCTCTTTAGCACGTGATACCTCTTCTGTAGGTGGTGTTTCAATTTTTTTACTCTCAGGCCAGTCCATGATCACTTCTAGAATTCCAGGACGGCTGAGTTTTCCCATTCCAGCTCGTTGAGTAATTAATGAAATCCACTTACTCCAAGTGGCATCAGTAGCATGATGGGTGGAGGGAACCTGTCCTTTAAACATCCAATTTATTACTGGCAAGCGAGGTGCTAGAAGAAGCTGAACCTCTGTCCCAACTACTTCAGAAGCAGCCCGAACCCCCTCATACACGGCTAAGATCTCCTTCTTAGTCGGAGTGTAGCGCTCCTCAGACCCTTTATATGCTTGACTCCCAAATCCTAGGGGTCGGCCTCGGATCCTCACATCCTGCCCCGTCCGTACTGGCCCCAAGGCCACGGCACGGGCTATTTCTTGTTTTCTCTGCTCAAAAGCCTGCTGCTGCTCAGGACCCCATGAGAAATTATTCTTCTTCTGTGTTACCTGATAGAGGGGGCTCACTATGTGGCTGTAGTTTGGGACATGCATTCTCCAAAAGCCCACTACTCCCAGAAAAGATTGGGTCTCTGTCTTGTCGGTGGGCGGAGACATAGCAGTGATTTTGTCAATCACATCTGCTGGGATGTGACGACGTCCATCTTGCCATTTTATACCTAAGAACTGGATTTCCTGGGCAGGCCCCTTCACCTTGCTGCGCTTAATGGCAAAACCAGCTTGCAAAAGAATTTGGATTATCTGTTTCCCTTTTCTTGAAAACCTCTGCTGCTGTATGGCCCCACACTACAATATCATCAATATACTGCAAGTGCTCAGGAGCATCACCCTGTTCCAAAACAGCTTGGATCAATCCATGGCAAATTGTTGGGCTGTGCTTCCACCCCTGAGGTAAACGGTTCCAGGTGTACTGAATACCTCTCCAGGTAAAAGCAAACTGTGGCCTACATTTTGCAGCCAATGGGATGGAAAAGAAGGCATTAGCAATGTCAATGGTGGCATACCACCTAGCTTCTTTTGACTCCAGTTCATACTGGAGTTCTAGCATGTCTGGTACAGCAGCACTTAATGGAGGTGTGACTTCATTCAGGCCATGGTAATCCACCGTCAGCCTCCATTCCCCACTGGTTTTACACACTGGCCATATGGGGCTGTTAAAAGGCGAGTGAGTTTTGCTAATCACTCCCTGATTCTCTAATTGGCGAATTAGCTTGTGAATGGGGAGCAATGAGTCCCTATTGGTGCGGTACTGCCGTCTGTGAACCACTCTGGTGACAATTGGTACCTCTTGGTCTTTTACCTGGTGCAACCTCCCAGCACCCGCTGGGAGACCCGGCGCTCGCTGCGTTGCTTCCGTCCTCCGTTCGGGGGGTTCCGTGCGCCGGCGCCGGTGCGTGGAAAGGGGGTGTGCGGCTGGTCGCGCGCGGGCGCGTGCCAGGCCCCCTTTCGCCCGGTTTTTCCCCATCCATCCATCCATCCATCCATCCATCCATCCATCCATCCATCCATCCATCCATCCATCTATCCACCTTTCCGCTTCGTGGCGGCGCGGGGTAGACCTGGGCGACCATCCACCCGCTCGATCGGCGGGTGCAGTTTCCCATCCGTGCCGCGGGTAGACGTGTCGGCCGTAGCGGGGTTGACCTGTCAACCGGTGCAGTTTCCCGTCCGTGCCGCGGGTAGACGTGTCGGCCGTAGCCGCGCGTCACGCGGCTGTGTCAAGTGGTAAGGGTACGACGAACGGCCAGCCGCCCCCCAACCCGACCCGACCCGACCCGACCCGACTCGACCCGACCGCTTCCGCCGTTGACACTCCCTCGCGCCCACCCGCATCCTCCCCTCCCCTCCCCTCCTCTCCCCTACTCTGCCTCCCCTCCGTACCCTCCCCTCCCCTCCCCTCCACTCCCCTCCCCTCCCCTCCCCTTCCCTCCCTTGTGGTGTTATTTAAATTTATTAAAATAGGTAGGGTAGACCTGGGGTCCGGCATTCGAGCTTGGGCGTCCTCGCGCACGACCGTCTCCGCCGTTCGTCCTCCCTCGGGCACGCTTGCTTCCTCCATTATTGTGGTGGGTTTTTTTTGTTTTTTGTTTTTTTTTAAATATTTTTGTTTCTTTTAAATTTTTTTTCCTTTTTTTCTCCTTTTTTCCCCATTTTTTCTTTTTTTTCCATTTTTTCCCCTTTTTAAATATTTTTTTCTTTCTTTTTTTCTTTCTTTTTTTTTAAAATTTTCTTTTCCCCATATTTCCTTATTATTTATTTAGTTATTCATGCAATTATTATTATCGCTCTTCTGCTTTCCCATCTTTTTATTACTTTTATTTTATTTTATTTTATTGTTTTATTTTACCGCGACATTTTACGATCTATCTGTACTTTTTCACACCTTCTTCCCTTCTACTTTTCTTTGACTTCTGGCTTCCCTTCCCTTCCCTTCCCTTCCCTTCCCTTCCCTTCCCTTCCCTTCCCTTCCCTTCCCTTCCCTTCCCTTCCCTTCCCTTCCCTTCCCTTCCCGGCCTGCCTCCGCCTGCCCCCACCCCGGCCGTCGCCCACAACCCGCCCTCTCCCGGACGCATCTCGCCAGACTGGCCCGCGACCGTGTTTTTTTATTTGTTTGTTTGTTTTTGTTTTTGTTTTTGTTTTTTTGTTTTGGTCGGTCACTCGCTCGGTTATTTATTTGGACCCGATTGGCCCGTTTGGTTTTTTTCTTTTCTTTCCTTTTTCCGCCGGGGTGCTCCTGACGGCTCGGCCCAATGGCGGCTCGACTCGGCGACCGGAGCCCGCCAAAATGCCTCGCCACCCCCCAGGCCCGCCACCACCACCACCACCGCCACCACCGCCACCACCGCCACCACCGCCACCACCTCCTCCTCCCGCCGAAAATCCCACGTACCGTTCCACC
Organism: Coturnix japonica; assembly: GCF_054131305.1. Taxonomy (NCBI): domain Eukaryota; kingdom Metazoa; phylum Chordata; class Aves; order Galliformes; family Phasianidae; genus Coturnix; species Coturnix japonica. Next base: position 992,723 of record NC_140683.1, read on the forward strand.
TCATCTGCCGGCTGGGAGAGAGGCTAGGCGCGAACCCCGCGGGGGACGCGGCCGCCTCCTGCCGGCCCACCTCTCGCCGCTGCCGTCTTCCCGCTGCTTTTTCGCCATCCCTCGCCACGCGGCCTGCCCGCAGTCCGGATATCCGGCCCGAACGGACCTTGCTGGGCGGGGCCCGCGCACGCGCCCACGCTCTTTCTGCAGAGCCGGGGAGGCGGGGGGGGCGGGGCGGCTTTTTCAAAATCTAAAAAAGGGGAAAGTAAAGAAGAACCCACGAGAAAAACAAACAAACAAACAAACAAACAAACGGAAAATAATAAAACCGAGAGGGCGCGTGGGGGCACGGACAAACAATCGAACGGACCAAAGTACGAACGAACGGACGAACAAAAAAACACGCAGACAAAAGGGCAAAACCGCGGTGGCGGTGGCGGGACGGCCAGCTTCAAGCAAGGCCGAACCGAGAAGCCCGGGTGCGCCCCGACCCGGCGAACAGCGGCCGGCTCATACGTGCACCCTGGTCGTTCCGCGGCTGTGGCCGAGTGGCGTCTCCGTGGCGCATCCGGTGCTCCGGCACGGTCAACACGGCTCGACCCCTGGCCATCGCGGCTCGAGTGCGCCGGCACTGTCCAGCCTCTCCCGGCGGGCTCCGCTCGGCTCGGACGTTCCGCGGAAGTGGCCAAGTGTCGCTCTCGTGGCGGCTCCTCTACGCTGGCACTGTCTACCTGGCTCCGAGCATCTCCGAAGGGGGAGGGGGGGGGGGGGGCACGGCGTCGGCGGCTAGGCGTCGTTTCCCATGCGTCTCGACTAGGTTGGCACGGTCTACCCGGCTCCGAGCGGGCCGTGGTGCTCGGCGGCGGCTGCTAGAGGTCGCTGCCTATGCGGCTCGACTAGGTCGGCACGGTCTACCCGGCTCCGAGCGGGCCGTGGTGCTCGGCGGCGGCTGCTAGAGGTCGCTGCCTATGCGGCTCGACTAGGTCGGCACGGTCTACCCGGCTCCGAGCGGGCCGTGGTGCTCGGCGGCGGCTGCTAGAGGTCGCTGCCTATGCGGCTCGACTAGGTCGGCACGGTCTACCTGGCTCCGAGCGGGCCGTGGTGCTCGGCGGCGGCGGCTAGGGGTCGCTGCTTATGCAGCTCGACTAGGTCGCCACGGTCTACCCGGCTCCGAGTGGGCCGTGGTGCTCGGCGGCGGCGGCTAGGGGTCGCTGCCCGTGCGGCTTGCGTGTAGCTGCCAGGTCTACCCGCTTTCGGCTAGGCTTTGCCGCTTTGTGAGATGGGGGGCGCTAAAGCTCCGGAGCTTGCTGGGGGGTCGCTGTAGTTTCTTACCTACCGTTACGTCGACGTAGAGCGCCGCTTACCCTAAACGCCGCTGCCGGTAGTCGGCGCCGTTCTTTTCCGAAGCAGTTTTTTCTTACGCCTTCCGTTTTCGTCTGCAGGAGCGAGCGCGTGCTCGTCTCCAGAGGCGGCAACGAGCGGGCGCAGGCGAGCGCGGTTGAGCGCCGGGCTGTGGAGTTTTTCGGTTGCAGATTCCCGCCGCTCTTTCGCCATCCCTCGCCACGCGGCCTGATCGCAGTCCGGATTTCCGGATCGAACGGACCCCGCTCAAATGCGCCGGCACCGTCCAAACGCTCCCGGCGGGCACCGCTCGGCTCGGACGTTCCTCGGAATCAGCCAAATGTCGCTCCCGTGGCATCTCCGCAGGCAAAAACACATAGCCGGCGCCGCAAAGCTCGCGAGCCGCACCGAGCCGGGGAAACCGTGCCGTGGAGCAGCTGTGGGGCACATGTGGGTCAGATCCATGGGTTAGGTGCTGCTTTGGGGAAAATGAGGTTCAGATCTATGGGCCAGGAGCTGCTGTGGGTCAGATTTGGGTAAGATCTATGGGGCAGGAGCTGCTGTGGGGCTGTTGTGGGTCAGATTTATGAGTCAGGAGCTGCTGTGTGGCTGATGTGGGTCAGATCTATGGGGCAGGAGCTGCTGTGGGGCATATGTGGGTCAGATCTATATGGCAGGAGCTGCTGTGGGGCACATGTGGGTCAGACCTATGGGGCAGGAGCTGCAGAGGGGATGATGTAGGTCAGATCTAGGGGGCAGGAGTTGCTGTGGGGCAGATGAGGGACATATCTATGGTGCAAAATCTGCTGTTGGACTGATGTGGGTCAGATCTATGAATTTGGAGTTGCTGTGGGGCACATGTGGGTCAGATCTATGGGCCAGGAGCTGCTGCGGAGCTGATTTGGGTCAGATAAATGGGTCAGCAGCTGCTGTGGGTCTGATGTGGGTCAGATCTATGGGGCAGGAGCTGCTGTGAGGCAGATGTGGGTCAGATCTATGGAGCAGGGGCTGCTGTGGGGCAGATGTGGGTCAGATCTATGGGGCAGGAGCTGCTGTGGGTCAGATGTGGGTCAGATCTATAGGTCAGCAGCTGCTGTGGCTGCTGTGGGTCAGTTCTATGGGGCAGGAGATGCTGTGGGGCTGATGTGGGTCAAATCAATGGGGCAGAGCTGCTCTGGGGAACATGTAAGTCAGATCTATGGAGCAGGAGCTGCTGTGGGGCAGATTTGAATCAGATCTATAGGGCAGGAGCTGCTGTGGGTCAGATCTATGGAGCAGGAGCTGCTGTGGGGCACATGTGAGTTAGATCTATGGGGCAGGAGATGGTGTGGGGCAGATGTGGGTCAGATCTATGGGGCAGGATCTTCTGGATGCTGATGTGGGTCAGGTCTGTGGGGTAAAATCTGCTGTGGGACAGATGTGGTTCAGATCTATAGGGCAGGAGCTGCTGTGGGTCAGATCTATGGAGCAGGAGCTGCTGTGGGGCACATGTGAGTTAGATCTATGGGGCAGGAGATGGTGTGGGGCAGATTTGGGTCAGATGTATGGGGCAGGAGCTGATGTGGGGCTTATGTTGGTCAGATCTATAGGGCAGGAGCTGCAGTGGGGCTGATGTGGGTCAGATCTATAGTGCAGGAGCTGCAGTGGAGCTGATGTGGGTCAAATCAATGGGGCAGAGCTGCTCTGGGGCACATGTGGGTCAGATCTATGGAGCAGGAGCTGCTGTGGGGCACATGTGAGTTAGATCTATGGGGCAGGAGATGGTGTGGGGCAGATGTGGGTCAGATCTATGGGGCAGGATCTCCTGGGGGCTGATGTGGATCAGATCTGTGGGGTAAAATCTGCTGTGGGGCAGATGTGGTTCAGATCTATGGGGCAGGAGCTTCTGTGGGGCTGATGTGGGTCAGATCTATGGGTCAGGAGCTGCTGTGGGGCAGATGTGGTCAGTTCTATGGGGCAGGAGATGCTGTGGGGCAGATGTGGGTCAGATCTATGGGGCAGGGGCTGCAGTGGGGCAGATGTGGGTCAGATCTATGGGGCAGGAGCTGCTGTGGGTCTGATGTGGGTCAGATCTATAGGTCAGGAGCTGCAGTGCGGCTGCTGTGGGTCAGTTCTATGGGTCAGGAGATGCTGTGGGGCTGATGTGGTTCAAATCAATGAGGCAGAGCTGCTCTGGGGCACATGTGGGTCAGATCTATGGAGCAGGAGCTGCTGTGGGGCAGATTTGAATCAGATCTATAGGGCAGGAGCTGCTGTGGGTCAGATCTATGGAGCAGGAGCTGCTGTGGGTCAGATTTGTGTCAGATCTATGGGGCAGGAGCTGCTGTGGGGCACATGTGAGTTAGATCTGTGGGGCAGGATATGGTGTGGGGCAGATTTGGGTCAGATGTATGGGTCAGGAGGTGCTGTGTGGCTGATGAGGGTCAGATCTATGGGGCATGGGCTGCTGTGGGTCAGATCTACGGGACTGGAGCTGCAGTGGAGCACATGTGGGTCAGATCTATGGGGTAGAAGCTGCTGTGGGGCTGATGGGGGTCATATCTATAAGGCAGGAGCTGCTGTGGGGCTGACGTGGGTCAGATCTATGAGGCAAGAGCTGCTGTGGGGCAGAGTTGGGTCAGATCTATGGGGCAGGAGCTGCTGTGGGGCTGATGTGGGTCAGATCTATGGTGTAGGAGCTGCTGTGGGGCTGATGTGGGTCAGATCTATGGGTCAGGAGCTGCTGTGGGGCTGATGTGGGTCAGATCTATGGGGCAGGAGATGCTGTGGGTCAGATCTATGGGGCAGGAGCTGCTGTGGGGAACATGTGGGTCAGGTCTATGGGGCAGGAGCTGCTGTGGGGCTGATGTGGGTCAGATCTATGGGGCAGGAGCTGCTGTGGGGAACATGTTGGTCAGATCTATGGGGAAGAGCTGCTGTTGGTCTGATCAATGGGGCAGGAGCTGCTGTGGGGCTGATGTGGGTCAGATCCTTGGGGCTGAAGCTGCTGTTGGGCTGATGTGGGTCAGATCTATGGGGCAGGAGCTGCTGTGGGTCAGATCTATGGGGCAGGAACAGATGTGGGGCTGATGTTGGTCAGATTTATGGAGCAGGAGCTGCTGTGTTGCAGATGTGGGTCAGATCTATGGTGCAGGAGCTGCTGTGGGGCAGATGTAGGGCTTATCTATGGGGCAGGAGCTGCTGTGAGGCTGATGGGTGTTAGATCTATGGGGAGGAGCTGCTGTGGTGCAGATGTGGGTCAGAGCTATGGGGCAGGAGCTGCTGTGTGGCAGATGTGGGCCAGATATATGGTGTAGGAGCTGCTGTGGGGCTGATGTGGGTCAGATCTATGGGGCAGGAGCTGCTGTGGAGATGATGTACGTCAGATCTATGGGGCAGGAGCTGCTGTGGGGCTGATGTGGGTTAGATATATGGGGCAGGAGCTGTTTTGGGTCATATGTATTGGGCAGCAGCTGCTTTACATATGATGTGTGTCAGATCTATGGGGCCGGAGCTGCAGTGGGGCTGATGGGGGTCAGATCTATGGGGCAGGAGCTACTGTGGGTCTGAAGTGAGTCAAATCAATGGGGCAGAGCTGCTCTTGGGAACATGTGGGTCAGATCTATGGGGCAGGTGCTGCTGTGGGGCTGCTGTGGGTCAGATCTATAGGGCAGGAGCTGCTGTGCGACAGATGTGGGTCAGGTCTATGGGGCAGGAGCTGATGTGGGGCTGATGTGGGTTAGATCCTTGGGGCTGAAGCTGCTGTGGGTCATATCTATTGGGCAGCAGCTGTTTACATATGATGTGTGTCAGATCTATGGGGCAGGAGCTGCTGTGGGGCTGATGTGGGTTAGATCTATGGGGCATTAGCTGTTGTGGGGCTGATGGAGGTCAGATCTATGGGGCAGGAGCTACTGTGGGGCTGATGGGGGTCAGATCTATGGGGCAGGAGCTACCGTGGAGCTGATGTAGGGCTTATCTATGGGGCAGGAGCTGCTGTGCGACAGATGTGGGTCAGATCTATGGGGCAGGTGCTGCTGTGCGACATATGTGGGTCAGATCTATGGGGCAGGATCTGCTGTGGGGCTGATGTGGGAAAGATCTATGGGGCAGGAGATGCTTTGGGGCTGATGTGGGTCAGATCTATGGGGCAGGAGTTTCTGTGGGGCGGATGTGGGTCAGATCCTTGGGGCTGAAGCTGCTGTGGGTCATATCTATTGGGCAGCAGCTGCTTTACATATGATGTGTGTCAGATCTATGGGGCAGGAGCTGCTGTGGGGCTGATGTGGGTTAGATCTATGGGGCATTAGCTGTTGTGGGGCTGATGGAGGTCAGATCTATGGGGCAGGAGCTACTGTGGGGCTGATGGGGGTCAGATCTATGGGGCAGGAGCTACTGTGGAGCTGATGTAGGGCTTATCTATGGGGCAGGAGCTGCTGTGCGACAGATGTGGGTCAGATCTATGGGGCAGGTGCTGCTGTGCGACATATGTGGGTCAGATCTATGGGGCAGGATCTGCTGTGGGGCTGATGTGGGAAAGATCTATGGGGCAGGAGCTGCTGTGGGGCTGATGTGGGTTAGATCTATGGGGCAGGAGCTGTTGTGGGGCTGATGGGGGTCAGATCTATGGGGCAGGAGATGCTGTGGGTCAGATCTATGGGGCAGGAGATGCTGTGGGGAACATGTGTGTCAGGTCTATGGGGCAGGAGCTGCTGTGGGGCAGATGTGGGTAAGATCTATGATGCAGCAGCTGCTGTGGGTCTGCTGTGGGTCAGATCTATGGGTCAGCAGCTGCTGTGGGTCTGATGTGGGTCAGATCTATGGGGAAGGAGCTGCTGTGGGTCAGATCTATGGGGCAGGAACAGATGTGGGCCTGATGTTGTTCAGATTTATGGAGCAGGAGCTGCTGTGTTGAAGATGTGGGTCAGATCTATGGGGAGGAGCTGCTGTGGTGCAGATGTGGGTCAGAGCTATGGGGCAGGAGCTGCTGTGTGGCAGATGTGGGTCAGATCTATGGTGTAGGAGCTGCTGTGGGGCTGATGTGGGTCAGATTTATGGGGCAGGAGCTGCTGCGGGGCACATGTGTGTCAGATCTATGGGGCAGGAGCTGCTGTGGGGCTGATGTGGGTTAGATCTATGGGGCAGGAGCTGTTGTGGGGCTGATGGGGGTCAGATCTATGGGGCAGGAGCTACTGTGGGGCTGCTGGGGGTCAGATCTATGGGGCAGGAGCTACTGTGGGGCTGATGTTGGTCTCATCTATGGGGCAGGAGCTGCTGTGCGACAGATGTGGGTCAGATCTATGGGGCAGGTGCTGCTGTGCGACATATGTGGGTCAGATCTATGGGGCAGGATCTGCTGTGGGGCTGATGTGGGAAAGATCTATGGGGCAGGAGATGCTTTGGGGCAGATGTGGGTCAGATCTATGGGGAAGGAGTTGCTGTGGGGCTGATATGGATCAGATCCTTTGGGCTGAAGCTGTTGTGGGTCATATCTATTGGGCAGCAGCTGCTTTACATATGATGTGTGTCAGATCTATGGGGCAGGAGCTGCTGTGGGGCTGATGTGGGTTAGATCTATGGGGCAGGAGCTGTTGTGGGGCTGATGGGAGTCAGATCTATGGGGCAGGAGCTACTGTGGGGCTGATGTTGGTCTGATCTATGGGGCAGGAGCTGCTGTGCGACAGATGTGGGTCAGATCTATGGGGCAGGATCTGCTGTGCGACATATGTGGGTCAGATCTATGGGTCAGGAGATGCTGTGGGTCAGATCTATGATGCAGCAGCTGCTGTGGGTCTGCTGTGGGTCAGATCTATGGGTCAGCAGCTGCTGTGGGTCTGATGTGGGTCAGATCTATGGGGCAGGAGCTACTGTGACGCTGATGTTGGTCTCATCTATGGGGCAGGAGCTGCTGTGCGACAGATGTGGGTCAGATCTATGGGGCAGGTGCTGCTGTGCGAAATATGTGGGTCAGATCTATGGGGCAGGATCTGCTGTGGGGCTGATGTGAGAAAGATCTATGGGGCAGGAGATGCTTTGGGGCAGATGTGGGTCAGATCTATGGGTCAGGAGATGCTGTGGGTCAGATCTATGGGGCAGGAGATGCTGTGGGTCAGATCTATGGGGCAGGAGCTGCTGTGGGGAACATGTGTGTCAGGTCTATGGGGCAGGAGCTGCTGTGGGGCAGATGTGGGTCAGATCTATGGGTCAGCAGCTGCTGTGGGTCTGATGTGGGTCAGATTTATGGTGCAGGAGCTGCTGTGGGGCAGATCTATGGGGCAGGAACAGATGTGGGCCTGATGTTGGTCAGATTTATGGAGCAGGAGCTGCTGTGTTGCAGATGTGGGTCAGATCTATGGGGAGGAGCTGCTGTGGTGCAGATGTGGGTCAGAGCTATGGCGCAGGAGCTGCTGTGTGGCAGATGTGGGTCAGATCTATGGTGTAGGAGCTGCTGTGGGGCTGATGTGGGTCAGATCTATGGGGCAGGAGCTGCTGTGGGGCTGATGTGGGAAAGATCTATGGGGCAGGAGATGCTTTGGGGCAGATGTGGGTCAGATCTATGGGGCAGGAGCTGCTGTGGGGCTGATGTGGGTCAGATCCTTGGGGCTGAAGCTGCTGTGGGTCATATCTACTGGGCAGCATCTGCTTTACATATGATGTGGGTTAGATCTATGGGGCAGGAGCTGCTGTGGGGCTGATGTGGGTTAGATCTATGGGGCATTAGCTGTTGTGGGGCTGATGGGGGTCAGATCCTTAGGGCAGGAGCTACTGTGGGGCTGATGTTGGTCTGATCAATGGGGCAGGAGCTGCTGTGTTGCAGATGTGGGTCAGATCTACGGTGCAGGAGCTGCTGTGGGGCAGATGTAGGGCATATCTATGGGGCAGGAGCTGCTGTGAGGCTGATGGGTGTTAGATCTATGGGGAGGAGCTGCTGTGGTGCAGATGTGGGTCAGATCTATGGTGTAGGAGCTGCTGTGGGGCTGATGTGGGTCAGATCTATGGGGCAGGATCTGCTGTGGTTAAGATCTATTTGGCAGGATCTGCTGTGGGGCAGATGTGGGTCAGATCTATGGGGCAGGAGCTGCTGTGGGGCTGCTGTGGGTTAGATCTATGGGGCAGGAGCTGTTGTGGGTCATATCTATTGGTCAGCAGCTGCTTTACATATGATGTGTGTCAGATCTATGGGGCCGGAGCTGCAGTGGGGCTGATGGGGGTCAGATCTATGGGGCAGGAGCTACTGTGGGGCTGATGTGGGTCAAATCAATGGGGCAGAGCTGCTCTGTGGAACATGTGGGTCAGATCTACGGGGCAGGAGCTGTTGTGGGGCTGATGTGGGTCAAATCAATGGGGCAGAGCTGCTCTGTGGAACATGTGGGTCAGATCTATGGGGCAGGAGCTGTTGTGGGGCTGATGTGGGTCAGATCAATAGGGCAGAGCTGCTCTGGGGCACATGTGGGTCAGATCTATGGAGCAGGAGCTGCTGTGGGGCAGATTTGAATCAGATCTATGGGGCAGGGGCTGCTGTGGGGCAGATGTGGGTCAGATCTATGGGGCAGGAGCTGCTGTGGGTCAGATGTGGGTCAGATCTATAGGTCAGGAGCTGCTGTGGGGCTAATGTGGGTCAGATCTATAGGGCAGGAGATGCTGTGGGGCTGATGTGGGTCAAATCAATGGGGCAGAGAGTCTCTGGGGCACATGTGGGTCAGATCTATGGAGCAGGAGCTGCTGTGGGGCAGATTTGAATCAGATCTATAGGGCAGGAGCTGCTGTGGGTCAGATCTATGGAGCAGGAGCTGCTGTGGGGCACATGTGAGTTAGATCTAGGGGGCAGGAGATGGTGTGGGGCAGATGTGGGTCAGATCTATGGGGCAGGATCTCCTGGGGGCTGATGTGGGTCAGATCTGTGGGGTAAAATCTGCTGTGGGTCAGATGTGGTTCAGATCTATGGGGCAGGAGCTTCTGTGTGGTGGATGTGGGTCAGATCTATGGGTCAGGAGCTGCTGTGGGGCAGATGTGGGTCAGTTCTATGGGGCAAGAGCTGCTGTGGTGCAGATGTGGGTCAGATCTATGGGGCAGGAGCTGCTGTGGGGCTGATACAGTTAAGATCTATGGTGCGGGAGATGCTGTGGGGCTGATGAGGGTCAGATCTATGGGGCAGGAGCTGCTGTGGGGCAGATGTGGGTCAGATCTATGGGGCAGGAGCTGCTGTGGGTCAGATGTGGGTCAGATCTATAGGTCAGGAGCTGCTGTGGCTGCTGTGGGTCAGTTCTATTGGGCAGGAGATGCTGTGGGGCTGATGTGGGTCAAATCAATGGGGCAGAGCTGCTCTGGGGCACATGTGGGTCATATCAATGGAGCAGGAGCTGCTGTGGGGCAGATTTGAATCAGATCTATAGGGCAGGAGCTGCTGTGGGTCAGATCTATGAAGCAGGAGCTGCTGTGGTGCACATGTGAGTTAGATCTATGGAGCAGGAGATGGTGTGGGGCAGATTTGGGTCAGATGCATGGGGCAGGAGCTGATGTGGGGCTGATGTTGGTCAGATCTATGGGGCAGGAGATGCTGTGGGGCTGATGTGGGTCAAATCAATGTGGCAGAGCTGCTCTGGGGCACATGTGGGTCAGATCTATGGAGCAGGAGCTGCTGTGGGGCAGATTTGAATCAGATCTATAGGGCAGGAGCTGCTGTGGGTCAGATCTATGGAGCAGGAGCTGCTGTGGGGCACATGTGAGTTAGATCTATGGGGCAGGAGATGGTGTGGGGCAGATGTGGGTCAGATCTATGGGGCAGGATCTCCTGGGGGCTGATGTGGGTCAGATCTGTGGGGTAAAATCTGCTGTGGGGCAGATGTGGTTCAGATCTATGGGGCAGGAGCTTCTGTGGGGTGGATGTGGGTCAGATCTATGGGGCAGGAGCTGCTGTGGGGCATATGTGGGACAGTTCTATGGGGCAAGATCTGCTGTGGTGCAGATGTGGGTCAGATCTATGAAGCAGGAGCTGCTGTGGGGCTGATACGGTTAAGATCTATGGAGCGGGAGATGCTATCGGGCTGATGAGGGTCAAATCTATGGGGCAGGAGCTGATGTGGGGCTGATGTTGATCAGATCTATAGGGCAGGAGATGCAGTGGGGCTGATGTGGGTCAGATCTATATGGCAGGATCTCCTGTGGGGCTGAAGTAGGTCAAATCAATGGGGCAGAGCTGCTCTGGGGCACATGTGGGTCAGATCTATGGAGCAGGAGCTGCTGTGGGGCAGATTTGAATCAGATCTATAGGGCAGGAGCTGCTGTGGGTCAGTTCTATGGGGCAAGAGCTGCTGTGGTGCAGATGTGGGTCAGATCTATGGGGCAGGAGCTGCTGTGGGGCAGATGTGGGTCAGTTCTATGGGGCAAGAGCTGCTGGGCTGCAGATGTGGGTCAGATCTATGGGGCAGGAGCTGCTGTGGGGCACATGTGAGTTAGATCTATGGGGCAGGAGATGGTGTGGGGCAGATGTGGGTCAGATCTATGGGGCAGGAGCTTATGTGGGGCTGATGTTGGTCAGATCTATAGGGCAGGAGCTGCTGTGGGTCAGATCTATGGGGCAGGAGCTGCTGTGGGTCAGATGTGGGTCAGATCTATAGGTCAGGAGCTGCTGTGGCTGCTGTGGGTAAGTTCTATGGGGCAGGAGATGCTGTGAGGCTGATGTGGGTCAAATCAATGGGGCAGAGCTGCTCTGGGGCACATGTGGGTCAGATCTATGGAGCAGGAGCTGCTGTGGGGCAGATTTGAATCAGATCTATAGGGCATAAGCTGCTGTGGGTCAGATGTATGGAGCAGGAGCTGCTGTGGGGCACATGTGAGTTAGATCTATGGGGCAGGAGATGGTGTGGGGCAGATGTGGGTCAGATCTATGGGGCAGGATCTCCTGGGGGCTGATGTGGGTCAGATCTGTGGGGTAAAATCTGCTGTGGGGCAGATGTGGTTCAGATCTATGGGGCAGGAGCTTCTGTGGGGTTGATGTGGGTCAGATCTATGGGTCAGGAGCTGCTGTGGGGCAGATGTGGGTTAGTTCTATGGGGCAAGAGCTGCTGTGGTGCAGATGTGGGTCAGATCTATGGGGCAGGAGCTGCTGTGGGGCTGATACGGTTAAGATCTATGGAGCGGGAGATGCTATGGGGCTGATGAGGGTCAGATCTATGGGGCAGGAGCTGATGTGGGGCTGATGTTGGTCAGATCTATGGGGCAGGGGCTGCTGTTGGGCAGATGTGGGTCAGATCTATGGGGCAGGAGCTGCTGTGGGTCAGATGTGGGTCAGATCTATATGGCAGGATCTCCTGTGGGGCTGATGTGGGTCAGATCTATAGGTCAGGAGCTGCTGTGGCTGCTGTGGGTCAGTTCTATGGGGCAGGAGATGCTGTGGGTCTGATGTGGGTCAAATCAATGGGGCAGAGCTGCTCTGGGGCACATGTGGGTCAGATCTATGGAGCAGGAGCTGCTGTGGGGCAGATTTGAATCAGACCAATAGGGCAGGAGCTGCTGTGGGTCAGATCTATTGGCAGGAGCTGCTGTGGGGCACATGTGAGTTAGATCTATGGGGCAGGAGATGGTGTGGGCAGATTTGGGTCAGATGTATGGGGCAGGAGCTGCTGTGGGTCAGATGTGGGTCAGATCTATAGGTCAGGAGCTGCTGTGGCTTCTGTGGTTCAGTTCTATGGGGCAGGAGAAGCTGTGGGTCTGATATGGGTCAAATCAATGGGGCAGAGCTGCTCTGGGGCACATGTGGGTCAGATCTATGGAGCAGGAGCTGCTGTGGGGCAGATTTGAATCAGATCTATAGGGCAGGAGCTGCTGTGGGTCAAATCAATGCTGCAGAGCTGCTCTGGGGCACATGTGGGTCAGATCTATGGGGCAGGAGCTGATGTGGGGCAGATTTGAATCAGATCTATGGGGCAGGGGCTGCTGTGGGGCAGATGTGGGTCAGTTCTATTGGGCAGGAGATGCTGTGGGGCTGATGTGGGTCAAATCAATGGGGCAGAGCTGCTCTGGGGCACATGTGGGTCAGATCTATGGAGCAGGAGCTGCTGTGGGGCAGATTTGAATCAGATCTATAGGGCAGGAGCTGCTGTGGGTCAGATCTATGGAGCAGGAGCTGCTGTGGGGCACATGTGAGTTAGATCTAGGGGGCAGGAGATAGTGTGGGGCAGATGTGGGTCAGATCTATTGGGCAGGATCTCCTGGGGGCTGATGTGGGTCAGATCTGTGGGGTAAAATCTGCTGTGGGGCAGATGTGGTTCAGATCTATGGGGCAGGAGCTTCTGTGGGGTGGATGTGGGTCAGATCTATGGGTCAGGAGCTGCTGTGGGGCAGATGTGGGTCAGTTCTATGGGGCAAGAGCTGCTGTGGTGCAGATGTGGGTCAGATCTATGGGGCAGGAGCTGCTGTGGGGCTGATACGGTTAAGATCTATGGTGCGGGAGATGCTATCGGGCTGATGAGGGTCAAATCCATGGGGCAGGAGCTGATGTGGGGCTGATGTTGGTCAGATCTATAGGGCAGGAGATGCAGTGGGGCTGATGTGGGTCAGATCTATATGGCAGGATCTCCTGTGGGGCTGATGTAGGTCAAATCAATGGGGCAGAGCTGCTCTGGGGCACATGTGGGTCAGATCTATGGAGCAGGAGATGCTGTGGGGCAGATTTGAATCAGATCTATAGGGCAGGAGCTGCTGTGGGTCAGTTCTATGGGGCAAGAGCTGCTGTGGTGCAGATGTGGGTCAGATCTATGGGGCAGGAGCTGCTGTGGGGCAGATGTGGGTCAGTTCTATGGGGCAAGAGCTGCTGGGCTGCAGATGTGGGTCAGATCTATGGGGCAGGAGCTGCTGTGGGGCACATGTGAGTTAGATCTATGGGGCAGGAGATGGTGTGGGGCAGATTTGGGTCAGATCTATGGGGCAGGAGCTTATGTGGGGCTGATGTTGGTCAGATCTATAGGGCAGGAGCTGCTGTGGGTCAGATCTATGGGGCAGGAGCTGCTGTGGGTCAGATGTGGGTCAGATCTATAGGTCAGGAGCTGCTGTGGCTGCTGTGGGTAAGTTCTATGGGGCAGGAGATGCTGTGGGGCTGATGTGGGTCAAATCAATGGGGCAGAGCTGCTCTGGGGCACATGTGGGTCAGATCTATGGAGCAGGAGCTGCTGTGGGGCAGATTTGAATCAGATCTATAGGGCAGGAGCTGCTGTGGGTCAGATCTATGGAGCAGGAGCTGCTGTGGGGCACATGTGAGTTAGATCTATGGGGCAGGAGATGGTGTGGGGCAGATGTGGGTCAGATCTATGGGGCAGGATCTCCTGGGGGCTGATGTGGGTCAGATCTGTGGGGTAAAATCTGCTGTGGGGCAGATGTGGTTCAGATCTATGGGGCAGGAGCTTCTGTGGGGTTGATGTGGGTCAGATCTATGGGTCAGGAGCTGCTGTGGGGCAGATGTGGGTTAGTTCTATGGGGCAAGAGCTGCTGTGGTGCAGATGTGGGTCAGATCTATGGGGCAGGAGCTGCTGTGGGGCTGATACGGTTAAGATCTATGGTGCGGGAGATGCTATCGGGCTGATGAGGGTCAGATCTATGGGGCAGGAGCTGATGTGGGGCTGATGTTGGTCAGATCTATGGGGCAGGGGCTGCTGTCGGGCAGATGTGGGTCAGATCTATGGGGCAGGAGCTGCTGTGGGTCAGATGTGGGTCAGATCTATATGGCAGGATCTCCTGTGGGGCTGATGTGGGTCAGATCTATAGGTCAGGAGCTGCTGTGGCTGCTGTGGGTCAGTTCTATGGGGCAGGAGATGCTGTGGGTCTGATGTGGGTCAAATCAATGGGGCAGAGCTGCTCTGGGGCACGTGTGGGTCAGATCTATGGAGCAGGATCTGCTGTGGGGCTGATAAGGTTAAGATCTATGGAGCGGGAGATGCTATGGGGATGATGAGGGTCAGATCTATGGGGCAGTAGCTGATGTGGGGCTGATGTTGGTCAGATCTATAGGGCAGGAGCTGCAGTGGGGCTGATGTGGGTCAGATCTATATGGCAGGATCTCCTGTGGGGCTGATGTGGGTCAAACCAATGGGGCAGAGCTGCTCTGGGGCACATGTGGGTCAGATCTATGGAGCAGGAGCTGCTGTGGGGCAGATTTGAATCAGACCAATAGGGCAGGAGCTGCTGTGGGTCAGATCTATGGGCAGGAGCTGCTGTGGGGCACATGTGAGTTAGATCTATGGGGCAGGAGATGGTGTGGGCAGATTTGGGTCAGATGTATGGGGCAGGAGCTGCTGTGGGTCAGATGTGGGTCAGATCTATAGGTCAGGAGCTGCTGTGGCTGCTGTGGTTCAGTTCTATGGGGCAGGAGAAGCTGTGGGTCTGATATGGGTCAAATCAATGGGGCAGAGCTGCTCTGGGGCACATGTGGGTCAGATCTATGGAGCAGGAGCTGCTGTGGGGCTGATGTGGGTCAGATCAATAGGGCAGGAGCTGCTGGGCGACAGATGTGGGTCAGATCTATGGGGCAGGAGCTGCTGTGGGGCTGATGTGGGTAAGATCTATGGGGTAGGAGATGCTGTGTGGCAGATGTGGGTCAGATCTATGGTGTAGGAGCTGCTGTGGGGCTGACGTGGGTCAGATCTATGGGGCAGGAGCTGCTGTGGTTAAGATCTATTTGGCAGGATCTGCTGTGCGACAGATTTGGGTCAGATCTATGGGGCAGGAGCTGCAGTGGAGATGATGTACGTCAGATCTATGGGGCAGGAGCTGCTGTGGGGCTGCTGTGGGTTAGATCTATGGGGCAGGAGCTGTTGTGGGTCATATCTATTGGGCAGCAGCTGCTTTACATATGATGTGTGTCAGATCTATGGGGCCGGAGCTGCAGTGGGGCTGATGGGGGTCAGATCTATGGGGCAGGAGCTACTGTGGGTCTGAAGTGGGTCAAATCAATGGGGCAGAGCTGCTCTTGGGAACATGTGGGTCAGATCTATGGGGCAGGAGCTGCTGTGGGGCTGATGTGGGTCAGATCTATGGGGCAGGAGCTACTGTGGGGCTGATGTTGGTCTGATCTATGGGGCAGGAGCTACTGTGCGACAGATGTGGGTCAGATCTATGGGGCAGGTGCTGCTGTGCGACATATGTGGGTCAGATCTATGGGGCAGGATCTGCTGTGGGGCTGATGTGGGAAAGATCTATGGGGCAGGAGATGCTTTGGGGCAGATGTGGGTCAGATCTATGGGGCAGGAGTTGCTGTGGGGCTGATGTGTGTCAGATCCTTGGGGCTGAAGCTGCTGTGGGTCATATCTATTGTGCTGCAGCTGTTTTACATATGATGTGTGTCAGATCAATGGGGCAGGAGCTGCTGTGGGGCTGATGTGGGTTAGATCTATGGGTCAGGAGCTGTTGTGGGGCTGATGGGGGTCAGATCTATGGGGCAGGAGCTACTGTGGGGCACATGTGGGTCAGACCTATGGGGCAGAAGCTGCAGAGGGGATGATGTAAGTCAGATCTATGGGGCAGGAGTTGCTGTGGGGCAGATGAGGGACATATCTATGGTGCACAATCTGCTGTTGGACTGATGTGGGTCAGATCTATGAGTTTGGAGCTGCTGTGGGGCACATGTGGGTCAGATCTATGGGCCAGGAGCTGCTCCGGGGCTGATTTGGGTCAGATCTATGGGTCAGCAGCTGCTTGGGGCACATGTTGGTCTGACCTATGGGGCAGAAGCTGCAGAGGGGATGATGTAGGTCAGATCTATGGGCAGGAGCTGATGTAGGGAAGATTTGGGTCTGATCTATGGGTTAGGAACTGCTGTGGTTCAGATCTATGGGGCAGGAGCAGCTGTGGGGCACATGTGGGTCAGATCTATGGGTTAGGTGCTGCTTTGGGGAAAATGTGAGTCAGATCTATGGGGCAGGAGCTGCTGTGGGTCAGAATTGGGTCAGATCTATGGGGCAGGAGATGCTTTGGGGCAGATTTTAGTCAGATCTATGGGGCAGGAGTTGCTGTGGGTCTGATGTGGGTCAGATCCTTGGGGCTGAAGCTGCTGTGGGTCATATCTATTGGGCAGCAGCTGCTTTACAAATGGTGTGTGTCAGATCTATGGGGAAGGAGCTGCTCGGCGGCGGCTGCTAGAGGTCGCTGCCTATGTGGCTCGACTAGGTCGGCACGGTCTACCCGGCTCCGAGCGGGCCGTGGTGCTCGGCGGCGGATGCTAGAGGTCGCTGCCAATGCGGCTCGACTAGGTCGGCACGGTCTACCCGTCTCAGGGCAGGCCGTGGTGCTCGGCGGCGGCCGCTAGAGGTCTCTGCCTATGCGGCTCGACTAGGTCGGCACAGTCTACCCGGCTCCGAGCGGTCCGTGGTGCTCGGCGGCGGCTGCTAGAGGTCGCTGCCTATGCGGCTCGACTAGGTCGGCACGGTCTACCCGGCTCTGAGCGGGCCGTGGTGCTCGGCGGCGGCTGCTAGAGGTCGCTGCCTATGCGGCTCGACTAGGTCGGCACGGTCTACCCGGCTCCGAGCGGACCGTGGTGCTCGGGGGCGGCGGCTAGGGGTCGCCGCCCGTGCCTCTTGCGTGTAACTGCCAGGTCTACCCGCTTTCGGCTAGGCTTTGCCGCCCTGTGAGATGGGGGGCGCTAAAGCTCCGGAGCTTGCTGGGGGGTCGCTGTAGTTTCTTACCTACCGCTACGTCGACGTAGAGCGCCGCTTACCCTCGGCGCCGCTGCTGGTAGTCGGCGCCGTTCTTTTCCGAAGCCGTTTTTTCTTACGCCTTCCGTTTTCGTCTGCAGGAGCGAGCGCGTGCTCGTCTCCAGAGGCGGCAACGAGCGGGCGCAGGCGAGCGCGGTTGAGCGCCGGGCTGCGGATTTTTTCGGTTGCGGCTTCCCGCCGCTCTTTCGCCATCCCTCGCTACGCGGCCTGCCTGCAGTCTGGATTTCCGGCTCGAACGGACCCCGCTCAAGTGCGCCGGCACGGTCCAACCGCTCCCGGCGGGCACCGCTCGGCTCGGACGTTCCTCGGAATCAGCCAAATGTCGCTCCCGTGGCGTCTCCGCAGGCAAAAACGCATAGCCGGCGCCGCAAATCTCGCGAGCCGCACCGAGCCGGGGAAACCGTGCCGTGGAGCAGCTGTGGGGCTGATGTGGGTGAGATCTATGGGGTAGGAGCTGCTGTGCGGCTGATGTGGGTCAGATCTATGGGCAGGAGCTGATGTAGGGAAGATTTGGGTCTGATCTATGGGTTAGGAACTGCTGTGGTTCAGATCTATGGGGCAGGAGCAGCTGTGGGGCACATGTGGGTCAGATCTATGGGTTAGGTGCTGCTTTGGGGAAAATGTGGGTCAGATCTATGGGGCAGGAGCTGCTGTGGGTCAGATTTGGGTCAGATCTATGGGGCAGGAGCTACTGTGTGGCAAATGTGGGTCCGATCTATGGGGCAGGAGCTGCTGTGGGTCAGATCTATGGGGCCGGAGCTGCAGTGGGGCTGATGGGGGTCAGATCTATGGGGCAGGAGCTACTCTGGGGCTGATGTGGGTCAAATCAATGGGGCAGAGCTGCTCTTGGGAACATGTGGGTCAGATCTATGGGGCAGGAGCTGCTGTGCGACAGATGTCGGTCAGATCTATGGGGCAGGAGCTGCTGTGCGACATATGTGGGTCAGATCTATGGGGCAGGATCTGCTGTGGGGCTGATGTGGGACAGATCTATGGGTCAGCAGCTGCTGTGGGTCTGATGTGGGTCAGATCTATGGGGCAGGAGCTGCTGTGGGGCAGATATGGGTCAGATCTATGGGGCAGGATCTGCTGTGGGGCAGATTTGGGTCAGATCTATGGGGCAGGAGCTGCTGTGGGGCTGATGTGGGTCAGATCTATGGGGCAGGAGCTGCTGTGTGGCAAATGTGGGCCAGATCTATGGGGCAGGAGCTGCTGTGGGTCAGATCTATGGGGCAGGAACAGATGTGGGCCTGATGTTGGTCAGATCTATGGGGCAGGAGCTGCTGTGTTGCAGATGTGGGTCAGATCTATGGTGCAGGAGATGCTGTGGGGCAGATGTAGGGCTTATCTATGGGGCAGGAGCTGTTGTGGGGCTGATGGGGGTCAGATCTATGGGGCAGGAGCTACTGTGGGGCACATGTGGGTCAGACCTATGGGGCAGAAGCTGCAGAGGGGATGATGTGGGTCAGATCTATGGGGCAGGAGTTGCTGTGCGGCAGATGAGTGACATATCTATGGTGCAAAATCTGCTGTTGGACTGATGTGGGTCAGATCTATGAGTTTGGAGCTGCTGTGGGGCACATGTGGGTCAGATCTATGGGCCAGGAGCTGCTGCGGGGCTGATTTGGGTCAGATCTATGGGGCAGGAGCTGCTGTGGGGCTGATGTGGGTCAGATCTATGGGGAAGGAGCTGCTGTGGGTCAGATTTTTGGGGCAGGAACAGATGTGGGCCTGATGTTGGTCAGATTTTTGGAGCAGGAGCTGCTGTGTTGCAGATGTGGGTCAGATCTATGGTGCAGGAGCTGCTGTGGGGCAGATATAGGGCATATCTATGGGGCAGGAGCTGCTGTGAGGCTGATGGGTGTTAGATCTATGGGGAGGAGCTGCTGTGGTGCAGATGTGGGTCAGAGCTATGGGGCAGGAGCTGCTGTGGGGCAGAAGTGGGTAAGATCTATGGGGTAGGAGATGGTGTGTGGCAGATGTGGGTCAGATCGATGGTGTAGGAGCTGCTGTGGGGCTGATGTCGGTCAGATCTATGGGGCAGGAGCTGCTGTGGTTAAGATCTATTTGGCAGGATCTGCTGTGGGGCAGATTTGGGTCAGATCTATGGGGCAAGAGCTGCTGTGTGGCAAATGTGTATCAGATCTATGGGGCAGGAGCTGCTGTGGGTCAGATCTATGGGGCAGGAACAGATGTGGGCCTGATGTTGGTCAGATTTATGGAGCAGGAGCTGCTGTGTTGCAGATGAGGGTCAGATCTATGGTGCAGGAGCTGCTGTGGGGCAGATGTAGGGCTTATCTATGGGGCAGGAGCTGCTGTGAGGCTGATGGGTGTTAGATCTATGGGGAGGAGCTGCTGTGGTGCAGATGTGGGTCAGAGCTATGGGGCAGGAGCTGCTGTGGGGCAGAAGTGGGTAAGATCTATGGGGTAGGAGATGGTGTGTGGCAGATGTGGGTCAGATCTATGGTGTAGGAGCTGCTGTGGGGCTGATGTGGGTCAGATCTATGGGGCAGGTGCTGCTGTGTGGCAAATGTGGGTCAGATCTATGGGGCAGGAGCTGCTGTGGGGCAGATGTAGGGCTTATCTATGGGGCAGGAGCTGCTGTGAGGCTGATGGGTGTTAGATCTATGGGGAGGAGCTGCTGTGGTGCAGATGTGGGTCAGAGCAATGGGGCAGGAGCTGCTGTGTGGCAGATGTGGGTCAGATCTATGGTGTAGGAGCTGCTGTGGGGCTGATGTGGGTCAGATCTATGGGGCAGGTGCTGCTGTGCGACATATGTGGGTCAGATCTACGGGGCAGGATCTGCTGTGGGGCTGATGTGGGAAAGATCTATGGGGCAGGAGATGCTTTGGGGCAGATGTGGGTCAGATCTATAGGGCAGGAGTTGCTGTGGGGCTGATGTGTGTCACATCCTTGGGGCTGAAGCTGCTGTGGGTCATATCTATTGGGCAGCAGCTGCATTACATATGATGTGTGTCAGATCTATGGGGCAGGAGCTGCTGTGGGGCTGATGTGGGTTAGATCTATGGGGCAGGAGCTGTTGTGGGGCATATGTGGGTCAGACCTATGGGGCAGAAGCTGCAGAGGGGATGATGTAGGTCAGATCTATGGGGCAGGAGTTGCTGTGGGGCAGATGAGGGACATATCTATGGTGCACAATCTGCTGTTGGACTGATGTGGGTCAGATCTATGAGTTTGGAGCTGCTGTGGGGCACATGTGGGTCAGATCTATGGGCCAGGAGCTGCTGCGGGGCTGATTTGGGTCAGATCTATGGGGCAGGAGCTGCTGTGGGACTGATGTGGGTCAGATCTATGGGACAGGAGCTGCTGTAGGTCAGATCAATGGGGCAGGTACAGATGTGGGCCTGATGTTGGTCAGATTTATGGAGCAGGAGCTGCTGTGTTGCAGATGTGGGTCAGATCTATGGTGCAGGAGCTGCTGTGGGGCAGATGTAGGGCATATCTATGGGGCAGGAGCTGCTGTGAGGCTGATGGGTGTTAGATCTATGGGGAGGAGCTGCTGTGGTGCAGATGTGGGTCAGAGCTATGGGGCAGGAGCTGCTGTGGGGCAGAAGTGGGTAAGATCTATGGGGTAGGATATGGTGTGTGGCAGATGTGGGTCAGATCTATGGTGTAGGAGCTGCTGTGGGGCTGATGTGGGTCAGATCTATGGGGCAGGAGCTGCTGTGGTTAAGATCTATTTGGCAGGATCTGCTGTGGGGCAGATTTGGGTCAGATCTATGGGGCAGGAGCTGCTGTGTGGCAAATGTGGGTCAGATCTATGGGGCAGGAGCTGCTGTGGGTCAGATCTATGGGGCAGGAACAGATGTGGGCCTGATGTTGGTCAGATTTATGGAGCAGGAGCTGCTGTGTAGCAGATGTGGGTCAGATCTATGGTGCAGGAGCTGCTGTGGGGCAGATGTAGGGCTTATCTATAGGGCAGGAGCTGCTGTGAGGCTGATGGGTGTTAGATCTATGGGGAGGAGCTGCTGTGGTGCAGATGAGGGTAAGATCTATGGGGCAGGAGCTGCTGTGGGGCTGATGTGGGTTAGATCTATGAGGCAGGAGCTGTTGTGGGGCTGATGGAGGTCAGATCTATGGGGCAGGAGCTACTGTGGGGCTGATGGAGGTCTGATCTATGGGGCAGGAGCTGCTGTGCGACAGATGTGGGTCAGATCTATGGGGCAGGTGCTGCTGTGCGACATATGTGGGTCAGATCTATGGGGCAGGATCTGCTGTGGGGCTGATGTGGGAAAGATCTATAAGGCAGGAGATGCTTTGGGGCAGATGTGGGTCAGATCTATGGGGCAGAAGTTGCTGTGGGGCTGATGTGTGTCAGATCCTTGGGGCTGAAGCTGCTGTGGGTCATATCAATTGGGCAGCAGCTGCTTTACATATGATGTGTGTCAGATCTATGGGGCAGGAGCTGCTGTGGGGCTGATGTGGGTTAGATCTATGGGGCAGGAGCTGTTGTGGGGCTGATGGGGGTCAGATCTATGGGGCAGGAGCTACTGTGGGGCACATGTGGGTCAGACCTATGGGGCAGAAGCTGCAGAGGGGATGATGTAGGTCAGATCTATGGGGCAGGAGTGGTTGTGGGGCAGATGAGGGACATATCTATGGTGCAAAATCTGCTGTTAGACTGACGTGGGTCAGATCTATGAGTGTGTAGCTGCTGTGGGGCACATGTGGGTCAGATCTATGGGCCAGGAGCTGCTGCGGGGCTGATTTGGGTCAGATCTATGTGTGGGTCAGCAGCTGCTGTGGCGCACATGTGGGTCAGACCTATGGGGCAGAATCTGCAGAGGGGATGATGTGGGTCAGATCTATGGGGCAGGAGTTTCTTTGGGGCAGATGAGGGACATATCTATGGTGCAAAATATGCTGTTGGACTGATGTGGGTCAGATCTATGAGTTTGGAGCTGCTGTGGGGCACATGTGGGTCAGATCTATGGGCCAGGAGCTGCTGCGGGGCTGATTTGGGTCAGATCTATGGGGCAGGAGCTGCTGTGGGTCAGATCTATGGGGCAGGAACAGATGTGGGCCTGATGTTGGTCAGATTTATGGAGCAGGAGCTGCTGTGTTGCAGATGTTGGTCAGATCTATGGTGCAGGAGCTGCTGTGGGGCAGATGTAGGGCTTATCTATGGGGCAGGAGCTGCTGTGAGGCTGATGGTTGTTAGATCTATGGGGAGGAGCTGCTGTGGTGCAGATGTGGGTCAGAGCTATGGGGCAGGAGCTGCTGTGTGGCAGATGTGGGTCAGATATATGGTGTAGGAGCAGCTGTGGGGCTGATGTGGGTCAGATCTACGGGGCAGGAGATGCTTTGGGGCAGATTTTAGTCAGTTCTATGGGGCAGGAGTTGCTGTGGGTCTGATGTGGGTCAGATCCTTGGGGCTGATGCTGCTGTGGGTCATATCTATTGGGCAGCAGCTGCTTTACATATGATGTGTGTCAGATCTATGGGGCAGGAGCTGCTCGGCGGCGGCTGCTAGAGGTCGCTGCCTATGCGGCTCGACTAGGTCGGCACGGTCTACCCGGCTCAGGGCAGGCCGTGGTGATCGGCGGCGGCTGCTAGAGGTTGCTGCCTATGCGGCTCGACTAGGTCGGCACTGTCTACCCGGCTCCTAGCGGGCCGTGGTGCTCGGCGGCGGGTGCTAGAGGTCGCTGCCTATGCGGCTCGACTAGGTCGGCACGGTCTACCCGGCTCCGAGCGGGCCGTGCTGCTCGGCGGCGGCTGCTAGAGGTCGCTGCCTATGCGGCTCGACTAGGTCGGCACGGTCTACCCGGCTCCGAGCGGACCGTGGTGCTCGGCGGCGGCGGCTAGGGGTCGCTGCCCGTGCCTCTTGCGTGTAGCTGCCAGGTCTACCCGCTTTCGGCTAGGCTTTGCAGCCCTGTGAGATGGGGGGGCGCTAAAGCTCCGGAGCTTGCTGGGGGGTCGCTGTAGTTTCTTACCTACCGCTACGTCGACGTAGAGCGCCGCTTACCCTCGGCGCCGCTGCCGGTAGTCGGCGCCGTTCTTTTCCGAAGCCGTTTTTTCTTACGCCTTCCGTTTTCGTCTGCAGGAGCGAGCGCGTGCTCGTCTCCAGAGGCGGCAACGAGCGGGCGCAGGCGAGCGCGGTTGAGCGCCGGGCTGTGGATTTTTTCGGTTGCGGCTTCCCGCCGCTCTTTCGCCATCCCTCGCTACGCGGCCTGCCCGCAGTCCGGATTTCCGGCTCGAACGGACCCCGCTCAAGTGCGCCGGCACGGTCCAACCGCTCCCGGCGGGCACCGCTCGGCTCGGACGTTCCTCGGAATCAGCCAAATGTCGCTCCCGTGGCGTCTCCGCAGGCAAAAACGCATAGCCGGCGCCGCAAAGCTCGCGAGCCGCACCGAGCTGGGGAAACCGTGCCGTGGAGCAGCTGTGGGGCTGATGTGGGTGAGATCTATGGGGTAGGAGCTGCTGTGCGGCTGATGTGGGTCAGATCTATGGGCAGGAGCTGATGTAGGGAAGATTTGGGTCTGATCTATGGGTTAGGAACTGCTGTG
Organism: Coturnix japonica; assembly: GCF_054131305.1. NCBI lineage: Eukaryota > Metazoa > Chordata > Aves > Galliformes > Phasianidae > Coturnix > Coturnix japonica. Next base: position 1,016,262 of record NC_140683.1, read on the forward strand.
GTTCAGATCTATGGGGCAGGAGCAGCTGTGGGGCACATGTGGGTCAGATCTATGGGTTAGGTGCTGCTTTGGGGAAAATGTGGGTCAGATCTATGGGGCAGGAGCTGCTGTGGGTCAGATTTGGGTCAGATCTATGGGGCAGGAGCTGCTGTGGGTCAGATTTATGAGTCAGGAGCTGCTGTGTGGCTGATGTGGGTCAGATCTATGGGGCAGGAGCTACTGTGGGGCACATGTGGGTCAGACCTATGGGGCAGAAGCTGCAGAGGGGATGATGTAGGTCAGATCTATGGGGCAGGAGCTGCTGTGGGGCAGATGAGGGACATATCTATGGTGCAAAATCTGCTGTTGGACTGATGTGGGTCAGATCTATGAGTTTGGAGCTGCTGTGGGGCACATGTGGGTCAGATCTATGGGCCAGGAGCTGCTGCGGGGCTGATTTGGGTCAGATCTATGGGTCAGCAGCTGCTGTGGGGCACATGTTGGTCTGACCTATGGGGCAGAAGCTGTAGAGGGGATGATGTAGGTCAGATCTATGGGGCAGGAGTTGCTGTGGGGCAGATGAGGGACAAATCTATGGTGCAAAATCTGCTGTTGGACTGATGTGGGTCAGATCTATGAGTTTGGAGCTGCTGTGGGGCACATGTGGGTCAGATCTATGGGCCAGGAGCTGCTGTGGTTAAGATCTATTTGGCAGGATCTGCTGTGAGGCAGATTTGGGTCAGATCTATGGGGCAGGAGCTGCTGTGTGGCAAATGTGGGTCAGATCTATGCGTCAGCAGCTGCTGTGGGTCAGATCTATGGGGCAGGAACAGATGTGGGCCTGATGTTGGTCAGATTTATGGAGCAGGAGCTGCTGTGTTGCAGATGTGGGTCAGATCTATGGTGCAGGAGCTGCTGTGGGGCAGATGTAGGGCTTATCTATGGGGCAGGAGCTGCTGTGAGGCTGATGGGTGTTAGATCTATGGGGAGGAGCTGCTGTGTTGCAGATGTGGGTCAGAGCAATGGGGCAGGAGCTGCTGTGTGGCAGATGTGGGTCAGATCTATGGTGTAGGAGCTGCTGTGGGCTGATGTGGGTCAGATCTATGGGGCAGGTGCTGCTGTGCGACATATGTGGGTCAGATCTATGGGGCAGGATCTGCTGATGGGCTGATGTGGGAAAGATCTATGGGGCAGGAGATGGTTTGGGGCAGATGTGGGTCAGATCTATGGGGCAGGAGTTGCTGTGGGGCTGATGTGTGTCAGATCCTTGGGGCTGAAGCTGCTGTGGGTCATATCTATTGGGCAGCAGCTGCTTTACATATGATGTGTGTCAGATCTATGGGGCAGGAGATGCTGTGGGGGTGATGTGGGTTAGATCTATGGGGCAGGAGCTGTTGTGGGGCATATGTGGGTCAGATCTATGGGGCAGGAGCTACTGTGGGGCACATGTGGGTCAGACCTATGGGCCAGGAGCTGCTGCGGGGCTGATTTGGGTCAGATCTATGGGTCAGCAGCTGCTGTGGGGCACATGTGGGTCAGACCTATGGGGCAGAAGCTGCAGAGGGGATGATGTGGGTCAGATCTATGGGGCAGGAGGTGCTGTGGGGCAGATGAGGGACATATCAATTGTGCAAAATCTGCTGTTGAACTGATGTGGGGCAGATCTATGAGTTTGGAGCTGCTGTGGGGCACATGTGGGTCAGATCTATGGGCCAGGAGCTACTGCGGGGCTGATTTGGGTCAGATCTATGGGGCAGGAGCTGCTGTGTGGCAAATGTGGGTCAGATCTATGGGGCAGGAGCTGCTGTGGGTCAGATCTATGGGGCAGGAACAGATGTGGGCCTGATGTTGGTCAGATTTATGGAGCAGGAGCTGCTGTGTTGCAGATGTGGGTCAGATCTATGGTGCAGGAGCTGCTGTGGGGCAGATGTAGGGCTTATCTATGGGGCAGGAGCTGCTGTGAGGCTGATGGGTGTTAGATCTATGGGGAGGAGCTGCTGTGGTGCAGATGTGGGTCAGAGCTATGGGGCAGGAGCTGCTGTGGGGCAGAAGTGGGTAAGATCTATGGGGCAGGAGCTGCTGTGTGGCAGATGTGGGTCAGATCTATGGGGCAGGAGCTGCTGTGGGTCAGATTTGGGTCAGATCTATGTGGCAGGAGCTGCTGTGGGGCTGATGTGGGTTAGATCTATGGGGCAGGAGCTGTTGTGGGGCTGATGGGGGTCAGATCTATGGGGCAGGATCTGCTGTGGGGCTGATGTGGGAAAGATCTATGGGGCAGGAGATGGTTTGGGGCAGATGTGGGTCAGATCTATGGGGCAGGAGTTGCTGTGGGGCTGATGTGGGTCAGATCCTTGGGGCTGAAGCTGCTGTGGGTCATATCTATTGGGCAGCAGCTGCTTTACATATGATGTGTGTCAGATCTATGGGGCAGGAGATACTGTGGGGCTGATGTTGGTCTGATCTATGGGGCAGGAGCTGCTGCGGGGCTGATTTGGGTCAGATCTATGGGGAAGGAGCTACTGTGGGGCAGATGGGGTTCAGGTCTATGGGGCAGGAGCTACTGTGGGGCTGATGTTGGTCTGATCTATGGGGCAGGAGCTGCTGTGCGACAGATGTGGGTCAGATCTATGGGGCAGGTGCTGCTGTGCGACATATGTGGGTCAGATCTATTGGGCAGGAGCTGCTGTGGGGCTGATGTGGGTTAGATCTATGGGGCAGGAGATGCTTTGGGGCAGATGTAAGTCAGATCTATGGGTCAGGAGTTGCTGTGGGGCTGATGTGGGTCAGATCTATGGGGCAGGAGCTGCTGTGGGTCAGATCTATGGGGCAGGTACAGATGTGGGCCTGATGTTGGTCAGATTTATGGAGCAGGAGCTGCTGTGTTGCAGATGTGGGTCAGATCTATGGTGCAGGAGCTGCTGTGGGGCAGATATAGGGTATATCTATGGGGCAGGAGCTGCTGTGAGGCTGATGGGTGTTAGATCTATGGGGAGGAGCTGCTGTGGTGCAGATGTGGGTCAGAGCTATGGGGCAGGAGCTGCTGTGGGGCAGAAGTGGGTAAGATCTATGGGGTAGGAGATGGTGTGTGGCAGATGTGGGTCAGATCTATGGTGTAGGAGCTGCTGTGGGGCTGATGTGGGTCAGATCTATGGGGCAGGAGCTGCTGTGGTTAAGATCTATTTGGCAGGATCTGCTGTGGGGCAGATTTGGGTCAGATCTATGGGGCAGGAGCTGCTGTGGGGCAAATGTGGGTCAGATCTATGGGGCAGGAGCTGCTGTGGGTCAGATCTATGGGGCAGGAGATGCTTTGGGGCAGATTTTAGTCAGATCTATGGGGCAGGAGTTGCTGTGGGTCTGATGTGGGTCAGATCCTTGGGGCTGAAGCTGCTGTGGGTCATATCTATTGGGCAGCAGCTGCTTTACATATGATGTGTGTCAGATCTATGGGGCAGGAGCTGCTCGGCGGCGGCTGCTAGAGGTCGCTGCCTATGTGGCTCGACTAGGTCGGCACGGTCTACCCGGCTCCGAGCGGGCCGTGGTGCTCGGCGGCGGCTGCTAGAGGTCGCTGCCTATGTGGCTCGACTAAGTCGGCACGGTCTACCCGGCTCCGAGCGGGCCGTGGTGCTTGGCGGCGGCTGCTAGAGGTCGCTGCCTATGCGGCTCGACCAGGTCGGCACGGTCTACCCGGCTCCGAGCGGGCCGTGCTGCTCGGCGGCGGCTGCTAGCGGTCGCTGCCTATGCGGCTCGACTAGGTCGGCACAATCTACCCGGCTCCGAGCGGGCCGTGGTGCTCGGCGGCGGCTGCTAGAGGTCGCTGCCTATGCGACTCGGCTAGGTCGGCACGGTCTACCCGGCTCTGAGCGGGCCTTGGTGCTCGGCGGCGGCTGCTAGAGGTCGCTGCCTATGCAGCTCGCCTAGGTCGGCACTGTCTACCCTGCTCCGAGCGGGCCGTGGTGCTCGGCGGCGGCTGCTAGAGGTCGCTGCCTATGCAGCTCGCCTAGGTCGGCACGGTCTACCCGGCTCCGAGCGGGCCGTGCTGCTCGGCGGCGGCTGCTAGAGGTCGCTGCCTATGCGGCTCGACTAGGTCGACACGGTCTACCCGGCTCCGAGCGGGCCGTGGTGCTCGGCGGCGGCTGCTAGAGGTCGCTGCCTATGCAGCTCGCCTAGGTCGGCACGGTCTACCCGGCTCCGAGCGGGCCGTGGTGCTCGGCGGCGGCTGCTAGAGGTCGCTGCCTATGCGGCTCGACTAGGTCGGCACGGTCTACCCGGCTCCGAGCGGACCGTGGTGCTCGGCGGCGGCGGCTAGGGGTCGCTGCCCGTGCCTCTTGCGTGTAGCTGCCAGGTCTACCCGCTTTCGTCTAGGCTTTGCAGCCCTGTGAGATGGGGGGGCGCTAAAGCTTCGGAGCTTGCTGGGGGGTCGCTGTAGTTTCTTACCTACCGCTACGTCGACGTAGAGCGCCGCTTACCCTCGGCGCCGCTGCCGGTAGTCGGCGCCGTTCTTTTCCGAAGCCGTTTTTTCTTACGCCTTCCGTTTTCGTCTGCAGGAGCGAGCGCGTGCTCGTCTCCAGAGGCGGCAACGAGCGGGCGCAGGCGAGCGCGGTTGAGCGCCGGGCTGTGGATTTTTTCGGTTGCGGCTTCCCGCCGCTCTTTCGCCATCCCTCGCTACGCGGCCTGCCCGCAGTCCGGATTTCCGGCTCGAACGGACCCCGCTCAAGTGCGCCGGCACGGTCAAACCGCTCCCGGCGGGCACCGCTCGGCTCGGACGTTCCTCGGAATCAGCCAAATGTCGCTCCCGTGGCGTCTCCGCAGGCAAAAACGCATAGCCGGCGCCGCAAAGCTCGCGAGCCGCACCGAGCCGGGGAAACCGTGCCGTGGAGCAGCTGTGGGGCTGATGTGGGTGAGATCTATGGGGTAGGAGCTGCTGTGCGGCTGATGTGGGTCAGATCTATGGGCAGGAGCTGATGTAGGGAAGATTTGGGTCTGATCTATGGGTTAGGAACTGCTGTGGTTCAGATCTATGGGGCAGGAGCAGCTGTGGGGCACATGTGGGTCAGATCTATGGGGCAGGTGCTGCTGTGCGACATATGTGGGTCAGATCTATGGGGCAGGAGCTGCTGTGGGTCAGATTTGGGTCAGATCTATGGGGCAGGAGCTGCTGTGGGTCAGATTTATGAGTCAGGAGCTGCTGTGTGGCTGATGTGGGTCAGATCTATGGGGCAGGAGCTACTGTGGGGCACATGTGGGTCAGACATATGGGGCAGAAGCTGCAGAGGGGATGATGTAGGTCAGATCTATGGGGCAGGAGCTGCTGTGGGGCAGATGAGGGACATATCTATGGTGCAAAATCTGCTGTTGGACTGATGTGGGTCAGATCTATGAGTTTGGAGCTGCTGTGGGGCACATGTGGGTCAGATCTATGGGCCAGGAGCTGCTGCGGGGCTGATTTGGGTCAGATCTATGGGTCAGCAGCTGCTGTGGGGCACATGTTGGTCTGACCTATGGGGCAGAAGCTGTAGAGGGGATGATATAGGTCAGATCTATGGGGCAGGTGTTGCTGTGGGGCAGATGAGGGACAAATCTATGGTGCAAAATCTGCTGTTGGACTGATGTGGGTCAGATCTATGAGTTTGGAGCTGCTTTGGGGCACATGTGGGTCAGATCTATGGGCCAGGAGCTGCTGTGGTTAAGATCTATTTGGCAGGATCTGCTGTGAGGCAGATTTGGGTCAGATCTATGGGGCAGGAGCTGCTGTGTGGCAAATGTGGGTCAGATCTATGCGTCAGCAGCTGCTGTGGGTCAGATCTATGGGGCAGGAACAGATGTGGGCCTGATGTTGGTCAGATTTATGGAGCAGGAGCTGCTGTGTTGCAGATGTGGGTCAGATCTATGGTGCAGGAGCTGCTGTGGGGCAGATGTAGGGCTTATCTATGGGGCAGGAGCTGCTGTGAGGCTGATGGGTGTTAGATCTATGGGGAGGAGCTGCTGTGGTGCAGATGTGGGTCAGAGCAATGGGGCAGGAGCTGCTGTGTGGCAGATGTGGGTCAGATCTATGGTGTAGAAGCTGCTGTGGGGCTGATGTGGGTCAGATCTATGGGCAGGAGCTGATGTAGGGAAGATTTGGGTCTGATCTATGGGTTAGGAACTGCTGTGGTTCAGATCTATGGGGCAGGAGCAGCTGTGGGGCACATGTGGGTCAGATCTATGGGGCAGGTGCTGCTGTGCGACATATGTGGGTCAGATCTATGGGGCAGGAGCTGCTGTGGGTCAGATTTGGGTCAGATCTATGGGGCAGGAGCTGCTGTGGGTCAGATTTATGAGTCAGGAGCTGCTGTGTGGCTGATGTGGGTCAGATCTATGGGGCAGGAGCTACTGTGGGGCACATGTGGGTCAGACCTATGGGGCAGAAGCTGCAGAGGGGATGATGTAGGTCAGATCTATGGGGCAGGAGCTGCTGTGGGGCAGATGAGGGACATATCTATGGTGCAAAATCTGCTGTTGGACTGATGTGGGTCAGATCTATGAGTTTGGAGCTGCTGTGGGGCACATGTGGGTCAGATCTATGGGCCAGGAGCTGCTGCGGGGCTGATTTGGGTCAGATCTATGGGTCAGCAGCTGCTGTGGGGCACATGTTGGTCTGACCTATGGGGCAGAAGCTGTAGAGGGGATGATATAGGTCAGATCTATGGGGCAGGTGTTGCTGTGGGGCAGATGAGGGACAAATCTATGGTGCAAAATCTGCTGTTGGACTGATGTGGGTCAGATCTATGAGTTTGGAGCTGCTTTGGGGCACATGTGGGTCAGATCTATGGGCCAGGAGCTGCTGTGGTTAAGATCTATTTGGCAGGATCTGCTGTGAGGCAGATTTGGGTCAGATCTATGGGGCAGGAGCTGCTGTGTGGCAAATGTGGGTCAGATCTATGCGTCAGCAGCTGCTGTGGGTCAGATCTATGGGGCAGGAACAGATGTGGGCCTGATGTTGGTCAGATTTATGGAGCAGGAGCTGCTGTGTTGCAGATGTGGGTCAGATCTATGGTGCAGGAGCTGCTGTGGGGCAGATGTAGGGCTTATCTATGGGGCAGGAGCTGCTGTGAGGCTGATGGGTGTTAGATCTATGGGGAGGAGCTGCTGTGGTGCAGATGTGGGTCAGAGCAATGGGGCAGGAGCTGCTGTGTGGCAGATGTGGGTCAGATCTATGGTGTAGAAGCTTCTGTGGGGCTGATGTGGGTCAGATCTATGGGGCAGGTGCTGCTGTGCGACATATGTGGGTCAGATCTATGGGGCAGGATCTGCTGATGGGCTGATGTGGGAAAGATCTATGGGGCAGGAGATGCTTTGGGGCAGATGTGGGTCAGATCTATGGGGCAGGAGTTGCTGTGGGGCTGATGTGTGTCAGATCCTTGGGGCTGAAGCTGCTGTGGGTCATATCTATTGGGCAGCAGCTGCTTTACATATGATGTGTGTCAGATCTATGGGGCAGGAGATGCTGTGGGGGTGATGTGGGTTAGATCTATGGGGCAGGAGCTGTTGTGGGGCATATGTGGGTCAGATCTATGGGGCAGGAGATACTGTGGGGCACATGTGGGTCAGACCTATGGGCCAGGAGCTGCTGCGGGGCTGATTTGGGTCAGATCTATGGGTCAGCAGCTGCTGTGGGGCACATGTGGGTCAGACCTATGGGGCAGAAGCTGCAGAGGGGATGATGTGGGTCAGATCTATGGGGCAGGAGGTGCTGTGGGGCAGATGAGGGACATATCTATTGTGCAAAATCTGCTGTTGAACTGATGTGGGGCAGATCTATGAGTTTGGAGCTGCTGTGGGGCACATGTGGGTCAGATCTATGGGGCAGGAGCTACTGCGGGGCTGATTTGGGTCAGATCTATGGGGCAGGAGCTGCTGTGTGGCAAATGTGGGTCAGATCTATGGGGCAGGAGCTGCTGTGGGTCAGATCTATGGGGCAGGAACAGATGTGGGCCTGATGTTGGTCAGATTTATGGAGCAGGAGCTGCTGTGTTGCAGATGTGGGTCAGATCTATGGTGCAGGAGCTGCTGTGGGGCAGATATAGGGCATATCTATGGGGCAGGAGCTGCTGTGAGGCTGATGGGTGTTAGATCTATGGGGAGGAGCTGCTGTGGTGCAGATGTGGGTCAGAGCTATGGGGCAGGAGCTGCTGTGGGGCAGAAGTGGGTAAGATCTATGGGGCAGGAGCTGCTGTGTGGCAGATGTGGGTCAGATCTATGGGGCAGGAGCTGCTGTGGGTCAGATTTGGGTCAGATCTATGGGGCAGGAGCTGCTGTGGGGCTGATGTGGGTCAGATCTATGGGGCAGGAGCTGTTGTGGGGCTGATGGGGGTCAGATCTATGGGGCAGGATCTGCTGTGGGGCTGATGTGGGAAAGATCTATGGGGCAGGAGATGGTTTGGGGCAGATGTGGGTCAGATCTATGGGGCAGGAGTTGCTGTGGGGCTGATGTGGGTCAGATCCTTGGGGCTGAAGCTGCTGTGGGTCATATCTATTGGGCAGCAGCTGCTTTACATATGATGTGTGTCAGATCTATGGGGCAGGAGATACTGTGGGGCTGATGTTGGTCTGATCTATGGGGCAGGAGCTGCTGCGGGGCTGATTTGGGTCAGATCTATGGGGAAGGAGCTACTGTGGGGCAGATGGGGTTCAGGTCTATGGGGCAGGAGCTACTGTGGGGCTGATGTTGGTCTGATCTATGGGGCAGGAGCTGCTGTGCGACAGATGTGGGTCAGATCTATGGGGCAGGTGCTGCTGTGCGACATATGTGGGTCAGATCTATTGGGCAGGAGCTGCTGTGGGGCTGATGTGGGTTAGATCTATGGGGCAGGAGATGCTTTGGGGCAGATGTGGGTCAGATCTATGGGTCAGGAGTTGCTGTGGGGCTGATGTGGGTCAGATCTATGGGGCAGGAGCTGCTGTGGGTCAGATCTATGGGGCAGTAACAGATGTGGGCCTGATGTTGGTCAGATTTATGGAGCAGGAGCTGCTGTGTTGCAGATGTGGGTCAGATCTATGGTGCAGGAGCTGCTGTGGGGCAGATATAGGGCATATCTATGGGGCAGGAGCTGCTGTGAGGCTGATGGGTGTTAGATCTATGGGGAGGAGCTGCTGTGGTGCAGATGTGGGTCAGAGCAATGGGGCAGGAGCTGCTGTGGGGCAGAAGTGGGTAAGATCTATGGTGTAGGAGCTGCTGTGGGCTGATGTGGGTCAGATCTATGGGGCAGGTGCTGCTGTGCGACATATGTGGGTCAGATCTATGGGGCAGGATCTGCTGATGGGCTGATGTGGGAAAGATCTATGGGGCAGGAGATGGTTTGGGGCAGATGTGGGTCAGATCTATGGGGCAGGAGTTGCTGTGGGGCTGATGTGTGTCAGATCCTTGGGGCTGAAGCTGCTGTGGGTCATATCTATTGGGCAGCAGCTGCTTTACATATGATGTGTGTCAGATCTATGGGGCAGGAGATACTGTGGGGCTGATGTTGGTCTGATCTATGGGGCAGGAGCTGCTGCGGGGCTGATTTGGCTCAGATCTATGGGGAAGGAGCTACTGTGGGGCAGATGGGGTTCAGGTCTATGGGGCAGGAGCTACTGTGGGGCTGATGTTGGTCTGATCTATGGGGCAGGAGCTGCTGTGCGACAGATGTGGGTCAGATCTATGGGGCAGGTGCTGCTGTGCGACATATGTGGGTCAGATCTATTGGGCAGGAGCTGCTGTGGGGCTGATGTGGGTTAGATCTATGGGGCAGGAGATGCTTTGGGGTAGATGTGGGTCAGATCTATGGGTCAGGAGTTGCTGTGGGGCTGATGTGGGTCAGATCTATGGGGCAGGAGCTGCTGTGGGTCAGATCTATGGGGCAGGTACAGATGTGGGCCTGATGTTGGTCAGATTTATGGAGCAGGAGCTGCTGTGTTGCAGATGTGGGTCAGATCTATGGGGCAGGAGCTGCTGTGGGGCAGATATAGGGCATATCTATGGGGCAGGAGCTGCTGTGAGGCTGATGGGTGTTAGATCTATGGGGAGGAGCTGCTGTGGTGCAGATGTGGGTCAGAGCTATGGGGCAGGAGCTGCTGTGGTGCAGATGTGTGTCAGAGCAATGGGGCAGGAGCTGCTGTGTGGCAGATGTGGGTCAGATCTATGGTGTAGGAGCTCCTGTGGGGCTGATGTGGGTCAGATCTATGGGGCAGGTGCTGCTGTGCGACATATGTGGGTCAGATCTATGGGGCAGGATCTGCTGTGGGGCTGATGTGGGAAAGATCTATGGGGCAGGTGCTGCTGTGCGACATATGTGGGTCAGATCTATGGGGCAGGATCTGCTGTGGGGCTGATGTGGGAAAGATCTATGGGGCAGGAGATGCTTTGGGGCAGATGTGGGTCAGATCTATGGGGCAGGAGTTGCTGTGGGGCTGATGTGTGTCAGATCCTTGGGGCTGAAGCTGCTGTGGGTCATATCTATTGGGCAGCAGCTGCTTTACATATGATGTGTGTCAGATCTATGGGGCAGGAGATGCTGTGGGGGTGATGTGGGTTAGATCTATGGGGCAGGAGCTGTTGTGGGGCATATGTGGGTCAGATCTATGGGGCAGGAGCTACTGTGGGGCACATGTGGGTCAGACCTATGGGCCAGGAGCTGCTGCGGGGCTGATTTGGGTCAGATCTATGGGTCAGCAGCTGCTGTGGGGCACATGTGGGTCAGACCTATGGGGCAGAAGCTGCAGAGGGGATGATGTGGGTCAGATCTATGGGGCAGGAGGTGCTGTGGGGCAGATGAGGGACATATCTATGGTGGAAAATCTGCTGTTGGACTGATGTGGGGCAGATCTATGAGTTTGGAGCTGCTGTGGGGCACATGTGGGTCAGATCTATGGGCCAGGAGCTGCTGCGGGGCTGATTTGGGTCAGATCTATGGGGCAGGAGCTGCTGTGTGGCAAATGTGGGTCAGATCTATGGGGCAGGAGCTGCTGTGGGTAAGATCTATGGGGCAGGAACAGATGTGGGCCTGATGTTGGTCAGATTTATTGAGCAGGAGCTGCTGTGTTGCAGATGTGGGTCAGATCTATGGTGCAGGAGCTGCTGTGGGGCAGATATAGGGCATATCTATGGGGCAGGAGCTGCTGTGAGGCTGATGGGTGTTAGATCTATGGGGAGGAGCTGCTGTGGTGCAGATGTGGGTCAGAGCTATGGGGCAGGAGCTGCTGTGGGGCAGAAGTGGGTAAGATCTATGGGGCAGGAGCTGCTGTGTGGCAGATGTGGGTCAGATCTATGGGGCAGGAGCTGCTGTGGGTCAGATTTGGGTCAGATCTATGGGGCAGGAGCTGCTGTGGGGCTGATGTGGGTTAGATCTATGGGGCAGGAGCTGTTGTGGGGCTGATGGGGGTCAGATCTATGGGGCAGGATCTGCTGTGGGGCTGATGTGGGAAAGATCTATGGGGCAGGAGATGGTTTGGGGCAGATGTGGGTCAGATCTATGGGGCAGGAGTTGCTGTGGGGCTGATGTGGGTCAGATCCTTGGGGCTGAAGCTGCTGTGGGTCATATCTATTGGGCAGCAGCTGCTTTACATATGATGTGTGTCAGATCTATGGGGCAGGAGATACTGTGGGGCTGATGTTGGTCTGATCTATGGGGCAGGAGCTGCTGCGGGGCTGATTTGGGTCAGATCTATGGGGAAGGAGCTACTGTGGGGCAGATGGGGTTCAGGTCTATGGGGCAGGAGCTACTGTGGGGCTGATGTTGGTCTGATCTATGGGGCAGGAGCTGCTGTGCGACAGATGTGGGTCAGATCTATGGGGCAGGTGCTGCTGTGCGACATATGTGGTTCAGATCTATTGGGCAGGAGCTGCTGTGGGGCTGATGTGGGTTAGATCTATAAGGCAGGAGATGCTTTGGGGCAGATGTGGGTCAGATCTATGGGTCAGGAGTTGCTGTGGGGCTGATGTGGGTCAGATCTATGGGGCAGGAGCTGCTGTGGGTCAGATCTATGGGGCAGGTACAGATGTGGGCCTGATGTTGGTCAGATTTATGGAGCAGGAGCTGCTGTGTTGCAGATGTGGGTCAGATCTATGGTGCAGGAGCTGCTGTGGGGCAGATATAGGGCATATCTATGGGGCAGGAGCTGCTGTGAGGCTGATGGGTGTTAGATCTATGGGGCGGAGCTGCTGTGGTGCAGATGTGGGTCAGAGCAATGGGGCAGGAGCTGCTGTGTGGCAGATATGGGTCAGATCTATGGTGTAGGAGCTGCTGTGGGGCTGATGTGGGTCAGATCTATGGGGCATGTGCTGCTGTGCGACATATGTGGGTCAGATCTATTTGGCAGGATCTGCTGTGGGGCTGATGTGGGAAAGATCTATGGGGCAGGAGATGCTTTGGGGCAGATGTGGGTCAGATCTATGGGGCAGGAGTTGCTGTGGGGCTGATGTGTGTCAGATCCTTGGGGCTGAAGCTGCTGTGGGTCATATCTATTGGGCAGCAGCTGCTTTACATATGATGTGTGTCAGATCTATGGGGCAGGAGATGCTGTGGGGGTGATGTGGGTTAGATCTATGGGTCAGGAGCTGTTGTGGGGCATATGTGGGTCAGATCTATGGGGCAGGAGCTACTGTGGGGCACATGTGGGTCAGACCTATGGGCCAGGAGCTGCTGCGGGGCTGATTTGGGTCAGATCTATGGGTCAGCAGCTGCTGTGGGGCACATGTGGGTCAGACCTATGGGGCAGAAGCTGCAGAGGGGATGATGTGGGTCAGATCTATGGGGCAGGAGGTGCTGTGGGGCAGATGAGGGACATATCTATGGTGGAAAATCTGCTGTTGGACTGATGTGGGGCAGATCTATGAGTTTGGAGCTGCTGTGGGGCACATGTGGGTCAGATCTATGGGCCAGGAGCTGCTGCGGGGCTGATTTGGGTCAGATCTATGGGGCAGGAGCTGCTGTGTGGCAAATGTGGGTCAGATCTATGGGGCAGGAGCTGCTGTGGGTAAGATCTATGGGGCAGGAACAGATGTGGGCCTGATGTTGGTCAGATTTATTGAGCAGGAGCTGCTGTGTTGCAGATGTGGGTCAGATCTATGGTGCAGGAGCTGCTGTGGGGCAGATATAGGGCATATGTATGGGGCAGGAGCTGCTGTGAGGCTGATGGGTGTTAGATCTATGGGGAGGAGCTGCTGTGGTGCAGATGTGGGTCAGAGCTATGGGGCAGGAGCTGCTGTGGGGCAGAAGTGGGTAAGATCTATGGGGCAGGAGCTGCTGTGTGGCAGATGTGGGTCAGATCTATGGGGCAGGAGCTGCTGTGGGTCAGATTTGGGTCAGATCTATGGGGCAGGAGCTGCTGTGGGGCTGATGTGGGTTAGATCTATGGGGCAGGTGCTGCTGTGCGACATATGTGGGTCAGATCTATGGGGCAGGATCTGCTGTGGGGCTGATGTGGGAAAGATCTATGGGGCAGGAGATGGTTTGGGGCAGATGTGGGTCAGATCTATGGGGCAGGAGTTGCTGTGGGGCTGATGTGGGTCAGATCCTTGGGGCTGAAGCTGCTGTGGGTCATATCTATTGGGCAGCAGCTGCTTTACATATGATGTGTGTCAGATCTATGGGGCAGGAGATACTGTGGGGCTGATGTTGGTCTGATCTATGGGGCAGGAGCTGCTGCGGGGCTGATTTGGGTCAGATCTATGGGGAAGGAGCTACTGTGGGGCAGATGGGGTTCAGGTCTATGGGGCAGGAGCTACTGTGGGGCTGATGTTGGTCTGATCTATGGGGCAGGAGCTGCTGTGCGACAGATGTGGGTCAGATCTATGGGGCAGGTGCTGCTGTGCGACATATGTGGGTCAGATCTATTGGGCAGGAGCTGCTGTGGGGCTGATGTGGGTTAGATCTATGGGGCAGGAGATGCTTTGGGGCAGATGTGGGTCAGATCTACGGGTCAGGAGTTGCTGTGGGGCTGATGTGGGTCAGATCTATGGGGCAGGAGCTGCTGTGAGTCAGATCTATGGGGCAGGTACAGATGTGGGCCTGATGTTGGTCAGATTTATGGAGCAGGAGCTGCTGTGTTGCAGATGTGGGTCAGATCTATGGTGCAGGAGCTGCTGTGGGGCAGATATAGGGCATATCTATGGGGCAGGAGCTGCTGTGAGGCTGATGGGTGTTAGATCTATGGGGAGGAGCTGCTGTGGTGCAGATGTGGGTCAGAGCTATGGGGCAGGAGCTGCTGTGGGGCAGAAGTGGGTAAGATCTATGGGGTAGGAGATGGTGTGTGGCAGATGTGGGTCAGATCTATGGTGTAGGAGCTGCTGTGGGGCTGATGTGGGTCAGATCTATGGGGCAGGAGCTGCTGTGGTTAAGATCTATTTGGCAGGATCTGCTGTGGGGCAGATTTGGGTCAGATCTATGGGGCAGGAGCTGCTGTGGGGCAAATGTGGGTCAGATCTATGGGGCAGGAGCTGCTGTGGGTCAGATCTATGGGGCAGGAACAGATGTGGGCCTGATGTTGGTCAGATTTATGGAGCAGGAGCTGCTGTGTTGCAGATGTGGGTCAGATCTATGGTGCAGGAGCTGCTGTGGGGCAGATGTAGGGCTTATCTATGGGGCAGGAGCTGCTGTGAGGCTGATGGGTGTTAGATCTATGGGGAGGAGCTGCTGTGGTGCAGATGTGGGTCAGAGCTATGGGGCAGGAGCTGCTGTGGGGCAGATGTAGGGCTTATCTATGGGGCAGGAGCTGCTGTGTGGCAGATGTGGGTCAGATCTATGGGGCAGGAGCTGCTGTGGGGCTGATTGGGGTCTGATCTATGGGGCAGGAGCTGCTGTGCGACAGATGTGGGTCAGATCTATGGGGCAGGTGCTGCTGTGCGACATATGTGGGTCAGACCTATGGGGCAGGATCTGCTGTGGGGCTTATGTGGGAAAGATCTATGGGGCAGGAGATGCTTTGGGCAGATGTGGGTCTGATCTATGGGGCAGGAGTTGCTGTGGGGCTGATGTGGGTCAGATCTATGGGGCCGGAGTTGCTCTGGGGCTGATGTGGGTTACATCTATGGGGCAGGAGCTGTTGTGGGGCTGATGGGGGTCAGATCTATGGGGCAGGAGCTACTGTGGGGCACATGTGGGTCAGACCTATGGGGCAGAAGCTGCAGAGGGGATGATGTAGGTCAGATCTATGGGGCAGGAGTGGTTGTGGGGCAGATGAGGGACATATCTATGGTGCAAAATCTGCTGTTGGACTGATGTGGGTCAGATCTATGAGTTTCTAGCTGCTGTGGGGCACATGTGGGTCAGATCTATGGGCCAGGAGCTGCTGCGGGGCTGATTTGGTTCAGATCTATGTATGGGTCAGCAGCTGCTGTGGCGCACATGTGGGTCAGACCTATGGGGCCGAATCTGCAGAGGGGATGATGTGGGTCAGATCTATGGGGCAGGAGTTTCTGTGGGGCAGATGAGGGACATATCTATGGTGCAAAATATGCTGTTGGACTGATGTGGGTCAGATCTATGAGTTTGGAGCTGCTGTGGGGCACATGTGGGTCAGATCTATGGGCCAGGAGCTGCTGCGGGGCTGATTTGGGTCAGATCTATGGGTCAGGAGCTGCTGTGGGGCTGATGTGGGTCAGATCTATGGGGCAGGAGCTGCTGTGGGTCAGATCTATGGGGCAGGAACAGATGTGGGCCTGATGTTGGTCAGATTTATGGAGCAGGAGCTGCTGTGTTGCAGATGTGGGTCAGATCTATGGTGCAGGAGCTGCTGTGGGGCAGATGTAGGGCTTATCTATGGGGCAGGAGCTGCTGTGAGGCTGATGGGTGTTAGATCTATGGGGAGGAGCTGCTGTGGTGCAGATGTGGGTCAGAGCTATGGGGCAGGAGCTGCTGTGTGGCAGATGTGGGTCAGATATATGGTGTAGGAGCTGCTGTGGGGCTGATGTGGGTCAGATCTATGGGGCAGGAGATGCTTTGGGGCAGATTTTAGTCAGTTCTATGGGGCAGGAGTTGCTGTGGGTCTGATGTGGGTCAGATCCTTGGGGCTGATGCTGCTGTGGGTCATATCTATTGGGCAGCAGCTGCTTTACATATGATGTGTGTCAGATCTATGGGGCAGGAGCTGCTCGGCGGCGGCTGCTAGAGGTCGCTGCCTATGCGGCTCGACTAGGTCGGCACGGTCTACCCGGCTCCGAGCGGGCCGTGGTGCTCGGCGGCGGCTGCTAGAGGTCGCTGCCTATGCGGCTCGCCTAGGTCGGCAAGGTCTACCCGGCTCCGAGCGGGCCGTGGTGCTCGGCGGCTGCTAGAGGTCGCTGCCTATACAACTCGCCTAGGTCGGCAAGGTCTACCCGGCTCCGAGCGGGCCGTGGTGCTCGGCGGCGGCTGCTAGAGGTCGCTGCCTATGCAGCTCGCCTAGGTCGGCAAGGTCTACCCGGCTCCGAGCGGACCGTGGTGCTCGGCGGCGGTGGCTAGGGGTCGCTGCCCGTGCCTCTTGCGTGTAGCTGCCAGGTCTACCCGCTTTCGGCTAGGCTTTGCAGCCCTGTGAGATGGGGGGGCGCTAAAGCTTCGGAGCTTGCTGGGGGGTCGCTGTAGTTTCTTACCTACCGCTACGTTGACGTAGAGCGCCGCTTACCCTCGGCGCCGCAGCCGGTAGTCGGCGCCGTTCTTTTCCAAAGCCTTTTTTTCTTACGCCATCCGTTTTCGTCTGCAGGAGCGAGCGCGTGCTCGTCTCCAGAGGCGGCAACGAGCGGGCACAGGCGAGCGCGGTTGAGCGCCGGGCTGTGGATTTTTTCGGTTGCGGCTTCCCGCCGCTCTTTCGCCATCCCTCGCTACGCGGCCTGCCCGCAGTCCGGATTTCCGGCTCGAACGGACCCCGCTCAAGTGCGCCGGCACGGTCCAACCGCTCCCGGCGGGCACCGCTCGGCTAGGACGTTCCTCGGAATCAGCCAAATGTCGCTCCCGTGGCGTCTCCGCAGGCAAAAACGCATAGCCGGCGCCGCAAAGCTCGCGAGCCGCACCGAGCCGGGGAAACCGTGCCGTGGAGCAGCTGTAGGGCTGATGTGGGTGAGATCTATGGGGTAGGAGCTGCTGTGCGGCTGATGTGGGTCAGATCTATGGGCAGGAGCTGATGTAGGGAAGATTTGGGTCTGATCTATGGGTTAGGAACTGCTGTGGTTCATATCTATAGGGCAGGAGCAGCTGTGGGGCATATGTGGGTCAGATCTATGGGTTAGGTGCTGCTTTGGGGAAAATGTGGGTCAGATCTATGGGGCAGGAGCTGCTGTGGGTCAGATTTGGTTCAGATCTATGGGGCAGGAGCTGCTGTGGGTCAGATTTATGAGTCAGGAGCTGCTGTGTGGCTGATGTGGGTCAGATCTATGGGGCAGGAGCTGCTGTGGGGCATATGTGGGTCAGATCTATATGGAAGGAGCAGCTGTGGGGCACATGTGGGTCAGACCTATGGGGCAGGTGCTGCTGTGCGACATATGTGGGTCAGATCTATGGGGCAGGAGTTGCTGTGGGGCAGATGAGGGACATATCTATGGTGCAAAATCTGCTGTTGGACTGATGTGGGTCAGATCTATGAGTTTGGAGCTGCTGTGGGGCAGATGTGGGCAGATCTATGGTGCAGGAGCTGCTGTGGATCAGATCTATGGGGCAGGAACAGACGTGGGCCTGATGTTGGTCAGATTTATGGAGCAGGAGCTGCTGTGTTGCAGATGTGGGTCAGATCTATGGTGCAGGAGCTGCTGTGGGGCAGATGTAGGGCTTATCTATGGGGCAGGAGCTGCTGTGAGGCTGATGGGTGTTAGATCTATGGGGAGGAGCTGCTGTGGTGCAGATGTGGGTCAGAGCAATGGGGCAGGAGCTGCTGTGTGGCAGATGTGGGTCAGATCTATGGTGTAGGAGCTGCTGTGGGGCTGATGTGGGTCAGATCTATGGGGCAGGTGCTGCTGTGCGACATATGTGGGTCAGATCTATGGGGCAGGATCTGCTGTGTGGCTGATGTGGGAAAGATCTATGGGGCAGGAGATGCTTTGGGGCAGATGTGGGTCAGATCTATGGGGCAGGAGTTGCTGTGGGGCTGATGTGTGTCAGATCCTTGGGGCTGAAGCTGCTGTGGGTCATATCTATTGGGCAGCAGCTGCTTTACATATGATGTGTGTCAGATCTATGGGGCAGGAGCTGCTGTGGGGGTGATGTGGGTCAGATCTATGGGGCAGGAGCTGTTGTGGGGCTGATGTGGGTTAGATCTATGGGGCAGGAGCTGTTGTGGGGCATATGTGGGTCAGATCTATGGGGCAGGAGCTACTGTGGGGCACAGGTAGGTCAGACCTATGGGGCAGAAGCTGCAGAGGTGATTATGTAGGTCAGATCTATGGGGCAGGAGTTGCTGTGGGGCAGATGAGGGACATATCTATGGTGCAAAATCTGCTGTTGGACTGATGTGGGTCAGATCTATGAGTTTGGATCTGCTGTGGGGCACATGTGAGTCAGATCTATGGGCCAGGAGCTGCTGCGGGGCTGATTTGGGTCTGATCTATGGGGCAGGAGCTGCTGTGGGGCTGATGTGGGTGAGATCTATGGGGCAGGAGCTGCTGTGGGTCAGATCTATGGGGCAGGAACAGATGTGGGTCTGATGTTGGTCAGATTACTGGAGCAGGAGCTGCTGTGTTGCAGATGTGGGTCAGATCTATGGTGCAGGAGCTGCTGTGGGGCAGATATAGGGCATATCTATGGGGCAGGAGCTGCTGTGAGGCTGATGGGTGTTAGATCTATGGGGAGGAGCTGCTGTGGTGCAGATGTGGGTCAGAGCTATGGGGCAGGAGCTGCTGTGGGGCAGAAGTGGGTAAGATCTATGGGGCAGGAGCTGCTGTGTGGCAGATGTGGGTCAGATCTATGGGGCAGGAGCTGCTGTGGGTCAGATTTGGGTCAGATCTATGGGGCAGGAGCTGCTGTGGGGCTGATGTGGGTTAGATCTATAGGGCAGGAGCTGTTGTGGGGCTGATGTGGGTCAGATCTATGGGGCAGGAGCTGCTGTGGGGCTGATGTGGGAAAGATCTATGGGGCAGGAGATGGTTTGGGGCAGATGTGGGTCAGATCTATGGGGCAGGAGTTGCTGTGGGTCTGATATGGGTCAGATCCTTGGGGCTGAAGCTGCTGTGGGTCATATCTATTGGGCAGCAGCTGCTTTACATATGATGTGTGTCAGATCTATGGGGCAGGAGATACTGTGGGGCTGATGTTGGTCTGATCTATGGGGCAGGAGCTGCTGCGGGGCTGATTTGGGTCAGATCTATGGGGAAGGAGCTACTGTGGGGCAGATGGGGTTCAGGTCTATGGGGCAGGAGCTACTGTGGGGCTGATGTTGGTCTGATCGATGGGGCAGGAGCTGCTGTGCGACAGATGTGGGTCAGATCTATGGGGCAGGTGCTGCTGTGCGACATATGTGGGTCAGATCTATGGGGCAGGAGCTGCTGTGGGGCTGATGTGGGTTAGATCTATGGGGCAGGAGATGCTTTGGGGCAGATGTGGGTCAGATCTATGGGTCAGGAGTTGCTGTGGGGCTGATGTGGGTCAGATCTATAAGGCAGGAGCTGCTGTGTGGCAAATGTGGGTCAGATCTATGGGGCAGGAGCTGCTGTGGGTCAGATCTATTAGGCAGGAACAGATGTGGGCCTGATGTTGGTCAGATTTATGGAGCAGGAGCTGCTGTGTTGCAGATGTGGGTCAGATCTATGGTGCAGGAGCTGCTGTGGGGCAGATGTAGGGCTTATCTATGGGGCAGGAGATGCTGTGAGGCTGATGGGTGTTAGATCTATGGGGAGGAGCTGCTGTGGTGCAGATGTGGGTCAGAGCTATGGGGCAGGAGCTGCTGTGGGGCAGATGTAGGGCTTATCTATGGGGCAGGAGATGCTGTGAGGCTGATGGGTGTTAGATCTATGGGGAGGAGCTGCTGTGGTGCAGATGTGGGTCAGAGCTATGGGGCAGGAGCTGCTGTGGGGCAGAAGTGGGTAAGATCTATGGGGTAGGAGATGGTGTGTGGCAGATGTGGGTCAGATCTATGGGGCAGGAGCTACTGTGGGGCTGATGTGGGTCAAATCAATGGGGCAGAGCTTCTCTTGGGAACATGTGGGTCAGATCTATGGGGCAGGAGCTGCTGTGGGGCTGATGTGGGTCAGATCTATAGGGCAGGAGCTGCTGTGCGACAGATGTGGGTCAGATCTATGGGGCAGGAGCTGCTGTGGGGCTGATGTGGGTAAGATCTATGGGGTAGGAGATGCTGTGTGGCAGATGTGGGTCAGATCTATGGTGTAGGAGCTGCTGTGGGGCTGACGTGGGTCAGATCTATGGGGCAGGAGCTGCTGTGGTTAAGATCTATTTGGCAGGATCTGCTGTGCGACAGATTTGGGTCAGATCTATGGGGCAGGAGCTGCAGTGGAGATGATGTACGTCAGATCTATGGGGCAGGAGCTGCTGTGGGGCTGCTGTGGGTTAGATCTATGGGGCAGGAGCTGTTGTGGGTCATATCTATTGGGCAGCAGCTGCTTTACATATGATGTGTGTCAGATCTATGGGGCCGGAGCTGCAGTGGGGCTGATGGGGGTAAGATCTATGGGGCAGGAGCTACTGTGGGTCTGAAGTGGGTCAAATCAATGGGGCAGAGCTGCTCTTGGGAAGATGTGGGTCAGATCTATGGGGCAGGAGCTGCTGTGGGGCTGATGTGGGTCAGATCTATGGGGCAGGAGCTACTGTGAGGCTGATGTTGGTCTGATCTATGGGGCAGGAGCTACTGTGCGACAGATGTGGGTCAGATCTATGGGGCAGGAGCTACTGTGGGGCACATGTAGGTCAGACCTATGGGGCAGAAGCTGCAGAGGGGATTATGTAGGTCAGATCTATGGGGCAGGAGTTGCTGTGGGGCAGATGAGGGATATATCTATGGTGTAAAATCTGCTGATGGACTGATGTGGGTCAGATCTATGAGTTTGGATCTGCTGTGGGGCACATGTGGGTCAGATCTATGGGCCAGGAGCTGCTGCGGGGCTGATTTGGGTCAGATCTTTGGGGCAGGAGCTGCTGTGGGGCTGATGTGGGTGAGATCTATGGGGCAGGAGCTGCTGTGGGTCAGATCTATGGGGCAGGAACAGATGTGGGTCTGATGTTGGTCAGATTTATGGAGCAGGAGCTGCTGTGTTGCAGATGTGGGTCAGATCTATGGTGCAGGAGCTGCTGTGGGGCAGATATAGGGCATATCTATGGGGCAGGAGCTGCTGTGAGGCTGATGGGTGTTAGATCTATGGGGAGGAGCTGCTGTGGTGCAGATGTGGGTCAGAGCTATGGGGCAGGAGCTGCTGTGTGGCAGAAGTGGGTAAGATCTATGGGGCAGGAGCTGTTGTGGGTCAGATTTGGGTCAGATGTATGGGGCAGGAGCTGCTGTGGGGCTTATGTGGGTTAGATCTATAGGGCAGGAGCTGTTGTGGGGCTGATGTGGGTCAGATCTATGGGGCAGGAGCTGCTGTGGGGCTGATGTGGGAAAGATCTATGGGGCAGGAGATGGTTTGGGGCAGATGTGGGTCAGATCTATGGGGCAGGAGTTGCTGTGGGGCTGATGTGGGTCAGATCCTTGGGGCTGAAGCTGCTGTGGGTCATATCTATTGGGCAGCAGCTGCTTTACATATGATGTGTGTCAGATCTATGGGGCAGGAGATACTGTGGGGCTGATGTTGGTCTGATCTATGGGGCAGGAGCTGCTGCGGGGCTGATTTGGGTCAGATCTATGGGGAAGGAGCTACTATGGGGCAGATGGGGTTCAGGTCTATGGGGCAGGAGCTACTGTGGGGCTGATGTTGGTCTGATCTATGGGGCAGGAGCTGCTGTGCGACAGATGTGGGTCAGATCTATGGGGCAGGTGCTGCTGTGCGACATATGTGGGTCAGATCTATGGGGCAGGAGCTGCTGTGGGGCTGATGTGGGTTAGATCTATGGGGCAGGAGATGCTTTGGGGCAGATGTGGGTCAGATCTATGGGTCAGGAGTTGCTGTGGGGCTGATGTGGGAAAGATCTATAAGGCAGGAGCTGCTGTGTGGCAAATGTGGGTCAGATCTATGGGGCAGGAGCTGCTGTGGGTCAGATCTATTAGGCAGGAACAGATGTGGGCCTGATGTTGGTCAGATTTATGGAGCAGGAGCTGCTGTGTTGCAGATGTGGGTCAGATCTATGGTGCAGGAGCTGCTGTGGGGCAGATGTAGGGCTTATCTATGGGGCAGGAGATGCTGTGAGGCTGATGGGTGTTAGATCTATGGGGAGGAGCTGCTGTGGTGCAGATGTGGGTCAGAGCTATGGGGCAGGAGCTGCTGTGGGGCAGAAGTGGGTAAGATCTATGGGGTAGGAGATGGTGTGTGGCAGATGTGGGTCAGATCTATGGGGCAGGAGCTACTGTGGGGCTGATGTGGGTCAAATCAATGGGGCAGAGCTTCTCTTGGGAACATGTGGGTCAGATCTATGGGGCAGGAGCTGCTGTGGGGCTGATGTGGGTCAGATCTATAGGGCAGGAGCTGCTGTGCGACAGATGTGGGTCAGATCTATGGGGCAGGAGCTGCTGTGGGGCTGATGTGGGTAAGATCTATGGGGTAGGAGATGCTGTGTGGCAGATGTGGGTCAGATCTATGGTGTAGGAGCTGCTGTGGGGCTGACGTGGGTCAGATCTATGGGGCAGGAGCTTCTGTGGTTAAGATCTATTTGGCAGGATCTGCTGTGCGACAGATTTGGGTCAGATCTATGGGGCAGGAGCTGCAGTGGAGATGATGTACGTCAGATCTATGGGGCAGGAGCTGCTGTGGGGCTGCTGTGGGTTAGATCTATGGGGCAGGAGCTGTTGTGGGTCATATCTATTGGGCAGCAGCTGCTTTACATATGATGTGTGTCAGATCTATGGGGCCGGAGCTGCAGTGGGGCTGATGGGGGTAAGATCTATGGGGCAGGAGCTACTGTGGGTCTGAAGTGGGTCAAATCAATGGGGCAGAGCTGCTCTTGGGAACATGTGGGTCAGATCTATGGGGCAGGAGCTGCTGTGGGGCTGATGTGGGTCAGATCTATGGGGCAGGAGCTACTGTGGGGCTGATGTTGGTCTGATCTATGGGGCAGGAGCTACTGTGCGACAGATGTGGGTCAGATCTATGGGGCAGGTGCTGCTGTGCGACATATGTGGGTCAGATCTATGGGGCAGGATCTGCTGTGGGGCTGATGTGGGAAAGATCTATGGGGCAGGAGATGCTTTAGGGCAGATGTGGGTCAGATCTATGGGGCAGGAGTTGCTGTGGGGCTGATGTGTGTCAGATCCTTGGGGCTGAAGCTGCTGTGGGTCATATCTATTGTGCTGCAGCTGCTTTACATATGATGTGTGTCAGATCTATGGGGCAGGAGCTGCTGTGGGGCTGATGTGGGTTAGATCTATGGGTCAGGAGCTGTTGTGGGGCTGATGGGGGTCAGATCTATGGGGCAGGAGCTACTGTGGGGCACATGTGGGTCAGACATATGGGGCAGAAGCTGCAGAGGGGATGATGTAAGTCAGATCTATGGGGCAGGAGCTGCTGTGGGGCAGATGAGGGACATATCTATGGTGCACAATCTGCTGTTGGACTGATGTGGGTCAGATCTATGAGTTAGGAGCTGCTGTGGGGCACATGTGGGTCAGATCTATGGGCCAGGAGCTGCTGCGGGGCTGATTTGGGTCAGATCTATGGGTCAGCAGCTGCTGTGGGGCACATGTTGGTCTGACCTATGGGGCAGAAGCTGCAGAGGGGATGATGTAGGTCAGATCTATGGGCAGGAGCTGATGTAGGGAAGATTTGGGTCTGATCTATGGGTTAGGAACTGCTGTGGTTCAGATCTATGGGGCAGGAGCAGCTGTGGGGCACATGTGGGTCAGATCTATGGGTTAGGTGCTGCTTTGGGGAAAATGTGGGTCAGATCTTTGGGGCAGGAGCTGCTGTGGGTCAGATTTGGGTCAGATCTATGGGGCAGGAGCTGCTGTGGGTCAGATTTATGAGTCAGGAGCTGCTGTGTGGCTGATGTGGGTCAGATCTATGGGGCAGGAGCTGCTGTGGGGCATATGTGGGTCAGATCTATATGGCAGGAGCTGCTGTGGGGCATATGTGGGTCAGACCTATGGGGCAGAAGCTGCAGAGGGGATGATGTAGGTCAGATCTATGGGGCAGGAGTTGCTGTGGGGCAGATGAGGGACATATCTATGGTTCAAAATCTGCTGTTGGACTGATGTGGGTCAGATCTATGCGTTTGGAGCTGCTGTGGGGCACATGTGGGTCAGATCTATGGGCCAGGAGCTGCTGCGGGGATGATTTGGGTCAGATCTATGGGGCAGGAGCTGCTATGGGGCTGATGTGGGTCAGATCTATGGGGCAGGAGCTGCTGTGGTTAAGATCTATTTGGCAGGATCTGCTGTGGGGCAGATTTGGGTCAGATCTATGGGGCAGGAGCTGCTGTGTGGCAAATGTGGGTCCGATCTATGGGGCAGGAGCTGCTGTGGGTCAGATCTATGGGGCAGGAACAGATGTGGGCCTGATGTTGGTCAGATTTATGGTGCAGGAGCTGCTGTGTTGCAGATGTGGGTCAGATCTATGGTGCAGGAGCTGCTGTGGGGCAGATGTAGGGCTTATCTATGGGGCAGGAGCTGCTGTGAGGCTGATGGGTGTTAGATCTATGGGGAGCAGCTGCTGTGGTACAGATGTGGGTAAGAGCTATGGGGCAGGAGCTGCTGTGCGGCAGATGTGGGTCAGATCTATGGGGCAGGTGCTTCTGTGCGACATATGTGAATTAGATCTATGGGGCAGGATCTGCTGTGGGGCAGACGAGGGACATATCTATGGTGCAAAATCTGCTGTTGGACTGATGTGGGTCAGATCTATGAGTTTGGAGCTGCTGTGGGGCACATGTGGGTCAGATCTATGGGCCAGGAGCTGCTACGGGGCTGATTTGGGTCAGATCTATGGGGCAGGAGCTGCTGTGTGGCTGATGTGGGTCAGATCTATGGGGCAGGAGCTGCTGTGGGTCAGATCTATTAGGCAGGAACAGATGTGGGCCTGATGTTGGTCAGATTTATGGAGCAGGAGCTGCTGTGTTGCAGATGTGGGTCAGATCTATGGTGCAGGAGCTGCTGTGGGGCAGATGTAGGGCTTATCTATGGGGCAGGAGATGCTGTGAGGCTGATGGGTGTTAGATCTATGGGGAGGAGCTGCTGTGGTGCAGATGTGGGTCAGAGCTATGGGGCAGGAGCTGCTGTGGGGCAGAAGTGGGTAAGATCTATGGGGTAGGAGATGGTGTGTGGCAGATGTGGGTCAGATCTATGGGGCAGGAGCTACTGTGGGGCTGATGTGGGTCAAATCAATGGGGCAGAGCTTCTCTTGGGAACATGTGGGTCAGATCTATGGGGCAGGAGCTGCTGTGGGGCTGATGTGGGTCAGATCTATAGGGCAGGAGCTGCTGTGCGACAGATGTGTGTCAGATCTATGGGGCAGGAGCTGCTGTGGGGCTGATGTGGGTAAGATCTATGGGGTAGGAGATGCTGTGTGGCAGATGTGGGTCAGATCTATGGTGTAGGAGCTGCTGTGGGGCTGACGTGGGTCAGATCTATGGGGCAGGAGCTTCTGTGGTTAAGATCTATTTGGCAGGATCTGCTGTGCGACAGATTTGGGTCAGATCTATGGGGCAGGAGCTGCAGTGGAGATGATGTACGTCAGATCTATGGGGCAGGAGCTGCTGTGGGGCTGCTGTGGGTTAGATCTATGGGGCAGGAGCTGTTGTGGGTCATATCTATTGGGCAGCAGCTGCTTTACATATGATGTGTGTCAGATCTATGGGGCCGGAGCTGCAGTGGGGCTGATGGGGGTAAGATCTATGGGGCAGGAGCTACTGTGGGTCTGAAGTGGGTCAAATCAATGGGGCAGAGCTGCTCTTGGGAACATGTGGGTCAGATCTATGGGGCAGGAGCTGCTGTGGGGCTGATGTGGGTCAGATCTATGGGGCAGGAGCTACTGTGGGGCTGATGTTGGTCTCATCTATGTGTCAGGAGCTACTGTGCGACAGATGTGGGTCAGATCTATGGGGCAGGTGCTGCTGTGCGACATATGTGGGTCAGATCTATGGGGCAGGATCTGCTGTGGGGCTGATGTGGGAAAGATCTATGGGGCAGGAGATGCTTTAGGGCAGATGTGGGTCAGATCTATGGGGCAGGAGTTGCTGTGGGGCTGATGTGTGTCAGATCCTTGGGGCTGAAGCTGCTGTGGGTCATATCTATTGTGCTGCAGCTGCTTTACATATGATGTGTGTCAGATCTATGGGGCAGGAGCTGCTGTGGGGCTGATGTGGGTTAGATCTATGGGGCAGGAGCTACTGTGGGGCACATGTGGGTCAGACATATGGGGCAGAAGCTGCAGAGGGGATGATGTAAGTCAGATCTATGGGGCAGGAGCTGCTGTGGGGCAGATGAGGGACATATCTATGGTGCACCATCTGCTGTTGGACTGATGTGGGTCAGATCTATGAGTTAGGAGCTGCTGTGGGGCACATGTGGGTCAGATCTATGGGCCAGGAGCTGCTGCGGGGCTGATTTGGGTCAGATCTATGGGTCAGCAGCTGCTGTGGGGCACATGTTGGTCTGACCTATGGGGCAGAAGCTGCAGAGGGGATGATGTAGGTCAGATCTATGGGCAGGAGCTGATGTAGGGAAGATTTGGGTCTGATCTATGGGTTAGGAACTGCTGTGGTTCAGATCTATGGGGCAGGAGCAGCTGTGGGGCACATGTGGGTCAGATCTATGGGTTAGGTGCTGCTTTGGGGAAAATGTGGGTCAGATCTTTGGGGCAGGAGCTGCTGTGGGTCAGATTTGGGTCAGATCTATGGGGCAGGAGCTGCTGTGGGTCAGATTTATGAGTCAGGAGCTGCTGTGTGGCTGATGTGGGTCAGATCTATGGGGCAGGAGCTGCTGTGGGGCATATGTGGGTCAGATCTATATGGCAGGAGCTGCTGTGGGGCATATGTGGGTCAGACCTATGGGGCAGAAGCTGCAGAGGGGATGATGTAGGTCAGATCTATGGGGCAGGAGTTGCTGTGGGGCAGATGAGGGACATATCTATGGTTCAAAATCTGCTGTTGGACTGATGTGGGTCAGATCTATGAGTTTGGAGCTGCTGTGGGGCACATGTGGGTCAGATCTATGGGCCAGGAGCTGCTGCGGGGATGATTTGGGTCAGATCTATGGGGCAGGAGCTGCTATGGGGCTGATGTGGGTCAGATCTATGGGGCAGGAGCTGCTGTGGTTAAGATCTATTTGGCAGGATCTGCTGTGGGGCAGATTTGGGTCAGATCTATGGGGCAGGAGCTGCTGTGTGGCAAATGTGGGTCCGATCTATGGGGCAGGAGCTGCTGTGGGTCAGATCTATGGGGCAGGAACAGATGTGGGCCTGATGTTGGTCAGATTTATGGTGCAGGAGCTGCTGTGTTGCAGATGTGGGTCAGATCTATGGTGCAGGAGCTGCTGTGGGGCAGATGTAGGGCTTATCTATGGGGCAGGAGCTGCTGTGAGGCTGATGGGTGTTAGATCTATGGGGAGCAGCTGCTGTGGTACAGATGTGGGTAAGAGCTATGGGGCAGGAGCTGCTGTGCGGCAGATGTGGGTCAGATCTATGGGGCAGGTGCTTCTGTGCGACATATGTGAATTAGATCTATGGGGCAGGATCTGCTGTGGGGCAGACGAGGGACATATCTATGGTGCAAAATCTGCTGTTGGACTGATGTGGGTCAGATCTATGAGTTTGGAGCTGCTGTAGGGCACATGTGGGTCAGATCTATGGGCCAGGAGCTGCTACGGGGCTGATTTGGGTCAGATCTATGGGGCAGGAGCTGCTGTGTGGCTGATGTGGGTCAGATCTATGGGGCAGGAGCTGCTGTGGGTCAGATCTATTAGGCAGGAACAGATGTGGGCCTGATGTTGGTCAGATTTATGGAGCAGGAGCTGCTGTGTTGCAGATGTGGGTCAGATCTATGGTGCAGGAGCTGCTGTGGGGCTGATGTGGTCGAGATCTATGGTGTAGGAGCTGCTGTGCAGCTGATGTGGGTCAGATCTATGGGCAGGAGCTGATGTAGGGAAGATTTGGGTCTGATCTATGGGTTAGGAACTGCTGTGGTTCAGATCTATGGGGCAGGAGCAGCTGTGGGGCACATGTGGGTCACATCTATGGGTTAGGTGCTGCTTTGGGGAAAATGTGGGTCAGATCTATGGGGCAGGAGCTGCTGTGGGTCAGGTTTGGGTCAGATCTATGGGGCAGGAGCTGCTGTGGGTCAGATTTATGAGTCAGGAGCTGCTGTGTGGCTGATGTGGTTCAGATCTATGGGGCAGGAGCTGCTGTGGGGCATATGTGGGTCAGATCTATGGGGCAGGAGCTGCTGTGGTTAAGATCTATTTGGCAGGATCTGCTGTGGGGCAGATTTGAGTCAGATCTATGGGGCAGGAGCTGCTGTGGGGCTGATGTGGGTGAGATCTATGGGGCAGGAGCTGCTGTGCGGCACATGTGGGTCAGACCTATGGGGCAGGAGCTGCTCTTGGGAACATGTGGGTCAGATCTATGGGGCAGGACCTACTCTGGGGCTGATGTGGGTCAAATCAATGGGGCAGAGCTGCTCTTGGGAACATGTGGGTCAGATCTATGGGGCAGGAGCTGCTGTGGGTCTGATGTGGGTGAGATCTATATGGCAGGAGCTGCTGTGCGGCACATGTGGGTCAGACCTATGGGGCAGGAGCTGCTCTTGGGAACATGTGGGTCAGATCTATGGGGCAGGACCTACTCTGGGGCTGATGTGGGTCAAATCAATGGGGCAGAGCTGCTCTTGGGAACATGTGGGTCAGATCTATGGGGCAGGAGCTGCTGTGGGGCTGATGTGGGTCAGATCCTTGGGGCTGAAGCTGCTGTGGGTCATATCTATTGGGCAGCAGCTGCTTTACATATGATGTGTGTCAGATCTATGGGGCAGGAGCTGCTGTGGGGCTGATGTGGGTCAGATCTATGGGGCAGGAGCTGTTGTGGGCCTGATGGGGGTCAGATCTATGGGGCAGGAGCTACTGTGGGGCTGTTGGGGGTCAGATCTATGGGGCAGGAGCTACTGTTGCGCTGATGTTGGTCTCATCTATGGGGCAGGAGCTGCTGTGCGACAGATGTGGGTCAGATCTATGGGGCAGGAGCTGCTGTGCGACATATGTGGGTCAGATCTATGGGGCAGGATCTGCTGTGGGGCTGATGTGGGTTAGAGCTATGGGGCAGGAGATGCTTTGGGGCAGATGTGGGTCAGATATATGGGGCAGGAGTTGCTGTGGGGCTGATGTGGGTCAGATCTATGGGGCAGGAGCTGCTGTGGGGCTGATGTGGGTTAGATCTATGGGGCAGGAGCTGTTGTGGGGCTGATGGGGTGAGATCTAAGAGGGCAGGAGCTACTGTGGGGCTGATGTTGGTTTGATCTATAAGGCAGGAGCTGCTGCGGGGCTGATTTGGGTCAGATCTATGGGGCAGGAGCTGCTGTGGGGCTGATATGGGTTAGATCTAGGGGGCAGGAGCTGTTGTTGGGCTGATGGGGGTCAGATCTATGGGGCAGGAGATGCTGTGGATCAGATCTATGGGGCCGGAGCTGCTGTGGGGAACATGTGGGTCAGGTCTATGGGGCAGGAGCTGCTGTGGGGCAGATGTGGGTCAGATCTATGGGTCAGCAGCTGCTGTGGGTCTGATGTGGGTCAGATCTATGGGGCAGGAGCTGCTGTGGGGCTGATGTGGGTCATATCTATGGGGCAGGAACAGATGTGGGCCTGATGTTGGTCAGATTTGTGGAGCAGGAGCTGCTGTGTTGCAGATGTGGGTCAGATCTATGGTGCAGGAGCTGCTGTGGGGCTGATGGGTGTTAGATCTATGGGGAGGAGCTGCTGTGGTGCAGATGTGGGTCAGAGCTATGGGGCAGGAGCTGCTGTGGGGCAGAAGTGGGTAAGATCTATGGGGTAGGAGATGGTGTGTGGCAGATGTGGGACAGATCTATGGTGTAGGAGCTGCTGTGGGGCTGATGTGGGTCAGATCTATGGGGCAGGAGCTGCTGTGGTTAAGATCTATTTGGCAGGATCTGCTGTGGGGCAGATTTGGGTCAGATCTATGGGGCAGGAGCTGCAGTGGAGATGATGTACATCAGATCTATGGGGTAGGAGCTGCTGTGGGGCTGCTGTGGGTTAGATCTATGGGGCAGGAGCTGTTGTGGGTCATATCTATTGGGCAGCAGCTGCTTTACATATGATGTGTGTCAGATCTATGGGGCCGGAGCTGCAGTGGGGCTGATGGGGGTCAGACCTATGGGGCAGGAGCTGTTGTGGGGATTATGGGGGTCAGATCTATGGGGCAGGAGCTACTGTGGGGCTGATGTGGGTCAAATCAATGGGGCAGAGCTGCTCTAGGGAACATGTGGGTCAGATCTATGGGGCAGGAGCTGCTGTGGGGCTGATGTGGGTTAGATCTATGGGGCAGGAGCTGTTGTGGGGATTATGGGGGTCAGATCTATGGGGCAGGAGCTACTGTGGGGCTGATGTTGGTCTGATCTATGGGGCAGGATCTGCTGTGGGGCTGATGTGGGTAAGATCTATGGGGCAGGAGCTGTTGTGGGGCTTATGTTGGTCAGATCTATGGGGCAGGAGCTACTGTGGGTCAGATTTATGAGTCAGGAGCTGCTGTGTGGCTGATGTGGGTCAGATCTATGGAGCAGGAGCTGCTGTGGGGCATATGTGTGTCAGACCTATGGGGCAGAGCTGCTCTTGGGAACATGTGGGTAAGATCTATGGGGCAGGAGCTGCTGTGGGGCTGATGTGGGTCAGATCTATAGGGCAGGAGCTGCTGTGCGACAGATGTGGGTCAGATCTATGGGGCAGGAGCTGCTGTGCGACAGATGTGGGTCAGATCTATCGGGCAGGAGCTGCTTTGGGGCTGATGTGGGTCAGATCCTTGGGGCTGAAGCTGCTGTGGGTCATATCTATTGGGCAGCAGCTGCTTTACATATGATGTGTGTCAGATCTATGGGGCAGGAGCTGCTGTGGGGCTGATGTGGGTCAGATCTATGGGGCAGGAGCTGTTGTGGGGCTGATGTGGGTCAGATCTATGGGGCAGGAGCTACTGTGGGGATGATGGGAGTCAGATCTATGGGGCAGGAGCTACTGTGGGGCTGATGGGGGTCAGATCTATGGGGCAGGAGCTACTGTGGGGCTGATGTTGGTCTCATCTATGTGTCAGGAGCTGCTGTGCGACAGATGTGGGTCAGATCTATGGGGCAGGTACTGCCGTGCGACATATCTGGGTCAGATCTATGGGGCAGGATCTGCTGTAGGGCTGATGTGGGTCAGATTTATGAGTCAGGAGCTGCTGTGTGGCTGATGTGGGTCAGATCTATGGGGCAGGAGCTGCTGTGGGTCTGTTGTGGGTCAGATCTATGGGGCAGGAGCTGCTGTGGGGCTGATGTGGGTCAGATCTATGGGTCAGCAGCTGCTGTGGGGCAGATGTGGGTCAGATCTATGGGTCAGCAGCTGCTGTGGGTCTGATGTGGGTCAGATCTATGGGGCAGGAGCTGCTGTGGGGCTGCTGTGGGTCATATCTATGGGGCAGGAACAGATGTGGGCCTGATGTTGGTCAGATTTATGGAGCAGGAGCTGCTGTGTTGCAGATGTGGGTCAGATCTATGGGGCCGGAGCTGCAGTGGGGCTGATGGGGGTAAGATCTATGGGGCAGGAGCTATTCTGGGGCTGATGTGGGTCAAATCAATGGGGCAGAGCTGCTCTTGGGAACATGTGGGTCAGATCTATGGGGCAGGAGCTGCTGTGCGACAGATGTCGGTCAGATCTATGGGGCAGGAGCTGCTGTGCGACATATGTGGGTCAGATCTATGGGGCAGGATCTGCTGTGGGGCTGATGTGGGACAGATCTATGGGTCAGCAGCTGCTGTGGGTCTGATGTGGGTCAGATCTATGGGGCAGGAGCTGCTGTGGGGCAGATATGGGTCAGATCTATGGGGCAGGATCTGCTGTGGGGCAGATTTGGGTCAGATCTATAGGGCAGGAGCTGCTGTGGGGCTGATGTGGGTCAGATCTATGGGGCAGGAGCTGCTGTGTGGCAAATGTGGGTCAGATCTATGGGGCAGGAGCTGCTGTGGGTCAGATCTATGGGGCAGGAACAGATGTGGGCCTGATGTTGGTCAGATTTATGGAGCAGGAGCTGCTGTGTTGCAGATGTGGGTCAGATCTATGGTGCAGGAGCTGCTGTGGGGCAGATGTAAGGCTTATCTATGGGGCAGGAGCTGCTGTGAGGCTGATGGGTGTTAGATCTATGGGGAGGAGCTGCTGTGGTGCAGATGTGGGTCAGAGCTATGGGGCAGGAGCTGCTGTGGGGCAGATGTGGGTCAGATCTACGGTGTAGGATCTGCTGTGGGGCTGATGTGGGTCAGATCTATGGGGCAGGAGATGCTTTGGGGCAGATTTTAGTCAGATCTATGGGGCAGGAGTTGCTGTGGGTCTGATGTGGGTCAGATCCTTGGGGCTGAAGCTGCTGTGGGTCATATCTATTGGGCAGCAGCTGCTTTACATATGATGTGTGTCAGATCTATGGGGCAGGAGCTGCTCGGCGGCGGCTGCTAGAGGTCGTTGCCTATGCGGCTCGACTAGGTCGGCACGGTCTACCCGGCTCAGGGCGTGCCGTGCTGCTCGGTGGCGGCTGCTAGAGGTCGTTGCGTATGCGGCTCGACTAGGTCGGCACGGTCTACCCGGCTCCGAGCGGGCCGTGGTGCTCGGCGGCGGCTGCTATATGTCGCTGCCTATGCGGCTCGCCTAGGTCGGCACGGTCTACCCGGCTCTGAGCGGGCCGTGGTGCTTGGCGGCGGCTGCTAGAGGTCGCTGCCTATGCGGCTCGACTAGGTCGGCACGGTCTACCCGGCTCCGAGCGGACCGTGGTGCTCGGTGGCGGCGGCTAGGGGTCGCTGCCCGTGCCTCTTGCGTGTAGCTGCCAGGTCTACCCGCTTTCGGCTAGGTCTTTGCAGCCCTGTGAGATGGGGGGGCGCTAAAGCTCCGGAGCTTGCTGGGGGGTCGCTGTAGTTTCTTACCTACCGCTACGTCGACGTAGAGCGCCGCTTACCCTCGGCGCCGCTGCCGGTAGTCGGCGCCGTTCTTTTCCGAAGCCGTTTTTTCTTACGCCTTCCGTTTTCGTCTGCAGGAGCGAGCGCGTGCTCGTCTCCAGAGGCGGCAACGAGCGGGCGCAGGCGAGCGCGGTTGAGCGCCGGGCTGTGGATTTTTTCGGTTGCGGCTTCCCGCCGCTCTTTCGCCATCCCTCGCTACGCGGCCTGCCCGCAGTCCGGATTTCCGGCTCGAACGGACCCCGCTCAAGTGCGCCGGCACGGTCCAACCGCTCCCGGCGGGCACCGCTCGGCTCGGACGTTCCTCGGAATCAGCCAAATGTCGCTCCCGTGGCGTCTCCGCAGGGAAAAACGCATAGCCGGCGCCGCAAAGCTCGCGAGCCGCACCGAGCCGGGGAAACCGTGCCGTGGAGCAGCTGTGGGGCTGATGTGGGTGAGATCTATGGGGTAGGAGCTGCTGTGCGGCTGATGTGGGTCAGATCTATGGGCAGGAGCTAATGTAGGGAAGATTTGGGTCTGATCTATGGGTTAGGAACTGCTGTGGTTCAGATCTATGGGGCAGGAGCAGCTGTGGGGCACATGTGGGTCAGATCTATGGGTTAGGTGCTGCTTTGGGGAAAATGTGGGTCAGATCTATGGGGCAGGAGCTGCTGTGGGTCAGATTTGGGTCAGATCTATGGGGCAGGAGCTGCTGTGTGGCAAATGTGGGTCCGATCTATGGGGCAGGAGCTGCTGTGGGTCAGATCTATGGGGCCAGAGCTGCAGTGGGGCTGATGGGGGTCAGATCACTGGGGCAGGAGCTACTCTGGGGCTGATGTGGGTCAAATCAATGGGGCAGAGCTGCTCTTGGGAACATGTGGGTCAGATCTATGGGGCAGGAGCTGCTGTGCGACAAATGTCGGTCAGATCTATGGCGCAGGAGCTGCTGTGGTGCAGATGTGGGTCAGATCTATGGGGCAGGATCTGCTGTGGGGCTGATGTGGGACAGATCTATGGGTCAGCAGCTGCTGTGGGTCTGATGTGGGTCAGATCTATG
Source organism: Coturnix japonica (assembly GCF_054131305.1). Taxonomy (NCBI): domain Eukaryota; kingdom Metazoa; phylum Chordata; class Aves; order Galliformes; family Phasianidae; genus Coturnix; species Coturnix japonica. The sequence continues at coordinate 1,050,468 of NC_140683.1, forward strand.
GGGCAGGAGCTGCTGTGGGGCAGATATGGGTCAGATCTATGGGGCAGTATCTGCTGTGGGGCAGATTTGGGTCAGATCTATGGGGCAGGAGCTGCTGTGGGGCTGATGTGGGTCAGATCTATGGGGCAGGAGCTGCTGTGTGGCAAATGTGGGTCAGATCTATGGGGCAGGAGCTGCTGTGGGTCAGATCTATGGGGCAGGAACAGATGTGGGCCTGATGTTGGTCAGATTTATGGAGCAGGAGCTGCTGTGTTGCAGATGTGGGTCAGATCTATGGTGCAGGAGCTGCTGTGGGGCAGATGTAGGGCTTATCTATGGGGCAGGAGCTGCTGTGAGGCTGATGGGTGTTAGATCTATGGGGAGGAGCTGCTGTGGTGCAGATGTGGGTCAGAGCTATGGGGCAGGAGCTGCTGTGTGACATATGTGGGTCAGATCTATGGGGCAGGATCTGCTGTGGGGCTGATGTGGGTCAGATCTATGGGGCAGGAGATGCTTTGGGGCAGATTTTAGTCAGATCTATGGGGCAGGAGTTGCTGTGGGTCTGATGTGGGTCAGATCCTTGGGGCTGAAGCTGCTGTGGGTCATATCTATTGGGCAGCAGCTGCTTTACATATGATGTGTGTCAGATCTATGGGGCAGGAGCTGCTCGGCGTCGGCTGCTAGAGGTCGCTGCCTATGCGGCTCGACTAGGTCGGCACGGTCTACCCGGCTCAGGGCGTGCCGTGCTGCTCGGCGGCGGCTGCTAGAGGTCGCTGCCTATGCGGCTCGACTAGGTCGGCATGGTCTACCTGGCTCCGAGCGGGCCGTGGTGCTCGGCGGCGGATGCTAGAGGTCGCTGCCTATGCGGCTCGACTAGGTCGGCACGGTCTACCCGGCTCAGGGCCGGCCGTGGTGCTAGGCGGCGGCCGCTAGAGGTCGCTGCCTATGCGGCTCGACTAGGTCGGCACGGTCTACCCGGCTCCGAGCGGGCCGTGGTGCTCGGCGGCGGCTGCTTGAGGTCGCTGCCTATGCGGCTCGACTAGGTCGGCACGGTCTACCCGGCTCCGAGCGGACCGTGGTGCTCGGGGGCGGCGGCTAGGGGTCGCTGCCTGTGCCGCTTGCGTGTAGCTGCCAGGTCTACCCGCTTTCGGCTAGGCTTTGCAGCCCTGTGAGATGGGGGGGCGCTAAAGCTTCGGAGCTTGCTGGGGGGTCGCTGTAGTTTCTTACCTACCGCTACGTCGACGTAGAGCGCCGCTTACCCTCGGCGCCGCTGCCGGTAGTCGGCGCCATTCTTTTCCGAAGCCGTTTTTTCTTACGCCTTCCGTTTTCGTCTGCAGGAGCGAGCGCGTGCTCGTCTCCAGAGGCGGCAACGAGCGGGCGCAGGCGAGCGCGGTTGAGCGCCGGGCTTTGGATTTTTTCGGTTGCGGCTTCCCGCCGCTCTTTCGCCATCCCTCGCTACGCGGCCTGCCCGCAGTCCGGATTTCCGGCTCGAACGGACCCCGCTCAAGTGCGCCGGCACGGTCCAACCGCTCCCGGCGGGCACCGCTCGGCTCGGACGTTCCTCGGAATCAGCCAAATGTCACTCCCGTGGCGTCTCCGCAGGCAAAAACGCATAGCCGGCGCCGCAAAGCTCGCGAGCCGCACCGAGCCGGGGAAACCGTGCCGTGGAGCAGCTGTGGGGCTGATGTGGGTGAGATCTATGGGGTAGGAGCTGCTGTGCGGCTGATGTGGGTCAGATCTATGGGCAGGAGCTGATGTAGGGAAGATTTGGGTCTGATCTATGGGTTAGGAACTGCTGTGGTTCAGATCTATGGGGCAGGAGCAGCTGTGGGGCACATGTGGGTCAGATCTATGGGTTAGGTGCTGCTTTGGGGAAAATGTGGGTCAGATCTATGGGGCAGGAGCTGCTGTGGGTCAGATTTGGGTCAGATCTATGGGGCAGGAGCTGCTGTGGGTCAGATTTATGAGTCAGGAGCTGCTGTGTGGCTGATGTGGGTCAGATCTATGGGGCAGGAGCTGCTGTGGGGCATATGTGGGTCAGATCTATATGGCAGGAGCTGCTGTGGGGCACATGTGGGTCAGACCTATGGGGCAGAAGCTGCAGAGGGGATGATGTAGGTCAGATCTATAGGGGAGGAGTTGCTGTGGGGCAGATGAGGGACATATCTATGGTGCAAAATCTGCTGTTGGACTGATGTGGGTCAGATCTATGAGTTTGGAGCTGCTGTGGGGAACATGTGGGTCAGATCTATGGGGCAGGAGCTGCTGTGGTTAAGATCTATTTGGCAGGATCTGCTGTGTGGCAGATTTGGGTCAGATCTATGGGGCAGGAGCTGCTGTGTGGCAAATGTGGGTCAGATCTATGGGGCAGGAGCTGCTGTGGGTCAGATCTATGGGGCAGGAACAGATGTGGGCCTGATGTTGGTCAGATTTATGGAGCAGGAGCTGCTGTGTTGCAGATGTGGGTCAGATCTATGGTGCAGGAGCTGCTGTGGGGCAGATGTAGGGCTTATCTATGGGGCAGGAGCTGCTGTGAGGCTGATGGGTGTTAGATCTATGGGGAGGAGCTGCTGTGGTGCAGATGTGGGTCAGAGCTATGGGGCAGGAGCTGCTGTGTGGCAGATGTGGGTCAGATCTATGGTGTAGGAGCTGCTGTGGGGCTGATGTGGGTCAGATCTATGGGGCAGGTGCTGCTGTGCGACATATGTGGGTCAGATCTATGGGGCAGGATCTGCTGTGGGGCTGATGTGGGAAAGATCTATGGGGCAGGAGATGCTTTGGGGCAGATGTGGGTCAGATCTATGGGGCAGGAGTTGCTGTGGGGCTGATGTGTGTCAGATCCTTGGGGCTGAAGCTGCTGTGGGTCATATCTATTGGGCAGCAGCTGCTTTACATATGATGTGTGTCAGATCTATGGGGCAGGAGCTGCTGTGGGGCTGATGTGGGTTAGATCTATGGGGCAGGAGCTGTTGTGGGGCATATGTGGGTCAGATCTATGGGGCAGGAGCTACTGTGGGGCACATGTGGGTCAGACCTATGGGGCAGAAGCTGCAGAGGGGATGATATAGGTCAGATCTATGGGGCAGGAGTTGCTGTGGGGCTGATGTGGGACATATCTATGGTGCAAAATCTGCTGTTGGACTGATGTGGGTCAGATCTATGAGTTTGGAGCTGCTGTGGGGCACATGTGGGTCAGATCTATGGGCCAGGAGCTGCTGCGGGGCTGATTTGGGTCAGATCTATGGGTCAGCAGCTGCTGTGGGTCTGATGTGGGTCAGATCTATGAGGCAGGAGCTGCTGTGGGGCTGATGTGGGTCATATCTATGGGGCAGGAACAGATGTGGGCCTGATTTTGGTCAGATTTATGGAGTAGGAGCTGCTGTGTTGCAGATGTGGTTCAGATCTATGGTGCAGGAGCTGCTGTGGGGCATATATAGGGCATATCTATGGGGCAGGAGCTGCTGTGAGGCTGATGGGTGTTAGATCTATGGGGAGGAGCTGCTGTGGTGCAGATGTGGGTCAGAGCTATGGGGCAGGAGCTGCTGTGGGGATGAAGTGGGTAAGATCTATGGGGCAGGAGCTGTTGTGTGGCAGATGTGGGTCAGATCTATGGGGCAGGAGCTGCTGTGGGGCTGATGTGGGTTAGATCTATGGGGCAGGAGCTGTTGTGGGGCTGATGTGGGAAAGATCTATGGGGCAGGAGATGGTTTGGGGCAGATGTGGGTCAGATCTATAAGGCAGGAGTTGCTGTGGGGCTGATGTGGGTCAGATCCTTGGGGCTGAATCTGCTGTGGGTCATATCTATTGGGCAGCAGCTGCTTTACATATGATGTGTGTCAGATCTATGGGGCAGGAGATACTGTGGGGCTGATGTTGGTCTGATCTATGGGGCAGGAGCTGCTGCGGGGCTGATTTGGGTCAAATCTATGGGGAAGGAGCTACTGTGGTGTAGATGTGGGTCAGAGCTATGGGGCAGGAGCTACTGTGGGGCTGATGTTGGTCTGATCTATGGGGCAGGAGCTGCTGTGCGACAGATGTGGGACAGATCTATGGGGCAGGTGCTGCTGTGCGACATATGTGGGTCAGATCTATGGGGCAGGAGCTGCTGTGGGGCTGATGTGGGTTAGATCTATGGGGCAGGAGATGCTTTGGGGCAGATGTGGGTCAGATCTATGGGTCAGGAGTTGCTGTGGGGCTGATGTGGGTCAGATCTATGGGGCAGGAGCTGCTGTGGGTCAGATCTATGGGGCAGGTACAGATGTGGGCTTTATGTTGGTCAGATTTATGGAGCAGGAGCTGCTGTGTTGCAGATGTGGGTCAGATCTATGGTGCAGGAGCTGCTGTGGGGCAGATGTAGGGCATATCTCTGGGGCAGGAGCTGCTGTGAGGCTGATGGGTGTTAGATCTATGGGGAGGAGCTGCTGTGGTGCAGATGTGGGTCAGAGCTATGGGGCAGGAGCTGCTGTGGGGCAGAAGTGGGTAAGATCTATGGGGTAGGAGATGGTGTGTGGCAGATGTCGGTCAGATCTATGGTGTAGGAGCTGCTGTGGGGCTGATGTGGGTCAGATCTATGGGGCAGGAGCTGCTGTGGTTAAGATCTATTTGGCAGGATCTGCTGTGGGGCAGATTTGAGTCAGATCTATGGGGCAGGAGCTGCTGTGTGGCAAATGTGTGTCAGATCTATGGGGCAGGAGCTGCTGTGGGTCAGATCTATGGGGCAGGAACAGATGTGGGCCTGATGTTGGTCAGATGTATGGAGCAGGAGCTACTGTGTTGCAGATGTGGGTCAGATCTATGGTGCAGGAGCTGCTGTGGGGCAGATGTAGGGCTTATCTATAGGGCAGGAGCTGCTGTGAGGCTGATGGGTGTTAGATCTATGGGGAGGAGCTGCTGTGGTGCAGATGTGGGTCAGAGCTATGGGGCAGGAGCTGCTGTGGGGCAGATGTAGGGCTTATCTATGGGGCAGGAGCTGCTGTGGGGCTGATGTGGGTTAGATCTATGAGGCAGAAGCTGTTGTGCGGCTGATGGGGGTCAGATCTATGGGGCAGGAGCTACTGTGGGGCTGATGGAGGTCTGATCTATGGGGCAGGAGCTGCTGTGCGACAGATGTGGGTCAGATCTATGGGGCAGGTGCTGCTGTGCGACATATGTCTGTCAGATCTATGGGGCAGGATCTGCTGTGGGGCTGGTGTGGGAAAGATCTATGGGGCAGGAGATGCTTTGGGGCAGATGTGGGTCAGATCTATGGGGCAGGAGTTGCTGTGGGGCTGATGTGTGTCAGATCCTTGGGGCTGAAGCTGCTGTGGGGCTGATGTGGGTTAGATCTATGGGGCAGGAGCTGTTGTGGGGCTGATGGGGGTCAGATCTATGGGGCAGGAGCTACTGTGGGGCACATGTGGGTCAGACCTATGGGGCAGAAGCTGCAGAGGGGATGATGTAGGTCAGATCTATGTGGCAGGAGTGGTTGTGGGGCAGATGAGGGACATATCTATGGTGCAAAATCTGCTGTTGGACTGATGTGGGTCAGATCTATGAGTTTGTAACTGTTGTGGGGCACATGTGGGTCAGATCTATGGGCCAGGAGCTGCTGCGGGGCTGATTTGGGTCAGATCTATGGGTCAGCAGCTGCTGTGGCGCACATGTGGGTCAGACCTATGGGGCAGAATCTGCAGAGGGGATGATGTGGGTCAGATCTATGGGGCAGGAGTGGTTGTGGGGCAGATGAGGGACATATCTGTGGTGCAAAATCTGCTGTTGGACTGATGTGGGTCAGATCTATGAGTTTGGAGCTGCTGTGAGGCACATGTGGGTCAGATCTATGGGCCAGGAGCTGCTGCGGGGCTGATTTGGGTCAGATCTATGGGGCAGGAGCTGCTGTGGGGCTGATGTGGGTTAGATCTATGGGGCAGGAGCTGCTGTGGGTCAGATCTATGGGGCAGGAACAGATGTGGGCCTGATGTTGGTCAGATTTATGGAGCAGGAGCTGCTGTGTTGCAGATGTGGGTCAGATCTATGGTGCAGGAGCTGCTGTGGGGCAGATGTAGGGCTTATCTATGGGGCAGGAGCTGCTTTGAGGCTGATGGGTGTTAGATCTATGGGGAGGAGCTGCTGTGGGGCTGATGGGTGTTAGACCTATGAGGAGGAGCTGCTGTGGTGCAGATGTGGGTCAGAGCTATGGGGCAGGAGCTGCTGTGTGGCAGATGTGGGTCAGATCTATGGTGTAGGAGCTGCTGTGGGGCTGATGTGGGTCAGATCTACGGGGCAGGAGATGCTTTGGGGCAGATTTTAGTCAGATCTATGGGGCAGGAGCTACTGTGGGGCTGATGGGTGTTAGATCTATGGGGAGGAGCTGCTGTGGTGCAGATGCGGGTCAGAGCTATGGGGCAGGAGCTGCTGTGTGGCAGATGTGGGTCAGATCTATGGGGCAGGAGCTACTGTGGGGCTGATGTTGGTCTGATCTTTGGGTAGGAGCTGCTGTGCGACAGATGTGGGTCAGATCTATGGGGCAGGTGCTGCTGTGCGACATATGTGGGTCAGATCTATGGGGCAGGATCTGCTGTGGGGCTGGTTTGGGAAAGATCTATGGGGCAGGAGATGCTTTGGGGCAGATGTGGGTCAGATCTATGGGGCAGGAGTTGCTGTGGGGCTGATGTGTGTCAGATCCTTGGGGCTGAAGCTGCTCTGGGTCATATCTATTGGGCAGCAGCTGCTTTACATATGATGTGTATCAGATCTATGGGGCAGGAGCTGCTCGGCGGCTGCTAGAGGTCGCTGCCTATGTGGCTCGACTAGGTCGGCACGGTCTACCCGGCTCAGGGCAGGCCGTGGTGCTCGGCGGCGGCTGCTAGAGGTCGCTGCCTATGCGGCTCGACTAGGTCGGCACGGTCTACCCGGCTCCGAGCGGGCCGTGGTGCTCGGCGGCGGGTGCTAGAGGTCGCTGCCTATGCGGCTCGACTAGGTCGGCAAGGTCTACCCGGCTCCGAGCGGGCCGTTGTGCTCGGCGGCGGCGGCTAGGGGTCGCTGCCCGTGCGGCTTGCGTGTAGCTGCCAGGTCTACCCGCTTTCGGCTAGCCTTTGCCGCCCTGTGAGATGGGGGGGCGCTAAAGCTCCGGAGCTTGCTGGGGGGTCGCTGTAGTTTCTTACCTACCGCTACGTCGACGTAGAGCGCCGCTTACCCTCGGCGCCGCTGCCGGTAGTCGGCGCCGTTCTTTTCCGAAGCCGTTTTTTCTTACGCCTTCCGTTTTCGTCTGCAGGAGCGAGCGCGTGCTCGTCTCCAGAGGCGGCAACGAGCGGGCGCAGGCGAGCGCGGTTGAGCGCCGGGCTGTGGATTTTTTCGGTTGCGGCTTCCCGCCGCTCTTTCGCCATCCCTCGCTACGCGGCCTGCCCGCAGTCCGGATTTCCGGCTCGAACGGACCCCGCTCAAGTGCGCCGGCACGGTCCAACCGCTCCCGGCGGGCACCGCTCGGCTCGGACGTTCCTCGGAATCAGCCAAATGTCGCTCCCGTGGCGTCTCCGCAGGCAAAAACGCATAGCCGGCGCCGCAAAGCTCGCGAGCCGCACCGAGCCGGGGAAACCGTGCCGTGGAGCAGCTGTGGGGCTGATGTGGGTGAGATCTATGGGGTAGGAGCTGCTGTGCGGCTGATGTGGGTCAGATCTATGGGCAGGAGCTGATGTAGGGAAGATTTGGGTCTGATCTATGGGTTAGGAACTGCTGTGGTTCAGATCTATGGGGCAGGAGCAGCTGTGGGGCACATGTGGGTCAGATCTATGGGTTAGGTGCTGCTTTGGGGAAAATGTGGGTCAGATCTATGGGGCAGGACCTGCTGTGGGTCAGATTTGGGTCAGATCTATGGGGCAGGAGGTGCTGTGGGTCAGATTTATGAGTCAGGAGCTGCTGTGTGGCTGATGTGTGTCAGATCTATGGGGCAGGAGCTGCTGTGGGGCATATGTGGGTCAGATCTATATGGCAGGAGCTGCTGTGGGGCACATGTGGGTCAGACCTATGGGGCAGAAGCTGCAGAGGGGATGATGTAGGTCAGATCTATGGGGCAGGAGTTGCTGTGGGGCAGATGAGGGACATATCTATGGTGCAAAATCTGCTGTTGGACTGATGTGGGTCAGATCTATGAGTTTGGAGCTGCTGTGGGGCACATGTGGGTCAGATCTATGGGCCAGGAGCTGCTGTGGTTGAGATCTATTTGGCAGGATCTGCTGTGGGGCAGATTTGGGTCAGATCTATGGGGCAGGAGCTGCTGTGTGGCAAATGTGGGTCAGATCTATGGGGCAGGAGCTGCTGTGGGTCAGATCTATGGGGCAGGAACAGATGTGGGCCTGATGTTGGTCAGATTTATGGAGCAGGAGCTACTGTGTTGCAGATGTGGGTCAGATCTATGGTGCAGGAGCTGCTGTGGGGCAGATGTAGGGCTTATCTATGGGGCAGGAGCTGCTGTGAGGCTGATGGGTGTTAGATCTATGGGGAGGAGCTGCTGTGGTGCAGATGTGGGTCAGAGCAATGGGGCAGGAGCTGCTGTGTGGCAGATGTGGGTCAGATCTATGGTGTAGGAGCTGCTGTGGGGCTGATGTGGGTCAGATCTATGGGGCAGGTGCTGCTTTGCGACATATGTGGGTCAGATCTATGGGCCAGGAGCTGCTGCGGGGCTGATGTGGGTCAGATCTATGGGGCAGGAGCGTCTGTGGGTCAGATCTATGGGGCAGGAACAGATGTGGGCCTGATGTTGGTCAGATTTATGGAGCAGGAGCTGCTGTGTTGCAGATGTGGGTCAGAGCTATGGGGCAGGAGCTGCTGTGGGGCAGAAGTGGGTAAAATCTATGGGTCAGGAGCTGCTGTGTGGCAGATGTGGGTCATATCTATTGGGCAGGAGCTGCTGTGGGGCTGATGTGGGTAAGATCTATGGGGCAGGAGCTGCTGTGGGTCAGATTTGGGTCAGATCTATTGGGCAGGAGCTGCTGTGGGTCAGATTTGGGTCAGATCTATTGGGCAGGAGCTGCTGTGGGGCTGATGTGGGTTAGATCTATGGGGCAGGAGCTGTTGTGGGGCTGATGGGGGTCAGATCTATGGGGCAGGAGCTGCTGTGGGGCTGATGTGGGAAAGATCTATGGGGCAGGAGATGGTTTGGGGCAGATGTGGGTCAGATCTATGGGGCAGGAGTTGCTGTGGGGCTGATGTGGGTCAGATCCTTGGGGCTGAAGATGCTGTGGGTCATATCTATTGGGCAGCAGCTGCTTTACATATGATGTGTGTCAGATCTATGGGGCAGGAGATACTGTGGGGCTGATGTTGGTCTGATCTATGGGGCAGGAGCTGCTGCGGGGCTGATTTGGGTCAGATCTATGGGGAAGGAGCTACTGTAGGCAGATGGGGTTCAGGTCTATGGGGCAGGAGCTACTGTGGGGCTGATGTTGGTCTGATCTATGGGGCATGAGCTGCTGTGCGACAGATGTGGGTCAGATCTATGGGGCAGGTGCTGCTGTGCGACATATGTGGGTCAGATCTATGGGGCAGGAGCTGCTGTGGGGCTGATGTGGGTTAGATCTATGGGGCAGGAGATGCTTTGGGGCAGATGTGGGTCAGATCTATGGGTCAGGAGTTGCTGTGGGGCTGATGTGGGTCAGATCTATGGGGCAGGAGCTGCTGTGGGTCAGATCTATGGGGCAGGAACAGATGTGGGCCTGATGTTGGTCAGATTTATGGAGCAGGAGCTGCTGTGTTGCAGATGTGGGTCAGATCTATGGTGCAGGAGCTGCTGTGGGGCAGATGTAGGGCATATCTATGGGGCAGGAGCTGCTGTGAGGCTGATGGGTGTTAGGTCTATGGGGAGGAGCTGCTGTGGTGCAGATGTGGGTCAGAGCTATGGGGCAGGAGCTGCTGTGGGGCAGAAGTGGGTAAGATCTATGCGGTAGGAGATGGTGTGTGGAAGATGTGGGTAAGATCTATGGTGTAGGAGCTGCTGTGGGGCTGATGTGATTCAGATCTATGGGGCAGGAGCTGCTGTGGTTAAGATCTATTTGGCAGGATCTGCTGTGGGGCAGATTTGGGTCAGATCTATGGGGCAGGAGCTGCTGTGTGGCAAATGTGGGTCAGATCTATGGGGAGGAGCTGCTGTGGTGCAGATGTGGGTCAGAGCTATGGGGCAGGAGCTGCTGTGGGTCAGATGTAGGGCTTATCTATGGGGCAGGAGCTGCTGTGGGGCTGATGTGGGTTAGATCTTTGGGGCAGGAGCTGTTGTGGGGCTGATGGGGGTCAGATCTATGGGGCAGGAGCTACTGTGGGGCTGATGGGGGTCTGATCTATGGGGCAGGAGCTGCTGTGCGACAGATGTGGGTCAGATCTATGGGGCAGGAGTTGCTGTGGGGCTGATGTGTGTCAGATCCTTGGGGCTGAAGCTGCTGTGGGTCATATCTATTGGGCAGCAGCTGCTTTACATATGATGTGTGTCAGATCTATGGGGCAGGAGCTGCTGTGGGGCTGATGTGGGTTAGATCTATGGGGCAGGAGCTGTTGTGGGGCTGATGTGGGTCAGATCTATGGGGCAGGAGCTACTGTGGGGCACATGTGGGTCAGACCTATGGGCCAGAAGCTGCAGAGGGGATGATGTAGGTCATATCTATGGGGCAGGAGTGGTTGTGGGGCAGATGAGGGACATATCTATGGTGCAAAATCTGCTGTTGGACTGATGTGGGTCAGATCTATGAGTTTGTAGCTGCTGTGGGGCACATGTGGGTCAGATCTATGGGCCAGGAGCTGCTGCGGGGCTGATTTGGGTCAGATCTATGGGTCAGCAGCTGCTGTGGGGCTGATGTGGGTCAGACCTATGGGGCAGGATCTGCAGAGGGGATGATGTTGGTCAGATCTATGGGGCAGGAGTTGCTGTGGGGCAGATGAGGGACATATCTATGGTGCAAAATCTGCTGTTGGACTGATGTGGGTCAGATCTATGAGTTTGGAGCTGCTGTGGGGCACATGTGGGTCAGAGCTATGGGGCAGGAGCTGCTGTGGGGCAGAAGTGGGTAAGATCTATGGGGTAGGAGATAGTGTGTGGCAGATGTGGGTCAGATCTATGGTTTAGGAGCTGCTGTGGGGCTGATGTGGGTCAGATTTATGGGGCAGGAGCTTCTGTGGTTAAGATCTATTTGGCAGGATTTGCTGTGGGGCAGATTTGGGTCAGATCTATGGAGCAGGAGCTGCTGTGTGGCAAATGTGGGTCAGATCTATGGGGCAGGAACAGATGTGGGCCTGATGTTGGTCAGATTTAGGGAGCAGGAGCTGCTGTGTTGCAGATGTGGGTCAGATCTATGGTGCAGGAACTGCTGTGGGGCATATGTAGGGCTTATCTATGGGGCAGGAGCTGCTGTGAGGCTGATGGGTGTTAGATCTATGGGGAGGAGCTGCTGTGGTGCAGATGTGAGTCAGAGCTATGGGGCAGGAGCAGCTGTGTGGCAGATGTGGGTCAGATCTATGGTGTAGGAGCTGCTGTGGGGCTGATGTGGGTCAGATCTATGGGGCAGGAGCTGCTGTGCGACATATGTGGGTCAGATCTATGGTGCAGGAGCTGCTGTGGGGCATATGTAGGGCTTATCTATGGGGCAGGAGCTGCTGTGAGGCTGATGGGTGTTAGATCTATGGGGAGGAGCTGCTGTGGTGCAGATGTGGGTCAGAGCTATGGGGCAGGAGATGCTGTGTGGCAGATGTGGGTCAGATCTATGGTGTAGGAGCTGCTGTGGGGCTGATGTGGGTCAGATCCTTGGGGCTGAAGCTGCTGTGGGTCATATCTATTGGGCAGCAGCTGCTTTACATATGATGTGTGACAGATCTATGGGGCAGGAGCTGCTGTGGGGCTGATGTGGGTTAGATCTATGGGGCAGGAGCTGTTGTTGGGCTGATGGGGGTCAGATCTATGGGGCAGAAGCTACTGTGGGGCACATGAGGGTCAGACCTATGGGGCAGAAGCTGCAGAGGGGATGATGTAGGTCAGATCAATGGGGCAGGAGTTGCTGTGGGTCAGATGAGGGACATATCTATGGTGCAAAATCTGCTGTTGGACTGATGTGGGTCAGATCTATGAGTTTGGAGCTGCTGTGGGGCACATGTGGGTCAGATCTATGGGCCAGGAGCTGCTGTGTGGCAAATGTGGGTCAGATCTATGGGGCAGGAGCTGCTGTGGGTCAGATCTATGGGGCAGGAACAGATGTGGGCCTGATGTTGGTCAGATTTATGGAGCAGGAGCTGCTGTGTTGCAGATGTGGGTCAGATCTATGGTGCAGGAGCTGCTGTGGGGCAGATGTAGGGCTTATCTATGGGGCAGGAGCTGCTGTGAGGCTGATGGGTGTTAGATCTATGGGGAGGAGCTGCTGTGGTGCAGATGTGGGTCAGAGCAATGGGGCAGGAGCTGCTGTGTGGCAGATGTGGGTCAGATCTATGGTGTAGGAGCTGCTGTGGGGCTGATGTGGGTCAGATCTATGGGGCAGGACTGCTGTGCGACATATGAGGGTCAGATCTATGGGGCAGGATCTGCTGTGGGGCTGATGTGGGAAAGATCTATGGGGCAGGAGATGCTTTGGGGCAGATGTGGGTCAGATCTATGGGGCAGGAGTTCCTGTGGGGCAGATGTGTGTCAGATCTTTGGGGCTGAAGCTGCTGTGGGTCATATCTATTGGGCAGCAGCTGCTTTACATATGATGTGTGTCAGATCTATGGGGCAGGAGCTGCTGTGGGGCTGATGTGGGTTAGATCTATGGGGCAGGAGCTGTTGTGGGGCTGATGTGGGTCAGATCTATGGGGCAGGAGCTACTGTGGGGCACATGTGGGTCAGACCTATGGGGCAGAAGCTGCAGAGGGGATGATGTAGGTCAGATCTATGGGGCAGGAGCTGCTGTGGGGCAGATGAGGGACATATCTATGGTGCAAAATCTGCTGTTGGACTGATGTGGGTCAGATCTATGAGTTTGGAGCTGCTGTGGGGCACATGTGGGTCAGATCTATGGGCCAGGAGCTGCTGCGGGGCTGATTTGGGTCAGATCTATGGGGCAGGAGCTGCTGTGGGGCTGATGTGGGTCAGATCTATGGGGCAGGAGCTGCTGTGGGTCAGATCTATGGGGCAGGTACAGATGTGGGCCTGATGTTGGTCAGATTTATGGAGCAGGAGCTGCTGTGTTGCAGATGTGGGTCAGATCTATGGTGCAGGAGCTGCTGTGGGGCAGATGTAGGGCATATCTATGGGGCAGGAGCTGCTGTGAGGCTGATGGGTGTTAGATCTATGGGGAGGAGCTGCTGTGGTGCAGATGTGGGTCAGAGCTATGGGGCAGGAGCTGCTGTGGGGCAGAAGTGGGTAAGATCTATGGGGTAGGAGATGGTGTGTGGCAGATGTGGGTCAGATCTATGGTGTAGGAGCTGCTGTGGGGCTGATGTGGGTCAGATCTATGGGGCAGGAGCTGCTGTGGTTAAGATCTATTTGGCAGGATCTGCTGTGGGGCAGATTTGGGTCAGATCTATGGGGCAGGAGCTGCTGTGTGGCAAATGTGGGTCAGATCTATGGGGCAGGAGCTGCTGTGGGTCAGATCTATGGGGCAGGAACAGATGTGGGCCTGATGTTGGTCAGATTTATGGAGCAGGAGCTGCTGTGTTGCAGATGTGGGTCAGATCTATGGTGCAGGAGCTGCTGTGGGGCAGATGTAGGGCTTATCTATAGGGCAGGAGCTGCTGTGAGGCTGATGGGTGTTAGATCTATGGGGAGGAGCTGCTGCGGTGCAGATGTGGGTCAGAGCTATGGGGCAGGAGCTGCTGTGGGGCTGATGTGGGTTAGATCTATGAGGCAGGAGCTGTTGTGGGGCTGATGGGGGTCAGATCTATGGGGCAGGAGCTACTGTGGGGCTGATGGAGGTCTGATCTATGGGGCAGGAGCTGCTGTGCGACAGATGTGGGTCAGATCTATGGGGCAGGTGCTGCTGTGCGACATATGTGGGTCAGATCTATGGGGCAGGATCTGCTGTGGGGCTGGTGTGGGAAAGATCTATGGGGCAGGACATGCTTTGGGGCAGATGTGGGTCAGATCTATGGGGCAGGAGTTGCTGTGGGGCTGATGTGTGTCAGATCCTTGGGGCTGAAGCTGCTGTGGGTCATATCTATTGGGCAGCAGCTGCTTTACATATGATGTGTGTCAGATCTATGGGGCAGGAGCTGCTGTGGGGCTGATGTGGGTTAGATCTATAGGGCAGGAGCTGTTGTGGGGATGATGGGGGTCAGATCTATGGGGCAGGAGCTACTGTGGGGCACATGTGGGTCAGACCTATGGGGCAGAAGCTGCAGAGGGGATGATGTAGGTCAGATCTATGGGGCAGGAGTTGCTGTGGGGCAGATGAGGGACATAGCTTTGGTGCAAAATCTGCTGTTGGACTGACGTGGGTCAGATCTATGAGTTTGGAGCTGCTGTGGGGCACATGTGGGTCAGATCTATGGGGCAGAATCTGCAGAGGGGATGATGTGGGTCAGATCTATGGGGCAGGAGTTTCTGTGGGGCAGATGACGGACATATCTATGGTGCAAAATATGCTGTTGGACTGATGTGGGTCAGATCTATGAGTTTGGAGCTGATATGGGGCACATGTGGGTCAGATCTATGGGCCAGGAGCTGCTGCGGGGCTGATTTGGGTCAGATCTATGGGTCAGGAGCTGCTGTGGGGCTGATGTGGGTCAGATCTATGGGGCAGGAGCTGCTGTGGGTCAGATCTATGGGGCAGGAACAGATGTGGGCCTGATGTTGGTCAGATTTATGGAGCAGGAGCTGCTGTGTTGCAGATGTGGGTCAGATCTATCGTGCAGGAGCTGCTGTGTGGCAGATGTAGGGCTTATCTATGGGGCAGGAGCTGCTGTGAGGCTGATGGGTGTTAGATCTATGGGGAGGAGCTGCTGTGGTGCAGATGTGGGTCAGAGCTATGGGGCAGGAGCTGCTGTGTGGCAGATGTGGGTCAGATATATGGTGTAGGAGCTGCTGTGGGGCTGATGTGGGTCAGATCTACGGGGCAGGAGATGCTTTGGGGCAGATTTTAGTCAGTTCTATGGGGCAGGAGTTGCTGTGGGTCTGATGTGGGTCAGATCCTTGGGGCTGATGCTGCTGTGGGTCATATCTATTGGGCAGCAGCTGCTTTACATATGATGTGTGTCAGATCTATGGGACAGGAGCTGCTCGGCGGCGGCTGCTAGAGGTTGCTGCCTATGCGGCTCGACTAGGTCGGCACGGTCTACCCGGCTCCTAGCGGGCCGTGGTGCTCGGCGGCGAGTGCTAGAGGTCGCTGCCTATGCGGCTCGACTAGGTCGGCACGGTATACCCGGCTCCGAGCGGGCCGTGGTGCTCGGCGGCGGCTGCTAGAGGTCGCTGCCTATGCGGCTCGACTAGGTCGGCACGGTCTACCCGGCTCCGAGCGGACCGTGGTGCTCGGCGGCGGCGGCTAGGGGTCGCTGCCCGTGCCTCTTGCGTGTAGCTGCCAGGTCTACTTGCTTTCGGCTAAGCTTTGCAGCCCTGTGAGATGGGGGGGCGCTAAAGCTTCGGAGCATGCTGGGGCGTCGCTGTAGTTTCTTACCTACCGCTACGTCGACGTAGAGCGCCGCTTACCCTCGGCGCCGCTGCCGGTAGTCGGCGCCGTTCTTTTCCGAAGCCGTTTTTTCTTACGCCTTCCGTTTTCGTCTGCAGGAGCGAGCGCGTGCTCGTCTCCAGAGGCGGCAACGAGCGGGCGCAGGCGAGCGCGGTTGAGCGCCGGGCTGTGGATTTTTTCGGTTGCGGCTTCCCGCCGCTCTTTCGCCATCCCTCGCTACGCGGCCTGCCCGCAGTCCGGATTTCCGGCTCGAACGGACCCCGCTCAAGTGCGCCGGCACGGTCCAACCGCTCCCGGCGGGCACCGCTCGGCTCGGACGTTCCTCGGAATCAGTCAAATGTCGCTCCCGTGGCGTCTCCGCAGGCAAAAACGCATAGCCGGCGCCGCAAAGCTCACGAGCCGCACCGAGCCGGGGAAACCGTGCCGTGGAGCAGCTGTGGGGCTGATGTGGGTGAGATCTATGGGGTAGGAGCTGCTGTGCGGCTGATGTGGGTCAGATCTATGGGCAGGAGCTGATGTAGGGAAGATTTGGGTCTGATCTATGGGTTAGGAACTGCTGTGGTTCAGATCTATGGGGCAGGAGCAGCTGTGGGGCACATGTGGGTCAGATCTATGGGTTAGGTGCTGCTTTGGGGAAAATGTGGGTCAGAGCTATGGGGCAGGAGCTGCTGTGGGTCAGATTTGGGTCAGATCTATGGGGCAGGAGGTGCTGTGGGTCAGATTTATGAGTCAGGAGCTGCTGTGTGGCTGATGTGGGTCAGATCTATGGGGCAGGAGCTGCAGTGGGGCATATGTGGGTCAGATCTATATGGCAGGAGCTGCTGTGGGGCACATGTGGGTCAGACCTATGGGGCAGAAGCTGCAGAGGGGATGATGTAGGTCAGATCTATGGGGCAGGAGTTTCTGTGGGGCAGATGAAAGACATATCTATGGTGCAAAATCTGCTGTTGGACTGATGTGGGTCAGATCTATGAGTTTGGAGCTGCTGTGGGGCACATGTGGGTCAGATCTATGGGGCAGGAGCTGCTGTGGTTAAGATCTATTTGGCAGGATCTGCTGTGGGGCAGATTTGGGTCAGATCTATGGGGCAGGAGCTGCTGTGTGGCAAATGTGGGTCAGATCTATGGGGCAGGAGCTGCTGTGGGTCAGATCTATGGGGCAGGAACAGATGTGGGCCTGATGTTGGTCAGATTTATGGAGCAGGAGCTGCTGTGTTGCAGATGTGGGTCAGATCTATGGTGCAGGAGCTGCTGTGGGGCAGATGTAGGGCTTATCTATGGGGCAGGAGCTGCTGTGAGGCTGATGGGTGTTAGATCTATGGGGAGGAGCTGCTGTGGTGCAGATGTGGGTCAGAGCTATGGGGCAGGAGCTGCTGTGGGGCAGATGTGGGTCAGATCTATGGGGCAGGTGCTGCTGTGCGACATATGTGGGTCAGATCTATGGGGCAGGATCTGCTGTGGGGCTGATGAGGGAAAGATCTATGGGGCAGGAGATGCTTTGGGGCAGATGTGGGTCAGATCTATGGGGCAGGAGTTGCTGTGGGGCTGATGTGTGTCAGATCCTTGGAGCTGAAGCTGCTGTGGGTCATATCTATTGGGCAGCAGCTGCTTTACATATGATGTGTGTCAGATCTATGGGGCAGGAGCTGCTGTGGGGCTGATGTGGGTTAGATCTATGGGGCAGGAGCTGTTGTGGGGCATATGTGGGTCAGATCTATGGGGCAGGAGCTACTGTGGGGCACATGTGGGTCAGACCTATGGGGCAGAAGCTGCAGAGGGGATGATGTAGGTCAGATCTATGGGGCAGGAGCTGCTGTGGGGCAGATGAGGGACATATCTATGGTGCAAAATCTGCTGTTGGACTGATGTGGGTCAGATCTATGAGTTTGGAGCTGCTGTGGGGCACATGTGGGTCAGATCTATGGGCCAGGAGCTGCTCCGGGGCTGATTTGGGTCAGATCTATGGGTCAGGAGCTGCTGTGAGGCTGATGTGGGTCAGATCTTTGGGGCAGGAGCTGCTGTGGGTCAGATCTATGGGGCAGGAACAGATGTGGGCCTGATGTTGGTCAGATTTATGGAGCAGGAGCTGCTGTGTTGCAGATGTGGGTCAGATCTATGGTGCAAGAGCTGCTGTGGGGCAGATGTAGGGCTTATCTATGGGGCAGGAGCTGCTGTGAGGCTGATGGGTGTTAGATCTATGGGGAGGAGCTGCTGTGGTGCAGATGTGGGTCAGAGCTATGGGGCAGGAGCTGCTGTGTGGCAGATGTGGGTCAGATATATGGTGTAGGAGCTGCTGTGGGGCTGCTGTGGGTCAGATCTACGGGGCAGGAGATGCTTTGGGGCAGATTTTAGTCAGTTCTATGGGGCAGGAGTTGCTGTGGGTCTGATGTGGGTCAGATCCTTGGGGCTGATGCTGCTGTGGGTCATATCTATTGGGCAGCAGCTGCTTTACATATGATGTGTGTCAGATCTATGGGGCAGGAGCTGCTCGGCGGCGGCTGCTAGAGGTCGCTGCCTATGCGGCTCGACTAGGTCGGCACGGTCTACCCGGCTCAGGGCGTGCCGTGCTGCTCGGCGGCGGCTGCTAGAGTTCGCTGCCTATGCGGCTCGCCTAGGTCGGCACGGTCTACCCGGCTCCGAGCGGGCCGTGGTGCTCGTTGGCGGCTGCTAGAGGTCGCTGCCTATGCCGCTCGCCTAGGTCGGCACGGTCTACCCGGCTCCGAGCGGGCCGTGGTGCTCAGCGGCGGCTACTAGAGGTCGCTGCCTATGCGGCTCGCCTAGGTCGGCATGGTCTACCCGGCTCCGAGCGAGCTGTGGTGCTCGGCGGCGGCTGCTAGAGGTCGATGCCTATGCGGCTCGACTAGGTCGGCACGGTCTACCCGGCTCCGAGCGGGCCGTGGTGCTCAGCGGCGGCTACTAGAGGTCGCTGCCTATGCGGCTCGCCTAGGTCGGCATGGTCTACCCGGCTCCGAGCGAGCTGTGGTGCTCGGCGGCGGCTGCTAGAGGTCGATGCCTATGCGGCTCGCCTAGGTCGGCACGGTCTACCCGGCTCAGGGCGTGCCGTGCTGCTCGGCGGCGGCTGCTAGAGGTCGCTGCCTATGCGGCTCGACTAGGTCGGCACGGTCTACCCGGCTCCGAGCGGGCCGTGGTGCTCGGCGGCGGCTGCTAGAGGTCGCTGCCTATGCAGCTCGCCTAGGTCGGCACTGTCTACCCGGCTCCGAGCAGGCCGTGGTGCTCGGCGGCGGCTGCTAGAGGTCGCTGCCTATGCGGCTCGACTAGGTCGGCATGGTGTACCCGGCTCCGAGCGAGCCGTGGTGCTCGGCGGCGGCTTCTAGAGGTCGCTGCCTATGCGGCTCGACTAGGTCGGCACGGTCTACCCGGCTCAGGGCAGGCCGTGGTGCTCGGCGGCGGCTGCTAGTGGTCGCTGCCTATGCGGCTCGACTAGGTCGGCACAGTCTACCCGGCTCCGAGCGGGCCGTGGTCCTCGGCGGCGGGTGCTAGTGGTCACTGCCTATGCGGCTGGACTAGGTCGGCACAGTCTACCCTGCTCCGAGCGGGCCGTGGTGCTCGGCGGCGGCTGCTAGAGGTCGCTGCCTATGCGGCTCGACTAGGTCGGCACGGTCTACCCGGCTCCGAGCGGGCCGTGGTGCTCGGCGGCGGCTGCTAGAGGTCGCTGCCTATGCGGCTCGACTAGGTCGGCACGGTCTACCCGGCTCCGAGCGGACCGTGGTGCTCGGCGGCGGCGGCTAGGGGTCGCTGCCCGTGCCTCTTGCGTGTAGCTGCCAGGTCTACCCGCTTTCGGCTAGCCTTTGCCGCCCTGTGAGATGGGGGGGCGCTAAAGCTCCAGAGCTTGCTGGGGGGTCGCTGTAGTTTCTTACCTACCGCTACGTCGACGTAGAGCGCCGCTTACCCTCGGCGCCGCTGCCGGTAGTCGGCGCCGTTCTTTTCCGAAGCCGTTTTTTCTTACGCCTTCCGTTTTCGTCTGCAGGAGCGAGCGCGTGCTCGTCTCCAGAGGCGGCAACGAGCGGGCGCAGGCGAGCGCGGTTGAGCGCCGGGCTGTGGATTTTTTCGGTTGCGGCTTCCCGCCGCTCTTTCGCCATCCCTCGCTACGCGGCCTGCCCGCAGTCCGGATTTCCGGCTCGAACGGACCCCGCTCAAGTGCGCCGGCACGGTCCAACCGCTCCCGGCGGGCACCGCTCGGCTCGGACGTTCCTCGGAATCAGCCAAATGTCGCTCCCGTGGCGTCTCCGCAGGCAAAAACGCATAGCCGGCGCCGCAAAGCTCGCGAGCCGCACCGAGCCGGGGAAACCGTGCCGTGGAGCAGCTGTGGGGCTGATGTGGGTGAGATCTATAGGGTAGGAGCTGCTGTGCGGCTGATGTGGGTCAGATCTATGGGCAGGAGCTGATGTAGGGAAGATTTGGGTCTGATCTATGGGTTAGGAACTGCTGTGGTTCAGATCTATGGGGCAGGAGCAGCTGTGGGGCACATGTGGGTCAGATCTATGGGTTAGGTGCTGCTTTGGGGAAAATGTGGGTCAGATCTATGGGGCAGGAGCTGCTGTGGGTCAGATTTGGGTCAGATCTATGGGGCAGGAGCTGCTGTGGGTCAGATTTATGAGTCAGGAGCTGCTGGGTGGCTGATGTGGGTCAGATCTATGGTGTAGGAGCTGCTGTGGGGCTGATGTGGGTCAGATCTATGGGGCAGGTGCTGCTGTGCGACATATGTGGGTCAGATCTATGGGGCAGGATCTGCTGTGGGGCTGATGTGGGAAAGATCTATGGGGCAGGAGATGGTTTGGGGCAGATGTGGGTCAGATCTATGGGGCAGGAGTTGCTGTGGGGCTGATGTGGGTCAGATCCTTGGGGCTGAAGCTGCTGTGGGTCATATCTATTGGGCAGCAGCTGCTTTACATATGATGTGTGTCAGATCTATGGGGCAGGAGATAGTGTGGGGCTGATGTTGGTCTGATCTATGGGGCAGGAGCTGCTGCGGGGCTGATTTGGGTCAGATCTATGGGGCAGGAGCTGCTGTGGGGCTGATGTGGGAAAGATCTATTAGGCAGGAGCTGTTGTGGGTCTGATGGGGGTCAGATCTATGGGGCAGGAGCTACTGTGGGGTATATGTGGGTCAGACCTATGGGGCAGAAGCTGCAGAGGGGATGATGTGGGTCAGATCTATGGGGCAGGAGTTGCTGTGGGGCAGATGAGGGACATATCTATGGTGCAAAATCTGCTGTTGGACTGATGTGGGTCAGATCTATGAGTTTGGAGCTGCTGTGGGGCACATGTGGGTCAGATCTATGGGCCAGGAGCTGCTGCGGGGATGATTTGGGTCAGATCTATGGGGCAGGAGCTGCTGTGGGGCTGATGTGGGTCAGATCTATGGGCCAGGAGCTGCTGCGGGGCTGATTTGGGTCAGATCTATGAGGCAGGAGCTGCTGTGGGGCTGATGTGGGTCAGATCTATGGGGCAGGAGCTGCTGTGGGTCAGATCTATGGGGCAGGAACAGATGTGGGCCTGATGTTGGTCAGATTTTTGGAGCAGGAGCTGCTGTGTTGCAGATGTGGGTCAGATCTATGGTGCAGGAGCTGCTGTGGGGCAGATGTAGGGCATATCTATGGGGCAGGAGCTGCTGTGAGGCTGATGGGTGTTAGATCTATGGGGAGGAGCTGCTGTGGTGCAGATGTGGGTCAGAGCTATGGGGCAGGAGCTGCTGTGGGGCAGAAGTGGGTAAGATCTATGGGGTAGGAGATGGTGTGTGGCAGATGTGGGTCAGATCTATGGTGTAGGAGCTGCTGTGGGGCTGATGTGGGTCAGATCTATGGGGCAGGAGCTGCTGTGGTTAAGATCTATTTGGCAGGATCTGCTGTGGGGCAGATTTGGGTCAGATCTATGGGGCAGGAGCTGCTGTGTGGCAAATGTGGGTCAGATCTATGGGGCAGGAGCTGCTGTGGGTCAGATCTATGGGGCAGGAGTTGCTGTGGGCCTGATGTTGGTCAGATTTATGGAGCAGGAGCTGATGTTTTGCAGATGAGGGTCAGATCTATGGTGCAGGAGCTGCTGTGGGGCAGATGTAGGGCTTATCTAAGGGGCAGGAGCTGCTGTGAGGCTGATGGGTGTTAGATCTATGGGGAGGAGCTGCTGTGGTGCAGATGTGGGTCAGAGCTATGGGGCAGGAGCTGCTGTGGGGCAGATGTAGGGCTTATCTATGGGGCAGGAGCTGCTGTGGGGCTGATGTGGGTCAGATCTATGGGGCAGGAGCTGTTGTGGGGCTGATGGGGGTCAGATCTATGGGGCAGGAGCTACTGTGGGGCTGATGGGGGTCTGATCTATGGGGCAGGAGCTGCTGTGCGACAGATGTGGGTCAGATCTATGGGGCAGGTGCTGCTGTGCGACATATGTGGGTCAGATCTATTGGGCAGGATCTGCTGTGGGGCTGATGTGGGAAAGATCTATGGGGCAGGAGATGCTTTGGGGCAGATGTGGGTCAGAACTATGGGGCAGGAGTTGCTGTGGGGCTGATGTGTGTCAGATCCTTGGGGCTGAAGCTGCTGTGGGTCATATCTATTGGGCAGCAGCTGCTTTACATATGATGTGTGTCAGATCTATGGGGCAGGAGCTGCTGTGGGGCTGATGTGGGTTAGATCTATGGGGCAGGAGCTGTTGTGGGGCTGATGGGGGTCAGATCTATGGGGCAGGAGCTTCTGTGGGGCACATGTGGGTCAGACCTATGGGGCAGAAGCTGCAGAGGGGATGATGTAGGTCAGATCTATGGGGCAGGAGTGGTTGTGGGGCAGATGAGGGACATATCTATGGTGCAAAATCTGCTGTTGGACTGATGTGGGTCAGATCTATTAGTTTGTAGCTGCTGTGGGGCACATGTGGGTCAGATCTATGGGCCAGGAGCTGCTGCGGGGCTGATTTGGGTCAGATCTATGGGTCAGCAGCTGCTGTGGCGCACATGTGGGTCAGACCTATGGGGCAGAATCTGCAGATTGGATGGTGTGGGTCAGATCTATGGGGCAGGAGTTGCTGTGGGGCAGATGAGGGACATATCTATGGTGCAAAATCTGCTGTTGGACTGATGTGGGTCAGATCTATGAGTTTGGAGCTGCTGTGGGGCACATGTGGGTCAGATCTATGGGTCAGGAGTTGCTGTGGGGCTGATGTGGGTCAGATCTATGGGGCAGGAGCTGCTGTGGGTCAGATCTATGGGGCAGGAACAGATGTGGGCCTGATGTTGGTCAGATTTATGGAGCAGGAGCTGCTGTGTTGCAGATGTTGGTCAGATCTATGGTGCAGGAGCTGCTGTGGGGCAGATGTAGGGCTTATCTATGGGGCAGGAGCTGCTGTGAGGCTGATGGGTGTTAGATCTATGGGGAGGAGCTGCTGTGGTGCAGATGTGGGTCAGAGCTATGGGGCAGGAGCTGCTGTGGGGCAGAAGTGGGTAAGATCTATGGGGTAGGAGATGGTGTGTGGCAGATGTGGGTCAGATCTATGGTGTAGGAGCTGCTGTGGGGCTGATGTGGGTCAGATCTATGGGGCAGGAGCTGCTGTGGTTAAGATCTATTTGGCAGGATCTGCTGTGGGGCAGATTTGGGTCAGATCTATGGGGCAGGAGCTGCTGTGGGGCAAATGTGGGTCAGATCTATGGGGCAGGAGCTGCTGTGGGTCAGATCTATGGGGCAGGAACAGATGTGGGCCTGATGTTGGTCAGATTTATGGAGCAGGAGCTGCTGTGTTGCAGATGTGGGTCAGATCTATGGTGCAGGAGCTGCTGTGGGGCAGATGTAGGGCTTATCTATGGGGCAGGAGCTGCTGTGAGGCTGATGGGTGTTAGATCTATGGTGAGGAGCTGCTGTGGTACAGATGTGGGTCAGAGCTATGGGGCAGGAGCTGCTGTGGGGCAGATGTGGGTCAGAGCTATGGGGCAGGAGCTGCTGTGGGGCTGATGTTGGTTAGATCTATGGGGCAGGAGCTGTTGTGGGGCTGATGGGGGTCAGATCTATGGGGCAGGAGCTACTGTGGGGCTGATGGGGGTCTGATATATGGGGCAGGAGCTGCTGTGCGACAGATGTGGGTCAGATCTATGGGGCAGGTGCTGCTGTGCGACATATGTGGGTCAGATCTATGGGGCAGGATATGCTGTGGGGCTGATGTGGGAAAGATCTATGGGGCAGGAGATGCTTTGGGGCAGATGTGGGTCAGATCTATGGGGCAGGAGTTGCTGTGGGGCTGATGTGTGTCAGATCCTTGGGGCTGAAGCTGCTGTGGGTCATATCAATTGGGCAGCAGCTGCTTTACATATGATGTGTGTCAGATCTATGGGGCAGGAGCTGCTGTGGGGCTGATGTGGGTTAGATCTATGGGGCAGGAGCTGTTGTGGGGCTGATGGGGGTCAGATCTATGGGGCAGGAGCTACTGTGGGGCACATGTGGGTCAGACCTATTGGGCAGAAGCTGCAGAGGGGATGATGTAGGTCAGATCTATGGGGCAGGAGTGGTTGTGGGGCAGATGAGGGACATATCTATGGTGCAAAATCTGCTGTTGGACTGATGTGGGTCAGATCTATGAGTTTGTAGCTGCTGTGCGGCACATGTGGGTCAGATCTATGGGCCAGGAGCTGCTGCGGGGCTGATTTGGGTAAGATCTATGGGTCAGCAGCTGCTGTGGCGCACATGTGGGTCAGACCTATGGGGCAGAATCTGCAGATTGGATGGTGTGGGTCAGATCTATGGGGCAGGAGTTGCTGTGGGGCAGGTGAGGGACATATCTATGGTGCAAAATCTGCTGTTGGACTGATGTGGGTCAGATCTATGAGTTTGGAGCTGCTGTGGGGCACATGTGGGTCAGATCTATGGGCCAGGAGTTGCTGTGGGGCTGATGTGGGTCAGATCTATGGGGCAGGAGCTGCTGTGGGTCAGATCTATGGGGCAGGAACAGATGTGGGCCTGATGTTGGTCAGATTTATGGAGCAGGAGCTGCTGTGTTGCAGATGTTGGTCAGATCTATGGTGCAGGAGCTGCTGTGGGGCAGATGTAGGGCTTATCTATGGGGCAGGAGCTGCTGTGAGGCTGATGGGTGTTAGATCTATGGGGAGGAGCTGCTGTGGTGCAGATGTGGGTCAGAGCAATGGGGCAGGAGCTGCTGTGTGGCAGATGTGGGTCAGATCTATGGTGTAGGAGCTGCTGTGGGGCTGATGTGGGTCAGATCTACAAGGCAGGAGATGCTTTGGGGCAGATCTTAGTCACATCTATGGGGCAGGAGTTGCTGTGGGTCTGATGTGGGTCAGATCCTTGGGGCTGAAGCTGTTGTGGGTCATATCTATTGGGCAGCAGCTGCTTTACATATGATGTGTGTCAGATCTATGGGGCAGGAGCTGCTCGGCGGCGGATGCTAGAGGTTGCTGCCTATGCGGCTCGACTAGGTCGGCACGTTCTACCCGGCTCAGGGCGTGCCGTGGTGCACGGCGGCGGCTGCTAGAGGTCGCTGCCTATGCGGCTCGACTAGGTCGGCACAATCTACCCGGCTCCGAGCGGGCCGTGCTGCTCGGCGGCGGCTGCTAGAGGTCGCTGCCTATGCGGCTCGACTAGGTCGGCACAATCTACCCGGCTCCGAGCGGGCCGTGGGGCTCGGCGGCGGCTGCTAGAGGTCGCTGCCTATGCGGCTCGACTAGGTCGGCACGGTCTACCCGGCTCCGAGCGGGCCGTGGTGCTCCGCGGCGGCTGCTAGAGGTCTCTGCCTATGCGGCTTGACTAGGTCGGCACGGTCTACCCGGCTCCGAGCGGGCCGTGCTGCTCGGCGGCGGCTGCTAGAGGTCGCTGCCTATGCGGCTCGACTAGGTCGGCACAGTCTACCCGGCTCCGAGCGGGCCGTGGTGCTTGGCGGCGGCTGCTAGAGGTCGCTGCCTATGCGGCTCGACCAGGTCGGCACGGTCTACCCGGCTCCGAGCGGGCCGTGGTGCTCGGCGGCGGCTGCTAGAGGTCGCTGCCTATGCGGCTCGACTAGGTCGGCACGGTCTACCCGGCTCCGAGCGGACCGTGGTGCTCGGCGGCGGCGGCTAGGGGTCGCTGCCCGTGCCTCTTGCGTGTAGCTGCCAGGTCTACCCGCTTTCGGCTAGGCTTTGCCGCCCTGTGAGATGGGGGGGCGCTAAATCTCCAGAGCTTGCTGGGGGGTCGCTGTAGTTTGTTACCTACCGCTACGTCGACGTAGAGCGCCGCTTACCCTCGGCGCCGCTGCCGGTAGTCGGCGCCGTTCTTTTCCGAAGCCGTTTTTTCTTACGCCTTCCGTTTTCGTCTGCAGGAGCGAGCGCGTGCTCGTCTCCAGAGGCGGCAACGAGCGGGCGCAGGCGAGCGCGGTTGAGCGCCGGGCTGTGGATTTTTTCGGTTGCGGCTTCCCGCCGCTCTTTCGCCATCCCTCGCTACGCGGCCTGCCCGCAGTCCGGATTTCCGGCTCGAACGGACCCCGCTCAAGTGCGCCGGCACGGTCCAACCGCTCCCGGCGGGCACCGCTCGGCTCGGACGTTCCTCGGAATCAGCCAAATGTCGCTCCCGTGGCGTCTCCGCAGGCAAAAACGCATAGCCGGCGCCGCAAAGCTCGCGAGCCGCACCGAGCCGGGGAAACCGTGCCGTGGAGCAGCTGTGGGGCTGATGTGGGTGAGATCTATGGGGTAGGAGCTGCAGTGCGGCTGATGTGGGTCAGATCTATGGGCAGGAGCTGATGTAGGGAAGATTTGGGTCTGATCTATGGGTTAGGAACTGCTGTGGGTCAGATTTATGAGTCAGGAGCTGCTGTGTGGCTGATGTGGGTCAGATCTATGGGGCAGGAGCTGCTGTGGGGCATATGTGGGTCAGATCTATATGGCAGGAGCTGCTGTGGGGCACATGTGGGTCAGACCTATGGGGCAGAAGCTTCAGAGGGGATGATGTAGGTCAGATCTATAGGGCAGGAGTTGCTGTGGGGCAGATGAGGGACATATCTATGGTGCAAAATCTGCTGTTGGACTGATGTGGGTCAGATCTATGAGTTTGGAGCTGCTGTGGGGCACATGTGGGTCAGATCTATGGGCCAGGAGCTGCTGTGGGGCACATGTGGGTCAGATCTATAAGGCAGGAGCTGCTGTGGTTAAGATCTATTTGGCAGGATCTGCTGTGGGGCAGATTTGGGTCAGATCTATGGGGCAGGAGCTGCTGTGTGGCAAATGTGGGTCAGATCTATGGTGCAGGAGCTGCTGTGGGGCAGATGTAGGGCATATCTATGGGGCAGGAGCTGCTGTGAGGCTGATGGGTGTTAGATCTATGGGGAGGAGCTGCTGTGGTGCAGATGTGGGTCAGAGAAATGGGGCAGGAGCTGCTGTGTGGCAGATGTGGGTCAGATCTATGGTGTAGGAGCTGCTGTGGGGCTGATGTGGGTTAGATCTATGGGGCAGGAGCTGTTGTGGGGCTGATGGGGGTCAGATCTATGGGGCAGGAGCTTCTGTGGGGCACATGTGGGTCAGACCTATGGGGCAGAAGCTGCAGAGGGGATGATGTAGGTCAGATCTATGGGGCAGGAGTGGTTGTGGGGCAGATGAGGGACATATCTATGGTGCAAAATCTGCTGTTGGACTGATGTGGGTCAGATCTATTAGTTTGTAGCTGCTGTGGGGCACATGTGGGTCAGATCTATGGGCCAGGAGCTGCTGCGGGGCTGATTTGGGTCAGATCTATGGGTCAGCAGCTGCTGTGGCGCACATGTGGGTCAGACCTATGGGGCAGAATCTGCAGATTGGATGGTGTGGGTCAGATCTATGGGGCAGGAGTTGCTGTGGGGCAGATGAGGGACATATCTATGGTGCAAAATCTGCTGTTGGACTGATGTGGGTCAGATCTATGAGTTTGGAGCTGCTGTGGGGCACATGTGGGTCAGATCTATGGGTCAGGAGTTGCTGTGGGGCTGATGTGGGTCAGATCTATGGGGCAGGAGCTGCTGTGGGTCAGATCTATGGGGCAGGAACAGATGTGGGCCTGATGTTGGTCAGATTTATGGAGCAGGAGCTGCTGTGTTGCAGATGTTGGTCAGATCTATGGTGCAGGAGCTGCTGTGGGGCAGATGTAGGGCTTATCTATGGGGCAGGAGCTGCTGTGAGGCTGATGGGTGTTAGATCTATGGGGAGGAGCTGCTGTGGTGCAGATGTGGGTCAGAGCTATGGGGCAGGAGCTGCTGTGGGGCAGAAGTGGGTAAGATCTATGGGGTAGGAGATGGTGTGTGGCAGATGTGGGTCAGATCTATGGTGTAGGAGCTGCTGTGGGGCTGATGTGGGTCAGATCTATGGGGCAGGAGCTGCTGTGGTTAAGATCTATTTGGCAGGATCTGCTGTGGGGCAGATTTGGGTCAGATCTATGGGGCAGGAGCTGCTGTGGGGCAAATGTGGGTCAGATCTATGGGGCAGGAGCTGCTGTGGGTCAGATCTATGGGGCAGGAACAGATGTGGGCCTGATGTTGGTCAGATTTATGGAGCAGGAGCTGCTGTGTTGCAGATGTGGGTCAGATCTATGGTGCAGGAGCTGCTGTGGGGCAGATGTAGGGCTTATCTATGGGGCAGGAGCTGCTGTGAGGCTGATGGGTGTTAGATCTATGGTGAGGAGCTGCTGTGGTACAGATGTGGGTCAGAGCTATGGGGCAGGAGCTGCTGTGGGGCAGATGTGGGTCAGAGCTATGGGGCAGGAGCTGCTGTGGGGCTGATGTTGGTTAGATCTATGGGGCAGGAGCTGTTGTGGGGCTGATGGGGGTCAGATCTATGGGGCAGGAGCTACTGTGGGGCTGATGGGGGTCTGATATATGGGGCAGGAGCTGCTGTGCGACAGATGTGGGTCAGATCTATGGGGCAGGTGCTGCTGTGCGACATATGTGGGTCAGATCTATGGGGCAGGATCTGCTGTGGGGCTGATGTGGGAAAGATCTATGGGGCAGGAGATGCTTTGGGGCAGATGTGGGTCAGATCTATGGGGCAGGAGTTGCTGTGGGGCTGATGTGTGTCAGATCCTTGGGGCTGAAGCTGCTGTGGGTCATATCAATTGGGCAGCAGCTGCTTTACATATGATGTGTGTCAGATCTATGGGGCAGGAGCTGCTGTGGGGCTGATGTGGGTTAGATCTATGGGGCAGGAGCTGTTGTGGGGCATATGTGGGTCAGATCTATGGGGCAGGAGCTACTGTGGGGCACATGTGGGTCAGACCTATTGGGCAGAAGCTGCAGAGGGGATGATGTAGGTCAGATCTATGGGGCAGGAGTGGTTGTGGGGCAGATGAGGGACATATCTATGGTGCAAAATCTGCTGTTGGACTGATGTGGGTCAGATCTATGAGTTTGTAGCTGCTGTGCGGCACATGTGGGTCAGATCTATGGGCCAGGAGCTGCTGCGGGGCTGATTTGGGTAAGATCTATGGGTCAGCAGCTGCTGTGGCGCACATGTGGGTCAGACCTATGGGGCAGAATCTGCAGATTGGATGGTGTGGGTCAGATCTATGGGGCAGGAGTTGCTGTGGGGCAGGTGAGGGACATATCTATGGTGCAAAATCTGCTGTTGGACTGATGTGGGTCAGATCTATGAGTTTGGAGCTGCTGTGGGGCACATGTGGGTCAGATCTATGGGCCAGGAGTTGCTGTGGGGCTGATGTGGGTCAGATCTATGGGGCAGGAGCTGCTGTGGGTCAGATCTATGGGGCAGGAACAGATGTGGGCCTGATGTTGGTCAGATTTATGGAGCAGGAGCTGCTGTGTTGCAGATGTTGGTCAGATCTATGGTGCAGGAGCTGCTGTGGGGCAGATGTAGGGCTTATCTATGGGGCAGGAGCTGCTGTGAGGCTGATGGGTGTTAGATCTATGGGGAGGAGCTGCTGTGGTGCAGATGTGGGTCAGAGCAATGGGGCAGGAGCTGCTGTGTGGCAGATGTGGGTCAGATCTATGGTGTAGGAGCTGCTGTGGGGCTGATGTGGGTCAGATCTACAAGGCAGGAGATGCTTTGGGGCAGATCTTAGTCACATCTATGGGGCAGGAGTTGCTGTGGGTCTGATGTGGGTCAGATCCTTGGGGCTGAAGCTGTTGTGGGTCATATCTATTGGGCAGCAGCTGCTTTACATATGATGTGTGTCAGATCTATGGGGCAGGAGCTGCTCGGCGGCGGATGCTAGAGGTTGCTGCCTATGCGGCTCGACTAGGTCGGCACGTTCTACCCGGCTCAGGGCGTGCCGTGGTGCACGGCGGCGGCTGCTAGAGGTCGCTGCCTATGCGGCTCGACTAGGTCGGCACAATCTACCCGGCTCCGAGCGGGCCGTGCTGCTCGGCGGCGGCTGCTAGAGGTCGCTGCCTATGCGGCTCGACTAGGTCGGCACAATCTACCCGGCTCCGAGCGGGCCGTGGGGCTCGGCGGCGGCTGCTAGAGGTCGCTGCCTATGCGGCTCGACTAGGTCGGCACGGTCTACCCGGCTCCGAGCGGGCCGTGGTGCTCCGCGGCGGCTGCTAGAGGTCTCTGCCTATGCGGCTTGACTAGGTCGGCACGGTCTACCCGGCTCCGAGCGGGCCGTGCTGCTCGGCGGCGGCTGCTAGAGGTCGCTGCCTATGCGGCTCGACTAGGTCGGCACAGTCTACCCGGCTCCGAGCGGGCCGTGGTGCTTGGCGGCGGCTGCTAGAGGTCGCTGCCTATGCGGCTCGACCAGGTCGGCACGGTCTACCCGGCTCCGAGCGGGCCGTGGTGCTCGGCGGCGGCTGCTAGAGGTCGCTGCCTATGCGGCTCGACTAGGTCGGCACGGTCTACCCGGCTCCGAGCGGACCGTGGTGCTCGGCGGCGGCGGCTAGGGGTCGCTGCCCGTGCCTCTTGCGTGTAGCTGCCAGGTCTACCCGCTTTCGGCTAGGCTTTGCCGCCCTGTGAGATGGGGGGGCGCTAAATCTCCAGAGCTTGCTGGGGGGTCGCTGTAGTTTCTTACCTACCGCTACGTCGACGTAGAGCGCCGCTTACCCTCGGCGCCGCTGCCGGTAGTCGGCGCCGTTCTTTTCCGAAGCCGTTTTTTCTTACGCCTTCCGTTTTCGTCTGCAGGAGCGAGCGCGTGCTCGTCTCCAGAGGCGGCAACGAGCGGGCGCAGGCGAGCGCGGTTGAGCGCCGGGCTGTGGATTTTTTCGGTTGCGGCTTCCCGCCGCTCTTTCGCCATCCCTCGCTACGCGGCCTGCCCGCAGTCCGGATTTCCGGCTCGAACGGACCCCGCTCAAGTGCGCCGGCACGGTCCAACCGCTCCCGGCGGGCACCGCTCGGCTCGGACGTTCCTCGGAATCAGCCAAATGTCGCTCCCGTGGCGTCTCCGCAGGCAAAAACGCATAGCCGGCGCCGCAAAGCTCGCGAGCCGCACCGAGCCGGGGAAACCGTGCCGTGGAGCAGCTCTGGGGCTGATGTGGGTGAGATCTATGGGGTAGGAGCTGCAGTGCGGCTGATGTGGGTCAGATCTATGGGCAGGAGCTGATGTAGGGAAGATTTGGGTCTGATCTATGGGTTAGGAACTGCTGTGGGTCAGATTTATGAGTCAGGAGCTGCTGTGTGGCTGATGTGGGTCAGATCTATGGGGCAGGAGCTGCTGTGGGGCATATGTGGGTCAGATCTATATGGCAGGAGCTGCTGTGGGGCACATGTGGGTCAGACCTATGGGGCAGAAGCTTCAGAGGGGATGATGTAGGTCAGATCTATAGGGCAGGAGTTGCTGTGGGGCAGATGAGGGACATATCTATGGTGCAAAATCTGCTGTTGGACTGATGTGGGTCAGATCTATGAGTTTGGAGCTGCTGTGGGGCACATGTGGGTCAGATCTATGGGCCAGGAGCTGCTGTGGGGCACATGTGGGTCAGATCTATAAGGCAGGAGCTGCTGTGGTTAAGATCTATTTGGCAGGATCTGCTGTGGGGCAGATTTGGGTCAGATCTATGGGGCAGGAGCTGCTGTGTGGCAAATGTGGGTCAGATCTATGGTGCAGGAGCTGCTGTGGGGCAGATGTAGGGCATATCTATGGGGCAGGAGCTGCTGTGAGGCTGATGGGTGTTAGATCTATGGGGAGGAGCTGCTGTGGTGCAGATGTGGGTCAGAGAAATGGGGCAGGAGCTGCTGTGTGGCAGATGTGGGTCAGATCTATGGTGTAGGAGCTGCTGTGGGGCTGATGTGGGTTAGATCTATGGGGCAGGAGCTGTTGTGGGGCATATGTGTGTCAGATCTATGGGGCAGGAGCTACTGTGGGGCACATGTGGGTCAGACCTATGGGGCAGAAGCTGCAGAGGGGATGATGTAGGTCAGATCTATGGGGCAGGAGTTGCTGTGGGGCAGATGAGGGACATATCTATGGTGCAAAATCTGCTGTTGGACTGATGTGGGTCAGATCTATGAGTTTGGAGCTGCTGTGGGGCACATGTGGGTCAGATCTATGGGCCAGGAGCTGCTGCGGGGCTGATTTGGGTCAGATCTATGGTTCAGCAGCTGCTGTGGGGCACATGTGGGTCAGAGCTATGGGGCAGGAGCTGCTGTGTGGCAGATGTGGGTCAGATCTATGGGGCAGGAGATGGTTTGGGGCAGATGTGGGTCAGATCTATAAGGCAGGAGTTGCTGTGGGGCTGATGTGGGTCAGATCCTTGGGGCTGAAGCTGCTGTGGGTCATATCTATTGGGCAGCAGCTGCTTTACATATGGTGTGTGTCAGATCTATGGGGCAGGAGATACTGTGGGGCTGATGTTGGTCTGATCTATGGGGCAGGAGCTGCTGCGGGGCTGATTTGGGTCAGATCTATGGGGAAGGAGCTACTGTGGGGCAGATGGGGTTCAGGTCTATGGGGCAGGAGCTACTGTTGGGCTGATGTTGGTCTGATCTATGGGGCAGGAGCTGCTGTGCGACAGATGTGGGTCAGATCTATGGGGCAGGTGCTGCTGTGCGACATATGTGGGTCAGATCTATGGGGCAGGTGCTGCTGTGCGACATATGTGGGTCAGATCTATGGGGCAGGATCTGCTGTGGGGCTGATGTGGGAAAGATCTATGGGGCAGGAGATGCTTTGGGGCAGATGTGGGTCAGATCTATGGGGCAGGAGTTGCTGTGGGGCTGATGTGTGTCAGATCCTTGGGGCTGAAGCTGCTGTGGGTCATATCTATTGGGCAGCAGCTGCTTTACATATGATGTGTGACAGATCTATGGGGCAGGAGCTGCTGTGGGCCTGATGTGGGTTAGATCTATGGGGCAGGAGCTGTTGTGGGGCTGATGGGGGTCAGATCTATGGGGCAGGAGCTACTGTGGGGCACATGTGGGTCAGACCTATGGGGCAGAAGCTGAAGAGGGGATGATGTAGGTCAGATCTATGGGGCAGGAGTTGCTGTGGGGCAGATGAGGGACATATCTATGGTGCAAAATCTGCTGTTGGACTGATGAGGGTCAGATCTATGAGTTTGGAGCTGCTGTGGGGCACATGTGGGTCAGATCTATGGGCCAGGATCTGCTGCGGGGCTGATTTGGGTCAGATCTATAAGGCAGGAGCTGCTGTGGGGCACATGTGGGTCAGATCTATGGGGCAGGAGCTGCTGTGGGTCAGATCTATGGGGCAGGAACAGATGTGGGCCTGATGTTGGTCAGATTTATGGAGCAGGAGCTGCTGTGTTGCAGATGTGGGTCAGATCTATGGTGCAGGAGCTGCTGTGGGGCAGATATAGGGCATATCTATGGGGCAGGAGCTGCTGTGAGGCTGATGGTTGTTAGATCTATGGGGAGGTGCTGCTGTGGTGCAGATGTGGGTCAGAGCTATGGGGCAGGAGGTGCTGTGGGGCAGGAGTGGGTAAGATCTATGGGGTAGGAGATGGTGTGTGGCAGATGTGGGTCAGATCTATGGTGTAGGAGCTGCTGTGGGGCTGATGTGGGTCAGATCTGTGGGGCAGGAGCTGCTGTGGTTAAGATCTATTTGGCAGGATCTGGTGTGGGGCAGATTTGGGTCAGATCTATGGGGCAGGAGCTGCTGTGTGGCAAATGTGGGTCAGATCTATGGGGCAGGAGCTGCTGTGGGGCAGATGTAGGGCTTATCTATGGGGCAGGAGCTGCTGTGAGGCTGATGGGTGTTAGATCCATGGGGAGGAGCTGCTGTGATGCAGATGTGGGTAGAGCTATGGGGCAGGAGCTGCTGTGTGGCAGATGTGGGTCAGATCTATGGTGTAGGAGCTGCTGTGGGGCTGATGTGGGTCAGATCTATGGTGCAGGAGCTGCTGTGGTTAAGATCTATTTGGCAGGATCTGCTGTGGGGCAGATTTGGGTGAGATCTATGGGGAAGGAGCTGCAGTGGAGATGATGTACGTCAGATCTATGGGGCAGGAGCTGCTGTGGGGCTGCTGTGGGTCAAATCAATGGGGCCGAGCTGCTCTTGGGAACATGTGGGTCAGATCTATGGGGCAGGAGATGCTGTGGGGCTGATGTGGGTCAGATCTATGGGGCAGGAGCTGCTGTGGGGCTGATGTGGGTCAGGTCCTTGGGGCTGAAGCTGCTGTGGGTCATATCTATTGGGCAGCAGCTGCTTTACATATGATGTGTGTCAGATCTATGGGGCGGGAGCTGCTGTGGGCCTGATGTGCGTTAGATCTACGGGGCAGGAGCTGTTGTGGAGCTGATGGGGGTCAGATCTATGGGGCAGGAGCTACTGTGGGGCTGATGGGGTCAGATCTATGGGGCAGGAGCTACTGTGGGGCTGATGTTGGTCTCATCTATGGGGCAGGATCTGCTGTGCGACAGATGTGTGTCAGATCTATGGGGCAGGTGCTGCTGTGTGACATATGTGGGTCAGATCTATGGGGCAGGATCTGCTGTGGGGCTGATGTGGGAAAGATCTATGGGGCAGGAGATGCTTTGGGGCAGATGTGGGTCAGATCTATGGGGCAGGAGCTGCTGTGGGGCTGATGTGGGTCAGATCCTTGGGGCTGAAGCTGCTGTGGGTCATATCTAATGGGCAGCAGCTGCTTTACATATGATGTGTGTCAGATCTATCGGGCAGGAGCTGCTGTGGGGCTGATGTTGGTCTGATCTATGGGGCAGGAGCTGCTGCGGGGCTGATGGGGGTCAGATCTATGGGGCAGGAGCTGCTGTGGGGCTGATGTGGGTCATATCGATGGGGCAGGAGCTGTTGTGTTGCTAATGGGGGTCAGATCTATGGGCCAGGAGCTGCTGTGGGTCAGATCTATGGGGCAGTAGCTGCTGTGGGGCAGATGTGGGTCAGATCTATGGGGCAGGAGCTGCTGTGGGTCAGATCTATGCTGCAGGAACAGATGTGGGCCTGATGTTGGTCAGATTTATGGAGCAGGATCTGCTGTGTTGCAGATGTGGGTCAGATCTATGGTGCAGGATCTGCTGTGGGGCAGATGTAGGGCATATCTATGGGGCAGGAGCTGCTGTGAGGCTGATGGGTGTTAGATCTATGGGGTGGAGCTGCTGTGGTGCAGATGTGGGTCAGAGCTATGGGGCAGGAGCAGCTGTGGGTCAGAAGTGGGTAAGATCTATGGGGTAGGAGATGGTGTGCGGTAGATGTGGGTCAGATCTATGGTGTAGGAGCTGCTGTGGGGCTGACGTGGGTCAGATCTATGGGGCAGGAGCTGCTGTGGTTAAGATCTATTTGGCAGGATCTGCTGTGCGACAAATTTGGGTCAGATCTATGGGGCAGGAGCTGAAGTGGAGATGATGTACGTTAGATCTATGGGGCAGGAGCTGCTGTGGGGCTGCTGTGGGTTAGATCTATGGGGCAGGAGCTGTTGTGGGTCATATCTATTGGGCAGCAGCTGCTTTACATATGATGTGTGTCAGATCTATGGGGCCGGAGCTGCAGTGGGGCTGATGGGGGTCAGACCTATGGGGCAAGAGCTACTGTGGGTCTGAAGTGGGTCAAATCAATGGGGCAGAGCTGCTCTTGGGAACATGTGGGTCAGATCTATGGGGCAGGAGCTGCTGTGGGGCTGATGTGGGTCAGATCTATGGGGCAGGAGCTACTGTGGGGCTGATGTTGGTCTGATCTATGGGGCAGGAGCTGCTGCGGGGCTGATTTGGGTCAGATCTATGGGGCAGGAGCTGCTGTGGGGCTTATGTGGGTTAGATCCATGGGGCAGGAGCTGTTGTGGGGCTGATTTGGGTCAGATCTATGGGGCAGGAGCTACTGTGGGTCAGATTTATGAGTCAGGAGCTGCTGTGTGGCTGATGTGGGTCAGATCTTTGGGGCAGGAGCTGCTGTGGGGCACATGTGGGTCAGACCTATGGGGCAGGAGTTGCTGTGGGGAAGATTTATGAGTCAGGAGCTGCTGTGTGGCTGATGTGGGTTAGATCTATGGGGCAGGTACTGCTGTGCGACATATGTGGGTCAGATCTATGGGGCAGGATCTGCTGTGGGGCTGATGTGGGAAAGATCTATGGGGCAGGAGATGCTTTGGGGCAGATGTGGGTCAGATCTATGGGGCAGGAGCTGCTGTGGGGCTGATGTGTGTCAGATCCTTGGGGCGGAAGCTGCTGTGGGTCATATCTATTGGGCAGCAGCTGCTTTACATATGATGTGTGTCAGATCTATGGGGCAGGAGCTGCTGTGGGGCTGATGTGGGTTAGATCTATGGGGCAGGAGCTGTTGTGGGGCTGATGGGGTCAGATCTATGGGGCAGAAGCTACTGTGGGGCTGATGTTGGTCTGTTCTATGGGGCAGGAGCTGCTGCGGGGCTGATTTGGGTAAGATCTATGGGGCAGGAGCTGCTGTGGGGCTGATGTGCGTTAGATCTAAGGGGCAGGAGCTGTTGTGGGGCTGATGGGGGTCAGATCTATGGGGCAGGAGATGCTGTGTGTCAGATCTATGGGGCAGGAGCTGCTGTGGGGAACATGTGGGTCAGGTCTATGGGGCAGGAGCTGCTGTTGGGCAGATGTGGGTCAGATCTATGCGTCAGCAGCTGCTGTGGGTCTGATGTGGGTCAGATCTATGGGGCAGGAGCTGCTGTGGGGCTGATGTTGGTCAGATTTATGGAGCAGGAGCTGCTGTGTTGCAGATGTGGGTAAGATCTATGGTGCAGGAGCTGCTGTGGGGCAGATGTGGGTCAGATCTATGGTGTAGGAGCTGCTGTGGGGCTGATGTGGGTCAGATCTATGGTGTAGGAGCTGCTGTGGTTAAGATCTATTTGGCAGGATCTGCTGTGGGGAATATTTGGGTCAGATCTATGGGGCAGGAGCTGCTGTGTGGCAAATGTGGGTCAGATCTATGGGGCAGGAGCTGCTGTGTTGCAGATGTGGGTCAGATCTATGGTGCAGGAGCTGCTGTGGGGCAGATGTAGGGCTTATCTATGGGGCAGGAGCTGCTGTGAGGCTGATGGGTGTTAGATCTATGGGGAGGAGCTGCTGTGGGGTAGATGTGGGTCAGAGCTATGGGGCCGGAGCTGCAGTGGGGCCGATGGGGGTCAGATCTATGGGGCAGGAGCTACTGTGGGGCTGATGTGGGTCAAATCAATGGGGCAGAGCTGCTCTTGGGAACATGTGGGTCAGATCTATGGGGCAGGAGCTGCTGTGGGGCTGATGTGGGTCAGATCTATAGGGCAGGAGCTGCTGTGCGACAGATGTGGGTCAGATCTATGGGGCAGGAGCTGCTGTGGGGCTGATGTGGGTAAGATCTATGGGGTAGGAGATGGTGTGTGGCAGATGTGGGTCAGATCTATGGTGTAGGAGCTGCTGTGGGGCTGACGTGGGTCAGATCTATGGGGCAGGAGCTGCTGTGGTTAAGATCTATTTGGCAGGATCTGCTGTGCGACAGATTTGGGTCAGATCTATGGGGCAGGAGCTGCAGTGGAGATGATGTACGTCAGATCTGTGGGGCAGGAGCTGCTGTGGGGCTGCTGTGGGTTAGATCTATGGGGCAGGAGCTGCTGTGGGTCATATCTATTGGGCAGCAGCTGCTTTACATATGATGTGTGTCAGATCTATGGGGCCGGAGCTGCAGTGGGGCTGATGGGGGTCAGATCTATGGGGCAGGAGCTACTGTGGGGCTGATGTTGGTCTGATCTATGGGGCAGGAGCTGCTGTGCGACAGATGTGGGTCAGATCTATGGGGCAGGTGCTGCTGTGCGAAATATGTGGGTCAGATCTATGAGGCAGGATCTGCTGTGGGGCTGATGTGGGAAAGATCTATGGGGCAGGAGATGCTTTGGGGCAGACGTGGGTCAGATCTATGGGGCAGGAGTTGCTGTGGGGCTGATGTGTGTCAGATCCTTGGGGCTGAAGCTGCTGTGGGTCATATCTATTGGGCAGCAGCTGCTTTACATATGATGTGTATCAGATCTATGGGGCAGGAGATACTGTGGGGCTGATGTGGGTTAGATCTATGGAGCAGGAGCTGTTGTGGGGCTGATGGGGTCAGATCTATGGGGCAGGAGATGCTGTGGGTCTGATGTGGGTAATATCTATGGGGCAGGAACAGATGTGGGCCTGATGTTGGTCAGATTTATGGAGCAGGAGCTGCTGTGTTGCAGATGTGGGTAAGATCTATGGTGCAGGAGCTTCTGTGGGGCAGATGTGGGTCAGATCTATGGTGTAGGAGCTGCTGTGGGGCTGCTGTGGGTCAGATCTATGGGGCAGGTGCTGCTGTGCGACATATGTGGGTCAGACCTATGGGGCAGGAGATGCTTTGGGGCAGATGTGGGTCAGATCTATGGGGCAGGAGCTGCTGTGGGGCTGCTGTGGGTCAGATCTATGGGGCAGGAGCTGTTGTGGGTCATATCTATTGGGCAGCAGCTGCTTTACATATGATGTGTGTCAGATCTATGGGGCAGGAGCTGCTGTGGGGCTGATGTGGGTTAGATCTATGGGGCAGGAGCTGTTGTGGGGCTGATGGGGTCAGATCTATGGGGCAGGAGCTACTGTGGGGCTGATGTTGGTCTGTTCTATGGGGCAGGAGCTGCTGCGGGGCTGATTTGGGTAAGATCTATGGGGCAGGAGCTGCTGTGGGGCTGATGTGCGTTAGATCTAAGGGGCAGGAGCTGTTGTTTTGCTGATGGGGGTCAGATCTATGGGGCAGGAGATGCTGTGGGTCTGATGTGGGTAATATCTATGGGGCAGGAGATGCTTTGGGGCAGATGTGGGTCAGATCTATGGGGCAGGAGCTGCTGTGCGACATATGTGGGTCAGATCTATGGGGCAGGAGCTGCTGTGGGTCAGATCTATGGGGCAGGAACAGATGTGGGCTTGATGTTGCTCAGATTTATGGAGCAGGAGCTGCTGTGTTGCAGATGTGGGTCAGATCTATGGTGCAGGAGCTGCTGTGGGGCAGATGTAGGGCATATCTATGGGGCAGGAGCTGCTGTGAGGCTGATGGGTGTTAGATCTATGGGGAGGAGCTGCTGTGGTGCAGAAGTGGGTAAGATCTATGGGGCAGGAGCTGCTGTGGGGCAGAAGTGGGTAAGATCTATGGGGTAGGAGATGGTGTGTGGCAGATGTGGGTCAGATCTATGGTGTAGGAGCTGCTGTGGGGCAGATTTGGGTCAGATCTATGGGGCAGGAGCTGCTGTGTGGCAAATGTGGGTCAGATCTATGGGGCAGGAGCTGCTGTGGGTCAGATCTATGGGGCAGGAACAGATGTGGGCCTGATGTTGGTCAGATTTATGGAGCAGGAGCTGCTGTGTTGCAGATGTGGGTCAGATCTATGGTGCAGGAGCTGCTGTGGGGCAGATGTAGGGCATATCTATGGGGCAGGAGCTGCTGTGAGGCTGATGGGTGTTAGATCTATGGGGAGGAGCTGCTGTGGTGCAGAAGTGGGTAAGATCTATGGGGCAGGAGCTGCTGTGGGGCAGAAGTGGGTAAGATCTATGGGGTAGGAGATGGTGTGTGGCAGATGTGGGTCAGATCTATGGTGTAGGAGCTGCTGTGGGGCAGATTTGGGTCAGATCTATGGGGCAGGAGCTGCTGTGTGGCAAATGTGGGTCAGATCTATGGGGCAGGAGCTGCTGTGGGTCAGATCTATGGGGCAGGAACAGATGTGGGCCTGATGTTGGTCAGATTTATGGAGCAGGAGCTGCTGTGTTGCAGATGTGGGTCAGATCTATGGTGCAGGAGCTGCTGTGGGGCAGATGTAGGGCATATCTATGGGGCAGGAGCTGCTGTGAGGCTGATGGGTGTTAGATCTATGGGGAGGAGCTGCTGTGGCGCTGATGTGGGTCAGAGCTATGGGGCCGGAGCTGCAGTGGGGCCGATGGGGGTCAGATCTATGGGGCAGGAGCTACTGTGGGGCTGATGTGGGTCAAATCAATGGGGCAGAGCTGCTCTTGGGAACATGTGGGTCAGATCTATGGGGCAGGAGCTGCTGTGGGGCTGATGTGGGTCAGATCTATAGGGCAGGAGCTGCTGTGCGACAGATGTGGGTCAGATCTATGGGGCAGGAGCTACTGTGGATCTGATGGGGGTCAGATCTATGGGGCAGGATCTGCTGTAGGGCAGATGTGGGTTAGATCTATGGGGCAGGAGATGTTGTGGGGCTGATGGGGTCAGATCTATGGGGCAGGAGCTACTGTGGGGCTGATGTTGGTGTGATCTATGGGGCAGGAGCTGCTGTGGGGCAGATGTGGGTTAGATCTATGGGGCAGGAGCTGCTGTGGGTCAGATTTGGGTCAGATCTATGGGGCAGGAGCTGCTGTGGGGCTGATGTGGGTCAGATCTATGCGGCAGGAGCTGCTGTGTGGCAAATGTGGGTCAGATCTATGGGGCAGGAGCTGCTGTGGGTCAGATGTGGGTTAGATCTATGGGGCAGGAGATGTTGTGGGGCTGATGGGGTCAGATCTATGGGGCAGGAGCTACTGTGGGGCTGATGTTGGTGTGATCTATGGGGCAGGAGCTGCTGTGGGGCAGATGTGGGTTAGATCTATGGGGCAGGAGCTGCTGTGGGTCAGATTTGGGTAAGATCTATGGGGCAGGAGCTGCTGTGGGGCTGATGGGGTCAGATCTATGGGGCAGGAGCTGCTGTGAGGCTGATGGGTGTTAGATCTATGGGGCAGGAGCTGCTGTGGTGCAGATGTGGGTCAGATCTATGGGGCAGGAGCTGCTGTGGGGCTGATGGGGTCAGATCTATGGGGCAGGAGCTGCTGTGAGGCTGATGGGTGTTAGATCTATGGGGCAGGAGCTGCTGTGGTGCAGATGTGGGTCAGATCTATGGGGCAGGAGCTGCTGTGGGTCAGATTTGGGTCAGATCTATGGGGCAGGAGCTGCTGTGGGGCTGATGTGGGTCAGATCTATGCGGCAGGAGCTGCTGTGTGGCAAATGTGGGTCAGATCTATGGGGCAGGAGCTGCTGTGGGTCAGATCTATGGGGCAGGAACAGATGTGGGCCTGATGTTGGTCAGATTTATAGAGCAGGAGCTGCTGTGTTGCAGATGAGGGTCAGATCTATGGTGCAGGAGCTGCTGTGGGGCAGATGTAGGGCATATCTATGGGGCAGGAGCTGCTGTGAGGCTGATGGGTGTTGGATCTATGGGGAGGAGCTGCTGTGGTGTAGATGTGGGTCAGATCTATGGGGCAGGAGCTGCTGTGGGCTGATGTGGGTTAGATCTATGGGGCAGGAGCTGCTGTGTGGCAGATGTGGGTCAGATCTATGGGGCAGGAGCTGCTGTGGGGCTGATGTGGGTTAGATCTATGGGGCAGGATCTGCTGTGGGGCTGATGTGGGTCAGATCTATGGGGCAGGAGCTACTTTGAGGCTGATGTGGGTCAGATCTATGGGGCAGGAGCTGTTGTGGGGCTGATGTGGGTTAGATCTATGGGGCAGGAGCTGCTGTGGGGCTGATGTGGGAAAGATCTATGGGGCAGGAGATGCTTTGGGGCAGATGTGGGTCAGATCTATGGGGCAGGAGTTGCTGTGGGGCTGATGTGTGTCAGATCCTTGGGACTGAAGCTGCTGTGGGTCATATCTATTGGGCAGCAGCTGCTTTACATATGATGTGTGTCAGATCTATGGGGCAGGAGCTGCTGTGGGGCTGATGTGGGTCAGATCTATGGGGCAGGAGCTACTGTGGGGCACATGTGGTTCAGATCTATGGGCCAGGAGCTGCTGCGGGGCTGATTTGGGTCAGATCCATGGGGCAGGAGCTGCTGTGGGTCAGATCTATG
Source organism: Coturnix japonica (assembly GCF_054131305.1). Taxonomy (NCBI): domain Eukaryota; kingdom Metazoa; phylum Chordata; class Aves; order Galliformes; family Phasianidae; genus Coturnix; species Coturnix japonica. The sequence goes on from NC_140683.1 coordinate 1,092,186, forward strand.
GGGCAGGAACAGATGTGGGCCTGATGTTGGTCAGATTTATGGAGCAGGAGCTGCTGTGTTGCAGATGTGGGTCAGATCTATGGTGCAGGAGCTGCTGTGGGGCAGATATAGGGCATATCTATGGGGCAGGAGCTGCTGTGAGGCTGATGGGTGGTAGATCTATGGGGCAGGAGCTGCTGTGGTGCAGATGTGGGTCAGATCTATGGGGCAGGAGCTGCTGTGGGTCAGATTTGGGTCAGATCTATGGGGCAGGAGCTGCTGTGGGGCTGATGTGGGTTAGATCTATGGGGCAGGAGCTGTTGTGGGGCTGATGGGGGTCAGATCTATGGGGCAGGAGCTACTGTGGGGCAGATGGGGTTCAGGTCTATAGGGCAGGAGCTACTGTGGGGCTGATGTTGGTCTGATCTATGGGGCAGGAGCTGCTGTGCGACAGATGTGGGTCAGATCTATAGGGCAGGTGCTGCTGTGCGACATATGTGGGTCAGATCTATGGGGCAGGTGCTGCTGTGCGACATATGTGGGTCAGATCTATGGGGCAGGATCTGCTGTGGGGCTGATGTGGGAAAGATCTATGGGGCAGGAGATGCTTTGGGGCAGATGTGGGTCAGATCTATGGGGCAGGAGCTGCTGTGCGACATATGTGGGTCAGATCTATGGGGCAGGATCTGCTGTGGGGCTGATGTGGGAAAGATCTATGGGGCAGGAGATACTTTGGGGCAGATGTGGGTCAGATCTATGGGGCAGGAGTTGCTGTGGGGCTGATGTGTGTCAGATCCTTGTGGCTGAAGCTGCTGTGGGTCATATCTATTGGGCAGCAGCTGCTTTACATATGATGTGTGACAGATCTATGGGGCAGGAGCTGCTGTGGGGCTGATGTTGGTCTGATCTATGGGGCAGGAGCTGTTGTGGGGCTGATGGGGGTCAGATCTATGGGGCAGGAGCTGCTGTGGGTCAGATCTATGGGGCAGGAACAGATGTGGGCCTGATGTTGGTCAGATTTATGGAGCAGGAGCTGCTGTGTTGCAGATGTGGGTCAGATCTATGGTGCAGGAGCTGCTGTGGGGCAGATGTAGGGCATATCTATGGTGCAGGAGCTGCTGTGAGGCTGATGGGTGTTAGATCTATGGGGAGGAGCTGCTGTGGTGCAGAAGTGGGTAAGATCTATGGGGCAGGAGCTGCTGTGGGGCAGATGTGGGTCAGATCTATGGTGTAGGAGCTGCTGTGGGGCTGATGTGGGTCAGATCTATGGGGCAGGAGCTGCTGTGGTTAAGATCTATTTGGCAGGATCTGCTGTGGGGAATATTTGGGTCAGATCTATGGGGCAGGAGCTGCTGTGTGGCAAATGTGGGTCAGATCTATGGTGCAGGAGCTGCTGTGGGTCAGATCTATGGGGCAGGAACAGATGTGGGCCTGATGTTGGTCAGATTTATGGAGCAGGAGCTGCTGTGTTGCAGATGTGGGTCAGATCTATGGTGCAGGAGCTGCTGTGGGGCAGATGTATAGCTTATCTATGGGGCAGGAGCTGCTGTGAGGCTGATGGGTGTTAGATCTATGGGGAGGAGCTGCTGTGGCGCTTATGTGGGTCAGAGCTATGGGGCCGGAGCTGCAGAGGGGCCGATGGGGGTCAGATCTATGGGGCAGGAGCTACTGTGGGGCTGATGTGGGTCAAATCAATGGGGCAGAGCTGCTCTTGGGAACATGTTGGTCAGATCTAAGGGGCAGGAGCTGCTGTGGGGCTGATGTGGGTCAGATCTATAGGGCAGGAGCTGCTGTGCGACAGATGTAGGTCAGATCTATGGGGCAGGAGCTACTGTGGGTCTGATGGGGGTCAGATCTATGGGGCAGAATCTGCTGTGGGGCAGATGTGGGTTAGATCTATGGGGCAGGAGATGTTGTGGGGCTGATGGGGTCAGATCTATGGGGCAGGAGCTACTGTGGGGCTGATGTTGGTGTGATCTATGGGGCAGGAGCTGCTGTGGGGCAGATGTGGGTTAGATCTATGGGGCAGGAGCTGTTGTGGGGCTGATGGGGGTCAGATCTATGGGGCAGCAGATGCTGTGTGTCAGATCTATGGGGCAGGAGCTGCTGTGGGGCAGATGTGGGTCAGTACTATGGGTCAGCAGATTCTGTGGGTCTGATGTGGGTCAGATCTATGGGGCAGGAGATGCTGTGGGTCTGTTGTGGGTCAGATCTATGGGGCAGGAGCTGCTGTGTGTCAGATCTATGGGGCAGGAACAGATGTGGGCCTGATGTTGGTCAGATTTATGGAGCAGGAGCTGCTGTGTTGCAGATGTGGGCAGATCTATGGGGCCGGAGCTGCAGTGGGGCTGATGGGGGTCAGATCTATGGGGCAGGATCTGCTGTGGGGCTGATGTGGGACAGATCTATGGGTCAGCAGCTGCTGTGGGTCTGATGTGGGTCAGATCTATAGGGCAGGAGCTGCTGTGGGGCAGATATGGGTCAGATCTATGGGGCAGGATCTGCTGTGGGGCAGATTTGGGTCAGATCTATGGGGCAGGAGCTGCTGTGGGGCTGATTTGGGTCAGATTTATGCGGCAGGAGCTGCTGTGTTGCAGATGAGGGTCAGATCTATGGTGCAGGAGCTGCTGTGGGGCAGATGTAGGGCATATCTATGGGGCAGGAGCTGCTGTGAGGCTGATGGGTGTTGGATCTATGGGGAGGAGCTGCTGTGGTGTAGATGTGGGTCAGATCTATGGGGCAGGAGCTGCTGTGGGGCTGATGTGGGTTAGATCTATGGGGCAGGAGCTGCTGTGTGGCAGATGTGGGTCAGATCTATGGGGCAGGAGCTGCTGTGGGGCTGATGTGGGTTAGATCTATGGGGCAGGATCTGCTGTGGGGTGATGTGGGTCAGATCTATGGGGCAGGAGCTACTTTAAGGCTGATGTGGGTCAGATCTATGGGGCAAGAGCTGTTGTGGGGCTGATGTGGGTTAGATCTATGGGGCAGGAGCTGCTGTGGGGCTGATGTGGGAAAGATCTATGGGGCAGGAGATGCTTTGGGGCAGATGTGGGTCAGATTGATGGGGCAGGAGCTGCTGTGGGGCTGTAGTGGGTCAGATCCTTAAGGCTGAAGCTGCTGTGGGTCATATCTATTGGGCAGCAGCTGCTTTACTCATGATGTGTGTCAGATCTATGGGGCAGGAGCTGCTGTGGGGCGTATGTGGGTCAGATCTATGGGGCAGGAGCTGTTGTGGGGCTGATGGGGTCAGATCTATGGGGCAGGAGCTGCTGTGGGGAACATGTGGGTCAGGTCTATGGGGCAGGAGCTGCTGTGGGGCAGATGTGGGTACGATCTATGGGTCAGCAGCTGCCGTGGGTCTGATGTGGGTCAGATCTATGGTGCAGGAGCTGCTGTGGGGCAGATGTGGGTCAGATCTTTCGGGCAGGAGCTGCTGTGGTTAAGATCTATTTGGCAGGATCTGCTGTGGGGCCGATTTGGGTCAGATCTATGGGGCAGGAGCTGCAGTGGAGATGATGTACGTCAGATCTATGGGGCAGGAGCTGCTGTGGGGCTGCTGTGGGTTAGATCTATGGGGCAGGAGCTGTTGTGGGTCATATCTATTGGGCAGCAGCTGCTTTACATATGATGTGTGTCAGATCTATGGGGCCGGAGCTGCAGTGGGGCTGATGGGGGTCAGATCTATGGGGCAGGAGCTATTGTGCGGCTGATGTGGGTCAAATCAATGGGGCAGAGCTGCTCTTGGGAACATGTGGGTCAGATCTATGGGGCAGGAGATGCTGTGGGTCAGGTCTATGGGGCAGGAGCTGCTGTGGGGCAGATGTGGGCAGATCTATGGGGCAGGAGCTGCTGTGGGGCAGATGTGGGCAGATCTATGGGGCAGGAGCTGCTGTGGGTCAGATCTATGGGGCAGGAACAGATGTGGGACTGATGTTGGTCAGATTTCTGGAGCAGGAGCTGCTGTGTTGGAGATGTGGGTCAGAAATATGGTGCAGGAGCTGCTGTGGGGCAGATGTAGGGCATATCTATGGGGCAGGAGCTGCTGTGAGGCTGATGGGTGTTAGATCTATGGGGAGGAGCTGCTATGGTGCAGATGTGGGTCAGAGCTATGGGGCAGGAGCTGCTGTGGGGCAGAAGTGGGTAAGATCTATGGGGTAGGAGCTGCTGTGGGGATGATGTGGGTCAGATCTATGGTGTAGGAGCTGCTGTGGGGCTGATGTGGGTCAGATCTATGGGGCAGGAGCTGCTGTGGTTAAGATCTATTTGGCAGGATCTGCTGTGGGGCAGATTTGGGTCAGATCTATGGGGCAGGAGCTGCAGTGGAGATGATGTACGTCAGATCTATGGGGTAGGAGCTGCTATGGGGCTGCTGTGGGTTAGATCTATGGGGCAGGAGCTGTTGTGGGTCATATCTATTGGGCAGCAGCTGCTTTACATATGATGTGTGTCAGATCTATGGGGCCGGAGCTTCAGTGGGGCTGATGGGGGTCAGATCTATGGGGCAGGAGCTACTGTGGGGCTGATGTGGGTCAAATCTATGGGGCAGAGCTGCTCTTGGGAACATGTGGGTCAGATCTATGGGGCAGGAGCTGCTGTGGGGCTGATGCGGGTCAGATCTATAGGGCAGGAGCTGCTGTGCGACAGATGTGGGTCAGATCTATGGGGCAGGAGCTGCTGTGGGGCTGATTTGGGTCAGATCCTTGGGGCTGAAGCTGCTGTGGGTCATATCTATTGGGCAGCAGCTGCTTTACATATGATGAGTGTCAGATCTATGGGGCAGGTACTGCTGTGGGGCTGATGTGGGTTAGATCTATGGGGCAGGAGATGCTGTGGGTCAGATCTATAGGGCAGGAGCTGCTGTGGGGAACATGTGGGTCAGGTCTATGGGGCAGGAGCTGCTGTTGGGCAGATGTGGGTCAGATCTATGCGTCAGCAGCTGCTGTGGGTCTGATGTGGGTCAGATCTATGGGGCAGGAGCTGCTGTGGGGCTGATGTGGGTAATATCTATATGGCAGGAACAGATGTGGGCCTGATGTTGGTCAGATTTATGGAGCAGGAGCTGCTGTGTTGCAGATGTGGGTCAGATCTATGGTGCAGGAGCTGCTGTGGGGCAGATGTAGGGCATATCTATGGGGCAGGAGCTGCTGTGAGGCTGATGGGTGTTAGATCTATGGGGAGGAGCTGCTGTGGTGCAGATGTGGGTCAGAGCTATGGGGCAGGAGCTGCTGAGGGGCAGATGTGGGTCAGATCTATGGTGTAGGAGCTGCTGTGGGGCTGATGTGGGTCAGATCTATGGGGCAGAATATGCTTTGGGGCAGATTTTAGTCAGATCTATGGGGCAGGAGTTGCTGTGGGTCTGATGTGGGTCAGATCCTTGGGGCTGAAGCTGCTGTGGGTCATATCTATTGGGCAGCAGCTGCTTTACATATGATGTGTGTCAGATCTATGGGGCAGGAGCTGCTCGGCGGCGGCCGCTAGAGGTCTCTGCCTATGCGGCTCGACTAGGTCGGCACGGTCAACCCGGCTCCGAGCGGGCCGTGGTGCTCGGCGGCGGCTGCTAGAGGTTGCTGCCTATGCGGCTCGCCTAGGTCGGCACGGTCTACCCGGCTCAGGGCGTGCCGTGGTGCTCGGCGGCGGCTGCTAGAGGTCGCTGCCTATGCGGCTCGACTAGGACGGCACGGTCTACCCGGCTCCGAGCGGGCCGTGGTGCTCCGCGGCGGCTGCTAGAGGTCTCTGCCTATGCGGCTCGACTAGGTCGGCACGGTCTACCCGGCTCAGGGCAGGCCGTGGTGCTCGGCGGCGGCTGCTAGAGGTCGCTGCCTATGCGGCTCGACTAGGTCGGCACAGTCTACCCGGCTCCGAGCGGGCCGTGGTGCTCGGCGGCGGCTGCTAGAGGTCGCTGCCTATGCGGCTCGACTAGGTCGGCACGGTCTACTCGGGTCAGGGCGTGCCGTGCTGCTCGGCGGCGGCTGCTAGAGGTCGCTGCCTATGCGGCTTGACTAGGTCGGCACGGTCTACCCGGCTCCGAGCGGGCCGTGGTGCTCGGCGGCGGATGCTAGAGGTCGCTGCCTATGCGGTTCGACTAGGTCGGTACGGTCTACCCGGCTCCGAGTGGACCGTGGTGCTCGGCGGCGGCGGCTAGGGGTCGCTGCCCGTGCCTCTTGCGTGTAGCTGCCAGGTCTACCCGCTTTCGGCTAGGCTTTGCAGCCCTGTGAGATGGGGGGGCGCTAAAGCTTCGGAGCTTGCTGGGGGGTCGCTGTAGTTTCTTACCTACCGCTACGTCGACGTAGAGCGCCGCTTACCCTCGGCGCCGCTGCCGGTAGTCGGCGCCGTTCTTTTCCGAAGCCGTTTTTTCTTACGCCTTCCGTTTTCGTCTGCAGGAGCGAGCGCGTGCTCGTCTCCAGAGGCGGCAACGAGCGGGCGCAGGCGAGCGCGGTTGAGCGCCGGGCTGTGGATTTTTTCGGTTGCGGCTTCCCGCCGCTCTTTCGCCATCCCTCGCTACGCGGCCTGCCCGCAGTCCGGATTTCCGGCTCGAACGGACCCCGCTCAAGTGCGCCGGCACGATCCAACCGCTCCCGGCGGGCACCGCTCGGCTCGGACGTTCCTCGGAATCAGCCAAATGTCGCTCCCGTGGCGTCTCCGCAGGCAAAAACGCATAGCCGGCGCCGCAAAGCTCGCGAGCTGCACCGAGCCGGGGAAACCGTGCCGTGGAGCAGCTGTGGGGCTGATGTGGGTGATATCTATGGGGTAGGAGCTGCTGTGCGGCTGATGTGGGTCAGATCTATGGGCAGGAGTTGCTGTGGGGCTGACGTGGGTCAGATCCTTGGGGCTGAAGCTGCTGTGGGTCATATCTATTGGGCAGCAGCTGCTTTACATATGATGTGTGTCAGATCTATGGGGCAGGAGAAACTGTGGGGCTGATGTTGGTCTGATCTATGGGGCAGGAGCTGTTGTGGGGCTGATTTGGGTCAAATCTATGGGGAAGGAGCTACTGTGGGGCAGATGGGGTTCAGGTCTATGGGGCAGGAGCTACTGTGGGGCTGATGTTGGTCTGATCTATGGGGCAGGAGCTGCTGTGCGACAGATGTGGGTCAGATCTATGGGGCAGGTGCTGCTGTGCGACATATGTGGGTCAGATCTATGGGGCAGGAGCTGCTGTGGGGCTGATGTGGGTCAGATCTATTGGGCAGGAGCTGCTGTGGGTCAGATCTATTGGGCAGTTACAGATGTGGGCCTGATGTTGGTCAGGTTTATGGAGCAGGAGCTGCTGTGTTGCAGATGTGGGTCAGATCTATGGTGCAGGAGCTGCTGTGGGGCAGATGTAGGGCATATCTATGGGGCAGGAGCTGCTGTGAGGCTGATGGGTGTTAGATCTATGGGGAGGAGCTGCTGTGGTGCAGATGTGGGTCAGAGCTATGGGGCAGGAGCTGCTGTGGGGCAGAAGTGGGTAAGATCTATGGGGTAGGAGATGGTGTGTGGTAGATGTGGGTCAGATCTATGGTGTAGGAGCTGCTGTGGGGCTGATGTGGGTCAGATCTATGGGGCTTGAGCTGCTGTGGTTAAGATCTATTTGGCAGGATCTGCTGTGGGGCAGATTTGGGTCAGATCTATGGGGCAGGATCTGCTGTGGGGCAAATGTGGGTCAGATCTATGGGGCAGGAGCTGCTGTGGGTCAGATCTATGGGGCAGGAACAGATGTGGGCCTGATGTTGGTCAGATTTATGGAGCAGGAGCTGCTGTGTTGCAGATGTGGGTCAGATCTATGGTGCAGGAGCTGCTGTGGGGCAGATGTAGGGCTTATCTATGGGGCAGGAGCTGCTGTGAGGCTGATGGGTGTTAGATCTATGGGGAGGAGCTGCTGTGGTGCAGATGTTGGTCAGAGCTATGGGGCAGGAGCTGCTGTGGGGCAGATGTAGTGCTTATCTATGGGGCAGGAGCTGCTGTGGGGCTGATGGTGGTCTGATCTATGGGGCAGGAGCTGCTGTGCGACAGATGTGGGTCAGATCTATGGGGCAGGTGCTGCTGTGCGACATATGTGGGTCAGATCTATGGGGCAGGATCTGCTGTGGGGCTGATGTGGGAAAGATCTATGGGGCAGGAGATGCTTTGGGGCAGATGTGGGTCAGATCTATGGGGCAGGAGTTGCTGTGGGGCTGATGTGGGTCAGATCCTTGGGGCTGAAGCTGCTGTGGGTCATATCTATTGGGCAGCAGCTGCTTTACATATGATGTGTGTCAGATCTATGGGGCAGGAGCTGCTGTGGGGCTGGTGTTGGTTAGATCTATGGGGCAGGAGCTGTTGTGGGGCATATGTGGGTCAGATCTATGGGGCAGGAGCTACTGTGGGGCACATGTGGGTCAGACCTATGGGGCAGAAGCTGCAGAGGGGATGATGTAGGTCAGATCTATGGGGCAGGAGTTGCTGTGGGGCAGATGAGGGACATATCTATGGTGCAAAATCTGCTGTTGGACTGATGTGGGTCAGATCTATGAGTTTGGAGCTGCTGTGGGGCACATGTGGGTCAGATCTATGGGCCAGGAGCTGCTGCGGGGCTGATTTGGGTCAGATCTATGGTTCAGCAGCTGCTGTGGGGCACATGTGGGTCAGAGCTATGGGGCAGGAGCTGCTGTGGGGCAGAAGTGGGTAAGATCTATGGGGCAGGAGCTGCTGTGTGGCAGATGTTGGTCTCATCTATGGGGCAGGAGCTGCTGTGGGTCAGATTTGGGTCAGATCTATGGGGCAGGAGCTGCTGTGGGGCTGATGTGGGTTAGATCTATGGGGCAGGAGCTGTTGTGGGGCTGATGGGGGTCAGATCTATGGGGCAGGATCTGCTGTGGGGCTGATGTGGGAAAGATCTATGGGGCAGGAGATGGTTTGGGGCAGATGTGGGTCAGATCTATAAGGCAGGAGTTGCTGTGGGGCTGATGTGGGTCAGATCCTTGGGGCTGAAGCTGCTGTGGGTCATATCTATTGGGCAGCAGCTGCTTTACATATGATGTGTGTCAGATCTATGGGGCAGGAGATACTGTGGGGCTGATGTGGGTTAGATCTATGGGGCAGGAGCTGCTGTGGTTAAGATCTATTTGGCAGGATGTGCTGTGGGGCAGATTTGGGTGAGATCTATGGGGCAGGAGCTGCTGTGGGGCTGCTGTGGGTCAAATCAATGGGGCCGAGCTGCTCTTGGGAACATGTGGGTCAGATCTATGGGGCAGGAGCTGCTGTGGGGCTGATGTGGGTCAGATCTATGGTGCAGGAGCTGCTGTGGGGCTGATGTGGGTCAGGTCCTTGGGGCTGAAGCTGCTGTGGGTCATATCTATTGGGCAGCAGCTGCTTTACATATGATGTGTGTCAGATCTATGGGGCAGGAGCTGTTGTGGGGCTGATGGGGGTCAGATCTATGGGCCAGGAGCTGCTGTGGGTCAGATCTATGGGGCAGGAGCTGCTGTGGTGCAGATGTGGGTCAGAGCTATGGGGCAGGAGCAGCTGTGGGACAGAAGTGGGTAAAACCTATGGGGTAGGAGATGGTGTGTGGCAGATGTGGGTCAGATCTATGGTGTAGGAGCTGCTGTGGGGCTGACGTGGGTCAGATCTATGGGGCAGGAGCTGCTGTGGTTAAGATCTATTTGGCAGGATCTGCTGTGCGACAGATTTGGGTCAGATCTATGGGGCAGGAGCTGCAGTGGAGATGATGTACGTCAGATCTATGGGGCAGGAGCTGCTGTGGGGCTGCTGTGGGTAAGATCTATGGGGCAGGAGCTGCTGTGGGGCTGATGTTGGTCTGATCTATGGGGCAGGAGCTGCTGCGGGGCTGATTTGTGTCAGATCTATGGGGCAGGAGCTGCTGTGGGGCTGATGTGGGTCAGATCTATGGGGCAGGAGCTGCTGTGGGGCTGATGTTGGTCTGATCTATGGGGCAGGAGCTGCTGTGGGGCTGATGTGGGTCAGATCTATGGGGCAGGAGCTACTGTGGGGCTGATGTTGGTCTGATCTATGGGGCAGGAGCTGCTGCGGGGCTGATTTGGGTCAGATCTATGGGGCAGGAGCTGCTGTGGGGCTGATGTGGGTTAGATCTATGGGGCAGGAGCTGTTGTGGGGCTGATGGGTGTCAGATCTATGGGGCAGGAGCTACTGTGGGTCAGATTTTTGAGTCAGGAGCTGCTGTGTGGCTGATGTGGGTCAGATCTATGGGGCAGGAGCTGCTGTGGGGCATATGTGGGTCAGATCTATATGGCAGGAGCTGCTGTGGGGCACATGTGGGTCAGACCTATGGGGCAGGAGTTGCTGTGGGGCAGATGAGGGACATATCTATGGTGCAAAATCTGCTGTTGGACTGATGTGGGTCAGATCTATGAGTTTGGAGCTGCTGTGGGGCACATGTGGGTCAGATCAATGGGCCAGGAGCTGCTGTGGGTCTGATGTGGGACAGATCTATGGGGCTGGAGCTGCTGTGGGGCAGATGTGGGTGAGATCTATGGTGTAGGAGCTGCTGTGGGGCTGATGTGGGTCAGATCTATGGGGCAGGAGCTGCTGTGGGTCTGATGTGGGACAGATCTATGGGGCAGGAGCTGCTGTGGGGCAGATGTGGGTGAGATCTATGGTGTAGGAGCTGCTGTGGGGCTGATGTGGGTCAGATCTATGGGGCAGGAGCTGCTGTGGTTAAGATCTATTTGGCAGGATCTGCTGTGGGGCAGATTTGAGTCAGATCTATGGGGCAGGAGCTGCTGTGGGGCATATGTGGGTCAGATCTATATGGCAGGAGCTGCTGTGGGGCACATGTGGGTCAGACCTATGGGGCAGGAGCAGCTCTTGGGAACATGTGGGTCAGATCTATGGGGCAGGAGCTGCTGTGGGGCTGATGTGGGTCAGATCTTTGGGGCTGAAGCTGCTGTGGGTCATATCTATTGGGCAGCAGCTGCTTTACATATGATGTGTGTCAGATCTATGGGGCAGGAGCTGCTGTGGGGCTGATGTGGGTCAGATCTATGGGTCAGGAGCTATTGTGGGGCTGATGGGGGTCAGATCTATGGGGCAGGAGCTACTGTGGGTCTGTTGGGGGTCAGATCTATGGGGCAGGAGCTACTGTTGCGCTGATGTTGGTCTCATCTATGGGGCAGGAGCTGCTGTGCGAAAGATGTGGGTCAGATCTATGGGGCAGGAGCTGCTGTGCGACATATGTGGGTCAGATCTATGGGGCAGGATCTGCTGTGGGGCTGATGTGGGTTAGATCTATGGGGCAGGAGATGCTTTGGGGCAGATGTGGGTCAGATCTATGGGGCAGGAGTTGCTGTGGGGCTGATGTGGGTCAGATCTATGGGGCAGGAGCTGCTGTGGGGCTGATGTGGGTTAGATCTATGGGGCAGGAGCTGTTGTGGGGCTGATGGGGTCAGATCTAAGAGGGCAGGAGCTACTGTGGGGCTGATGTTGCTCTGATCTATAAGGCAGGAGCTGCTGCGGGGCTGATTTGGGTCAGATCTATGGGGCAGGAGCTGCTGTGGGGCTGATATGGGTTAGATCTAGGGGGCCGGAGCTGCTGTGGGGCAGATGTGGGTCAGATCTATAGGGCAGGAGCTGCTGTGGGTCTGATGTGGGTCAGATCTATGGGGAGGAGCTGCTGTGGTGCAGATGTGGGTCAGATCTATGAGGCAGGAGCTGCTGTGGGGCTGCTGTGGGTTAGATCTATGGGGCAGGAGCTGTTGTGTGTCATATCTATTGGGCAGCAGCTGCTTTACATATGATGTGTGTCAGATCTATGGGGCCGGAGCTGCAGTTGGGCTGATGGGGGTCAGATCTCTGGGGCAGGAGCTACTGTGGGGCTGATGTGGGTCAAATCAATGGGGCAGAGCTGCTCTTGGGAACATGTGGGTCAGATCTATGGGGCAGGAGCTGCTGTGGGGCTGATGTGGGTTAGATCTATGGGGCAGGAGCTGTTGTGGGGATGATGGGGGTCAGATCTATGGGGCAGGAGCTACTGTGGGGCTGATGTTGGTCTGATCTATGGGGCAGGATCTGCTGTGGGGCTGATGTGGGTTAGATCTATGGGGCAGGAGCTGTTGTGTGGCTGATGTGGGTCAGATCTATGGAGCAGGAGCTGCTGTGGGGCATATGTGGGTCAGACCTATGGGGCAGAGCTGCTCTTGGGAACATGTGTGTCAGATCTATGGGGCAGGATCTGCTGTGGGGCTGATGTGGGTCAGATCTATAGGGCAGGAGCTGCTGTGCGACAGATGTGGGTCAGATCTATGGGGCAGGAGCTGCTGTGCGACAGATGTGGGTCAGATCTATGGGGCAGGAGCTGCTGTGGGGCTGATGTGGGTCAGATCCTTGGGGCTGAAGCTGCTGTGGGTCATATCTATTGGGCAGCAGGTGCTTTACATATGATGTGTGTCAGATCTATGGCGCAGGAGCTGCTGTGGGGCTGATGGGGGTCAGATCTATGGGGCAGGAGCTACTGTGGGGCTGATGTTGGTCTCATCTATGGGGCAGGAGCTGCTGTGCGTCAGATGTGGGTCAGATCTATGGGGCAGGTACTGCTGTGCGACATATGTGGGTCAGATCTATGGGGCAGGATCTGCTGTGGGGCTGATGTGGGAAAGATCCATGGGGCAGGAGATGCTTTGGGGCAGATGTGGGTCAGATCTATGGGGCAGGAGCTGCTGTGGGGCTGATGTGTGTCAGATCCTTGGGGCTGAAGCTGCTGTGGGTCATATCTATTGGGCAGCAGCTGCTTTACATATGATGTGTGTCAGATCTATGCGGCAGGAGCTGCTGTGGGGCTGATGGGGGTCAGATCTATGGGGCAGGAGCTGTTGTGGGTCATATCTATTGGGCAGCAGCTGCTTTACATATGATGTGTGTCAGATCCATGGGGCAGGAGCTGCTGTGGGGCTGATGTGGGTTAGATCTATGTGGCAGGAGCTGTTGTGGGGCTGATGGGGTCAGATCTATGGGGCAGGAGCTACTGTGGGGCTGATGTTGGTCTGTTCTATGGGGCAGGAGCTGCTGCGGGGCTGATTTGGGTAAGATCTATGGGGCAGGAACTGCTGTGGGGCTGATGTGCGTCAGATCTAAGGGGCAGGAGCTGTTGTGGGGCTGATGGGGGTCAGATCTATGGGGCAGGAGCTGCTGTGGGTCAGGTCTATGGGGCAGGAGCTGCTGTTGGGCAGATATGGGTCAGATCTATGCGTCAGCAGCTGCTGTGGGTTTGATGTGGGTCAGATCTATGGGGCAGGAGCTGCTGTGGGGCTGATGTGGGTAATATCTATGGGGCAGGAACAGATGTGGGCCTGATGTTGGTCAGATTTATGGAGCAGGAGCTGCTGTGTTGCAGATGTGGGTCAGATCTATGGTGCAGGAGCTGCTGTGGGGCAGATGTAGGGCTTATCTATGGGGCAGGAGCTGCTGTGAGGCTGATGGGTGTTAGATCTATGGGGAGGAGCTGCTGTGGGGCTTATGTGGGTCAGAGCTATGGGGCCGGAGCTGCAGTGGGGCCGATGGGGGTCAGATCTATGGGGCAGGAGCTACTGTGGGGCTGATGTACGTCAAATCAATGGGGCAGAGCTGCTCTTGGGAACATGTGGGTCATATCTATTGGGCAGCAGCCGCTTTACATATGATGTGGGTCAGATCTATGGGGCCGGAGCTGCTGTGGGTCAGATCCATGGGGCAGGAACAGATGTGGGCCTGATGTTGGTCAGATTTATGGAGCAGGAGCTGCTGTGTTGCAGATGTGGGTCAGACCTATGGTGCAGGAGCTGCTGTGGGGCAGATGTAGGGCTTATCTATGGGGCAGGAGCTGCTGTGAGGCTGATGGGTGTTAGATCTATGGGGAGGAGCTGCTGTGGTGCAGATGTGGGTCAGAGCTATGGGGCAGGAGCTGCTGTGGGGCAGATGTAGGGCTTATCTATGGGGCAGGAGCTGCTGTGGGGCTGATGTGGGTTAGATCTATGGGGCAGGAGCTGTTGTGGGGCTGATGGGGGTCAGATCTATGGGGCAGGAGCTACTGTGGGGCTGATGGGGGTCTGATCTATGGGGCAGGAGCTGCTGTGCGACAGATGTGGGTCAGATCTATGGGGCAGGTGCTGCTGTGCGACATATGTGGGTCAGATCTATGGGGCAGGATCTGCTGTGGGGCTGATGTGGGAAAGATCTATGGGGCAGGAGATGCTTTGGGGCAGATGTGGGTCAGATCTATGGGGCAGGAGTTGCTGTGGGGCTGATGTGTGTCAGATCCTTGGGGCTGAAGCTGCTGTGGGTCATATCTATTGGGCAGCAGCTGCTTTACATATGATGTGTGTCAGATCTATGGGGCAGGAGCTGCTGTGGGGCTGATGTGGGTCAGATCTATGGGGCAGGAGCTGCTGCGGGGCTGATTTGGGTCAGATCTATGGGTCAGCAGCTGCTGTGGCGCACATGTGGGTCAGACCTATGGGGCAGAATCTGCAGAGGGCATGATGTGGGTAAGATCTATGGGGCAGGAGTTGCTGTGGGGCAGATGAGGGACATATCTATGGTGCAAAATATGCTGTTGGACTGATGTGGGTCAGATCTATGAGTTTGGAGCTGCTGTGGGGCACATGTGGGTCAGATCTATGGGCCAGGAGCTGCTGCGGGGCTGATTTGGGTCAGATCTCTGGGTCAGGAGCTGCTGTGGGGCTGATGTGGGTCAGATCTATGGGGCAGGAGCTGCTGTGTGTCAGATCTATGGGGCAGGAACAGATGTGGGCCTGATGTTGGTCAGATTTATGGAGCAGGAGCTGCTGTGTTGCAGATGTGGGTCAGATCTATGGCGCAGGAGCTGCTGTGGGGCAGATGTAGGGCTTATCTATGGGGCAGGAGCTGCTGTGAGGCTGATGGGTGTTAGATCTATGGGGAGGAGCTGCTGTGGTGCAGATGTGGGTCAGAGCTATGGGGCAGGGGCTGCTGTGTGGCAGATGTGGGTCAGATCTATGGTGTAGGAGCTGCTGTGGGGCTGATGTGGGTCAGATCTACGGGGCAGGAGATGCTTTGGGGCAGATTTTAGTCAGATCTATGGGGCAGGAGTTGCTGTGGGTCTGATGTGGGTCAGATCCTTGGGGCTGATGCTGCTGTGGGTCATATCTATTGGGCAGCAGCTGCTTTACATATGATGTGTGTCAGATATATGGGGCAGGAGCTGCTCGGCGGCGGCTGCTAGAGGTCGCTGCCTATGCGGCTCGACAGGGTCGGCACGGTCTACCCGGCTCCTAGCGGGCCGTGGTGCTCGGCGGCGGGTGCTAGATGTCGCTGCATATGCGGCTCGACTAGGTCGGCACGGTCTACCCGGCTCCGAGCGGGCCGTGGTGCTCGGCGACGGCTGCTAGAGGTCGCTGCCTATGCGGCTCGACTAGGTCGGCACGGTCTACCCGGCTCTGAGCGGGCCGTGGTGCTTGGCGGCGGCTGCTAGAGGTCGCTGCCTATGCGGCTCGACCAGGTCGGCACGGTCTACCCGGCTCCGAGCGAGCCGTGGTGCTCGGCGGCGGCTGCTAGAGGTCGCTGCCTATGCGGCTCGACTAGGTCGGCACGGTCTACCCGGCTCCGAGCGGACCGTGGTGCTCGGCGGCGGCGGCTAGGGGTCGCTGCCCGTGCCTCTTGCGTGTAGCTGCCAGGTCTACCCGCTTTCGGCTAGGCTTTGCAGCCCTGTGAGATGGGGGGGCGCTAAAGCTTCGGAGCTTGCTGGGGGGTCGCTGTAGTTTCTTACCTACCGCTACGTCGACGTAGAGCGCCGCTTACCCTCGGCGCCGCTGCCGGTAGTCGGCGCCGTTCTTTTCCGAATCCGTTTTTTCTTACGCCTTCCGTTTTCGTCTGCAGGAGCGAGCGCGTGCTCATCTCCAGAGGCGGCAACGAGCGGGCGCAGGCGAGCGCGGTTGAGCGCCGGGCTGTGGATTTTTTCGGTTGCGGCTTCCCGCCGCTCTTTCGCCATCCCTCGCTACGCGGCCTGCCCGCAGTCCGGATTTCCGGCTCGAACGGACCCCGCTCAAGTGCGCCGGCACGGTCCAACCGCTCCCGGCGGGCACCGCTCGGCTCGGACGTTCCTCGGAATCAGCCAAATGTCGCTCCCGTGGCGTCTCCGCAGGCAAAAACGCATAGCCGGCGCCGCAAAGCTCGCGAGCCGCACCGAGCCGGGGAAACCGTGCCGTGGAGCAGCTGTGGGGCTGATGTGGGTGAGATCTATGGGGTAGGAGCTGCTGTGCGGCTGATGTGGGTCAGATCTATGGGCAGGAGCTGATGTAGGGAAGATTTGGGTCTGATCTATGGGTTAGGAACTGCTGTGGTTCAGATCTATGGGGCAGGAGCAGCTGTGGGGCACATGTGGGTCAGATCTATGGGTTAGGTGCTGCTTTGGGGAAAATGTGGGTCAGATCTATGGGGCAGGAGCTGCTGTGGGTCAGATTTGGGTCAGATCTATGGGGCAGGAGCTGCTGTGGGTCAGATTTATGAGTCAGGAGCTGCTGTGTGGCTGATGTGGGTCAGAACTATGGGGCAGGAGCTGCTGTGGGGCATATGTGGGTCAGATCTATATGGCAGGAGCTGCTGTGGGGCACATGTGGGTCAGACCTATGGGGCAGAAGCTGCAGAGGGGATGATGTAGGTCAGATCTATGGGGCAGGAGTTGCTGTGGGGCAGATGAGGGACATATCTATGGTGCAAAATCTGCTGTTGGACTGATGTGGGTCAGATCTATGAGTTTGGAGCTGCTGTGGGGCACATGTGGGTCAGATCTACGGGGCAGGAGCTGCTGTGGTTAAGATCTATTTGGCAGGATCTGCTGTGGGGCAGATTTGGGTCAGATCTATGGGGCAGGAGCTGCTGTGTGGCAAATGTGGGTCAGATCTATGGGGCAGGAGCTGCTGTGGGTCAGATCTATGGGGCAGGAACAGATGTGGGCCTGATGTTGGTCAGATTTATGGAGCAGGAGCTGCTGTGTTGCAGATGTGGGTCAGATCTATGGTGCAGGAGCTGCTGTTGGGCAGATGTAGGGCTTATCTATGGGGCAGCAGCTGCTGTGAGGCTGATGGGTGTTAGATCTATGGGGAGGAGCTGCTGTGGTGCAGATGTGGGTCAGAGCAATGGGGCAGGAGCTGCTGTGTGGCAGATGTGGGTCAGATCTATGGTGTAGGAGCTGCTGTGGGGTTGATGTGGGTCAGATCTATGGGGCAGGTGCTGCTGTGCGACATATGTGGGTCAGATCTATGGGGCAGGATCTGCTGTGGGGCTGATGTGGGAAAGATCTATGGGGCAGGAGGTACATTGGGGCAGATGTGGGTCAGATCTATGGGGCAGGAGTTGCTGTGGGGCTGATGTGTGTCAGATCCTTGGGGCTGAAGCTGCTGTGGGTCATATCTATTGGGCAGCAGCTGCTTTACATATGATGTGTGTCAGATCTATGGGGCAGGAGCTGCTGTGGGGGTGATGTGGGTTAGATCTATGGGGCAGGAGCTGTTGTGGGGCATATGTGGGTCAGATCTATGGGCCAGGAGCTGCTGCGGGGCTGATTTGGGTCAGATCTATGTGGCAGGAGCTGCTGTGGGGCTGATGTGGGTCAGATCTATGGGGCAGGAGCTGCTGTGGGTAAGATCTATGGGGCAGGAACAGATGTGGGCCTGATGTTGGTCAGATTTATGGAGCAGGAGCTGCTGTGTTGCAGATGTGGGTCAGATCTATGGTGCAGGAGCTGCTGTGGGGCAGATATAGGGCATATCTATGGGGCAGGAGCTGCTGTGAGGCTGATGGCTGTTAGATCTATGGGGAGGAGCTGCTGTGGTGCAGATGTGGGTCAGAGCTATGGGGCAGGAGCTGTTGTGGGGCAGAAGTGGGTAAGATCTATGGGGCAGGAGCTGCTGTGTGGCCGATGTGGGTCAGATCTATGGGGCAGGAGCTGCTGTGGGGCAGATTTGGGTCAGATCTATGGGGCAGGAGCTGCTGTGTGGCAAATGTGGGTCAGATCTATAAGGCAGGAGCTGCTGTGGGTCAGATCTATGGGGCAGGAGCTGCTGTGTTGCAGATGTGGGTCAGATCTATGGTGCAGGAGCTGCTGTGGGGCAGATGTAGGGCTTATCTATGGGGCAGGAGCTGCTGTGAGGCTGATGGGTGTTAGATCTATGGGGAGGAGCTGCTGTGGTGCAGATGTGAGTCAGAGCTATGGGGCAGGAGCTGCTGTGGGGCAGATGTAGGGCTTATCTATGGGGCAGGAGCTGCTGTGGGGCTGATGTGGGTTAGATCTATGGTGCAGGAGCTGTTGTGGGGCTGATGGGGGTCAGATCTATGGGTCAGGAGCTACTGTGGGGCTGATGGGGGTCAGATCTATGGGGCAGGAGCTACTGTGGGGCTGATGTTGGTCTCATCTATGGGGCAGGAGCTGCTGTGCGAGAGATGTGTGTCATATCTATGGGGCAGGTGCTGCTGTGCGACATATGTGTGTCAGATCTATGGGGCAGGATCTGCTGTGGGGCTGATGTGGGAAAGATCTATGGTGAAGGAGATGCTTTGGGGCAGATGTGGGTCAGATCTATGGGGCAGGAGCTGCTGTGGGGCTGATGTGGGTCAGATCCTTGGGGCTGAAGCTGCTGTGGGTCATATCTAATGGGCAGCAGCTGCTTTACATATGATGTGTGTCAGATCTATGGGGCAGGAGCTGCTGTGGGGCTGATATTGGTCTGATCTATGGGGCAGGAGCTGCTGCGGGGCTGATGGGGGTCAGATCTATGGGGCAGGAGCTGCTGTGGGGCTGATGTGGGTCAGATCTATGGGGCAGGAGCTGTTGTGGGGCTGATGGGGGTCAGATCTATGGGGCAGGAGATGCTGTGTGTCAGATCTATGGGGCAGGAGCTGCTGTGGGGCAGATGTGGGTCAGATCTATGGGGCAGGAGCTGCTGTGGGTCAGATCTATGGGGCAGGAACAGATGTGGGCCTGATGTTGGTCAGATTTATGGAGCAGGAGCTGCTGTGTTGCAGATGTGGGTCAGATCTATGGTGCAGGAGCTGCTGTGGGGCAGATGTAGGGCATATCTATGGGGCAGGAGCTGCTGCGGGGCTGATTTGGGTCAGATCTATGGTTCAGCAGCTGCTGTGGGGCACATGTGGGTCAGATCTATGGGGCAGAAGCTGCTGTGGGGCTGATGTGGGTCAGATCTATGGGGCAGGAGCTGCTGTGGGTCAGATCTATGGGGCAGGAACAGATGTGGGCCTGATGTTGGTCTGATCTATGGGGCAGGAGCTGCTTTGTTGCAGATGTGGGTCAGATCTATTGTGCAGGAGCTGCTGTGGGGCAGATATAGGGCATATCTATGGGGCAGGAGCTGCTGTGAGGCTGATGGGTGTTAGATCTATGGGGAGGAGCTGCTGTGGTGCAGATGTGGGTCAGAGCTATGGGGCAGGAGCTGCTGTGGTGCAGATGTGGGTCAGAGCTATGGTGCAGGAGCTGCTGTGGTTAAGATCTATTTGGCAGGATCTGCTGTGTGGCAGATTTGGGTGAGATCTATGGGGCAGGAGCTGCAGTGGAGATGATGTACGTCAGATCTATGGGGCAGGAGCTACTGTGGGGCTGATGTGGGTAAGATCTATAGGGCAGGAGCTGCTGTGCGACAGATGTGGTTCAGATCTATGAGGCAGGAGCTGCTGTGGGGCTGATGTGGGTCAGGTCCTTGGGGCTGAAGCTGCTGTGGGTCATATCTATTGGGCAGCAGCTGCTTTACATATGATGTGTGTCAGATCTATGGGCAGGAGCTGCTGTGGGCCTGATGTGCGTTAGATCTACGGGGCAGGAGCTGTTGTGGGGCTGATGGGGGTCAGATCTATGGGGCAGGAGCTACTGTGGGGCTGATGGGGGTCAGATCTATGGGGCAGGAGCTACTGTGGGGCTGATGTTGGTCTCATCTATGGGGCAGGAGCTGCTGTGCGACAGATGTGTGTCAGATCTATGGGGCAGGTGCTGCTGTGCGACATATGTGGGTCAGATCTATGGGGCAGGAGCTGCTGTGGGGCTGATGTGGGAAAGATCTATGGGGCAGGAGATGCTTTGGGGCAGATGTGGGTCAGATCTATGGGGCAGGAGCTGCTGTGGGGCTGATGTGGGTCAGATCCTTGGGGCTGAAGCTGCCGTGGGTCATATCTAATGGGCAGCAGCTGCTTTACATATGATGTGTGTCAGATCTATGGGGCACGAGCTGCTGTGGGGCTGATGTTGGTCTGATCTATGGGGCAGGAGCTGCTGCGGGGCTGATGGGGGTCAGATCTATGGGGCAGGAGCTGCTGTGGGGCTGATGTGGGTCAGATCTATGGGGCAGGAGCTTTTGTGGGGCTGATGGGGGTCAGATCTATGGGGCAGGAGATGCTGTGGGTCAGATCTATGGGGCAGGAGCTGCTGTGGGGCAGATGTGGGTCAGATCTATGGGGCAGGAGCTGCTGTGGGTCAGATCTATGGGGCAGGAACAGATGTGGGCCTGATGTTGGTCAGATTTATGGAGCAGGAGCTGCTGTGTTGCAGATGTGGGTCAGATCTATGGTGCAGGAGCTGCTGTGGGGCAGATGTAGGGCTTATCTATGGGGCAGGAGCTGCTGTGAGGCTGATGGGTGTTAGATCTATGGGGAGGAGCTGCTGTGGTGCAGATGTGGGTCAGAGCTATGGGGCAGGAGCTGCTGTGTGGCAGATGTGGGTCAGATCTATGGTGTAGGAGCTGCTGTGGGGCTGATGTGGGTCAGATCTACGGGGCAGGAGATGCTTTGGGGCAGATTTTAGTCAGATCTATGGGGCAGGAGTTGCTGTGGGTCTGATGTGGGTCAGATCCTTGGGGCTGATGCTGCTGTGGGTCATATCTATTGGGCAGCAGCTGCTTTACATATGATGTGTGTCAGATCTATGGGGCAGGAGCTGCTCGGCGGCGGCTGCTAGAGGTCGCTGCCTATGCAGCTCGCCTAGGTCGGCACTGTCTACCCGGCTCCGAGCGGGCCGTGGTGCTCGGCGGCGGCTGCTAGAGGTCGCTGCCTATGCGGCTCGACTAGGTCGGCACGGTCACCCGGCTCCGAGCGGGACGTGGTGCTCGGCGGCGGCTGCTAGAGGTCGCTGCCTATGCGGCTCGACTAGGTCGGCACGGTCTACCCGGCTCAGGGCGTGCCGTGCTGCTCGGCGGCGGCTGCTAGAGGTCTCTGCCTATGCGGCTCGACTAGGTCGGCACGGTCTACCCAGCTCCAAGCGGGCTGTAATGCTCGGCGGCGGCTGCTAGAGGTCGCTGCCTATGCGGCTCGACTAGGTCGGCATGGTGTACCCAGCTCCGAGCGAGCCGTGGTGCTTTGCGGCGGATGCTAGAGGTCGCTGCCTATGCGGCTCGACTAGGTCGGCACGGTCTACCCAGCTCAGGGCAGGCCGTGGTGCTCGGCAGCGGCTGCTAGAGGTCGCTGCCTATGCGGCTCGACTAGGTCGGCACGGTCTACCCGGCTCCGAGCGGGCCGTGGTGCTCCGCGGCGGCTGCTAGAGGTCTCTGCCTATGCGGCTTGACTAGGTCGGCACGGTCTACCCGGCTCCGAGCGGGCCGTGGTGCTCGGCGGCGGATGCTAGAGGTCGCTGCCTATGCGGCTCGACTAGGTCGGCACGGTCTACCCGGCTCCGAGCGGACCGTGGTGCTCGGCGGCGGCGGCTAGGGGTCGCTGCCCGTGCCTCTTGCGTGTAGCTGCCAGGTCTACCCGCTTTCGGCTAGGCTTTGCAGCCCTGTGAGATGGGGGGGCGCTAAAGCTTCGGAGCTTGCTGGGGGGTCGCTGTAGTTTCTTACCTACCGCTACGTCGACGTAGAGCGCCGCTTACCCTCGGCGCCGCTGCCGGTAGTCGGCGCCGTTCTTTTCCGAAGCCGTTTTTTCTTACGCCTTCCGTTTTCGTCTGCAGGAGCGAGCGCGTGCTCGTCTCCAGAGGCGGCAACGAGCGGGCACAGGCGAGCGCGGTTGAGCGCCGGGCTGTGGATTTTTTCGGTTGCGGCTTCCCGCCGCTCTTTCGCCATCCCTCGCTACGCGGCCTGCCTGCAGTCCGGATTTCCGGCTCGAACGGACCCCGCTCAAGTGCGCCGGCACGGTCCAACCGCTCCCGGCGGGCACCGCTCCGCTCGGACGTTCCTCGGAATCAGCCAAATGTCGCTCCCGTGGCGTCTCCGCAGGCAAAAACGCATAGCCGGCGCCGCAAAGCTCGCGAGCCGCACCGAGCCGGGGAAACCGTGCCGTGGAGCAGCTGTGGGGCTGATGTGGGTGAGATCTATGGGGTAGGAGCTGCTGTGCGGCTGATGTGGGTCAGATCTATGGGCAGGAGCTGATGTAGGGAAGATTTGGGTCTGATCTATGGGTTAGGAACTGCTGTGGTTCAGATCTATGGGGCAGGAGCAGCTGTGGGGCACATGTGGGTCAGATCTATGGGGCAGCAGCTGTTGTGGGGCTGATGGGGGTCAGATCTATGGGGCAGGAGATGCTGTGGGTCAGATCTATGGGGCAGGAGCTGCTGTGGGGCAGATGTGGGTCAGATCTATGGGGCAGGAGCTGCTGTGGGTCAGATCTATGGGGCAGGAACAGATGTGGGCCTGATGTTGGTCAGATTTATGGAGCAGGAGCTGCTGTGTTGCAGATGTGGGTCAGATCTATGGTGCAGGAGCTGCTGTGGGGCAGATGTAGGGCATATCTATGGGGCAGGAGCTGCTGTGAGGCTGATGGGTGTTAGATCTATGGGGAGGAGCTGCTGTGGTGCAGATGTGGGTCAGAGCTATGGGGCAGGAGCTGCTGTGGGGCAGAAGTGGGTAAGATCTATGGGGTAGGAGATGGTGTGTGGCAGATGTGGGTCAGATCTATGGTGTAGGAGCTGCTGTGGGGCTGATGTGGGTCAGATCTATGGGGCAGGAGCTGCTGTTGTTAAGATCTATTTGGCAGGATCTGCTGTGGGGCAGATTTGGGTCAGATCTATGGGGCAGGAGCTGCAGTGGAGATGATGTACGTAAGATCTATGGGGCAGTAGCTGCTGTGGGGCTGCTGTGGGTTAGATCTATGGGGCAGGAGCTGTTGTGGGTCATATCTATTGGGCAGCAGCTGCTTTACATATGATGTGTGTCAGATCTATGGGGCAGGAGCTGCTGTGGGGCTGATGTGGGTCAGATCTATGGGGCAGGAGCTGTTGTGGGGCTGATGTGGGTCAGATCTATGGGGCAGGATCTACTATGGGGCTGATGGGAGTCAAATCTATGGGGCAGGAGCTACTGTGGGGCTGATGGGAGTCAGATCTATGGGGCAGGAGCTACTGTGGGGCTGATGTGGGTCAAATCAATGGGGCAGAGCTGCTCTTGGGAACATGTGAGTCATATCTATGGGGCAGGAGCTGCTGTGGGGCTGATGTGGGTCAGATCTATAGGGCAGGAGCTGCTGTGCGACAGATGTGGGTCAGATCTATGGGGCAGGAGCTGCTGTGCGACAGATGTGGGTCAGATCTATGGGGCAGGAGCTGCTGTGGGGCTGATGTGGGTCAGATCCTTGGGGCTGAAGCTGCTGTGGGTCATATCTATTGGGCAGCAGCTGCTTTACATATGATGTGTGTCAGATCTATGGGGCAGGAGCTGCTGTGGGGCTGATGTGGGTCAGATCTATGGGGCAGGAGCTGTTGTGGGGCTGATGTGGGTCAGATCTATGGGGCAGGAGCTACTGTGGGGCTGATGGGAGTCAGATCTATGGGGCAGGAGCTACTGTGGGGCTGATGGGAGTCAGATCTATGGGGCAGGAGCTACTGTGGGGCTGATGTTGGTCTCATCTATGGGGCAGGAGCTGCTGTGCGACAGATGTGGGTCAGATCTATGGGGCAGGTACTGCTGTGCGACATATGTGGGTCAGATCTATGGGGCAGGATCTGCTGTGGGGCTGATGTGGGAAAGATCTATGGGGCAGGAGATGCTTTGGGGCAGATGTGGGTCAGATCTATGGGGCAGGAGCTGCTGTGGGGCTGATGTGGGTCAGATCCTTGGGGCGGAAGCTGCTGTGGGTCATATCTATTGGGCAGCAGCTGCTTTACATATGATGTGTGTCAGATCTATGGGGCAGGAGCTGCTGTGGGGCTGCTGTGGGTCAGATCTATGGGGCAGGAGCTGTTGTGGGGCTGATGGGGTCGGATCTATGGGGCAGGAGCTACTGTGGGGCTGATGTTTGTCTGTTCTATGGGGCAGGAGCTGCTGCGGGGCTGATTTTTGTAAGGTCTATGGGGCAGGAGCTGCTGTGGGGCTGATGTGCTTTAGATCTAAGGGGCAGGAGCTGTTGTGGAGCTGATGGGGGTCAGATCTATGGGGCAGGAGATGCTGTGGGTCAGATCTATGGGGCAGGAGCTGCTGTGGGGAACATGTGGGTCAGGTCTATGGGGCAGGAGCTGCTGTTGGGCAGATGTGGGTCAGATCTATGGGTCAGCAGCTGCTGTGGGTCTGATGTGGGTCAGATCTATGGGTCAGGAGCTGCTGTGGGGCTGATGTGGGTAATATCTATGGGGCAGGAACAGATGTGGGCCTGATGTTGGTCAGATTTATGGAGCAGGAGCTGCTGTGTTGCAGATGTGGGTAAGATCTATGGTGCAGGAGCTGCTGTGGGGCAGATGTGGGTCAGATCTATGGTGTAGGAGCTGCTGTGGGGCTGATGTGGGTCAGATCTATGCGGCAGGAGCTGCTGTGGTTAAGATCTATTTGGCAGGATCTGCTGTGGGGAATATTTGGGTCAGATCTATGGGGCAGGAGCTGCTGTGGGTCAGATCTATGGGGCAGGAACAGATGTGGGCCTGATGTTGGTCAGATTTATGGAGCAGGAGCTGCTGTGTTGCAGATGTGGGTCAGATCTATGGTGCAGGAGCTGCTGTGGGGCAGATGTAGGGCTTATCTATGGGGCAGGAGCTGCTGTGAGGCTGATGGGTGTTAGATCTATGGGGAGGAGCTGCTGTGGTGCAGATGTGGGTCAGATCTATGGGGCAGGAGCTACTGTGGGGCTGATGTGGGTCAAATCAATGGGGCAGAGCTGCTCTTGGGAACATGTGGGTCAGATCTATGGGGCAGGAGCTGCTGTGGGGCTGATGTGGGTCAGATCTATAGGGCAGGAGCAGCTGTGCGACAGATGTGGGTCAGATCTATGGGGCAGGAGCTGCTGTGGGGCTGATGTGGGTCATATCCTTGGGGCTGAAGCTGCTGTGGGTCATATCTATTGGGCAGCAGCTGCTTTACATATGATGTGTGTCAGATCAATGGGGCTGGAGCTGTTGTGGGGCTGATGGGGGTCAGATCTATGGGGCAGGAGCTACTGTGGGTCTGAGGGGGTCAGATCTATGGGGCAGGAGCTACTGTGGGGCTGATGTTGGTCTCATCTATGTGGCAGGAGCTGCTGTGCAACAGATGTCGGTCAGATCTATGGGGCAGGTGCTGCTGTGCGACATATGTGGGTCATATCTATGGGGCAGGAAATGCTGTGGGGCTGATGTTGGTCTGATCTATGGGGCAGGAGATGCTTTGGGGCAGATGTGTGTCAGATCTATGGGGCAGGAGCTGCTGTGGGGCAGATGTGGGTTATATCTATGGGGCAGGAGATGTTGTGGGGCTAATGGGGTCAGATCTATGGGGCAGGAGCTACTGTGGGGCTGATGTTGGTGTGATCTATGGGGCAGGAGCTGCTGTGGGTCAGATTTGGGTCAGATCTATGGGGCAGGAGCTGCTGTGGGTCAGATTTATGAGTCAGGAGCTGCTGGGTGGCTGATGTGGGTCAGATCTATTGGGCAGGAGCTGCTGTGGGGCATATGTGGGTCAGATCTATATGGCAGGAGCTGCTGTGGGGCACATGTGGGTCAGACCTATGGGGCAGGTGCTGCTGTGCGACATATGTGGGTCAGATCTATGGGGCAGGAGTTGCTGTGGGGCAGATGAGGGACATATCTATGGTGCAAAATCTGCTGTTGGACTGATGTGGGTCAGATCTATGAGTTTGGAGCTGCTGTGGGGCAAATGTGGGTCAGATCTATGGGGCAGGAGCTGCTGTGGTTAAGATCTATTTGGCAGGATCTGCTGTGGGGCAGATTTGGGTCAGATCTATGGGGCAGGAGCTGCTGTGTGGCAAATGTGGGTCAGATCTATGGGGCAGGAGCTGCTGTGGGTCAGAACTATGGGGCAGGAACAGATGTGGGCCTGATGTTGGTCAGATTTATGGAGAAGGAGCTGCTGTGTTGCAGATGTGGGTCAGATCTATGGTGCAGGAGCTGCTGTGGGGCAGATGTAGGGCTTATCTATGGGGCAGGAGCTGCTGTGAGGCTGATGGGTGTTAGATCTATGGGGAGGAGCTGCTGTGGTGCAGATGTGGGTCAGATCTATGGGGCAGGAGCTGCTGTGCGACAGATGTGGGTCAGATCTATGGGGCAGGTGCTGCTGTGCGACATATTTGGGTCAGATCTATGGGGCAGGATCTGCTGTGGGGCTGATGTGGGAAAGATCTATGGGGCAGGAGATGCTTTGGGGCAGATGTGGGTCAGATCTATGGGGCAGGAGTTGCTGTGGGGCTGATGTGTGTCAGATCCTTGGGGCTGAAGCTGCTGTGGGTCATATCTATTGGGCAGCAGCTGCTTTACATATGATGTGTGTCAGATCTATGGGGCAGGAGCTGCTGTGGGGCTGATGTGGGTCAGATCTATGGGGCAGGAGCTGTTGTGGGGCTGATGGGGGTCAGATCTATGGGGCAGGAGCTACTGTGGGGCACATGTGGGTCAGACCTATGGGGCAGAAGCTGCAGAGGGGATGATGTAGGTCAGATCTATGGGGCAGGAGTGGTTGTGGGGCAGATGAGGGATATATCTATGGTGCAAAATCTGCTGTTGGACTGATGTGGGTCAGATCTATGAGTTTGTAGCTGCTGTGGGGCACATGTGGGTCAGATCTATGGGCCAGGAGCTGCTGCGGGGCTGATTTGGGTCAGATCTATGGGTCAGCAGCTGCTGTGGCGCACATGTGGGTCAGACCTATGGGGCAGAATCTGCAGAGGGCATGATGTGGGTCAGATCTATGGGGCAGGAGTTGCTGTGGGGCAGATGAGGGACATATCTATGGTGCAAAATATGCTGTTGGACTGATGTGGGTCAGATCTATGAGTTTGGATCTGCTGTGGGGCACATGTGGGTCAGATCTATGGGCCAGGAGCTGCTGCGGGGCTGATTTGGGTCAGATCTATGGGTCAGGAGCTGCTGTGGGGCTGATGTTTCAGATCTATGGGGCAGGAGCTGCTGTGGGTCAGATCTATGGGGCAGGAACAGATGTGGGCCTGATGTTGGTCAGATTTATGGAGCAGGAGCTGCTGTGTTGCAGATGTGGGTCAGATCTATGGTGCAGGAGCTGCTGTGGGGCAGATGTAGGGCTTATCTATGGGGCAGGAGCTGCTGTGAGGCTGATGGGTGTTAGATCTATGGGGAGGAGCTGCTGTGGTGCAGATGTGGGTCAGAGCTATGGGGCAGGAGCTGCTGTGTGGCAGATGTGGGTCAGATCTATGGTGTAGGAGCTGCTGTGGGGCTGATGTGGGTCAGATCTACGGGGCAGGAGATGCTTTGGGGCAGATTTTAGTCAGATCTATGGGGCAGGAGTTGCTGTGGGTCTGATGTGGGTCAGATCCTTGGGGCTGATGCTGCTGTGGGTCATATCTATTGGGCAGCAGCTGCTTTACATATGATGTGTGTCAGATCTATGGGGCAGGAGCTGCTCGGCGGCGGCTGCTAGAGGTCGCTGCCTATGCGGCTCGACTAGGTCTGCACGGTCTACCCGGCTCCGAGGGGCCGTGGTGCTCGGCGGCGGCTGCTAGAGGTCGCTGCATATGCGGCTCGACTAGGTCGGCACGGTCTACCCGGCTCCGAGGGGCCGTGGTGCTCGGCGGCAGCTGCTAGAGGTCGCTGCCTATGCGGCTCGACTAGGTCGGCACGGTCTACCCGGCTCTGAGCGGGCCGTGGTGCTTGGCGGCGGCTGCTGGAGGTCACTGCCTATGCGGCTCGACCAGGTCGGCACGGTCTACCCGGCTCCGAGCGAGCCGTGGTGCTCGGCGGCGGCTGCTAGAGGTCGCTGCCTATGTGGCTCGCCTAGGTCGGCACGGTCTACCCGGCTCAGGGCGTGCCGTGCTGCTCGGCGGCGGCTGCTAGAGGTCGCTGCCTATGCGGCTTGACTAGGTCGGCACGGTCTACCCGGCTCCGAGCGGGCCGTGGTGCTCGGCGGCGGCTGCTAGAGGTCGCTGCCTATGCAGCTCGCCTAGGTCGGCACGGTCTACCCGGCTCCGAGCGGGCCGTGGTGCTCGGCGGCGGCTGCTAGAGGTCGCTGCCTATGCGGCTCGACTAGGTCGGCATGGTGTACCCGGCTCCGAGCGAGCCGTGGTGCTCGGCGGCGGCTGCTAGAGGTCGCTGCCTATGCGGCTCGACTAGGTCGGCACGGTCTACCCGGCTCAGGGCGTGCCGTGCTGCTCGGCGGCGGCTGCTAGAGGTCGCTGCCTATGCGGCTTGACTAGGTCGACACGGTCTACACGGCTCCGAGCGGGCCGTGGTGCTCGGCGGCGGCTGCTAGAGGTCGCTGCCTATGCGGCTCGACTAGGTCGGCACGGTCTACTCGGCTCCGAGCGGGCCGTGGTGCTCGGCGGCGGCTGCTAGAGGTCGCTGCCTATGCGGCTCGACTAGGTCGGCACGGTCTACCCGGCTCCGAGCGGGCCGTGGTGCTCGGCGGCGGATGCTAGAGGTCGCTGCCTATGCGGCTCGACTAGGTCGGCACGGTCTACCCGGCTCCGAGCGGACCGTGGTGCTCGGCGGCGGCGGCTAGGGGTCGCTGCCCGTGCCTCTTGCGTGTAGCTGCCAGGTCTACCCGCTTTCGGCTAGGCTTTGCAGCCCTGTGAGATGGGGGGGCGCTAAAGCTTCGGAGCTTGCTGGGGGGTCGCTGTAGTTTCTTACCTACCGCTACGTCGACGTAGAGCGCCGCTTACCCTCGGCGCCGCTGCCGGTAGTCGGCGCCGTTCTTTTCCGAAGCCGTTTTTTCTTACGCCTTCCGTTTTCGTCTGCAGGAGCGAGCGCGTGCTCGTCTCCAGAGGCGGCAACGAGCGGGCGCAGGCGAGCGCGGTTGAGCGCCGGGCTGTGGATTTTTTCGGTTGCGGCTTCCCGCCGCTCTTTCGCCATCCCTCGCTACGCGGCCTGCCCGCAGTCCGGATTTCCGGCTCGAACGGACCCCGCTCAAGTGCGCCGGCACGGTCCAACCGCTCCCGGCGGGCACCGCTCGGCTCGGACGTTCCTCGGAATCAGCCAAATGTCGCTCCCGTGGCGTCTCCGCAGGCAAAAACGCATAGCCGGCGCCGCAAAGCTCGCGAGCCGCACCGAGCCGGGGAAACCGTGCCGTGGAGCAGCTGTGGGGCTGATGTGGGTCAGGTCTATGGGGCAGGAGCTGCTGTGCGGCTGATGTGGGTCAGATCTATGGGCAGGAGCTGATGTAGGGAAGATTTGGGTCTGATCTATGGGTTAGGAACTGCTGTGGTTCAGATCTATGGGGCAGGAGCAGCTATGGGGCACATGTGGGTCAGATCTATGGGTTAGGTGCTGCTTTGGGGAAAATGTGGGTCAGATCTATGGGGCAGGAGCTGCTGTGGGTCAGATTTGGGTCAGATCTATGGGGCAGGAGCTGCTGTGGGTCAGATTTATGAGTCAGGAGCTGCTGTGTGGCTGATGTGGGTCAGAACTATGGGGCAGGAGCTGCTGTGGGGCATATGTGGGTCAGATCTATATGGCAGGAGCTGCTGTGGGGCACATGTGGGTCAGACCTATGGGGCAGAAGCTGCAGAGGGGATGATGTAGGTCAGATCTATGGGGCAGGAGTTGCTGTGGGGCAGATGAGGGACATATCTATGGTGCAAAATCTGCTGTTGGACTGATGTGGGTCAGATCTATGAGTTTGGAGCTGCTGTGGGGCACATGTGGGTCAGATCTACGGGGCAGGAGCTGCGGTGGTTAAGATCTATTTGGCAGGATCTGCTGTGGGGCAGATTTGGGTCAGATCTATGGGTCAGGAGCTGCTGTGGGGCTGATGTGGGTCAGATCTATGGTGCAGGAGCTGCTGTGGGTCAGATCTATGGGGCAGGAACAGATGTGGGCCTGATGTTGGTCAGATTTATGGAGCAGGAGCTGCTGTGTTGCAGATGTGGGTCAGATCTATGGTGCAGGAGCTGCTGTGGGGCAGATGTAGGGCTTATCTATGGGGCAGGAGCTGCTGTGAGGCTGATGGGTGTTAGATCTATGGGGAGGAGCTGCTGTGGTGCAGATGTGGGTCAGATCTATGGTGTAGGAGCTGCTGTGGGGTTGATATGGGTCAGATCTATGGGGCAGGTGCTGCTGTGCGACATATGTGGGTCAGATCTATGGGGCAGGATCTGCTGTGGGGCTGATGTGGGAAAGATCTATGGGGCAGGATCTGCTGTGGGGCTGATGTGGGAAAGATCTATGGGGCAGGAGATACTTTGGGGCAGATGTGGGTCAGATCTATGGGGCAGGAGTTGCTGTGGGGCTGATGTGTGTCAGATCCTTGGGGCTGAAGCTGCTGTGGGTCATATCTATTGGGCAGCAGCTGCTTTACATATGATGTGTGTCAGATCTATGGGGCAGGAGCTGCTGTGGGGGTGATGTGGGTTAGATCTATGGGGCAGGAGCTGTTGTGGGGAATATGTGGGTCAGATCTATGGGCCAGGAGCTGCTGCGGGGCTGATTTGAGTCAGATCTATGGGGCAGGAGCTGCTGTGGGGCTGATGTGGGTCAGATCTATGGGGCAGGAGCTGCTGTGGGTAAGATCTATGGGGCAGGAACAGATGTGGGCCTGATGTTGGTCAGATTTATGGAGCAGGAGCTGCTGTGTTGCAGATGTGGGTCAGATCTATGGTGCAGGAGCTGCTGTGGGGCAGATATAGGGCATATCTATGGGGCAGGAGCTGCTGTGAGGCTGGTGGGTGTTAGATCTATGGGGAGGAGCTGCTGTGGTGCAGATGTGGGTCAGAGCTATGGGGCAGGAGCTGTTGTGGGGCAGAAGTGGGTAAGATCTATGGGGCAGGAGCTGCTGTGTGGCCGATGTGGGTCAGATCTATGGGGCAGGAGCTGTTGTGGGTCAGATTTGGGTCAGATCTATGGGGCAGGAGCTGCTGTGTGGCAAATGAGGGTCAGATCTATGGGGCAGGAGCTGCTGTGGGTCTGATCTATGGGGCAGGAACAGATGTGGGCCTGATGTTGGTCAGATTTATGGAGCAGGAGCTGCTGTGTTGCAGATGTGGGTCAGATCTATGGTGCAGGAGCTGCTGTGGGGCAGATGTAGGGCTTATCTATGGGGCAGGAGCTGCTGTGAGGCTGATGGGTGTTAGATCTATGGGGAGGAGCTGCTGTGGTGCAGATGTGGGTCAGAGCTATGGGGCAGGAGCTGCTGTGGGGCAGATGTAGGGCTTATCTATGGGGCAGGAGCTGCTGTGGGGCTGATGTGGGTTAGATCTATGGTGCAGGAGCTGTTGTGGGGCTGATGGGGGTCAGATCTATGGGGCAGGAGCTACTGTGGGGCTGATGGGGGTCAGATCTATGGGGCAGGAGCTACTGTTGGGCTGATGTTGGTCTCATCTATGGGGCAGGAGCTGCTGTGCGACAGATGTGTGTCATATCTATGGGGCAGGTGCTGCTGTGCGACATATGTGTGTCAGATCTATGGGGCAGGATCTGCTGTGGGGCTGATGTGGGAAAGATCTATGGGGCAGGAGATGCTTTGGGGCAGATGTGGGTCAGATCTATGGGGCAGGAGCTTCTGTGGGGCTGATGTGGGTCAGATCCTTGGGGCTGAAGCTGCTGTGGGTCATATCTAATCGGCAGCAGCTGCTTTACATATGATGTGTGTCAGATCTATGGGGCAGGAGCTGCTGTGGGGCTGATGTTGGTCTGATCTATGGGGCAGGAGCTGCTGCGGGGCTGATGGGGGTCAGATCTATGGGGCAGGAGCTGCTGTGGGGCTGATGTGGGTCAGATCTATGGGGCAGGAGCTGTTGTGGGGCTGATGGTGGTCAGGTCTATGGGGCAGGAGATGCTGTGTGTCAGATCTATGGGGCAGGAGCTGCTGTGGGGCAGATGTGGGTCAGATCTATGGGGCAGGAGCTGCTGTGGGTCAGATCTATGGGGCAGGAACAGATGTGGGCCTGATGTTGGTCAGATTTATGGAGCAGGAGCTGCTGTGTTGTAGATGTGGGTCAGATCTATGGTGCAGGAGCTGCTGTGGGGCAGATGTAGGGCATATCTATGGGGCAGGAGCTGCTGCGGGGCTGATTTAGGTCAGATCTATGGTTCAGCAGCTGCTGTGGGGCACAAGTGGGTCAGATCTATGGGGCAGGAGCTGCTGTGGGGCTGATGTGGGTCAGATCTATGGGGCAGGAGCTGCTGTGGGTCAGATCTATGGGGCAGGAACAGATGTGGGCCTGATGTTGGTCTGATCTATGGGGCAGGAGCTGCTGTGTTGAAAATGTGGGTCAGATCTATGGTGCAGGAGCTGCTGTGGGGCAGATATAGGGCATATCTATGGGGCAGGAGCTGCTGTGAGGCTGATGGGTGTTAGATCTATGGGGAGGAGCTGCTGTGGTGCAGATGTAGGTCAGAGCTATAAGGCAGGAGCTGCTGTGGTTAAGATCTATTTGGCAGGATCTGCTGTGGGGCAGATTTGGGTGAGATCTATGGGGCAGGAGCTGCAGTGGAGATGATGTACGTCAGATCTATGGGGCAGGAGCTGCTGTGGGGCTGCTGTGGGTCAAATCAATGGGGCCGAGCTGCTCTTGGGAACATGTGGGTCAGATCTATGGTGCAGGAGCTGCTGTGGGGCTGATGTGGGTCAGGTCCTTGGGGCTGAAGCTGCTGTGGGTCATATCTATTGGGCAGCAGCTGCTTTACATATGATGTGTGTCAGATCTATGGGGCAGGAGCTGTTGTGGGGCTGATGGGGGTCAGATCTATGGGGCAGGTGCTGCTGTGCGACATATGTGTGTCAGATCTATGGGGCAGGATCTGCTGTGGGGCTGATGTGGGAAAGATCTATGGGGCAGGAGATGCTTTGGGGCAGATGTGGGTCAGATCTATGGGGCAGGAGCTGCTATGGGGCTGATGTTGGTCTGATCTATGGGGCAGCAGCTGCTGCGGGGCTGATGGGGGTCAGATCTATGGGGCAGCAGCTGCTGTGGGGCTGATGTGGGTCAGATTTATAAGGCAGGAGCTGTTGTGGGGCTAATGGGGGTCAGATCTATGGGCCAGGAGCTGCTGTGGGTCAGATCTATGGGGCAGGAGCTGCTGTGGGGCAGATGTGGGTCAGATCTATGGGGCAGGAGCTGCTGTGGGTCAGATCTATGGGGCAGGAACAGATGTGGGCCTGATGTTGGTCAGATTTATGGAGCAGGATCTGCTGTGTTGCAGATGTGGGTCAGATCTATGGTGCAGGAGCTGCTGTGGGGCAGATGTAGGGCATATCTATGGGGCAGGAGCTGCTGTGAGGCTGATGGGTGTTAGATCTATGGGGAGGAGCTGCTGTGGTGCAGATGTGGGTCAGAGCTATGGGGCAGGAGCAGCTGTGGGACAGAAGTGGGTAAAATCTATGGGGTAGGAGATGGTGTGTGGCAGATGTGGGTCAGATCTATGGTGTAGGAGCTGCTGTGGGGCTGACGTGGGTCAGATCTATGGGGCAGGAGCTGCTGTGGTTAAGATGTATTTGGCAGGATCTGCTGTGCGACAGATTTGGGTCAGATCTATGGGGCAGGAGCTGCAGTGGAGATGATGTACGTCAGATCTATGGGGCAGGAGCTGCTGTGGGGCTGATGTTGGTCTGATCTATGGGGCAGGAGCTGCTGTGGGGCTGATGTGGGTCAGATCTATGGGGCAGGAGCTGCTGTGGGGCTGATGTTGGTCTGATCTATGGGGCAGGAGCTGCTGCGGGGCTGATTTGGGTCAGATCTATGGGGCAGGAGCTGCTGTGGGGCTGATGTGGGTTAGATCTATGGGGCAGGAGCTGTTGTGGGGCTGATGGGTGTCAGATCTATGGGGCTGGAGCTACTGTGGGTCAGATTTATGAGTCAGGAGCTGCTGTGTGGCTGATGAGGGTCAGATCTATGGGGCAGGAGCTGCTGTGGGGCATATGTGGGTCAGATCTATATGGCAGGGGCTGCTGTGGGGCACATGTGGGTCAGACCTATGGGGCAGGATTTGCTGTGGGGCAGATGAGGGACATATCTATGGTGCAAAATCTGCTGTTGGACTGATGTGGGTCAGATCTATGAGTTTGGAGCTGCTGTGGGGCACATGTGGGTCAGATCAATGGGCCAGGAGCTGCTGTGGGTCTGATGTGGGACAGATCTATGGGGCAGGAGCTGCTGTGGGGCAGATGTGGGTGAGATCTATGGTGTAGGAGCTGCTGTGGGGCTGATGTGGGTCAGATCTATGGGGCAGGAGCTGCTCTGGTTAAGATCTATTTGGCAGGATCTGCTGTGGGGCAGATTTGAGTCAGATCTATGGGGCAGGAGCTGCTGTGGGGCATATGTGGGTCAGATCTATATGGCAGGAGCTGCTGTGGGGCACATGTGGGTCAGAGCTATGGGGCAGGAGCAGCTCTTGGGAACATGTGGGTCAGATCTATGGGGCAGGAGCTGCTGTGGGGCTGATGTGGGTCAGATCTTTGGGGCTGAAGCTGCTGTGGGTCATATCTATTGGGCAGCAGCTGCTTTACATATGATGTGTGTCAGATCTATGGGGCAGGAGCTGCTGTGGGGCTGATGTGGGTCAGATCTATGGGGCAGGAGCTGTTGTGGGTCTGATGGGGGTCAGATCTATGGGGCAGGAGCTACTGTGGGTCTGTTGGGGGTCAGATCTATGGGGCAGGAGCTACTGTTGCGCTGATGTTGGTCTCATCTATGGGGCAGGAGCTGCTGTGCGACAGATGTGGGTCAGATCTATGGGGCAGGAGCTGCTGTGCGACATATGTGGGTCAGATCTATGGGGCAGGATCTGCTGTGGGGCTGATGTGGGTTAGATCTATGGGGCAGGAGATGCTTTGGGGCAGATGTGGGTCAGATCTATGGGGCAGGAGTTGCTGTGGGGCTGATGTGGGTCAGATCTATGGGGCAGGAGCTGCTGTGGGGCTGATGTGGGTTAGATCTATGGGGCAGGAGCTGTTGTGGGGCTGATGGGGTCAGATCTAAGAGGGCAGGAGCTACTGTGGGGCTGATGTTGGTCTGATCTATATGGCAGGAGCTGCTGCGGGGCTGATTTGGGTCAGATCTATGGGGCAGGAGCTGCTATGGGGCTGATATGGGTTAGATCTAGGGGGCCGGAGCTGCTGTGGGGCAGATGTGGGTCAGGTCTATGGGGCAGGAGCTGCTGTTGTGCAGATGTGGGTCAGATCTATGCGTCAGCAGCTGCTGTGGGTCTGATGTGGGTCATATCTATGGGGCAGGAACAGATGTGGGCCTGATGTTGGTCAGATTTATGGAGCAGGAGCTGCTGTGTGTCAGATGTGGGTCAGATCTATGGTGCAGGAGCTGCTGTGGGGCAGATGTAGGGCATATCTATGGGGC
This sequence comes from Coturnix japonica, assembly GCF_054131305.1. Lineage (NCBI taxonomy): Eukaryota > Metazoa > Chordata > Aves > Galliformes > Phasianidae > Coturnix > Coturnix japonica. The sequence continues at coordinate 1,127,772 of NC_140683.1, forward strand.
AGGAGCTGCTGTGAGGCTGATGGGTGTTAGATCTATGGGGAGGAGCTGCTGTGGTGCAGATGTGGGTCAGAGCTATGAGGCAGGAGCTGCTGATGGGGCTGCTGTGGGTTAGATCTATGGGGCAGGAGCTGTTGTGGGGCCGATGGGGGTCAGATCTATGGGGCAGGAGCTACTGTGGGGCTGATGTACGTCAAATCAATGGGGCAGAGCTGCTCTTGGGAACATGTGGGTCAGATCTATGGGGCAGGAGCTGCTGTGGGGCTGCTGTGGGTCAAATCAATGGGGCCGAGCTGCTCTTGGGAACATGTGGGTCAGATCTATGGGGCAGGAGCTGCTGTGGGGCTGATGTGGGTCAGATCTATGCTGCAGGAGCTGCTGTGGGGCTGATGTGGGTCAGGTCCTTGGGGCTGAAGCTGCTGTGGGTCATATCTATTGGGCAGCAGCTGCTTTACATATGATGTGTGTCAGATCTATGGGGCAGGAGCTGTTGTGGGGCTGATGGGGGTCAGATCTATGGGGCAGGTGCTGCTGTGCGACATATGTGTGTCAGATCTATGGGGCAGGATCTGCTGTGGGGCTGATGTGGGAAAGATCTATAGGGCAGGAGATGCTTTGGGGCAGATGTGGGTCAGATCTATGGGGCAGGAGCTGCTATGGGGCTGATGTGGGTCAGATCCTTGGGGCTGAAGCTGCTGAGGGTCATATCTAATGGGCAGCAGCTGCTTTACATATGATGTGTGTCAGATCTATGGGGCAGGAGCTGATGTGGGGCTGATGTTGGTCTGATCTATGGGGCAGGAGCTGCTGCGGGGCTGATGGGGGTCAGATCTATGGGGCAGCAGCTGCTGTGGGGCTGATGTGGGTCAGATTTATAAGGCAGGAGCTGTTGTGGGGCTAATGGGGGTCAGATCTATGGGCCAGGAGCTGCTGTGGTTCAGATCTATGGGGCAGGAGCTGCTGTGGGGCTGATGTGGGTCAGATCTATGGGGCAGGAGCTGCTGTGGGTCAGATCTATGGGGCAGGAACAGATGTGGGCCTGATGTTGGTCAGATTTATGGAGCAGGATCTGCTGTGTTGCAGATGTGGGTCAGATCTATGGTGCAGGAGCTGCTGTGGGGCAGATGTAGGGCATATCTATGGGGCAGGAGCTGCTGTGAGGCTGATGGTTGTTAGATCTATGGGGAGGAGCTGCTGTGGTGCAGATGTGGGTCAGAGCTATGGGGCAGGAGCAGCTGTGGGACAGAAGTGGGTAAAATCTATGGGGTAGGAGATGGTGTGTGGCAGATGTGGGTCAGATCTATGGTGTAGGAGCTGCTGTGGGGCTGACGTGGGTCAGATCTATGGGGCAGGAGCTGCTGTGGTTAAGATCTATTTGGCAGGATCTGCTGTGCGACAGATTTGGGTCAGATCTATGGGGCAGGAGCTGCAGTGGAGATGATGTACGTCAGATCTATGGGGCAGGAGCTGCTGTGGGGCTGATGTTGGTCTGATCTATGGGGCAGGAGCTGCTGTGGGGCTGATGTGGGTCAGATCTATGGGGCAGGAGCTGCTGTGGGGCTGATGTTGGTCTGATCTATGGGGCAGGAGCTACTGTGGGGCTGATGTTGGTCTGATCTATGGGGCAGGAGCTGCTGTGGGGCTGATGTGGGTCAGATCTATGGGGCAGGAGCTGCTGTGGGGCTGATGTTGGTCTGATCTATGGGGCAGGAGCTACTGTGGGGCTGATGTTGGTCTGATCTATGGGGCAGGAGCTGCTGCGGGGCTGATTTGGGTCAGATCTATGGGGCAGGAGCTGCTGTGGGGCTGATGTGGGTTAGATCTATGGGGCAGGAGCTGTTGTGGGGCTGATGGGTGTCAGATCTATGGGGCAGGAGCTACTGTGGGTCAGATTTATGAGTCAGGAGCTGCTGTGTGGCTGATGTGGGTCAGATCTATGGGGCAGGAGCTGCTGTGGGGCATATGTGGGTCAGATCTATATGGCAGGAGCTGCTGTGGGGCACATGTGGGTCAGACCTATGGGGCAGGAGTTGCTGTGGGGCAGATGAGGGACATATCTATGGTGCAAAATCTGCTGTTGGACTGATGTGGGTCAGATCTATGAGTTTGGAGCTGCTGTGGGGCACATGTGGGTCAGATCAATGGGCCAGGAGCTGCTGTGGGTCTGATGTGGGACAGATCTATGGGGCAGGAGCTGCTGTGGGGCAGATGTGGGTGAGATCTATGGTGTAGGAGCTGCTGAGGGGCTGATGTGGGTCAGATCTATGGGGCAGGAGCTGCTCTGGTTAAGATCTATTTGGCAGGATCTGCTGTGGGGCAGATTTGAGTCAGATCTATGGGGCAGGAGCTGCTGTGGGGCATATGTGGGTCAGATCTATATGGCAGGAGCTGCTGTGGGGCACATGTGGGTCAGACCTATGGGGCAGGAGCAGCTCTTGGGAACATGTGGGTCAGATCTATGGGGCAGGAGCTGCTGTGGGGCTGATGTGGGTCAGATCTTTGGGGCTGAAGCTGCTGTGGGTCATATCTATTGGGCAGCAGCTGCTTTACATATGATGTGTGTCAGATCTATGGGGCAGGAGCTGCTGTGGGGCTGATGTGGGTCAGATCTATGGGGCAGGAGCTGTTGTGGGTCTGATGGGGGTCAGATCTATGGGGCAGGAGCTACTGTGGGTCTGTTGGGGGTCAGATCTATGGGGCAGGAGCTACTGTTGCGCTGATGTTGGTCTCATCTATGGGGCAGGAGCTGCTGTGCGACAGATGTGGGTCAGATCTATGGGCAGGAGCTGCTGTGCGACATATGTGGGTCAGATCTATGGGGCAGGATCTGCTGTGGGGCTGATGTGGGTTAGATCTATGGGGCAGGAGATGCTTTGGGGCAGATGTGGGTCAGATCTATGGGGCAGGAGTTGCTGTGGGGCTGATGTGGGTCAGATCTATGGGGCAGGAGCTGCTGTGGGGCTGATGTGGGTTAGATCTATGGGGCAGGAGCTGTTGTGGGGCTGATGGGGTCAGATCTAAGAGGGCAGGAGCTACTGTGGGGCTGATGTTGGTCTGATCTATATGGCAGGAGCTGCTGCGGGGCTGATTTGGGTCAGATCTATGGGGCAGGAGCTGCTATGGGGCTGATATGGGTTAGATCTAGGGGGCCGGAGCTGCTGTGGGGCAGATGTGGGTCAGGTCTATGGGGCAGGAGCTGCTGTTGGGCAGATGTGGGTCATATCTATGGGGCAGGAACAGATGTGGGCCTGATGTTGGTCAGATTTATGGAGCAGGAGCTGCTGTGTGTCAGATGTGGGTCAGATCTATGGTGCAGGAGCTGCTGTGGGGCAGATGTAGGGCATATCTATGGGGCAGGAGCTGCTGTGAGGCTGATGGGTGTTAGATCTATGGGGAGGAGCTGCTGTGGTGCAGATGTGGGTCAGATCTATGAGGCAGGAGCTGCTGTGGGGCTGCTGTGGGTTAGATCTATGGGGCAGGAGCTGTTGTGGGGCCGATGGGGGTCAGATCTATGGGGCAGGAGCTACTGTGGGGCTGATGTACGTCAAATCAATGGGGCAGAGCTGCTCTTGGGAACATGTGGGTCAGATCTATGGGGCAGGAGCTGCTGTGGGGCTGCTGTGGGTCAGATCTATAGGGCAGGAGCTGCTGTGCGACAGATGTGGGTCAGATCTATGGTGTAGGAGCTGCTGTGGGGCTGACGTGGTTCAGATCTATGGGGCAGGAGCTGCTGTGGTTAAGATGTATTTGGCAGGATCTGCTGTGCGACAGATTTGGGTCAGATCTATGGGGCAGGATCTGCAGTGGAGATGATGTACGTCAGATCTATGGGGCAGGAGCTGCTGTGGGGCTGCTGTGGGTAAGATCTATGGGGCAGGAGCTGTTGTGGGTCATATCTATTGGGCAGCAGCTGCTTTACATATGATGTGTGTCAGATCTATGGGGCCGGAGCTGCAGTGGGGCTGATGGGGGTCAGATCTATGGGGCAGGAGCTACTGTGGGTCTGAAGTGGGTCAAATCAATGGGGCAGAGCTGCTCTTGGGAACATGTGGGTCAGATCTATGGGGCAGGAGCTGCTGTGGGGCTGATGTGGGTCAGATCTATGGGGCAGGAGCTACTGTGGGGCTGATGTTGGTCTGATCTATTGGGCAGGATCTGCTGTGGGGCTGATGTGGGAAAGATCTATGGGGCAGGAGATGCTTTGGGGCAGATGTGGGTCAGATCTATGGGGCAGGAGCTTCTGTGGGGCAGATGTAGGGCTTATCTATGGGGCAGGAGCTGCTGTGAGGCTGATGGGTGTTAGATCTATGGGGAGGAGCTGCTGTGGTACAGATGTGGGTCAGAGCTATGGGGCAGGAGCTGCTGTGGGGCAGATGTGGGTCAGATCTATGGTGTAGGAGCTGCTGTGTGGCAGATGTGGGTCAGATCTATGGGGCAGGAGCTGCTCTGCGACAGATGTGGGTCAGATCTATGGGGCAGGTGCTGCTGTGCGACATATGTGGGTCAGATCTATGGGGCAGGATCTGCTGTGTGGCTGATGTGGGAAAGGTCTATGGGGCAGGAGATGCTTTGGGGCAGATGTGGGTCAGATCTATGGGGCAGGAGTTGCTGTGGGGCTGATGTGTGTCAGATCCTTGGGGCTGAAGCTTCTGTGGGTCATATCTATTGGGCAGCAGCTGCTTTACATATGATGTGTGTCAGATCTATGGGGCAGGAGCTGTTGTGGGGATGATGGGGGTCAGATCTATGGGGCAGGAGCTACTGTGGGGCTGATGTTGGTCTGATCTATGGGGCAGGATCTGCTGTGGGGCTGATGTGGGTTAGATCTATGGGGCAGGAGCTGTTGTGTGGCTGATGTGGGTCAGATCTATGGAGCAGGAGCTGCTGTGGGGCATATGTGGGTCAGACCTATGGGGCAGAGCTGCTCTTGGGAACATGTGGGTCAGATCTATGGGGCAGGAGCTGCTGTGGGGCTGATGTGGGTCAGATCTATAGGGCAGGAGCTGCTGTGCGACAGATGTGGGTCAGATCTATGGGGCAGGAGCTGCTGTGCGACAGATGTGGGTCAGATCTATGGGGCAGGAGCTGCTGTGGGGCTGATGTGGGTCAGATCCTTGGGGCTGAAGCTGCTGTGGGTCATATCTATTGTGCTGCAGCTGCTTTACATATGATGTGTGTCAGATCTATGGGGCAGGAGCTGCTGTGGGTCAGATCCATGGGGCAGGAAGAGATGTGGGCCTGATGTTGGTCAGATTTATGGAGCAGGAGCTGCTGTGTTGCAGATGTGGGTCAGATCTATGGTGCAGGAGCTGCTGTGGGGCAGATATAGGGCATATCTATGGGGCAGGAGCTGCTGTGAGGCTGATGTGGGTTAGATCTATGGGGCAAGAGCTGTTGTGGGGCTGATGGGGGTCAGATCTATGGGGAAGGAGCTACTGTGGGGCTGATGGGGTTCAGGTCTATGGGTCAGGAGCTACTGTGGGGCTGATGTTGGTCTGATCTATGGGGCATGAGCTGCTGTGCGACAGATGTGGGTCAGATCTATTGGGCAGGTGCTGCTGTGCGACATATGTGGGTCAGATCTATGAGGCAGGATCTGCTGTGGGGTTGATGTGGGAAAGATCTATGGGGCAGGAGATGCTTTGGGGCAGATGTGGGTCAGATCTATGGGGCAGGAGATGGTGTGTGGCAAATGTGGGTCAGATCTATGGGGCAGGAGCTGCTGTGGGTCAGATCTATGGGGCAGGAACAGATGTGGGGCTGATGTGGGTCAGATTTATGGAGCAGGAGCTGCTGTGTTGCAGATGTGGGTCAGATCTATGGTGCAGGAGCTGCTGTGGGGCAGATGTAGGGCTTATCTATGGGGCAGGAGCTGCTGTGAGGCTGATGGGTGTTAGATCTATGGGGAGGAGCTGCTGTGGTGCAGATGTGGGTCAGAGCTATGGGGCAGGAGCTGCTGTGGGGCAGATGTAGGGCTTATCTATGGGGCAGGAGCTGCTGTGGGGCTGATGTGGGTTAGATCTATGGGGCAGGAGCTGTTGTGGGGCTGATGGGGGTCAGATCTATGGGGCAGGAGCTACTGTGGGGCTGATGGGGGTCTGATCTATGGGGCAGGAGCTGCTGTGCGACAGATGTGGGTCAGATCTATGGGGCAGGTGCTGCTGTGCGACATATGTGGGTCAGATCTATGGGGCAGGATCTGCTGTGGGGCTGATGTGGGAAAGATCTATAGGGCAGGAGATGCTTTGGGGCAGATGTGGGTCAGATCTATGGGGCAGGAGTTGCTGTGGGGCTGATGTGTGTCAGATCCTTGGGGCTGAAGCTGCTGTGGGTCATATCTATTGGGCAGCAGCTGCTTTACATATGATGTGTGTCAGATCTATGGGGCAGGAGCTGCTGTGGGGCTGATGTGCGTCAGATCTATGGGGCAGGAGATTTTGTGGGGCTGATGGGGGTCAGATCTATGGGGCAGGAGCTACTGTGGGGCACATGTGGGTCAGACCTATGGGGCAGAAGCTGCAGAGGGGATGATGTAGGTCAGATCTATGGGGCAGGAGTGGTTGTGGGGCAGATGAGGGATATATCTATGGTGCAAAATCTGCTGTTGGACTGATGTGGGTCAGATCTATGAGTTTGGAGCTGCTGTGGGGCACATGTGGGTCAGATCTATGGGCCAGGAGCTGCTGCGGGGCTGATTTGGGTCAGATCTATGGGTCAGGAGCTGCTGTGGGGCTGATGTGGGTCAGATCTATGGGGCAGGAGCTGCTGTGGGTCAGATCTATGGGGCAGGAACAGATGTGGGCCTGATGTTGGTCAGATTTATGGAGCAGGAGCTGCTGTGTTGCAGATGTGGTTCAGATCTATGGTGCAGGAGCTGCTGTGGGGCAGATGTAGGGCTTATCTATGGGGCAGGAGCTGCTGTGAGGCTGATGGGTGTTAGATCTATGGGGAGGAGCTGCTGTGGTGCAGATGTGGGTCAGAGCTATGGGGCAGGAGCTGCTGTGTGGCAGATGTGGGTCAGATCTATGGTGTAGGAGCTGCTGTGGGGCTGATGTGGGTCAGATCTACGGGGCAGGAGATGCTTTGGGGCAGATTTTAGTCAGATCTATGGGGCAGGAGTTGCTGTTGGTCTGATGTGGGTCAGATCCTTGGGGTGATGCTGCTGTGGGTCATAACTATTGGGCAGCAGCTGCTTTACATATGATGTGTGTCAGATCTATGGGGCAGGAGCTGCTCGGCGGCGGCTGCTAGAGGTCGCTGCCTATGCGGCTCGACGAGGTCGGCACGGTCTACCCGGCTCCTAGCGGGCCGTGGTGCACGGCGACGGCTGCTAGAGGTCGCTGCCTATGCGGCTCGCCTAGGTCGGCACGGTCTACCCGGCTCAGGGCGTGCCGTGGTGCTCGGCGGCGGCTGCTAGAGGTCGTTGCCTATGCGGCTCGACTAGGTCGGCACGGTCTACCCGGCTCCGAGCGGGCCGTGGTGCTCGGCGGCGGCTGCTAGAGGTCGCTGCCTATGCAGCTCGCCTAGGTCGGCATGGTGTACCCGGCTCCGAGCGAGCCGTGGTGCTCGGCGGCGGCTGCTAGAGGTCGCTGCCTATGCGGCTCGACTAGGTCGGCACGGTCTACCCGGCTCAGGGCAGGCCGTGGTGCTCGGCAGCGGCTGCTAGAGGTCGCTGCCTATGCGGCTCGACTAGGTCGGCACGGTCTACTCGGCTCTGAGCGGGCCGTGGTGCTCGGCGGCGGCTGCTAGAGGTCGCTGCCTATGCGGCTCGCCTAGGTCGGCACGGTCTACCCGGCTCCGAGCGGGCCGTGGTGCTCGGCGGCGGATGCTAGAGGTCGCTGCCTATGCGGCTCGACTAGGTCGGCACGGTCTACCCGGCTCCGAGCGGACCGTGGTGCTCGGCGGCGGCGGCTAGGGGTCGCTGCCCGTGCCTCTTGCGTGTAGCTGCCAGGTCTACCCGCTTTCGGCTAGGCTTTGCAGCCCTGTGAGATGGGGGGGCGCTAAAGCTTCGGAGCTTGCTGGGGGGTCGCTGTAGTTTCTTACCTACCGCTACGTCGACGTAGAGCGCCGCTTACCCTCGGCGCCGCTGCCGGTAGTCGGCGCCGTTCTTTTCCGAAGCCGTTTTTTCTTACGCCTTCCGTTTTCGTCTGCAGGAGCGAGCGCGTGCTCGTCTCCAGAGGCGGCAACGAGCGGGCGCAGGCGAGCGCGGTTGAGCGCCGGGCTGTGGATTTTTTCGGTTGCGGCTTCCCGCCGCTCTTTTGCCATCCCTCGCTACGCGGCCTGCCCGCAGTCCGGATTTCCGGCTCGAACGGACCCCGCTCAAGTGCGCCGGCACGGTCCAACCGCTCCCGGCGGGCACCGCTCGGCTCGGACGTTCCTCGGAATCAGCCAAATGTCGCTCCCGTGGCGTCTCCGCAGGCAAAAACGCATAGCCGGCGCCGCAAAGCTCGCGAGCCGCACCGAGCCGGGGAAACCGTGCCGTGGAGCAGCTGTGGGGCTGATGTGGGTGAGATCTATGGGGTAGGAGCTGCTGTGCGGCTGATGTGGGTCAGATCTATGGGCAGGAGCTGATGTAGGGAAGATTTGGGTCTGATCTATGGGTTAGGAACTGCTGTGGTTCAGATCTATGGGGCAGGAGCAGCTGTGGGGCACATGTGGGTCAGATCTATGGGTTAGGTGCTGCTTTGGGGAAAATGTGGGTCAGATCTATGGGGCAGGAGCTGCTGTGGGTCAGATTTGGGTCAGATCTATGGGGCAGGAGCTGCTGTGGGTCAGATTTATGAGTCAGGAGCTGCTGTGTGGCTGATGTGGGTCAGAACTATGGTGCAGGAGCTGCTGTGGGGCATATGTGGGTCAGATCTATATGGCAGGAGCTGCTGTGGGGCACATGTGGGTCAGACCTATGGGGCAGAAGCTGCAGAGGGGATGATGTAGGTCAGATCTATGGGGCAGGAGTTGCTGTGGGGCAGATGAGGGACATATCTATGGTGCAAAATCTGCTGTTGGACTGATGTGGGTCAGATCTATGAGTTTGGAGCTGCTGTGGGGCACATGTGGGTCAGATCTATGGGCCAGGAGCTGCTGCGGGGCTGATTTGGGTCAGATCTATGGGTCAGGAGCTGCTGTGGGGCTGATGTGGGTCAGATCTATGGGGCAGGAGCTGCTGTGGGTCAGATCTATGGGGCAGGAACAGATGTGGGCCTGATGTTGGTCAGATTTATGGAGCAGGAGCTGCTGTGTTGCAGATGTGGGTCAGATCTATGGTGCAGGAGCTGCTGTGGGGCAGATGTAGGGCTTATCTATGGGGCAGGAGCTGCTGTGAGGCTGATGGGTGTTAGATCTATGGGGAGGAGCTGCTGTGGTGCAGATGTGGGTCAGAGCTATGGGGCAGGAGCTGATGTGTGGCAGATGTGGGTCAGATCTATGGTGTAGGAGCTGCTGTGGGGCTGATGTGGGTCAGATCTACGGGGCAGGAGATGCTTTGGGGCAGATTTTAGTCAGATCTATGGGGCAGGAGTTGCTGTGGGTCTGATGTGGGTCAGATCCTTGGGGCTGATGCTGCTGTGGGTCATAACTATTGGGCAGCAGCTGCTTTACATATGATGTGTGTCAGATCTATGGGGCAGGAGCTGCTCGGCGGCGGCTGCTAGAGGTCGCTGCCTATGCGGCTCGACGAGGTCGGCACGGTCTACCCGGCTCCTAGCGGGCCGTGGTGCTCGGCGGCGGGTGCTAGAGGTCGCTGCATATGCGGCTCGACTAGGTCGGCACGGTCTACCCGGCTCCGAGCGGGCCGTGGTGCTCGGCGACGGCTGCTAGAGGTCGCTGCCTATGCGGCTCGCCTAGGTCGGCACGGTCTACCCGGCTCAGGGCGTGCCGTGCTGCTCGGCGGCGGCTGCTAGAGGTCGCTGCCTATGCGCCTTGACTAGGTCGGCACGGTCTACCCGGCTCCGAGCGGGCCGTGGTGCTCGGCGGCGGCTGCTAGAGGTCGCTGCCTATGCAGCTCGCCTAGGTCGGCATGGTGTACCCGGCTCCGAGCGAGCCGTGGTGCTCGGCGGCGGCTGCTAGAGGTCGCTGCCTATGCGGCTCGACTAGGTCGGCACGGTCTACCCGGCTCAGGGCAGGCCGTGGTGCTCGGCAGCGGCTGCTAGAGGTCGCTGCCTATGCGGCTCGACTAGGTCGGCACGGTCTACTCGGCTCTGAGCGGGCCGTGGTGCTCGGCGGCGGCTGCTAGAGGTCGCTGCCTATGCGGCTCGCCTAGGTCGGCACGGTCTACCCGGCTCCGAGCGGGCCGTGGTGCTCGGCGGCGGATGCTAGAGGTCGCTGCCTATGCGGCTCGACTAGGTCGGCACGGTCTACCCGGCTCCGAGCGGACCGTGGTGCTCGGCGGCGGCGGCTAGGGGTCGCTGCCCGTGCCTCTTGCGTGTAGCTGCCAGGTCTACCCGCTTTCGGCTAGGCTTTGCAGCCCTGTGAGATGGGGGGGCGCTAAAGCTTCGGAGCTTGCTGGGGGGTCGCTGTAGTTTCTTACCTACCGCTACGTCGACGTAGAGCGCCGCTTACCCTCGGCGCCGCTGCCGGTAGTCGGCGCCGTTCTTTTCCGAAGCCGTTTTTTCTTACGCCTTCCGTTTTCGTCTGCAGGAGCGAGCGCGTGCTCGTCTCCAGAGGCGGCAACGAGCGGGCGCAGGCGAGCGCGGTTGAGCGCCGGGCTGTGGATTTTTTCGGTTGCGGCTTCCCGCCGCTCTTTCGCCATCCCTCGCTACGCGGCCTGCCCGCAGTCCGGATTTCCGGCTCGAACGGACCCCGCTCAAGTGCGCCGGCACGGTCCAACCGCTCCCGGCAGGCACCGCTCGGCTCGGACGTTCCTCGGAATCAGCCAAATGTCGCTCCCGTGGCGTCTCCGCAGGCAAAAACGCATAGCCGGCGCCGCAAAGCTCGCGAGCCGCACCGAGCCGGGGAAACCGTGCCGTGGAGCAGCTGTGGGGCTGATGTGGGTGAGATCTATGGGGTAGGAGCTGCTGTGGGGCTGATGTGGGTCAGATCTATGGGCAGGAGCTGATGTAGGGAAGATTTGGGTCTGATCTATGGGTTAGGAACTGCTGTGGTTCAGATCTATGGGGCAGGAGCAGCTGTGGGGCACATGTGGGTCAGATCTATGGGTTAGGTGCTGCTTTGGGGAAAATGTGGGTCATATCTATGGGGCAGGAGCTGCTGTGGGTCAGATTTGGGTCAGATCTATGGGGCAGGAGCTGCTGTGGGTCAGATTTATGAGTCAGGAGCTGCTGTGTGGCTGATGTGGGTCAGAACTATGGTGCAGGAGCTGCTGTGGGGCATATGTGGGTCAGATCTATATGGCAGGAGCTGCTGTGGGGCACATGTGGGTCAGACCTATGGGGCAGAAGCTGCAGAGGGGATGATGTAGGTCAGATCTATGGGGCAGGAGTTGCTGTGGGGCAGATGAGGGACATATCTATGGTGCAAAATCTGCTCTTGGACTGATGTGGGTCAGATCTATGAGTTTGGAGCTGCTGTGGGGCACATGTGGGTCAGATCTACGGGGCAGGAGCTGCTGTGGTTAAGATCTATTTGGCAGGATCTGCTGTGGGGCAGATTTGGGTCAGATCTATGGGGCAGGAGCTGCTGTGTGGCAAATGTGGGTCAGATCTATGGGGCAGGAGCTTCTGTGGGTCAGATCTATGGGGCAGGAACAGATGTGGGCCTGATGTTGGTCAGATTTATGGAGCAGGAGCTGCTGTGTTGCAGATGTGGGTCAGATCTATGGTGCAGGAGCTGCTGTTGGGCAGATGTAGGGCTTATCTATGGGGCAGGAGCTGCTGTGAGGCTGATGGGTGTTAGATCTATGGGGAGGAGCTGCTGTGGTGCAGATGTGGGTCAGAGCAATGGGGCAGGAGCTGCTGTGTGGCAGATGTGGGTCAGATCTATGGTGTAGGAGCTGCTGTGGGGTTGATGTGGGTCAGATCTATGGGGCAGGTGCTGCTGTGCGACATATGTGGGTCAGATCTATGGGGCAGGATCTGCTGTGGGGCTGATGTGGGAAAGATCTATGGGGCAGGAGATACTTTGGGGCAGATGTGGGTCAGATCTATGGGGCAGGAGTTGCTGTGGGGCTGATGTGTGTCAGATCCTTGGGGCTGAAGCTGCTGTGGGTCATATCTATTGGGCAGCAGCTGCTTTACATATGATGTGTGTCAGATCTATGGGGCAGGAGCTGCTGTGGGGGTGATGTGGGTTAGATCTATGGGGCAGGAGCTGTTGTGGGGCATATGTGGGTCAGATCTATGGGCCAGGAGCTGCTGCGGGGCTGATTTGGGTCAGATCTATGGGGCAGGAGCTGCTGTGGGGCTGATGTGGGTCAGATCTATGGGGCAGGAGCTGCTGTGGGTAAGATCTATGGGGCAGGAACAGATGTGGGCCTGATGTTGGTCAGATTTATGGAGCAGGAGCTGCTGTGTTGCAGATGTGGGTCAGATCTATGGTGCAGGAGCTGCTGAGGGGCAGATATAGGGCATATCTATGGGGCAGGAGCTGCTGTGAGGCTGATGGGTGTTAGATCTATGGGGAGGAGCTGCTGTGGTGCAGATGTGGGTCAGAGCTATGGGGCAGGAGCTTTTGTGGGGCAGAAGTGGGTAAGATCTATGGGGCAGGAGCTGCTGTGTGGCCGATGTGGGTCAGATCTATGGGGCAGGAGCTGCTGTGGGTCAGATTTGGGTCAGATCTATGGGGCAGGAGCTGCTGTGTGGCAAATGTGGGTCAGATCTATAAGGCAGGAGCTGCTGTGGGTCAGATCTATGGGGCAGGAACAGATGTGGGCCTGATGTTGGTCAGATTTATGGAGCAGGAGCTGCTGTGTTGCAGATGTGGGTCAGATCTATGGTGCAGGAGCTGCTGTGGGGCAGATGTAGGGCTTATCTATGGGGCAGGAGCTGCTGTGAGGCTGATGGGTGTTAGATCTATGGGGAGGAGCTGCTGTGGTGCAGATGTGAGTCAGAGCTATGGGGCAGGAGCTGCTGTGGGGCAGATGTAGGGCTTATCTATGGGGCAGGAGCTGCTGTGGGGCTGATGTGGGTTAGATCTATGGTGCAGGAGCTGTTGTGGGGCTGATGGGGGTCAGATCTATGGGGCAGGAGCTACTGTGGGGCTGATGGGGGTCAGATCTATGGGGCAGGAGCTACTGTGGGGCTGATGTTGGTCTCATCTATGGGGCAGGAGCTGCTGTGCGACAGATGTGTGTCATATCTATGGGGCAGGTGCTGCTGTGCGACATATGTGTGTCAGATCTATGGGGCAGGATCTGCTGTGGGGCTGATGTGGGAAAGATCTATGGTGCAGGAGATGCTTTGGGGCAGATGTGGGTCAGATCTATGGAGCAGGAGCTGCTGTGGGGCTGATGTGGGTCAGATCCTTGGGGCTGAAGCTGCTGTGGGTCATATCTAATGGGCAGCAGCTGCTTTACATATGATGTGTGTCAGATCTATGGGGCAGGAGCTGCTATGGGGCTGATGTTGGTCTGATCTATGGGGCAGGAGCTGCTGCGGGGCTGATGGGGGTCAGATCAATGGGGCAGGAGCTGCTGTGGGGCTGATGTGGGTCAGATCTATGAGGCAGGAGCTGTTGTGGGGCTGATGGGGGTCAGATCTATGGGGCAGGAGATGCTGTGTGTCAGATCTATGGGGCAGGAGCTGCTGTGGGGCAGATGTGGGTCAGATCTATGGGGCAGGAGCTGCTGTGGGTCAGATCTATGGGGCAGGAGCAGATGTGGGCCTGATGTTTGTCAGATTTATGGAGCAGGAGCTGCTGTGTTGCAGATGTGGGTCAGATCTATGGTGCAGGAGCTGCTGTGGGGCAGATGTAGGGCATATCTATGAGGCAGGAGCTGCTGCGGGGCTGATTTGGGTCAGATCTATGGTTCAGCAGCTGCTGTGGGGCACATGTGGGTCAGATCTATGGGGCAGAAGCTGCTGTGGGGCTGATGTGGGTCAGATCTATGGGGCAGGAGCTGCTGTGGGTCAGATCTATGGGGCAGGAACAGATGTGGGCCTGATGTTGGTCTGATCTATGGGGCAGGAGCTGCTGTGTTGCAGATGTGGGTCAGATCTATTGTGCAGGAGCTGCTGTGGGGCAGATATAGGGCATATCTATGGGGCAGGAGCTGCTGTGAGGCTGATGGGTGTTAGATCTATGGGGAGGAGCTGCTGCGGTGCAGATGTGGGTCAGAGCTATGGGGCAGGAGCTGCTGTGGTTAAGATCTATTTGGCAGGATCTGCTGTGGGGCAGATTTGGGTGAGATCTATGGGGCAGGACCTGCAGTGGAGATGATGTACGTCAGATCTATGGGGCAGGAGCTACTGTGGGGCTGCTGTGGGTCAAATCAATGGGGCAGAGCTGCTCTTGGGAACATGTGGGTCAGATCTATGGGGCAGGAGCTGCTGTGGGGCTGATGTGGGTCAGATCTATAGGGCAGGAGCTGCTGTGCGACAGATGTGGTTCAGATCTATGAGGCAGGAGCTGCTGTGGGGCTGATGTGGGTCAGGTCCTTGGGGCTGAAGCTGCTGTGGGTCATATCTATTGGGCAGCAGCTGCTTTACATATGATGTGTGTCAGATCTATGGGGCAGGAGCTGCTGTGGGCCTGATGTGCGTTAGATCTACGGGGCAGGAGCTGTTGTGGGGCTGATGGGGGTCAGATCTATGGGGCAGGAGCTACTGTGGGGCTGATGGGTGTCAGATCTATGGGGCAGGAGCTACTGTGGGGCTGATGTTGGTCTCATCTATGGGGCAGGAGCTGCTGTGCGACAGATGTGTGTCAGATCTATGGGGCAGGTGCTGCTGTGCGACATATGTGTGTCAGATCTATGGGGCAGGAGCTGTTGTGGGGCTGATGTGGGAATGATCTATGGGGCAGGAGATGCTTTGGGGCAGATGTGGGTCAGATCTATGGGGCAGGAGATGCTGTGGGGCTGATGTGGGTCAGATCCTTGGGGCTGAAGCTGCTGTGGGTCATATCTAGTGGGCAGCAGCTGCTTTACATATGATGTGTGTCAGATCTATGGGGCACGAGCTGCTGTGGGGCTGATGTTGGTCTGATCTATGGGGCAGGAGCTGCTGCGGGGCTGATGGGGGTCAGATCTATGGGGCAGGAGCTGCTGTGGGGCTGATGTGGGTCAGATCTATGGGGCAGGAGCTGTTGTGGGGCTGATGGGGGTCAGATCTATGGGGCAGGAGATGCTGTGGTTCAGATCTATGGGGCAGGAGCTGCTGTGGGGCAGATGAGGGACATATCTATGGTGCAAAATATGCTGTTGGACTGATGTGGGTCAGATCTATGAGTTTGGAGCTGCTGTGGGGCACATGTGGGTCAGATCTATGGGCCAGGAGCTGCTGCGGGGCTGATTTGGGTCAGATCTATGGGTCTGGAGCTGCTGTGGGGCTGATGTGGGTCAGATCTATGGAGCAGGAGCTGCTGTGGGTCAGATCTATGGGGCAGGAACAGATGTGGGCATGATGTTGGTCAGATTTATGGAGCAGGAGCTGCTGTGTTGCAGATGTGGGTCAGATCTATGGTGCAGGAGCTGCTGTGGGGCAGATGTAGGGCTTATCTATGGGGCAGGAGCTGCTGTGAGGCTGATGGGTGTTAGATCTATGGGGAGGAGCTGCTGTGGTGCAGATGTGGGTCAGAGCTATGGGGCAGGAGCTGCTGTGTGGCAGATGTGGTTCAGATCTATGGTGTAGGAGCTGCTGTGGGGCTGATGTGGGTCAGATCTACGGGGCAGGAGATGCTTTGGGGCAGATTTTAGTCAGATCTATGGGGCAGGAGTTGCTGTGGGTCTGATGTGGGTCAGATCCTTGGGGCTGATGCTGCTGTGGGTCATATCTATTGGGCAGCAGCTGCTTTACATATGATGTGTGTCAGATCTATGGGGCAGGAGCTGCTCGGCGGCGGCTGCTAGAGGTCGCTGCCTATGCGGCTCGACGAGGTCGGCACAGTCTACCCGGCTCCGAGCGAGCCGTGGTGCTCGGCGGCGGATGCTAGAGGTCGCTGCCTATGCGGCTCGACTAGGTCGGCACGGTCTACCCAGCTCAGGGCAGGCCGTGGTGCTCGGCGGCGGCTGCTAGAGGTCGCTGCCTATGCGGCTCGACTAGGTCGGCACGGTCTACCCGGCTCCGAGCGGACCGTGGTGCTCGGCGGCGGCGGCTAGGGGTCGCTGCCCGTGCCTCTTGCGTGTAGCTGCCAGGTCTACCCGCTTTCGGCTAGGCTTTGCAGCCCTGTGAGATGGGGGGGCGCTAAAGCTTCGGAGCTTGCTGGGGGGTCGCTGTAGTTTCTTACCTACCGCTACGTCGACGTAGAGCGCCACTTACCCTCGGCGCCGCTGCCGGTAGTCGGCGCCGTTCTTTTCCGAAGCCGTTTTTTCTTACGCCTTCCGTTTTCGTCTGCAGGAGCGAGCGCGTGCTCGTCTCCAGAGGCGGCAACGAGCGGGCGCAGGCGAGCGCGGTTGAGCGCCGGGCTGTGGATTTTTTCGGTTGCGGCTTCCCGCCGCTCTTTCGCCATCCCTCGCTACGCGGCCTGCCCGCAGTCCGGATTTCCGGCTCGAACGGACCCCGCTCAAGTGCGCCGGCACGGTCCAACCGCTCCCGGCGGGCACCGCTCGGCTAGGACGTTCCTCGGAATCAGCCAAATGTCGCTCCCGTGGCGTCTCCGCAGGCAAAAACGCATAGCCGGCGCCGCAAAGCTCGCGAGCCGCACCGAGCCGGGGAAACCGTGCCGTGGAGCAGCTGTGGGGCTGATGTGGGTGAGATCTATGGGGTAGGAGCTGCAGTGCGGCTGATGTGGGTCAGATCTATGGGCAGGAGCTGATGTAGGGAAGATTTGGGTCTGATCTATGGGTTAGGAACTGCTGTGGTTCAGATCTATGGGGCAGGAGCAGCTGTGGGGCACATGTGGGTCAGATCTATGGGGCAGCAGCTGTTGTGGGGCTGATGGGGGACAGATCTATGGGGCAGGAGATGCTGTGGGTCAGATCTATGGGGCAGGAGCTGCTGTGGGGCAGATGTGGGTCAGATCTATGGGGCAGGAGCTGCTGTGGGTCAGATCTATGGGGCAGGAACAGATGTGGGCCTGATGTTGGTCAGATTTATGGAGCAGGAGCTGCTGTATTGCAGATGTGGGTCAGATCTATGGTGCAGGAGCTGCTGTGGGGCAGATGTAGGGCATATCTATGGGGCAGGAGCTGCTGTGAGGCTGATGGGTGTTAGATCTATGGGGAGGAGCTGCTGTGGTGCAGATGTGGGTCAGAGCTATGGGGCAGGAGCTGCTGTGGGGCAGAAGTGGGTAAGATCTATGGGGTAGGAGATGGTGTGTGGCAGATGTGGGTCAGATCTATGGTGTAGGAGCTGCTGTGGGGCTGATGTGGGTCAGATCTATGGGGCAGGAGCTCCTGTTGTTAAGATCTATTTGGCAGGATCTGCTGTGGGGCAGATTTGGGTCAGATCTATGGGGCAGGAGCTGCAGTGGAGATGATGTACGTAAGATCTATGGGGCAGGAGCTGCTGTGGGGCTGCTGTGGGTTTGATCTATGGGGCAGGAGCTGTTGTGGGTCATATCTATTGGGCAGCAGCTGCTTTACATATGATGTGTGTCAGATCTATGGGGCCGGAGCTGTAGTGGGGCTGATGGAGGTCAGATCTCTGGGGCAGGAGCTACTGTGGGGCTGATGTGGGTCAAATCAATGGGGCAGAGCTGCTCTTGGGAACATGTGGGTCAGATCTATGGGGCAGGATCTGCTGTGGGGCTGATGTGGGTTAGATCTATGGGGCAGGAGCTGTTGTGGGGCTGATGGGGGTCAGATCTATGGGGCAGGAGCTACTGTGGGTAAGATTTATGAGTCAGGAGCTGCTGTGTGGCTGATGTGGGTCAGATCTATGGGGCAGGAGCTGCTGTGGGGCTGATGTGGGTCAGATCTATAGGGCAGGAGCTGCTGTGCGACAGATGTGGGTCAGATCTATGGGGCAGGAGCTGCTGTGCGACAGATGTGGGTCAGATCTATGGGGCAGGAGCTGCTGTGGGGCTGATGTGGGTCAGATCCTTGGGGCTGAAGCTGCTGTGGGTCATATCTATTGGGCAGCAGCTGCTTTACATATGATGTGTGTCAGATCTATGGGGCAGGAGATGCTGTGGGGCTGATGTGGGTCAGATCTATGGGGCAGGAGCTGTTGTGGGGCTGATGTGGGTCAGATCTATGGGGCAGGAGCTACTGTGGGGCTGATGGGAGTCAGATCTATGGGGCAGGAGCTACTGTGGGGCTGATGGGAGTCAGATCTATGGGGCAGGAGCTACTGTGGGGCTGATGTTGGTCTCATCTATGGGGCAGGAGCTGCTGTGCGACAGATGTGGGTCAGATCTATGGGGCAGGTACTGCTGTGCGACATATGTGGGTCAGATCTATGGGGCAGGATCTGCTGTGGGGCTGATGTGGGAAAGATCTATGGGGCAGGAGGTGCTTTGGGGCAGATGTGGGTCAGATCTATGGGGCAGGAGCTGCTGTGGGGCTGATGTGGGTCAGATCCTTGGGGCGGAAGCTGCTGTGGGTCATATCTATTGGGCAGCAGCTGCTTTACATATGATGTGTGTCAGATCTATGGGGCAGGAGCTGCTGTGGGGCTGCTGTGGGTCAGATCTATGGGGCAGGAGCTGTTGTGGGGCTGATGGGGTCGGATCTATGGGGTAGGAGCTACTGTGGGGCTGATGTTGGTCTGTTCTATGGGGCAGGAGCAGCTGCGGGGCTGATTTGTGTAAGATCTATGGGGCAGGAGCTGCTGTGGGGCTGATGTGCGTTAGATCTAAGGGGCAGGAGCTGTTTTGGAGCTGATGGGGGTCAGATCTATGGGGCAGGAGATGCTGTGGGTCAGATCTATGGGGCAGGAGCTGCTGTGGGGAACATGTGGGTCAGGTCTATGGGGCAGGAGCTGCTGTTGGGCAGATGTGGGTCAGATCTATGGGTCAGCAGCTGCTGTGGGTTTGATGTGGGTCAGATCTATGGGTCAGGAGCTGCTGTGGGGCTGATGTGGGTAATATCTATGGGGCAGGAAAGATGTGGGCCTGATGTTGGTCAGATTTATGGAGCAGGAGCTGCTGTGTTGCAGATGTGGGTAAGATCTATGGTGCAGGAGCTGCTGTGGGGCAGATGTGGGTCAGATCTATGGTGTAGGAGCTGCTGTGGGGCTGATGTGGGTCAGATCTATGGGGCAGGAGCTGCTGTGGTTAAGATCTATTTGGCAGGATCTGCTGTGGGGAATATATGGGTCAGATCTATGGGGCAGGAGCTGCTGTGGGTCAGATCTATGGGGCAGGAACAGATGTGGGCCTGATGTTGGTCAGATTTATGGAGCAGGATCTGCTGTGTTGCAGATGTGGGTCAGATCTATGGTGCAGGAGCTGCTGTGGGGCAGATGTAGGGCTTATCTATGGGGCAGGAGCTGCTGTGAGGCTGATGGGTGTTAGATCTATGGGGAGGAGCTGCTGTGGCGCTGATGTGGGTCAGCGCTATGGGGCCGGAGCTGCAGTGGGGCCGATGTGGGTCAGATCTATGGGGCAGGAGCTACTGTGGGGCTGATGTGGGTCAAATCAATGGGGCAGAGCTGCTCTTGGGAACATGTGGGTCAGATCTATGGGGCAGGAGCTGCTGTGGGGCTGATGTGGGTCAGATCTATAGGGCAGGAGCTGCTGTGCGACAGATGTGGGTCAGATCTATGGGGCAGGAGCTGCTGTGGGGCTGATGTGGGTCATATCCTTGGGGCTGAAGCTGCTGTGGGTCATATCTATTGGGCAGCAGCTGCTTTACATATGATGTGTGTCAGATCAATGGGGCAGGAGCTGTTGTGGGGCTGATGGGGGTCAGATCTATGGGGCAGGAGCTACTGTGGGTCTGATGGGGGTCAGATCTATGGGGCAGGAGCTACTGTGGGGCTGATGTTGGTCTCATCTATGTGGCAGGAGCTGCTGTGCAACAGATGTCGGTCAGATCTATGGGGCAGGTGCTGCTGTGCGACATATGTGGGTCATATCTATGGGGCAGGATATGCTGTGGGGCTGATGTTGGTCTGATCTATGGGGCAGGAGATGCTTTGGGGCAGATGTGTGTCAGATCTATGGGGCAGGAGCTGCTGTGGGGCAGATGTGGGTTATATCTATGGGGCAGGAGATGTTGTGGGGCTAATGGGGTCAGATCTATGGGGCAGGAGCTACTGTGGGGCTGATGTTGGTGTGATCTATGGGGCAGGTGCTGCTGTGGGGCAGATGTGGGTTAGATCTATGGGGCAGGAGCTGTTGTGGGGCTGATGGGGGTCAGATCTATGGGGCAGGAGATGCTGTGTGTAAGATCTATGGGGCAGGAGCTGCTGTGGGGCTGATGGGGGTCAGTTCTATGGGTCAGCAGCATCTGTGGGTCTGATGTGGGTCAGATCTATGGGGCAGGAGCTGCTGTGGGTCTGTTGTGGGTCAGATCTATGGGGCAGGAGCTGCTGTGGGGCTGATGTGGGTCAGATCTATGGGTCAGCAGCTGCTGTGGGGCAGATGTGAGTCAGATCTATGGGTCAGCAGCTGCTGTGGGTCTGATGTGGGTCAGATCTATGGGGCAGGAGCTGCTGTGGGGCTGCTGTGGGTCAAATCAATGGGGCAGAGCTGCTCTTGGGAACATGTGGGTCTGATCTATGGGGCAGGAGCTGCTGTGGGGCTGATGTGGGTCAGATCTATGGGGCAGGAGCTGCTGTGCGACATATGTGGGTCAGATCTATATGGCAGGATCTGCTGTGGGGCTGATGTGGGACAGATCTATGGGTCAGCAGCTGCTGTGGGTCTGATGTGGGTCAGATCTATGGGGCAGGAGCTGATGTGGGGCAGATATGGGTCAGATCTCTGGTGCAGGATCTGCTGTGGGGCAGATTTGGGTCAGATCTATGGGGCAGGAGCTGCTGTGGGGCTGATGTGGGTCAGATCTATGGGGCAGGAGCTGCTGTGTGGCAAATGTGGGTCAGATCTATGGGGCAGGAGCTGCTGTGGGTCAGATCTATGGGGCAGGAACAGAGGTGGGCCTGATGTTGGTCAGATTTATAGAGCAGGAGCTTCTGTGTTTCAGATGTGGGTCAGATCTATGGTGCAGGAGCTGCTGTGGGGCAGATGTAGGGCATATCTATGGGGCAGGAGCTGCTGTGAGGCTGATGGTTGTTGGATCTATGGGGAGGAGCTGCTGTGGTGTAGATGTGGGTCAGATCTATGGGGCAGGAGCTGCTGTGGGGCTGATGTGGGTTTGATCTATGGGGCAGGAGCTGCTGTGTGGCAGATGTGGGTCAGATCTATGGGGCAGGAGCTGCTGTGGGGCTGATGTGGGTTAGATCTATGGGGCAGGATCTGCTGTGGGGCTGATGTGTGTCAGATCTATGGGGCAGGAGCTACTGTGAGGCTGATGTGGGTCAGATCTATGGGGCAGGAGCTGTTGTGGGGCTGATGTGGGTTAGATCTATGGGGCAGGAGCTGCTGTGGGGCTGATGTGGGAAAGATCTATGGGGCAAGAGATGCTTTGGGGCAGATGTGGGTCAGATCGATGGGGCAGGAGCTGCTGCGGGGCTGTTGTAGGTCAGATCCTTGGGGCTGAAGCTGCTGTGGGTCATATCTATTGGGCAGCAGCTGCTTTACATATGATGTGTGTCAGATCTATGGGGCAGGAGCTGCTGTGGGGCGTATGTGGGTCAGATCTATGGGGCAGGAGCTGTTGTGGGGCTGATGGGGTCAGATCTATGGGGCAGGAGCTACTGTGGGGCTGATGTTGGTCTGATCTATGGGGCAGGAGCTGCTGTGGGGAACATGTGGGTCAGGTCTATGGGGCAGGAGCTGCTGTGGGGCTGATGTAGGTCAGATCTATGGGTCAGCAGCTGCTGTGTGTCTGATGTGGGTCAGATCTATGGGGCAGGAGCTGCTGTGGTTAAGATCTATTTGGCAGGATCTGCTGTGGGGCAGATTTGGGTCAGATCTATGGGGCAGGAGCTGCAGTGGAGATGATGTACGTCAGATCTTTGGGGCAGGAGCTGCTGTGGGGCTGCTGTGTGTCAGATCTGTGGGGCAGGAGCTGTTGTGGGTCATATCTATTGGGCAGCAGCTGCTTTACATATGTGTTAGATCTATGGGGCCGGAGCTGCAGTTGGGCTGATGGGGGTCAGATCTATGGGGCAGGAGCTACTGTGGGGCTGATGTGGGTCAAATCAATGGGGCAGAGCTGCTCTTGGGAACATGTGGATCAGATCTATGGGGCAGGAGATGCTGTGGGTCAGATCTATGGGGCAGGAGCTGCTGTGGGGAACATGTGGGTCAGATCTATGGTGTAGGAGCTGCTGTGGGGCTGATGTGGGTCAGATCTAAGGGGCAGGATCTGCTGTGGTTAAGATCTATTTGGCAGGATCTGCTGTGGGGCAGATTTGGGTCAGATCTATGGGGCAGGATCTGCTGTGGGGCAGATGTGGGCAGATCTATGGGTCAGGAGCTGCTGTGGGTCAGATCTATGGGGCAGGAACAGATGTGGGCCTGATGTTGGTCAGATTTATGGAGCAGGAGCTGCTGTGTTGCAGATGTGGGTCAGATCTATGGTGCAGGAGCTGCTGTGGGGAATATGTAGGGCATATCTATGGGGCAGGAGCTGCTGTGAGGCTGATGGTTGTTAGATCTATGGGGAGGAGCTGCTATGGTGCAGATGTGGGTCAGAGCTATGGGGCAGGAGCTGCTGTGGGGCAGAAGTGGGTAAGATCTATGGGGTAGGAGCTGCTGTTGGGCAGATGTGGGTCAGATCTATGGTGTAGGAGCTGCTGTGGGGCTGATGTGGGTCAGATCTATGGGGCAGGAGCTGCTGTGGTTAAGATCTATTTGGCAGGATCTGCTGTGGGGCAGATTTGGGTCAGATCTATGGGGCAGGAGCTGCAGTGGAGATGATGTACGTCAGATCTATGGGGTAGGAGCTGCTGTGGGGCTGCTGTGGGTTAGATCTATGGGGCAGGAGCTGTTGTGGGTCATATCTATTGGGCAGCAGCTGCTTTACATATGATGTGTGTCAGATCTATGGGGCCGGAGCTGCAGTGGGGCTGATGGGGGTCAGATCTATGGGGCAGGAGCTACTGTGGGGCTGATGTGGGTCAAATCAATGGGGCAGAGCTGCTGTTGGGAACATGTGGGTCAGATCTATGGGGCATGAGCTGCTGTGGGGCTGATGCGGGTCAGATCTATAGGGCAGGAGCTGCTGTGCGACAGATGTGGGTCAGATCTATGGGGCAGGAGCTGCTGTGGGGCTGATTTTGGTCAGATCCTTGGGGCTGAAGCTGCTGTGGGTCATATCTATTGGGCAGAAGCTGCTTTACATATGATGAGTGTCAGATCTATGGGGCAGGTACTGCTGTGGGGCTGATGTGGGTTAGATCTATGGGGCAGGAGATGCTGTGGGTCAGATCTATAGGGCAGGAGCTGCTGTGGGGAACATGTGGGTCAGGTCTATGGGGCAGGAGCTGCTGTTGGGCAGATGTGGGTCAGATCTATGCGTCAGCAGCTGCTGTGTTGCAGATGTGGGTCAGATCTATGGTGCAGGTGCTGCTGTGGGGCAGATGTAGGGCATATCTATGGGGCAAAAGCTGCTGTGAGGCTGATGGGTGTTAGATGTATGGGGAGGAGCTGCTGTGGTGCAGATGTGGGTCAGAGCTATGGGGCAGGAGCTGCTGTGGGGCAGATGTGGGTCAGATCTATGGTGTAGGAGCTGCTGTGGGGCTGATGTGGGTCAGATCTATGGGGCAGGATATGCTTTGGGGCAGATTTTAGTCAGATCTATGGGGCAGGAGTTGCTGTGGGTCTGATGTGGGTCAGATCCTTGGGGCTGAAGCTGCTGTGGGTCATATCTATTGGGCAGCAGCTGCTTTACATATGATGTGTGTCAGATCTATGGGGCAGGAGCTGCTCGGCGGCGGCTGCTAGAGGTCGCTGCCTATGCAGCTCGCCTAGGTCGGCACGGTCTACCCGGCTCCGAGCGGGCCGTGGTGCTCGGCGGCGGCTGCTAGAGGTCTCTGCCTATGCGGCTC
Source organism: Coturnix japonica (assembly GCF_054131305.1). Lineage (NCBI taxonomy): Eukaryota > Metazoa > Chordata > Aves > Galliformes > Phasianidae > Coturnix > Coturnix japonica. Next base: position 1,151,882 of record NC_140683.1, read on the forward strand.
GACTAGGTCGGCACGGTCTACCCGGCTCCGAGCGGGCCGTGGTGCTAGGCGGCGGCTGCTAGACGTCGCTGCCTATGCGGCTCGACTAGGTCGGCACGGTCTACCCGGCTCAGGGCAGGCCGTGGTGCTCGGCGGCGGCTGCTAGAGGTCGCTGCCTATGCGGCTCGACTAGGTCGGCACGGTCTACTCGGCTCCGAGCGGACCGTGGTGCTCGGCGGCGGCGGCTAGGGGTCGCTGCCCGTGCCTCTTGCGTGTAGCTGCCAGGTCTACCCGCTTTCGGCTAGGCTTTGCAGCCCTGTGAGATGGGGGGGCGCTAAAGCTTCGGAGCTTGCTGGGGGGTCGCTGTAGTTTCTTACCTACCGCTACGTCGACGTAGAGCGCCGCTTACCCTCGGCGCCGCTGCCGGTAGTCGGCGCCGTTCTTTTCCGAAGCCGTTTTTTCTTACGCCTTCCGTTTTCGTCTGCAGGAGCGAGCGCGTGCTCGTCTCCAGAGGCGGCAACGAGCGGGCGCAGGCGAGCGCGGTTGAGCGCCGGGCTGTGGATTTTTTCGGTTGCGGCTTCCCGCCGCTCTTTCGCCATCCCTCGCTACGCGGCCTGCCCGCAGTCCGGATTTCCGGCTCGAACGGACCCCGCTCAAGTGCGCCGGCACGGTCCAACCGCTCCCGGCGGGCACCGCTCGGCTCGGACGTTCCTCGGAATCAGCCAAATGTCGCTCCCGTGGCGTCTCCGCAGGCAAAAACGCATAGCCGGCGCCGCAAAGCTCGCGAGCCGCACCGAGCCGGGGAAACCGTGCCGTGGAGCAGCTGTGGGGCTGATGTGGGTGAGATCTATGGGGTAGGAGCTGCTGTGCGGCTGATGTGGGTCAGATCTATGGGCAGGAGCTGATGTAGGGAAGATTTGGGTCTGATCTATGGGTTAGGAACTGCTGTGGTTCAGATCTATGGGGCAGGAGCAGCTGTGGGGCACATGTGGGTCAGATCTATGGGTTAGGTGCTGCTTTGGGGAAAATGTGGGTCAGATCTATGGGGCAGGAGCTGCTGTGGGTCAGATTTGGGTCAGATCTATGGGGCAGGAGCTGCTGTGGGGCTGATGTGGGTTAGATCTATGGGGCAGGAGCTGTTGTGGGGCTGATGGTGGTCAGATCTATGGGGCAGGATCTGCTGTGTGGCTGATGTGGGAAAGATCTATGGGGCAGGAGATGGTTTGGGGCAGATGTGGGTCAGATCTATGGGGCAGGAGTTGCTGTGGGGCTGATGTGGGTCAGATCCTTTGGGCTGAAGCTGCTGTGGGTCATATCTATTGGGCAGCAGCTGCTTTACATATGATGTGTGTCAGATCTATGGGGCAGGAGATACTGTGGGGCTGATGTTGGTCTGATCTATGGGGCAGGAGCTGCTGCGGGGCTGATTTGGGTCAGATCTATGGGGAAGGAGCTACTGTGGGGCAGATGGGGTTCAGGTCTATGGGGCAGGAGCTACTGTGGGGCTGATGTTGGTCTGATCTATGGGGCAGGAGCTGCTGTGCGACAGATGTGGGTCAGATCTATGGGGCAGGTGCTGCTGTGCGACATATGTTGGTCAGATCTATGGGGCAGGAGCTGCTGTTGGGCTGATGTGGGTCAGATCTATGGGGCAGGAGCGGCTGTGGGTCAGATCTATGGGGCAGGTACAGATGTGGGCCTGATGTTGGTCAGATTTATGGAGCAGGAGCTGCTGTGTTGCAGATGTGGGTCAGATCTATGGTGCAGGAGCTGCTGTGGGGCAGATGTAGGGCATATCTATGGGGCAGGAGCTGCTGTGAGGCTGATGGGTGTTAGATCTATGGGGAGGAGCTGCTGTGGTGCAGATGGGGGTCAGAGCTATGGGGCAGGAGCTGCTGTGGGGCAGAAGTGGGTAAGATCTATGGGGTAGGAGCTGCTGTGGGGCTGATGTGGGTCAGATCTAAGGGGCAGGAGCTGCTGTGGTTAAGATCTATTTGGCAGGATTTGCTGTGGGGCAGATTTGGGTCAGATCTATGGGGCAGGATCTGCTGTGGGGCAAATGTGGGTCAGATCTCTGGGGCAGGAGCTGCTGTGGGTCAGATCTATGGGGCAGGAACAGATGTGGGCCTGATGTTGGTCAGATTTATGGAGCTGGAGCTGCTGTGTTGCAGATGTGGGTCAGATCTATGGTGCAGGAGCTGCTGTGGGGCAGATGTAGGGCTTGTCTATGGGGCAGGAGCTGCTGTGAGGCTGATGGGTGTTAGATCTATGGGGAGGAGCTGCTGTGGTGCAGATGTGGGTCAGAGCTATGGGGCAGGAGCAGCTGTGGGACAGATGTAGGGCTTGTCTATGGGGCAGGAGCTGCTGTGAGGCTGATGGGTGTTAGATCTATGGGGAGGAGCTGCTGTGGTGCAGATGTGGGTCAGATCTATAGGGCAGGAGCTGCTGTGGGGCAGATGTAGGGCTTATCTATGGGGCAGGAGCTGCTGTGGGCTGATGTGGGTTAGATCTATGGGGCAGGAGCTGTTGTGGGGCTGATGGGGGTCAGATCTATGGGGCAGGAGCTACTGTGGGGCTGATGGGGGTCTGATCTATGGGGCAGGAGCTGCTGTGCGACAGATGTGGGTCAGATCTATGGGGCAGGTGCTGCTGTGCGACATATGTGGGTCAGATCTATGGGGCAGGATCTGCTGTGGGGCTGATGTGGGAAAGATCTATGGGGCAGGAGATGCTTTGGGGCAGATGTGGGTCAGATCTATGGGGCAGGAGTTGCTGTGGGGCTGATGTGTGTCAGATCCTTGGGGCTGAAGCTGCTGTGGGTCATATCTATTGGGCAGCAGCTGCTTTACATATGATGTGTGTCAGATCTATGGGGCAGGAGCTGCTCGGCGGCGGCTGCTAGAGGTCGCTGCCTATGCGGCTCGACTAGGTCGGCACGGTCTACCCGGCTCAGGGCGTGCCGTGCTGCTCGGCGGCGGCTGCTAGAGGTCGCTGCCTATGCGGCCTGACTAGGTCGACACGGTCTACACGACTCCGAGCGGGCCGTGCTGCTCGGCGGCGGCTGCTAGAGGTCGCTGCCTATGCGGCTCGACTAGGTCGGCACGGTCTACTCGGCTCCGAGCGGGCCGTGGTGCTCGGCGGCGGCTGCTAGAGGTCGCTGCCTATGCGGCTCGCCTATGTCGGCACGGTCTACCCGGCTCCGAGCGGGCCGTGGTGCTCGGCGGCGGATGCTAGAGGTCGCTGCCTATGCGGCTCGACTAGGTCGGCACGGTCTACCCGGCTCCGAGCGGACCGTGGTGCTCGGCGGCGGCGGCTAGGGGTCGCTGCCCGTGCCTCTTGCGTGTAGCTGCCAGGTCTACCCTCTTTCAGCTAGGCTTTGCAGCCCTGTGAGATGGGGGGGCGCTAAAGCTTCGGAGCTTGCTGGGGGGTCGCTGTAGTTTCTTACCTACCGCTACGTCGACGTAGAGCGCCGCTTACCCTCGGCGCCGCTGCCGGTAGTCGGCGCCGTTCTTTTCCGAAGCCGTTTTTTCTTACGCCTTCCGTTTTCGTCTGCAGGAGCGAGCGCGTGCTCGTCTCCAGAGGCGGCAACGAGCGGGCGCAGGCGAGCGCGGTTGAGCGCCGGGCTGTGGATTTTTTCGGTTGCGGCTTCCCGCCGCTCTTTCGCCATCCCTCGCTACGCGGCCTGCCCGCAGTCCGGATTTCCGGCTCGAACGGACCCCGCTCAAGTGCGCCGGCACAGTCCAACCGCTCCCGGCGGGCACCGCTCGGCTCGGACGTTCCTCGGAATCAGCCAAATGTCGCTCCCGTGGCGTCTCCGCAGGCAAAAACGCATAGCCGGCACCGCAAAGCTCGCGAGCCGCACCGAGCCGGGGAAACCGTGCCGTGGAGCAGCTGTGGGGCTGATGTGGGTGAGATCTATGGGGTAGGAGCTGCTGTGCGGCTGATGTGGGTCAGATCTATGGGCAGGAGCTGATGTAGGGAAGATTTGGGTCTGATCTATGGGTTAGGAACTGCTGTGGTTCAGATCTATGGGGCAGGAGCAGCTGTGGGGCACATGTGGGTCAGATCTATGGGTTAGGTGCTGCTTTGGGGAAAATGTGGGTCAGATCTATGGGGCAGGAGCTGCTGTGGGTCAGATTTATGAGTCAGGAGCTGCTGTGTGGCTGATGTGGGTCAGATCTATGGGGCAGGAGCTGCTGTGGGGCATATGTGGGTCAGATCTATATGGCAGGAGCTGCTGTGGGGCACATGTGGGTCAGACCTATGGGGCAGGTGCTGCTGTGCGACATATGTGGGTCAGATCTATGGGGCAGGAGTTGCTGTGGGGCAGATGAGGGACATATCTATGGTGCAAAATCTGCTGTTGGACTGATGTGGGTCAGATCTATGAGTTTGGAGCTGCTGTGGGGCACATGTGGGTCAGATCTATGGGGCAGGTGCTGCTGTAGTTATGATCTATTTGGCAGGATCTGCTGTGGGGCAGATTTGGGTCAGATCTATGGGGCAGGAGCTGCTGTGTGGCAAATGTGGGTCAGATCTATGGGGCAGGAGCTGCTGTGGGTCAGAACTATGGGGCAGGAACAGATGTGGGCCTGATGTTGGTCAGATTTATGGAGCAGGAGCTGCTGTGTTGCAGATGTGGGTCAGATCTATGGTGCAGGAGCTGCTGTGGGGCAGATGTAGGGCTTATCTATGGGGCAGGAGCTGCTGTGAGGCTGATGGGTGTTAGATCTATGGGGAGGAGCTGCTGTGGTGCAGATGTGGGTCAGAGCAATGGGGCAGGAGCTGCTGTGTGGCAGATGTGGGTCAGATCTATGGTGTAGGAGTTGCTGTGGGGCTGATGTGGGTCAGATCTATGGGGCAGGTGCTGCTGTGCGACATATGTGGGTCAGATCTATGGGGCAGGATCTGCTGTGGGGCTGATGTGGGAAAGATCTATGGGGCAGGAGATGCTTTGGGGCAGATGTGTGTCAGATCTATGGGGCAGGAGCTGCTGTGGGGCTGATGTATGTTAGATCTATGGGGCAGGAGCTGTTGTGGGGCATATGTGGGTCAGATCTATGGGGCAGGAACTACTGTGGGGCACATGTGGGTCAGACCTATGGGGCAGAAACTGCAGAGGGGATGATGTAGGTCAGATCTATGGGGCAGGAGTTGCTGTGGGGCAGATGAGGGACATGTCTATGGTGCAAAATCTGCTGTTGGACTGATGTGGGTCAGATCTATGAGTTTGGAGCTGCTGTGGGGCACATGTGGGTCAGATTAATGGGCCAGGAGCTGCTGTGGGTCTGATGTGGGACAGATCTATGGGGCAGGAGCTGCTGTGGGGCTGCTGTGGGTCAGAGCTATGGGGCAGGAGCTGCTGTGTGGCAGATGTGGGTCAGATCTATGGGGCAGGAGCTGTTGTGGGGCTGATGGGGGTCAGATCTATGGGGCAGGATCTGCTGTGGGGCTGATGTGGGAAAGATCTATGGGGCAAGAGATGGTTTGGGGCAGATGTGGGTCAGATCAATAAGGCAGGAGTTGCTGTGGGGCTGATGTGTGTCAGATCCTTGGGGCTGAAGCTGCTGTGGGTCATATCTATTGGGCAGCAGCTGCTTTACATATGATGTGTGTCAGATCTATGGGGCAGGAGATACTGTGGGGCTGATGTTGGTCTGATCTATGGGGCAGGAGCTGCTGCGGGGCTGATTTGGGTCAGATCTATGGGGAAGGAGCTACTGTGGGGCAGATGGGGTTCAGGTCTATGGGGCAGGAGCTACTGTGGGGATGATGTTGGTCTGATCTATGGGGCAGGAGCTGCTGTGCGACAGATGTGGGTCAGATCTATGGGGCAGGTGCTGCTGTGCGACATATGTGGGTCAGATCTATGGGGCAGGTGCTGCTGTGTGACATATGTGGGTCAGATCTATGGGGCAGGATCTGCTGTGGGGCTGATGTGGGAAAGATCTATGGGGCAGGAGATGGTTTGGGGCAGATGTGGGTCAGATCTATGGGCAGGAGTTGCTGTGGGGCTGATGTGTGTCAGATCCTTGGGGCTGAAGCTGCTGTGGGTCATATCTATTGGGCAGCAGCTGCTTTACATATGATGTGTGTCAGATCTATGGGGCAGGAGCTGCTGTGGGCCTGATGTGGGTTAGATCTATGGGGCAGGAGCTGTTGTGGGGCTGATGGGGGTCAGATCTATGGGGCAGGAGATACTGTGGGGCACATGTGGGTCAGACCTATGGGGCAGAAGCTGAAGAGGGGATGATGTAGGTCAGATCTATGGGGCAGGAGTTGCTGTGGGGCAGATGAGGGACATATCTATGGTGCAAAATCTGCTGTTGGACAGATGAGGGTCAGATCTATGAGTTTGGAGCTGCTGTGGGGCACATGTGGGTCAGATCTATGGGCCAGGATCTGCTGCGGGGCTGATTTGGGTCAGATCTGTAAGGCAGGAGCTGCTGTGGGGCACATGTGGGTCAGATCTATGGGGCAGGAGCTGCTGTGGGTCAGATCTATGGGGCAGGAACAGATGTGGGCCTGATGTTGGTCAGATTTATGGAGCAGGAGCTGCTGTGTATCAGATGTGGGTCAGATCTATGGTGCAGGAGCTGCTGTGGGGCAGAAGTGGGTAAGATCTATCGGGTAGGAGATGGTGTGTGGCAGATGTGGGTCAGATCTATGGTGTAGGAGCTGCTGTGGGGCTGATGTGGGTCAGATCTGTGGGGCAGGAGCTGCTGTGGTTAAGATCTATTTGGCAGGATCTGGTGTGGGGCAGATTTGGGTCAGATCTATGGGGCAGGAGCTGCTGTGTGGAAATTTGGGTCAGATCTATGGGGCAGGAGCTGCTGTGGGGCAGATGTAGGGCTTATCTATGGGGCAGGAGCTGCTGTGAGGCTGATGGGTGTTAGATCTATGGGGAGGAGCTGCTGTGGTGCAGATGTGGGTCAGAGCTATGGGGCAGGAGCTGCTGTGTGGCAGATGTGGGTCAGATCTATGGTGTAGGAGCTGCTGTGGGGCTGATGTGGGTCAGATCTATGGTGCAGGAGCTGCTGTGGTTAAGATCTATTTGGCAGGATCTGCTGTGGGGCAGATTTGGGTGAGATCTATGGGGCAGGAGCTGCAGTGGAGATGATGTACGTCAGATCTATGGGGCAGGAGCTGCTGTGGGGCTGCTGTGGGTCAAATCAATGGGGCCGAGCTGCTCTTGGGAACATGTGGATCAGATCTATGGGGCAGGAGATGCTGTGGGGCTGATGTGGGTCAGATCTATGGGGCAGGAGCTGCTGTGGGGCTGATGTGGGTCAGCTCCTTGGGGTTGAAGCTGCTGTGGGTCATATCTATTGGGCAGCAGCTGCTTTACATATGATGTGTGTCAGATCTATGGGGCAGGAGCTGCTGTGTGCCTGATGTGCGTTAGATCTACGGGGCAGGAGCTGTTGTGGAGCTGATGGGGGTCAGATCTATGGGGCAGGAGCTACTGTGGGGCTGATGGGGGTCAGATCTATGGGGCAGGAGCTACTGTGGGGCTGATGTTGGTCTGATCTATGGGGCAGGATCTGCTGTGCGACAGATGTGTGTCAGATCTATGGGGCAGGTGCTGCTGTGCGACATATGTGTGTCAGATCTATGGGGCAGGATCTGCAGTGGGGCTGATGTGGGAAAGATCTATGGGGCAGGAGATGCTTTGGGGCAGATGTGGGTCAGATCTATGGGGCAGGAGCTGCTGTGCGCTGATGTGGGTCAGATCCTTGGGGCTGAAGCTGCTGTGGGTCATATCTAATGGGCAGCAGCTGCTTTACATATGATGTGTGTCAGATCTATGGGGCAGGAGCTGCTGTGGGGCTGATGTTGGTCTGATCTATGGGGCAGGAGCTGCTGCGGGGCTGATGGGGGTCAGATCTATGGGGCAGGAGCTGCTGTGGGGCTGATGTGGGTCAGATCTATGGGGCAGGAGCTATTGAGGGGCTAATGGGGGTCAGATCTATGGGCCAGGAGCTGCTGTGGGTCAGATCTATGGGGCAGGAGCTGCTGTGGGGCAGATGTGGTTCAGATCTATGGGGCAGGAGCTGCTGTGGGTCAGATCTATGGGGCAGGAACAGATGTGGGCCTGATGTTGGTCAGATTTATGGAGCAGGATCTGCTGTGTTGCAGATGTGGGTCAGATCTATGGTGCAGGAGCTGCTGTGGGGCAGATGTAGGGCATATCTATGGGGCAGGAGCTGCTGTGAGGCTGATGGTTGTTAGATCTATGGGGAGGAGCTGCTGTGGTGCAGATGTGGGTCAGAGCTATGGGGCAGGAGCAGCTGTGGGTCAGAAGTGGGTAAGATCTATGGGGTAGGAGATGGTGTGTGGCAGATGTGGGACAGATCTATGGTGTAGGAGCTGCTGTGGGGCTGACGTGGGTCAGATCTATTGGGCAGGAGCTGCTGTGGTTAAGATCTATTTGGCAGGATCTGCTGTGTAGCAGATTTGGGTCAGATCTATGGGGCAGGAGCTGCAGTGGAGATGATGTACGTCAGATCTATGGGGCAGGAGCTGCTGTGGGGCTGCTGTGGGTTAGATCTATGGGGCAGGAGCTGTTTTGGGTCATATTTATTGGGCAGCAGCTGCTTTACATATGATTTGTGTCAGATCTATGGGGCCGGAGCTGCTGTGGGGCTGATGGGGGTCAGACCTATGGGGCAAGAGCTACTGTGGGTCTGATGTGGGTCAGATCTATGGGGCAGGAGCTACTGTGGGTCTGAAGTGGGTCAAATCAATGGGGCAGAGCTGCTCTTGGGAACATGTGGGTCAGATGTATGGGGCAGGAGCTGCTGTGGGGCTGATGTGGGTCAGATCTATGGGGCAGGAGCTACTGTGGGGCTGATGTTGGTCTGATCTATGGGGCAGGAGCTACTGTGCGACAGATGTGGGTCAGATCTATGGGGCAGGTGCTGCTGTGCGACATATGTGGGTCAGATCTATGGGGCAGGATCTGCTGTGGGGCAGATGTAGGGCTTATCTATGGGGCAGGAGCTGCTGTGAGGCTGATGGGTGTTAGATCTATGGGGAGGAGCTGCTGTGGTGCAGATGTGGGTCAGAGCTATGGGGCAGGAGCTGCTGTGTGGCAGATGTGGGTCAGATCTATGGTGTAGGAGCTGCTGTGGGGCTGATGTGGGTCAGATCTATGGGGCAGGTGCTGCTGTGCGACATATGTGGGTCAGACCTATGGGGCAGGATCTGCTGTGGGGCTGATGTGGGAAAGATCTATGGGGCAGGAGATGCTTTGGGGCAGATGTGGGTCAGATCTATGGGGCAGGAGCTGCTGTGGGGCTGATGTGGGTCAGGTCCTTGGGGCTGAAGCTGCTGTGGGTCATATCTATTGGGCAGCAGCTGCTTTACATATGATGTGTGTCAGATCTATGGGGTAGGAGCTGCTGTGGGGCTGATGTGGGTTAGATCTATGTGGCAGGAGCTGTAGTGGGGCTGATGGGGTCAGATCAATGGGGCAGGAGCTGCTGTGGGGCTGATGTTGGTCTGTTCTATGGGGCAGGAGCTGCTGCGGGGCTGATTTGGGTAAGATCTATGGGGCAGGAGCTGCTGTGGGGCTGATGTGCGTTAGATCTAAGGGGCAGGAGCTGTTGTTTTGCTGATGGGGGTCAGATCTATGGGGCAGGAGATGCTGTGGGTCTGATGTGGGTCAGATCTATGGGGCAGGAGCTGCTGTGGGGCTGATGTGGGTAATATCTATGGGGCAGGAACAGATGTGGGCCTCATGTTGGTCAGATCTATGGTGCAGGAGCTGCTGTGTTGCAGATGTGGGAAAGATCTATGGTGCAGGAGCTTCTGTGGGGCAGATGTGGGTCAGATCTATGGTGTAGGAGCTGCTGTGGGGCTGATGTGGGTCAGATCTATGGGGCAGGAGCTGCTGTGGTTAAGATCTATTTGGCAGGATCTGCTGTGTGGAATATTTGGGTCAGATCTATGGGGCAGGATCTGCTGTGTGGCAAATGTGGGTCAGATCTATGGGGCAGGAGATGGTGTGTGGCAAATGTGGGTCAGATCTATGGGGCAGGAGCTGCTGTGGGTCAGATCTATGGGGCAGGAACAGATGTGGGCCAGATGTTGGTCAGATTTATGGAGCAGGAGCTGCTGTGTTGCAGATGTGGGTCAGATCTATGGTGCAGGAGCTGCTGTGGGGCAGATGTAGGGCTTATCTATGGGGCAGGAACTGCTGTGAGGCTGATGGGTGTTAGATCTATGGGGAGGAGCTGCTGTGGGGCTGATGTGGGTCAGATCTATAGGGCAGGAGCTGCTGTGCGACAGATGTAGGTCAGATCTATGGGGCAGGAGCTGCTGTGGGGCTGATGTGGGTCAGATCTATGGGGCAGGAGCTGCTGTGGGGCTGATGTGGGTCAGATCTATGGGGCAGGAGCTGCTGTGGTTAAGATCTATTTGGCAGGATCTGCTGTGCGACAGATTTGGGTGAGATCTATGGGGCAGGAGCTGCAGTGGAGATGATGTACGTCAGATCTATGGGGCAGGAGCTGCTGTGGGGCTGCTGTGGGTTAGATCTATGGGGCAGGAGCTGTTGTGGGTCATATCTATTGGGCAGCAGCTGCTTTACATATGATGTGTGTCAGATCTATGGGGACGGAGCTGCAGTGGGGCTGATGGGGGTCAGATCTATGGGGCAAGAGCTACTGTGGGTCTGAAGTGGGTCAAATCAATGGGGCAGAGCTGCTCTTGGGAACATGTGGGTCAGATCTATGGGGCAGGAGCTGCTGTGGGGCTGATGTGGGTCAGATCTATGGGGCAGGAGCTACTGTGGGGCTGATGTTGGTCTGATCTACGGGGCAGGAGCTGCTGCGGGGCTGATTTGGGTCAGATCTATGGGGCAGGAGCTGCTGTGGGGCTGATGTGGGTTAGATCTATGGGGCAGGAGCTGTTGTGGGGCTGATGGGGGTCAGATCTATGGGGCAGGAGCTACTGTGGGTCAGATTTATGAGTCAGGAGCTGCTGTGTGGCTGATGTGGGTCAGATCTATGGGGCAGGAGCTGCTGTGGGGCATATGTGGGTCAGACCTATGGGGCAGGAGTTGCTGTGGGGCAGATGAGGGACATATCTATGGTGCAAAATCTGCTGTTGGACTGATGTGGGTCAGATCTATGAGTTTGGAGCTGCTGTGGGGCACATGTGGGTCAGATCAATGGGCCAGGAGCTGCTGTGGGTCTGATGTGGGACAGATCTATGGGGCAGGAGCTGCTGTGGGGCTGCTGTGGGTTAGATCTATGCGGCAGGAGCTGTTGTGGGTCATATCTATTGGGCAGCAGCTGCTTTACATATGATGTGTGTCAGATCTATGGGGCCGGAGCTGCAGTGGGGCCGATCGGGGTCAGATCTATGGGGCAGGAGCTACTGTGGGGCTGATGTGGGTCAAATCAATGGGGCAGAGCTGCTCTTGGGAACATGTGGGTCAGATCTATGGGGCAGGAGATGCTGTGGGTCAGATCTATGGGGCAGGAGCTGCTGTGGGGAACATGTGGGTCAGGTCTATGTGGCAGGAGCTGCTGTGGGGCACATGTGGGTCAGATCTATGGGTCAGCAGCTGCTGTGGGTCTGCTGTGGGTCAGATCTATGGGGCAGGAGCTGCTGTGGGGCTGATATAGGGCATATCTATGGGGCAGGAGCTGCTGTGAGGCTGATGGGTGTTAGATCTATGGGGAGGAGCTGCTGTGGTGAATATGTGGGTCAGATCTATGGGGCAGGAGCTGCTGTGGGGCAGAAGTGGGTCAGATCTATGGTGTAGGAGCTGCTGTGGGGCTGATGTGGGTCAGATCTATGGGGCAGGAGCTGCTGTGGTTAAGATCTATTTGGCAGGATCTGCTGTGGGGCAGATTTGAGTCAGATCTATGGGGCAGGAGCCGCTGTGGGGCATATGTGGGTCAGATCTATATGGCAGGAGCTGCTGTGGGGCACATGTGGGTCAGATCTTTGGGGCTGAAGCTGCTGTGGGTCATATCTATTGGGCAGCGGCTGCTTTACATATAATGTGTGTCAGATCTATGGGGCAGGAGCTGCTGTGGGGCTGATGTGGGTCAGATCTATGGGGCAGGAGCTGTTGTGGGGCTGATGTGGGTCAGATCTATGGGGCAGGAGCTACTGTGGGGCTGATGGGAGTCAGATCTATGGGGCAGGAGCTACTGTGGGGCTGATGGGGGTCAGATCTATGGGGCAGGAGCTACTGTGGGGCTGATGTTGGTCTCTTCTATGGGGCAGGAGCTGCTGTGCGACAGATGTGGGTCAGATCTATGGGGCAGGTACTGCTGTGCGACATATGTGGGTCAGATCTATGGGGCAGGATCTGCTGTGGGGCTGATGTGGGAAAGATCTATGGGGCAGGAGATGCTTTGGGGCAGATGTGGGTCAGATCTATGGGGCAGGAGCTACTGTGGGGCTGATGTTGGTCTGTTCTATGGGGCAGGAGCTGCTGCGGGGCTGATTTGTGTAAGAACTATGGGGCAGGAGCTGCTGTGGGGCAGATGTGGGTCAGATCTATGGTGTAGGAGCTGCTGTGGGGCTGATGTGGGTCAGATCTATGGGGCAGGAGCTGCTGTGGTTAAGATCTATTTGGCAGGATCTGCTGTGGGGAATATTTGGGTCAGATCTATGGGGCAGGAGCTGCTGTGTGGCAAATGTGGGTCAGATCTATGGGGCAGGAGCTGCTGTGGGTCAGATCTATGGGGCAGGAACAGATGTGGGCCTGATGTTGGTCAGATTTATGGAGCAGGAGCTGCTGTGTTGCAGATGTGGGTCAGATCTATGGTGCAGGAGCTGCTGTGGGGCAGATATAGGGCATATCTATGGGGCAGGAGCTGCTGTGAGGCTGATGGGTGTTAGATCTATGGGGAGGAGCTGCTGTGGTGCAGATGTGGGTCAGAGCTATGGGGCAGGAGCTGCTGTGGGGCAGAAGTGGGTAAGATCTATGGGGTAGGAGATGGTGTGTGCCAGATGTGGGTCAGATCTATGGTGTAGGAGCTGCTGTGGGGCTGATGTGGGTCAGATCTATGGGCAGGAGCTCATGTAGGGAAGATTTGGGTCTGATCTATGGGTTAGAAACTGCTGTGGTTCAGATCTATGGGGCAGGAGCAGCTGTGGGGCACATGTGGGTCAGATCTATGGGTTAGGTGCTGCTTTGGGGAAAATGTGGGTCAGATCTATGGGGCAGGAGCTGCTGTGGGTCAGATTTGGGTCAGATCTATGGGGCAGGAGATGCTGTGGGTCAGATTTATGAGTCAGGAGCTGCTGGGTGGCTGATGTGGGTCAGATCTATGGGGCAGGAGCTGCTGTGGGGCCGATGTTGGTCTGATCTATGGGGCAGGAGCTGCTGTGCGACAGATGTGTGTCAGATCTATGGGGCAGGTGCTGCTGTGCGACATATGTGGGTCAGATCTATGGGGCAGGAGCTGCTGTGGGGCTGATGTGGGTTAGATCTATGGGGCAGGAGCTGCTGTGGGGCAGAAGTGGGTAAGATCTATGGGGCAGGAGATGCTGTGTGGCAGATGTGGGTCAGATCTATGGGGCAGGAGCTGCTGTGGGTCAGATTTGGGTCAGATCTATGGGGCAGGAGCTGCTGTGGGTCAGATTTGGGTCAGATCTATGGGGCAGGATCTGCTGTGGGGCTGATGTGGGAAAGATCTATGGGGCAGGAGATAGTTTGGGGCAGATGTGGGTCAGATCTATGGGGCAGGAGTTGCTGTGGGGCTGATGTGGGTCAGATCCTTGGGGCTGAAGCTGCTGTGGGTCATATCTATTGGGCAGCAGCTGCTTTACATATGATGTGTGTCAGATCTATGAGGCAGGAGATACTGTGGGGCTGATGTTGGTCTGATCTATGGGGCAGGAGCTGCTGCGAGGCTGATTTGGGTCAGATCTATGGGGCAGGAGATGCTGTGGGGCTGATGTGGGTTAGATCTATGGGGCAAGAGTTATTGTGGGGCTGATGGGGGTCAGATCTATGGGGAAGGAGCTACTGTGGGGCTGATGGGGTTCAGGTCTATGGGGCAGGAGCTACTGTGGGGCTAATGTTGGTCTGATCTATGGGGCAGGAGCTGCTGTGCGACAGATGTGGGTCAGATCTATTGGGCAGGTGCTGCTGTGCGACATATGTGGGTCAGATCTATGAGGCAGGATCTGCTGTGGGGCTGATGTGGGAAAGATCTATGGGGCGGGAGATGCTTTGGGGCAGATGTGGGTCAGATCTATGGGGCAGGAGATGGTGTGTGGCAAATGTGGGTCAGATCTATGGGGCAGGAGCTGCTGTGGGTCAGATCTATGGGGCAGGAACAGATGTGGGCCTGATGTTGGTCAGATTTATGGAGCAGGAGCTGCTGTGTTGCAGATGTGGGTCAGATCTATGGTGCAGGAGCTGCTGTGGGGCAGATGTAGGGCTTATCTATGGGGCAGGAGCTGCTGTGAGGCTGATGGGTGTTAGATCTATGGGGAGGAGCTGCTGTGGTGCAGATGTGGGTCAGAGCTATGGGGCAGGAGCTGCTGTGGGGCAGATGTAGGGCTTATCTATGGGGCAGGAGCTGCTGTGGGGCTGATGTGGGTTAGATCTATGGGGCAGGAGCTGTTGTGGGGCTGATGGGGGTCAGATCTATTGGGCAGGAGCTACTGTGGGGCTGATGGGGGTCTGATCTATGGGGCAGGAGCTGCTGTGCGACAGATGTGGGTCAGATCTATGGGGCAGGTGCTGCTGTGCGACATATGTGGGTCAGATCTATGGGGCAGGATCTGCTGTGGGGCTGATGTGGGAAAGATCTATGGGGCAGGAGATGCTTTGGGGCAGATGTGGGTCAGATCTATGGGGCAGGAGTTGCTGTGTTGCTGATGTGTGTCAGATCCTTGGGGCTGAAGCTGCTGTGGGTCATATCTATTGGGCAGCAGCTGCTTTACATATGATGTGTGTCAGATCTATGGGGCAGGAGCTGCTGTGGGGCTGATGTGGGTCAGATCTATGGGGCAGGAGCTGTTGTGGGGCTGATGGGGGTCAGATCTATGGGGCAGGAGCTACTGTGGGGCACATGTGGGTCAGACCTATGGGGCAGAAGCTGCAGAGGGGATGATGTAGGTCAGATCTATGGGGCAGGAGTGGTTGTGGGGCAGATGAGGGATATATCTATGGTGCAAAATCTGCTGTTGGACTGATGTGGGTCAGATCTATGAGTTTGTAGCTGCTGTGGGGAACATGTGGGTCAGATCTATAGGGCAGGAGCTGCTGTGGGGCTGATGTGGGTCAGATCTATGGGTCAGCAGCTGCTGTGGCGCACATGTGGGTCAGACCTATGGGGCAGAATCTGCAGAGGGCATGATGTGGGTCAGATCTATGGGGCAGGAGTTGCTGTGGGGCAGATGAGGGACATATCTATGGTGCAAAATATGCTGTTGGACTGATGTGGGTCAGATCTATGAGTTTGGAGCTGCTGTGGGGCACATGTGGGTCAGATCTATGGGCCAGGAGCTTCTGCGGGGCTGATTTGGGTCAGATCTATGGGTCAGGAGCTGCTGTGGGGCTGATGTGGGTCAGATCTTTGGGGCAGGAGCTGCTGTGGGTCAGATCTATGGGGCAGGAACAGATGTGGGCCTGATGTTGGTCAGATTTATGGAGCAGGAGCTGCTGTGTTGCAGATGTGGGTCAGATCTATGGTGCAGGAGCTGCTGTGGGGCAGATGTAGGGCTTATCTATGGGGCAGGAGCTGCTGTGAGGCTGATGGGTGTTAGATCTATGGGGAGGAGCTGCTGTGGTGCAGATGTGGGTCAGAGCTATGGGGCAGGAGCTGCTGTGTGGCAGATGTGGGTCAGATCTATGGTGTAGGAGCTGCTGTGGGGCTGATGTGGGTCAGATCTACGGGGCAGGAGATGCTTTGGGGCAGATTTTAGTCAGATCTATGGGGCAGGAGTTGCTGTGGGTCTGATGTGGGTCAGATCCTTGGGGCTGATGCTGCTGTGGGTCATATCTATTGGGCAGCAGCTGCTTTACATATGATGTGTGTCAGATCTATGGGGCAGGAGCTGCTCGGCGGCGCCTGCTAGAGGTCGCTTCCTATGCGGCTCGACGAGGTCGGCACGGTCTACCTGGCTCCGAGCGGGCCGTGGTGCTCGGCGGCGGCTGCTAGAGGTCGCTGCCTATGCGGCTTGACTAGGTCGGCACGGTCTACCCGGCTCCGAGCGGGCCGTGGTGCTCGGCGGCGGCTGCTAGAGGTCGCTGCCTATGCAGCTCGCCTAGGTCGGCACGGTCTACCCCGCTCCGAGCGGGCCGTGGTGCTCGGCGGCGGCTGCTAGAGGTCGCTGCCTATGCGGCTCAACCAGGTCGTCACGGTCTACCCTGCTCCGAGCGGGCCGTGGTGCTCGGCGGCGGCTGCTAGAGGTCGCTGCCTATGCGGCTCGACTAGGTCGGCACGGTCTACCCGGCTCAGGGCGTGCCGTGCTGCTCGGCGGCGGCTGCTAGAGGTCGCTGCCTATGCGGCTTGACTAGGTCGACACGGTCTACCCGGCTCCGAGCGGGCAGTGCTGCTCGGCGGCGGCTGCTAGAGGTCGCTGCCTATGCGGCTCGACTAGGTCGGCACGGTCTACTCGGCTCCGAGCGGGCCGTGGTGCTCGGCGGCGGCTGCTAGAGGTCGCTGCCTATGCGGCTCGCCTAGGTCGGCACGGTCTACCCGGCTCCGAGCGGGCCGTGGTGCTTGGCGGCGGCTGCTAGAGGTCGCTGCCTATGCGGCTCGACTAGGTCGGCACGGTCTACCCGGCTCCGAGCGGACCGTGGTGCTCGGCGGCGGCGGCTAGGGGTCGCTGCCCGTGCCTCTTGCGTGTAGCTGCCAGGTCTACCCGCTTTCGGCTAGGCTTTGCAGCCCTGTGAGATGGGGGGGCGCTAAAGCTTCGGAGCTTGCTGGGGGGTCGCTGTAGTTTCTTACCTACCGCTACGTCGACGTAGAGCGCCGCTTACCCTCGGCGCCGCTGCCGGTAGTCGGCGCCGTTCTTTTCCGAAGCCGTTTTTTCTTACGCCTTCCGTTTTCGTCTGCAGGAGCGAGCGCGTTATCATCTCCAGAGGCGGCAACGAGCGGGCGCAGGCGAGCGCGGTTGAGCGCCGGGCTGTGGATTTTTTCGGTTGCGGCTTCCCGCCGCTCTTTCGCCATCCCTCGCTACGCGGCCTGCCCGCAGTCCGGATTTCCGGCTCGAACGGACCCCGCTCAAGTGCGCCGGCACGGTCCAACCGCTCCCGGCGGGCACCGCTCGGCTCGGACGTTCCTCGGAATCAGCCAAATGTCGCTCCCGTGGCGTCTCCGCAGGCAAAAACGCATAGCCGGCGCCGCAAAGCTCGCGAGCCGCACCGAGCCGGGGAAACCGTGCCGTGGAGCAGCTGTGGGGCTGATGTGGGTGAGATCTATGGGGTAGGAGCTGCTGTGCGGCTGATGTGGGTCAGATCTATGGGCAGGAGCTGATGTAGGGAAGATTTGGGTCTGATCTATGGGTTAGGAACTGCTGTGGTTCAGATCTATGGGGCAGGAGCAGCTGTGGGGCACATGTGGGTCAGATCTATGGGTTAGGTGCTGCTTTGGGGAAAATGTGGGTCAGATCTATGGGGCAGGAGCTGCTGTGGGTCAGATTTGGGTCAGATCTATGGGGCAGGAGCTGCTGTGGGTCAGATTTATGAGTCAGGAGCTGCTGTGTGGCTGATGTGGGTCAGAACTATGGGGCAGGAGCTGCTGTGGGGCATATGTGGGTCAGATCTATATGGCAGGAGCTGCTGTGGGGCACATGTGGGTCAGACCTATGGGGCAGAAGCTGCAGAGGGGATGATGTAGGTCAGATCTATGGGGCAGGAGTTGCTGTGGGGCAGATGAGGGACATATCTATGGTGCAAAATCTGCTGTTGGACTGATGTGG
This sequence comes from Coturnix japonica, assembly GCF_054131305.1. Taxonomy (NCBI): domain Eukaryota; kingdom Metazoa; phylum Chordata; class Aves; order Galliformes; family Phasianidae; genus Coturnix; species Coturnix japonica. The sequence continues at coordinate 1,169,771 of NC_140683.1, forward strand.
GTCAGATCTATGAGTTTGGAGCTGCTGTGGGGCACATGTGGGTCAGATCTACGGGGCAGGAGCTGCTGTGGTTAAGATCTATTTGGCAGGATCTGCTGTGGGGCAGATTTGGGTCAGATCTATGGGGCAGGAGCTGCTGTGTGGCAAATGTGGGTCAGATCTATGGGGCAGGAGCTGCTGTGGGTCAGATCTATGGGGCAGGAACAGATGTGGGCCTGATGTTGGTCAGATTTATGGAGCAGGAGCTGCTGTGTTGCAGATGTGGGTCAGATCTATGGGGCAGGAGTTGCTGTGGGGCTGATGTGTGTCAGATCCTTGGGGCTGAAGCTGCTGTGGGTCATATCTATTGGGCAGCAGCTGCTTTACATATGATGTATGTCAGATCTATGGGGCAGGAGCTGCTGTGGGGGTGATGTGGGTTAGATCTATGGGGCAGGAGCTGTTGTGGGGCATATGTGGGTCAGATCTATGGGCCAGGAGCTGCTGCGGGGCTGATTTGGGTCAGATCTATGGGGCAGGAGCTGCTGTGGGGCTGATGTGGGTCAGATCTATGGGGCAGGAGCTGCTGTGGGTAAGATCTATGGGGCAGGAACAGATGTTGGCCTGATGTTGGTCAGATTTATGGAGCAGGAGCTGCTGTGTTGCAGATGTGGGTCAGATCTATGGTGCAGGAGCTGCTGTGGGGCAGATATAGGGCATATCTATGGGGCAGGAGCAGCTGTGAGGCTGATGGGTGTTAGATCTATGGGGAGGAGCTGCTGTGGTGCAGATGTGGGTCAGAGCTATGGGGCAGGAGCTGTTGTGGGGCAGAAGTGGGTAAGATCTATGGGGCAGGAGCTGCTGTGGGTCAGATTTGGGTCAGATCTATGGGGCAGAAGCTGCTGTGTGGCAAATGTGGGTCAGATCTATAAGGCAGGAGCTGCTGTGGGTCAGATCTATGGGGCAGGAACAGATGTGGGCCTGATGTTGGTCAGATTTATGGAGCAGGAGCTGCTGTGTTGCAGATGTGGGTCAGATCTATGGTGCAGGAGCTGCTGTGGGGCAGATGTAGGGCTTATCTATGGGGCAGGAGCTGCTGTGAGGCTGATGGGTGTTAGATCTATGGGGAGGAGCTGCTGTGGTGCAGATGTGGGTCAGAGCTATGGGGCAGGAGCTGCTGTGGGGCAGATGTAGGGCTTATCTATGGGGCAGGAGCTGCTGTGGGGCTGATGTGGGTTAGATCTATGGTGCAGGAGCTGTTGTGGGGCTGATGGGGGTCAGATCTATGGGGCAGGAGCTACTGTGGGGCTGATGGGGGTCAGATCTATGGGGCAGGAGCTACTGTGGGGCTGATGTTGGTCTCATCTATGGGGCAGGAGCTGCTGTGCGACAGATGTGTGTCATATCTATGGGGCAGGTGCTGCTGTGCGACATATGTGTGTCAGATCTATGGGGCAGGATCTGCTGTGGGGCTGATGTGGGAAAGATCTATGGTGCAGGAGATGCTTTGGGGCAGATGTGGGTCAGATCTATGGGGCAGGAGCTGCTATGGGGCTGATGTGGGTCAGATCCTTGGGGCTGAAGCTGCTGTGGGTCATATCTAATGGGCAGCAGCTGCTTTACATATGATGTGTGTCAGATCTATGGGGCAGGAGCTGCTGTGGGGCTGATATTGGTCTGATCTATGGGGCAGGAGCTGCTGCGGGGCTGATGGGGGTCAGATCTATGGGGCAGGAGCTGCTGTGGGGCTGATGTGGGTCAGATCTATGGGGCAGGAGCTGTTGTGGGGCTGATGGGGGTCAGATCTATGGGGCAGGAGATGCTGTGTGTCAGATCTATGGGGCAGGAGCTGCTGTGGGGCAGATGTGGGTCAGATCTATGGGGCAGGAGCTGCTGTGGGTCAGATCTATGGGGCAGGAACAGATGTGGGCCTGATGTTGGTCAGATTTATGGAGCAGGAGCTGCTGTGTTGCAGATGTGGGTCAGATCTATGGTGCAGGAGCTGCTGTGGGGCAGATGTAGGGCATATCTATGGGGCAGGAGCTGCTGCGGGGCTGATTTGGGTCAGATCTATGGTTCAGCAGCTGCTGTGGGGCACATGTGGGTCAGATCTATGGGGCAGAAGCTGCTGTGGGGCTGATGTGGGTCAGATCTATGGGGCAGGAGCTGCTGTGGGTCAGATCTATGGGGCAGGAACAGATGTGGGCCTGATGTTGGTCTGATCTATGGGGCAGGAGCTGCTGTGTTGCAGATGTGGGTCAGATCTATTGTGCAGGAGCTGCTGTGGGGCAGATATAGGGCATATCTATGGGGCAGGAGCTGCTGTGAGGCTGATGGGTGTTAGATTTATGGGGAGGAGCTGATGTGGTGCAGATGTGGGTCAGAGCTATGGGGCAGGAGCTGCTGTGGTTAAGATCTATTTGGCAGGATCTGCTGTGGGGCAGATTTGGGTGAGATCTATGGGGCAGGAGCTGCAGTGGAGATGATGTACGTCAGATCTATGGGGCAGGAGCTACTGTGGGGCTGCTGTGGGTCAAATCAATGGGGCAGAGCTGCTCTTGGGAACATGTGGGTCAGATCTATGGGGCAGGAGCTGCTGTGGGGCTGATGTGGGTCAGATCTATAGGGCAGGAGCTGCTGTGCGACAGATGTGGTTCAGATCTATGAGGCAGGAGCTGCTGTGGGGCTGATGTGGGTCAGGTCCTTGGGGCTGAAGCTGCTGTGGGTCATATCTATTGGGCAGCAGCTGCTTTACATATGATGTGTGTCAGATCTATGGGGCAGGAGCTGCTGTGGGCCTGATGTGCGTTAGATCTACGGGGCAGGAGCTGTTGTGGGGCTGATGGGGGTCAGATCTATGGGGCAGGAGCTACTGTGGGGCTGATGGGGGTCAGATCTATGGGGCAGGAGCTACTGTGGGGCTGATGTTGGTCTCATCTATGGGGCAGGAGCTGCTGTGCGACAGATGTGTGTCAGATCTATGGGGCAGGTGCTGCTGTGCGACATATGTGTGTCAGATCTATGGGGCAGGAGCTGCTGTGGGGCTGATGTGGGAAAGATCTATGGGGCAGGAGATGCTTTGGGGCAGATGTGGGTCAGATCTATGGGGCAGGAGCTGCTGTGGTGCTGATGTGGGTCAGATCCTTGGGGCTGAAGCTGCTGTGGGTCATATCTAATGGGCAGCAGCTGCTTTACATATGATGTGTGTCAGATCTATGGGGCACGAGCTGCTGTGGGGCTGATGTTGGTCTGATCTATGGGGCAGGAGCTGCTGCGGGGCTGATGGGGGTCAGATCTATGAGGCAGGAGCTGCTGTGGGGCTGATGTGGGTCAGATCTATGGGGCAGGAGCTGTTGTGGGGCTGATGGGGGTCAGATCTATGGGGCAGGAGATGCTGTGGGTCAGATCTATGGGGCAGGAGCTGCTGTGGGGCAGATGAGGGACATATCTATGGTGCAAAATATGCTGTTGGACTGATGTGGGTCAGATCTATGAGTTTGGAGCTCCTGTGGGGCACATGTGTGTCAGATCCATGGGCCAGGAGCTGCTGCGGGGCTGATTTGGGTCAGATCTATGGGTCAGGAGCTGCTGTGGGGCTGATGTGGGTCAGATCTATGGGGCAGGAGCTGCTGTGGGTCAGATCTATGGGGCAGGAACAGATGTGGGCCTGATGTTGGTCAGATTTATGGAGCAGGAGCTGCTGTGTTGCAGATGTGGGTCAGATCTATGGTGCAGGAGCTGCTGTGGGGCAGATGTAGGGCTTATCTATGGGGCAGGAGCTGCTGTGAGGCTGATGGGTGTTAGATCTATGGGGAGGAGCTGCTGTGGTGCAGATGTGGGTCAGAGCTATGGGGCAGGAGCTGCTGTGTGGCAGATGTGGGTCAGATCTATGGTGTAGGAGCTGCTGTGGGGCTGATGTGGGTCAGATCTACGGGGGAGGAGATGCTTTGGGGCAGATTTTAGTCAGATCTATGGGGCAGGAGTTGCTGTGGGTCTGATGTGGGTCAGATCCTTGGGGCTGATGCTGCTGTGGGTCATATCTATTGGGCAGCAGCTGCTTTACATATGATGTGTGTCAGATCTATGGGGCAGGAGCTGCTCGGCGGCGGCTGCTAGAGGTCGCTGCCTATGCGGCTCGACGAGGTCGGCACAGTCTACCCGGCTCAGGGCGTGCCGTGCTGCTCGGCGGCGGCTGCTACAGGTCGCTGCCTATGCGGCTCGACTAGGTCGGCACGGTCTACCCGGCTCCGAGCGGGCCGTGGTGCTCGGCGGCGGCTGCTAGAGGTCGCTGCCTATGCGGCTCGACTAGGTCGGCATGGTGTACCCGGCTCCGAGCGAGCCGTGTTGCTCGGCGGCGGCTGCTAGAGGTCGCTGCCTATGCGGCTCGACTAGGTCGGCACGGTCTACCCAGCTCAGGGCAGGCCGTGGTGCTCGGCAGCGGCTGCTAGAGGTCGCTGCCTATGCGGCTCGACTAGGTCGGCACGGTCTACCCGGCTCCGAGCGGGCCGTGGTGCTTGGCGGCGGCTACTAGAGGTCGCTGCCTATGCGGCTCGACCAGGTCGGCACGGTCTACCCTGCTCCGAGCGGGCCGTGGTGCTCGGCGGCGGCTGCTAGAGGTCGCTGCCTATGCGGCTCGACTAGGTCGGCACGGTCTACCCGGCTCAGGGCGTGCCGTGCTGCTCGGCGGCGGCTGCTAGAGGTCGCTGCCTATGCGGCTTGACTAGGTCGACACGGTCTACACGGCTCCGAGCGGGCCGTGGTGCTCGGCGGCGGCTGCTAGAGGTCGCTGCCTATGCGGCTCGACTAGGTCGGCACAGTCTACTCGGCTCCGAGCGGGCCGTGGTGCTCGGCGGCGGCTGCTAGAGGTCGCTGCCTATGCGGCTCGCCTAGGTCGGCACGGTCTACCCGGCTCCGAGCGGGCCGTGGTGCTCGGCGGCGGATGCTAGAGGTCGCTGCCTATGCGGCTCGACTAGGTCGGCACGGTCTACCCGGCTCCGAGCGGACCGTGGTGCTCGGCGGCGGCGGCTAGGGGTCGCTGCCCGTGCCTCTTGCGTGTAGCTGCCAGGTCTACCCGCTTTCGGCTAGGCTTTGCAGCCCTGTGAGATGGGGGGGCGCTAAAGCTTCGGAGCTTGCTGGGGGGTCGCTGTAGTTTCTTACCTACCGCTACGTCGACGTAGAGCGCCGCTTACCCTCGGCGCCGCTGCCGGTAGTCGGCGCCGTTCTTTTCCGAATCCGTTTTTTCTTACGCCTTCCGTTTTCGTCTGCAGGAGCGAGCGCGTGCTCGTCTCCAGAGGCGGCAACGAGCGGGCGCAGGCGAGCGCGGTTGAGCGCCGGGCTGTGGATTTTTTCGGTTGCGGCTTCCCGCCGCTCTTTCGCCATCCCTCGCTACGCGGCCTGCCCGCAGTCCGGATTTCCGGCTCGAACGGACCCCGCTCAAGTGCGCCGGCACGGTCCAACCGCTCCCGGCGGGCACCGCTCGGCTCGGACGTTCCTCGGAATCAGCCAAATGTCGCTCCCGTGGCGTCTCCGCAGGCAAAAACGCATAGCCGGCGCCGCAAAGCTCGCGAGCCGCACCGAGCCGGGGAAACCGTGCCGTGGAGCAGCTGTGGGGCTGATGTGGGTGAGATCTATGGGGTAGGAGCTGCTGTGCGGCTGATGTGGGTCAGATCTATGGGCAGGAGCTGATGTAGGGAAGATTTGGGTCTGATCTATGGGTTAGGAACTGCTGTGGTTCAGATCTATGGGGCAGGAGCAGCTGTGGGGCACATGTGGGTCAGATCTATGGGTTAGGTGCTGCTTTGGGGAAAATGTGGGTCAGATCTATGGGGCAGGAGCTGCTGTGGGTCAGATTTGGGTCAGATCTATGGGGCAGGAGCTGCTGTGGGTCAGATTTATGAGTCAGGAGCTGCTGGGTGACTGATGTGGGTCAGATCTATGGGGCAGGAGCTGCTGTGGGGCATATGTGGGTCAGATCTATATGGCAGGAGCTGCTGTGGGGCACATGTGGGTCAGACCTATGGGGCAGGTGCTGCTGTGCGACATATGTGGGTCAGATCTATGGGGCAGGAGTTGCTGTGGGGCAGATGAGGGACATATCTATGGTGCAAAATCTGCTGTTGGACTGATGTGGGTCAGATCTATGAGTTTGGAGCTGCTGTGGGGCACATGTGGGTCAGATCTATGGGCCAGGAGCATCTGCGGGGCTGATTTGGGTCAGATCTATGGTTCAGCAGCTGCTGTGGAGCACATGTGGGTCAGAGCTATGGGGCAGGAGCTGCTGTGGGGCAGAAGTGGGTAAGATCTATGGGGCAGGAGCTGCTGTGTGGCAGATGTGGGTCAGATCTATGGGGCAGGAGCTGCTGTGTGTCAGATTTGGGTCAGATCTATGGGGCAGGAGCTGCTGTGGGGCTGATGTGGGTTAGATCTATGGGGCAGGAGCTGTTGTGGGGCTGATGGGGGTCAGATCTATGGGGCAGGATCTGCTGTGGGGCTGATGTGGGAAAGATCTATGGGGCAGGAGATGGTTTGGGGCAGATGTGGGTCAGATCTATAAGGCAGGAGTTGCTGTGGGGCTGATGTGGGTCAGATCCTTGGGGCTGAAGCTGCTGTGGGTCATATCTATTGGGCAGCAGCTGCTTTACATATGATGTGTGTCAGATCTATGGGGCAGGAGATACTGTGGGGCTGATGTGGGTTAGATCTATGGGGCAGGAGCTGCTGCGGGGCTGATTTGGGTCAGATCTATGGGGAAGGAGCTACTGTGGGGCAGATGGGGTTCAGGTCTATTGGGCAGGAGCTACTGTGGGGCTGATGTTGGTCTGATCTATGGGGCAGGAGCTGCTGTGCGACAGATGTGGGTCAGATCTATGGGGCAGGTGCTGCTGTGCGACATATGTGGGTCAGATCTATGGTGCAGGAGCTGCTGTGGTTAAGATCTATTTGGCAGGATCTGCTGTGGGGCAGATTTGGGTGAGATCTATGGGGCAGGAGCTGCAGTGGAGATGATGTACGTCAGATCTATGGGGCAGGAGCTGCTGTGGGGCTGCTGTGGGTCAAATCAATGGGGCCGAGCTGCTCTTGGGAACATGTGGGTCAGATCTATGGGGCAGGAGCTGCTGTGGGGCTGATGTGGGTCAGGTCCTTGGGTCTGAAGCTGCTGTGGGTCATATCTATTGGGCAGCAGCTGCTTTACATATGATGTGTGTCAGATCTATGGGGCAGGAGCTGCTGTGGGCCTGATGTGCATTAGATCTACGGGGCAGGAGCTGTTGTGGGGCTGATGGGGGTCAGATCTATGGGGCAGGTGCTGCTGTGTGACATATGTGTGTTAGATCTATGGGGCAGGATCTGCTGTGGGGCTGATGTGGGAAAGATCTATGGGGCAGGAGATGCTGTTGGGCAGATGTGGGTCAGATCTATGGGGCAGGAGCTGCTGTGGGGCTGATGTGGGTCAGATCCTTGGGGCTGAAGCTGCTGAGGGTCGTATCTAATGGGCAGCAGCTGCTTTACATATGATGTGTGTCAGATCTATGGGGCAGGAGCTGCTGTGGGCCTGATGTGCGTTAGATCTACGGGGCAGGAGCTGTTGTGGGGCTGATGGGGGTCAGATCTATGGGGCAGGTGCTGCTGTGCGACATATGTGTGTTAGATCTATGGGGCAGGATCTGCTGTGGGGCTGATGTGGGAAAGATCTATGGGGCAGGAGATGCTGTTGGGCAGATGTGGGTCAGATCTATGGGGCAGGAGCTGCTGTGGGGCTGATGTGGGTCAGATCCTTGGGGCTGAAGCTGCTGAGGGTCGTATCTAATGGGCAGCAGCTGCTTTACATATGATGTGTGTCAGATCTATGGGGCAGGAGCTGCTGTGGGGCTGATGTTGGTCTGATCTATGGGGCAGGAGCTGCTGCGGGGCTGATGGGGGTCAGATCTATGGGGCAGGAGCTGCTGTGGGGCTGATGTGGGTCAGATTTATGGGGCAGGAGCTGTTGTGGGGCTACTAGGTGTTAGATCTATGGGCCAGGAGCTGCTGTGGGTCAGATCTATGGGGCAGGAGCTGCTGTGGGGCAGATGTGGGTCAGATCTATGGGGCAGGAGCTGCTGTGGGTCAGATCTATGGGGCAGGAACAGATGTGGGCCTGATGTTGGTCAGATTTATGGAGCAGGATCTGCTGTGTTGCAGATGTGGGTCAGATCTATGGTGCAGGAGCTGCTGTGGGGCAGATATAGGGCATATCTATGGGGCAGGAGCTGCTGTGAGGCTGATGGGTGTTAGATCTATGGGGAGGAGCTGCTGTGGTGCAGATGTGGGTCAGAGCTATGGGGCAGGAGCTGCTGTGGAGCAGAAGTGGGTAAGATCTATGGGGTAGGAGATGGTGTGTGGCAGATGTGGGTCAGATCTATGGTGTAGGAGCTGCTGTGGGGCTGATGTGAGTGAGATCTATGGAGTAGGAGCTGCTGTGCAGCTGATGTGGGTCAGATCTATGGGCAGGAGCTCATGTAGGGAAGATTTGGGTCTGATCTATGGGTTAGGAACTGCTGTGGTTCAGATCTATGGGGCAGGAGCAGCTGTGGGGCACATGTGGGTCAGATCTATGGGTTAGGTGCTGCTTTGGGGAAAATGTGGGTCAGATCTATGGGGCAGGAGCTGCTGTGGGTCAGATTTGGGTCAGATCTATGGGGCAGGAGCTGCTGTGGGTCAGATTTATGAGTCAGGAGCTGCTGTGTGGCTGATGTGGGTCAGATCTATGGGGCAGGAGCTGCTGTGGGGCCGATGTTGGTCTGATCTATGGGACAGGAGCTGCTGTGCGACAGATGTGTGTCAGATCTATGGGGCAGGTGCTGCTGTGCGACATATGTGGGTCAGATCTATGGGGCAGGAGCTGCTGTGAGGCTGATGTGGGTTAGATCTATGGGGCAGGAGCTGCTGTGGGGCAGAAGTGGGTAAGATCTATGGGGCAGGAGATGCTGTGTGGCAGATGTAGGGCTTATCTATGGGGCAGGAGCTGCTGTGGGTCAGATTTGGGTCAGATCTATGGGGCAGGAGCTGCTGTGGGTCAGATTTGGGTCAGATCTATGGGGCAGGAGCTGTTGTGGGGCTGATGGGGGTCAGATCTATGGGGCAGGATCTGCTGTGGGGTTGATGTGGGAAAGATCTATGGGGCAGGAGATGGTTTGGGGCAGATGTGGGTCAGATCTATGGGGCAGGAGTTGCTGTGGGGCTGATGTGGGTCAGATCCTTGGGGCTGAAGCTGCTGTGGGTCATATCTATTGGGCAGCAGCTGCTTTACATATGATGTGTGTCAGATCTATGGGGCAGGAGATACTGTGGGGCTGATGTTGGTCTGATCTATGGGGCAGGAGCTGCTGCGGGGCTGATTTGGGTCAGATCTATGGGGCAGGAGCTGCTGTGGGGCTGATGTGGGTTAGATCTATGGGGCAAGAGCTGTTGTGGGGCTGATGGGGGTCAGATCTATGGGGCAGGAGCTACTGTGGGGCTGATGGGGGTCTGATCTATGGGGCAGGAGCTGCTGTGCGACAGATGTGGGTCAGATCTATGGGGCAGGTGCTGCTGTGCGACATATGTGGGTCAGATCTATGGGGCAGGATCTGGTGTGGGGCTGATGTGGGAAAGATCTATGGGGCAGGAGATGCTTTGGGGCAGATGTGGGTCAGATCTATGGGGCAGGAGTTGCTGTGGGGCTGATGTGTGTCAGATCCTTGGGGCTGAAGCTGCTGTGGGTCATATCTATTGGGCAGCAGCTGCTTTACATATGATGTGTGTCAGATCTATGGGGCAGGAGCTGCTCGGCGGCGGCTGCTAGAGGTCGCTGCCTATGCGGCTCGACTAGGTCTGCACGGTCTACCCGGCTCCTAGCGGGCCGTGGTGCTCGGCGGCGGGTGCTAGAGGTCGCTGCATATGCGGCTCGACTAGGTCGGCACGGTCTACCCGGCTCCGAGGGGCCGTGGTGCTCGGCGGCGGCTGCTAGAGGTCGCTGCCTATGCGGCTCGACTAGGTCGGCACGGTCTACCCGGCTCTGAGTGGGTCGTGGTGCTTGGCGGCGGCTGCTGGAGGTCACTGCCTATGCGGCTCGACCAGGTCGGCACGGTCTACCCGGCTCCGAGCGAGCCGTGGTGCTCGGCTGCGGCTGCTAGAGGTCGCTGCCTATGCGGCTCGCATAGGTCGGCACGGTCTACCCGGCTCAGGGCGTGCCGTGCTGCTCGGCGGCGGCTGCTAGAGGTCGCTGCCTATGCGGCTTGACTAGGTCGGCACGGTCTACCCGGCTCCGAGCGGGCCGTGTTGCTCGGCGGCGGCTGCTAGAGGTCGCTGCCTATGCAGCTCGCCTAGGTCGGCACGGTCTACCCGGCTCCGAGCGGGCCGTGGTGCTCGGCGGCGGCTGCTAGAGGTCGCTGCCGATGCGGCTCGACTAGGTCGGCATGGTGTACCCGGCTCCGAGCGAGCCGTGGTGCTCGGCGGCGGCTGCTAGAGGTCGCTGCCTATGCGGCTCGACTAGGTCGGCACGGTCTACCCGGCTCAGGGCAGGCCGTGGTGCTCGGTGGCGGCTGCTAGAGGTCGCTGCCTATGCGGCTCGACTAGGTCGGCACGGTCTACCCGGCTCCGAGCGGGCCGTGGTGCTTGGCGGCGGCTACTAGAGGTCGCTGCCTATGCGGCTCGACCAGGTCGTCACGGTCTACCCTGCTCCGAGCGGGCCGTGGTGCTCGGCGGCGGCTGCTAGAGGTCGCTGCCTATGCGGCTCGACTAGGTCGGCACGGTCTACCCGGCTCCGAGCGGGCCGTGGTGCTCCGCGGCGGCTGCTAGAGGTCTCTGCCTATGCGGCTAGACTAGGTCGGCACGGTCTACTCGGCTCCGAGCGGACCGTGGTGCTCGGTGGCGGCGGCTAGGTGTCCCTGCCCGTGCCTCTTGCGTGTAGCTGCCAGGTCTACCCGCTTTCGGCTAGGCTTTGCAGCCCTGTGAGATGGGGGGGCGCTAAAGCTTCGGAGCTTGCTGGGGGGTCGCTGTAGTTTCTTACCTACCGCTATGTCGACGTAGAGCGCCGCTTACCCTCGGCGCCGCTGCCGGTAGTCGGCGCCGTTCTTTTCCGAAGCCGTTTTTTCTTACGCCTTCCGTTTTCGTCTGCAGGAGCGAGCGCGTGCTCGTCTCCAGAGGCGGCAACGAGCGGGCGCAGGCGAGCGCGGTTGAGCGCCGGGCTGTGGATTTTTTCGGTTGCGGCTTCCCGCCGCTCTTTCGCCATCCCTCGCTACGCGGCCTGCCCGCAGTCCGGATTTCCGGCTCGAACGGACCCCGCTCAAGTGCGCCGGCACGGTCCAACCGCTCCCGGCGGGCACCGCTCGGCTCGGACGTTCCTCGGAATCAGCCAAATGTCGCTCCCGTGGCGTCTCCGCAGGCAAAAACGCATAGCCGGCGCCGCAAAGCTCGCGAGCCGCACCGAGCCGGGGAAACCGTGCCGTGGAGCAGCTGTGGGGCTGATGTGGGTGAGATCTATGGGGTAGGAGCTGCTGTGCGGCTGATGTGGGTCAGATCTATGGGCAGGAGCTGATGTAGGGAAGATTTGGGTCTGATCTATGAGGCAGGAGCTGCTGTGGGTCAGATTTATGAGTCAGGAGCTGCTGTGTGGCTGATGTGGGTCAGATCTATGGGGCAGGAGCTGCTGTGTGGCTGATGTGGGTCAGATCTATGGGGCAGGATCTGCTGTGGGGCTGATGTGGGAAAGATCTATGGGGCAGGAGATGCTTTAAGGCAGATGTGGGTCAGATCTATGGGGCAGGAGCTGCTGTGGGGCTGATGTGGGTCAGATCCTTGGGGCTGAAGCTGCTGTGGGTCATATCTAATGGGCAGCAGCTGCTTTAAATATGATGTGTGTCAGATCTATGGGGCAGGAGCTGCTGTGGGCCTGATGTGGGTTAGATCTATGGGGCAGGAGCTGTTGTGGGGCTGATGGGGGTCAGATCTATGGGGCAGGAGCTACTGTGGGGCACATGTGGGTCAGACCTATGGGGCAGAAGCTGAAGAGGGGATGATGTAGGTCAGATCTATGGGGCAGGAGTTGCTGTGGGGCAGATGAGGGACATACCTATGGTGCAAAATCTGCTGTTGGACTGATGAGGGTCAGATCTATGAGTTTGGAGCTGCTGTGGGGCACATGTGGGTCAGATCTATGGGCCAGGATCTGCTGCGGGGCTGATTTGGGTCAGATCTATAAGGCAGGAGCTGCTGTGGGGCACATGTGGGTCAGATCTATGGGGCAGGAGCTGCTGTGGGTCAGATCTATGGGGCAGGAACAGATGTGGGCCTGATGTTGGTCAGATTTATGGAGCAGGAGCTGCTGTGTTGCAGATGTGGGTCAGATCTATGGTGCAGGAGCTGCTGTGGGGCAGATATAGGGCATATCTATGGGGCAGGAGCTGCTGTGAGGCTGATGGGTGTTAGATCTATGGGGAGGTGCTGCTGTGGTGCAGATGTGGGTCAGAGCTATGGGGCAGGAGGTGCTGTGGGGCAGGAGTGGGTAAGATCTATCGGGTAGGAGATGGTGTGTGGCAGATGTGGGTCAGATCTATGGTGTAGGAGCTGCTGTGGGGCTGATGTGGGTCAGATCTGTGGGGCAGGAGCTGCTGTGGTTAAGATCTATTTGGCAGGATCTGGTGTGGGGCAGATTTGGGTCAGATCTATGGGGCAGGAGCTGCTGTGGGTCTGAAGTGGGTCAAATCAATGGGGCAGAGCTGCTCTTGGGAACATGTGGGTCAGATCTATGGGGCAGGAGCTGCTGTGGGGCTGATGTGGGTCAGATCTATGGGGCAGGAGCTACTGTGGGGCTGATGTTGGTCTGATCTATGGGGCAGGAGCTGCTGCGGGGCTGATTTGGGTCAGATCTATGGGGCAGGAGCTGCTGTGGGGCTGATGTGGGTTAGATCTATGGGGCAGGAGCTGTTGTGGGGCTGATTTGGGTCAGATCTATGGGGCAGGAGCTACTGTGGGTCAGATTTATGAGTCAGGAGCTGCTGTGTGGCTGATGTGGGTCAGATCTTTGGGGCAGGAGCTGCTGTGGGGCATATGTGGGTCAGATCTATATGGCAGGAGCTGCTGTGGGGCACATGTGGGTCAGACCTATGGGGCAGGAGTTGCTGTGGGGCAGATGAGGGACATATCTATGGTGCAAAATCTGCTGTTGGACTGATCTGGGTCAGATCTATGAGTTTGGAGCTGCTGTGGGGCACATGTGGGTCAGATCTATGGGCCAGGAGCTGCTGTGGGTCTGATGTGGGACAGATCTGTGGGGCAGGAGCTGCTGTGGGGCTGCTGTGGGTTAGATCTATGGGGCAGGAGCTGCTGTGGGTCATATCTATTGGGCAGCAGCTGCTTTACATATGATGTGTGTCAGATCTATGGGGCCGGAGCTGCAGTGGGGCCGATGGGGGTCAGATCTATGGGGCAGGAGCTACTCTGGGGCTGATGTGGGTCAAATCAATGGGGCAGAGCTGCTCTTGGGAACATGTGGGTCAGATCTATGGGGCAGGAGCTGCTTTGGGGCAGATGTGGGTCAGATCTATGGGTCAGCAGCTGCTGTGGGTCTGCTGTGGGTCAGATCTATGGGGCAGGAACAGATGTGGGCCTGATGTTGGTCAGATTTATGGAGCAGGAGCTGCTGTGTTGCAGATGTGGGTCAGATCTATGGTGCAGGAGCTGCTGTGGGGCAGATGTAGGGCTTATCTATGGGGCAGGAGCTGCTGTGAGGCTGATGGGTGTTAGATCTATGGGGAGGAGCTGCTGTGGTTCAGATGTGGGTCAGAGCTATGGGGCAGGAGCTGCTGTGGGGCAGAAGTGGGTAAGATCTATGGGGTAGGAGATGGTGTGTGGCAGATGTGGGTCAGATCTATGGTGTAGGAGCTGCTGTGGGGCTGATGTTGGTCAGATCTATGGGGCAGGAGCTGCTGTGGTTAAGATCTATTTGGCAGGATCTGCTGTGGGGAATATTTGGGTCAGATCTATGGGGCAGGAGCTGCTGTGTGGCAAATGTGGGTCAGATCTATGGGGCAGGAGCTGCTGTGGGGCTGATGTTGGTCTGATCTATGGGGCAGGAGATGCTTTGGGGCAGATGTGTGTCAGATCTATGGGGCAGGAGCTGTTGTGGGGCTGATGGGGGTCAGATCTATGGGGCAGGAGATGCTGTGTGTCAGATCTATGGGGCAGGAGCTGCTGTGGGGAACATGTGGGTCAGGTCTATGGGGCAGGAGCTGCTGTGCGACATATGTGGGTCAGATCTATGGGGCAGGATCTGCTGTGGGGCTGATGTGGGACAGATCTATGGGTCAGCAGCTGCTGTGGGTCTGATGTGGGTCAGATCTATGGGGCAGGAGCTGCTGTGGGGCAGATATGGGTCAGATCTATGGGGCAGGATCTGCTGTGGGGCACATTTGGGTCAGATCTATGGGGCAGGAGCTGCTGTGGGGCTGATGTGGGTCAGATCTATGGGGCAGGAGCTGCTGTGTGGCAAATGTGGGTCAGATCTATGGGGCAGGAGCTGCTGTGGGTCAGATCTATGGGGCAGGAACAGATGTGGGCCTGATGTTGGTCAGATTTATAGAGCAGGAGCTGCTGTGTTTCAGATGTGGGTCAGATCTATGGTGCAAGAGCTGCTGTGGGGCAGATGTATGGCATATCTATGGGGCAGGAGCTGCTGTGAGGCTGATGGGTGTTTGATCTATGGGGAGGAGCTGCTGTAGGGCTGATGTGGGTCATATCTATTGGGCAGCAGCTGCTTTACATATGATGTGTGTCAGATCTATGGGGCAGGAGCTGCTGTGGGGCTGCTGTGGGTTAGATCTATGGGGCAGGAGCTGCTGTGGGTCATATCTATTGGGCAGCAGCTGCTTTACATATGATGTGTGTCAGATCTATGGGGCCGGAGCTGCTGTGGGGCAGATATAGGGCATATCTATGGGGCAGGAGCTACTCTGGGGCTGATGTGGGTCAAATCAATGGGGCAGAGCTGCTCTTGGGAACATGTGGGTCAGATCTATGGGGCAGGAGATGCTGTGGGTCAGATCTATGGGGCAGGAGCTGCTGTGGGGAACATGTGGGTCAGGTCTATGTGGCAGGAGCTGCTGTGGGGCAGATGTGGGTCAGATCTATGGGTCAGCAGCTGCTGTGGGTCTGCTGTGGGTCAGATCTATGGGGCAGGAACAGATGTGGGCCTGATGTTGGTCAGATTTATGGAGCAGGAGCTGCTGTGTTGCAGATGTGGGTCAGATCTATGGTGCAGGAGCTGCTGTGGGGCAGATGTAGGGCTTATCTATGGGGCAGGAGCTGATGTGAGGCTGATGGGTGTTAGATCTATGGGGAGGAGCTGCTGTGGTTCAGATGTGGGTCAGAGCTATGGGGCAGGAGCTGCTGTGGGGCAGAAGTGGGTAAGATCTATGGGGTAGGAGATGGTGTGTGGCAGATGTGGGTCAGATCTATGGTGTAGGAGCTGCTGTGGGGCTGATGTGGGTCAGATCTATGGGGCAGGAGCTGCTGTGGTTAAGACCTATTTGGCAGGATCTGCTGTGGGGAATATTTGGGTCAGATCTATGGGGCAGGAGCTGCTGTGTGGCAAATGTGGGTCAGATCTATGGGGCAGGAGCTGCTGTGGGGCTGATGTTGGTCTGATCTATGGGGCAGGAGATGCTTTGGGGCAGATGTGTGTCAGATCTATGGGGCAGGAGCTGTTGTGGGGCTGATGGGGGTCAGATCTATGGGGCAGGAGATGCTGTGTGTCAGATCTATGGGGCAGGAGCTGCTGTGGGGAACATGTGGGTCAGGTCTATGGGGCAGGAGCTGCTGTGCGACATATGTGGGTCAGATCTATGGGGCAGGATCTGCTGTGGGGCTGATGTGGGACAGATCTATGGGTCAGCAGCTGCTGTGGGTCTGATGTGGGTCAGATCTATGGGGCAGGAGCTGCTGTGGGGCAGATATGGGTCAGATCTATGGGGCAGGATCTGTTGTGGGGCACATTTGGGTCAGATCTATGGGGCAGGAGCTGCTGTGGGGCTGATGTGGGTCAGATCTATGGGGCAGGAGCTGCTGTGTGGCAAATGTGGGTCAGATCTATGGGGCAGGAGCTGCTGTGGGTCAGATCTATGGGGCAGGAACAGATGTGGGCCTGATATTGGTCAGATTTATAGAGCAGGAGCTGCTGTGTTTCAGATGTGGGTCAGATCTATGGTGCAGGAGCTGCTGTGGGGCAGATGTATGGCATATCTATGGGGCAGGAGCTGCTGTGAGGCTGATGGGTGTTTGATCTATGGGGAGGAGCTGCTGTGGGGTTGATGTGGGTTAGATCTATGGGGCAGGAGCTGCTGTGCGACAGATGTGGGTCAGATCTATGGGGCAGGAGCTACAGTGGGGCTGACGTTGGTCTGATCTATGGGGCAGGAGCAGCTGTGCGACAGATGTGGGTCAGATCTATGGGGCAGGTGCTGCTGTGCGACATATGTGGGTTAGATCTATGGGGCAGGAGCTGTTGTGGGTCATATCTATTGGGCAGCAGCTGCTTTACATATGATGTGTGTCAGATCTATGGGGCAGGAGCTGCAGTGGGGCTAATGGTGATCAGATCTATGGGGCAGGAGCTACTGTTGGGCTGATGTGGGTCAAATCAATGGGGCAGAGCTGCTCTTGGGAACATGTGGGTCAGATCTATGAGGCAGGAGCTGCTGTAGGGCTGATGTGGGTCAGATCTATAGGGCAGGAGCTGCTGTGGGTCATATCTATTGGGCAGCAGCTGCTTTACATATGATGTGTGTCAGATCTATGGGGCAGGAGCTGCTGTGGGGCTGATGTGGGTTAGATCTATGGGGCAGGAGCTGTTGTGGGGCTGATGGGGGTCAGATCTATGGGGCAGGAGCTACTGTGGGGCTGATGGGGGTCAGATCTATGGGGCAGGAGCTACTGTGGGGCTGATGTTGGTCTGATCTATGGGGCAGGAGCTGCTGTGCGACAGATGTGGGTCAGATCTATGGGGCAGGAGCTGCTTTGCGACAGATGTGGGTCAGATCTATGGGGCAGGTGCTGCTGTGGGGCTGATGTGGGTCAGATCTATGGGGCAGGAGCTGCTGTGGTTAAGATCTATTTGGCAGGATCTGCTGTGGGGAATATTTGGGTCAGATCTATGGGGCAGGAGCTGCTGTGTGGCAAATGTGGGTCAGATCTATGGGGCAGGAGCTGCTGTGGGGCTGATGTTGGTCTGATCTATGGGGCAGGAGATGCTTTGGGGCAGATGTGTGTCAGATCTATGGGGCAGGAGCTGTTGTGGGGCTGATGGGGGTCAGATCTATGGGGCAGGAGATGCTGTGTGTCAGATCTATGGGGCAGGAGCTGCTGTGGGGGACATGTGGGTCAGGTCTATGGGGCAGGAGCTACTGTGCGACATATGTGGGTCAGATCTATGGGGCAGGATCTGCTGTGGGGCTGATGTGGGACAGATCTATGGGTCAGCAGCTGCTGTGGGTCTGATGTGGGTCAGATCTATGGGGCAGGAGCTGCTGTGGCGCAGATATGGGTCAGATCTATGGGGCAGGAGCTGCTGTGGGGCACATTTGGGTCAGATCTATGGGGCAGGAGCTGCTGTGGGGCTGATGTGGGTCAGATCTATGGGGCAGGAGCTGCTGTGTGGCAAATGTGGGTCAGATCTATGGGGCAGGAGCTGCTGTGGGTCAGATCTATGGGGCAGGAACAGATGTGGGCCTGATGTTGGTCAGATTTATAGAGCAGGAGCTGCTGTGTTTCAGATGTGGGTCAGATCTATGGTGCAGGAGCTGCTGTGGGGCAGATGTAGGGCATATCTATGGGGCAGGAGCTGCTGTGAGGCTGATGGGTGTTTGATCTATGGGGAGGAGCTGCTGTAGGACTGATGTGGGTCATATCTATTGGGCAGCAGCTGCTTTACATATGATGTGTGTCAGATCTATGGGGCAGGAGCTGCTGTGGGGTTGATGTGGGTTAGATCTATGGGGCAGGAGCTGCTGTGCGACAGATGTGGGTCAGAGCTATGGGGCAGATGCTGCTGTGGGGCTGATGGGGGTCAGATCTATGGGGCAGGAGCTACAGTGGGGCTGATGTTGGTCTGATCTATGGGGCAGGAGCAGCTGTGCGACAGATGTGGGTCAGATCTATGGGGCAGGTGCTGCTGTGCGACATATGTGGGTTAGATCTATGGGGCAGGAGCTGCTGTGGGTCATATCTATTGGGCAGCAGCTGCTTTACATATGATGTGTGTCAGATCTATGGGGCAGGAGCTGCTGTGGGGCTGATGTGGGTTAGATCTATGGGGCAGGAGCTGTTGTGGGGCTGATGGGGGTCAGATCTATGGGGCAGGAGCTACTGTGGGGCTGATGGGGGTCAGATCTATGGGGCAGGAGCTACTGTGGGGCTGATGTTGGTCTGATCTATGGGGCAGGAGCTGCTTTGCGATAGATGTGGGTCAGATGTATGGGGCAGGTGCTGCTGTGCCACATATGTGGGTCAGATCTATGGGGCAGGAGCTGCTGTGCGACAGATGTGGGTCAGATCTATGGGTCAGCAGCTGCTGCGGGTTTGATGTGGGTCAGATCTATAGGGCAGGAGCTGCTGTGGGGCTGATGTGGGTCAGATCTATGGGGCAGGAGCTGCTGTGGGTCAGATCTATGGGGCAGGAACAGATGTGGGCCTGATGTTGGTCAGATTTATGGAGCAGGAGCTGCTGTGTTGCAGATGTGGGTCAGATCTATGGTGCAGGAGCTGCTGTGGGGCATATGTAGGGCATATCTATGGGGCAGGAGCTGCTGTGAGGCTGATGGGTGTTAGATCTATGGGGAGGAGCTGCTGTGGTGCAGATGTGGGTCAGAGCTATGGGGCAGGAGCTGCTTTGGGGCAGAAGTGGGTAAGATCTATGGGGTAGGAGATGGTGTGTGGCAGATGTGGGTCAGATCTATGGTGCAGGAGCTGCTGTGGGGCTGATGTGGGTCAGATCTGTGGGGCAGGAGCTGCTGTGGTTAAGATCTATTTGGCAGGATCTGCTGTGGGGCAGATTTGGGTCAGATCTATGGGGCAGGAGCTGCAGTGGAGATGATGTACGTCAGATCTATGGGGCAGGAGCTGCTGTGGGGCTGCTGTGGGTTAGATCTATGGGGCAGGAGCTGTTGTGGGTCATATCTATTGGGCAGCAGCTGCTTTACATATGATTTGTGTCAGATCTATGGGGCAGGAGCTGCAGTGGGGCTGATGAGGGTCAGATCTATGGGGCAGGAGCTACTGTGGGGCTGGTGTGGGTCAAATCAATGGGGCAGAGCTGCTCTTGGGAACATTTGGGTCAGATCTCTGAGGCAGGAGCTGCTATGGGGCTGATGTGGGTCAGATCTATGGGGCAGGAGCTGCTGTGGGGCTGATGTGGGTCTGGTCCTTGGGGCTGAAGCTGCTGTGGGTCATATCTATTGGGCAGCAGCTGCTTTACATATGATGTGTGTCAGATCTATGGGGCAGGAGCTGCTGTGGGGCTGATATGGGTCAGATCTATGGGTCAGCAGCTGCTGTGGGTCTGATGTGGGTCAGATCTATAGGGCAGGAGCTGCTGTGGGGCTGATGTGGGTCAGATCTATGGGGCAGGAGCTGCTGTGGGTCAGATCTATGGGGCAGGAACAGATGTGGGCCTGATGTTGGTCAGATTTATGGAGCTGGAGCTGCTGTGTTGCAGATGTGGGTCAGATCTATGGTGCAGGAGCTGCTGTGGGGCAGATATAGGGCATATCTTTGGGGCAGGACCTGCTGTGAGGCTGACGGGTGTTAGATCTATGGGGAGGAGCTGCTGTGGTGCAGATGTGTGTCAGATCTATGGGGCAGGAGCTGTTGTGGGGCTGATGGGGGTCAGATCTATGGGGCAGGAGCTGCTGTGCGACAGATGTGGGTCAGATCTATGGGGCAGGTGCTGCTGTGCGACATATGTGGGTCAGATCTATGGGGCAGGATCTGCTGTGGGGCTGATGTGGGAAAGATCTATGGGGCAGGAGATGCATTGGGGCAGATGTGGGTCAGATCTATGGGGCAGGAGTTGCTGTGGGGCTGATGTGGGTCAGATCCTTGGGGCTGAAGCTGCTGTGGGTCATATCTATTGGGCAGCAGCTGCTTTACATATGATGTGTGTCAGATCTATGGGGCAGGAGATACTGTGGGGCTGATGTTGGTCTGATCTATGGGGCAGGAGCTGCTGCGGGGCTGATTTGGGTCAGATCTATGGGGAAGGAGCTACTGTGGGGCAGATGGGGTTCAGGTCTATGGGGCAGGAGCTACTGTGGGGCTGATGTTGGTCTGATCTATGGGGCAGGAGCTGCTGTGCGACAGATGTGGGTCAGATCTATGGGGCAGGTGCTGCTGTGCGACATATGAGGGTCAGATCTATGGGGCAGGATCTGCTGTGGGGCTGATGTGGGAAAGATCTATGGGGCAGGAGATGCTTTGGGGCAGATGTGGGTCAGATCTATGGGGCAGGAGTTGCTGTGGGGCTGATGTGTGTCAGATCCTTGGGGCTGAAGCTGCTGTGGGTCATATCTATTGGGCAGCAGCTGCTTTACATATGATGTGTGTCAGATCTATGGGGCAGGAGCTGCTGTGGGCCTGATGTGGGTTAGATCTATGGGGCAGGAGCTGTTGTGGGGCTGATGGGGGTCAGATCTATGGGGCAGGAGCTACTGTGGGGCACATGTTGGTCTGACCTATGGGGAGAAGCTGCAGAGGGGATGATGTAGGTCAGATCTATGGGGCAGGAGTTGCTGTGGGGCAGATGAGGGACATATCTATGGTGCAAAATCTGCTGTTGGACTGATGTGGGTCAGATCTATGAGTTTGGAGCTGCTGTGGGGCACATGTGGGTCAGATCTATGGGGCAGGAGCTGCTGTGGTTAAGATCTATTTGGCAGGATCTGCTGTGGGGCAGATTTGGGTCAGATCTATGGGGCAAGAGCTGCTGTGTGGCAAATGTGGGTCAGATCTATGGGGCAGGAGCTGCTGTGGGTCAGATCTATGGGGCAGGAACAGATGTGGGCCTGATGTTGGTCAGATTTATGGAGCAGGAGCTGCTGTGTGGCAGATGTGGGTCAGATCTATGGTGTAGGAGCTGCTGTGGGGCTGATGTGGGTCAGATCTATGGGGCAGGTGCTGCTGTGCGACATATGTGGGTCAGATCTATGGGGCAGGATCTGCTGTGGGGCTGATGTGGGAAAGATCTATGGGGCAGGAGATACTTTGGGGCAGATGTGTGTCAGATCTATGGGGCAGGAGCTGCTGTGGGGCTGATGTGGGTTAGATCTATGGGGCAGGAGCTACTGTGGGGCATATGTGGGTCAGATCTATGGGCCAGGAGCTGCTTTGGGGCAGATTTTAGTCAGATCTATGGGGCAGGAGCTGCTGTGGGGCTGATGTGGGTCAGATCTATGGGGCAGGAGCTGCTGTGGGTCAGATCTATGGGGCAGGAACAGATGTGGGCCTGATGTTGGTCAGATTTATGGAGCAGGAGCTGCTGTGTTGAAGATGTGGGTCAGATCTATGGTGCAGGAGCTGCTGTGGGGCAGATATAGGGCATATCTATGGGGCAGGGGCTGCTGTGAGGCTGATGGGTGTTAGATCTATGGGGCAGGAGCTGCTGTGGTGCAGATGTTGGTCAGATCTATGGGGCAGGAGCTGCTGTGGGTCAGATTTGGGTCAGATCTATGGGGCAGGAGCTGCTGTGGGGCTGATGTGGGTTAGATCTATGGGGCAGGAGCTGTTGTGGGGCTGATGGGGGTCAGATCTATGGGGCAGGAGCTACTGTGGGGTAGATGGGGTTCAGGTCTATGGGGCAGGAGATACTGTGGGGCTGATGTTGGTCTGATCTATGGGGCAGGAGCTGCTGTGCGACAGATGTGGGTCAGATCTATAGGGCAGGTGCTGCTGTGCGACATATGTGGGTCAGATCTATGGGGCAGGTGCTGCTGTGCGACATATGTGGGTCAGATCTATGGGGCAGGATCTGCTGTGGGGCTGATGTGGGAAAGATCTATGGGGCAGGAGATGCTTTGGGGCAGATGTGGGTCAGATCTATGGGGCAGGAGCTGCTGTGCGACATATGTGGGTCAGATCTATGGGGCGGGATCTGCTGTGGGGCTGATGTGGGAAAGATCTATGGGGCAGGAGATACTTTGGGGCAGATGTGGGTCAGATCTATGGGGCAGGAGTTGCTGTGGGGCTGATGTGTGTCAGATCCTTGTGGCTGAAGCTGCTGTGGGTCATATCTATTGGGCAGCAGCTGCTTTACATATGATGTGTGACAGATCTATGGGGCAGGAGCTGCTGTGGGGCTGATGTTGGTCTGATCTATGGGGCAGGAGCTGTTGTGGGGCTGATGGGGGTCAGATCTATGGGGCAGGAGCTGCTGTGGGTCAGATCTATGGGGCAGGAACAGATGTGGGCCTGATGTTGGTCAGATTTATGGAGCAGGAGCTGCTGTGTTGCAGATGTGGGTCAGATCTATGGTGCAGGAGCTGCTGTGGGGCAGATGTAGGGCATATCTATGGGGCAGGAGCTGCTGTGAGGCTGATGGGTGTTAGATCTATGGGGAGGAGCTGCTGTGGTGCAGAAGTGGGTAAGATCTATGGGGCAGGAGCTGCTGTGGGGCAGAAGTGGGTAAGATCTATGGGGTAGGAGATGGTGTGTGGCAGATGTGGGTCAGATCTATGGTGTAGGAGCTGCTGTGGGGCTGATGTGGGTCAGATCTATTTGGCAGGATCTGCTGTGGGGAATATTTGGGTCAGATCTATGGGGCAGGAGCTGCTGTGTGACAAATGTGGGTCAGATCTATGGGGCAGGAGATGCTGTGGGTCAGTTCTATGGGGCAGGAACAGATGTGGGCCTGATGTTGGTCAGATTTATAGAGCAGGAGCTGCTGTGTTGCAGATGAGGGTCAGATCTATGGTGCAGGAGCTGCTGTGGGGCAAATGTAGGGCATATCTATGGGGCAGGAGCTGCTGTGAGGCTGATGGGTGTTGGATCTATGGGGAGGAGCTGCTGTGGCGCTGATGTGGGTCAGAGCTATGGGGCCGGAGCTGCAGTGGGGCCGATGGGGGTCAGATCTATGGGGCAGGAGCTACTGTGGGGCTGATGTGGGTCAAATCAATGGGGCAGAGCTGCTCTTGGGAACATGTGGGTCAGATCTATGGGGCAGGAGCTGCTGTGGGGCTGATGTGGGTCAGATCTATAGGGCAGGAGCTGCTGTGCGACAGATGTGGGTCAGATCTATGGGGCAGGAGCTACTGTGCGTCTGATGGGGGTCAGATCTACGGGGCAGGAGCTGCTGTGGGGCAGATGTGGGTTAGATCTATGGGGCAGGAGATGTTGTGGGGCTGATGGGGGTCAGATCTATGGGGCAGCAGATGCTGTGTGTCAGATCTATGGGGCAGGAGCTGCTGTGGGGAACATGTGGGTCAGGTCTATGGGGCAGGAGCTGCTGTGGGGCAGATGTGGGTCAGTTCTATGGGTCAGCAGCTTCTGTGGGTCTGATGTGGGTCAGATCTATGGGGCAGGAGCTGCTGTGGGTCTGTTGTGGGTCAGATCTATGGGGCAGGAGCTGCTGTGTGTCAGATCTATGGGGCAGGAACAGATGTGGGCCTGATGTTGGTCAGATTTATGGAGCAGGAGCTGCTTTGTTGCAGATGTGGGCAGATCTATGGGGCCGGAGCTGCAGTGGGGCTGATGGGGGTCAGATCTATGGGGCAGGATCTGCTGTGGGGCTGATGTGGGACAGATCTATGGGTCAGCAGCTGCTGTGGGTCTGATGTGGGTCAGATCTATAGGGCAGGAGCTGCTGTGGGGCAGATA
The DNA here is from genome assembly GCF_054131305.1 of Coturnix japonica. Taxonomy (NCBI): domain Eukaryota; kingdom Metazoa; phylum Chordata; class Aves; order Galliformes; family Phasianidae; genus Coturnix; species Coturnix japonica. The sequence goes on from NC_140683.1 coordinate 1,193,624, forward strand.
TGGGTCAGATCTATGGGGCAGGATCTGCTGTGGAATAGATTTGGGTCAGATCTATGGGGCAGGAGCTGCTGTGGGGCTGATGTGGGTCAGATTTATGCGGCAGGAGCTGCTGTGTGGCAAATGTGGGTCAGATCTATGGGGCAGGAGCTGCTGTGGGTCAGATCTATGGGGCAGGAACAGATGTGGGCCTGATGTTGGTCAGATTTATAGAGCAGGAGCTGTTGTGTTGCAGATGAGGGTCAGATCTATGGTGCAGGAGCTGCTGTGGGGCAGATGTAGGGCATATCTATGGGGCAGGAGCTGCTGTGAGGCTGATGGGTGTTGGATCTATGGGGAGGAGCTGCTGTGGTGTAGATGTGGGTCAGATCTATGGGGCCGGAGCTGCTGTGGGGCTGATGTGTGTTAGATCTATGGGGCAGGAGCTGCTGTGTGGCAGATGTGGGTCAGATCTACGGGGCAGGAGCTGCTGTGGGGCTGATGTGGGTTAGATCTATGGGGCAGGATCTGCTGTGGGGCTGATGTGGGTCAGATCTATGGGGCAGGAGCTACTTTAAGGCTGATGTGGGTTAGATCTATGGGGCAGGAGCTGCTGTGGGGCTGATGTGGGAAAGATCTATGGGGCAGGAGATGCTTTGGGGCAGATGTGGGTCAGATTGATGGGGCAGGAGCTGCTGTGGGGCTGTAGTGGGTCAGATCCTTAAGGCTGAAGCTGCTGTGGGTCATATCTATTGGGCAGCAGCTGCTTTACATATGATGTGTGTCAGATCTATGGGGCAGGAGCTGCTGTGGGGCTGATGTGGGAAAGATCTATGGGTCAGCAGCTGCTGTGGGTCTGATGTGGGTCAGATCTATGGGGCAGGAGCTGCTGTGGGGCAGATATGGGTCAGATCTATGGGGCAGGATCTGTTGTGGGGCACATTTGGGTCAGATCTATGGGGCAGGAGCTGCTGTGGTGCTGATGTGGGTCAGATCTATGGGGCAGGAGCTGCTGTGTGGCAAATGTGGGTCAGATCTATGGGGCAGGAGCTGCTGTGGGTCAGATCTATGGGGCAGGAACAGATGTGGGCCTGATATTGGTCAGATTTATAGAGCAGGAGCTGCTGTGTTTCAGATGTGGGTCAGATCTATGGTGCAGGAGCTGCTGTGGGGCAGATGTATGGCATATCTATGGGGCAGGAGCTGCTGTGAGGCTGATGGGTGTTTGATCTATGGGGAGGAGCTGCTGTAGGGCTGATGTGGGTCATATCTATTGGGCAGCAGCTGCTTTACATATGATGTGTGTCATATCTATGGGGCAGGAGCTGCTGTGGGGTTGATGTGGGTTAGATCTATGGGGCAGGAGCTGCTGTGCGACAGATGTGGGTCAGATCTATGGGGCAGATGCTGCTGTGGGGCTGATGGGGGTCAGATCTATGGGGCAGGAGCTACAGTGGGGCTGACGTTGGTCTGATCTATGGGGCAGGAGCAGCTGTGCGACAGATGTGGGTCAGATCTATGGGGCAGGTGCTGCTGTGCGACATATGTGGGTTAGATCTATGGGGCAGGAGCTGTTGTGGGTCATATCTATTGGGCAGCAGCTGCTTTACATATGATGTGTGTCAGATCTATGGGGCAGGAGCTGCAGTGGGGCTAATGGGGGTCAGATCTATGGGGCAGGAGCTACTGTGGGGCTGATGTGGGTCAAATCAATGGGGCAGAGCTGCTCTTGGGAACATGTGGGTCAGATCTATGAGGCAGGAGCTGCTGTAGGGCTGATGTGGGTCAGATCTATAGGGCAGGAGCTGCTGTGGGTCATATCTATTGGGCAGCAGCTGCTTTACATATGATGTGTGTCAGATCTATGGGGCAGGAGCTGCTGTGGGGCTGATGTGGGTTAGATCTATGGGGCAGGAGCTGTTGTGGGGCTGATGGGGGTCAGATCTATGGGGCAGGAGCTACTGTGGGGCTGATGGGGGTCAGATCTATGGGGCAGGAGCTACTGTGGGGCTGATGTTGGTCTGATCTATGGGGCAGGAGCTGCTGTGCGACAGATGTGGGTCAGATCTATGGGGCAGGAGCTGCTTTGCGACAGATGTGGGTCAGATCTATGGGGCAGGTGCTGCTGTGGGGCTGATGTGGGTCAGATCTATGGGGCAGGAGCTGCTGTGGTTAAGATCTATTTGGCAGGATCTGCTGTGGGGAATATTTGGGTCAGATCTATGGGGCAGGAGCTGCTGTGTGGCAAATGTGGGTCAGATCTATGGGGCAGGAGCTGCTGTGGGGCTGATGTTGGTCTGATCTATGGGGCAGGAGATGCTTTGGGGCAGATGTGTGTCAGATCTATGGGGCAGGAGCTGTTGTGGGGCTGATGGGGGTCAGATCTATGGGGCAGGAGATGCTGTGTGTCAGATCTATGGGGCAGGAGCTGCTGTGGGGAACATGTGGGTCAGGTCTATGGGGCAGGAGCTACTGTGCGACATATGTGGGTCAGATCTATGGGGCAGGAACTGCTGTGGGGCTGATGTGGGACAGATCTATGGGTCAGCAGCTGCTGTGGGTCTGATGTGGGTCAGATCTATGGGGCAGGAGCTGCTGTGGGGCAGATATGGGTCAGATCTATGGGGCAGGAGCTGCTGTGGGGCACATTTGGGTCAGATCTATGGGGCAGGAGCTGCTGTGGGGCTGATGTGGGTCAGATCTATGGGGCAGGAGCTGCTGTGTGGCAAATGTGGGTCAGATATATGGGGCAGGAGCTGCTGTGGGTCAGATCTATGGGGCAGGAACAGATGTGGGCCTGATGTTGGTCAGATTTATAGAGCAGGAGCTGCTGTGTTTCAGATGTGGGTCAGATCTATGGTGCATGAGCTGCTGTGGGGTAGATGTAGGGCTTATCTATGGGGCAGGAGCTGCTGTGAGGCTGATGGTTGTTTGATCTATGGGGAGGAGCTGCTGTAGGGCTGATGTGGGTCATATCTATTGGGCAGCAGCTGCTTTACATATGATGTGTGTCAGATCTATGGGGCAGGAGCTGCTGTGGGGTTGATGTGGGTTAGATCTATGGGGCAGGAGCTGCTGTGCGACAGATGTGGGTCAGATCTATGGGGCAGATGCTGCTGTGGGGCTGATGGGGGTCAGATCTATGGGGCAGGAGCTACAGTGGGGCTGATGTTGGTCTGATCTATGGGGCAGGAGCAGCTGTGCGACAGATGTGGGTCAGATCTATGGGGCAGGTGCTGCTGTGCGACATATGTGGGTTAGATCTATGGGGCAGGAGCTGCTGTGGGTCATATCTATTGGGCAGCAGCTGCTTTACATATGATGTGTGTCAGATCTATGGGGCAGGAGCTGCTGTGGGGCTGATGTGGGTTAGATCTATGGGGCAGGAGCTGTTGTGGGGCTGATGGGGGTCAGATCTATGGGGCAGGAGCTACTGTGGGGCTGATGGGGGTCAGATCTATGGGGCAGGAGCTACTGTGGGGCTGATGTTGGTCTGATCTATGGGGCAGGAGCTGCTTTGCGACAGATGTGGGTCAGATGTATGGGGCAGGTGCTGCTGTGCCACATATGTGGGTCAGATCTATGGGGCAGGAGCTGCTGTGCGACAGATGTGGGTCAGATCTATGGGTCAGCAGCTGCTGCGGGTTTGATGTGGGTCAGATCTATAGGGCAGGAGCTGCTGTGGGGCTGATGTGGGTCAGATCTATGGGGCAGGAGCTGCTGTGGGTCAGATCTATGGGGCAGGAACAGATGTGGGCCTGATGTTGGTCAGATTTATGGAGCAGGAGCTGCTGTGTTGCAGATGTGGGTCAGATCTATGGTGCAGGAGCTGCTGTGGGGCATATGTAGGGCATATCTATGGGGCAGGAGCTGCTGTGAGGCTGATGGGTGTTAGATCTATGGGGAGGAGCTGCTGTGGTGCAGATGTGGGTCAGAGCTATGGGGCAGGAGCTGCTTTGGGGCAGAAGTGGGTAAGATCTATGGGGTAGGAGATGGTGTGTGGCAGATGTGGGTCAGATCTATGGTGCAGAAGCTGCTGTGGGGCTGATGTGGGTCAGATCTGTGGGGCAGATGCTGCTGTGGTTAAGATCTATTTGGCAGGATCTGCTGTGGGGCAGATTTGGGTCAGATCTATGGGGCAGGAGCTGCAGTGGAGATGATGTACGTCAGATCTATGGGGCAGGAGCTGCTGTGGGGCTGCTGTGGGTTAGATCTATGGGGCAGGAGCTGTTGTGGGTCATATCTATTGGGCAGCAGCTGCTTTACATATGATTTGTGTCAGATCTATGGGGCAGGAGCTGCAGTGGGGCTGATGAGGGTCAGATCTATGGGGCAGGAGCTACTGTGGGGCTGGTGTGGGTCAAATCAATGGGGCAGAGCTGCTCTTGGGAACATTTGGGTCAGATCTCTGAGGCAGGAGCTGCTATGGGGCTGATGTGGGTCAGATCTATGGGGCAGGAGCTGCTGTGGGGCTGATGTGGGTCTGGTCCTTGGGGCTGAAGCTGCTGTGGGTCATATCTATTGGGCAGCAGCTGCTTTACATATGATGTGTGTCAGATCTATGGGGCAGGAGCTGCTGTGGGGCTGATATGGGTCAGATCTATGGGTCAGCAGCTGCTGTGGGTCTGATGTGGGTCAGATCTATAGGGCAGGAGCTGCTGTGGGGCTGATGTGGGTCAGATCTATGGGGCAGGAGCTGCTGTGGGTCAGATCTATGGGGCAGGAACAGATGTGGGCCTGATGTTGGTCAGATTTATGGAGCTGGAGCTGCTGTGTTGCAGATGTGGGTCAGATCTATGGTGCAGGAGCTGCTGTGGGGCAGATATAGGGCATATCTTTGGGGCAGGACCTGCTGTGAGGCTGACGGGTGTTAGATCTATGGGGAGGAGCTGCTGTGGTGCAGATGTGTGTCAGATCTATGGGGCAGGAGCTGTTGTGGGGCTGATGGGGGTCAGATCTATGGGGCAGGAGCTGCTGTGCGACAGATGTGGGTCAGATCTATGGGGCAGGTGCTGCTGTGCGACATATGTGGGTCAGATCTATGGGGCAGGATCTGCTGTGGGGCTGATGTGGGAAAGATCTATGGGGCAGGAGATGCATTGGGGCAGATGTGGGTCAGATCTATGGGGCAGGAGTTGCTGTGGGGCTGATGTGGGTCAGATCCTTGGGGCTGAAGCTGCTGTGGGTCATATCTATTGGGCAGCAGCTGCTTTACATATGATGTGTGTCAGATCTATGGGGCAGGAGATACTGTGGGGCTGATGTTGGTCTGATCTATGGGGCAGGAGCTGCTGCGGGGCTGATTTGGGTCAGATCTATGGGGAAGGAGCTACTGTGGGGCAGATGGGGTTCAGGTCTATGGGGCAGGAGCTACTGTGGGGCTGATGTTGGTCTGATCTATGGGGCAGGAGCTGCTGTGCGACAGATGTGGGTCAGATCTATGGGGCAGGTGCTGCTGTGCGACATATGAGGGTCAGATCTATGGGGCAGGATCTGCTGTGGGGCTGATGTGGGAAAGATCTATGGGGCAGGAGATGCTTTGGGGCAGATGTGGGTCAGATCTATGGGGCAGGAGTTGCTGTGGGGCTGATGTGTGTCAGATCCTTGGGGCTGAAGCTGCTGTGGGTCATATCTATTGGGCAGCAGCTGCTTTACATATGATGTGTGTCAGATCTATGGGGCAGGAGCTGCTGTGGGCCTGATGTGGGTTAGATCTATGGGGCAGGAGCTGTTGTGGGGCTGATGGGGGTCAGATCTATGGGGCAGGAGCTACTGTGGGGCACATGTTGGTCTGACCTATGGGGAGAAGCTGCAGAGGGGATGATGTAGGTCAGATCTATGGGGCAGGAGTTGCTGTGGGGCAGATGAGGGACATATCTATGGTGCAAAATCTGCTGTTGGACTGATGTGGGTCAGATCTATGAGTTTGGAGCTGCTGTGGGGCACATGTGGGTCAGATCTATGGGGCAGGAGCTGCTGTGGTTAAGATCTATTTGGCAGGATCTGCTGTGGGGCAGATTTGGGTCAGATCTATGGGGCAGGAGCTGCTGTGTGGCACATGTGGGTCAGATCTATGGGGCAGGAGCTGCTGTGGGTCAGATCTATGGGGCAGGAACAGATGTGGGCCTGATGTTGGTCAGATTTATGGAGCAGGAGCTGCTGTGTGGCAGATGTGGGTCAGATCTATGGTGTAGGAGCTGCTGTGGGGCTGATGTGGGTCAGATCTATGGGGCAGGTGCTGCTGTGCGACATATGTGGGTCAGATCTATGGGGCAGGATCTGCTGTGGGGCTGATGTGGGAAAGATCTATGGGGCAGGAGATACTTTGGGGCAGATGTGGGTCAGATCTATGGGGCAGGAGTTGCTGTGGGGCTGATGTGTGTCAGATCCTTGGGGCTGAAGCTGCTGTGGGTCATATCTATTGGGCAGCAGCTGCTTTACATATGATGTGTGTCAGATCTATGGGGCAGGAGCTGCTGTGGGGCTGATGTGGGTTAGATCTATGGGGCAGGAGCTACTGTGGGGCATATGTGGGTCAGATCTATGGGCCAGGAGCTGCTTTGGGGCAGATTTTAGTCAGATCTATGGGGCAGGAGCTGCTGTGGGGCTGATGTGGGTCAGATCTATGGGGCAGGAGCTGCTGTGGGTCAGATCTATGGGGCAGGAACAGATGTGGGCCTGATGTTGGTCAGATTTATGGAGCAGGAGCTGCTGTGTTGAAGATGTGGGTCAGATCTATGGTGCAGGAGCTGCTGTGGGGCAGATATAGGGCATATCTATGGGGCAGGGGCTGCTGTGAGGCTGATGGGTGTTAGATCTATGGGGCAGGAGCTGCTGTGGTGCAGATGTTGGCCAGATCTATGGGGCAGGAGCTGCTGTGGGTCAGATTTGGGTCAGATCTATGGGGCAGGAGCTGCTGTGGGGCTGATGTGGGTTAGATCTATGGGGCAGGAGCTGTTGTGGTGCTGATGGGGGTCAGATCTATGGGGCAGGAGCTACTGTGGGGTAGATGGGGTTCAGGTCTATGACGCAGGAGCTACTGTGGGGCTGATGTTGGTCTGATCTATGGGGCAGGAGCTGCTGTGCGACAGATGTGGGTCAGATCTATAGGGCAGGTGCTGCTGTGCGACATATGTGGGTCAGATCTATGGGGCAGGTGCTGCTGTGCGACATATGTGGGTCAGATCTATGGGGCAGGATCTGCTGTGGGGCTGATGTGGGAAAGATCTATGGGGCAGGAGATGCTTTGGGGCAGATGTGGGTCAGATCTATGGGGCAGGAGCTGCTGTGCGACATATGTGGGTCAGATCTATGGGGCGGGATCTGCTGTGGGGCTGATGTGGGAAAGATCTATGGGGCAGGAGATACTTTAGGGCAGATGTGGGTCAGATCTATGGGGCAGGAGTTGCTGTGGGGCTGATGTGTGTCAGATCCTTGTGGCTGAAGCTGCTGTGGGTCATATCTATTGGGCAGCAGCTGCTTTACATATGATGTGTGACAGATCTATGGGGCAGGAGCTGCTGTGGGGCTGATGTTGGTCTGATCTATGGGGCAGGAGCTGTTGTGGGGCTGATGGGGGTCAGATCTATGGGGCAGGAGCTGCTGTGGGTCAGATCTATGGGGCAGGAACAGATGTGGGCCTGATGTTGGTCAGATTTATGGAGCAGGAGCTGCTGTGTTGCAGATGTGGGTCAGATCTATGGTGCAGGAGCTGCTGTGGGGCAGATGTAGGGCATATCTATGGGGCAGGAGCTGCTGTGAGGCTGATGGGTGTTGGATCTATGGGGAGGAGCTGCTGTGGCGCTGATGTGGGTCAGAGCTATGGGGCAGGAGCTGCTGTGGGGCAGAAGTGGGTAAGATCTATGGGGTAGGAGATGGTGTGTGGCAGATGTGGGTCAGATCTATGGTGTAGGAGCTGCTCTTGGGAACATGTGGGTCAGATCTATGGGGCAGGAGCTGCTGTGGGGCTGATGTGGGTCAGATCTATAGGGCAGGAGCTGCTGTGCGACAGATGTGGGTCAGATCTATGGGGCAGGAGCTACTGTGGGTCTGATGGGGGTCAGATCTATGGGGCAGGAGCTGCTGTGGGGCAGATGTGGGTTAGATATATGGGGCAGGAGATGTTGTGGGGCTGATGGGGTCAGATCTATGGGGCAGCAGATGCTGTGTGTCAGATCTATGGGGCAGGAGCTGCTGTGGGGAACATGTGGGTCAGGTCTATGGGGCAGGAGCTGCTGTGGGGCAGATGTGGGTCAGATCTATGGGGCAGCAGCTTCTGTGGGTCTGATGTGGGTCAGATCTATGGGGCAGGAGCTGCTGTGGGTCTGTTGTGGGTCAGATCTGTGGGGCAGGAGCTGCTGTGTGTCAGATCTATGGGGCAGGAACAGATGTGGGCCTGATGTTGGTCAGATTTACGGAGCAGGAGCTGCTTTGTTGCAGATGTGGGCAGATCTATGGGGCCGGAGCTGCAGTGGGGCTGATGGGGGTCAGATCTATGGGGCAGGATCTGCTGTGGGGCTGATGTGGGACAGATCTATGGGTCAGCAGCTGCTGTGGGTCTGATGTGGGTCAGATCTATAGGGCAGGAGCTGCTGTGGGGCAGATATGGGTCAGATCTATGGGGCAGGATCTGCTGTGGAATAGATTTGGGTCAGATCTATGGGGCAGGAGCTGCTGTGGGGCTGATGTGGGTCAGATTTATGCGGCAGGAGCTGCTGTGTGGCAAATGTGGGTCAGATCTATGGGGCAGGAGCTGCTGTGGGTCAGATCTATGGGGCAGGAACAGATGTGGGCCTGATGTTGGTCAGATTTATAGAGCAGGAGCTGCTGTGTTGCAGATGAGGGTCAGATCTATGGTGCAGGAGCTGCTGTGGGGCAGATGTAGGGCATATCTATGGGGCAGGAGCTGCTGTGAGGCTGATGGGTGTTGGATCTATGGGGAGGATCTGCTGTGGTGTAGATGTGGGTCAGATCTATGGGGCCGGAGCTTCTGTGGGGCTGATGTGTGTTAGATCTATGGGGCAGGAGCTGCTGTGTGGCAGATGTGGGTCAGATCTATGGGGCAGGAGCTGCTGTGGGGCTGATGTGGGTTAGATCTATGGGGCAGGATCTGCTGTGGGGCTGATGTGGGTCAGATCTATGGGGCAGGAGCTACTTTAAGGCTGATGTGGGTAAGATCTATGGGGCAAGAGCTGTTGTGGGGCTGATGTGGGTTAGATCTATGGGGCAGGAGCTGCTGTGGGGCTGATGTGGGAAAGATCTATGGGGCAGGAGATGCTTTGGGGCAGATGTGGGTCAGATTGATGGGGCAGGAGCTGCTGTGGGGCTGTAGTGGGTCAGATCCTTAAGGCTGAAGCTGCTGTGGGTCATATCTATTGGGCAGCAGCTGCTTTACATATGATGTGTGTCAGATCTATGGGGCAGGAGCTGCTGTGGGGCGTATGTGGGTCAGATCTATGGGGCAGGAGCTGTTGTGGGGCTGATGGGGTCAGATCTATGGGGCAGGAGCTACTGTGGGGCTGATGTTGGTCTGATCTATGGGGCAGGAGCTGTTGTGGGGAACATGTGGGTCAGGTCTATGGGGCAGGAGCTGCTGTGGGGCAGATGTGGGTACGATCTATGGGTCAGCAGCTGCCGTGGGTCTGATGTGGGTCAGATCTATGGTGCAGGAGCTGCTGTGTGGCAGATGTGGGTCAGATCTATCGGGCAGGAGCTGCTGTGGTTTAGGTCTATTTGGCAGGATCTGCTGTGGGGCAGATTTGGGTCAGATCTATGGGGCAGGAGCTGCAGTGGAGATGATGTACGTCAGATCTATGGGGCAGGAGCTGCTGTGGGGCTGATGGGGGTCAGATCTATGGGGCAGGAGCTACTGTGCGGCTGATGTGGGTCAAATCAATGGGGCAGAGCTGCTCTTGGGAACATGTGGGTCAGATCTATGGGGCAGGAGATGCTGTGGGTCAGGTCTATGGGGCAGGAGCTGCTGTGGGGCAGATGTGGGCAGATCTATGGGGCAGGAGCTGCTGTGGGGCAGATGTGGGCAGATCTATGGGGCAGGAGCTGCTGTGGGTCAGATCTATGGGGCAGGAACAGATGTGGGCCTGATGTTGGTCAGATTTATGGAGCAGGAGCTGCTGTGTTGGAGATGTGGGTCAGATCTATGGTGCAGGAGCTGCTGTGGGGCAGATGTAGGGCATATCTATGGGGCAGGAGCTGCTGTGAGGCTGATGGGTGTTAGATCTATGGGGAGGAGCTGCTATGGTGCAGATGTGGGTCAGAGCTATGGGGCAGGAGCTGCTGTGGGGCAGAAGTGGGTAAGATCTATGGGGTAGGAGCTGCTGTGGGGCTGATGTGGGTCAGATCTATGGTGTAGGAGCTGCTGTGGGGCTGATGTGGGTCAGATCTATGGGGCAGGAGCTGCTGTGGTTAAGATCTATTTGTCAGGATCTGCTGTGGGGCAGATTTGGGTCAGATCTATGGGGCAGGAGCTGCAGTGGAGATGATGTACGTCAGATCTATGGGGTAGGAGCTGCTGTGGGGCTGCTGTGGGTTAGATCTATGGGGCAGGAGCTGTTGTGGGTCATATCTATTGGGCAGCAGCTGCTTTACATATGATGTGTGTCAGATCTATGGGGCCGGAGCTGCAGTGGGGCTGATGGGGGTCAGATCTATGGGGCAGGAGCTACTGTGGGGCTGATGTGGGTCAAATTGTGGGGCAGAGCTGCTCTTGGGAACATGTGGGTCAGATCTATGGGGCAGGAGCTGCTGTGGGGCTGATGCGGGTCAGATCTATAGGGCAGGAGCTGCTGTGCGACAGATGTGGGTCAGATCTATGGGGCAGGAGCTGCTGTGGGGCTGATTTGGGTCAGATCCTTGGGGCTGAAGCTGCTGTGGGTCATATCTATTGGGCAGCAGCTGCTTTACATATGATGAGTGTCAGATCTATGGGGCAGGTACTGCTGTGGGGCTGATGTGGGTTAGATCTATGGGGCAGGAGATGCTGTGGGTCAGATCTATAGGGCAGGAGCTGCTGTGGGGAACATGTGGGTCAGGTCTATGGGGCAGGAGCTGCTGTTGGGCAGATGTGGGTCAGATCTATGCGTCAGCAGCTGCTGTGGGTCTGATGTGGGTCAGATCTATGGGGCAGGAGCTGCTGTGGGGCTGATGTGGGTAATATCTATATGGCAGGAACTGATGTGGGCCTGATGTTGGTCAGATTTATGGAGCAGGAGCTGCTGTGTTGCAGATGTGGGTCAGATCTATGGTGCAGGAGCTGCTGTGGGGCAGATGTATGGCATATCTTTGGGATAGGAGCTGCTGTGAGGCTGATGGGTGTTAGATCTATGGGGAGGAGCTGCTGTGGTGCAGATGTGGGTCAGAGCTATGGGGCAGGAGCTGCTGTGGGGCAGATGTGGGTCAGATCTATGGTGTAGGAGCTGCTGTGGGGCTGATGTGGGTCAGATCTATGGGGCAGGATATGCTTTGGGGCAGATTTTAGTCAGATCTATGGGGCAGGAGTTGCTGTGGGTCTGATGTGGGTCAGATCCTTGGGGCTGAAGCTGCTGTGGGTCATATCTATTGGGCAGCAGCTGCTTTACATATGATGTGTGTCAGATCTATGGGGCAGGAGCTGCTCGGCGGCGGCTGCTATAGGTCTCTGCCTATGCGGCTCGACTAGGTCGGCACGGTCTACCCGGCTTCGAGCGGGCCGTGGTGCTCGGCGGCGGCTGCTAGAGGTTGCTGCCTATGCGGCTCGCCTAGGTCGGCACGGTCTACCCGGCTCAGGGCGTGCCGTGCTGCTCGGCGGCGGCTGCTAGAGGTCGCTGCCTATGCGGCTCGACTAGGTCGGCACGGTCTACCCGGCTCAGGGCAGGCCGTGGTGCTCGGCGGCGGCTGCTAGAGGTCGCTGACTATGCGGCTCGACTAGGACGGCACAGTCTACCCGGCTCCGAGCGGGCCGTGGTGCTCCGCGGCGGCTGCTAGAGGTCGCTGCCTATGCGGCTCGACGAGGTCGGCACGGTCTACCCGGCTCCTAGCGGGCCGTGGTGCTCGGCGGCGGCTCCTAGAGGTCGCTGCCTATGCGGCTCGACGAGGTCGGCACGGTCTACCCGGCTCCGAGCGGGCCGTGGTGCTCCGCGGCGGCTGCTAGAGGTCTCTTCCTATGCGGCTTGACTAGGTCGGCACGGTCTACCCGGCTCCGAGCGGACCGTGGTGCTCGGCAGCGGCGGCTAGGGGTCCCTGCCCGTGCCTCTTGCGTGTAGCTGCCAGGTCTACCCGCTTTCGGCTAGGCTTTGCAGCCCTGTGAGATGGGGGGGCGCTAAAGCTTCGGAGCTTGCTGGGGGGTCGCTGTAGTTTCTTACCTACCGCTACGTCGACGTAGAGCGCCGCTTACCCTCGGCGCCGCTGCCGGTAGTCGGCGCCGTTCTTTCCCGAAGCCGTTTTTTCTTACGCCTTCCGTTTTCGTCTGCAGGAGCGAGCGCGTGCTCGTCTCCAGAGGCGGCAACGAGCGGGCGCAGGCGAGCGCGGTTGAGCGCCGGGCTGTGGATTTTTTCGGTTGCGGCTTCCCGCCGCTCTTTCGCCATCCCTCGCTACGCGGCCTGCCCGCAGTCCGGATTTCCGGCTCGAACGGACCCCGCTCAAGTGCGCCGGCACGGTCCAACCGCTCCCGGCGGGCACCGCTCGGCTCGGACGTTCCTCGGAATCAGCCAAATGTCGCTCCCGTGGCGTCTCCGCAGGCAAAAACGCATAGCCGGCGCCGCAAAGCTCGCGAGCCGCACCGAGCCGGGGAAACCGTGCCGTGGAGCAGCTGTGGGGCTGATGTGGGTGATATCTATGGGGTAGGAGCTGCTGTGCGGCTGATGTGGGTCAGATCTATGGGCAGGAGTTGCTGTGGGGCTGATGTGGGTCAGATCCTTGGGGCTGAAGCTGCTGTGGGTCATATCTATTGGGCAGCAGCTGCTTTACATATGATGTGTGTCAGATCTATGGGGCAGGAGATACTGTGGGGCTTATGTTGGTCTGATCTATGGGGCAGGAGCTGCTGCGGGGCTGATTTGGGTCAAATCTATGGGGAAGGAGCTACTGTGGGGCAGATGGGGTTCAGGTCTATGGGGCAGGAGCTACTGTGGGGCTGATGTTGGTCTGATCTATGGGGCAGGAGCTGCTGTGCGACAGATGTGGGTCAGACCTATGGGGCAGGTGCTGCTGTGCGACATATGTGGGTCAGATCTATGGGGCAGGAGCTGCTGTGGGGCTGATGTGGGTCAGATCTATGGGGCAGGAGCTGCTGTGGGTCAGATCTATTGGGCAGTTACAGATGTGGGCCTGATGTTGGTCAGATTTATGGAGCAGGAGCTGCTGTGTTGCAGATGTGGGTCAGATCTATGGTGCAGGAGCTGCTGTGGGGCAGATGTAGGGCATATCTATGGGGCAGGAGCTGCTGTGAGGCTGATGGGTGTTAGATCTATGGGGAGGAGCTGCTGTGGTGCAGATGTGGGTCAGAGCTATGGGGCAGGAGCTGCTGTGGGGCAGAAGTGGGTAAGATCTATGGGGTAGGAGATGGTGTGTGGCAGATGTGGGTCAGATCTATGGGGCAGGAGCTGCTGTGGGGCTGATGTGGGTCAGATCTATGGGGCTTGAGCTGCTGTGGTTAAGATCTATTTGGCAGGATCTGCTGTGGGGCAGATTTGGGTCAGATCTATGGGGCAGGATCTGCTGTGGGGCAAATGTGGGTCAGATCTATGGGGCAGGAGCTGCTGTGGGTCAGATCTATGGGGCAGGAACAGATGTGGGCCTGATGTTGGTCAGATTTATGGAGCAGGAGCTGCTGTGTTGCAGATGTGGGTCAGATCTATGGTGCAGGAGCTGCTGTGGGGCAGATGTAGGGCTTATCTATGGGGCAGGAGCTGCTGTGAGGCTGATGGGTGTTAGATCTATGGGGAGGAGCTGCTGTGGTGCAGATGTGGGTCAGAGCTATGGGGCAGGAGCTGCTGTGGGGCAGATGTAGTGCTTATCTATGGGGCAGTAGCTGCTGTGGGGCTGATGGTGGTCTGATCTATGGGGCAGGAGCTGCTGTGCGACAGATGTGGGTCAGATCTATGGGGCAGGTGCTGCTGTGCGACATATATTGGTCAGATCTATGGGGCAGGATCTGCTGTGGGGCTGATGTGGGAAAGATCTATGGGGAAGGAGATGCTTTGGGGCAGATGTGGGTCAGATCTATGGGGCAGGAGTTGCTGTGGGGCTGATGTGGGTCAGATCCTTGGGGCTGAAGCTGCTGTGGGTCATATCTATTGGGCAGCAGCTGCTTTACATATGATGTGTGTCAGATCTATGGGGTAGGAGCTGCTGTGGGGCTGGTGTGGGTTAGATCTATGGGGCAGGAGCTGTTGTGGGGCATATGTGGGTCAGATCTATGGGGCAGGAGCTACTGTGGGCACATGTGGGTCAGACCTATGGGGCAGAAGCTGCAGAGGGGATGATGTAGGTCAGATCTATGGGGCAGGAGTTGCTGTGGGGCAGATGAGGGACATATCTATGGTGCAAAATCTGCTGTTGGACTGATGTGGGTCAGATCTATGAGTTTGGAGCTGCTGTGGGGCACATGTGGGTCAGATCTATGGGCCAGGAGCTGCTGCGGGGCTGATTTGGGTCAGATCTATGGTTCAGCAGCTGCTGTGGGGCACATGTGGGTCAGAGCTATGGGGCAGGAGCTGCTGTGGGGCAGAAGTGGGTAAGATCTATGGGGCAGGAGCTGCTGGGTGGCAGATGTGGGTCAGATCTATGGGGCAGGAGCTGCTGTGGGTCAGATGTGGGTCAGATCTATGGGGCAGGAGCTGCTGTGGGGCTGATGTGGGTTAGATCTATGGGGCAGGAGCTGTTGTGGGGCTGATGGGTGTAAGATCTATGGGGCAGGATCTGCTGTGGGGCTGATGTGGGAAAGATCTATGGGGCAGGAGATGGTTTGGGGCAGATGTGGGTCAGATCTATAAGGCAGGAGTTGCTGTGGGGCTGATGTGGGTCAGATCCTTGGGGCTGAAGCTGCTGTGGGTCATATCTATTGGGCAGCAGCTGCTTTACATATGATGTGTGTCAGATCTATGGGGCAGGAGCTGTTGTGGGGCTGATGGGGGTCAGATCTATGGGGCAGGTGCTGCTGTGCGACATATGTGTGTCAGATCTATGGGGCAGGATCTGCTGTGGGGCTGATGTGGGTCAGATCCTTGGGGCTGAAGCTGCTGAGGGTCATATCTAATGGGCAGCAGCTGCTTTACATATGATGTGTGTCAGATCTATGGGGCAGGAGCTGCTGTGGGGCTGATGTTGGTCTGATCTATGGGGCAGGAGCTGCTGCGGGGCTGATGGGGGTCAGATCTATGGGGCAGGAGCTGCTGTGGGGCTGATGTGGGTCAGAATTATAAGGCAGGAGCTGTTGTGGGGCTAATGGGGGTCAGATCTATGGGCCAGGAGCTGCTGTGGGTCAGATCTATGGGGCAGGAGCTGCTGTGGTGCAGATGTGGGTCAGAGCTATGGGGCAGGAGCAGCTGTGGGACAGAAGTGGGTAAAATCTATGGGGTAGGAGATGGTGTGTGGCAGATGTGGGTCAGATCTATGGTGTAGGAGCTGCTGTGGGGCTGACGTGGGTCAGATCTATGGGGCAGGAGCTGCTGTGGTTAAGATCTATTTGGCAGGATCTGCTGTGCGACAGATTTGGGTCAGATCTATGGGGCAGGAGCTGCAGTGGAGATGATGTACGTCAGATCTATGGGGCAGGAGCTGCTGTGGGGCTGCTGTGGGTCAGATCTATGGGGCAGGAGCTGCTGTGGGGCTGATGTTGGTCTGATCTATGGGGCAGGAGCTGCTGCGGGGCTGATTTGTGTCAGATCTATGGGGCAGGAGCTGCTGTGGGGCTGATGTTGGTCTGATCTATGGGGCAGGAGCTGCTGTGGGGCTGATGTGGGTCAGATCTATGGGGCAGGAGCTACTGTGGGGCTGATGTTGGTCTGATCTATGGGGCAGGAGCTGCTGCGGGGCTGATTTGGGTCAGATCTATGGGGCAGGAGCTGCTGTGGGGCTGATGTGGGTTAGATCTATGGGGCAGGAGCTGTTGTGGGGCTGATGGGTGTCAGATCTATGGGGCAGGAGCTACTGTGGGTCAGATTTATGAGTCAGGAGCTGCTGTGTGGCTGATGTGGGTCAGATCTATGGGGCAGGAGCTGCTGTGGGGCATATGTGGGTCAGATCTATATGGCAGGAGCTGCTGTGGGGCACATGTGGGTCAGACCTATGGGGCAGGAGTTGCTGTCGGGCAGATGAGGGACATATCTATGGTGCAAAATCTGCTGTTGGACTGATGTGGGTCAGATCTATGAGTTTGGAGCTGCTGTGGGGCACATGTGGGTCAGATCAATGGGCCAGGAGCTGCTGTGGGTCTGATGTGGGACAGATCTATGGGGAAGGAGCTGCTGTGGGGCAGATGTGGGTGAGATCTATGGTGTAGGAGCTGCTGTGGGGCTGATGTGGGTCAGATCTATGGGGCAGGAGCTGCTGTGGTTAAGATCTATTTGGCAGGATCTGCTGTGGGGCAGATTTGAGTCAGATCTATGGGGCAGGAGCTGCTGTGGGGCATATGTGGGTCAGATCTATATGGCAGGAGCTGCTGTGGGGTACATGTGGGTCAGACCTATGGGGCAGGAGCAGCTCTTGGGAACATGTGGGTCAGATCTATGGGGCAGGAGCTGCTGTGGGGCTGATGTGGGTCAGATCTTTGGGGCTGAAGCTGCTGTGGGTCATATCTATTGGGCAGCAGCTGCTTTACATATGATGTGTGTCAGATCTATGGGGCAGGAGCTGCTGTGGGGCTGATGTGGGTCAGATCTATGGGGCAGGAGCTGTTGTGGGGCTGATGGGGGTCAGATCTATGGGGCAGGAGCTACTGTGGGTCTGTTGGGGGTCAGATCTATGGGGCAGGAGCTACTGTTGCGCTGATGTTGGTCTCATCTATGGGGCAGGAGCTGCTGTGCGACAGATGTGGGTCAGATCTATGGGGCAGGAGCTGCTGTGCGACATATGTGGGTAAGATCTATGGGGCAGGATCTGCTGTGGGGCTGATGTGGGTTAGATCTATGGGGCAGGATATGCTTTGGGCAGATGTGGGTCAGATCTATGGGGCAGGAGTTGCTGTGGGGCTGATGTGGGTCAGATCTATGGGGCAGGAGCTGCTGTGTGGCTGATGTGGGTTAGATCTATGGGGCAGGAGCTGTTGTGGGGCTGATGGGGTCAGATCTAAGAGGGCAGGAGCTACTGTGGGGCTGATGTTGGTCTGATCTATAAGGCAGGAGCTGCTGCGGGGCTGATTTGGGTCAGATCTATGGGGCAGGAGCTGCTGTGGGGCTGATATGGGTTAGAACTAGGGGGCCGGAGCTGCTGTGGGGCAGATGTGGGTCAGATCTATGGGTCAGCAGCATCTGTGGGTCTGATGTGGGTCAGATCTATGGGGCAGGAGCTGCTGTGGGGCTGATGTGGGTCATATCTATGGGGCAGGAACAGATGTGGGCCTGATGTTGGTCAGATTTATGGAGGAGGAGCTGCTGTGGTGCAGATGTGGGTCAGATCTATGAGGCAGGAGCTGCTGTGGGGCTGCTGTGGGTTAGATCTATGGGGCAGGAGCTGTTGTGGGTCATATCTATTGGGCAGCAGCTGCTTTACATATGATGTGTGTCAGATCTATGGGGCCGGAGCTGCAGTTGGGCTGATGGGGGTCAGATCTCTGGGACAGGAGCTACTGTGGGGCTGATGTGGGTCAAATCAATGGGGCAGAGCTGCTCTTGGGAACATGTGGGTCAGATCTATGGGGCAGGAGCTGCTGTGGGGCTGATGTGGGTTAGATCTATGGGGCAGGAGCTGTTGTGGGGATGATGGGGGTCAGATCTATGGGGCAGGAGCTACTGTGGGGCTGATGTTGGTCTGATCTATGGGGCAGGATCTGCTGTGGGGCTGATGTGGGTTAGATCTATGGGGCAGGAGCTGTTGTGTGGCTGATGTGGGTCAGATCTATGGAGCAGGAGCTGCTGTGGGGCATTTGTGGGTCAGACCTATGGGGCAGAGCTGCTCTTGGGAACATGTGGGTCAGATCTATGGGGCAGGAGCTGCTGTGGGGCTGATGTGGGTCAGATCTATAGGGCAGGAGCTGCTGTGCGACAGATGTGGGTCAGATCTATGGGGCAGGAGCTGCTGTGCGACAGATGTGGGTCAGATCTATGGGGCAGGATCTGCTGTGGGGCTGATGTGGGAAAGATCTATGGGGCAGGAGATGCTTTGGGGCAGATGTGGGTCAGATCTATGGGGCAGGAGCTGCTGTGGGGCTGATGTGTGTCAGATCCTTGGGGCGGAAGCTGCTGTGGGTCTTATCTATTGGGCAGCAGCTGATTTACATATGATGTGTGTCAGATCTATGCGGCAGGAGCTGCTGTGGGGCTGATGGGGGTCAGATCTATGGGGCAGGAGCTGTTGTGGGTCATATCTATTGGGCAGCAGCTGCTTTACATATGATGTGTGTCAGATCTATGGGGCAGGAGCTGCTGTGGGGCTGATGTGGGTTAGATCTATGTGGCAGGAGCTGTTGTGGGGCTGATGGGGTCAGATCTATGGGGCAGGAGCTACTGTGGGGCTGATGTTGGTCTGTTCTATGGGGCAGGAGCTGCTGCGGGGCTGATTTGGGTAAGATCTATGGGGCAGGAACTGCTGTGGGGCTGATGTGCGTTAGATCTAAGGGGCAGGAGCTGTTGTGGGGCTGATGGGGGTCAGATCTATGGGGCAGGAGCTGCTGTGGGTCAGATCTATGGGGCAGGAGCTGCTGTGGGGAACATGTGGGTCAGGTCTATGGGGCAGGAGCTGCTGTTGGGCAGATGTGGGTCAGATCTATGCGTCAGCAGCTGCTGTGGGTCTGATGTGGGTCAGATCTATGGGGCAGGAGCTGCTGTGGGGCTGATGTGGGTAATATCTATGGGGCAGGAACAGATGTGGGCCTGATGTTGGTCAGATTTATGGAGCAGGAGCTGCTGTGTTGCAGATGTGGGTCAGATCTATGGTGCAGGAGCTGCTGTGGGGCAGATGTAGGGCTTATCTATGGGGCAGGAGCTGCTGTGAGGCTGATGGGTGTTAGATCTATTGGGAGGAGCTGCTGTGGGGCTTATGTGGGTCAGAGCTATGGGGCCGGAGCTGCAGTGGGGCCGATGGGGGTCAGATCTATGGGGCAGGAGCTACTGTGGGTCTGATGTACGTCAAATCAATGGGGCAGAGCTGCTCTTGGGAACATGTGGGTCAGATCTATGGGGCAGGAGCTGCTGTGGGGCTGATGTGGGTCAGATCTATAGGGCAGGAGCTGCTGTGCGACAGATGTGGGTCAGATCTATGGTGTAGGAGCTGCTGTGGGGCTGAAGTGGGTCAGATCTATGGGGCAGGAGCTGCTGTGGATAAGATGTATTTGGCAGGATCTGCTGTGCGACAGATTTGGGTCAGATCTATGGGGCAGGATCTGCAGTGGAGATGATGTACGTCAGATCTATGGGGCAGGAGCTGCTGTGGGGCTGCTGTGGGTAAGATCTATGGGGCAGGAGCTGTTGTGGGTCATATCTATTGGGCAGCAGCTGCTTTACATATGATGTGTGTCAGATCTATGGGGCCGGAGCTGCAGTGGGGCTGATGGGGGTCAGATCTATGGGGCAGGAGCTACTGTGGGTCTGAAGTGGGTCAAATCAATGGGGCAGAGCTGCTCTTGGGAACATGTGGGTCAGATCTATGGGGCAGGAGCTGCTGTGGGGCTGATGTGGGTCAGATCTATGGGGCAGGAGCTACTGTGGGGCTGATGTTGGTCTGATCTATGGGGCAGGATCTGCTGTGGGGCTGATGTGGAAAAGATCTATGGGGCAGGAGATGCTTTGGGGCAGATGTGGGTCAGATCTATGGGGCAGGAGTTGCTGTGGGGCTGATGTGTGTCAGATCCTTGGGGCTGAAGCTGCTGTGGGTCATATCTATTGTGCTGCAGCTGCTTTACATATGATGTGTGTCAGATCTATGGGGCAGGAGCTGCTGTGGGTCAGATCCATGGGGCAGGAACAGATGTGGGCCTGATGTTGGTCAGATTTATGGAGCAGGAGCTGCTGTGTTGCAGATGTGGGTCAGATCTATGGTGCAGGAGCTGCTGTGGGGCAGATGTAGGGCATATCTATGGGGCAGGAGCTGCTGTGAGGCTGATGGGTGTTAGATCTATGGGGAGGAGCTGCTGTGGGGCTGATGTGGGTCAGATCTATGGGTCAGCAGCTGCTGTGGGTCTGATGTGGGTCAGATCTATGGGGCAGGAGCTTCTGTGGTTAAGATCTATTTGGCAGGATCTGCTGTGGGGCAGATTTGGGTCAGATCTATGGGGCAGGAGCTGCAGTGGAGATGATGTACGTCAGATCTATGGGGCAGGAGCTGCTGTGGGGCTGCTGTGTGTCAGATCTATGGGGCAGGAGCTGTTGTGGGTCATATCTATTGGGCAGCAGCTGCTTTACATATGATGTGTGTCAGATCTATGGGGCCGGAGCTGCAGTTGGGCTGATGGGGGTCAGATCTATGGGGCAGGAGCTACTGTGGGGCTGATGTGGGTCAAATCAATGGGGCAGAGCTGCTCTTGGGAACATGTGGGTCAGATCTATGGGGCAGGAGATGCTGTGGGTCAGATCTATGGGGCAGGAGCTGCTGTGGGGAACATGTGGGTCAGGTCTATAGGGCAGGAGCTGCTGTGGGGCAGATGTGGGCAGATCTATGGGGCAGGAGCTGCTGTGGGTCAGATCTATGGGTCAGGAACAGATGTGGGCCTGATGTTGGTCAGATTTATGGAGCAGGAGCTGCTGTGTTGCAGATGTGGGTCAGATCTATGGTGCAGGAGCTGCTGTGGGGCAGATGTAGGGCATATCTATGGGGCAGGAGCTGCTGTGAGGCTGATGGGTGTTAGATCTATGGGGAGGAGCTGCTATGGTGCAGATGTGGGTCAGAGCTATGGGGCAGGAGCTGCTGTGGGGCAGAAGTGGGTAAGATCTATGGGGTAGGAGCTGCTGTTGGGCAGATGTGGGTCAGATCTATGGTGTAGGAGCTGCTGTGGGGCTGATGTGGGTCAGATCTATGGGGCAGGAGCTGCTGTGGTTAAGATCTATTTGGCAGGATCTGCTGTGGGGCAGATTTGGGTCAGATCTATGGGGCAGGAGCTGCAGTGGAGATGATGTACGTCAGATCTATGGGGTAGGAGCTGCTGTGGGGCTGCTGTGGGTTAGATCTATGGGGCAGGAGCTGTTGTGGGTCATATCTATTGGGCAGCAGCTGCTTTACATATGATGTGTGTCAGATCTATGGGGCCGGAGCTGCAGTGGGGCTGATGGGGGTCAGATCTATGGGGCAGGAGCTACTGTGGGGCTGATGTGGGTCAAATCAATGGGGCAGAGCTGCTGTTGGGAACATGTCGGTCAGATCTATGGGGCAGGAGCTGCTGTGGGGCTGATGCGGGTCAGATCTATAGGGCAGGAGCTGCTGTGCGACAGATGTGGGTCAGATCTATGGGTCAGGAGCTGCTGTGGGGCTGATTTGGGTCAGATCCTTGGGGCTGAAGCTGCTGTGGGTCATATCTATTGGGCAGCAGCTGCTTTACATATGATGAGTGTCAGATCTATGGGGCAGGTACTGCTGTGGGGCTGATGTGGGTTAGATCTATGGGGCAGGAGATGCTGTGGGTCAGATCTATAGGGCAGGAGCTGCTGTGGGGAACATGTGGGTCAGGTCTATGGGGCAGGAGCTGCTGTTGGGCAGATGTGGGTCAGATCTATGCGTCAGCAGCTGCTGTGGGTCTGATGTGGGTCAGATCTATGGGGCAGGAGCTGCTGTGGGGCTGATGTGGGTAATATCTATATGGCAGGAACAGATGTGGGCCTGATGTTGGTCAGATTTATGGAGCAGGAGCTGCTGTGTTGCAGATGTGGGTCAGATCTATGGTGCAGGTGCTGCTGTGGGGCAGATGTAGGGCATATCTATGGGGCAGGAGCTGCTGTGAGGCTGATGGGTGTTAGATCTATGGAGAGGAGCTGCTGTGGTGCAGATGTGGGTCAGAGCTAAGGGGCAGGAGCTGCTGTGGGGCAGATGTGGGTCAGATCTATGGTGTAGGAGCTGCTGTGGGGCTGATGTGGGTCAGATCTATGGGGCAGGATATGCTTTGGGGCAGATTTTAGTCAGATCTATGGGGCAGGAGTTGCTGTGGGTCTGATGTGGGTCAGATCCTTGGGGCTGAAGCTGCTGTGGGTCATATCTATTGGGCAGCAGCTGCTTTACATATGATGTGTGTCAGATCTATTGGGCAGGAGCTGCTCGGCGGCGGCTGCTAGAGGTCTCTGCCTATGCGGCTCGACTAGGTCGGCACGGTCTACCCGGCTCCGAGCGGGCCGTGGTGCTCGGCGGCGGCTGCTAGAGGTCGCTGCCTATGCGGCTCGCGTAGGTCGGCACGGTCTACCCGGCTCAGGGCGTGCCGTGGTGCTCGGCGGCGGCTGCTAGAGGTCTCTGCCTATGCGGCTCGCCTAGGTCGGCACGGTCTACCCGGCTCAGGGCGTGCCGTGCTGCTCGGCGGCGGCTGCTAGAGGTCGCTGCCTATGCGGCTCGACTAGGTCGGCACGGTCTACCCGGCTCAGGGCAGGCCGTGGTGCTCGGCGGCGGCTGCTAGAGGTCGCTGCCTATGCGGCTCGACTAGGACGGCACAGTCTACCCGGCTCCGAGCGGGCTGTGGTGCTCGGCGGCGGCTGCTAGAGGTCGCTGCCTATGCGGCTCGACTAGGTCGGCACGGTCTACCCGGCTCAGGGCAGGCCGTGGTGCTCGGCGGCGGCTGCTAGAGGTCGCTGCCTATGCGGCTCGACTAGGTCGGCACAGTCTACCCGGCTCCGAGCGGGCCGTGGTGCTCGGCGGCGGCTGCTAGAGGTCGCTGCCTATGCGGCTCGCGTAGGTCGGCACGGTCTACCCGGCTCAGGGCGTGCCGTGGTGCTCGGCGGCGGCTGCTAGAGGTCTCTGCCTATGCGGCTCGACTAGGTCGGCACGGTCTACCCGGCTCCGAGCGGGCCGTGGTGCTCGGCGGCGGCTGCTAGAGGTCGCTGCCTATGCGGCTCGCGTAGGTCGGCACGGTCTACCCGGCTCAGGGCGTGCCGTGGTGCTCGGCGGCGGCTGCTAGAGGTCTCTGCCTATGCGGCTCGCCTAGGTCGGCACGGTCTACCCGGCTCAGGGCGTGCCGTGCTGCTCGGCGGCGGCTGCTAGAGGTCGCTGCCTATGCGGCTCGACTAGGTCGGCACGGTCTACCCGGCTCAGGGCAGGCCGTGGTGCTCGGCGGCGGCTGCTAGAGGTCGCTGCCTATGCGGCTCGACTAGGACGGCACAGTCTACCCGGCTCCGAGCGGGCTGTGGTGCTCGGCGGCGGCTGCTAGAGGTCGCTGCCTATGCGGCTCGACTAGGTCGGCACGGTCTACCCGGCTCAGGGCAGGCCGTGGTGCTCGGCGGCGGCTGCTAGAGGTCGCTGCCTATGCGGCTCGACTAGGTCGGCACAGTCTACCCGGCTCCGAGCGGGCCGTGGTGCTCGGCGGCGGCTGCTAGAGGTCGCTGCCTATGCGGCTCGACTAGGTCGGCACGGTCTACCCGGCTCAGGGCGTGCCGTGGTGCTCGGCGGCGGCGGCTAGGGGTCGCTGCCCGTGCCTCTTGCGTGTAGCTGCCAGGTCTACCCGCTTTCGGCTAGGCTTTGCAGCCCTGTGAGATGGGGGGGCGCTAATGCTTCGGAGCTTGCTGGGGGGTCGCTGTAGTTTCTTACCTACCGCTACGTCGACGTAGAGCGCCGCTTACCCTCGGCGCCGCTGCCGGTAGTCGGCGCCGTTCTTTTCCGAAGCCGTTTTTTCTTACGCCTTCCGTTTTCGTCTGCAGGAGCGAGCGCGTGCTCGTCTCCAGAGGCGGCAACGAGCGGGCGCAGGCGAGCGCGGTTGAGCGCCGGGCTGTGGATTTTTTCGGTTGCGGCTTCCCGCCGCTCTTTCGCCATCCCTCGCTACGCGGCCTGCCCGCAGTCCGGATTTCCGGCTCGAACGGACCCCGCTCAAGTGCGCCGGCACGGTCCAACCGCTCCCGGCGGGCACCGCTCGGCTCGGACGTTCCTCGGAATCAGCCAAATGTCGCTCCCGTGGCGTCTCCGCAGGCAAAAACGCATAGCCGGCGCCGCAAAGCTCGCGAGCCGCACCGAGCCGGGGAAACTGTGCCGTGGAGCAGCTGTGGGGCTGATGTGGGTGAGATCTATGGGGTAGGAGCTGCTGTGCGGCTGATGTGGGTCAGATCTATGGGCAGGAGCTGATGTAGGGAAGATTTGGGTCTGATCTATGGGTTAGGAACTGCTGTGGTTCAGATCTATGGGGCAGGAGCAGCTGTGGGGCACATGTGGGTCAGATCTATGGGTTAGGTGCTGCTTTGGGGAAAATGTGGGTCAGATCTATGGGGCAGGAGCTGCTGTGGGTCAGATTTGGGTCAGATCTATGGGGCAGGAGCTGCTGTGGGTCAGATTTATGAGTCAGGAGCTGCTGGGTGGCTGATGTGGGTCAGATCTATGGGGCAGGAGCTGCTGTGGGGCATATGTGGGTCAGATCTATATGGCAGGAGCTGCTGTGGGGCACATGTGGGTCAGACCTATGGGGCAGGTGCTGCTGTGCGACATATGTGGGTCAGATCTATGGGGCAGGAGTTGCTGTGGGGCAGATGAGGGACATATCTATGGTGCAAAATCTGCTGTTGGACTGATGTGGGTCAGATCTATGAGTTTGGAGCTGCTGTGGGGCACATGTGGGTCAGATCTATGGGGCAGGAGCTGCTGTGGTTAAGATCTATTTGGCAGGATCTGCTGTGGGGCAGATTTGGGTCAGATCTATGGGGCAGGAGCTGCTGTGGGTCAGAACTATGGGGCAGGAACAGATGTGGGCCTGATGTTGGTCAGATTTATGGAGCAGGAGCTGCTGTGTTGCAGATGTGGGTCAGATCTATGGTGCAGGAGCTGCTGTGGGGCAGATGTAGGGCTTATCTATGGGGCAGGAGCTGCTGTGAGGCTGATGGGTGTTAGATCTATGGGGAGGAGCTGCTGTGGTGCAGATGTGGTTCAGAGCAATGGGGCAGGAGCTGCTGTGTGGCAGATGTGGGTCAGATCTATGGTGTAGGAGCTGCTGTGGGGCTGATGTGGGTCAGATCTATGGGGCAGGTGCTGCTGTGCGACATATGTGGGTCAGATCTATGGGGCAGGATCTGCTGTGGGGCTGATGTGGGAAAGATCTATGGGGCAGGAGATGCTTTGGGGCAGATGTGTGTCAGATCTATGGGGCAGGAGCTGCTGTGGGGCTGATGTGGGTTAGATCTATGGGGCAGGAGCTGTTGTGGGGCATATGTGGGTCAGATCTATGGGGCAGGAGCTACTGTGGGGCACATGTGGGTCAGACCTATGGGGCAGAAGCTGCAGAGGGGATGATGTAGGTCAGATCTATGGGGCAGGAGTTGCTGTGGGGCAGATGAGGGACATATCTATGGTGCAAAATGTGCTGTTGGACTGATGTGGGTCAGATCTATGAGTTTGGAGCTGCTGTGGGGCACATGTGGGTCAGATCTATGGGCCAGGAGCTGCTGCGGGGCTGATTTGGGTCAGATCTATGGTTCAGCAGCTGCTGTGGGGCACATGTGGGTCAGAGCTATGGGGCAGGAGCTGCTGTGGGGCAGAAGTGGGTAAGATCTATGGGGCAGGAGCTGCTGTGTGGCAGATGTGGGTCAGATATATGGGGCAGGAGCTGCTGTGAGTCAGATTTGGGTCAGATCTATGAGTTTGGAGCTGCTGTGGGGCTGATGTGGGTTAGATCTATGGGGCAGGAGCTGTTGTGGGGCTGATGGGGGTCAGATCTATGGGGCAGGATCTGCTGTGGGGCTGATGTGGGAAAGATCTATGGGGCAGGAGATGGTTTGGGGCAGATGTGGGTCAGATCTATAAGGCAGGAGTTGCTGTGGGGCTGATGTGGGTCAGATCCTTGGGGCTGAATCTGCTGTGGGTCATATCTATTGGGCAGCAGCTGCTTTACATATGATGTGTGTCAGATCTATGGGGCAGGAGATACTGTGGGGCTGATGTGGGTTAGATCTATGGGGCAGGAGCTGCTGCGGGGCTGATTTGGGTCAGATCTATGGGGAAGGAGCTACTGTGGGGCAGATGGGGTTCAGGTCTATGGGGCAGGAGCTACTGTGGGGCTGATGTTGGTCTGATCTATGGGGCAGGAGCTGCTGTGCGACAGATGTGGGTCAGATCTATGGGGCAGGTGCTGCTGTGTGACATATGTGGGTCAGATCTATGGGCCAGGATCTGCTGCGGGGCTGATTTGGGTCAGATCTATAAGGCAGGAGCTGCTGTGGGGCTGATGTTGGTCAGATCTATGGGGCAGGAGCTGCTGTGGGTCAGATCTATGGGGCAGGAACAGATGTGGGCCTGATGTTGGTCAGATTTATCTAGCAGGAGCTGCTGTGTTGCAGATGTGGGTCAGATCTATGGTGCAGGAGCTGCTGTGGGGCTGATGTTGGTCTGATCTATGGGGCAGGAGCTGCTGCGGGGCTGATTTGGGTCAGATCTATGGGGCAGGAGCTGCTGTGGGGCTGATGTGGGTTAGATCTATGGGGCAGGAGCTGTTGTGGGGCTGATGGGTGTCAGATCTATGGGGCAGGAGCTACTGTGGGTCAGATTTATGAGTCAGGAGCTGCTGTGTGGCTGATGTGGGTCAGATCTATGGGGCAGGAGCTGCTGTGGGGCATATGTGGGTCAGATCTATATGGCAGGAGCTGCTGTGGGGCACATGTGGGTCAGACCTATGGGGCAGGAGTTGCTGTGGGGCAGATGAGGGACATATCTATGGTGCAAAATCTGCTGTTGGAATGATGTGGGTCAGATCTATGAGTTTGGAGCTGCTGTGGGGCACATGTGGGTCAGATCAATGGGCCAGGAGCTGCTGTGGGTCTGATGTGGGACAGATCTATGGGGCAGGAGCTGCTGTGGGGCAGATGTGGGTGAGATCTATGGTGTAGGAGCTGCTGTGGGGCTGATGTGGGTCAGATCTATGGGGCAGGAGCTGCTGTGGTTAAGATCTATTTGGCAGGATCTGCTGTGAGGCAGATTTGAGTCAGATCTACGGGGCAGGAGCTGCTGTGGGGCATATGTGGGTCAGATCTATATGGCAGGAGCTGCTGTGGGGTACATGTGGGTCAGACCTATAGGGCAGGAGCAGCTCTTGGGAACATGTGGGTCAGATCTATGGGGCAGGAGCTGCTGTGGGGCTGATGTGGGTCAGATCTTTGGGGCTGAAGCTGCTGTGGGTCATATCTATTGGGCAGCAGCTGCTTTACATATGATGTGTGTCAGATCTATGGGGCAGGAGCTGCTGTGGGGCTGATGTGGGTCAGATCTATGGTGCAGGAGCTGTTGTGGGGCTGATGGGGGTCAGATCTATGGGGCAGGAGCTACTGTGGGTCTGTTGGGGGTCAGATCTATGGGGCAGGAGCTACTGTTGCGCTGATGTTGGTCTCATCTATGGGGCAGGAGCTGCTGTGCGACAGATGTGGGTCAGATCTATGGGGCAGGAGCTGCTGTGCGACATATGTGGGTCAGATCTATGGGGCAGGATCTGCTGTGGGGCAGAAGTGGGTAAGATCTATGGGGTAGGAGATGGTGTGTGGCAGATGTGGGTCAGATCTATGGTGTAGGAGCTGCTGTGGGGCTGATGTGGGTCAGATCTATGGGGCTTGAGCTGCTGTGGTTAAGATCTATTTGGCAGGATCTGCTGTGGGGCAGATTTGGGTCAGATCTATGGGGCAGGATCTACTGTGGGGCAAATGTGGGTGAGATCTATGGGGCAGGAGCTGCTGTGGGTCAGATCTATGGGGCAGGAACAGATGTGGGCCTGATGTTGGTCACATTTATGGAGCAGGAGCTGCTGTGTTGCAGATGTGGGTCAGATTGACTTGCGGAATCAAACTCTATAATCCAGAGATGGGTTATAAAGCAGGTATGTTTATTCCAGCGTTGCGCAGCGCCGGGTGCAAGGGGGATAGCTCCTCCAAACTTGCACACCGTAAAGAGAAAAGTGTGTTACAGATATAGGTTAAGCTAATACATAATCAATAGTCTCCTCCTCAGTTTGATTACATATTCATTACATTCCCTATGGCCCCGTTCCCCGCAACCCCATTCCCTCATTCCCCCTGACCCCATTCCCCGCGACCCTTGCCGATGTTTTGGGGTGAAATTCTTCTTCTGTTTTCTTCTTGGTGTTATCTGCTGGTACCATTCTCCCACGTAAGCATCGTCTTGCCCGGGGATATCTAATCCTTCTTCTTGTCAGAGGTCTCTGGACAGTTTCTTCTTATCTTTATTGCCCTCTTCTCTGGTTTTCTTTTGACTAAGTGTCTGTAATTCCCCTTTTCCCTGCCCTTTTAAATGTAAACTATCTACAGTTACCCTTTGTCTTGGTTTCTGTGAAGTTCCCCTTTCCCTTTCTATAGCAAAGTGTTACCTTACCACCATTTTGAGGCTTTGCTCACTCTTCAATTCCCCCCTTTTCTTTAATCTAGCAGGCTTTTACCTGCTAGATTCTTAATGGGTCTCAAAATAGGCTCCGCTCTCTACCTTTTGTCTCAGCTCATGTCTCTTCCAAACCTCATATTCCCTTCCGGTACCTTGGTACAAGCACATAGAGCACTTTACTATTATACAGGTAAAACTTATTAACAGCACCAAGATGGCTATAATGATTCCGACCAAAAAGAGCTGCTTTACCCATCCTAAATTTGGTAACCAGCTAGTGAGTGTATCCCACAATCCTTTTTCCCAACCTATGTTATCCTGACTTGCCTTGTGCAACACCTTTGTTTGTTCCCAAATTTTCCTCAAGTCGGTTTCAATTCTTAGATCTTTGTTTAGGTACACACAGCAGCTCTGATTTATTATTGTGCATACTCCCCCTTCTTTGGCTGTTAATATATCCAGTGCCATCCTGTTTTGAATCACCACCTTGGATAAGGAGGATACCTCTTCTTGGATTGCTCGCAATGCATCTGTTGTGGCATTTTCTACTATTTCTAAAGTAGCTGAGATATTCACAATTGCCTGTTCTAGTTGTGTCACCCCTAGAGATGGAATGAGAATTCTTAAGAAGCTATGAAAGCCTGTGCTGTGCACTAAGGGATTGTATGTGCGCCTAGTTCGAATCCAGGGAGTTCTTAAAAGTCCTCGTGGGGTGTCTTCATGTACTGTAGTTTGAGGTACCAAATATCCTACAGTACATGTCCCTGTCCAATTTATAGGTAATGCTTTTCGAGCATGCCCATCCCCACACAGCCACCAATACCCATTTGGTAATTTACATGGCTTGGGCATCTTTTCTTGATAGGCAAATGATGTAGCCATCCTTGCAATTCCGAGAATATTCTTATCTGAGACCCAGTATGATGCCTCATCTGTTCTAGGGTCGCATCCCGTGCCTTGTGCCCATTTCCCAATTCTAACAATCCCTGTTACTATTCCTGAATTCCCATATTCCCAACTACACCCTATGCCCGTTAAGTTTCGCCATCCCACCCCCACCCCCTTATCAAATTTTCTATCTACAAAGATTGACCTAGTAGAATCTAAGATTAGCAACTCAAACCTAGGACCTTTCTGTGGTTTGTCTTGTTTGTCTTCTAGACCAAACTTACATTTCCCATATTCCACCCAGCTTGGAATTGTCCAGTTTAGTGTTGCCACCCCATACATAGGCACTCTTCCCTCTCCTCTAGGGAGGGCCGTGCATATCCAGCAAGATTTATTGAAAGCCTGGCCAATTTTCTCAGTCATTTTCAGGTAGCTGTTCCCATGCCAGGCTACGACTGTTGTCACGGTCATGCTAAAAATTACCAAGCTGTTATACATGTTTTTGGATTTTGATCTTCAGTGGTCCTTCCTCTTTCACCGTCCACTGTTGTCTGGGAGCTTTCTTCAGGCGGGTGTGGTGTATCCAAGGCGTCAGTCCTTTCACCTTTGCTGCCGTGTGGGTGGTCAGGAGCACTTGGTAGGGCCCACTCCACTTTGGTTCCAGAGGTGAATCTGAGAGGGATTTAACATAAACATAGTCGCCTGGTAGTATATTATGCACTGGGCTATCTAGGCCCCGTGCCCTGGCCCCAAGTACTGTTTTTTTCAATTTTCTTTAGTTGCTTTGTCAGATTTACCATGTATTCATTCAATACTTCTTCCCCAGTTTGCATAGAGATTCCCTTTTGTACAGGGTAAGGCCTCCCATAAAGGATTTCGAATGGGCTCAGTCCTTCCTTGGTTCGGGGTTTGGTACGAACTCGTAAAAGTGCCAGTGGTAATGCCTGAGGCCAGGGTATCCCAGCCTCTTGGCCCAATTTCACTATCTGTAATTTGATTAGGTGATTCATTTTTTCCACCTGACCGCTGGACTGCGGCCTGTATGGTGTATGTAGCTGCCAATCAATTCCCAATAGTGAACTTACTTGTTGGACCACTTTAGCATTAAAGTGTGGGCCACGATCTGATGAAATTGCTGCAGGGACCCCAAACCTCGGAATAATCTCATGTAACAGAGCCTTTGTTACCTCTCGAGCCTTGTTAGTCCTACAGGGGTACGCTTCTGGCCATCCCGAAAAGGTGTCTGTTAATACCAATAAATATCTGAACCCCCCTTTTCTTGGGAGTTCTGAGAAATCAATTTGCCACTGTTGTCCCGGGTAATTCCCTTTCCCTATCTGCCCTAGAGTGACTTTATGACCTGACTTGGGGTTATTCTGTAAACATATCTCGCATTGTTGTGTCACCTGCCTAATTGTGGAATACAAGTTCCGGGCAATTATTCTTTGGGCTAAATATTTATGCAGTGCCTCCACTCCCCAATGAGTTTTTCTGTGTTCAGCCATTATCACTGCCCACAGTATAGCCGTGGGAATAATGATTTTACCTTGTGGGGTAGTGGCCCATCCTCCCTCTCCCACTTGCCCTCCTAGATCTTCTATGAGAATTTTATCTTCCTTTGAGTATCTGGGTTCACTATCAATTTGGATTTTACCGTCTGGAATTAAAGAATGCATTTCCACCGGGTCTTCCCTTGCTGCTCGTTTTGCCTCTCGATCTGCAAAAGCATTTCCTACTTCTTCCGGCATCTTTCCTTTCTGGTGTGCTCTGCAATGCATAATAGCCACCTTTCTTGGTCGATGAACTGCTTCCAGGAGCTTTAAAATTTCCTCGGCATGCTTAATGCCCTTTCCTTGTGTTGATAATAGTCCTCTCTCCTTCCATATTGCTCCATGGGCATGTATCACACTAAAAGCATACTTTGAATCTGTCCATATGTTGATTCTCTTTCCCTCTGCCAGCTCTAATGCTCGAGTTAGAGCTATGATTTCTGCCTTTTGTGCAGAGGTATTTGGGGTCAAGGCTTTTGATTCTATTACCTTGTTTGTAGTTGTCACAGCATAGCCTGCTTTGCGTACCCCCTGCAGCACAAAGCTGCTACCGTCAGTATACCAAGAGTCCTCAGCATCTTCTAGTGGTTCTTCTTTCAGGTCTGGTCGGCTGGAACACACCGCATCAATGGTTTCCAGGCAATCATGCAGTACTGGTTCTCCCGAGGTCCCACTAAGGAAGGATGCTGGGTTAACAATATTAGTTACTTTTATTTCCACATCATCTTGTTCCATCAGGATAGCTTGATACTTAAGGAGTCTCTGCGGTGAGAGCCAGTGCCCACCCTTCACTTCTAACACAGTTGAAACAGTGTGAGATGTCAAGACTGTGATTTTCTGCCCTAAAGTAAATTTACGTGCTTCCTGAACGTTTAATACCAGTGCAGCTATTGCTCTCAAGCAGCTCGGCCACCCCCTGCTTACTT
This sequence comes from Coturnix japonica, assembly GCF_054131305.1. Lineage (NCBI taxonomy): Eukaryota > Metazoa > Chordata > Aves > Galliformes > Phasianidae > Coturnix > Coturnix japonica. The sequence continues at coordinate 1,225,593 of NC_140683.1, forward strand.
CATCCAGTTGTTTAGAAAAGTATGCTACTGCTCTTCGATAAGGCCCCAAGTTCTGAGCCAGGACTCCCAAGGCTATTCCTTGTTTTTCATATGAGAATAGCCAGAATGGTTTTGTTGTGTCTGGCAACCCTAAGGCAGGAGCCTGCATGAGCTCACGCTTTAACTGTTTAAAGGCTCTTCTGCTTTCCCCATCCCAAGTGAGAGTATTGGGGTTAGTTTTTAAAAGTGCAAAGAGTGGTTTTACCAGAAGTCCATAGTTATGGATCCAGAGTCGACACCAGCCTGTCATTCCCAGGAATGTGCGCAGCTCCTTTGCAGTCCGGGGCTCGGGGGTCTGACAAATGGCTTCCTTCCTCGCTGTTCCCAGCATCCTTAGTCCTGCTGTGATTTCGTAGCCCAAATAGACTACTTGTCGTTTTGCCACCTGGGCCTTCTGTGGGGAGACTCGATACCCATTAAGCCCCAGAAAATTCAGTAGACTGATAGTCCATGTTACACACTCTTCTTCCGTTTCAGTAGCTATTAATAGATCATCTACATACTGTAACAGAACTCCTTTCTCAGAGGGGCGTTCCCATTGTTCCAAATCCTTGGCTAGCTGATTCCCAAAAATAGTTGGGCTATTCTTGAACCCTTGGGGAAGCACTGTCCATGTCAGTTGTGTTTTTCTGCCGGATTTAGGGTTCTCCCACTCAAATGCAAATAATAGCTGACTCTCTGGACTTAGGGGTAAGCAGAAGAATGCATCCTTTAGATCCAGTACGGTGAACCAAGCCAATTCACTAGATAGTTTTGTAAGCAGTGTATATGGGTTTGCTACCAGGGGATATAAATCTTCTACTATTTTATTGATTGCTCTCAGATCCTGTACTATACGGTAGTTCCCGTCTGGTTTCCTAATTGGGAGTATCGGGGTATTGTATTTAGATTCACATTCCACTAATAACCCGTGTCTCATGAATTTATCAATTAATGGTTGTGCTCCCTCTCTATCTTCTATCCTTAGGGGGTATTGTTTAATTCGTGGGGGTTGAGCTCCTTGCTTTATATTAATTACCACAGGAGGGGCGTTTTTTGCACGCCCTGGGGTTTCCGTTGCCCATACCCCTGGATAGACCTGATTACTGATTTCTTCGGGCATCCCTGTGTTTTCGGGAGTTGAATTTGTTGTGATCAATGCTAGGCTCAGTACCTCAATTAAAGAATCATCCCTTACTTTAAACCGCATCTTTCCTGCCTCAAATTTTATTTCTGCCCCTAATAATTCTAAGAGATCCCGTCCTAAGAGGTGATGTGGTGAGTCAGGTAGGTATAAAAATCGATGTATCCCTACCTGCTTCCCCAATTTATATTTCAGAGGTTTAAGGAAGTAAGCCTTTTCGGGTTGACCAGTGGCCCCTTTTACAGTCATAAATTCTTTACTTAATGGAGTTAATTCTTCATTTAGTACTGAACAAGCCGCACCAGTATCTATTAAAAATTCTACACTCTTCTGTTTCTTCCCTAGCTTTATCTTAACCAGTGAATCCGCCAGGGTAGACTCGCCCGGTTCCAGTCAATCCTCCTTTACAGGGGCTTGGAACTTAGTCCATGCCCCCCTTTTCTGTTTTCTCAGTGGGCATTCATTTTTCCAGTGTCCTTTTTTCCGGCAGATGGCACATTGGTCCTTTTCCAGGGGCTTTCTTGTTCTGCACATTTCACCCCTCCCTGTCCCTTGCAAAGCTGCAATCAGTATCTGTCTGTCCTTTTTCCTATCTTCCTCCTCCCGATTGCTAAACACTCTCCAAGCTACTTCTAGCAAACTTTCCAAATTTCTATTGGCCGGTGCTGGTAATTTTTGTAGCTTCTTTCTTATATCCCCTGCAGACTGCCCTGTGAATAGTGACACTAACTGATGAATACCTTCCTCTGAATTTGGATCTAGGGAGGTATGTTTTCTCATTACATTCCTCAGCCTTTCAAGGAATTCCGAGGGAGTCTCCTGGGGACCCTGTTTCACTTCAAATAATTTAGACCAGTTCACTGTTCTAGGGATAGCTCTTTCTACTCCCTTTATTACCCATTCTCGGTATCTCTCCAAAAGCTCCCTCCCATGATCTGTATTTGGGTCCCAGCGAGGGTTTTGTAATGGGAAATAGTCTTTAATATCTTCATCTGTTCCTCGCAAATTATCCTCAAGCAGGGTTTGTGCTGTTCTTAGAACCAGTTGTTTTTCTGTTTCGGTCAGTTGATCCAACAGCAACTGAATATCATTCCAGTCTGGTTCAAATTGTCTAACTAAAAACTGCATTTGTCTTGCTACCTTTGATGGGTCATCTCGGTAGTTTTTACAAACCTCCTTCCAAGATTCTAAGTCAAATGAAGAGAACGGAACTTTAACTAACATTGTACCCCCCTCTGGACGTACCACTTCCCTCAACGGAGCTATTGTTAACGGCTGCTGGCTTCGGGTACGTGAGGCTACTGGGGAGGCAGGAGGCTCAGGGGGAGAAGGGAGGGCTGGGGGTGAAGGGGGTGAAGGAGGATTAGAATCCTCAAGAGAAGGCATTTCTGGATCTAGTGGGATTTCCTCATTTCTCACCCTTATTGCCCTCTGAACCTGGAGATATTCCGACAATTCTTCAGGCTCCCTAACCTTGCCTGTCTTTGTGCACTGCTGTCCGATACTACAGGATGAGCAGCAGCGTTTTATTTTACTTTCTTTTGCCTCCCGCCGTACTTTTTCTATAGTTAGTACAAAAGGATCTTGTGGCGGTCCCATTCCACACTCTTTCTGCCATTCCGGGTGGTTGCGGAGGGTGAAGAACATATCTGCATATGCTACCTCCTCCCACTTATTTTCTCTCCTCAGAAACAACATAAGCTGCAAGATTGTATTATATTTTACTGTTCCATTTAGAGGCCATTTCTCCCCTTCCTCCAGCTTATACACCAACCACCATTGATTACAATATTTAATCAAGTTTTTCCGACTCAGGGTTCCTCTTGATTTCCCAGCAATATCTCGCCAGTGTGCCAGTATACAACCCAGGGGTGTGCGCTCAGGGACCTCTTTGCTCTGTGATTTCCCCATCGTAACTTAATATAAACAATCGTATTCTTTTATAAGTAAAACCACTTCTGACACAACAGTATCGTTATGACTTATGACCACGTACTTTACAACAACCGGTAACTAATAATACAAAATAAACACGTATTAAAACAAAGATAAACAAGTATTGGAGACAACTTTCGCTTCGTCCGTCCCCGGCCGTTTCCCTCGCGGGAGGACGGAACCGCGGGTCGGGACTCCGCACTCGCCCCGCAGCTGTGCTGCGTCTCACTCACACCACACTCACACGACAATTCAAACAGAATTACAATATATCATTTGTTAAGCTTAACCAAAGATGTTAAGAACACCGGTGCTAGTTGTTGACTTAGGCCACCTATATAGACAGCGCTGTACGATACCAATTATCCCAGGATTACACAAATCACCCTGTACCAGAGAAAGCAGACAAGCTCTGCCCAATTAGCAATCACCTGAATGTGAGCAATAGCTCTTTTACCATGCGTACGACTTACTGGCCCCTTTGAAGGCACTCCCTAGGGAGTCCTAACCCAGCCGGCAACCTAACCTAACCCGTGAGCTCACGTCCCTAGGGGGGGAGCACGCCGACTCCACTGTGCCCTGCGTAGGACGTCTCCTCACGACTTACGGGACCCCCGTTTCCCAGTTTCACATACCTTTCCGCCGACAGATGGTTCTTGTCTGCTCCTGCAGTGATCAGATGAGGGAGGGGAGTCCTTCCGAGAAATCTCGGGGCGCGCCAAAGGCGTCCCCCTTCTCAGCTGGTCCCGCAGCCAAACAGAGGTAGTCCCATCTGGGGTGCCAAATTGACTTGCGGAATCAAACTCTATAATCCAGAGATGGGTTATAAAGCAGGTATGTTTATTCCAGCGTTGCGCAGCGCCGGGTGCAAGGGGGATAGCTCCTCCAAACTTGCACACCGTAAAGAGAAAAGTGTGTTACAGATATAGGTTAAGCTAATACATAATCAATAGTCTCCTCCTCAGTTTGATTACATATTCATTACATTCCCTATGGCCCCGTTCCCCGCAACCCCATTCCCTCATTCCCCCTGACCCCATTCCCCGCGACCCTTGCCGATGTTTTGGGGTGAAATTCTTCTTCTGTTTTCTTCTTGGTGTTATCTGCTGGTACCATTCTCCCACGTAAGCATCGTCTTGCCCGGGGATATCTAATCCTTCTTCTTGTCAGAGGTCTCTGGACAGTTTCTTCTTATCTTTATTGCCCTCTTCTCTGGTTTTCTTTTGACTAAGTGTCTGTAATTCCCCTTTTCCCTGCCCTTTTAAATGTAAACTATCTACAGTTACCCTTTGTCTTGGTTTCTGTGAAGTTCCCCTTTCCCTTTCTATAGCAAAGTGTTACCTTACCACCATTTTGAGGCTTTGCTCACTCTTCAAGATCTATGGTGCAGGAGCTGCTGTGGGGCAGATGTAGGGCTTATCTATGGGGCAGGAGCTGCTGTGAGGCTGATGGGTGTTAGATCTATGGGGAGGAGCTGCTGTGGTGCAGATGTGGGTCAGAGCTATGGGGCAGGAGCTGCTGTGGGGCAGATGTAGTGCTTATCTATGGGGCAGTAGCTGCTGTGGGGCTGATGGTGGTCTGATCTATGGGGCAGGAGCTGCTGTGCGACAGATGTGGGTCAGATCTATGGGGCAGGTGCTGCTGTGCGACATATGTGGGTCAGATCTATGGGGCAGGATCTGCTGTGGGGCTGATGTGGGAAAGATCTATGGGGCAGGAGATGCTTTGGGGCAGATGTGGGTCAGATCTATGGGGCAGGAGTTGCTGTGGGGCTGATGTGGGTCAGATCCTTGGGGCTGAAGCTGCTGTGGGTCATATCTATTGGGCAGCAGCTGCTTTACATATGATGTGTGTCAGATGTATGGGGCAGGAGCTGCTGTGGGGCTGGTGTGGGTTAGATCTATGGGGCAGGAGCTGTTGTGGGGCATATGTGGGTCAGATCTATGGGGCAGGAGCTACTGTGGGGCACATGTGGGTCAGACCTATGGGGCAGAAGCTGCAGAGGGGATGATGTAGGTCAGATCTATGGGGCAGGAGTTGCTGTGGGGCAGATGAGGGACATATCTATGGTGCAAAATCTGCTGTTGGACTGATGTGGGTCAGATCTATGAGTTTGGAGCTGCTGTGGGGCACATGTGGGTCAGATCTATGGGCCAGGAGCTGCTGCGGGGCTGATTTGGGTCAGATCTATGGTTCAGCGGCTGCTGTGGGGCACATGTGGGTCAGAGCTATGGGGCAGGAGCTGCTGTGGGGCAGAAGTGGGTAAGATCTATGGGGCAGGAGCTGCTGTGTGGCAGATGTGGGTCAGATCTATGGGGCAGGAGCTGCTGTGGGTCAGATTTGGGTCAGATCTATGGGGCAGGAGCTGCTGTGGGGCTGATGTGGGTTAGATCTATGGGGCAGGAGCTGTTGTGGGGCTGATGGGGGTCAGATCTATGGGGCAGGATCTGCTGTGGGGCTGATGTGGGAAAGATCTATGGGGCAGGAGATGGTTTGGGGCAGATGTGGGTCAGATCTATAAAGCAGGAGTTGCTGTGGGGCTGATGTGGGTCAGATCCTTGGGGCTGAAGCTGCTGTGGGTCATATCTATTGGGCAGCAGCTGCTTTACATATGATGTGTGTCAGATCTATGGGGCAGGAGCTGTTGTGGGGCTGATGGGGGTCAGATCTATGGGGCAGGTGCTGCTGTGCGACATATGTGTGTCAGATCTATGGGGCAGGATCTGCTGTGGGGCTGATGTGGGAAAGATCTATGGGGCAGGAGATGCTTTGGGGCAGATGTGGGTCAGATCTATGGGGCAGGAGCTGCTGTGGGGCTGATGTGGGTCAGATCCTTGGGGCTGAAGCTGCTGAGGGTCATATCTAATGGGCAGCAGCTGCTTTACATATGATGTGTGTCAGATCTATGGGGCAGGAGCTGCTGTGGGGCTGATGTTGGTCTGATCTATGGGGCAGGAGCTGCTGCGGGGCTGATGGGGGTCAGATATATGGGGCAGGAGCTGCTGTGGGGCTGATGTGGGTCAGAATTATAAGGCAGGAGCTGTTGTGGGGCTAATGGGGGTCAGATCTATGGGCCAGGAGCTGCTGTGGGTCAGATCTATGGGGCAGGAGCTGCTGTGGTGCAGATGTGGGTCAGAGCTATGGGGCAGGAGCAGCTGTGGGACAGAAGTGGGTAAAATCTATGGGGTAGGAGATGGTGTGTGGCAGATGTGGGTCAGATCAATGGGCCAGGAGCTGCTGTGGGGCTGATGTGGGACAGATCTATGGGGCAGGAGCTGCTGTGGGGCAGATGTGGGTGAGATCTGTGGTGTAGGAGCTGCTGTGGGGCTGATGTGGGTCAGATCTATGGGGCAGGAGCTGCTGTGGTTAAGATCTATTTGGCAGGATCTTCTGTGGGGCAGATTTGAGTCAGATCTATGGGGCAGGAGCTGCTGTGGGGCATATGTGGGTCAGATCTATATGGCAGGAGCTGCTGTGGGGTACATGTGGGTCAGACCTATGGGGCAGGAGCAGCTCTTGGGAACATGTGGGTCAGATCTATGGGGCAGGAGCTGCTGTGGGGCTGATGTGGGTCAGATCTTTGGGGCTGAAGCTGCTGTGGGTCATATCTATTGGGCAGCAGCTGCTTTACATATGATGTGTGTCAGATCTATGGGGCAGGAGCTGCTGTGGGGCTGATGTGGGTCAGATCTATGGGGCAGGAGCTGTTGTGGGGCTGATGGGGGTCAGATCTATGGGGCAGGAGCTACTGTGGGTCTGTTGGGGGTCAGATCTATGGGGCAGGAGCTACTGTTGCGCTGATGTTGGTCTCATCTATGGGGCAGGAGCTGCTGTGCGACAGATGTGGGTCAGATCTATGGGGCAGGAGCTGCTGTGCGACATATGTGGGTCAGATCTATGGGGCAGGATCTGCTGTGGGGCTGATGTGGGTTAGATCTATGGGGCAGGATATGCTTTGGGCAGATGTGGGTCAGATCTATGGGGCAGGAGTTGCTGTGGGGCTGATGTGGGTCAGATCTATGGGGCAGGAGCTGCTGTGGGGCTGATGTGGGTTAGATCTATGGGGCAGGAGCTGTTGCGGGGCTGATGGGGTCAGATCTAAGAGGGCAGGAGCTACTGTGGGGCTGATGTTGGTCTGATCTATAAGGCAGGAGCTGCTGCGGGGCTGATTTGGGTCAGATCTATGGGGCAGGAGCTGCTGTGGGGCTGATATGGGTTAGAACTAGGGGGCCGGAGCTGCTGTGGGGCAGATGTGGGTCAGATCTATGGGTCAGCAGCTGCTGTGGGTCTGATGTGGGTCAGATCTATGGGGCAGGAGTTGCTGTGGGGCTGATGTGGGTCATATCTATGGGGCAGGAACAGATGTGGGCCTGATGTTGGTCAGATTTATGGAGGAGGAGCTGCTGTGGTGCAGATGTGGGTCAGATCTATGAGGCAGGAGCTGCTGTGGGGCTGCTGTGGGTTAGATCTATGGGGCAGGAGCTGTTGTGGGTCATATCTATTGGGCAGCAGCTGCTTTACATATGATGTGTGTCAGATCTATGGGGCCGGAGCTGCAGTTGGGCTGATGGGGGTCAGATCTCTGGGACAGGAGCTACTGTGGGGCTGATGTGGGTCAAATCAATGGGGCAGAGCTGCTCTTGGGAACATGTGGGTCAGATCTATGGGGCAGGAGCTGCTGTGGGGCTGATGTGGGTTAGATCTATGGGGCAGGAGCTGTTGTGGGGATGATGGGGGTCAGATCTATGGGGCAGGAGCTACTGTGGGGCTGATGTTGGTCTGATCTATGGGGCAGGATCTGCTGTGGGGCTGATGTGGGTTAGATCTATGGGGCAGGAGCTGTTGTGTGGCTGATGTGGGTCAGATCTATGGAGCAGGAGCTGCTGTGGGGCATTTGTGGGTCAGACCTATGGGGCAGAGCTGCTCTTGGGAACATGTGGGTCAGATCTATGGGGCAGGAGCTGCTGTGGGGCTGATGTGGGTCAGATCTATAGGGCAGGAGCTGCTATGCGACAGATGTGGGTCAGATCTATGAGGCAGGAGCTGCTGTGCGACAGATGTGGGTCAGATCTATGGGGCAGGATCTGCTGTGGGGCTGATGTGGGAAAGATCTATGGGGCAGGAGATGCTTTGGGGCAGATGTGGGTCAGATCTATGGGGCAGGAGCTGCTGTGGGGCTGATGTGTGTCAGATCCTTGGGGCTGAAGCTGCTGTGGGTCATATCTATTGGGCAGCAGCTGCTTTACATATGATGTGTGTCAGATCTATGCGGCAGGAGCTGCTGTGGGGCTGATGGGGGTCAGATCTATGGGGCAGGAGCTGTTGTGGGTCATATCTATTGGGCAGCAGCTGCTTTACATATGATGTGTGTCAGATCTATGGGGCAGGAGCTGCTGTGGGGCTGATGTGGGTTAGATCTATGTGGCAGGAGCTGTTGTGGGGCTGATGGGGTCAGATCTATGGGGCAGGAGCTACTGTGGGGCTGATGTTGGTCTGTTCTATGGGGCAGGAGCTGCTGCGGGGCTGATTTGGGTAAGATCTATGGGGCAGGAACTGCTGTGGGGCTGATGTGCGTTAGATCTAAGGGGCAGGAGCTGTTGTGGGGCTGATGGGGGTCAGATCTATGGGGCAGGAGCTGCTGTGGGTCAGATCTATGGGGCAGGAGCTGCTGTGGGGAACATGTGGGTCAGGTCTATGGGGCAGGAGCTGCTGTTGGGCAGATGTGGGTCAGATCTATGCGTCAGCAGCTGCTGTGGGTCTGATGTGGGTCAGATCTATGGGGCAGGAGCTGCTGTGGGGCTGATGTGGGTAATATCTATGGGGCAGGAACAGATGTGGGCCTGATGTTGGTCAGATTTATGGAGCAGGAGCTGCTGTGTTGCAGATGTGGGTCAGATCTATGGTGCAGGAGCTGCTGTGGGGCAGATGTAGGGCTTATCTATGGGGCAGGAGCTGCTGTGAGGCTGATGGTTGTTAGATCTATTGGGAGGAGCTGCTGTGGGGCTTATGTGGGTCAGAGCTATGGGGCCGGAGCTGCAGTGGGGCCGATGGGGGTCAGATCTATGGGGCAGGAGCTACTGTGGGTCTGATGTACGTCAAATCAATGGGGCAGAGCTGCTCTTGGGAACATGTGGGTCAGATCTATGGGGCAGGAGCTGTTGTGGGGCTGATGTGGGTCAGATCTATAGGGCAGGAGCTGCTGTGCGACAGATGTGGGTCAGATCTATGGTGTAGGAGCTGCTGTGGGGCTGAAGTGGGTCAGATCTATGGGGCAGGAGCTGCTGTGGATAAGATGTATTTGGCAGGATCTGCTGTGCGACAGATTTGGGTCAGATCTATGGGGCAGGATCTGCAGTGGAGATGATGTACGTCAGATCTATGGGGCAGGAGCTGCTGTGGGGCTGCTGTGGGTAAGATCTATGGGGCAGGAGCTGTTGTGGGTCATATCTATTGGGCAGCAGCTGCTTTACATATGATGTGTGTCAGATCTATGGGGCCGGAGCTGCAGTGGGGCTGATGGGGGTCAGATCTATGGGGCAGGAGCTACTGTGGGTCTGAAGTGGGTCAAATCAATGGGGCAGAGCTGCTCTTGGGAACATGTGGGTCAGATCTATGGGGCAGGAGCTGCTGTGGGGCTGATGTGGGTCAGATCTATTGGGCAGGAGCTACTGTGGGGCTGATGTTGGTCTGATCTATGGGGCAGGATCTGCTGTGGGGCTGATGTGGGAAAGATCTATGGGGCAGGAGATGCTTTGGGGCAGATGTGGGTCAGATCTATGGGGCAGGAGTTGCTGTGGGGCTGATGTGTGTCAGATCCTTGGGGCTGAAGCTGCTGTGGGTCATATCTATTGTGCTGCAGCTGCTTTACATATGATGTGTGTCAGATCTATGGGGCAGGAGCTGCTGTGGGTCAGATCCATGGGGCAGGAACAGATGTGGGCCTGATGTTGGTCAGATTTATGGAGCAGGAGCTGCTGTGTTGCTGATGTGGGTCAGATCTATGGTGCAGGAGCTGCTGTGGGGCAGATGTAGGTCAGATCTATGGGTCAGCAGCTGCTGTGGGTCTGATGTGGGTCAGATCTATGGGGCAGGAGCTGCTGTGGTTAAGATCTATTTGGCAGGATCTGCTGTGGGGCAGATTTGGGTCAGATCTATGGGGCAGGAGCTGCAGTGGAGATGATGTACGTCAGATCTATGGGGCAGGAGCTGCTGTGGGGCTGCTGTGTGTCAGATCTATGGGGCAGGAGCTGTTGTGGGTCATATCTATTGGGCAGCAGCTGCTTTACATATGATGTGTGTCAGATCTATGGGGCCGGAGCTGCAGTTGGGCTGATGGGGGTCAGATCTATGGGGCAGGAGCTACTGTGGGGCTGATGTGGGTCAAATCAATGGGGCAGAGCTGCTCTTGGGAACATGTGGGTCAGATCTATGGGGCAGGAGATGCTGTGGGTCAGATCTATGGGGCAGGAGCTGCTGTGGGGAACATGTGGGTCAGGTCTATAGGGCAGGAGCTGCTGTGGGGCAGATGTGGGCAGATCTATGGGGCAGGAGCTGCTGTGGGTCAGATCTATGGGGCAGGAACAGATGTGGGCCTGATGTTGGTCAGATTTATGGAGCAGGAGCTGCTGTGTTGCAGATGTGGGTCAGATCTATGGTGCAGGAGCTGCTGTGGGGCAGATGTAGGGCATATCTATGGGGCAGGAGCTGCTGTGAGGCTGATGGGTGTTAGATCTATGGGGAGGAGCTGCTATGGTGCAGATGTGGGTCAGAGCTATGGGGCAGGAGCTGCTGTGGGGCAGAAGTGGGTAAGATCTATGGGGTAGGAGCTGCTGTTGGGCAGATGTGTGTCAGATCTATGGTGTAGGAGCTGCTGTGGGGCTGATGTGGGTCAGATCTATGGGGCAGGAGCTGCTGTGGTTAAGATCTATTTGGCAGGATCTGCTGTGGGGCAGATTTGGGTCAGATCTATGGGGCAGGAGCTGCAGTGGAGATGATGTACGTCAGATCTATGTGGCAGGAGCTGCTGTGGGGCTGCTGTGGGTTAGATCTATGGGGCAGGAGCTGTTGTGGGTCATATCTATTGGGCAGCAGCTGCTTTACATATGATGTGTGTCAGATCTATGGGGCCGGAGCTGCAGTGGGGCTGATGGGGGTCAGATCTATGGGGCAGGAGCTACTGTGGGGCTGATGTGGGTCAAATCAATGGGGCAGAGCTGCTGTTGGGAACATGTCGGTCAGATCTATGGGGCAGGAGCTGCTGTGGGGCTGATGCGGGTCAGATCTATAGGGCAGGAGCTGCTGTGCGACAGATGTGGGTCAGATCTATGGGTCAGGAGCTGCTGTGGGGCTGATTTGGGTCAGATCCTTGGGGCTGAATCTGCTGTGGGTCATATCTATTGGGCAGCAGCTGCTTTACATATGATGAGTGTCAGATCCATGGGGCAGGTACTGCTGTGGGGCTGATGTGGGTTAGATCTATGGGGCAGGAGATGCTGTGGGTCAGATCTATAGGGCAGGAGCTGCTGTGGGGAACATGTGGGTCAGGTCTATGGGGCAGGAGCTGCTGTTGGGCAGATGTGGGTCAGATCTATGCGTCAGCAGCTGCTGTGGGTCTGATGTGGGTCAGATCTATGGGGCAGGAGCTGCTGTGGGGCTGATGTGGGTAATATCTATATGGCAGGAACAGATGTGGGCCTGATGTTGGTCAGATTTATGGAGCAGGAGCTGCTGTGTTGCAGATGTGGGTCAGATCTATGGTGCAGGTGCTGCTGTGGGGCAGATGTAGGGCATATCTATGGGGCAGGAGCTGCTGTGAGGCTGATGGGTGTTAGATCTATGGGGAGGAGCTGCTGTGGTGCAGATGTGGGTCAGAGCTATGGGGCAGGAGCTGCTGTGGGGCAGATGTGGGTCAGATCTATGGTGTAGGAGCTGCTGTGGGGCTGATGTGGGTCAGATCTATGGGGCAGGTGCTGCTGTGCGACATATGTGGGTCAGATCTATGGGGCAGGATCTGCTGTGGGGCTGATGTGGGAAAGATCTATGGGGCAGGAGATGCTTTGGGGCAGATGTGTGTCAGATCTATGGGGCAGGAGCTGCTGTGGGGCTGATGTGGGTTAGATCTATGGGGCAGGAGCTGTTGTGGGGCATATGTGGGTCAGATCTATGGGGCAGGAGCTACTGTGGGGCAAATGTGGGTCAGACCTATGGGGCAGAAGCTGCAGAGGGGATGATGTAGGTCAGATCTATGGGGCAGGAGTTTCTGTGGGGCAGATGAGGGACATATCTATGGTGCAAAATGTGCTGTTGGACTGATGTGGGTCAGATCTATGAGTTTGGAGCTGCTGTGGGGCACATGTGGGTCAGATCTATGGGCCAGGAGCTGCTGCGGGGCTGATTTGGGTCAGATCTATGGTTCAGCAGCTGCTGTGGGGCACATGTGGGTCAGAGCTATGGGGCAGGAGCTGCTGTGGGGCAGAAGTGGGTAAGATCTATGGGGCAGGAGCTGCTGTGTGGCAGATGTGGGTCAGATATATGGGGCAGGAGCTGCTGTGAGTCAGATTTGGGTCAGATCTATGGGGCAGGAGCTGATGTGGGGCTGATGTGGGTTAGATCTATGGGGCAGGAGCTGTTGTGGGGCTGATGGGGGTCAGATCTATGGGGCAGGATCTGCTGTGGGGCTGATGTGGGAAAGATCTATGGGGCAGGAGATGGTTTGGGGCAGATGTGGGTCAGATCTATAAGGCAGGAGCTGCTGTGGGGCTGATGTTGGTCAGATCTATGGGGCAGGAGCTGCTGTGGGTCAGATCTATGGGGCAGGAACAGATGTGGGCCTGATGTTGGTCAGATTTATCTAGCAGGAGCTGCTGTGTTGCAGATGTGGGTCAGATCTATGGTGCAGGAGCTGCTGTGGGGCAGATATAGGACATATCTATGGGGCAGGAGCTGCTGTGAGGCTGATGGGTGTTAGATCTATGGAGAGGAGCTGCTGTGGTGCAGATGTGGGTCAGAGCTATGGGGCAGGAGCTGCTGTGGGGCAGAAGTGGGTAAGATCTATCGGGTAGGAGATGATGTGTGGCAGATGTGGGTCAGATCTATGGTGTAGGAGCTGCTGTGGGGCTGATGTGGGTCAGATCTGTGGGGCAGGAGCTGCTGTGGTTAAGATCTATTTGGCAGGATCTGGTGTGGGGCAGATTTGGGTCAGATATATGGGGCTGGAGCTGCTGTGTGGCAAATGTGGGTCAGATCTATGGGGCAGGAGCTGCTGTGGGGCAGATGTAGGGCTTATCTATGGGGCAGGAGCTGCTGTGAGGCTGATGGGTGTTAGATCTATGGGGAGGAGCTGCTGTGGTGCAGATGTGGGTCAGAGCTATGGGGCAGGAGCTGCTGTGTGGCAGATGTGGGTCAGATCTATGGTGTAGGAGCTGCTGTGGGGCTGATGTGGGTCAGATCTATGGTGCAGGAGCTGCTGTGGTTAAGATCTATTTGGCAGGATCTGCTGTGGGGCAGATTTGGGTGAGATCTATGGGGCAGGAGCTGCAGTGGAGATGATGTACGTCAGATCTATGGGGCAGGAGCTGCTGTGGGGCTGCTGTGGGTCAAATCAATGGGGCCGAGCTGCTCTTGGGAACATGTGGGTCAGATCTATGGGGCAGGAGCTGCTGTGGGGCTGATGTGGGTCAGGTCCTTGGGGCTGAAGCTGCTGTGGGTCATATCTATTGGGCAGCAGCTGCTTTACATATGATGTGTGTCAGATCTATGGGGCAGGAGCTGCTGTGGGCCTGATGTGCGTTAGATCTACGGGGCAGGAGCTGTTGTGGGGCTGATGGGGGTCAGATCTATGGGGCAGGAGCTACTGTGGGGCTGATGTTGGTCTGATCTATGGGGCAGGTGCTGCTGTGCGACATATGTGTGTTAGATCTATGGGGCAGGATCTGCTGTGGGGCTGATGTGGGAAAGATCTATGGGGCAGGAGATGCTTTGGGGCAGATGTGGGTCAGATCTATGGGGCAGGAGCTGCTGTGGGGCTGATGTGGGTCAGATCCTTGGGGCTGAAGCTGCTGAGGGTCGTATCTAATGGGCAGCAGCTGCTTTACATATGATGTGTGTCAGATCTATGGGGCAGGAGCTGCTGTGGGGCTGATGTTGGTCTGATCTATGGGGCAGGAGCTGCTGCGGGGCTGATGGGGGTCAGATCTATGGGGCAGGAGCTGCTGTGGGGCTGATGTTGGTCTGATTTATGGGGCAGGAGCTGTTGTGGGGCTAATAGGGGTTAGATCTATGGGCCAGGACCTGCTGTGGGTCAGATCTATGGGGCAGGAGCTGCTGTGGGGCAGATGTGGGTCAGATCTATGGGGCAGGAGCTGCTGTGGGTCAGATCTATGGGGCTGGAACAGATGTGGGCCTGATGTTGGTCAGATTTATGGAGCAGGATCTGCTGTGTTGCAGATGTGGGTCTGATCTATGGTGCAGGAGCTGCTGTGGGGCAGATGTAGGGCATATCTATGGGGCAGGAGCTGCTGTGAGGCTGATGGTTGTTAGATCTATGGGGAGGAGCTGCTGTGGTGCAGATGTGGGTCAGAGCTATGGGGCAGGAGCTGCTGCGGGACAGAAGTGGGTAAAATCTATGGGGTAGGAGATGGTGTGTGGCAGATGTGGGTCAGATCTATGGTGTAGGAGCTGCTGTGGGGCTGACGTGGGTCAGATCTATGGGGCAGGAGCTGCTGTGGTTAAGATCTATTTGGCAGGATCTGCTGTGCGACAGATTTGGGTCAGATCTATGGGGCAGGAGCTGCTGTGGGGCTGATGTTGGTCTGATCTATGGGGCAGGAGCTGCTGCGGGGCTGATTTGTGTCAGATCTATGGGGCAGGAGCTGCTGTGGGGCTGATGTGGGTCAGATCTATGGGGCAGGAGCTGCTGTGGGGCTGATGTTGGTCTGGTCTATGGGGCAGGAGCTGTTTTGGGGCTGATGTGGGTCAGATCTATGGGGCAGGAGCTACTGTGGGGCTGATGCTGGTCTGATCTATGGGGCAGGAGCTGCTGCGGGGCTGATTTGGGTCAGATCTATGGGGCAGGAGCTGCTGTGGGGCTGATGTGGGTTAGATCTATGGGGCAGGAGCTGTTGTGGGGCAGATGGGGGTCAGATCTATGGGGCAGGAGCTACTGTGGGTCAGATTTATGAGTCAGGAGCTGCTGTGTGGCTGATGTGGGTCAGATCTATGGGGCAGGAGCTGCTGTGGGGCATATGTGGGTCAGATCTATATGGCAGGAGCTGCTGTGGGGCACATGTGGGTCAGACCTATGGGGCAGGAGTTGCTGTGGGGCAGATGAGGGACATATCTATGGTACAAAATCTGCTGTTGGACTGATGTGGGTCAGATCTATGAGTTTGGAGCTGCTGTGGGGCACATGTGGGTCAGATCAATGGGCCAGGAGCTGCTGTGGGTCTGATGTGGGACAGATCTATGGGGCAGGAGCTGCTGTGGGGCAGTTGTGGGTGAGATCTATGGTGTAGGAGCTGCTGTGGGGCTGATGTGGGTCAGATCTATGGGGCAGGAGCTGCTGTGGTTAAGATCTATTTGGCAGGATCTGCTGTGGGGCAGATTTGAGTCAGATCTATGGGGCAGGAGCTGCTGTGGGGCATATGTGGGTCAGATCTATATGGCAGGAGCTGCTGTGGGGCACATGTGGGTCAGACCTATGGGGCAGGAGCAGCTCTAGGGAACATGTGGGTCAGATCTATGGGGCAGGAGCTGCTGTGGGGCTGATGTGGGTCAGATCTTTGGGGCTGAAGCTGCTGTGGGTCATATCTATTGGGCAGCAGCTGCTTTACATATGATGTGTGTCAGATCTATGGGGCAGGAGCTGCTGAGGGGCTGATATGGGTCAGATCTATGGGGCAGGAGCTGTTGTGGGGCTGATGGGGGTCTGATCTATGGGGCAGGAGCTACTGTGGTTCTGTTGGGGGTCAGATCTATGGGGCAGGAGCTACTGTTGCGCTGATGTTGGTCTCATCTATGGGGCAGGAGCTGCTGTGCGACAGATGTGGGTCAGATCTATGGGGCAGGAGCTGCTGTGCGACATATGTGGGTCAGATCTATGGGGCAGGATCTGCTGTGGGGCTGATGTGGGTTAGATCTATGGGGCAGGAGATGCTTTGGGGCAGATGTGGGTCAGATCTATGGGGCAGGAGTTGCTGTGGGGCTGATGTGGGTCAGATCTATGGGGCAGGAGCTGCTGTGGGGCTGATGTGGGTTAGATCTATGGGGCAGGAGCTGTTGTGGGGCTGATGGGGTCAGATCTAAGAGGGCAGGAGCTACTGTGGGGCTGATGTTGGTCTGATCTATAAGGCAGGAGCTGCTGCGGGGCTGATTTGGGTCAGATCTATGGGGCAGGAGCTGCTGTGGGGCTGATATGGGTTAGATCTAGGGGGCCGGAGCTGCTGTGGGGCAGATGTGGGTCAGATCTATGGGGCAGGTACTGCTGTGCGACATATGTGGTCAGATCTATGGGGCAGGATCTGCTGTGGGGCTGATGTGGGAAAGATCTATGGGGCAGGAGATGCTTTGGGGCAGATGTGGGTCAGATCTATGGGGCAGGAGCTACTGTGGGGCTGATGTTGGTCTGTTCTAAGGGGCAGGAGCTGCTGAGGGGCTGATATGGGTCAGATCTATGGGGCAGGAGCTGTTGTGGGGCTGATGGGGGTCTGATCTATGGGGCAGGAGCTACTGTGGTTCTGTTGGGGGTCAGATCTATGGGGCAGGAGCTACTGTTGCGCTGATGTTGGTCTCATCTATGGGGCAGGAGCTGCTGTGCGACAGATGTGGGTCAGATCTATGGGGCAGGAGCTGCTGTGCGACATATGTGGGTCAGATCTATGGGGCAGGATCTGCTGTGGGGCTGATGTGGGTTAGATCTATGGGGCAGGAGATGCTTTGGGGCAGATGTGGGTCAGATCTATGGGGCAGGAGTTGCTGTGGGGCTGATGTGGGTCAGATCTATGGGGCAGGAGCTGCTGTGGGGCTGATGTGGGTTAGATCTATGGGGCAGGAGCTGTTGTGGGGCTGATGGGGTCAGATCTAAGAGGGCAGGAGCTACTGTGGGGCTGATGTTGGTCTGATCTATAAGGCAGGAGCTGCTGCGGGGCTGATTTGGGTCAGATCTATGGGGCAGGAGCTGCTGTGGGGCTGATATGGGTTAGATCTAGGGGGCCGGAGCTGCTGTGGGGCAGATGTGGGTCAGATCTATGGGGCAGGTACTGCTGTGCGACATATGTGGTCAGATCTATGGGGCAGGATCTGCTGTGGGGCTGATGTGGGAAAGATCTATGGGGCAGGAGATGCTTTGGGGCAGATGTGGGTCAGATCTATGGGGCAGGAGCTACTGTGGGGCTGATGTTGGTCTGTTCTAAGGGGCAGGAGCTGCTGCGGGGCTGATTTGTGTAAGAACTATGGGGCAGGAGCTGCTGTGGGGCAGATGTGTGTCAGATCTATGGGGCAGGAGCTGCTGTGGGGCTGATGTGGGTCAGATCTATGGGGCAGGAGCTGCTGTGGTTAAGATCTATTTGGCAGGATCTGCTGTGGGGAATATTTGGGTCAGATCTATGGGGCAGGAGCTGCAGTGTCAAATGTGGGTCAGATCTATGGGGCAGGAGCTGCTGTGGGTCAGATCTATGGGGCAGGAACAGATGTGGGCCTGATGTTGGTCAGATTTATGGAGCAGGAGCTGCTGTGTTGCAGATGTGGGTCAGATCTATGGTGCAGGAGCTGCTGTGGGGCAGATGTAGGGCTTATCTATGGGGCAGGAGCTGCTGTGAGGCTGATGGGTGTTAGATCTATGGGGAGGAGCTGCTGTGGGGCTGATGTGGGTCAGATCCTTGGGGCTGAAGCTGCTGTGGGTCATATCTATTGGGCAGCAGCTGCTTTACTTATGATGTGTGTCAGATCTATGGGGCAGGAGCTGCTGTGGGGCTGATGTGGGTCAGATCTATGGGGCAGGAGCTGCAGTGGGGAACATGTGGGTCAGGTCTATGGGGCAGGAGCTGCTGTTGGGCAGATGTGGGTCAGATCTATGCGTCAGCAGCTGCTGTGGGTCTGATGTGGGTCAGATCTACGGGGCAGGAGCTGCTGTGGGGCTGATGTGGGTAATATCTATGGGGCAGGAACAGATGTGGGCCTGATGTTGGTCAGATTTATGGAGCAGGAGCTGCTGTGTTGCAGATGTGGGTCAGAGCTATGGGGCAGGAGCTGCTGTGGGGCAGAAGTGGGTAAGATCTATGGGGTAGGAGCTGCTGTTGGGCAGATGTGGGTCAGATCTATGGTGTAGGAGCTGCTGTGGGGCTGATGTGGGTCAGATCTATGGGGCAGGAGCTGCTGTGGTTAAGATCTATTTGGCAGGATCTGCTGTGGGGCAGATTTGGGTCAGATCTATGGGGCAGGAGCTGCAGTGGAGATGATGTACGTCAGATCTATGGGGTAGGAGCTGCTGTGGGGCTGCTGTGGGTTAGATCTATGGGGCAGGAGCTGTTGTGGGTCATATCTATTGGGCAGCAGCTGCTTTACATATGATGTGTGTCAGATCTATGGGGCCGGAGCTGCAGTGGGGCTGATGGGGGTCAGATCTATGGGGCAGGAGCTACTGTGGGGCTGATGTGGGTCAAATCAATGGGGCAGAGCTGCTGTTGGGAACATGTCGGTCAGATCTATGGGGCAGGAGCTGCTGTGGGGCTGATGCGGGTCAGATCTATAGGGCAGGAGCTGCTGTGCGACAGATGTGGGTCAGATCTATGGGTCAGGAGCTGCTGTGGGGCTGATTTGGGTCAGATCCTTGGGGCTGAAGCTGCTGTGGGTCATATCTATTGGGCAGCAGCTGCTTTACATATGATGAGTGTCAGATCTATGGGGCAGGTACTGCTGTGGGGCTGATGTGGGTTAGATCTATGGGGCAGGAGATGCTGTGGGTCAGATCTATAGGGCAGGAGCTGCTGTGGGGAACATGTGGGTCAGGTCTATGGGGCAGGAGCTGCTGTTGGGCAGATGTGGGTCAGATCTATGCGTCAGCAGCTGCTGTGGGTCTGATGTGGGTCAGATCTATGGGGCAGGAGCTGCTGTGGGGCTGATGTGGGTAATATCTATATGGCAGGAACAGATGTGGGCCTGATGTTGGTCAGATTTATGGAGCAGGAGCTGCTGTGTTGCAGATGTGGGTCAGATCTATGGTGCAGGTGCTGCTGTGGGGCAGATGTAGGGCTTATCTATGGGGCAGGAGCTGCTGTGAGGCTGATGGGTGTTAGATCTATGGAGAGGAGCTGCTGTGGTGCAGATGTGGGTCAGAGCTATGGGGCAGGCGCTGCTGTGGGGCAGATGTGGGTCAGATCTATGGTGTAGGAGCTGCTGTGGGGCTGATGTGGGTCAGATCTATGGGGCAGGATATGCTTTGGGGCAGATTTTAGTCAGATCTATGGGGCAGGAGTTGCTGTGGGTCTGATGTGGGTCAGATCCTTGGGGCTGAAGCTGCTGTGGGTCATATCTATTGGGCAGCAGCTGCTTTACATATGATGTGTGTCAGATCTATGGGGCAGGAGCTGCACGGCGGCGGCTGCTAGAGGTCTCTGCCTATGCGGCTCGACTAGGTCGGCACGGTCTACCCGGCTCCGAGCGGGCCGTGGTGCTCGGCGGCGGCTGCTAGAGGTCGCTGCCTATGCGGCTCGCGTAGGTCGGCACGGTCTACACGGCTCAGGGCGTGCCGTGGTGCTCGGCGGCGGCTGCTAGAGGTCTCTGCCTATGCGGCTCGACTAGGTCGGCACGGTCTACCCGGCTCAGGGCAGGCCGTGGTGCTCGGCGGCGGCTGCTAGAGGTCGCTGCCTATGCGGCTCGACTAGGACGGCACAGTCTACCCGGCTCCGAGCGGGCTGTGGTGCTCGGCGGCGGCTGCTAGAGGTCGCTGCCTATGCGGCTCGACTAGGTCGGCACGGTCTACCCGGCTCAGGGCAGGCCGTGGTGCTCGGCGGCGGCTGCTAGAGGTCGCTGCCTATGCGGCTCGACTAGGTCGGCACAGTCTACCCGGCTCCGAGCGGGCCGTGGTGCTCGGCGGCGGCTGCTAGAGGTCGCTGCCTATGCGGCTCGCCTAGGTCGGCACGGTCTACCCGGCTCAGGGCGTGCCGTGGTGCTCGGCGGCGGCGGCTAGGGGTCGCTGCCCGTGCCTCTTGCGTGTAGCTGCCAGGTCTACCCGCTTTCGGCTAGGCTTTGCAGCCCTGTGAGATGGGGGGGCGCTAAAGCTTCGGAGCTTGCTGGGGGGTCGCTGTAGTTTCTTACCTACCGCTACGTCGACGTAGAGCGCCGCTTACCCTCGGCGCCGCTGCCGGTAGTCGGCGCCGTTCTTTTCCGAAGCCGTTTTTTCTTACGCCTTCCGTTTTCGTCTGCAGGAGCGAGCGCGTGCTCGTCTCCAGAGGCGGCAACGAGCGGGCGCAGGCGAGCGCGGTTGAGCGCCGGGCTGTGGATTTTTTCGGTTGCGGCTTCCCGCCGCTCTTTCGCCATCCCTCGCTACGCGGCCTGCCCGCAGTCCGGATTTCCGGCTCGAACGGACCCCGCTCAAGTGCGCCGGCACGGTCCAACCGCTCCCGGCGGGCACCGCTCGGCTCGGACGTTCCTCGGAATCAGCCAAATGTCGCTCCCGTGGCGTCTCCGCAGGCAAAAACGCATAGCCGGCGCCGCAAAGCTCGCGAGCCGCACCGAGCCGGGGAAACCGTGCCGTGGAGCAGCTGTGGGGCTGATGTGGGTGAGATCTATGGGGTAGGAGCTGCTGTGCGGCTGATGTGGGTCAGATCTATGGGCAGGAGCTGATGTAGGGAAGATTTGGGTCTGATCTATGGGTTAGGAACTGCTGTGGTTCAGATCTATGGGGCAGGAGCAGCTGTGGGGCACATGTGGGTCAGATCTATGGGTTAGGTGCTGCTTTGGGGAAAATGTGGGTCAGATCTATGGGGCAGGAGCTGCTGTGGGTCAGATTTGGGTCAGATCTATGGGGCAGGAGCTGCTGTGGGTCAGATTTATGAGTCAGGAGCTGCTGGGTGGCTGATGTGGGTCAGATCTATGGGGCAGGAGCTGCTGTGGGGCATATGTGGGTCAGATCTATATGGCAGGAGCTGCTGTGGGGCACATGTGGGTCAGACCTATGGGGCAGGTGCTGCTGTGCGACATATGTGGGTCAGATCTATGGGGCAGGAGTTGCTGTGGGGCAGATGAGGGACATATCTATGGTGCAAAATCTGCTGTTGGACTGATGTGGGTCAGATCTATGAGTTTGGAGCTGCTGTGGGGCACATGTGGGTCAGATCTATGGGGCAGGAGCTGCTGTGGTTAAGATCTATTTGGCAGGATCTGCTGTGGGGCAGATTTGGGTCAGATCTATGGGGCAGGAGCTGCTGTGGGTCAGAACTATGGGGCAGGAACAGATGTGGGCCTGATGTTGGTCAGATTTATGGAGCAGGAGCTGCTGTGTTGCAGATGTGGGTCAGATCTATGGTGCAGGAGCTGCTGTGGGGCAGATGTAGGGCTTATCTATGGGGCAGGAGCTGCTGTGAGGCTGATGGGTGTTAGATCTATGGGGAGGAGCTGCTGTGGTGCAAATGTGGTTCAGAGCAATGGGGCAGGAGCTGCTGTGTGGCAGATGTGGGTCAGATCTATGGTGTAGGAGCTGCTGTGGGGCTGATGTGGGTCAGATCTATGGGGCAGGTGCTGCTGTGCGACATATGTGGGTCAGATCTATGGGGCAGGATCTGCTGTGGGGCTGATGTGGGAAAGATCTATGGGGCAGGAGATGCTTTGGGGCAGATGTGTGTCAGATCTATGGGGCAGGAGCTGCTGTGGGGCTGATGTGGGTTAGATCTATGGGGCAGGAGCTGTTGTGGGGCATATGTGGGTCAGATCTATGGGGCAGGAGCTACTGTGGGGCACATGTGGGTCAGACCTATGGGGCAGAAGCTGCAGAGGGGATGATGTAGGTCAGATCTATGGGGCAGGAGTTGCTGTGGGGCAGATGAGGGACATATCTATGGTGCAAAATGTGCTGTTGGACTGATGTGGGTCAGATCTATGAGTTTGGAGCTGCTGTGGGGCACATGTGGGTCAGATCTATGGGCCAGGAGCTGCTGCGGAGCTGATTTGGGTCAGATCTATGGTTCAGCAGCTGCTGTGGGGCACATGTGGGTCAGAGCTATGGGGCAGGAGCTGCTGTGGGGCAGAAGTGGGTAAGATCTATGGGGCAGGAGCTGCTGTGTGGCAGATGTGGGTCAGATATATGGGGCAGGAGCTGCTGTGAGTCAGATTTGGGTCAGATCTATGGGGCAGGAGCTGCTGTGGGGCTGATGTGGGAAAGATCTATGGGGCAGGAGCTGTTGTGGGGCTGATGGGGGTCAGATCTATGGGGCAGGATCTGCTGTGGGGCTGATGTGGGAAAGATCTATGGGGCAGGAGATGGTTTGGGGCAGATGTGGGTCAGATCTATAAGGCAGGAGTTGCTGTGGGGCTGATGTGGGTCAGATCCTTGGGGCTGAATCTGCTGTGGGTCATATCTATTGGGCACCAGCTGCTTTACATATGATGTGTGTCAGATCTATGGGGCAGGAGATACTGTGGGGCTGATGTGGGTTAGATCTATGGGGCAGGAGCTGCTGCGGGGCTGATTTGGGTCAGATCTATGGGGAAGGAGCTACTGTGGGGCAGATGGGGTTCAGGTCTATGGGGCAGGAGCTACTGAGGGGCTGATGTTGGTCTGATCTATGGGGCAGGAGCTGCTGTGCGACAGATGTGGGTCAGATCTATGGGGCAGGTGCTGCTGTGCGACATATGTGGGTCAGATCTATGGGCCAGGATCTGCTGCGGGGCTGATTTGGGTCAGATCTATAAGGCAGGAGCTGCTGTGGGGCTGATGTTGGTCAGATCTATGGGGCAGGAGCTGCTGTGGGTCAGATCTATGGGGCAGGAACAGATGTGGGCCTGATGTTGGTCAGATTTATCTAGCAGGAGCTGCTGTGTTGCAGATGTGGGTCAGATCTATGGTGCAGGAGCTGCTGTGGGGCTGATGTGGGTCAGATCTATGGGGCAGGAGCTACTGTGGGGCTGATGTTGGTCTGATCTATGGGGCAGGAGCTGCTGCGGGGCTGATTTGGGTCAGATCTATGGGGCAGGAGCTGCTGTGGGGCTGATGTGGGTTAGATCTATGGGGCAGGAGCTGTTGTGGGGCTGATGGGTGTCAGATCTATGGGGCAGGAGCTACTGTGGGTCAGATTTATGAGTCAGGAGCTGCTGTGTGGCTGATGTGGGTCAGATCTATGGGGCAGGAGCTGCTGTGGGGCATATGTGGGTCAGATCTATATGGCAGGAGCTGCTGTGGGGCACATGTGGGTCAGACCTATGGGGCAGAAGCTTCAGAGGGGATGATGTAGGTCAGATCTATAGGGCAGGAGTTGCTGTGGGGCAGATGAGGGACATATCTATGGTGCAAAATCTGCTGTTGGACTGATGTGGGTCAGATCTATGAGTTTGGAGCTGCTGTGGGGCACATGTGGGTCAGATATATGGGCCAGGAGCTGCTGTGGGGCACATGTGGGTCAGATCTGTAAGGCAGGAGCTGCTGTGGTTAAGATCTATTTGGCAGGATCTGCTGTGGGGCAGATTTGGGTCAGATCTATGGGGCAGGAGCTGCTGTGTAGCAAATGTGGGTCAGATCTATGGTGCAGGAGCTGCTGTGGGGCAGATGTAGGGCTTATCTATGGGGCAGGAGCTGCTGTGAGGCTGATGGGTGTTAGATCTATGGGGAGGAGCTGCTGTGGTGCAGATGTGGGTCAGAGCAATGGGGCAGGAGCTGCTGTGTGGCAGATGTGGGTCAGATCTATGTTGTAGGAGCTGCTGTGGGGCTGATGTGGGTTAGATCTATGGGGCAGGAGCTGTTGTGGGGCATATGTGGGTCAGATCTATGGGGCAGGAGCTACTGTGGGGCACATGTGGGTCAGACCTATGGGGCAGAAGCTGCAGAGGGGATGATGTAGGTCAGATCTATGGGGCAGGAGTTGCTGTGGGGCAGATGAGGGACATATCTATGGTGCAAAATCTGCTGTTGGACTGATGTGGGTCAGATCTATGAGTTTGGAGCTGCTGTGGGGCACATGTGGGTCAGATCTATGGGCCAGGAGCTGCTGCGGGGCTGATTTGGGTCAGATCTATGGTTCAGCAGCTGCTGTGGGGCACATGTGGGTCAGAGCTATGGGTCAGGAGCTGCTGTGTGGCAGATGTGGGTCAGATCTATGGGGCAGGAGCTGTTGTGGGGCTGATGGGGGTCAGATCTATGGGGCAGGATCTGCTGTGGGGCTGATGTGGGAAAGATCTATGGGGCAGGAGATGCTTTGGGGCAGATGTGGGTCAGATCTATGGGGCAGGAGCTGCTGTGGGGCTGATGTGGGTCAGATCCTTGGGGCTGAAGCTGCTGTGGGTCATATCTATTGGGCAGCAGCTGCTTTACATATGGTGTGTGTCAGATCTATGGGGCAGGAGATACTGTGGGGCTGATGTTGGTCTGATCTATGGGGCAGGAGCTGCTGCGGGGCTGATTTGGGTCAGATCTATGGGGAAGGAGCTACTGTGGGGCAGATGGGGTTCAGGTCTACGGGGCAGGAGCTACTGTTGGGCTGATGTTGGTCTGATCTATGGGGCAGGAGCTGCTGTGCGACAGATGTGGGTCAGATCTATGGGGCAGGTGCTGCTGTGCGACATATGTGGGTCAGATCTATGGGGCAGGTGCTGCTGTGCGACATATGTGGGTCAGATCTATGGGGCAGGATCTGCTGTGGGGCTGATGTGGGAAAGATCTATGGGGCAGGAGATGCTTTGGGGCAGATGTGGGTTAGATCTATTGGGCAGGAGTTGCTGTGGGGCTGATGTGTGTCAGATCCTTGGGGCTGAAGCTGCTGTGGGTCATATCTATTGGGCAGCAGCTGCTTTACATATGATGTGTGTCAGATCTATGGGGCAGGAGCTGCTGTGGGCCTGATGTGGGTTAGATCTATGGGGCAGGAGCTGTTGTGGGGCTGATGGGGGTCAGATCTATGGGGCAGGAGCTACTGTGGGGCACATGTGGGTCAGACCTATGGGGCAGAAGCTGAAGAGGGGATGATGTAGGTCAGATCTATGGGGCAGGTGCTGCTGTGGGGCACATGTGGGTCAGATCTATGGGGCAGGAGCTGCTGCGGGGCTGATTTGGGTCAGATCTATAAGGCAGGAGCTGCTGTGGGGCACATGTGGGTCAGATCTATGGGGCAGGAGCTGCTGTGGGTCAGATCTATGGGGCAGGAACAGATGTGGGCCTGATGTTGGTCAGATTTATGGAGCAGGAGCTGCTGTGTTGCAGATGTGGGTCAGATCTATGGTGCAGGAGCTGCTGTGGGGCAGATATAGGGCATATCTATGGGGCAGGAGCTGCTGTGAGGCTGATGGGTGTTAGATCTATGGGGAGGTGCTGCTGTGGTGCAGATGTGGGTCAGAGCTATGGGGCAGGAGGTGCTGTGGGGCAGGAGTGGGTAAGATCTATCGGGTAGGAGATGGTGTGTGGCAGATGTGGGTCAGATCTATGGTGTAGGAGCTGCTGTGGGGCTGATGTGGGTCAGATCTGTGGGGCAGGAGCTGCTGTGGTTAAGATCTATTTGGCAGGATCTGGTGTGGGGCAGATTTGGGTCAGATCTATGGGGCAGGAGCTGCTGTGTGGCAAATGTGGGTCAGATCTATGGGGCAGCAGCTGCTGTGGGGCAGATGTAGGGCTTATCTATGGGGCAGGAGCTGCTGTGAGGCTGATGGGTGTTAGATCCATGGGGAGGAGCTGCTGTTATGCAGATGTGGGTAGAGCTATGGGGCAGGAGCTGCTGTGTGTCAGATGTGGGTCAGATCTATGGTGTAGGAGCTGCTGTGGGGCTGATGTGGGTCAGATCTATGGTGCAGGAGCTGCTGTGGTTAAGATCTATTTGGCAGGATCTGCTGTGGGGCAGATTTGGGTGAGATCTATGGGGCAGGAGCTGCAGTGGAGATGATGTACGTCAGATCTATGGGGCAGGAGCTGCTGTGGGGCTGCTGTGGGTCAAATCAATGGGGCCGAGCTGCTCTTGGGAACATGTGGGTCAGATCTATGGGGCAGGAGCTGCTGTGGGGCTGATGTGGGTCAGATCTATGGGGCAGGAGCTGCTGTGGGGCTGATGTGGGTCAGGTCCTTGGGGCTGAAGCTGCTGTGGGTCATATCTATTGGGCAGCAGCTGCTTTACATATGATGTGTGTCAGATCTATGGGGCAGGAGCTGCTGTGGGCCTGATGTGCGTTAGATCTACGGGGCAGGAGCTGTTGTGGAGCTGATGGGGGTCAGATCTATGGGGCAGGAGCTACTGTGGGGCTGATGGGGGTCAGATCTATGGGGCAGGAGCTACTGTGGGGCTGATGTTGGTCTCATCTATGGGGCAGGATCTGCTGTGCGACAGATGTGTGTCAGATCTACGGGGCAGGTGCTGCTGTGTGACATATGTGGGTCAGATCTATGGGGCAGGATCTGCTGTGGGGCTGATGTGGGAAAGATCTATGGGGCAGGAGATGCTTTGGGGCAGATGTGGGTCAGATCTATGGGGCAGGAGCTGCTGTGGGGCTGATGTGGGTCAGATCCTTGGGGCTGAAGCTGCTGTGGGTCATATCTAATGGGCAGCAGCTGCTTTACATATGATGTGTGTCAGATCTATGGGGCAGGAGTTGCTGTGGGGCTGATGTGGGTCTGATCTATGGGGCAGGAGCTGCAGCGGGGCTGATGGGGGTCAGATCTATGGGGCAGGAGCTGCTGTGGGGCTGATGTGGGTCATATCGATGGGGCAGGAGCTGTTGTGTTGCTAATGGGGGTCAGATCTATGGGCCAGGAGCTGCTGTGGGTCAGATCTATGGGGCAGTAGCTGCTGTGGGGCAGATGTGGGTCAGATCTATGGGGCAGGAGCTGCTGTGGGTCAGATCTATGGGGCAGGAACAGATGTGGGCCTGATGTTGGTCAGATTTATGGAGCAGGAGCTGCTGTGTTGCAGATGTGGGTCAGATCTATGGTGCAGGAGCAGCTGTGGGTCAGAAGTGGGTAAGATCTATGGGGTAGGAGCTGCTGTGGGGCTGACGTGGGTCAGATCTATGGGGCAGGAGCTGCTGTGGTTAAGATCTATTTGGCAGGATCTGCTGTGCGACAAATTTGGGTCAGATCTATGGGGCAGGAGCTGCAGTGGAGATGATGTACGTCAGATCTATGGGGCAGGAGCTGCTGTGGGGCTGCTGTGGGTTAGATCTATGGGGCAGGAGCTGTTGTGGGTCATATCTATTGGGCAGCAGCTGCTTTACATATGATGTGTGTCAGATCTATGGGGCCGGAGCTGCAGTGGGGCTGATGGGGGTCAGACCTATGGGGCAAGAGCTGCTGTGGGGCTGATGTGGGTCAGATCTATGGGGCAGGAGCTACTGTGGGGCTGATGTTGGTCTGATCTATGGGGCAGGAGCTGCTGCGGGGCTGATTTGGGTCAGATCTATGGGGCAGGAGCTGCTGTGGGGCTGATGTGGGTTAGATCTATGGGGCAGGAGCTGTTGTGGGGCTGATTTGGGTCAGATCTATGGGGCAGGAGCTACTGTGGGTCAGATTTCTGAGTCAGGAGCTGCTGTGTGGCTGATGTGGGTCAGATCTTTGGGGCAGGAGCTGCTGTGGGGCATATGTGGGTCAGATCTATATGGCAGGAGCTGCTGTGGGGCACATGTGGGTCAGACCTATGGGGCAGGAGTTGCTGTGGGGCAGATGAGGGACATATCTAAGGTGCAAAATCTGCTGTTGGACTGATGTGGGTCAGATCTATGAGTTTGGAGCTGCTGTGGGGCACATGTGGGTCAGATCAATGGGCCAGGAGCTGCTGTGGGTCTGATGTGGGACAGATCTATGGGGCAGGAGCTGCTGTGGGGCTGCTGTGGGTTAGATCTATGGGGCAGGAGCTGCTTTACATATGATGTGTGTCAGATCTATGGGGCCGGAGCTGCAGTGGGGCTGATGTTGGTCTGATCTATGGGGCAGGAGCTGTTGTGGGGCTGATGGGGTCAGATCTATGGGGCAGAAGCTACTGTGGGGCTGATGTTGGTCTGTTCTATGGGGCAGGAGCTGCTGCGGGGCTGATTTGGGTAAGATCTATGGGGCAGGAGCTGCTGTGGGGCTGATGTGCGTTAGATCTAAGGGGCAGGAGCTGTTGTGGGGCTGATGGGGGTCAGATCTATGGGGCAGGAGATGCTGTGTGTCAGATCTATGGGGCAGGAGCTGCTGTGGGGAACATGTGGGTCAGGTCTATGGGGCAGGAGCTGCTGTTGGGCAGATGTGGGTCAGATCTATGCGTCAGCAGCTGCTGTGGGTCTGATGTGGGTCAGATCTATGGGGCAGGAGCTGCTGTGGGGCTGATGTGGGTAATATCTATGGGGCAGGAACAGATGTGGGCCTGATGTTGGTCAGATTTATGGAGCAGGAGCTGCTGTGTTGCAGATGTGGGTAAGATCTATGGTGCAGGAGCAGCTGTGGGGCAGATGTGGGTCAGATCTATGGTGTAGGAGCTGCTGTGGGGCTGATGTGGGTCAGATCTATGGTGTAGGAGCTGCTGTGGTTAAGATCTATTTGGCAGGATCTGCTGTGGGGAATATTTGGGTCAGATCTATGGGGCAGGAGCTGCTGTGTGGCAAATGTGGGTCAGATCTATGGGGCAGGAGCTGCTGTGTTGCAGATGTGGGTCAGATCTATGGTGCAGGAGCTGCTGTGGGGCAGATGTAGGGCTTATCTATGGGGCAGGAGCTGCTGTGAGGCTGATGGGTGTTAGATCTATGGGGAGGAGCTGCTGTGGGGTAGATGTGGGTCAGAGCTATGGGGCCGGAGCTGCAGTGGGGCCGATGGGGGTCAGATCTATGGGGCAGGAGCTACTGTGGGGCTGATGTGGGTCAAATCAATGGGGCAGAGCTGCTCTTGGGAACATGTGGGTCAGATCTATGGGGCAGGAGCTGCTGTGGGGCTGATGTGGGTCAGATCTATAGGGCAGGAGCTGCTGTGCGACAGATGTGGGTCAGATCTATGGGGCAGGAGCTGCTGTGGGGCTGATGTGGGTAAGATCTATGGGGTAGGAGATGGTGTGTGGCAGATGTGGGTCAGATCTATGGTGTAGGAGCTGCTGTGGGGCTGACGTGGGTCAGATCTATGGGGCAGGAGCTGCTGTGGTTAAGATCTATTTGGCAGGATCTGCTGTGCGACAGATTTGGGTCAGATCTATGGGGCAGGAGCTGCAGTGGAGATGATGTACGTCAGATCTATGGGGCAGGAGCTGCTGTGGGGCTGCTGTGGGTTAGATCTATGGGGCAGGAGCTGCTGTGGGTCATATCTATTGGGCAGCAGCTGCTTTACATATGATGTGTGTCAGATCTATGGGGCCGGAGCTGCAGTGGGGCTGATGGGGGTCAGATCTATGGGGCAGGAGCTACTGTGGGTCTGAAGTGGGTCAAATCAATGGGGCAGAGATGCTCTTGGGAACATGTGGGTCAGACCTATGGGGCAGGAGCTGCTGTGGGGCTGATGTGGGTCAGATCTATGGGGCAGGATCTGCTGTGGGGCTGATGTGGGAAAGATCTATGGGGCAGGAGATGCTTTGGGGCAGACGTGGGTCAGATCTATGGGGCAGGAGTTGCTGTGGGGCTGATGTGTGTCAGATCCTTCGGGCTGAAGCTGCTGTGGGTCATATCTATTGGGCAGCAGCTGCATTACATATGATGTGTGTCATATCTATGGGGCAGGAGCTGCTGTGGGTCAGATCCATGGGGCAGGAACAGATGTGGGCCTGATGTTGGTCAGATTTATGGAGCAGGAGCTGCTGTGTTGCAGATGTGGGTCAGATCTATGGTGCAGGAGCTGCTGTGGGGCAGATGTAGGGCTTATCTATGGGGCAGGAGCTACTGTGAGGCTGATGGGTGTTAGATCTATGGGGAGGAGATGCTGTGGTGCAGATGTGGGTCAGAGCTATGGGGCAGGAGCTGCTGTGTGGCAGATGTGGGTCAGATCTATGGTGTAGGAGCTGCTGTGGGGCTGATGTGGGTCAGATCTATGGGGCAGGTGCTGCTGTGCGACATATGTGGGTCAGACCTATGGGGCAGGAGATGCTTTGGGGCAGATGTGGGTCAGATCTATGGGGCAGGAGCTGCTGTGGGGCTGCTGTGGGTCAGATCTATGGGGCAGGAGCTGTTGTGGGTCATATCTATTGGGCAGCAGCTGCTTTACATATGATGTGTGTCAGATCTATGGGGCAGGAGCTGCTGTGGGGCTGATGTGGGCTAGATCTATGGGGCAGGAGCTGTTGTGGGGCTGATGGGGTCAGATCTATGGGGCAGGAGCTACTGTGGGGCTGATGTTGGTATGTTCTATGGGGCAGGAGCTGCTGCGGGGCTGATGTGCGTTAGATCTAAGGGGCAGGAGCTGTTGTTTTGCTGATGGGGGTCAGATCTATGGGGCAGGAGATGCTGTGGGTCTGATGTGGGTAATATCTATGGGGCAGGAACAGATGTGGGCCTGATGTTGGTCAGATTTATGGAGCAGGAGCTGCTGTGTTGCAGATGTGGGTAAGATCTATGGTGCAGGAGCTTCTGTGGGGCAGATGTGGGTCAGATCTATGGTGTAGGAGCTGCTGTGGGGCTGATGTGGGTCAGATCTATGGGGCAGGAGCTGCTGTGGTTAAGATCTATTTGGCAGGATCTGCTGTGGGGAATATTTGGGTCAGATCTATGGGGCAGGATCTGCTGTGTGGCAAATGTGGGTCAGATCTATGGGGCAGGAGCTGCTGTGGGTCAGATCTATGGGGCAGGAACAGATGTGGGCCTGATGTTGGTCAGATTTATGGAGCAGGAGCTGCTGTGTTGCAGATGTGGGTCAGATCTATGGTGCAGGAGCTGCTGTGGGGCAGATGTAGGGCTTATTTATGGGGCAGGAGCTGCTGCGAGGCTGATGGGTGATAGATCTATGGGGAGGAGCTGCTGTGGGGCTGATGTGGGTCAGATCTATAGGGCAGGAGCTGCTGTGCGACAGATGTGGGTCAGATCTATGGGGCAGGAGCTGCTGTGGGGCTGATGTGGGTCAGATCTATGGGGCAGGAGCTGCTGTGGTTAAGATCTATTTGGCAGGATCTGCTGTGCGACAGATTTGGGTCAGATCTATGGGGCAGGAGCTGCAGTGGAGATGATGTACGTCAGATCTATGGGGCAGGAGCTGCTGTGGGGCTGCTGTGGGTTAGATCTATGGGGCAGGAGCTGTTGTGGGTCATATCTATTGGGCAGCAGCTGCTTTACATATGATGTGTGTCAGATCTATGGGGCCGAAGCTGCAGTGGGGCTGATGGGGGTCAGATCTATGGGGCAGGAGCTACTGTGGGTCTGAAGTGGGTCAAATCAATGGGGCAGAGCTGCTCTTGGGAACATGTGGGTCATATCTATGGGGCAGGAGCTGCTGTGGGGCTGATGTGGGTCAGATCTATGGGGCAGGAGCTACTGTGGGGCTGATGTTGGTCTGATCTATGGGGAAGGAGCTGCTGCGGGGCTGATTTGGGTCAGATCTATGGGGCAGGAGCTGCTGTGGGGCTGATGTGGGTTAGATCTATGGGGCAGGAGCTGTTGTGGGGCTGATGGGGGTCAGATCTATGGGGCAGGAGCTACTGTGGGTCAGATTTATGAGTCAGGAGCTGCTGTGTGGCTGATGTGGGTCAGATCTATGGGGCAGGAGCTGCTGTGGAGCATATGTGGGTCAGACCTATGGGGCAGGAGTTGCTGTGGGGCAGATGAGGGACATATCTATGGTGCAAAATCTGCTGTTGGACTGATGTGGGTCAGATCTATGAGTTTGGAGCTGCTGTGGGGCACATGTGGGTCAGATCTATGGGCCAGGAGCTGCTGTGGGTCTGATGTGGGACAGATCTATGGGGCAGGAGCTGCAGTGGAGATGATGTACGTCAGATCTATGGTGCAGGAGCTGCTGTGGGGCTGCTGTGGGTTAGATCTATGGGGCAGGAGCTGCTGTGGGTCATATCTATTGGGCAGCAGCTGCTTTACATATGATGTGTGTCAGATCTATGGGGCCGGAGCTGCAGTGGGGCCGATGGGGGTCAGATCTATGGGGCAGGAGCTACTCTGGGGCTGATGTGGGTCAAATCAATGGGGCAGAGCTGCTCTTGGGAACATGTGGGTCAGATCTATGGGGCAGGAGATGCTGTGGGTCAGATCTATGGGGCAGGAGCTGCTGTGGGGAACATGTGGGTCAGGTCTATGTGGCAGGAGCTGCTGTGGGGCAGATGTGGGTCAGATCTATGGGGCAGGAGCTGCTGTGGGTCAGATCTATGGGGCAGGAACAGATGTGGGCCTGATGTTGGTCAGATTTATGGAGCAGGAGCTGCTGTGTTGCAGATGTGGGTCAGATCTATGGTGCAGGAGCTGCTGTGGGGCAGATGTAGGGCTTATCTATGGGGCAGGAGCTGATGTGAGGCTGATGGGTGTTAGATCTATGGGGAGGAGCTGCTGTGGTTCAGATGTGGGTCAGAGCTATGGGGCAGGAGCTGCTGTGGGGCAGAAGTGGGTAAGATCTATGGGGTAGGAGATGGTGTGTGGCAGATGTGGGTCAGATCTATGGTGTAGGAGCTGCTGTGGGGCTGATGTGGGTCAGATCTATGGGGCAGGAGCTGCTGTGGATCAGATCTATGGGGCAGGAACAGATGTGGGCCTGATGTTGGTCAGATTTATGGAGCAGGAGGTGCTGTGTTGCAGATGTGGGTCAGATCTATGGTGCAGGAGCTGCTGTGGGGCAGATGTAGGGCTTATCTATGGGGCAGGAGCTGATGTGAGGCTGATGGGTGTTAGATCTATGGGGAGGAGCTGCTGTGGTTCAGATGTGGGTCAGAGCTATGGGGCAGGAGCTGCTGTGGGGCAGAAGTGGGTAAGATCTATGGGGTAGGAGATGGTGTGTGGCAGATGTGGGTCAGATCTATGGTGTAGGAGCTGCTGTGGGGCTGATGTGGGTCAGATCTATGGGGCAGGAGCTGCTGTGGTTAAGATCTATTTGGCAGGATCTGCTGTGGGGAATATTTGGGTCAGATCTATGGGGCAGGAGCTGCTGTGTGGCAAATGTGGGTCAGATCTATGGGGCAGGAGCTGCTGTGGGGCAGATATGGGTCAGATCTATGGGGCAGGATCTGCTGTGGGGCACATTTGGGTCAGATCTATGGGGCAGGAGCTGCTGTGGGTCAGATCTATGGGGCAGGAACAGATGTGGGCCTGATGTTGGTCAGATTTATAGAGCAGGAGCTGCTGTGTTGCAGATGTGGGTCAGATCTATGGTGCAGGAGCTTCTGTGGGGCAGATGTAGGGCATATCTATGGGGCAGGAGCTGCTGTGAGGCTGATGGGTGTTTGATCTATGGGGAGGAGCTGCTGTAGGGCTGATGTGGGTCATATCTATTGGGCAGCAGCTGCTTTACATATGATGTGTGTCAGATCTATGGGGTAGGAGTTGCTGTGGGGTTGATGTGGGTTAGATCTATGGGGCAGGAGCTGCTGTGCGACAGATGTGGGTCAGATCTATGGGGCAGATGCTGCTGTGGGGCTGATGGGGGTCAGATCTATGGGGCAGGAGCTACAGTGGGGCTGATGTTGGTCTGATCTATGGGGCAGGAGCAGCTGTGCGACAGATGTGGGTCAGATCTATGGGGCAGGTGCTGCTGTGCGACATATGTGGGTTAGATCTATGGGGCAGGAGCTGTTGTGGGTCATATCTATTGGGCAGCAGCTGCTTTACATATGATGTGTGTCAGATCTATGGGGCAGGAGCTGCAGTGGGGCTAATGGGGGTCAGATCTATGGGGCAGGAGCTACTGTGGGGCTGATGTGGGTCAAATCAATGGGGCAGAGCTGCTCTTGGGAACATGTGGGTCAGATCTATGAGGCAGGAGCTGCTGTAGGGCTGATGTGGGTCAGATCTATAGGGCAGGAGCTGCTGTGGGTCATATCTATTGGGCAGCAGCTGCTTTACATATGATGTGTGTCAGATCTATGGGGCAGGAGCTGCTGTGGGGCTGATGTGGGTTAGATCTATGGGGCAGGAGCTGTTGTGGGGCTGATGGGGGTCAGATCTATGGGGCAGAAGCTACTGTGGGGCTGATGTTGGTCTGATCTATGGGGCAGGAGCTGCTGTGCGACAGATGTGGGTCAGATCTATGGGGCAGGAGCTGCTTTGCGACAGATGTGTGTCAGATCTATGGGGCAGGTGCTGCTGTGCCACATATGTGGGTCAGAT
This sequence comes from Coturnix japonica, assembly GCF_054131305.1. NCBI lineage: Eukaryota > Metazoa > Chordata > Aves > Galliformes > Phasianidae > Coturnix > Coturnix japonica. The sequence goes on from NC_140683.1 coordinate 1,260,073, forward strand.
CTATGGGGCAGGAGCTGCTGTGCGACAGATGTGGGTCAGATCTATGGGTCAGCAGCTGCTGCGGGTCTGATGTGGGTCAGATCTATAGGGCAGGAGCGGCTGTGGGGCTGATGTGGGTCAGATCTATGGGGCAGGAGCTGCTGTGGGTCAGATCTATGGGGCAGGAACAGATGTGGGCCTGATGTTGGTCAGATTTATGGAGCAGGAGCTGCTGTGTTGCAGATGTGGGTCAGATCTATGGTGCAGGAGCTGCTGTGGGGCATATGTAGGGCATATCTATGGGGCAGGAGCTGCTGTGAGGCTGATGGGTGTTAGATCTATGGGGAGGAGCTGCTGTGGTGCAGATGTGGGTCAGAGCTATGGGGCAGGAGCTGCTTTGGGGCAGAAGTGGGTAAGATCTATGGGGTAGGAGATGGTGTGTGGCAGATGTGGGTCAGATCTATGGTGTAGGAGCTGCTGTGGGGCTGATGTGGGTCAGATCTGTGGGGCAGGAGCTGCTGTGCTTAAGATCTATTTGGCAGGATCTGCTGTGGGGCAGATTTGGGTCAGATCTATGGGGCAGGAGCTGCAGTGGAGTTGATGTACGTCAGATCTATGGGGCAGGAGCTGCTGTGGGGCTGCTGTGGGTTAGATCTATGGGGCAGGAGCTGTTGTGGGTCAGATCTATTGGGCAGCAGCTGATTTACATATGATTTGTGTCAGATCTATGGGGCAGGAGCTGCAGTGGGGCTGATGAGGGTCAGATCTATGGGGCAGGAGCTACTGTGGGGCTGGTGTGGGTCAAATCAATGGGGCAGAGCTGCTCTTGGGAACATTTGGGTCAGATCTCTGAGGCAGGAGCTGCTATGGGGCTGATGTGGGTCAGATCTATGGGGCAGGAGCTGCTGTGGGGCTGATGTGGGTCTCGTCCTTGGGGCTGAAGCTGCTGTGGGTCATATCTATTGGGCAGCAGCTGTTTTACATATGATGTGTGTCAGATCTATGGGGCAGGAGCTGCTGTGGGGCTGATATGGGTCAGATCTATGGGTCAGCAGCTGCTGTGGGTCTGATGTGGGTCAGATCTATAGGGCAGGAGCTGCTGTGGGGCTGATGTGGGTCAGATCTATGGGGCAGGAGCTGCTGTGGGTCAGATCTATGGGGCAGGAACAGATGTGGGCCTGATGTTGGTCAGATTTATGGAGCAGGAGCTGCTGTGTTGCAGATGTGGGTCAGATCTATGGTGCAGGAGCTGCTGTGGGGCAGATATAGGGCATATCTATGGGGCAGGACCTGCTGTGAGGCTGACGGGTGTTAGATCTATGGGGAGGAGCTGCTGTGGTGCAGATGTGTGTCAGATCTATGGGGCAGGAGCTGTTGTGGGGCTGATGGGGGTCAGATCTATGGGGCAGGAGCTGCTGTGCGACAGATGTGGGTCAGATCTATGGGGCAGGTGCTGCTGTGCGACATATGTGGGTCAGATCTATGGGGCAGGAGCTGTTGTGGGGCTGATGTTGATCTGATCTATGGGGCAGGAGCTGCTGCGGGGCTGATTTGGGTCAGATCTATGGGGAAGGAGCTACTGTGGGGCAGATGGGGTTCAGGTCTATGGGGCAGGAGCTACTGTGGGGCTGATGTTGGTCTGATCTATGGGGCAGGAGCTGCTGTGCAACAGATGTGGGTCAGATCTATGGGGCAGGTGCTGCTGAGCGACATATGAGGGTCAGATCTATGGGGCAGGTGCTGCTGTGCGACATATGTGGGTCAGATCTATGGGGCAGGATCTGCTGTGAGGCTGATGTGGGAAAGATCTATGGGGCAGGAGATGCTTTGGGGCAGATGTGGGTCAGATCTATGGGGCAGGAGTTGCTGTGGGGCTGATGTGTGTCAGATCCTTGGGGCTGAAGCTGCTGTGGGTCATATCTATTGGGCAGCAGCTGCTTTACATATGATGTGTGTCAGATCTATGGGGCAGGAGCTGTTGTGGGGCTGATGGGGGTCAGATCTATGGGGCAGGAGCTACTGTGGGGCACATGTTGGTCTGACCTATGGGGAGAAGCTGCAGAGGGGATGATGTAGGTCAGATCTATGGGGCAGGAGTTGCTGTGGGGCAGATGAGGGACATATCTATGGTGCAAAATCTGCTGTTGGACTGATGTGGGTCAGATCTGTGAGTTTGGAGCTGCTGTGGGGCACATGTGGGTCAGATCTATGGGGCAGGACCTGCTGTGGTTAAGATCTATTTGGCAGGATCTGCTGTGGGGCAGATTTGGGTCAGGTCTATGGGGCAGGAGCAGCTGTGTGGCAAATGTGGGTCAGATCTATGGGGCAGGAGCTGCTGTGGGTCAGATCTATGGGGCAGGAACAGATGTGGGCCTGATGTTGGTCAGATTTATGGAGCAGGAGCTGCTGTGTTGCAGATGTGGGTCAGATCTATGGTGCAGGAGCTGCTGTGGGGCAGATGTAGGGCTTATCTATGGGGCAGGAGCTGCTGTGAGGCTGATGGGTGTTAGATCTATGGGGAGGAGCTGCTGTGGTGCAGATGTGGGTCAGAGCAATGGGGCAGGAGCTGCTGTGTGGCAGATGTGGGTCAGATTTATGGTGTAGGAGCTGCTGTGGGGCTGATGTGGGTCAGATCTATGGGGCAGGTGCTGCTGTGCGACATATGTGGGTCAGATCTATGGGGCAGGATCTGCTGTGGGGCAGATGTGGGAAAGATCTATGGGGCAGGAGATACTTTGGGGCTGATGTGTGTCAGATCCTTGGGGCTGAAGCTGCTGTGGGTCATATCTATTGGGCAGCAGCTGCTTTACATATGATGTGTGTCAGATCCATGGGGCAGGAGCTGCTGTGGGGCTGATGTGGGTTAGATCTATGGGGCAGGAGCTGTTGTGGGGCATATGTGGGTCAGATCTATGGGGCAGGAGCTACTCTGGGGCACATGTGGGTCAGATCTATGGGCCAGGAGCTACTGTGGGGCTGATGTTGGTGTGATCTATGGGGCAGGAGCTGCTGTGGGGCAGATGTGGTTTAGATCTATGGGGCAGGAGCTGCTGTGGGGCAGATATGGGTCAGATCTATGGGGCAGGATCTGCTGTGGGGCAGATTTGGGTCAGATCTATGGGGCAGGAGCTGCTGTGGGGCTGATGTGGGTCAGATCTATGCGGCAGGAGCTGCTGTGTGGCAAATGTTGGTCAGATCTATGGGGCAGGAGCTGCTGTGGGTCAGATCTATGGGGCAGGAACAGATGTGGGCCTGATGTTGGTCAGATTTATAGAGCAGGAGCTGCTGTGTTGCAGATGAGGGTCAGATCTATGGTGCAGGAGCTGCTGTGGGGCAGATGTAGGGCATATCTATGGGGCAGGAGCTGCTGTGAGGCTGATGGGTGTTGGATCTATGGGGAGGAGCTGCTGTAGGGCTGATGTGGGTCATATCTATTGGGCAGCAGCTGCTTTACATATGATGTGTGTCAGATCTATGGGGCAGGAGCTGCTGTGGGGCTGCTGTGGGTTAGATCTATGGGGCAGGAGCTGCTGTGGGTCATATCTATTGGGCAGCAGCTGCTTTACATATGATGTGTGTCAGATCTATGGGGCCGGAGCTGCTGTGGGGCAGATATAGGGCATATCTATGGGGCAGGAGCTACTCTGGGGCTGATGTGGGTCAAATCAATGGGGCAGAGCTGCTCTTGGGAACATGTGGGTCAGATCTATGGGGCAGGAGATGCTGTGGGTCAGATCTATGGGGCAGGAGCTGCTGTGGGGAACATGTGGGTCAGGTCTATGTGGCAGGAGCTGCTGTGGGGCAGATGTGGGTCAGATCTATGGGGCAGGATCTGCTGTGGGGCTGATGTGGGTCAGATCTATGGGGCAGGATCTGCTGTGGGGCTGATGTGGGTCAGATCTATGGGGCAGGAGCTACTTTGAGGCTGATGTGGGTCAGATCTATGGGGCAGGAGCTCTTGTGGGGCTGATGTGGGTTAGATCTATGGGGCAGGAGCTGCTGTGGGGCTGATGTGGGAAAGATCTATGGGGCAGGAGATGCTTTGGGGCAGATGTGGGTCATATCTATGGGGCAGGAGTTGCTGTGGGGCTGATGTGTGTCAGATCCTTGGGGCTGAAGCTGCTGTGGGTCATATCTATTGGGCAGCAGCTGCTTTACATATGATGTGTGTCAGATCTATGGGGCAGGAGCTGCTGTGGGGCTGATGTGGGTTAGATCTATGGGGCAGGAGCTGTTGTGGGGCACATGTGGGTCAGATCTATGGGCCAGGAGCTGCTGCGGGGCTGATTTGGGTCAGATCTATGGGGCAGGAGCTGCTGTGGGGCTGATGTGGGTCAGATCTATGGGGCAGGAGCTGCTGTGGGTCAGATCTATGGGGCAGGAACAGATGTGGGCCTGATGTTGGTCAGATTTATGGAGCAGGAGCTGCTGTGTTGCAGATGTGGGTCAGATCTATGGTGCAGGAGCTGCTGTGGGGCAGATATAGGGCATATCTATGGGGCAGGAGCTGCTGTGAGGCTGATGGGTGTTAGATCTATGGGGCAGGAGCTGCTGTGGTGCAGATGTGGGTCAGATCTATGGGGCAGGAGCTGCTGTGGGTCAGATTTGGGTCAGATCTATGGGGCAGGAGCTGCTGTGGGGCTGATGTGGGTTAGATCTATGGGGCAGGAGCTGTTGTGGGGCTGATGGGGGTCAGATCTATGGGGCAGGAGCTACTGTGGGGCAGATGGGGTTCAGGTCTATGGGGCAGGAGCTACTGTGGGGCTGATGTTGGTCTGATCTATGGGGCAGGAGCTGCTGTGCGACAGATGTGGGTCAGATCTATAGGGCAGGTGCTGCTGTGCGACATATGTGGGTCAGATCTATGGGGCAGGTGCTGCTGTGCGACATATGTGGGTCAGATCTATGGGGAAGGATCTGCTGTGGGGCTGATGTGGGAAAGATCTATGGGGCAGGAGATGCTTTGGGGCAGATGTGGGTCAGATCTATGGGGCAGGAGCTGCTGTGCGACATATGTGGGTCAGATCTATGGGGCAGGATCTGCTGTGGGGCTGATGTGGGAAAGATCTATGGGGCAGGAGATACTTTGGGGCAGATGTGGGTCAGATCTATGGGGCAGGAGTTGCTGTGGGGCTGATGTGTGTCAGATCCTTGTGGCTGAAGCTGCTGTGGGTCATATCTATTGGGCAGCAGCTGCTTTACATATGATGTGTGACAGATCTATGGGGCAGGAGCTGCTGTGGGGCTGATGTTGGTCTGATCTATGGGGCAGGAGCTGTTGTGGGGCTGATGGGGGTCAGATCTATGGGGCAGGAGCTGCTGTGGGTCAGATCTATGGGGCAGGAACAGATGTGGGCCTGATGTTGGTCAGATTTATGGAGCAGGAGCTGCTGTGTTGCAGATGTGGGTCAGATCTATGTTGCAGGAGCTGCTGTGGGGCAGATGTAGGGCATATCTATGGGGCAGGAGCTGCTGTGAGGCTGATGGGTGTTAGATCTATGGGGAGGAGCTGCTGTGGTGCAGATGTGGGTCAGAGCTATGGGGCAGGAGCTGCTGTGGGGCAGAAGTGGGTAAGATCTATGGGGTAGGAGATGGTGTGTGGGAGATGTGGGTCAGATCTATGGTGTAGGAGCTGCTGTGGGGCTGATGTGGGTCAGATCTATGGGGCAGGAGCTGCAGTGGGGCCGATGGGGGTCAGATCTATGGGGCAGGAGCTACTGTGGGGCTGATGTGGGTCAAATCAATGGGGCAGAGCTGCTGTGGGGCTGATGTTGGTCTGATCTATGGGGCAGGAGCTGTTGTGGGGCTGATGGGGGTCAGATCTATGGGGCAGGAGCTGCTGTGGGTCAGATCTATGGGGCAGGAACAGATGTGGGCCTGATGTTGGTCAGATTTATGGAGCAGGAGCTGCTGTGTTGCAGATGTGGGTCAGATCTATGGTGCAGGAGCTGCTGTGGGGCAGATATAGGGCATATCTATGGGGCAGGAGCTGCTGTGAGGCTGATGGGTGTTAGATCTATGGGGCAGGAGCTGCTGTGGGTCAGATTTGGGTCAGATCTATGGGGCAGGAGCTGCTGTGGGGCTGATGTGGGTTAGATCTATGGGGCAGGAGCTGTTGTGGGGCTGATGGGGGTCAGATCTATGGGGCAGGAGCTACTGTGGGGCAGATGGGGTTCAGGTCTATGGGGCAGGAGCTACTGTGGGGCTGATGTTGGTCTGATCTATGGGGCAGGAGCTGCTGTGCGACAGATGTGGGTCAGATCTATAGGGCAGGTGCTGCTGTGCGACATATGTGGGTCAGATCTATGGGGCAGGTGCTGCTGTGCGACATATGTGGGTCAGATCTATGGGGAAGGATCTGCTGTGGGGCTGATGTGGGAAAGATCTATGGGGCAGGAGATGCTTTGGGGCAGATGTGGGTCAGATCTATGGGGCAGGAGCTGCTGTGCGACATATGTGGGTCAGATCTATGGGGCAGGATCTGCTGTGGGGCTGATGTGGGAAAGATCTATGGGGCAGGAGATACTTTGGGGCAGATGTGGGTCAGATCTATGGGGCAGGAGTTGCTGTGGGGCTGATGTGTGTCAGATCCTTGTGGCTGAAGCTGCTGTGGGTCATATCTATTGGGCAGCAGCTGCTTTACATATGATGTGTGACAGATCTATGGGGCAGGAGCTGCTGTGGGGCTGATGTTGGTCTGATCTATGGGGCAGGAGCTGTTGTGGGGCTGATGGGGGTCAGATCTATGGGGCAGGAGCTGCTGTGGGTCAGATCTATGGGGCAGGAACAGATGTGGGCCTGATGTTGGTCAGATTTATGGAGCAGGAGCTGCTGTGTTGCAGATGTGGGTCAGATCTATGTTGCAGGAGCTGCTGTGGGGCAGATGTAGGGCATATCTATGGGGCAGGAGCTGCTGTGAGGCTGATGGGTGTTAGATCTATGGGGAGGAGCTGCTGTGGTGCAGATGTGGGTCAGAGCTATGGGGCAGGAGCTGCTGTGGGGCAGAAGTGGGTAAGATCTATGGGGTAGGAGATGGTGTGTGGGAGATGTGGGTCAGATCTATGGTGTAGGAGCTGCTGTGGGGCTGATGTGGGTCAGATCTATGGGGCAGGAGCTGCAGTGGGGCCGATGGGGGTCAGATCTATGGGGCAGGAGCTACTGTGGGGCTGATGTGGGTCAAATCAATGGGGCAGAGCTGCTCTTGGGAACATGTGGGTCAGATCTATGGTGCAGGAGCTGCTGTGGGGCTGATGTGGGTCAGATCTATAGGGCAGGAGCTGCTGTGCGACAGATGTGGGTCAGATCTATGGGGCAGGAGCTACTGTGGGTCTGATGGGGGTCAGATCTATGTGGCAGGATCTGCTGTGGGGCAGATGTGGGTTAGATCTATGGGGCAGGAGATGTTGTGGGGCTGATGGGGTCAGATCTATGGGGCAGGAGCTACTGTGGGGCTGATGTTGGTGTGATCTATGGGGCAGGAGCTGCTGTGGGGCAGATGTGGGTTAGATCTATGGTGCAGGAGCTGTTGTGGGGCTGATGGGGGTCAGATCTATGGGGCAGCTGATGCTGTGTGTCAGATCTATGGGGCAGGAGCTGCTGTGGGGAACATGTGGGTCAGGTCTATGGGGCAGGAGCTGCTGTGGGGCAGATGTGGGTCAGTTCTATGGGTCAGCAGCTTCTGTGGGTCTGATGTGGGTCAGATCTATGGGGCAGGAGCTGCTGTGGGTCTGTTGTGGGTCAGATCTATGGGGCAGGAGCTGCTGTGTGTCAGATCTATGGGGGAGGAACAGATGTGGGCCTGATGTTGGTCAGATTTATGGAGCAGGAGCTGCTGTGTTGCAGATGTGGGCAGATCTATGGGGCCGGAGCTGCAGTGGGGCTGATGGGGGTCAGATCTATGGGGCAGGATCTGCTGTGGGGCTGATGTGGGACAGATCTATGGGTCAGCAGCTGCTGTGGGTCTGATGTGGGTCAGATCTATAGGGCAGGAGCTGCTGTGGGGCAGATATGGGTCAGATCTATGGGGCAGGATCTGCTGTGGGGCAGATTTGGGTCAGATCTATGGGGCAGGAGCTGCTGTGGGGAAGATATGGGTCAGATCTATGGGGCAGGATCTGCTGTGGGGCTGATGTGGGTCAGATTTATGCGGCAGGAGCTGCTGTGTGGCAAATGTGGGTCAGATCTATGGGGCAGGAGCTACTTTGAGGCTGATGTGGGTCAGATCTATGGGGCAAGAGCTTTTGTGGGGCTGATGTGGGTTAGATCTATGGGGCAGGAGCTGCTGTGGGGCTGATGTGGGAAAGATCTATGGGGCAGGAGATGCTTTGGGGCAGATGTGGGTCAGATTGATGGGGCAGGAGCTGCTGTGGGGCTGTAGTGGGTCAGATCCTTGGGGCTGATGCTGCTGTGGGTCATATCTATTGGGCAGCAGCTGCTTTACACATGATGTGTGTCAGATCTATGGGGCAGGAGCTGCTGTGGGGCGTATGTGGGTCAGATCTATGGGGCAGGAGCTGTTGTAGGGCTGATGGGGTCAGATCTATGGGGCAGGAGCTACTGTGGGGCTGATGTTGGTCTGATCTATGGGGCAGGAGCTGCTGTGGGGAACATGTGGGTCAGGTCTATGGGGCAGGAGCTGCTGTGGGGCAGATGTGGGTACGATCTATGGGTCAGCAGCTGCCGTGGGTCTGATGTGGGTCAGATCTATGGTGCAGGAGCTGCTGTGGGGCAGATGTGTGTCAGATCTATCGGGCAGGAGCTGCTGTGGTTAAGATCTATTTGGCAGGATCTGCTGTGGGGCAGATTTGGGTCAGATCTATGGGGCAGGAGCTACTGTGGGGCAGATGGGGTTCAGGTCTATGGAGCAGGAGCTACTGTGGGGCTGATGGGGGTCAGATCTATGGGGCAGGAGCTACTGTGGGGCTGATGTTGGTCTGATCTATGGGGCAGGAGCTGCTGTGGTTAAGATCTATTTGGCAGGATCTGCTGTGGGGCAGATTTGGGTTAGATCTATGGGGCAGGAGCTGATGTGGGGCTGATGGGGGTCAGATCTATGGAGCAGGAGCTTCTGTGGGGCTGATGGGGGTCAGATCTATGGGGCAGGAGCTACTGTGGGGCTGATGTTGGTCTGATCTATGGGGCAGGAGCTGCTGTGCGACAGATGTGGGTCAGATCTATAGGGCAGGTGCTGCTGTGCGACATATGTGGGTCAGATCTATGGGGCAGGTGCTGCTGTGCGACATATGTGGGTCAGATCTATGGGGCAGGATCTGCTGTGGGGCTGATGTGGGAAAGATCTATGGGGCAGGAGATGCTTTGGGGCAGATGTGGGTCAGATCTATGGGGCAGGAGCTGCTGTGCGACATATGTGGGTCAGATCTATGGGGCAGGATCTGCTGTGGGGCTGATGTGGGAAAGATCTATGAGGCAGGAGATGCTTTGGGGCAGATGTGGGTCAGATCTATGGGGCAGGAGTTGCTGTGGGGCTGATGTGTGTCAGATCCTTGTGGCTGAAGCTGCTGTGGGTCATATCTATTGGGCAGCAGCTGCTTTACATATGATGTGTGACAGATCTATGGGGCAGGAGCTGCTGTGGGGCTGATGTTGGTCTGATCTATGGGGCAGGAGCTGTTGTGGGGCTGATGGGGGTCAGATCTATGGGGCAGGAGCTGCTGTGGGTCAGATCTATGGGGCAGGAACAGATGTGGGCCTGATGTTGGTCAGATTTATGGAGCAGGAGCTGCTGTGTTGCAGATGTGGGTCAGATCTATGGTGCAGGAGCTGCTGTGGGGCAGATGTAGGGCATATCTATGGGGCAGGAGCTGCTGTGAGGCTGATGGGTGTTAGATCTATGGGGAGGAGCTGCTGTGGTGCAGAAGTGGGTAAGATCTATGGGGCAGGAGCTGCTGTGGGGCAGAAGTGGGTAAGATCTATAGGGTAGGAGATGGTGTGTGGCAGATGTGGGTCAGATCTATGGTGTAGGAGCTGCTGTGGGGCTGATGTGGGTCAGATCTATGGAGCAGGAGCTGCTGTGGTTACGATCTATTTGGCAGGATCTGCTGTGGGGAATATTTGGGTCAGATCTATGGGGCAGGAGCTGCTGTGTGGCAAATGTGGGTCAGATCTATGGGGCAGGAGCTGCTGTGGGTCAGATCTATGGGGCAGGAACAGATGTGGGCCTGATGTTGGTCAGATTTATGGAGCAGGAGCTGCTGTGTTGCAGATGTGGGTCAGATCTATGGTGCAGGAGCTGCTGTGGGGCAGATGTATAGCTTATCTATGGGGCAGGAGCTGCTGTGAGGCTGATGGGTGTTAGATCTATGGGGAGGAGCTGCTGTGGCGCTGATGTGGGTCAGAGCTATGGGGCCGGAGCTGCAGTGGGGCCGATGGGGGTCAGATCTATGGTGTAGGAGCTGCTGTGGGGCTGATGTGGGTCAGATCTAAGGGGCAGGAGATGCTTTGGGGCAGATTTTAGTCAGATCTATGGGGCAGGAGTTGCTGTGGGTCTGATGTGGGTCAGATCCTTGGGGCTGAAGCTGCTGTGGGTCATATCTATTGGGCAGCAGCTGCTTTACATATGATGTGTGTCAGATCTATGGGGCAGGAGCTGCTCGGCGGCGGCTGCTAGAGGTCGCTGCCTATGCGGCTCGACTAGGTCGGCACGGTCTTCCCGGCTCAGGGCGTGCCGTGCTGCTCGGCGGCGGGTGCTAGAGGTCGCTGCCTATGCGGCTCGACTAGGTCGGCACGGTCTACCCGGCTCCGAGCGGGCCGTGGTGCTCGGAGGCGGCTGCTAGAGGTCGCTGCCTATGCGGCTCGACTAGGTCGGCACGGTCTACCCGGCTCCGAGCGGGCCGTTGTGCTTGGCGGCGGCTGCTAGAGGTCGCTGCCTATGCGGCTCGACTAGGTCGGCACGGTCTACCCGGCTCCGAGCGGGCCGTGGTGCTCGGCGGCGGCTGCTAGAGGTTGCTGACTATGCGGCTCGACTAGGTCGGCACAATCTACCCGGCTCCGAGCGGGCCGTGGTGCTCGGCGGCGGCTGCTAGAGGTCGCTGCCTATGCGGCTCGCCTAGGTCGGCACGGTCTACCCGGCTCAGGGCGTGCCGTGCTGCTCGGCGGCGGCTGCTAGAGGTCGCTGCCTATGCGGCTTTACTAGGTCGGCACGGTCTACCCGGCTCCGAGCGGGCCGTGGTGCTCGGCGGCGGCTGCTAGAGGTCGCTGCCTATGCAGCTCGCCTAGGTCGGCACGGTCTACCCGGCTCCGAGCGGGCTTTGGTGCTCGGCGGCGGCTGCTAGAGGTCGCTGCCTATGCGGCTCGACTAGGTCGGCATGGTCTACACGGCTCCGAGCGGGCCGTGGTGCTCGGCGGCGGATGCTAGAGGTCGCTGCCTATGCGGCTCGACTAGGTCGGCACGGTCTACCCGGCTCCGAGCGGGCCGTGGTGCTCCGCGGCGGCTGCTAGAGGTCTCTGCCTATGCGGCTAGACTAGGTCGGCACGGTCTACCCGGCTCCGAGCGGAACGTGGTGCTCGGCGGCGGCGGCTAGGGGTCGCTGCCCGTGCCTCTTGCGTGTAGCTGCCAGGTCTACCCGCTTTCGGCTAGGCTTTGCAGCCCTGTGAGATGGGGGGGCGCTAAAGCTTCGGAGCTTGCTGGGGGGTCGCTGTAGTTTCTTACCTACCGCTACGTCGACGTAGAGCGCCGCTTACCCTCGGCGCCGCTGCTGGTAGTCAGCGCCGTTCTTTTCCGAAGCCGTTTTTTCTTACGCCTTCCGTTTTCGTCTGCAGGAGCGAGCGCGTGCTCGTCTCCAGAGGCGGCAATGAGCGGGCGCAGGCGAGCGCGGTTGAGCGCCGGGCTGTGGATTTTTTCGGTTGCGGCTTCCCGCCGCTCTTTCGCCATCCCTCGCTACGCGGCCTGCCCGCAGTCCGGATTTCCGGCTCGAACGGACCCAGCTCAAGTGCGCCGGCACGGTCCAACCGCTCCCGGCGGGCACCGCTCGGCTCGGACGTTCCTCGGAATCAGCCAAATGTCGCTCCCGTGGCGTCTCCGCAGGCAAAAACGCATAGCCGGCGCCGCAAAGCTCGCGAGCCGCACCGAGCCGGGGAAACCGTGCCGTGGAGCAGCTGTGGGGCTGATGTGGGTGATATCTATGGGGTAGGAGCTGCTGTGCGGCTGATGTGGGTCAGATCTATGGGCAGGAGCTGATGTAGGGAAGATTTGGGTCTGATCTATGGGTTAGGAACTGCTGTGGTTCAGATCTATGGGGCAGGAGCAGCTGTGGGGCACATGTGGGTCAGATCTATGGGTTAGGTGCTGCTTTGGGGAAAATGTGGGTCAGATCTATGGGGCAGGAGCTGCTGTGGGTCAGATTTGGGTCAGATCTATGGGGCAGGAGCTGCTGTGGGTCAGATTTATGAGTCAGGAGCTGCTGTGTGGCAGATGTGGGTCAGATCTATGGGGCAGGAGCTGCTGTGGGTCAGATTTGGGTCAGATCTATGGGGCAGGAGCTGCTGTGGGGCTGATGTGGGTTAGATCTATGGGGCAGGAGCTGTTGTGGGGCTGATGGGGGTCAGATCTATGGGGCAGGATCTGCTGTGGGGCTGATGTGGGAAAGATCTATGGGGCAGGAGATGGTTTGGGGCAGATGTGGGTCAGATCTATGGGGCAGGAGTTGCTGTGGGGCTGATGTGGGTCAGATCCTTGGGGCTGAAGCTGCTGTGGGTCATATCTATTGGGCAGCAGCTGCTTTACATATGATGTGTGTCAGATCTATGGGGCAGGAGATACTGTGGGGCTGATGTTGGTCTGATCTATGGGGCAGGAGCTGCTGCGGGGCTGATTTGGGTCAGATCTATGGGGAAGGAGCTACTGTGGGGCAGATGGGGTTCAGGTCTATGGGGCAGGAGCTACTGTGGGGCTGATGTTGGTCTGATCTATGGGGCAGGAGCTGCTGTGCGACAGATGTGGGTCAGATCTATGGGGCAGGTGCTGCTGTGCGACATATGTGGGTCAGATCTATGGGGCAGGAGCTGCTGTGGGGCTGATGTGGGTCAGATCTATGGGGCAGGAGCTGCTGTGGGTCAGATCTATGGGGCAGGTACAGATGTGGGCCTGATGTTGGTCAGATTTATGGAGCAGGAGCTGCTGTGTTGCAGATGTGGGTCAGATCTATGGTGCAGGAGCTGCTGTGGGGCAGATATAGGGCATATCTATGGGGCAGGAGCTGCTGTGAGGCTGATGGGTGTTAGATCTATGGGGAGGAGCTGCTGTGGTGCAGATGTGTGTCAGAGCTATGGGGCAGGAGCTGCTGTGGGGCAGAAGTGGGTAAGATCTATGGGGTAGGAGATGGTGTGTGGCAGATGTGGGTCAGATCTATGGTGTAGGAGCTGCTGTGGGGCTGATGTGGGTCAGATCTATGGGGCAGGAGCTGCTGTGGTTAAGATCTATTTGGCAGGATCTGCTGTGGGGCAGATTTGGGTCAGATCTATGGGGCAGGATCTGCTGTGGGGCAAATGTGGGTCAGATCTATGGGGCAGGAGCTGCTGTGGGTCAGATCTATGGGGCAGGAACAGATGTGGGCCTGATGTTGGTCAGATTTATGGAGCAGGAGCTGCTGTGTTGCAGATGTGGGTCAGATCTATGGTGCAGGAGCTGCTGTGGGGCAGATGTAGGGCTTATCTATGGGGCAGGAGCTGCTGTGAGGCTGATGGGTGTTAGATCTATGGGGAGGAGCTGCTGTGGTGCAGATGTGGGTCAGAGCTATGGGGCAGGAGCTGCTGTGGTGCAGATGTAGGGCTTATCTATGGGGCAGGAGCTGCTGCGGGGCTGATGGGGGTCAGATCTATGGGGCAGGAGCTACTGTGGGGCACATGTGGGTCAGACCTATGGGGCAGAAGCTGCAGAGGGGATGATGTAGGTCAGATCTATGGGGCAGGAGTTGCTGTGGGGCAGATGAGGGACATATCTATGTTGCAAAATATGCTGTTGGACTGATGTGGGTCAGATCTATGAGTTTGGAGCTGCTGTGGGGCACATGTGGGTCAGATCTATGGGCCAGGAGCTGCTGCGGGGCTGATTTGGGTCAGATCTATGGGTCAGGAGCTGCTGTGGGGCTGATGTGGGTCAGATCTATGGGGCAGGAGCTGCTGTGGGTCAGATCTATGGGGCAGGAACAGATGTGGGCCTGATGTTGGTCAGATTTATGGAGCAGGAGCTGCTGTGTTGCAGATGTGTGTCAGATCTATGGTGCAGGAGCTGCTGTGGGGCAGATGTAGGGCTTATGTATGGGGCAGGAGCTGCTGTGAGGCTGATGGGTGTTAGATCTATGGGGAGGAGCTCCTGTGGTGCAGATGTGGGTCAGAGCAATGGGGCAGGAGCTGCTGTGGGGCAGATGTGGGTCAGATCTATGGTGTAGGAGCTGCTGTGGGGCTGATGTGGGTCAGATCTAAGGGGCAGGAGATGCTTTGGGGCAGATTTTAGTCAGATCTATGGGGCAGGAGTTGCTGTGGGTCTGATGTGGGTCAGATCTATGGGGCAGTAGCTGCTGTGGGGCTGATGTGGGTCAGATCTATGGGGCAGCAGCTGCTGTGGGACATATGTGAGTCAGATCTATGTGTCAGCAGCTGCTGTGGGTCTGATGTGGGTCAGATCTATGGGGCAGGAGTTGCTGTGGGGCTGCTGTGGGTCAAATCAATGGGGCAGAGCTGCTCTTGGGAACATGTGGGTCTGATCTATGGGGCAGGAGCTGCTGTGGGGCTGATGTGGGTCAGATCTATGGGGCAGGAGCTGCTGTGCGACATATGTGGGTCAGATCTATATGGCAGGATCTGCTGTGGGGCTGATGTGGGACAGATCTATGGGTCAGCAGCTGCTGTGGGTCTGATGTGGGTCAGATCTATGGGGCAGGAGCTGCTGTGGGGCAGATATGGGTCAGATCTATGGGGCAGGAGCTGCTGTGGGGCTGATGTGGGTCAGATCTATGGGGCAGGAGCTGCTGTGTGGCAAATGTGGGTCAGATCTATGGGGCAGGAGCTGCTGTGGGTAAGATCTATGGGGCAGGAACAGATGTGGGCCTGATGTTGGTCAGATTTATAGAGCAGGAGCTTCTGTGTTTCAGATGTGGGTCTGATCTATGGTGCAGGAGCTGCTGTGGGGCAGATGTAGGGCATATCTATGGGGCAGGAGCTGCTGTGAGGCTGATGGGTGTTGGATCTATGGGGAGGAGCTGCTGTGGTGTAGATGTGGGTCAGATCTATGGGGCAGGAGCTGCTGTGGGGCTGATGTGGGTTAGATCTATGGGGCAGGAGCTGCTGTGTGGCAGATGTGGGTCAGATCTATGGGGCAGGAGCTGTTGTGGGGCTGATGTGGGTTAGATCTATGGGGCAGGAGCTGCTGTGGGGCTGATGTGGGAAAGATCTATGGGGCAAGAGATGCTTTGGGGCAGATGTGGGTCAGATTGATGGGGCAGGAGCTGCTGTGGGGCTGTTGTTGGTCAGATCCTTGGGGCTGAAGCTGCTGTGGGTCATATCTATTGGGCAGCAGCTGCTTTACATATGATGTGTGTCAGATCTATGGGGCAGGAGCTGCTGTGGGGTGTATGTGGGTCAGATCTATGGGGCAGGAGCTGTTGTGGGGCTGATGGGGTCAGATCTATGGGGCAGGAGCTACTGTGGGGCTGATGTTGGTCTGATCTATGGGGCAGGAGCTGCTGTGGGGCTGCTGTGGGTTAGATCTATGGGGCAGGAGCTGTTGTGGGTCATATCTATTGGGCAGCAGCTGAATTACATATGATGTGTGTCAGATCTATGGGGCCGGAGCTGCAGTGGGGCTGATGGGGGTCAGATCTATGGGGCAGGAGCTACTGTGGGGCTGATGTGGGTCAAATAAATGGGGCAGAGCTGCTCTTGGGAACATGTGGGTCAGATCTATGGGGCAGGAGATGCTGTGGGTCAGATCTATGGGGCAGGAGCTGCTGTGGGGAACATGTGGGTCAGGTCTATGGGGCAGGAGCTGCTGTGGGGCAGATGTGGGCAGATCTATGAGGCAGGAGCTGCTGTGGGTTAGATCTATGGGGCAGGAACAGATGTGGGCCTGATGTTGGTCAGATTTATGGAGCAGGAGCTGCTGTGTTGCAGATGTGGGTCAGATCTATGGTGCAGGAGCTGCTGTGGGGCAGATGTAGGGCATATCTATGGGGCAGGAGCTGCTGTGAGGCTGATGGGTGTTAGATCTATGGGGAGGAGCTGCTATGGTGCAGATGTGGGTCAGAGCTATGGGGCAGGAGCTGCTGTGGGGCAGAAGTGGGTAAGATCTATGGGGTAGGAGCTGCTGTTGGGCAGATGTGGGTCAGATCTATGGTGTAGGAGCTGCTGTGGGTCTGATGTGGGTCAGATCTATGGGGCAGGAGCTGCTGTGGTTAAGATCTATTTGGCAGGATCTGCTGTGGGGCAGATTTGGGTCAGATCTATGGGGCAGGAGCTGCAGTGGAGATGATGTACGTCAGATCTATGGGGTAGGAGCTGCTGTGGGGCTGCTGTGGGTTAGATCTATGGGGCAGGAGCTGTTGTGGGTCATATCTATTGGGCAGCAGCTGCTTTACATATGATGTGTGTCAGATCTATGGGGCCGGAGCTGCAGTGGGGCTGATGGGGGTCAGATCTATGGGGCAGGAGCTACTGTGGGGCTGATGTGGGTCAAATCAATGGGGCAGAGCTGCTGTTGGGAACATGTGGGTCAGATCTATGGGGCAGGAACTGCTGTGGGGCTGATGCGGGTCAGATCTATAGGGCAGGAGCTGCTGTGCGACAGATGTGGGTCAGATCTATGGGGCAGGAGCTGCTGTGGGGCTGATTTGGGTCAGATCCTTGGGGCTGAAGCTGCTGTGGGTCATATCTATTGGGCAGCAGCTGCTTTATATATGATGAGTGTCAGATCTATGGGGCAGGAGATGCTGTGGGTCAGATCTATAGGGCAGGAGCTGCTGTGGGGAACATGTGGGTCAGGTCTATGGGGCAGGAGCTGCTGTTGGGCAGATGTGGGTCAGATCTATGCGTCAGCAGCTGCTGTGGGTCTGATGTGGGTCAGATCTATGGGGCAGGAGCTGCTGTGGGGCTGATGTGGGTAATATCTATATGGCAGGAACAGATGTGGGCCTGATGTTGGTCAGATTTATGGAGCAGGAGCTGCTGTGTTGCAGATGTGGGTCAGATCTATGGTGCAGGAGCTTCTGTGGGGCAGATGTAGGGCATATCTATGGGGCAGGAGCTGCTGTGAGGCTGATGGGTGTTAGATCTATGGGGAGGAGCTGCTGTGGTGCAGATGTGGGTCAGAGCTATGGGGCAGGAGCTGCTGTGGGGCAGATGTGGGTCAGATCTATGGTGTAGGAGCTGCTGTGGGGCTGATGTGGGTCAGATCTATGGGGCAGGATATGCTTTGGGGCAGATTTTAGTCAGAGCTATGGGGCAGGAGTTGCTGTGGGTCTGATGTGGGTCAGATCCTTGGGGCTGATGCTGCTGTGGGTCATATCTATTGGGCAGCAGCTGCTTTACATATGATGTGTGTCAGATCTATGGGGCAGGAGCTGCTCGGCGGCGGCTGCTAGAGGTCTCTGCCTATGCGGCTCGACTATTTCGACACGGTCTACCCGGCTCCGAGCGGGTCGTGGTGCTCGGCGGCGACTGCTAGAGGTTGCTGCCTATGCGGCTCGCCTAGGTAGGCACGGTCTACCCGGCTCAGGGCGTGCCGTGCTGCTCGGCGGCGGCTGCTAGAAGTCGCTGCCTATGCGGCTCGACTAGGTCGGCACGGTCTACCCGGCTCAGGGCAGGCCGTGGTGCTCGGCGGCGGCTGCTAGAGGTCGCTGCCTGTGCGGCTCGACTAGGACTGCACAGTCTACCCGGCTCCGAGCGGGCCGTGGTGCACGGCGGCGGCTGCTAGAGGTCGCTGCCTATGCGGCTCGCCTAGGTCGGCACGGTCTACCCGGCTCAGGGCGTGCCGTGCTGCTCGGCGGCGGCTGCTAGAGGTCGCTGCCTATGCGGCTTGACTAGGTCGGCACGGTCTACCCGGCTCCGAGCGGGCCGTGGTGCTCGGCGGCGGCTGCTAGAGGTCGCTGCCTATGCAGCTCGACTAGGTCGGCACGGTCTACCCGGCTCCGAGCGGACCGTGGTGCTCGGCGGCGGCGGCTAGGGGTCGCTGCCCGTGCCTCTTGCGTGTAGCTGCCAGGTATACCCGCTTTCGGCTAGGCTTTGCAGCCCTGTGAGATGGGGGGGCGCTAAAGCTTCGGAGCTTGCTGGGGGGTCGCTGTAGTTTCTTACCTACCGCTACGTCGACGTAGAGCGCCGCTTACCCTCGGCGCCGCTGCCGGTAGTCGGCGCCGTTCTTTTCCGAAGCCGTTTTTTCTTACGCCTTCCGTTTTCGTCTGCAGGAGCGAGCGCGTGCTCGTCTCCAGAGGCGGCAACGAGCGGGCGCAGGCGAGCGCGGTTGAGCGCCGGGCTGTGGATTTTTTCGGTTGCGGCTTCCCGCCGCTCTTTCGCCATCCCTCGCTACGCGGCCTGCCCGCAGTCCGGATTTCCGGCTCGAACGGACCCCGCTCAAGTGCGCCGGCACGGTCCAACCGCTCCCGGCGGGCACCGCTCGGCTCGGACGTTCCTCGGAATCAGCCAAATGTCGCTCCCGTGGCGTCTCCGCAGGCAAAAACGCATAGCCGGCGCCGCAAAGCTCGCGAGCCGCACCGAGCCGGGGAAACCGTGCCGTGGAGCAGCTGTGGGGCTGATGTGGGTGAGATCTATGGGGTAGGAGCTGCTGTGCGGCTGATGTGGGTCAGATCTATGGGCAGGAGCTGATGTAGGGAAGATTTGGGTCTGATCTATGGGTTAGGAACTGCTGTGGTTCAGATCTATGGGGCAGGAGCAGCTGTGGGGCACATGTGGGTCAGATCTTAGGGTTAGGTGCTGCTTTGGGGAAAATGTGGGTCAGATCTATGGGGCAGGAGCTGCTGTGGGTCAGATTTGGGTCAGATCTATGGGGCAGGAGCTGCTGTGGGTCAGATTTATGAGTCAGGAGCTGCTGGGTGGCTGATGTGGGTCAGATCTATGGGGCAGGAGCTACTGTGGGGCATATGTGGGTCAGATCTATATGGCAGGAGCTGCTGTGGGGCACATGTGGGTCAGACCTATGGGGCAGGTGCTGCTGCGGAGCTGATTTGGGTCAGATCTATGGGTCAGCAGTTGCTGTGGCGCACATGTGGGTCAGACCTATGGGGCAGAATCTGCAGAGGGGTTGATGTGGGTCAGATCTATGGGGCAGGAGTTGCTGTGGGGCAGATGAGGGACATATCTATGTTGCAAAATATGCTGTTGGACTGATGTGGGTCAGATCTATGAGTTTGGAGCTGCTGTGGGGCACATGTGGGTCAGATCTATGGGCCAGGAGCTGCTGCGGGGCTGATTTGGGTCAGATCTATGGGTCAGGAGCTGCTGTGGGGCTGATGTGGGTCAGATCTATGGGGCAGGAGCTGCTGTGGGTCAGATCTATGGGGCAGGAACAGATGTGGGCCTGATGTTGGTCAGATTTATGGAGCAGGAGCTGCTGTGTTGCAGATGTGGGTCAGATCTATGGTGCAGGAGCTGCTGTGTGGCAGATGTGGGTCAGATCTATGGTGTAGGAGCTGCTGTGGGGCTGATGTGGGTCAGATCTAAGGGGCAGGAGATGCTTTGGGGCAGATTTTAGTCAGATCTATGGGGCAGGAGTTGCTGTGGGTCTGATGTGGGTCAGATCCTTGGGGCTGAAGCTGCTGTGGGTCATATCTATTGGCCAGCAGCTGCTTTACATATGATGTGTGTCAGATCTATGGGGCAGGAGCTGCTCGGCGGCGGCTGCTAGAGGTCGCTGCCTATGCGGCTCGACTAGGTCGGCACGGTCTACCCGGCTCCTAGCGGGCCGGGGTGCTCGGCGGCGGGTGCTAGAAGTCGCTGCCTATGCGGCTCGACTAGGTCGGCACGGTCTACCCGGCTCCGAGCGGGCCGTGGTGCTCGGCGGCGGCTGCTAGAGGTCGCTGCCTATGCGGCTCGACTAGGTCGGCACGGTCTACCCGGCTCCGAGCGGGCCGTGGTGCTTGGCGGCGGCTGCTAGAGGTCGCTGCCTATGCGGCTCGACCAGGTCGGCACGGTCTACCCGGCTCCGAGCGGGCCGTTGTGCTCGGCGGCGGCTGCTAGTGGTTGCTGACTATGCGGCTCGACTAGGTCGGCACAATCTACCCGGCTCCGAGCGGGCCGTGGTGCTCGGCGGCGGCTGCTAGAGGTCGCTGCCTATGCGGCTCGACTAGGTCGGCACGGTCTACCCGGCTCAGGGCGTGCCGTGCTGCTCGGCGGCGGCTGCTAGAGGTCGCTGCCTATGCGGCTTGACTAGGTCGGCACGGTCTACCCGGCTCCGAGCGGGCCGTGGTGCTCGGCGGCGGCTGCTAGAGGTCGCTGCCTTTGCGGCTCGACTAGGTCGGCATGGTCTACCCGGCTCCGAGCGGGCCGTGGTGCTCGGCGGCGGATGCTAGAGGTCGCTGCCTATGCGGCTCGACTAGGTCGGCACGGTATACCCGGCTCCGAGCGGGCCGTGGTGCTCCGCGGCGGCTGCTAGAGGTCTCTGCCTATGCGGCTCGCCTAGGTCGGCACGGTCTACCCGGCTCAGGGCGTGCCGTGGTGCTCGGCGGCGGCGGCTAGGGGTCGCTGCCCGTGCCTCTTGCGTGTAGCTGCCAGGTCTACCCGCTTTCGGCTAGGCTTTGCAGCCCTGTGAGATGGGGGGGCGCTAAAGCTTCGGAGCTTGCTGGGGGGTCGCTGTAGTTTCTTACCTACCGCTACGTCGACGTAGAGCGCCGCTTACCCTCGGCGCCGCTGCCGGTAGTTGGCGCCGTTCTTTTCCGAAGCCGTTTTTTCTTACGCCTTCCGTTTTCCTCTGCAGGAGCGAGCGTGTGCTCGTCTCCAGAGGCGGCAACGAGCGGGCGCAGGCGAGCGCGGTTGAGCGCCAGGCTGTGGATTTTTTCGGTTGCGGCTTCCCGCCGCTCGTTCGCCATCCCTCGCTACGCGGCCTGCCCGCAGTCCGGATTTCCGGCTCGAACGGACCCCGCTCAAGTGCGCCGGCACGGTCCAACCGCTCCCGGCGGGCACCGCTCGGCTCGGACGTTCCTCGGAATCAGCCAAATGTCGCTCCCGTGGCGTCTCCGCAGGCAAAAACGCATAGCCGGCGCCGCAAAGCTCGCGAGCCGCACCGAGCCGGGGAAACCGTGCCGTGGAGCAGCTGTGGGGCTGATGTGGGTGAGATCTATGGGGTAGGAGCTGCTGTGCGGCTGATGTGGGTCAGATCTATGGGCAGGAGTTGCTGTGGGGCTGATGTGGGTCAGATCCTTGGGGCTGAAGCTGCTGTGGGTCATATCTATTGGGCAGCAGCTGTTTTGCATATGATGTGTGTCAGATCTATGGGGCAGGAGATACTGTGGGGCTGATGTGGGTTAGATCTATGGGGCAGGAGCTGCTGCGGGGCTGATTTGGGTCAAATCTATGGGGAAGGAGCTACTGTGGGGCAGATGGGGTTCAGGTCTATGGGGCAGGAGCTACTGTGGGGCTGATGTTGGTCTGATCTATGGGGCAGGAGCTGCTGTGCGACAGATGTGGGTCAGATCTATGGGGCAGGTGCTGCTGTGCGACATATGTGGGTCAGATCTATGGGGCAGGAGCTGCTGTGGGGCTGATGTGGGTCAGATCTATGGGGCAGGAGCTGCTGTGGGTCAGATCTATTGGGCAGTTACAGATGTGGGCCTGATGTTGGTCAGATTTATGGAGCAGGAGCTGCTGTGTTGCAGATGTGGGTCAGATCTATGGTGCAGGAGCTGCTGTGGGGCAGATGTAGGGCATATCTATGGGGCAGGAGCTGCTGTGAGGCTGATGGGTGTTAGATCTATGGGGAGGAGCTGCTGTGGTGCAGATGTGGGTCAGAGCTATGGGGCAGGAGCTGCTGTGGGGCAGAAGTGGGTAAGATCTATGGGGTAGGAGATGGTGTGTGGCAGATGTGGGTCAGATCTATGGTGTAGGAGCTGCTGTGGGGCTGATGTGGGTCAGATCTATGAGGCAGGAGCTGCTGTGGTTAAGATCTATTTGGCAGGATCTGCTGTGGGGCAGATTTGGGTCAGATCTATGGGGCAGGATCTGCTGTGGGGCAAATGTGGGTCAGATCTATGGGGCAGGAGCTGCTGTGGGTCAGATCTATGGGGCAGGAACAGATGTGGGCCTGATGTTGGTCAGATTTATGGAGCAGGAGCTGCTGTGTTGCAGATGTGGGTCAGATCTATGGTGCAGGAGCTGCTGTGGGGCAGATGTAGGGCTTATCTATGGGGCAGGAGCTGCTGTGAGGCTGATGGGTGTTAGATCTATGGGGAGGAGCTGCTGTGGTGCAGATGTGGGTCAGAGCTATGGGGCAGGAGCTGCTGTGGGGCAGATGTAGTGCTTATCTATGGGGCAGGAGCTGCTGTGGGGCTGATGTGGGTTAGATCTATGGGGCAGGAACTGTTGTGGGGCTGATGGGGGTCAGATCTATGGGGCAGGAGCTACTGTGGGGCTGATGGTGGTCTGATCTATGTGGCAGGAGCTGCTGTGCGACAGATGTGGGTCAGATCTATGGGGCAGGTGCTGCTGTGCGACATATGTGGGTCAGATCTATGGGGCAGGATCTGCTGTGGGGCTGATGTGGGAAAGATCTATGGGGCAGGAGATGCTTTGGGGCAGATGTTGGTCAGATCTATGGGGCAGGAGCTACTGTGGGGCTGATGTTGGTCTGATCTATGGGGCAGGAGCTGCTGTGGGGAACATGTGGGTCAGGTCTATGGGGCAGAAGCTGCAGAGGGGATGATGTAAGTCAGATCTATGGGGCAGGAGTTGCTGTGGGGCAGATGAGGGACATATCTATGGTGCAAAATCTGCTGTTGGACTGATGTGGGTCAGATCTATGAGTTTGGAGCTGCTGTGGGGCACATGTGGGTCAGATCTATGGGCCAGGAGCTGCTGCGGGGCTGATTTG
This sequence comes from Coturnix japonica, assembly GCF_054131305.1. Taxonomy (NCBI): domain Eukaryota; kingdom Metazoa; phylum Chordata; class Aves; order Galliformes; family Phasianidae; genus Coturnix; species Coturnix japonica. The sequence continues at coordinate 1,283,096 of NC_140683.1, forward strand.
GGTCAGATCTATGGTTCAGCAGCTGCTGTGGGGCACATGTGGGTCAGAGCTATGGGGCAGGAGCTGCTGTGGGGCAGAAGTGGGTAAGATCTATGGGGCAGGAGCTGCTGTGTGGCAGATGTGGGTCAGATCTATGGGGCAGGAGCTGCTGTGGGTCAGATTTGGGTCAGATCTATGGGGCAGGAGCTGCTGTGGGGCTGATGTGGGTTAGATCTATGGGGCAGGAGCTGCTGCGGGGCTGATTTGGGTCAGATCTATGTGGAAGGAGCTACTGTGGGGCAGATGGGGTTCAGGTCTATGTGGCAGGAGCTACTGTGGGGCTGATGTTGGTCTGATCTATGGGGCAGGAGCTGCTGTGCGACAGATGTGGGTCAGATCTATGGGGCAGGTGCTGCTGTGCGACATATGTGGGTCAGATCTATGGGCCAGGATCTGCTGCGGGGCTGATGTGGGTCAGATCTGTGGGGCAGGAGCTGCTGTGGTTAAGATCTATTTGGCAGGATCTGGTGTGGGGCAGATTTGGGTCAGATCTATGGGGCAGGAGCTGCAGTGGAGATGATGTACGTCAGATCTATGGGGCAGGAGCTGCTGTGGGGCAGATGTAGGGCTTATCTATGGGGCAGGAGCTGCTGTGAGGCTGATGTGGGTGAGATCTATGGTGTAGGAGCTGCTGTGGGGCTGATGTGGGTCAGATCTATGGTGCAGGAGCTGCTGTGGTTAAGATCTATTTGGCAGGATCTGCTGTGGGGCAGATTTGGGTGAGATCTATGGGGCAGGAGCTGCAGTGGAGATGATGTACGTCAGATCTATGGGGCAGGAGCTGCTGTGGGGCTGCTGTGGGTCAAATCAATGGGGCCGAGCTGCTCTTGGGAACATGTGGGTCAGATCTATGGGGCAGGAGCTGCTGTGGGGCTGATGTGGGTCAGGTCCTTGGGGCTGAAGCTGCTGTGGGGCTGATGTGGGTCAGGTCCTTGGGGCTGAAGCTGCTGTGCGTCATATCTATTGGGCAGCAGCTGCTTTACATATGATGTGTGTCAGATCTATGGGGCAGGAGCTGTTTGGGGGCTGATGGGGGTCAGATCTATGGGGCAGGTGCTGCTGTGCGACATATGTGGGTCAGATCTATGGGGCAGGATCTGCTGTGGGGCTGATGTGGGAAAGATCTGTGGGGCAGGAGATGCTTTGGGGCAGATGTGGGTCAGATCTATGGGGCAGGAGCTGCTGTGGGGCTGATGTGGGTCAGATCCTTGGGGCTGAAGCTGCTGAGGGTCATATCTAATGGGCAGCAGCTGCTTTACATATGATGTGTGTCAGATCTATGGGGCAGGAGCTGCTGTGGGGCTGATGTTGGTCTGATCTATGGGGCAGGAGCTGCTGCGGGGCTGATGGGGGTCAGATCTATGGGGCAGGAGCTGCTGTGGGGCTGATGTGGGTCAGATTTATAAGGCAGGAGCTGTTGTGGGGCTAATGGGGGTCAGATCTATGGGCCAGGAGCTGCTGTGGGTCAGATCTATGGGGCAGGAGCTGCTGTGGGGCAGATGTGGGTCAGATCTATGGGGCAGGAGCTGCTGTGGGTCAGATCTATGGGGCAGGAACAGATGTGGGCCTGATGTTGGTCAGATTTATGGAGCAGGATCTGCTGTGTTGCAGATGTGGGTCAGATCTATGGTGCAGGAGCTGCTGTGGGGCAGATGTAGGGCATATCTATGGGGCAGGAGCTGCTGTGAGGCTGATGGTTGTTAGATCTATGGGGAGGAGCTGCTGTGGTGCAGATGTGGGTCAGAGCTATGGGGCAGGAGCAGCTGTGGGACAGAAGTGGGTAAAATCTATGGGGTAGGAGATGGTGTGTGGCAGATGTGGGTCAGATCTATGGTGTAGGAGCTGCTGTGGGGCTGACGTGGGTCAGATCTATGGGGCAGGAGCTGCTGTGGTTAAGATCTATTTGGCAGGATCTGCTGTGCGACAGATTTGGGTCAGATCTATGGGGCAGGAGCTGCAGTGGAGATGATGTACGTCAGATCTATGGGGCAGGAGCTGCTGTGGGGCTGCTGTGGGTCAGATCTATGGGGCAGGAGCTGCTGTGGGGCTGATGTTGGTCTGATCTATGGGGCAGGAGCTGCTGCGGGGCTGATTTGTGTCAGATCTATGGGGCAGGAGCTGCTGTGGGGCTGATGTGGGTCAGATCTATGGGGCAGGAGCTGCTGTGGGGCTGATGTTGGTCTGATCTATGGGGCAGGAGCTGCTGTGGGGCTGATGTGGGTCAGATCTATGGGGCAGGAGCTACTGTGGGGCTGATGTTGGTCTGATCTATGGGGCAGGAGCTGCTGCGGGGCTGATTTGGGTCAGATCTATGGGGCAGGAGCTGCTGTGGGGCTGATGTGGGTTAGATCTATGGGGCAGGAGCTGTTGTGGGGCTGATGGGTGTCAGATCTATGGGGCAGGAGCTACTGTGTGTCAGATTTATGAGTCAGGAGCTGCTGTGTGGCTGATGTGGGTCAGATCTATGGGGCAGGAGCTGCTGTGGGGCATATGTGGGTCAGATCTATATGGCAGGAGCTGCTGTGGGGCACATGTGGGTCAGACCTATGGGGCAGGAGTTGCTGTGGGGCAGATGAGGGACATATCTATGGTGCAAAATCTGCTGTTGGACTGATGTGGGTCAGATCTATGAGTTTGGAGCTGCTGTGGGGCACATGTGGGTCAGATCAATGGGCCAGGAGCTGCTGTGGGTCTGATGTGGGACAGATCTATGGGGCAGGAGCTGCTGTGGGGCAGATGTGGGTGAGATCTATGGTGTAGGAGCAGCTGTGGGGCTGATGTGGGTCAGATCTATGGGGCAGGAGCTGCTGTGGTTAAGATCTATTTGGCAGGATCTGCTGTGGGGCAGATTTGAGTCAGATCTATGGGGCAGGAGCTGCTGTGGGGCATATGTGGGTCAGATCTATATGGCAGGAGCTGCTGTGGGGCACGTGTGGGTCAGACCTATTGGGCAGGAGCAGCTCTTGGGAACATGTGGGTCAGATCTATGGGGCAGGAGCTGCTGTGGGGCTGATGTGGGTCAGATCTTTGGGGCTGAAGCTGCTGTGGGTCATATCTATTGGGCAGCAGCTGCTTTACATATGATGTGTGTCAGATCTATGGGGCAGGAGCTGCTGTGGGGCTGATGTGGGTCAGATCTATGGGGCAGGAGCTGTTGTGGGGCTGATGGGGGTCAGATCTATGGGGCAGGAGCTACTGTGGGTCTGTTGGGGGTCAGATCTATGGGGCAGGAGCTACTGTTGCGCTGATGTTGGTCTCATCTATGGGGCAGGAGCTGCTGTGCGACAGATGTGGGTCAGATCTATGGGGCAGGAGCTGCTGTGCGACATATGTGGGTCAGATCTATGGGGCAGGATCTGCTGTGGGGCTGATGTGGGTTAGATCTATGGGGCAGGAGATGCTTTGGGGCAGATGTGGGTCAGATCTATGGGGCAGGATCTGCTGTGGGGCTGATGTGGGTTAGATCTATGGGGCAGGAGATGCTTTGGGGCAGATGTGGGTCATATCTATGGGTCAGCAGCTGCTGTGGGTCTGATGTGGGTCAGATCTATGGGGCAGGAACAGATGTGGGCCTGATGTTGGTCAGATTTATGGAGCAGGAGCTGCTGTGTGTCAGATGTGGGTCAGATCTATGGGGCAGGAGTTGCTGTGCGACATATGTGGGTCAGATCTATGGGGCAGGATCTGCTGTGGGTCTGATGTGGGTCAGATCTATGGGGCAGGAGCTGCTGTGGGGCTGATGTGGGTCATATGTATGGGGCAGGAACAGATGTGGGCCTGATGTTGGTCAGATTTATGGAGCAGGAGCTGCTTTGTGTCAGATGTGGGTCAGATCTATGGGGCAGGAGCTGCTGTGCGACATATGTGGGTCAGATCTATGGGGCAGGATCTGCTGTGGGGCTGATGTGGGTCAGATCTATGGGGCAGGAGTTGCTGTGGGGCTGATGTGGGTCAGATCTATGGGGCAGGAGCTGCTGTGGGGCTGATGTGGGTTAGATCTATGGGGCAGGAGCTGTTGTGGGGCTGATGGGGTCAGATCTAAGAGGGCAGGAGCTACTGTGGGGCTGATGTTGGTCTGATCTATAAGGCAGGAGCTGCTGCGGGGCTGTTTTGGGTCAGATCTATGGGGCAGGAGCTGCTGTGGGGCTGATATGGGTTAGATCTAGGGGGCCGGAGCTGCTGTGGGGCAGATGTGGGTCATATCTATGGGTCAGCAGCTGCTGTGGGTCTGATGTGGGTCAGATCTATGGGGCAGGAGCTGCTGTGGGGCAGATGTAGGGCATATCTATGGGGCAGGAGCTGCTGTGAGGCTGATGGGTGTTAGATCTATGGGGAGGAGCTGCTGTGGTGCATATGTGGGTCAGATCTATGAGGCAGGAGCTGCTGTGGGGCTGCTGTGGGTTAGATCTATGGGGCAGGAGCTGTTGTGGGTCATATCTATTGGGCAGCAGCTGCTTTACATATGATGTGTGTCAGATCTATGGGGCCGGAGCTGCAGTTGGGCTGATGGGGGTCAGATCTCTGGGGCAGGAGATACTGTGGGGCTGATGTGGGTCAAATCAATGGGGCAGAGCTGCTCTTGGGAACATGTGGGTCAGATCTATGGGGCAGGAGCTGCTGTGGGGCTGATGTGGGTTAGATCTATGGGGCAGGAGCTGTTGTGGGGATGATGGGGGTCAGATCTATGGGGCAGGAGCTACTGTGGGGCTGATGTTGGTCTGATCTATGGGGCAGGATCTGCTGTGGGGCTGATGTGGGTTAGATCTATGGGGCAGGAGCTGTTGTGTGGCTGATGTGGGTCAGATCTATGGAGCAGGAGCTGCTGTGGGGCATATGTGGGTCAGACCTATGGGGCAGAGCTGCTCTTGGGAACATGTGGGTCAGATCTATGGGGCAGGAGCTGCTGTGGGGCTGATGTGGGTCAGATCCATAGGGCAGGAGCTGCTGTGCGACAGATGTGGGTCAGATCTATGGGGCAGGAGCTGCTGTGCGACAGATGTGGGTCAGATCTATGGGGCAGGAGCTGCTGTGGGGCTGATGTGGGTCAGATCCTTGGGGCTGAAGCTGCTGTGGGTCATATCTATTGGGCAGCAGGTGCTTTACATATGATGTGTGTCAGATCTATGGGGCAGGAGCTGCTGTGGGGCTGATGGGGGTCAGATCTATGGGGCAGGAGCTACTGTGGGGCTGATGTTGGTCTCATCTATGGGGCAGGAGCTGCTGTGCGACAGATGTGTGTCAGATCTATGGGGCAGGTACTGCTGTGCGACATATGTGGGTCAGATCTATGGGGCAGGATCTGCTGTGGGGCTGATGTGGGAAAGATCTATGGGGCAGGAGATGCTTTGGGGCAGATGTGGGTCAGATCTATGGGGCAGGAGCTGCTGTGGGGCTGTTGTGTGTCAGATCCTTGGGGCGGAAGCTGCTGTGGGTCATATCTATTGGGCAGCAGCTGCTTTACATATGATGTGTGTCAGATCTATGCGGCAGGAGCTGCTGTGGGGCTGATGGGGGTCAGATCTATGGGGCAGGAGCTGTTGTGGGTCATATCTATTGGGCAGCAGCTGCTTTACATATGATGTGTGTCAGATCTATGGGGCAGGAGCTGCTGTGGGGCTGATGTGGGTTAGATCTATGTGGCAGGAGCTGTTGTGGGGCTGATGGGGTCAGATCTATGGGGCAGGAGCTACTGTGGGGCTGATGTTGGTCTGTTCTATGGGGCAGGAGCTGCTGCGGGGCTGATTTGGGTAAGATCTATGGGGCAGGAACTGCTGTGGGGCTGATGTGCGTTAGATCTAAGGGGCAGGAGCTGTTGTGGGGCTGATGGGGGTCAGATCTATGGGGCAGGAGCTGCTGTGGGTCAGATCTATGGGGCAGGAGCTGCTGTGGGGAACATGTGGGTCAGGTCTATGGGGCAGGAGCTGCTGTTGGGCAGATGTGGGTCAGATCTATGCGTCAGCAGCTGCTGTGGGTCTGATGTGGGTCAGATCTATGGGGCAGGAGCTGCTGTGGGGCTGATGTGGGTAATATCTATGGGGCAGGAACAGATGTGGGCCTGATGTTGGTCAGATTTATGGAGCAGGAGCTGCTGTGTTGCAGATGTGGGTCAGATCTATGGTGCAGGAGCTGCTGTGGGGCAGATGTAGGGCTTATCTATGGGGCAGGAGCTGCTTTGAGGCTGATGGGTGTTAGATCTATGGGGAGGAGCTGCTGTGGGGCTGATGTGGGTCAGAGCTATGGGGCCGGAGCTGCAGTGGGGCCGATGGGGATCAGATCTATGGGGCAGGAGCTATTGTGGGGCTGATGTACGTCAAATCAATGGGGCAGAGCTGCTCTTGGGAACATGTGGGTCAGATCTATGGGGCAGGAGCTGCTGTGGGGCTGATGTGGGTCAGATCTATAGGGCAGGAGCTGCTGTGCGACAGATGTGGGTCAGATCTATGGTGTAGGAGCTGCTGTGGGGCTGACGTGGGTCCGATCTATGGGGCAGGAGCTGCTGTGGTTAAGATGTATTTGGCAGGATCTGCTGTGCGACAGATTTGGGTCAGATCTATGGGGCAGGATCTGCAGTGGAGATGATGTACGTCAGATCTATGGGGCAGGAGCTGCTGTGGGGCTGCTGTGGGTAAGATCTATGGGGCAGGAGCTGTTGTGGGTCATATCTATTGGGCAGCAGCTGCTTTACATATGATGTGTGTCAGATCTATGGGGCCGGAGCTGCAGTGGGGCTGATGGGGGTCAGATCTATGGGGCAGGAGCTACTGTGGGTCTGAAGTGGGTCAAATCAATGGGGCAGAGCTGCTCTTGGGAACATGTGGGTCAGATCTATGGGGTAGGAGCTGCTGTGCGGCTGATGTGGGTCAGATCTATGGGGCAGGAGCTACTGTGGGGCTGATGTTGGTCTGATCTATGGGGCAGGATCTGCTGTGGGGCTGATGTGGGAAAGATCTATGGGGCAGGAGATTCTTTGGGGCAGATGTGGGTCAGATCTATGGGGCAGGAGTTGCTGTGGGGCTGATGTGTGTCAGATCCTTGGGGCTGAAGCTGCTGTGGGTCATATCTATTGTGCTGCAGCTGCTTTACATATGATGTGTTTCAGATCTATGGGGCAGGAGCTGCTGTGTGGCAAATGTGGGTCAGATCTATGGGGCAGGAGCTGCTGTGGGTCAGATCCATGGGGCAGGAACAGATGTGGGCCTGATGTTGGTCAGATTTATGGAGCAGGAGCTGCTGTGTTGCAGATGTGGGTCAGATCTATGGTGCAGGAGCTGCTGTGGGGCAGATGTAGGGCTTATCTATGGGGCAGGAGCTGCTGTGAGGCTGATGGGTGTTAGATCTATGGGGAGGAGCTGCTGTGGTACAGATGTGGGTCAGAGCTATGGGGCAGGAGCTTCTGTGTGGCAGATGTGGGTCAGATCTATGGGGCAGGAGCTGCTGTGCGACAGATGTGGGTCAGATCTATGGGGCAGGTGCTGCTGTGCGACATATGTGGGTCAGATCTATGGGGCAGGATCTGCTGTGTGGCTGATGTGGGAAAGATCTATGGGGCAGGAGATGCTTTGGGGCAGATGTGGGTCAGATCTATGGGGCAGGAGTTGCTGTGGGGCTGATGTGTGTCAGATCCTTGGGGCTGAAGCTGCTGTGGGTCATATCTATTGGGCAGCAGCTGCTTTACATATGATGTGTGTCAGATCTATGGGGCAGGAGCTGCTGTGGGGCTGATGTGGGTAAGATCTATGGGTCAGGAGCTGTTGTGGGGCTGATGGGGGTCAGATCTATGGGGCAGGAGCTACTGTGGGGCACATGTGGGTCAGACCTATGGGGCAGAAGCTGCAGAGGGGATGATGTAGGTCAGATCTATGGGCCAGGAGCTGCTGTGGGGCTGATTTGGGTCAGATCTATGGGGCAGGAGCTGCTGTGTGGCAAATGTGGGTCAGATCTATGGGGCAGGAGCTGCTGTGGGTCAGATCTATGGGGCAGGAACAGATGTGGGCCTGATGTTGGTCAGATTTATGGAGCAGGAGCTGCTGTGTTGCAGATGTGGGTCAGATCTATGGTGCAGGAGCTGCTGTGGGGCAGATATAGGGCATATCTATGGGGCAGGAGCTGCTGTGAGGCTGATGGGTGTTAGATCTATGGGGAGGAGCTGCTGTGGTGCAGATGTGGGTCAGAGCTATGGGGCAGGAGCTGCTGTGGGGCAGAAGTGGGTAAGATCTATGGGGTAGGAGATGGTGTGTGGCAGATGTGGGTCAGATCTATGGTGTAGGAGCTGCTGTGGGGCTGATGTGAGTGAGATCTATGGTGTAGGAGCTGCTGTGCAGCTGATGTGGGTCAGATCTATGGGCAGGAGCTCATGTAGGGAAGATTTGGGTCTGATCTATGGGTTAGGAACTGCTGTGGTTCAGATCTATGGGGCAGGAGCAGCTGTGGGGCACATGTGGGTCAGATATATGGGTTAGGTGCTGCTTTGGGGAAAATGTGGGTCAGATCTATGGGGCAGGAGCTGCTGTGGGTCAGATTTGGGTCAGATCTATGGGGCAGGAGCTGCTGTGGGTCAGATTTATGAGTCAGGAGCTGCTGGGTGGCTGATGTGGGTCAGATCTATGGGGCAGGAGCTGCTGTGGGGCCGATGTTGGTCTGATCTATGGGGCAGGAGCTGCTGTGCGACAGATGTGTGTCAGATCTATGGGGCAGGTGCTGCTGTGCGACATATGTGGGTCAGATCTATGGGGCAGGAGCTGCTGTGGGCCTGATGTGGGTTAGATCTATGGGGCAGGAGCTGCTGTGGGGCAGAAGTGGGTAAGATCTATGGGGCAGGAGATGCTGTGTGGCAGATGTGGGTCAGATCTATGGGGCAGGAGCTGCTGTGGGTCAGATTTGGGTCAGATCTATGGGGCAGGAGCTGCTGTGGGTCAGATTTGGGTCAGATCTATGGGGCAGGATCTGCTGTGGGGCTGATGTGGGAAAGATCTATGGGGCAGGAGATGGTTTGGGGCAGATGTGGGTCAGATCTATGGGGCAGGAGTTGCTGTGGGGCTGATGTGGGTCAGATCCTTGGGGCTGAAGCTGCTGTGGGTCATATCTATTGGGCAGCAGCTGCTTTACATATGATGTGTGTCAGATCTATGGGGCAGGAGATACTGTGGGGCTGATGTTGGTCTGATCTATGGGGCAGGAGCTGCTGCGGGGCTGATTTGGGTCAGATCTATGGGGCAGGAGATGCTGTGGGGCTGATGTGGGTTAGATCTATGGGGCAAGAGCTTTTGTGGGGCTGATGGGGGTCAGATCTATGGGGAAGGAGCTACTGTGGGGCTGATGGGGTTCAGGTCTATGGGTCAGGAGCTACTGTGGGGCTGATGTTGGTCTGATCTATGGGGCAGGAGCTGCTGTGCGACAGATGTGGGTCAGATCTATTGGGCAGGTGCTGCTGTGTGACATATGTGGGTCAGATCTATGAGGCAGGATCTGCTGTGGGGCTGATGTGGGAAAGATCTATGGGGCAGGAGATGCTTTGGGGCAGATGTGGGTCAGATCTATGGGGCAGGAGATGGTGTGTGGCAAATGTGGGTCAGATCTATGGGGCAGGAGCTGCTGTGGGTCATATCTATGGGGCAGGAACAGATGTGGGCCTGATGTTGGTCAGATTTATGGAGCAGGAGCTGCTGTGTTGCAGATGTGGGTCAGATCTATGGTGCAGGAGCTGCTGTGGGGCAGATGTAGGGCTTATCTATGGGGCAGGAGCTGCTGTGAGGCTGATGGGTGTTAGATCTATGGGGAGGAGCTGCTGTGGTGCAGATGTGGGTCAGAGCTATGGGGCAGGAGCTGCTGTGGGGCAGATGTAGGGCTTATCTATGGGGCAGGAGCTGCTGTGGGGCTGATGTGGGTTAGATCTATGGGGCAGGAGCTGTTGTGGGGCTGATGGGGGTCAGATCTATGGGGCAGGAGCTACTGTGGGGCTGATGGGGGTCTGATCTATGGGGCAGGAGCTGCTGTGCGACAGATGTGGGTCAGATCTATGGGGCAGGTGCTGCTGTGCGACATATGTGGGTCAGATCTATGGGGCAGGATCTGCTGTGGGGCTGATGTGGGAAAGATCTATGGGGCAGGAGATGCTTTGGGGCAGATGTGGGTCAGATCTATGGGGCAGGAGTTGCTGTGGGGCTGATGTGGGTCAGATCTATGGGGCAGGAGCTACTGTGGGTCAGATCTATGGTGCAGGAGCTGTTGTGGGGCTGATGGGGGTCAGATCTATGGGGCAGGAGCTGCTGTGGGGCATATGTGGGTCAGATCTATATGGCAGGAGCTGCTGTGGGGCACATGTGGGTCAGACCTATGGGGCAGGAGTTGCTGTGGGGCAGATGAGGGACATATCTATGGTGCAAAATCTGCTGTTGGACTGATGTGGGTCAGATCTATGAGTTTGGAGCTGCTGTGGGGCACATGTGGGTCAGATCAATGGGCCAGGAGCTGCTGTGGGTCTGATGTGGGACAGATCTATGGGGCAGGAGCTGCTGTGGGGCAGATGTGGGTGAGATCTATGGTGTAGGAGCAGCTGTGGGGCTGATGTGGGTCAGATCTATGGGGCAGGAGCTGCTGTGGTTAAGATCTATTTGGCAGGATCTGCTGTGGGGCAGATTTGAGTCAGATCTATGGGGCAGGAGCTGCTGTGGGGCATATGTGGGTCAGATCTATATGGCAGGAGCTGCTGTGGGGCACGTGTGGGTCAGACCTATGGGGCAGGAGCAGCTCTTGGGAACATGTGGGTCAGATCTATGGGGCAGGAGCTGCTGTGGGGCTGATGTGGGTCAGATCTTTGGGGCTGAAGCTGCTGTGGGTCATATCTATTGGGCAGCAGCTGCTTTACATATGATGTGTGTCAGATCTATGGGGCAGGAGCTGCTGTGGGGCTGATGTGAGTCAGATCTATGGGGCAGGAGCTGTTGTGGGGCTGATGGGGGTCAGATCTATGGGGCAGGAGCTACTGTGGGTCTGTTGGGGGTCAGATCTATGGGGCAGGAGCTACTGTTGCGCTGATGTTGGTCTCATCTATGGGGCAGGAGCTGCTGTGCGACAGATGTGGGTCAGATCTATGGGGCAGGAGCTGCTGTGCGACATATGTGGGTCAGATCTATGGGGCAGGATCTGCTGTGGGGCTGATGTGGGTTAGATCTATGGGGCAGGAGATGCTGCGGGGCTGATTTGGGTCAGATCTATGGGGCAGGAGATGCTGTGGGGCTGATGTGGGTTAGATCTATGGGGCAAGAGCTTTTGTGGGGCTGATGGGGGTCAGATCTATGGGGAAGGAGCTACTGTGGGGCTGATGGGGTTCAGGTCTATGGGTCAGGAGCTACTGTGGGGCTGATGTTGGTCTGATCTATGGGGCAGGAGCTGCTGTGCGACAGATGTGGGTCAGATCTATTGGGCAGGTGCTGCTGTGTGACATATGTGGGTCAGATCTATGAGGCAGGATCTGCTGTGGGGCTGATGTGGGAAAGATCTATGGGGCAGGAGATGCTTTGGGGCAGATGTGGGTCAGATCTATGGGGCAGGAGATGGTGTGTGGCAAATGTGGGTCAGATCTATGGGGCAGGAGCTGCTGTGGGTCATATCTATGGGGCAGGAACAGATGTGGGCCTGATGTTGGTCAGATTTATGGAGCAGGAGCTGCTGTGTTGCAGATGTGGGTCAGATCTATGGTGCAGGAGCTGCTGTGGGGCAGATGTAGGGCTTATCTATGGGGCAGGAGCTGCTGTGAGGCTGATGGGTGTTAGATCTATGGGGAGGAGCTGCTGTGGTGCAGATGTGGGTCAGAGCTATGGGGCAGGAGCTGCTGTGGGGCAGATGTAGGGCTTATCTATGGGGCAGGAGCTGCTGTGGGGCTGATGTGGGTTAGATCTATGGGGCAGGAGCTGTTGTGGGGCTGATGGGGGTCAGATCTATGGGGCAGGAGCTACTGTGGGGCTGATGGGGGTCTGATCTATGGGGCAGGAGCTGCTGTGCGACAGATGTGGGTCAGATCTATGGGGCAGGTGCTGCTGTGCGACATATGTGGGTCAGATCTATGGGGCAGGATCTGCTGTGGGGCTGATGTGGGAAAGATCTATGGGGCAGGAGATGCTTTGGGGCAGATGTGGGTCAGATCTATGGGGCAGGAGTTGCTGTGGGGCTGATGTGGGTCAGATCTATGGGGCAGGAGCTACTGTGGGTCAGATCTATGGTGCAGGAGCTGTTGTGGGGCTGATGGGGGTCAGATCTATGGGGCAGGAGCTGCTGTGGGGCATATGTGGGTCAGATCTATATGGCAGGAGCTGCTGTGGGGCACATGTGGGTCAGACCTATGGGGCAGGAGTTGCTGTGGGGCAGATGAGGGACATATCTATGGTGCAAAATCTGCTGTTGGACTGATGTGGGTCAGATCTATGAGTTTGGAGCTGCTGTGGGGCACATGTGGGTCAGATCAATGGGCCAGGAGCTGCTGTGGGTCTGATGTGGGACAGATCTATGGGGCAGGAGCTGCTGTGGGGCAGATGTGGGTGAGATCTATGGTGTAGGAGCAGCTGTGGGGCTGATGTGGGTCAGATCTATGGGGCAGGAGCTGCTGTGGTTAAGATCTATTTGGCAGGATCTGCTGTGGGGCAGATTTGAGTCAGATCTATGGGGCAGGAGCTGCTGTGGGGCATATGTGGGTCAGATCTATATGGCAGGAGCTGCTGTGGGGCACGTGTGGGTCAGACCTATGGGGCAGGAGCAGCTCTTGGGAACATGTGGGTCAGATCTATGGGGCAGGAGCTGCTGTGGGGCTGATGTGGGTCAGATCTTTGGGGCTGAAGCTGCTGTGGGTCATATCTATTGGGCAGCAGCTGCTTTACATATGATGTGTGTCAGATCTATGGGGCAGGAGCTGCTGTGGGGCTGATGTGGGTCAGATCTATGGGGCAGGAGCTGTTGTGGGGCTGATGGGGGTCAGATCTATGGGGCAGGAGCTACTGTGGGTCTGTTGGGGGTCAGATCTATGGGGCAGGAGCTACTGTTGCGCTGATGTTGGTCTCATCTATGGGGCAGGAGCTGCTGTGCGACAGATGTGGGTCAGATCTATGGGGCAGGAGCTGCTGTGCGACATATGTGGGTCAGATCTATGGGGCAGGATCTGCTGTGGGGCTGATGTGGGTTAGATCTATGGGGCAGGAGATGCTTTGGGGCAGATGTGGGTCAGATCTATGGGGCAGGAGTTGCTGTGGGGCTGATGTGGGTCAGATCTATGGGGCAGGAGCTGCTGTGGGGCTGATGTGGGTTAGATCTATGGGGCAGGAGCTGTTGTGGGGCTGATGGGGTCAGATCTAAGAGGGCAGGAGCTACTGTGGGGCTGATGTTGGTCTGATCTATAAGGCAGGAGCTGCTGCGGGGCTGATTTGGGTCAGATCTATGGGGCAGGAGCTGCTGTGGGGCTGATATGGGTTAGATCTAGGGGGCCGGAGCTGCTGTGGGGCAGATGTGGGTCATATCTATGGGTCAGCAGCTGCTGTGGGTCTGATGTGGGTCAGATCTATGGGGCAGGAGCTGCTGTGGGGCAGATGTAGGGCATATCTATGGGGCAGGAGCTGCTGTGAGGCTGATGGGTGTTAGATCTATGGGGAGGAGCTGCTGTGGTGCATATGTGGGTCAGATCTATGAGGCAGGAGCTGCTGTGGGGCTGCTGTGGGTTAGATCTATGGGGCAGGAGCTGTTGTGGGTCATATCTATTGGGCAGCAGCTGCTTTACATATGATGTGTGTCAGATCTATGGGGCCGGAGCTGCAGTTGGGCTGATGGGGGTCAGAACTCTGGGGCAGGAGATACTGTGGGGCTGATGTGGGTCAAATCAATGGGGCAGAGCTGCTCTTGGGAACATGTGGGTCAGATCTATGGGGCAGGAGCTGCTGTGGGGCTGATGTGGGTTAGATCTATGGGGCAGGAGCTGTTGTGGGGATGATGGGGGTCAGATCTATGGGGCAGGAGCTACTGTGGGGCTGATGTTGGTCTGATCTATGGGGCAGGATCTGCTGTGGGGCTGATGTGGGTTAGATCTATGGGGCAGGAGCTGTTGTGTGGCTGATGTGGGTCAGATCTATGGAGCAGGAGCTGCTGTGGGGCATATGTGGGTCAGACCTATGGGGCAGAGCTGCTCTTGGGAACATGTGGGTCAGATCTATGGGGCAGGAGCTGCTGTGGGGCTGATGTGGGTCAGATCCATAGGGCAGGAGCTGCTGTGCGACAGATGTGGGTCAGATCTATGGGGCAGGAGCTGCTGTGCGACAGATGTGGGTCAGATCTATGGGGCAGGAGCTGCTGTGGGGCTGATGTGGGTCAGATCCTTGGGGCTGAAGCTGCTGTGGGTCATATCTATTGGGCAGCAGGTGCTTTACATATGATGTGTGTCAGATCTATGGGGCAGGAGCTGCTGTGGGGCTGATGGGGGTCAGATCTATGGGGCAGGAGCTACTGTGGGGCTGATGTTGGTCTCATCTATGGGGCAGGAGCTGCTGTGCGACAGATGTGGGTCAGATCTATGGGGCAGGTACTGCTGTGCGACATATGTGGGTCAGATCTATGGGGCAGGATCTGCTGTGGGGCTGATGTGGGAAAGATCTATGGGGCAGGAGATGCTTTGGGGCAGATGTGGGTCAGATCTATGGGGCAGGAGCTGCTGTGGGGCTGATGTGTGTCAGATCCTTGGGGCGGAAGCTGCTGTGGGTCATATCTATTGGGCAGCAGCTGCTTTACATATGATGTGTGTCAGATCTATGCGGCAGGAGCTGCTGTGGGGCTGATGGGGGTCAGATCTATGGGGCAGGAGCTGTTGTGGGTCATATCTATAGGGCAGCAGCTGCTTTACATATGATGTGTGTCAGATCTATGGGGCAGGAGCTGCTGTGGGGCTGATGTGGGTTAGATCTATGTGGCAGGAGCTGTTGTGGGGCTGATGGGGTCAGATCTATGGGG
Organism: Coturnix japonica; assembly: GCF_054131305.1. NCBI lineage: Eukaryota > Metazoa > Chordata > Aves > Galliformes > Phasianidae > Coturnix > Coturnix japonica. The sequence goes on from NC_140683.1 coordinate 1,298,114, forward strand.
CAGGAGCTACTGTGGGGCTGATGTTGGTCTGTTCTATGGGGCAGGAGCTGCTGCGGGGCTGATTTGGGTAAGATCTATGGGGCAGGAACTGCTGTGGGGCTGATGTGCGTTAGATCTAAGGGGCAGGAGCTGTTGTGGGGCAGATGGGGGTCAGATCTATGGGGCAGGAGCTGCTGTGGGTCAGATCTATGGGGCAGGAGCTGCTGTGGGGAACATGTGGGTCAGGTCTATGGGGCAGGAGCTGCTGTTGGGCAGATGTGGGTCAGATCTATGCGTCAGCAGCTGCTGTGGGTCTGATGTGGGTCAGATCTATGGGGCAGGAGCTGCTGTGGGGCTGATGTGGGTAATATCTATGGGGCAGGAACAGATGTGGGCCTGATGTTGGTCAGATTTATGGAGCAGGAGCTTCTGTGTTGCAGATGTGGGTCAGATCTATGGTGCAGGAGCTGCTGTGGGGCAGATGTAGGGCTTATCTATGGGGCAGGAGCTGCTTTGAGGCTGATGGGTGTTAGATCTATGGGGAGGAGCTGCTGTGGGGCTGATGTGGGTCAGAGCTATGGGGCCGGAGCTGCAGTGGGGCCGATGGGGGTCAGATCTATGGGGCAGGAGCTACTGTGGGGCTGATGTACGTCAAATCAATGGGGCAGAGCTGCTCTTGGGAACATGTGGGTCAGATCTATGGGGCAGGAGCTGCTGTGGGGCTGATGTGGGTCAGATCTATAGGGCAGGAGCTGCTGTGCGACAGATGTGGGTCAGATCTATGGTGTAGGAGCTGCTGTGGGGCTGACGTGGGTCAGATCTATGGGGCAGGAGCTGCTGTGGTTAAGATGTATTTGGCAGGATCTGCTGTGCGACAGATTTGGGTCAGATCTATGGGGCAGGATCTGCAGTGGAGATGATGTACGTCAGATCTATGGGGCAGGAGCTGCTGTGGGGCTGCTGTGGGTAAGATCTATGGGGCAAGAGCTGTTGTGGGTCATATCTATTGGGCAGCAGCTGCTTTACATATGATGTGTGTCAGATCTATGGGGCCGGAGCTGCAGTGGGGCTGATGGGGGTCAGATCTATGGGTCAGGAGCTACTGTGGGTCTGAAGTGGGTCAAATCAATGGGGCAGAGCTGCTCTTGGGAACATGTGGGTCAGATCTATGGGGCAGGAGCTGCTGTGGGGCTGATGTGGGTCAGATCTATGGTTCAGGAGCTACTGTGGGTCTGAAGTGGGTCAAATCAATGGGGCAGAGCTGCTCTTGGGAACATGTGGGTCAGATCTATGGGGCAGGAGCTGCTGTGGGGCTGATGTGGGTCAGATCTATGGGGCAGGAGCTACTGTGGGGCTGATGTTGGTCTGATCTATGGGGCAGGATCTGCTGTGGGGCTGATGTGGGAAAGATCTATAGGGCAGGAGATTCTTTGGGGCAGATGTGGGTCAGATCTATGGGGCAGGAGTTGCTGTGGGGCTGATGTGTGTCAGATCCTTGGGGCTGAAGCTGCTATGGGTCATATCTATTGTGCTGCAGCTGCTTTACATATGATGTGTGTCAGATCTATGGGGCAGGAGCTGCTGTGGGTCAGATCCATGGGGCAGGAACAGATGTGGGCCTGATGTTGGTCAGATTTATGGAGCAGGAGCTGCTGTGTTGCAGATGTGGGTCAGATCTATGGTGCAGGAGCTGCTGTGGGGCAGATGTAGGGCTTATCTATGGGGCAGGAGCTGCTGTGAGGCTGATGGGTGTTAGATCTATGGGGAGGAGCTGCTGTGGTACAGATGTGGGTCAGAGCTATGGGGCAGGAGCTTCTGTGTGGCAGATGTGGGTCAGATCTATGGTGTAGGAGCTGCTGTGTGGCAGATGTGGGTCAGATCTATGGGGCAGGAGCTGCTGTGCGACAGATGTGGGTCAGATCTATGGGGCAGGTGCTGCTGTGCGACATATGTGGGTCAGATCTATGGGGCAGGATCTGCTGTGTGGCTGATGTGGGAAAGATCTATGGGGCAGGAGATGCTTTGGGGCAGATGTGGGTCAGATCTATGGGGCAGGAGTTGCTGTGGGGCTGATGTGTGTCAGATCCTTGGGGCTGAAGCTGCTGTGGGTCATATCTATTGGGCAGCAGCTGCTTTACATATGATGTGTGTCAGATCTATGGGGCAGGAGCTGCTGTGGGGCTGATGTGGGTAAGATCTATGGGTCAGGAGCTGTTGTGGGGCTGATGGGGGTCAGATCTATGGGGCAGGAGCTACTGTGGGGCACATGTGGGTCAGACCTATGGGGCAGAAGCTGCAGAGGGGATGATGTAGGTCAGATCTATGGGCCAGGAGCTGCTGTGGGGCTGATTTGGGTCAGATCTATGGGGCAGGAGCTGCTGTGTGGCAAATGTGGGTCAGATCTATGGGGCAGGAGCTGCTGTGGGTCAGATCTATGGGGCAGGAACAGATGTGGGCCTGATGTTGGTCAGATTTATGGAGCAGGAGCTGCTGTGTTGCAGATGTGGGTCAGATCTATGGTGCAGGAGCTGCTGTGGGGCAGATATAGGGCATATCTATGGGGCAGGAGCTGCTGTGAGGCTGATGGGTGTTAGATCTATGGGGAGGAGCTGCTGTGGTGCAGATGTGGGTCAGAGCTATGGGGCAGGAGCTGCTGTGGGGCAGAAGTGGGTAAGATCTATGGGGTAGGAGATGGTGTGTGGCAGATGTGGGTCAGATCTATGGTGTAGGAGCTGCTGTGGGGCTGATGTGAGTGAGATCTATGGTGTAGGAGCTGCTGTGCAGCTGATGTGGGTCAGATCTATGGGCAGGAGCTCATGTAGGGAAGATTTGGGTCTGATCTATGGGTTAGGAACTGCTGTGGTTCAGATCTATGGGGCAGGAGCAGCTGTGGGGCACATGTGGGTCAGATCTATGGGTTAGGTGCTGCTTTGGGGAAAATGTGGGTCAGATCTATTGGGCAGGAGCTGCTGTGGGTCAGATTTGGGTCAGATCTATGGGGCAGGAGCTGCTGTGGGTCAGATTTATGAGTCAGGAGCTGCTGGGTGGCTGATGTGGGTCAGATCTATGGGGCAGGAGCTGCTGTGGGGCCGATGTTGGTCTGATCTATGGGGCAGGTGCTGCTGTGCGACAGATGTGTGTCAGATCTATGGGGCAGGAGCTGCTGTGGGGCTGATGTGGGTTAGATCTATGGGGCAGGAGCTGCTGTGGGGCAGAAGTGGGTAAGATCTATGGGGCAGGAGATGCTGTGTGGCAGATGTGGGTCAGATCTATGGGGCAGGAGCTGCTGTGGGTCAGATTTGGGTCAGATCTATGGGGCAGGAGCTGCTGTGGGGCATTTGTGGGTCAGATCTATGGGGCAGGATCTGCTGTGGGGCTGATGTGGGAAAGATCTATGGGGCAGGAGATGGTTTGGGGCAGATGTGGGTCAGATCTATGGGGCAGGAGTTGCTGTGGTGCTGATGTGGGTCAGATCCTTGGGGCTGAAGCTGCTGTGGGTCATATCTATTGGGCAGCAGCTGCTTTACATATGATGTGTGTCAGATCTATGGGGCAGGAGATACTGTGGGGCTGATGTTGGTCTGATCTATGGGGCAGGAGCTGCTGCGGGGCTGATTTGGGTCAGATCTATGGGGCAGGAGATGCTGTGGGGCTGATGTGGGTTAGATCTATGGGGCAAGAGCTTTTGTGGGGCTGATGGGGGTCAGATCTATGGGGAAGGAGCTACTGTGGGGCTGATGGGGTTCAGGTCTATGGGTCAGGAGCTACTGTGGGGCTGATGTTGGTCTGATCTATGGGGCAGGAGCTGCTGTGCGACAGATGTGGGTCAGATCTATTGGGCAGGTGCTGCTGTGCGACATATGTGGGTCAGATCTATGAGGCAGGATCTGCTGTGGGGCTGATGTGGGAAAGATCTATGGGGCAGGAGATGCTTTGGGGCAGATGTGGGTCAGATCTATGGGGCAGGAGATGGTGTGTGGCAAATGTGGGTCAGATCTATGGGGCAGGAGCTGCTGTGGGTCAGATCTATGGGGCAGGAACAGATGTGGGCCTGATGTTGGTCAGATTTATGGAGCAGGAGCTGCTGTGTTGCAGATGTGGGTCAGATCTATGGTGCAGGAGCTGCTGTGGGGCAGATGTAGGGCTTATCTATGGGGCAGGAGCTGCTGTGAGGCTGATGGGTGTTAGATCTATGGGGAGGAGCTGCTGTGGTGCAGATGTGGGTCAGAGCTATGGGGCAGGAGCTGCTGTGGGGCAGATGTAGGGCTTATCTATGGGGCAGGATCTGCTGTGGGGCTGATGTGGGAAAGATCTATGGGGCAGGAGATGCTTTGGGGCAGATGTGGGTCAGATCTATGGGGCAGGAGTTGCTGTGGGGCTGATGTGTGTCAGATCCTTGGGGCTGAAGCTGCTGTGGGTCATATCTATTGGGCAGCAGCTGCTTTACATATGATGTGTGTCAGATCTATGGGGCAGGAGCTGCTGTGGGGCTGATGTGGGTCAGATCTATGGGGCAGGAGCTGTTGTGGGGCATATGGGGGTCAGATCTATGGGGCAGGAGCTACTGTGGGGCACATGTGGGTCAGACCTATGGGGCAGAAGCTGCAGAGGGGATGATGTAGGTCAGATCTATGGGGCAGGAGTGGTTGTGGGGCAGATGAGGGATATATCTATGGTGCAAAATCTGCTGTTGGACTGATGTGGGTCAGATCTATGAGTTTGGAGCTGCTGTGGGGCACATGTGGGTCAGATCTATGGGCCAGGAGCTGCTGCGGGGCTGATTTGGGTCAGATCTATGGGTCAGCAGCTGCTGTGGCGCACATGTGGGTCAGACCTATGGGGCAGAATCTGCAGAGGGCATGATGTGGGTCAGATCTATGGGGCAGGAGTTGCTGTGGGGCTGATGAGGGACATATCTATGGTGCAAAATATGCTGTTGGACTGATGTGGGTCAGATCTATGAGTTTGGAGCTGCTGTGGGGCACATGTGGGTCAGATCTATGGGCCAGGAGCTGCTGCGGGGCTGATTTGGGTCAGATCTATGGGTCAGGAGCTGCTGTGGGGCTGATGTGGGTCAGATCTATGGGGCAGGAGCTGCTGTGGGTCAGATCTATGGGGCAGGAACAGATGTGGGCCTGATGTTGGTCAGATTTATGGAGCAGGAGCTGCTGTGTTGCAGATGTGGGTCAGATCTATGGTGCAGGAGCTGCTGTGGGGCAGATGTAGGGCTTATCTATGGGGCAGGAGCTGCTGTGAGGCTGATGGGTGTTAGATCTATGGGGAGGAGCTGCTGTGGTGCAGATGTGGGTCAGAGCTATGGGGCAGGAGCTGCTGTGTGGCAGATGTGGGTCAGATCTATGGTGTAGGAGCTGCTGTGGGGCTGATGTGGGTCAGATCTACGGGGCAGGAGATGCTTTGGGGCAGATTTTAGTCAGATCTATGGGGCAGGAGTTGCTGTGGGTCTGATGTGGGTCAGATCCTTGGGGCTGATGCTGCTGTGGGTCATATCTATTGGGCAGCAGCTGCTTTACATATGATGTGTGTCAGATCTATGGGGCAGGAGCTGCTCGGCGGCGGCTGCTAGAGGTCGCTGCCTATGCGGCTCGACGAGGTCGGCACGGTCTACCCGGCTCCTAGCGGGCCGTGGTGCTCGGCGGCGGGTGCTAGAGGTCGCTGCATATGCGGCTCGACTAGGTCGGCACGGTCTACCCGGCTCCGAGCGGGCCGTGGTGCTCGGCGACGGCTGCTAGAGGTCGCTGCCTATGCGGCTCGACTAGGTCGGCACGGTCTACCCGGCTCTGAGCGGGCCGTGGTGCTTGGCGGCGGCTGCTAGAGGTCACTGCCTATGCGGCTCGACCAGGTCGGCACGGTCTACCCGGCTCCGAGCGAGCCGTGGTGCTCGGCGGCGGCTGCTAGAGGTCGCTGCCTATGCGGCTCGACTAGGTCGGCACGGTCTACCCGGCTCAGGGCGTGCCGTGCTGCTCGGCGGCGGCTGCTAGAGGTCGCTGCCTATGCGGCTTGACTAGGTCGTCACGGTCTACCCGGCTCCGAGCAAGCCGTGGTGCTCGGCGGCGGCAGCTAGAGGTCGCTGCCTATGCAGCTCGACTAGGTCGGCACGGTCTACCCCGCTCCGAGCGGGCCGTGGTGCTCGGCGGCGGCTGCTAGAGGTCGCTGCCTATGCGGCTCGACTAGGTCGGCATGGTGTACCCGGCTCCGAGCGAGCCGTGGTGCTCGGCGGCGGCTGCTAGAGGTCGCTGCCTATGCGGCTCGACTAGGTCGGCACGGTCTACCCGGCTCAGGGCAGGCCGTGGTGCTCGGCAGCGGCTGCTAGAGGTCGCTGCCTATGCGGCTCGACTAGGTCGGCACGGTCTACCCGGCTCCGAGCGGGCCGTGGTGCTTGGCGGCGGCTACTAGAGGTCGCTGCCTATGCGGCTCGACCAGGTCGTCACGGTCTACCCTGCTCCGAGCGGGCCGTGGTGCTCGGCGGCGGCTGCTAGAGGTCGCTGCCTATGCGGCTCGACTAGGTCGGCACGGTCTACCCGGCTCAGGGCGTGCCGTGCTGCTCGGCGGCGGCTGCTAGAGGTCGCTGCCTATGCGGCTTGACTAGGTCGACACGGTCTACCCAGCTCCGAGCGGGCCGTGCTGCTCGGCGGCGGCTGCTAGAGGTCGCTGCCTATGCGGCTCGCCTAGGTCGGCACGGTCTACCCGGCTCCGAGCGGACCGTGGTGCTCGGCGGCGGCGGCTAGGGGTCGCTGCCCGTGCCTCTTGCGTGTAGCTGCCAGGTATACCCGCTTTCGGCTAGGCTTTGCAGCCCTGTGAGATGGGGGGGCGCTAAAGCTTCGGAGCTTGCTGGGGGGTCGCTGTAGTTTCTTACCTACCGCTACGTCGACGTAGAGCGCCGCTTACCCTCGGCGCCGCTGCCGGTAGTCGGCGCCGTTCTTTTCCAAAGCCGTTTTTTCTTACGCCTTCCGTTTTCGTCTGCAGGAGCGAGCGCGTGCTCGTCTCCAGAGGCGGCAACGAGCGGGCGCAGGCGAGCGCGGTTGAGCGCCGGGCTGTGGATTTTTTCGGTTGCGGCTTCCCGCCGCTCTTTCGCCATCCCTCGCTACGCGGCCTGCCCGCAGTCCGGATATCCGGCTCGAACGGACCCCGCTCAAGTGCGCCGGCACGGTCCAACCGCTCCCGGCGGGCACCGCTCGGCTCGGACGTTCCTCGGAATCAGCCAAATGTCGCTCCCGTGGCGTCTCCGCAGGCAAAAACGCATAGCCGGCGCCGCAAAGCTCGCGAGCCGCACCGAGCCGGGGAAACCGTGCCGTGGAGCAGCTGTGGGGCTGATGTGGGTGAGATCTATGGGGTAGGAGCTGCTGTGCGGCTGATGTGGGTCAGATCTATGGGCAGGAGCTGATGTAGGGAAGATTTTGGTCTGATCTATGGGTTAGGAACTGCTGTGGTTCAGATCTATGGGGCAGGAGCAGCTGTGGGGCACATGTGGGTCAGATCTATGGGTTAGGTGCTGCTTTGGGGAAAATGTGGGTCAGATCTATGGGGCAGGAGCTGCTGTGGGTCAGATTTGGGTCAGATCTATGGGGCAGGAGCTGCTGTGGGTCAGATTTATGAGTCAGGAGCTGCTGTGTGGCTGATGTGGGTCAGAACTATGGGGCAGGAGCTGCTGTGGGGCATATGTGGGTCAGATCTATATGGCAGGAGCTGCTGTGGGGCACATGTGGGTCAGACCTATGGGGCAGAAGCTGCAGAGGGGATGATGTAGGTCAGATCTATGGGGCAGGAGTTGCTGTGGGGCAGATGAGGGACATATCTATGGTGCAAAATCTGCTGTTGGACTGATGTGGGTCAGATCTATGAGTTTGGAGCTGCTGTGGGGCACATGTGTGTCAGATCTACGGGGCAGGAGCTGCTGTGGTTAAGATCTATTTGGCAGGATCTGCTGTGGGGCAGATTTGGGTCAGATCTATGGGGCAGGAGCTGCTGTGTGGCAAATGTGGGTCAGATCTATGGGGCAGGAGCTGCTGTGGGTCAGATCTATGGGGCAGGAACAGATGTGGGCCTGATGTTGGTCAGATTTATGGAGCAGGAGCTGCTGTGTTGCAGATGTGGGTCAGATCTATGGTGCAGGAGCTGCTGTTGGGCAGATGTAGGGCTGATCTATGGGGCAGGAGCTGCTGTGAGGCTGATGGGTGTTAGATCTATGGGGAGGAGCTGCTGTGGTGCAGATGTGGGTCAGAGCAATGGGGCAGGAGCTGCTGTGTGGCAGATGTGGGTCAGATCTATGGTGTAGGAGCTGCTGTGGGGTTGATGTGGGTCAGATCTATGGGGCAGGTGCTGCTGTGCGACATATGTGGGTCAGATCTATGGGGCAGGATCTGCTGTGGGGCTGATGTGGGAAAGATCTATGGGGCAGGAGATACTTTGGGGCAGATGTGGGTCAGATCTATGGGGCAGGAGTTGCTGTGGGGCTGATGTGTGTCAGATCCTTGGGGCTGAAGCTGCTGTGGGTCATATCTATTGGGCAGCAGCTGCTTTACATATGATGTGTGTCAGATCTATGGGGCAGGAGCTGCTGTAAGGGTGATGTGGGTTAGATCTATGGGGCAGGAGCTGTTGTGGGGCATATGTGGGTCAGATCTATTGGCCAGGAGCTGCTGCGGGGCTGATTTGGGTCAGATCTATGGGGCAGGAGCTGCTGTGGGGCAGATGTGGGTCAGATCTATGGTTCAGGAGCTGCTGTGGGGCAGATATAGGGCATATCTATGGGGCAGGAGCTGCTGTGAGGCTGATGGGTGTTAGATCTATGGGGAGGAGCTGCTGTGGTGCAGATGTGGGTCAGAGCTATGGGGCAGGAGCTGCTGTGGGGCAGAAGTGGGTAAGATCTATGGGGTAGGAGATGGTGTGTGGCAGATGTGGGTCAGATCTATGGTGTAGGAGCTGCTGTGGGGCTGATGTGAGTGAGATCTATGGTGTAGGAGCTGCTGTGCAGCTGATGTGGGTCAGATCTATGGGCAGGAGCTCATGTAGGGAAGATTTGGGTCTGATCTATGGGTTAGGAACTGCTGTGGTTCAGATCTATGGGGCAGGAGCAGCTGTGGGGCACATGTGGGTCAGATCTATGGGTTAGGTGCTGCTTTGGGGAAAATGTGGGTCAGATCTATGGGGCAGGAGCTGCTGTGGGTCAGATTTATGAGTCAGGAGCTGCTGGGTGGCTGATGTGGGTCAGATCTATGGGGCAGGAGCTGCTGTGGGGCCGATGTTGGTCTGATCTATGGGGCAGGAGCTGCTGTGCGACAGATGTGTGTCAGATCTATGGGGCAGGTGCTGCTGTGCGACATATGTGGGTCAGATCTATGGGGCAGGAGCTGCTGTGGGGCTGATGTGGGTTAGATCTATGGGGCAGGAGCTGCTGTGGGGCAGAAGTGGGTAAGATCTATGGGGCAGGAGATGCTGTGTGGCAGATGTGGGTCAGATCTATGGGGCAGGAGCTGCTGTGGGTCAGATTTGGGTCAGATCTATGGGGCAGGAGCTGCTGTGGGTCAGATTTGGGTCAGATCTATGGGGCAGGAGCTGTTGTGGGGCTGATGGGGGTCAGATCTATGGGGCAGGATCTGCTGTGGGGCTGATGTGGGAAAGATCTATGGGGCAGGAGATGGTTTGGGGCAGATGTGGGTCAGATCTATGGGGCAGGAGTTGCTGTGGGGCTGATGTGGGTCAGATCCTTGGGGCTGAAGCTGCTGTGGGTCATATCTATTGGGCAGCAGCTGCTTTACATACGATGTGTGTCAGATCTATGGGGCAGGAGATACTGTGGGGCTGATGTTGGTCTGATCTATGGGGCAGGAGCTGCTGCGGGGCTGATTTGGGTCAGATCTATGGTGCAGGAGATGCTTTGGGGCTGATGTGGGTCAGATCTATGGGGAAGGAGCTACTGTGGGGCTGATGGGGTTCAGGTCTATGGGGCAGGAGCTACTGTGGGGCTGATGTTGGTCTGATCTATGGGGCAGGAGCTGCTGTGCGACAGATGTGGGTCAGATCTATTGGGCAGGTGCTGCTGTGCGACATATGTGGGTCAGATCTATGAGGCAGGATCTGCTGTGGGGCTGATGTGGGAAAGATCTATGGGGCAGGAGATGCTTTGGGGCAGATGTGGGTCAGATCTATGGGGCAGGAGATGGTGTGTGGCAAATGTGGGTCAGATCTATGGGGCAGGAGCTGCTGTGGGTCAGATCTATGGGGCAGGAACAGATGTGGGCCTGATGTTGGTCAGATTTATGGAGCAGGAGCTGCTGTGTTGCAGATGTGGGTCAGATCTATGTTGCAGGAGCTGCTGTGGGGCAGATGTAGGGCTTATCTATGGGGCAGGAGCTGCTGTGAGGCTGATGGGTGTTAGATCTATGGGGAGGAGCTGCTGTGGTGCAGATGTGGGTCAGAGCTATGGGGCAGGAGCTGCTGTGGGGCAGATGTAGGGCTTATCTATGGGGCAGGAGCTGCTGTGGGGCTGATGGGGGTCAGATCTATGGGGCAGGAGCTACTGTGGGTCTGATGGGGGTCTGATCTATGGGGCAGGAGCTGCTGTGCGACAGATGTGGGTCAGATCTATGGGGCAGGTGCTGCTGTGCGACATATGTGGGTCAGATCTATGGGGCAGGATCTGCTGTGGGGCTGATGTGGGAAAGATCTATGGGGCAGGAGATGCTTTGGGGCAGATGTGGGTCAGATCTATGGGGCAGGAGTTGCTGTGGGGCTGATGTGTGTCAGATCCTTGGGGCTGAAGCTGCTGTGGGTCATATCTATTGGGCAGCAGCTGCTTTACATATGATGTGTGTCAGATCTATGGGGCAGGAGCTGCTGTGGGGCTGATGTGGGTCAGATCTATGGGGCAGGAGCTGTTGTGGGGCTGATGGGGGTCAGATCTATGGGGCAGGAGCTACTGTGGGGCACATGTGGGTCAGACCTATGGGGCAGAAGCTGCAGAGGGGATGATGTAGGTCAGATCTATGGGGCAGGAGTGGTTGTGGGGCAGATGAGGGATATATCTATGGTGCAAAATCTGCTGTTGGACTGATGTGGGTCAGATCTATGAGTTTGTAGCTGCTGTGGGGCACATGTGGGTCAGATCTATGGGCCAGGAGCTGCTGCGGGGCTGATTTGGGTCAGATCTATGGGTCAGCAGCTGCTGTGGCGCACATGTGGGTCAGACCTATGGGGCAGAATCTGCAGAGGGCATGATGTGGGTCAGATCTATGGGGCAGGAGTTGCTGTGGGGCAGATGAGGGACATATCTATGGTGCAAAATCTGCTGTTGGACTGATGTGGGTCAGATCTATGAGTTTGGAGCTGCTGTGGGGCACATGTGGGTCAGATCTATGGGCCAGGAGCTGCTGCGGGGCTGATTTGGGTCAGATCTATGGGTCAGGAGCTGCTGTGGGGCTGATGTGGGTCAGATCTATGGGGCAGGAGCTGCTGTGGGTCAGATCTATGGGGCAGGAACAGATGTGGGCCTGATGTTGGTCAGATTTATGGAGCAGGAGCTGCTGTGTTGCAGATGTGGGTCAGATCTATGGTGCAGGAGCTGCTGTGGGGCAGATGTAGGGCTTATCTATGGGGCAGGAGCTGCTGTGAGGCTGATGGGTGTTAGATCTATGGGGAGGAGCTGCTGTGGTGCAGATGTGGGTCAGAGCTATGGGGCAGGAGCTGCTGTGTGGCAGATGTGGGTCAGATCTATGGTGTAGGAGCTGCTGTGGGGCTGATGTTTGTCTGATCTACGGGGCAGGAGATGCTTTGGGGCAGATTTTAGTCAGATCTATGGGGCAGGAGTTGCTGTGGGTCTGATGTGGGTCAGATCCTTGGGGCTGATGCTGCTGTGGGTCATATCTATTGGGCAGCAGCTGCTTTACATATGATGTGTGTCAGATCTATGGGGCAGGAGCTGCTCGGCGGCGGCTGCTAGAGGTCGCTGCCTATGCGGCTCGACGAGGTCGGCACGGTCTACCCGGCTCCTAGCGGGCCGTGGTGCTCGGCGGCGGCTCCTAGAGGTCGCTGCCTATGCGGCTCGACCAGGTCGTCACGGTCTACCCTGCTCCGAGCGGGCCGTGGTGCTCGGCGGCGGCTGCTAGAGGTCGCTGCCTATGCGGCTCGACTAGGTCGGCACGGTCTACCCGGCTCAGGGCGTGCCGTGCTGCTCGGCGGCGGCTGCTAGAGGTCGCTGCCTATGCGGCTTGACTAGGTCGGCACGGTCTACCCGGCTCCGAGCGGACCGTGGTGCTCGGCGGCGGCGGCTAGGGGTCGCTGCCCGTGCCTCTTGCGTGTAGCTGCCAGGTCTACCCGCTTTCGGCTAGGCTTTGCAGCCCTGTGAGATGGGGGGGCGCTAAAGCTTCGGAGCTTGCTGGGGGGTCGCTGTAGTTTCTTACCTACCGCTACGTCGACGTAGAGCGCCGCTTACCCTCGGCGCCGCTGCCGGTAGTCGGCGCCGTTCTTTTCCGAAGCCGTTTTTTCTTACGCCTTCCATTTTCGTCTGCAGGAGCGAGCGCGTGCTCGTCTCCAGAGGCGGCAACGAGCGGGCGCAGGCGAGCGCGGTTGAGCGCCGGGCTGTGGATTTTTTCGGTTGCGGCTTCCCGCCGCTCTTTCGCCATCCCTCGCTACGCGGCCTGCCCGCAGTCCGGATTTCCGGCTCGAACGGACCCCGCTCAAGTGCGCCGGCACGGTCCAACCGCTCCCAGCGGGCACCGCTCGGCTCGGACGTTCCTCGGAATCAGCCAAATGTCGCTCCCGTGGCGTCTCCGCAGGCAAAAACGCATAGCCGGCGCCGCAAAGCTCGCGAGCCGCACCGAGCCGGGGAAACCGTGCCGTGGAGCAGCTGTGGGGCTGATGTGGGTGAGATCTATGGGGTAGGAGCTGCTGTGCGGCTGATGTGGGTCAGATCTATGGGCAGGAGCTGATGTAGGGAAGATTTGGGTCTGATCTATGGGTTAGGAACTGCTGTGGTTCAGATCTATGGGGCAGGAGCAGCTGTGGGGCACATGTGGGTCAGATCTATGGGTTAGGTGCTGCTTTGGGGAAAATGTGGGTCAGATCTATGGGGCAGGAGCTGCTGTGGGTCAGATTTGGGTCAGATCTATGGGGCAGGAGCTGCTGTGGGTCAGATTTATGAGTCAGGAGCTGCTGTGTGGCTGATGTGGGTCAGATCTATGGGGCAGGAGCTGCTGTGGGGCATATGTGGGTCAGATCTATATGGCAGGAGCTGCTGTGGGGCACATGTGGGTCAGACCTATGGGGCAGAAGCTGCAGAGGGGATGATGTAGGTCAGATCTATGGGGCAGGAGTTGCTGTGGGGCAGATGAGGGACATATCTATGGTGCAAAATCTGCTGTTGGACTGATGTGGGTCAGATCTATGAGTTTGGAGCTGCTGTGGGGCACATGTGGGTCAGTTCTATGGGCCAGGAGCTGCTGTGGGGCTGATGTGGGTCAGATCTATAAGGCAGGAGCTGCTGTGGTTAAGATCTATTTGGCAGGATCTGCTGTGGGGCAGATTTAAGTCAGATCTATAAGGCAGGAGCTGCTGTGTGGCAAATGTGGGTCAGATCTATTGGGCAGGAGCTGCTGTGGGTCAGATCTATGGGGCAGGAACAGATGTGGGCCTGATGTTGGTCAGATTTATGGAGCAGGAGCTGCTGTGTTGCAGATGTGGGTCAGTTCTATGGTGCAGGAGCTGCTGTGGGGCAGATATAGGGCATATCTATGGGGCAGGAGCTGCTGTGAGGCTGATGGGTGTTAGATCTATGGGGAGGAGCTGCTGTGGTGCAGATGTGGGTCAGAGCTATGGGGCAGGAGCTGCTGTGGGGCAGAAGTGGGTAAGATCTATGGGGTAGGAGATGGTGTGTGGCAGATGTGGTTCAGATCTATGGTGTAGGAGCTGCTGTGGGGCTGATGTGGGTCAGATCTATGGTGCAGGAGCTGCTGTGGTTAAGATCAATTTGGCAGGATCTGCTGTGGGGCAGATTTGGGTGAGATCTATGGGGCAGGAGCTGCAGTGGAGATGATGTACGTCAGATCTATGGGGCAGGAGCTGCTGTGGGGCTGCTGTGGGTCAAATCAATGGGGCAGAGCTGCTCTTGGGAACATGTGGGTCAGATCTATGGGGAAGGAGATGCTGTGGGGCTGATGTGGGTCAGATCTATAGGGCAGGAGCTGCTGTGCGACAGATGTGGTTCAGATCTATGGGGCAGGAGCTGCTGTGGGGCTGATGTGGGTCAGGTCCTTGGGGCTGAAGCTGCTGTGGGTCATATCTATTGGGCAGCAGCTGCTTTACATATGATGTGTGTCAGATCTATGGGGCAGGAGCTGCTGTGGGCCTGATGTGGGTTAGACCTACGGGGCAGGAGCTGTTGTGGGGCTGATGGGGGTCAGATCAATGGGGCAGGAGCTACTGTGGGGCTGATGGGGGTCAGATCTATGGGGCAGGAGCTACTGTGGGGCTGATGTTGGTCTCATCTATGGGGCAGGAGCTGCTGTGCGACATATGTGTGTCAGATCTATGGGGCAGGATCTGCTGTGGGGCTGATGTGGGAAAGATCTATGGGGCAGGAGATGCTTTGGGGCAGATGTGGGTCAGATCTATGGGGCAGGAGCTGCTGTGGGGCTGATGTGGGTCAGATCCTTGGGGCTGAAGCTGCTGTGGGTCATATCTAATGGGCAGCAGCTGCTTTACATATGATGTGTGTCAGATCTATGGGGCAGGAGCTGCTGTGGGGCTGATGTTGGTCTGATCTATGGGGCAGGAGCTGCTGCGGGGCTGATGGGGGTCAGATCTATGGGGCAGGAGCAGCTGTGGGGCTGATGTGGGTCATATCTATGGGGCAGGAAATGCTGTGGGTCAGATCTATGGGGCAGGAGCTGCTGTGGGGCAGATGTGGGTTAGATCTATGGGGCAGGAGCTGCTGTGGGTCAGATCTATGGGGCAGGAGCTGCTGTGGGGCTGATGTGGGTTAGATCTATGGGGCAGGAGCTGTTGTGGGGCTGATGGGGTCAGATCTAAGAGGGCACGAGCTACTGTGGGGCTGATGTTGGTCTGATCTATAAGGCAGGAGCTGCTGCGGGGCTGATTTGGGTCAGATCTATGGGGCAGGAGCAGCTGTGGGGCTGATATGGGTTAGATCTAGGGGGCAGGAGCTGTTGTGGGGCTGATGGGGGTCAGATCTATGGGGCAGGAGATGCTGTGGGTCAGATCTATGGGGCCGGAGCTGCTGTGGGGAACATGTGGGTCAGGTCTATGGGGCAGGAGCTGCTGTGGGGCAGATGTGGATCAGATCTATGGGTCAGCAGCTGCTGTGGGTCTGATGTGGGTCAGATCTATGGGGCAGGAGCTGCTGTGGGGCTGATGTGGGTCATATCTATGGGGCAGGAACAGATGTGGGCCTGATGTTGGTCAGATTTATGGAGCAGGAGCTGCTGTGTTGCAGATGTGGGTCAGATCTATGGTGCAGGAGCTGCTGTGGGGCAGATGTAGGGCATATCTATGGGGCAGGAGCTGCTGTGAGGCTGATGGGTGTTAGATCTATGGGGAGGAGCTGCTGTGGTGCAGATGTGGGTCAGAGCTATGGGGCAGGAGCTGCTGTGGGGCAGAAGTGGGTAAGATCTATGGGGTAGGAGATGTTGTGTGGCAGATGTGGGTCAGATCTATGGTGTAGGAGCTGCTGTGGGGCTGATGTGGGTCAGATCTATGGGGCAGGAGCTGCTGTGGTTAAGATCTATTTGGCAGGATCTGCTGTGGGGCAGATTTGGGTCAGATCTATGGGGCAGGAGCTGCAGTGGAGATGATGTACATCAGATCTATGGGGTAGGAGCTGCTGTGGGGCTGCTGTGGGTTAGATCTATGGGGCAGGAGCTGTTGTGGGTCATATCTATTGGGCAGCAGCTGCTTTACATATGATGTGTGTCAGATCTATGGGGCCGGAGCTGCAGTGGGGCTGATGGGGGTCAAATCAATGGGGCAGAGCTGCTCTTGGGAACATGTGGGTCAGATCTATGGGGCAGGAGCTGTTGTGGGGATGATGGGGGTCAGATCTATGGGGCAGGCGCTACTGTGGGGCTGATGTTGGTCTGATCTATGGGGCAGGATCTGCTGTGGGGCTGATGTGGGTTAGATCTATGGGGCAGGAGCTGTTGTGGGGCTGATGGGGGTCAGATCTATGGGGCAGGAGCTACTGTGGGTCAGATTTATGAGTCAGGAGCTGCTGTGTGGCTGATGTGGGTCAGATCTATGGAGCAGGAGCTGCTGTGGGGCATATGTGGGTCAGACCTATGGGGCAGAGCTGCTCTTGGGAACATGTGGGTAAGATCTATGGGGCAGGAGCTGCTGTGGGGCTGATGTGGGTCAGATCTATAGGGCAGGAGCTGCTGTGCGACAGATGTGGTTCAGATCTATGGGGCAGGAGCTGCTGTGGGGCTGATGTGGGTCAGGTCCTTGGGGCTGAAGCTGCTGTGGGTCATATCTATTGGGCAGCAGCTGCTTTACATATGATGTGTGTCAGATCTATAGGGCAGGAGCTGCTGTGGGCCTGATGTGGGTTAGACCTACGGGGCAGGAGCTGTTGTGGGGCTGATGGGGGTCAGATCAATGGGGCAGGAGCTACTGTGGGGCTGATGGGGGTCAGATCTATGGGGCAGGAGCTACTGTGGGGCAGATGTTGGTCTCATCTATGGGGCAGGAGCTGCTGTGCGACATATGTGTGTCAGATCTATGGGGCAGGATCTGCTGTGGGGCTGATGTGGGAAAGATCTATGGGGCAGGAGATGCTTTGGGGCAGATGTGGGTCAGATCTATGGGGCAGGAGCTGCTGTGGGGCTGATGTGGGTCATATCCTTGGGGCTGAAGCTGCTGTGGGTCATATCTAATGGGCAGCAGCTGCTTTACATATGATGTGTGTCAGATCTATGGGGCAGGAGCTGCTGTGGGGCTGATGTTGGTCTGATCTATGGGGCAGGAGCTGTTGTGGGGATGATGGGGGTCAGATCTATGGGGCAGGAGCAGCTGTGGGGCTGATGTGGGTCATATCTATGGGGCAGGAAATGCTGTGGGTCAGATCTATGGGGCAGGAGCTGCTGTGGTGCAGATGTGGGTCAGATCTATGGGGCAGGAGCTGCTGTGTGGCAGATGTGGGTCAGATCTATGGTGTAGGAGCTGCTGTGGGGCTGATGTGGGTCAGATCTATGGGGCAGGACATGCTTTGGGGCAGATTTTAGTCAGATCTATGGGGCAGGAGTTGCTGTGGGTCTGATGTGGGTCAGATCTATGGGGCTGAAGCTGCTGTGGGGCTGATGTGGGTCAGATCTATGGGGCAGGAGCTGCTGTGGGTCAGATTTGGGTCAGATCTATGGGGCAGGAGCTGCTGTGGTTTAGATTTATAAGTCAGGAGCTGCTGTGTGGCTGATGTGGGTCAGATCTATGGGGCAGGAGCTGTTGTGTGGCTGATGTGGGTCAGATCTATGGGCAGGTGCTGATGTAGGGAAGATTTGGGTCTGATCTATGGGTTAGGAACTGCTGTGGTTCAGATCTATGGGGCAGGAGCAGCTGTGGGGCACATGTGGGTCAGATCTATGGGTTAGGTGCTGCTTTGGGGAAAATGTGGGTCAGATCTATGGGGCAGGAGCTGCTGTGGGTCAGATTTATGAGTCAGGAGTTGCTGTGTGGCTGATGTGGGTCAGATCTATGGGGCAGGAGCTGCTGTGGGGCATATGTGGGTCAGATCTATATGGCAGGAGCTGCTGTGGGGCACATGTGGGTCAGACCTATGGGGCAGAAGCTGCAGAGGGGATGATGTAGGTCAGATCTATGGGGCAGGATTTGCTGTGGGGCAGATAAGGGACATATCTATGGTGCAAAATCTGCTGTTGGACTGATGTGGGTCAGATCTATGAGTTTGGAGCTGCTGTGGGGCACATGTGGGTCAGAGCTATGGGGCAGGAGCTGCTGTGGGGCAGAAGTGGGTAAGATCTATGGGGTAGGAGATGGTGTGTGGCAGATGTGGGTCAGATCTATGGTGTAGGAGCTGCTGTGGGGCTGATGTGGGTCAGATCCTTGGGGCTGAAGCTGCTGTGGGTCATATCTATTGGGGAGCAGCTGCTTTACATATGATGTGTGACAGATCTATGGGGCAGGAGCTGTTGTGGGGCTGATGGGGGTCAGATCTATGGGGCAGGAGCTACTGTGGGGCACATGTGGGTCAGACCTATGGGGCAGAAGCTGCAGAGGGGATGATGTAGGTCAGATCTATGGGGCAGGAGTTGCTGTGGGGCAGATGAGGGACATATCTATGGTGCAAAATCTGCTGTTGGACTGATGTGGGTCAGATCTATGAGTTTGGAGCAGCTGTGGGGCACATGTGGGTCAGATCTATGGGCCAGGAGCTGCTGCGGGGCTGATTTTGGTCAGATCTATGGGGCAGGAGCTGCTGTGGGTCAGATCTATGGGGCAGGAACAGATGTGGGCCTGTTGTTGGTCAGATCTATGGAGCAGGAGCTGCTGTGTTACAGACGTGGGTCAGTTCTATGGTGCAGGAGCTGCTGTGGGGCAGATATAGGGCATATCTATGGGGCAGGAGCTGCTGTGAGGCTGATGGGTGTTAGATCTATTGGGAGGAGCTGCTGTGGTGCAGATGTGGGTCAGAGCTATGGGGCAGGAGCTGCTGTGGGGCAGAAGTGGGTAAGATCTTTGGGGTAGGAGATGGTGTGTGGCAGATGTGGGTCAGATCTATGGTGTAGGAGCTGCTGTGGGGCTGATGTGGGTCAGATCTATGGGGCAGGAGCTGCTGTGGTTAAGATCTATTTGGCAGGATCTGCTGTGGGGCAGATTTGGGTCAGATCTTTGGGCAGGAGCTGCTGTGTGGCAAATGTGGGTCAGATCTATAAGGCAGGAGCTTCTGTGGGTCAGATCTATGGGGCAGGAACAGATGTGGGCCTTATGTTGGTCAGATTTATGGAGCAGGAGCTGCTGTGTTGCAGATGAGGGTCAGATCTATGGGGCAGGAGCTGCTGTGGGGCAGATGTAGGGCTTATCTATGGGGCAGGAGCTGCTGTGAGGCTGATGGGTGTTAGATCTATGGGGAGGAGCTGCTGTGGTGCAGATGTGGGTCAGAGCTATGGGGCAGGAGCTGCTGTGTGGCAGATGTGGGTCAGATCTATGGTGTAGGAGCTGCTGTGGGGCTGATGTGGGTCAGATCTATGGGGCAGGAGATGCTTTGGGGCAGATTTTAGTCAGATCTATGGGGCAGGAGTTGCTGTGGGTCTGATGTGGGTCAGATCCTTGGGGCTGAAGCTGCTGTGGGTCATATCTATTGGGCAGCAGCTGCTTTACATATGATGTGTTTCAGATCTATGGGGCAGGAGCTGCTCGGCGGCGGCTGCTAGAGGTCGCTGCCTATGCGGCTCGACTAGGTCGGCACGGTCTACCCGGCTCCGAGCGGGCCGTGGTGCTCGGCGGCGGCTGCTAGAGGTCGCTGCCTATGCGGCTCGCCTAGGTCGGCACGGTCTACCCGGCTCCGAGCGGGCCGTGGTGCTCGGCGGCGGATGCTAGAGGTCGCTGCCTATGCGGCTCGACTAGGTCGGCACGGTCTACCCGGCTCCGAGCGGACCGTGGTGCTCGGCGGCGGCGGCTAGGGGTCGCTGCCCGTGCCTCTTGCGTGTAGCTGCCAGGTCTACCCGCTTTCGGCTAGGCTTTGCAGCCCTGTGAGATGGGGGGGCGCTAAAGCTTCGGAGCTTGCTGGGGGGTCGCTGTAGTTTCTTACCTACCGCTACGTCGACGTAGAGCGCCGCTTACCCTCGGCGCCGCTGCCGGTAGTCGGCGCCGTTCTTTTCCGAAGCCGTTTTTTCTTACGCCTTCCGTTTTCGTCTGCAGGAGCGAGCGCGTGCTCGTCTCCAGAGGCGGCAACAAGCGGGCGCAGGCGAGCGCGGTTGAGCGCCGGGCTGTGGATTTTTTCGGTTGCGGCTTCCCGCCGCTCTTTCGCCATCCCTCGCTACGCGGCCTGCCCGCAGTCCGGATTTCCGGCTCGAACGGACCCCGCTCAAGTGCGCCGGCACGGTCCAACCGCTCCCGGCGGGCACCGCTCGGCTCGGACGTTCCTCGGAATCAGCCAAATGTCGCTCCCGTGGCGTCTCCGCAGGCAAAAACGCATAGCCGGCGCCGCAAAGCTCGCGAGCCGCACCGAGCCGGGGAAACCGTGCCGTGGAGCAGCTGTGGGGCTGATGTGGGTGAGATCTATGGGGTAGGAGCTGCTGTGCGGCTGATGTGGGTCAGATCTATGGGCAGGAGCTGATGTAGGGAAGATTTGGGTCTGATCTATGGGTTAGGAACTGCTGTGGTTCAGATCTATGGGGCAGGAGCAGCTGTGGGGCACATGTGGGTCAGATCTATGGGTTAGGTGCTGCTTTGGGGAAAATGTGGGTCAGATCTATGGGGCAGGAGCTGCTGTGGGTCAGATTTGGGTCAGATCTATGGGGCAGGAGCTGCTGTGGGTCAGATTTATGAGTCAGGAGCTGCTGTGTGGCTGATGTGGGTCAGATCTATGGGGCAGGAGCTGCTGTGGGGCATATGTGGGTCAGATCTATATGGCAGGAGCTGCTGTGGGGCACATGTGGGTCAGACCTATGGGGCAGAAGCTGCAGAGGGGATGATGTAGGTCAGATCTATGGGGCAGGAGTTGCTGTGGGGCAGATGAGGGACATATCTATGGTGCAAAATCTGCTGTTGGACTGATGTGGGTCAGATCTATGAGTTTGGAGCTGCTGTGGGGCACATGTGGGTCAGATCTATGGGCCAGGAGCTGCTGTGGGGCTGATTTGGGTCAGATCTATGGGGCAGGAGCTGCTGTGGGGCTTATGTGGGTCAGATCTATGGGGCAGGAGCTGCTGTGGGTCAGATCTATGGGGCAGGAACAGATGTGGGCCTGATGTTGGTCAGATTTATGGAGCAGGAGCTGCTGTGTTGCAGATGTGGGTCAGATCTATGGTGCAGGAGCTGCTGTGGGGCTGATGTAGGGCATATCTATGGGGCAGGAGCTGCTGTGAGGCTGATGGGTGTTAGATCTATTGGGAGGAGCTGCTGTGGTGCAGATGTGGGTCAGAGCTATGGGGCAGGAGCTGCTGTGGGGCAGAAGTGGGTAAGATCTATGGGGTAGGAGATGGTGTGTGGCAGATGTGGGTCAGATCTATGGGGTAGAAGGTGCTGTGGGGCTGATGGGGGTCATATCTATAAGGCAGGAGCTGCTGTGGGGCTGACGTGGGTCAGATCTATGAGGCAGGAGCTGCTGTGGGGCTGATGTGGGTCAGATCTATGGGGCAGGAACAGATGTGGGGCTGACGTGGGTCAGATCTATGGGCCAGGAGCTGCTGTGGGGCAGATTTGGGTCAGATCTATGGGGCAGGAGCTGCTGTGGGGCTGATGTGGGTCAGATCTATGGGGCAGGAGCTGCTGTGCAGCTGATGTGGGTCAGATCTATGGGCAGGTGCTGATGTAGGGAAGATTTGGGTCTGATCTATGGGTTAGGAACTGCTGTGGTTCAGATCTATGGGGCAGGAGCAGCTGTGGGGCACATGTGGGTCAGATCTATGGGTTAGGTGCTGCTTTGGGGAAAATGTGGGTCATATCTATTGGGCAGCAGCTGCTTTACATATGATGTGTGTCAGATATATGGGGCAGGAGATACTGTGGGGCTGATGTTGGTCAGATCTATGGGGCAGGAGCTGCTGCGGGGCTGATTTGGGTCAGATCTATGGGGCAGGAGCTGCTGTGGGGCTGATGTGGGTTAGATCTATGGGGCAAGAGCTGTTGTGGGGCTGATGGGGGTCAGATCTATGGGGAAGGAGCTACTGTGGGGCTGATGGGGTTCAGGTCTATGGGGCAGGAGCTACTGTGGGGTTGATGTTGGTCTGATCTATGGGGCAGGAGCTGCTGTGCGACAGATGTGGGTCAGATCTATGGGGCAGGTGCTGCTGTGCGACATATGTGGGTCAGATCTATGATGCAGGATCTGCTGTGGGGCTGATGTGGGAAAGATCTATGGGGCAGGAGCTGTTGTGGGGCTGATGGGGGTCAGATCTATGGGCCAGGAGCTGCTGCGGGGCTGATTTGTGTCAGATCTATGGGTCAGCAGCTGCTGTGGGGCACATGTGGGTCAGACCTATGGGGCAGAAGCTGCAGAGGGGATGATGTGTGTCAGATCTATGGGGCAGGAGTTGCTGTGGGGCAGATGAGGGACATATCTATGGTGCAAAATCTGCTGTTGGACTGATGTGGGTCAGATCTATGAGTTTGGAGCTGATGTGGAACACATGTGGGTCAGATCTATGGGCCAGGAGCTGCTGCGGGGCTGATTTGGGTCAGATCTATGGGGCAGGAGCAGCTGTGGGGCACATGTGGGTCAGATCTATGGGTTAGGTGCTGCTTTGGGGAAAATGTGGGTCAGATCTATGGGGCAGGAGCTGCTGTGGGTCAGATTTGGGTCAGATCTATGGGGCAGGAGCTGCTGTGGGTCAGATTTATGAGTCAGGAGCTGCTCTGTGGCTGATGTGGGTCAGATCTATGGGGCAGGAGCTGCTGTGGGGCATATGTGGGTCAGATCTATGGGGCAGGTGCTGCTGTGCGACATATGTGGGTCAGATCTATGGGGCAGGATCTGCTGTGGGGCTGATGTGGGAAAGATCTATGGGGCAGGAGATGCTTTGGGGCAGATGTGGGTCAGATCTATGGGGCAGTAGTTGCTGTGGGGCTGATGTGGGTCAGATCCTTGGGGCTGAAGCAGCTGTGGGTCATATCTATTGGGCAGCAGCTGCTTTACATATGATGTGTGTCAGATCTATGGGGCAGGAGATACTGTGGGGCTGATGTTGGTCAGATCTATGGGGCAGGAGCTGCTGCGGGGCTGATGGGGGTCAGATCTATGGGGCAGGAGCTGCTGTGGGTCTGATGTGGGTTAGATCTATGAGGCAAGAGCTGTTGTGGGGCTGATGGGGGTCAGATCTATGGGGAAGGAGCTACTGTGGGGCTGATGGGGTTCAGGTCTATGGGGCAGGAGCTACTGTGGGGTTGATGTTGGTCTGATCTATGGGGCAGGAGCTGCTGTGCGACATATGTGGGTCAGATCTATGATGCAGGATCTGCTGTGGGGCTGATGTGGGAAAGATCTATGGGGCAGGAGCTGTTGTGGGGCTGATGGGGGTCAGATCTATGGGCCAGGAGCTGCTGCGGGGCTGATTTGTGTCAGATCTATGGGTCAGCAGCTGCTGTGGGGCACATGTGGGTCAGACCTATGGGGCAGAAGCTGCAGAGGGGATGATGTGTGTCAGATCTATGGGGCAGGAGTTGCTGTGGGGCAGATGAGGGACATATCTATGGTGCAAAATCTGCTGTTGGACTGATGTGGGTCAGATCTATGAGTTTGGAGCTGATGTGGAACACATGTGGGTCAGATCTATGGGCCAGGAGCTGCTGCGGGGCTGATTTGGGTCAGATCTATGGGGCAGGAGCAGCTGTGGGGCACATGTGGGTCAGATCTATGGGTTAGGTGCTGCTTTGGGGAAAATGTGGGTCAGATCTAAGGGGCAGGAGCTGCTGTGGGTCAGATTTGGGTCAGATCTATGGGGCAGGAGCTGCTGTGGGTCAGATTTATGAGTCAGGAGCTGCTCTGTGGCTGATGTGGGTCAGATCTATGGGGCAGGAGCTGCTGTGGGGCATATGTGGGTCAGATCTATGGGGCAGGTGCTGCTGTGCGACATATGTGGGTCAGATCTATGGGGCAGGATCTGCTGTGGGGCTGATGTGGGAATGATCTATGGGGCAGGAGATGCTTTGGGGCAGATGTGGGTCAGATCTATGGGGCAGTAGTTGCTGTGGGGCTGATGTGTGTCAGATCCTTGGGGCTGAAGCTGCTGTGGGTCATATCTATTGGGCAGCAGCTGCTTTACATATGATGTGTGTCAGATCTATGGGGCAGGAGATACTGTGGGGCTGATGTTGGTCAGATCTATGGGGCAGGAGCTGCTGCGGGGCTGATGGGGGTCAGATCTATGGGGCAGGAGCTGCTGTGGGGCTGATGTGGGTTAGATCTATGAGGCAAGAGCTGTTGTGGGGCTGATGGGGGTCAGATCTATGGGGAAGGAGCTACTGTGGGGCTGATGGGGTTCAGGTCTATGGGGCAGGAGCTACTGTGGGGTTGATGTTGGTCTGATCTATGGGGCAGGAGCTGCTGTGCGACAGATGTGGGTCAGATCTATGGGGCAGGTGCTGCTGTGCGACATATGTGGGTCAGATCTATGGGGCAGGATCTGCTGTGGGGCTGATGTGGGAAAGATCTATGGGGCAGGAGCTGTTGTGGGGCTGATGGGGGTCAGATCTATGGGGCAGGAGCTACTGTGGGGCACATGTGGGTCAGACCTATGAGGCAGAAGTTGCAGAGGGGATGATGTAGGTCAGATCTATGGGGCAGGAGTTGTTGTGGGGCAGATGAGGGACATATCTATGGTGCAAAATCTGCTGTTGGACTGATGTGGGTTAGATCTATGGGGCAGGAGCTGTTGTGGGGCTGATGTGGGTCAGATCTATGGGCCAGGAGCTGCTGCGGGGCTGATTTGTGTCAGATCTATGGGTCAGCAGCTGCTGTGGGGCACATGTGGGTAAGACCTATGGGGCAGAAGCTGCATAGGGGATGATGTGTGTCAGATCTATGGGGCAGGTGTTGCTGTGGGGCAGATGAGGGACATATCTATGGTGCAAAATCTGCTGTTGGACTGATGTGGGTCAGATCTATGAGTTTGGAGCTGCTGTGGGGCACATGTGGGTCAGATCTATGAGCCAGGAGATCTATGGGTCAGATCTATGGGGCAGGATCTGCTGCGGGGCTGATTTGGGTCAGATCTATGAGGCAGGAGCTGCTGTGGGGCTGATGTGGGTCAGATCTATGGGGCAGGATCTGCTGTGGGTCAGATCTATGGGGCAGGAACAGATGTGGGCCTGATGTTGGTCAGATTTTTGGAGCAGGAGCTGCTGTGTTGCAGATGTGGGTCAGATCTATGGTGCAGGAGCTGCTGTGGGGCAGATATAGGGCATATCTATGGGGCAGGAGCTGCTGTGAGGCTGATGGTTGTTAGATCTATGGGGAGGAGCTGCTGTGGTGCAGATGTGGGTCAGAGCTATGGGGCAGGAGCTGCTGTGGGGCAGAAGTGGTTAAGATCTATGGGGTAGGAGATGGTGTGTGGCAGATGTGAGTCAGATCTATGGTGTAGGAGCTGCTGTGGGGCTGATGTGGGTCAGATCTATGGGGCAGGAGCTGCTGTGGTTAAGATCAATTTGGCAGGATCTGCTGTGGGGCAGATTTGGGTCAGATCTATGGGGCAGGAGCTGCTGTGTGGCAAATGTGGGTCATATCTATATGGCAGGAGCTGCTGTGGGTCAGATCTATGGGGCAGGAACAGATGTGGGCCTGATGTTGGTCAGATTTATGGAGCAGGAGCTGCTGTGTTGCAGATGAGGGTCAGATCTATGGTGCAGGAGCTGCTGTGGGGCAGATGTAGGGCTTATCTATGGGGCAGGAGCTGCTGTGAGGCTGATGGGTGTTAGATCTATGGGGAGGAGCTGCTGTGGTGCAGATGTTGGTCAGAGCTATGGGGCCGGAGCTGCTGTGTGGCAGATGTGGGTCAGATCTATGGGGCAGGAGATGCTTTGGGGCAGATTTTAGTCAGATCTATGGGGCAGGAGTTGCTGTGGGTCTGATGTGGGTCAGATCCTTGGGGCTGAAGCTGCTGTGGGTCATATCTATTGGGCAGCAGCTGCTTTACATATGATGTGTTTCAGATCTATGGGGCAGGAGCTGCTCGGCGGCGGCTGCTAGAGGTCGCTGCGTATGCGGCTCGACTAGGTCGGCACGGTCTACCCGGCTCAGGGCAGGCCGTGGTGCTCGGCGGAGGCTGCTAGAGGTCTCTGCCTATGCTGCTTGACAAGGTCGGCACAGTCTACCCGGCTCCGAGCGGGCCGTGGTGCTCGGCGGCGGCTGCTAGAGGTCGCTGCCTATGCGGCTCGACTAGGTCGGCACGGTCTTCCCGGCTCCGAGCGGGCCGTGGTGCTCGGCGGCGGCTGCTAGAGGTCGCTGCCTATGCGGCTCGCCTAGGTCGGCACGGTCTACCCGGCTCAGGGCGTGCCGTGGTGCTCGGCGGCGGCTGCTAGAGGTCGCTGCCTATGCGGCTCGACTAGGTCGGCACGGTCTACCCGGCTCCGAGCGGACCGTGGTTCTCGGCGGCGGCGGCTAGGGGTCGCTGCCCGTGCCTCTTGCGTGTTGCTGCCAGGTCTACCCGCTTTCGGCTAGGCTTTGCAGCCCTGTGAGATGGGGGGGCGCTAAAGCTTCGGAGCTTGCTGGGGGGTCGCTGTAGTTTCTTACCTACCGCTACGTCGACGTAGAGCGCCGCTTACCCTCGGCGCCGCTGCCGGTAGTCGGCGCCGTTCTTTTCCGAAGCCGTTTTTTCTTACGCCTTCCGTTTTCGTCTGCAGGAGCGAGCGCGTGCTCGTCTCCAGAGGCGGCAACGAGCGGGCGCAGGCGAGCGCGGTTGAGCGCCGGGCTGTGGATTTTTTCGGTTGCGGCTTCCCGCCGCTCTTTCGCCATCCCTCGCTACGCGGCCTGCCCGCAGTCCGGATTTCCGGCTCGAACGGACCCCGCTCAAGTGCGCCGGCACGGTCCAACCGCTCCCGGCGGGCACCGCTCGGCTCGGACGTTCCTCGGAATCAGCCAAATGTCGCTCCCGTGGCGTCTCCGCAGGCAAAAACGCATAGCCGGCGCCGCAAAGCTCGCGAGCCGCACCGAGCCGGGGAAACCGTGCCGTGGAGCAGCTGTGGGGCTGATGTGGGTGAGATCTATGGGGTAGGAGCTGCTGTGCGGCTGATGTGGGTCAGATCTATGGGCAGGAGCTGATGTAGGGAAGATTTGGGTCTGATCTATGGGTTAGGAACTGCTGTGGTTCAGATCTATGGGGCAGGAGCAGCTGTGGGGCACATGTGGGTCAGATCTATGGGTTAGGTGCTGCTTTGGGGAAAATGTGGGTCAGATCTATGGGGCAGGAGCTGCTGTGGGTCAGATTTATGAGTCAGGAGCTGCTGTGTGGCTGATGTGGGTCAGATCTATGGGGCAGGAGCTGCTGTGGGGCATATGTGGGTCAGATCTATATGGCAGGAGCTGCTGTGGGGCACATGTGGGTCAGACCTATGGGGCAGAAGCTGCAGAGGGGATGATGTAGGTCAGATCTATGGGGCAGGAGTTGCTGTGGGGCAGATGAGGGACATATCTATGGTGCAAAATCTGCTGTTGGACTGATGTGGGTCAGATCTATGAGTTTGGAGCTGCTGTGGGGCACATGTGGGTCAGATCTATGGGCCAGGAGCTGCTGTGGGGCTGATTTGGGTCAGATCTATGGGGCAGGAGCTGCTGTGGGGCTTATGTGGGTCAGATCTATGGGGCAGGAGCTGCTGTGGGTCAGATCTATGGGGCAGGAACAGATGTGGGCCTGATGTTGGTCAGATTTATGGAGCAGGAGCTGCTGTGTTGCAGATGTGGGTCAGATCTATGGTGCAGGAGCTGCTGTGGGGCTGATGTAGGGCATATCTATGGGGCAGGAGCTGCTGTGAGGCTGATGGGTGTTAGATCTATTGGGAGGAGCTGCTGTGGTGCAGATGTGGGTCAGAGCTATGGGGCAGGAGCTGCTGTGGGGCAGAAGTGGGTAAGATCTATGGGGTAGGAGATGGTGTGTGGCAGATGTGGGTCAGATCTATGGGGTAGAAGGTGCTGTGGGGCTGATGGGGGTCATATCTATAAGGCAGGAGCTGCTGTGGGGCTGACGTGGGTCAGATCTATGAGGCAGGAGCTGCTGTGGGGCTGATGTGGGTCAGATCTATGGGGCAGGAACAGATGTGGGGCTGACGTGGGTCAGATCTATGGGCCAGGAGCTGCTGTGGGGCAGATTTGGGTCAGATCTATGGGGCAGGAGCTGCTGTGGGGCTGATGTGGGTCAGATCTATGGGGCAGGAGCTACTGTGGGGCTTATGTGTGTCAGATCTATGGGGCAGGAGATGCTGTGAGGCTGATGGGTGTTAGATCTATGGGGAGGAGCTGCTGTGGTGCAGATGTGGGTCAGAGCTATAGGGCAGGAGCTGCTGTGGGGCAGAAGTGGGTAAGATCTATGGGGTAGGAGATGGTGTGTGGCAGATGTGGGTCAGATCTATGGTGTAGGAGCTGCTGTTGGGCTGATGTGGTCGAGATCTATGGTGTAGGAGCTGCTGTGCAGCTGATGTGGGTCAGATCTATGGGCAGGTGCTGATGTAGGGAAGATTTGGGTCTGATCTATGGGTTAGGAACTGCTGTGGTTCAGATCTATGGGGCAGGAGCAGCTGTGGGGCACATGTGGGTCAGATCTATGGGTTAGGTGCTGCTTTGGGGAAAATGTGGGTCATATCTATTGGGCAGCAGCTGCTTTACATATGATGTGTGTCAGATATATGGGGCAGGAGATACTGTGGGGCTGATGTTGGTCAGATCTATGGGGCAGGAGCTGCTGCGGGGCTGATTTGGGTCAGATCTATGGGGCAGGAGCTGCTGTGGGGCTGATGTGGGTTAGATCTATGGGGCAAGAGCTGTTGTGGGGCTGATGGGGGTCAGATCTATGGGGAAGGAGCTACTGTGGGGCTGATGGGGTTCAGGTCTATGGGGCAGGAGCTACTGTGGGGTTGATGTTGGTCTGATCTATGGGGCAGGAGCTGCTGTGCGACAGATGTGGGTCAGATCTATGGGGCAGGTGCTGCTGTGCGACATATGTGGGTCAGATCTATGATGCAGGATCTGCTGTGGGGCTGATGTGGGAAAGATCTATGGGGCAGGAGCTGTTGTGGGGCTGATGGGGGTCAGATCTATGGGCCAGGAGCTGCTGCGGGGCTGATTTGTGTCAGATCTATGGGTCAGCAGCTGCTGTGGGGCACATGTGGGTCAGACCTATGGGGCAGAAGCTGCAGAGGGGATGATGTGTGTCAGATCTATGGGGCAGGAGTTGCTGTGGGGCAGATGAGGGACATATCTATGGTGCAAAATCTGCTGTTGGACTGATGTGGGTCAGATCTATGAGTTTGGAGCTGATGTGGAACACATGTGGGTCAGATCTATGGGCCAGGAGCTGCTGCGGGGCTGATTTGGGTCAGATCTATGGGGCAGGAGCAGCTGTGGGGCACATGTGGGTCAGATCTATGGGTTAGGTGCTGCTTTGGGGAAAATGTGGGTCAGATCTATGGGGCAGGAGCTGCTGTGGGAAAGATTTGGGTCAGATCTATGGGGCAGGAGCTGCTGTGGGTCAGATTTATGAGTCAGGAGCTGCTCTGTGGCTGATGTGGGTCAGATCTATGGGGCAGGAGCTGCTGTGGGGCATATGTGGGTCAGATCTATGGGGCAGGTGCTGCTGTGCGACATATGTGGGTCAGATCTATGGGGCAGGATCTGCTGTGGGGCTGATGTGGGAAAGATCTATGGGGCAGGAGATGCTTTGGGGCAGATGTGGGTCAGATCTATGGGGCAGTAGTTGCTGTGGGGCTGATGTGGGTCAGATCCTTGGGGCTGAAGCTGCTGTGGGTCATATCTATTGGGCAGCAGCTGCTTTACATATGATGTGTGTCAGATCTATGGGGCAGGAGATACTGTGGGGCTGATGTTGGTCAGATCTATGGGGCAGGAGCTGCTGCGGGGCTGATGGGGGTCAGATCTATGGGGCAGGAGCTGCTGTGGGGCTGATGTGGGTTAGATCTATGAGGCAAGAGCTGTTGTGGGGCTGATGGGGGTCAGATCTATGGGGAAGGAGCTACTGTGGGGCTGATGGGGTTCAGGTCTATGGGGCAGGAGCTACTGTGGGGTTGATGTTGGTCTGATCTATGGGGCAGGAGCTGCTGTGCGACAGATGTGGGTCAGATCTATGGGGCAGGTGCTGCTGTGCGACATATGTGGGTCAGATCTATGATGCAGGATCTGCTGTGGGGCTGATGTGGGAAAGATCTATGGGGCAGGAGCTGTTGTGGGGCTGATGGGGGTCAGATCTATGGGCCAGGAGCTGCTGCGGGGCTGATTTGTGTCAGATCTATGGGTCAGCAGCTGCTGTGGGGCACATGTGGGTCAGACCTATGGGGCAGAAGCTGCAGAGGGGATGATGTGTGTCAGATCTATGGGGCAGGAGTTGCTGTGGGGCAGATGAGGGACATATCTATGGTGCAAAATCTGCTGTTGGACTGATGTGGGTCAGATCTATGAGTTTGGAGCTGATGTGGAACACATGTGGGTCAGATCTATGGGCCAGGAGCTGCTGCGGGGCTGATTTGGGTCAGATCTATGGGGCAGGAGCAGCTGTGGGGCACATGTGGGTCAGATCTATGGGTTAGGTGCTGCTTTGGGGAAAATGTGGGTCAGATCTATGGGGCAGGAGCTGCTGTGGGTCAGATTTGGGTCAGATCTATGGGGCAGGAGCTGCTGTGGGTCAGATTTATGAGTCAGGAGCTGCTCTGTGGCTGATGTGGGTCAGATCTATGGGGCAGGAGCTGCTGTGGGGCATATGTGGGTCAGATCTATGGGGCAGGTGCTGCTGTGCGACATATGTGGGTCAGATCTATGGGGCAGGATCTGCTGTGGGGCTGATGTGGGAAAGATCTATGGGGCAGGAGATGCTTTGGGGCAGATGTGGGTCAGATCTATGGGG
Organism: Coturnix japonica; assembly: GCF_054131305.1. Taxonomy (NCBI): domain Eukaryota; kingdom Metazoa; phylum Chordata; class Aves; order Galliformes; family Phasianidae; genus Coturnix; species Coturnix japonica. The sequence continues at coordinate 1,328,854 of NC_140683.1, forward strand.
CAGTAGTTGCTGTGGGGCTGATGTGGGTCAGATCCTTGGGGCTGAAGCTGCTGTGGGTCATATCTATTGGGCAGCAGCTGCTTTACATATGATGTGTGTCAGATCTATGGGGCAGGAGATACTGTGGGGCTGATGTTGGTCAGATCTATGGGGCAGGAGCTGCTGCGGGGCTGATGGGGGTCAGATCTATGGGGCAGGAGCTGCTGTGGGGCTGATGTGGGTTAGATCTATGAGGCAAGAGCTGTTGTGGGGCTGATGGGGGTCAGATCTATGGGGAAGGAGCTACTGTGGGGCTGATGGGGTTCAGGTCTATGGGGCAGGAGCTACTGTGGGGTTGATGTTGGTCTGATCTATGGGGCAGGAGCTGCTGTGCGACAGATGTGGGTCAGATCTATGGGGCAGGTGCTGCTGTGCGACATATGTGGGTCAGATCTATGGGGCAGGATCTGCTGTGGGGCTGATGTGGGAAAGATCTATGGGGCAGGAGCTGTTGTGGGGCTGATGGGGGTCAGATCTATGGGGCAGGAGCTACTGTGGGGCACATGTGGGTCAGACCTATGAGGCAGAAGTTGCAGAGGGGATGATGTAGGTCAGATCTATGGGGCAGGAGTTGTTGTGGGGCAGATGAGGGACATATCTATGGTGCAAAATCTGCTGTTGGACTGATGTGGGTTAGATCTATGGGGCAGGAGCTGTTGTGGGGCTGATGTGGGTCAGATCTATGGGCCAGGAGCTGCTGCGGGGCTGATTTGTGTCAGATCTATGGGTCAGCAGCTGCTGTGGGGCACATGTGGGTAAGACCTATGGGGCAGAAGCTGCATAGGGGATGATGTGTGTCAGATCTATGGGGCAGGAGTTGCTGTGGGGCAGATGAGGGACATATCTATGGTGCAAAATCTGCTGTTGGACTGATGTGGGTCAGATCTATGAGTTTGGAGCTGCTGTGGGGCACATGTGGGTCAGATCTATGAGCCAGGAGATCTATGGGTCAGATCTATGGGGCAGGATCTGCTGCGGGGCTGATTTGGGTCAGATCTATGAGGCAGGAGCTGCTGTGGGGCTGATGTGGGTCAGATCTATGGGGCAGGATCTGCTGTGGGTCAGATCTATGGGGCAGGAACAGATGTGGGCCTGATGTTGGTCAGATTTTTGGAGCAGGAGCTGCTGTGTTGCAGATGTGGGTCAGATCTATGGTGCAGGAGCTGCTGTGGGGCAGATATAGGGCATATCTATGGGGCAGGAGCTGCTGTGAGGCTGATGGTTGTTAGATCTATGGGGAGGAGCTGCTGTGGTGCAGATGTGGGTCAGAGCTATGGGGCAGGAGCTGCTGTGGGGCAGAAGTGGTTAAGATCTATGGGGTAGGAGATGGTGTGTGGCAGATGAGAGTCAGATCTATGGTGTAGGAGCTGCTGTGGGGCTGATGTGGGTCAGATCTATGGGGCAGGAGCTGCTGTGGTTAAGATCAATTTGGCAGGATCTGCTGTGGGGCAGATTTGGGTCAGATCTATGGGGCAGGAGCTGCTGTGTGGCAAATGTGGGTCATATCTATATGGCAGGAGCTGCTGTGGGTCAGATCTATGGGGCAGGAACAGATGTGGGCCTGATGTTGGTCAGATTTATGGAGCAGGAGCTGCTGTGTTGCAGATGAGGGTCAGATCTATGGTGCAGGAGCTGCTGTGGGGCAGATGTAGGGCTTATCTATGGGGCAGGAGCTGCTGTGAGGCTGATGGGTGTTAGATCTATGGGGAGGAGCTGCTGTGGTGCAGATGTTGGTCAGAGCTATGGGGCCGGAGCTGCTGTGTGGCAGATGTGGGTCAGATCTATGGGGCAGGAGATTCTTTGGGGCAGATTTTAGTCAGATCTATGGGGCAGGAGTTGCTGTGGGTCTGATGTGGGTCAGATCCTTCGGGCTGAAGCTGCTGTGGGTCATATCTATTGGGCAGCAGCTGCTTTACATATGATGTGTTTCAGATCTATGGGGCAGGAGCTGCTCGGCGGCGGCTGCTAGAGGTCGCTGCCTATGCGGCTCGACTAGGTCGGCACGGTCTACCCGGCTCAGGGCAGGCCGTGGTGCTCGGCGGAGGCTGCTAGAGGTCTCTGCCTATGCTGCTTGACTAGGTCGGCACAGTCTACCCGGCTCCGAGCGGGCCGTGGTGCTCGGCGGCGGCTGCTAGAGGTCGCTGCCTATGCGGCTCGACTAGGTCGGCACGGTCTTCCCGGCTCCGAGCGGGCCGTGGTGCTCGGCGGCGGCTGCTAGAGGTCGCTGCCTATGCGGCTCGCCTAGGTCGGCACGGTCTACCCGGCTCAGGGCGTGCCGTGCTGCTCGGCGGCGGCTGCTAGAGGTCGCTGCCTATGCGGCTCGACTAGGTCGGCACGGTCTACCCGGCTCCGAGCGGACCGTGGTGCTCGGCGGCGGCGGCTAGGGGTCGCTGCCCGTGCCTCTTGCGTGTAGCTGCCAGGTATACCCGCTTTCGGCTAGGCTTTGCAGCCCTGTGAGATGGGGGGGCGCTAAAGCTTCGGAGCTTGCTGGGGGGTCGCTGTAGTTTCTTACCTACCGCTACGTCGACGTAGAGCGCCGCTTACCCTCGGCGCCGCTGCCGGTAGTCGGCGCCGTTCTTTTCCGAAGCCGTTTTTTCTTACGCCTTCCGTTTTCGTCTGCAGGAGCGAGCGCGTGCTCGTCTCCAGAGGCGGCAACGAGCGGGCGCAGGCGAGCGCGGTTGAGCGCCGGGCTGTGGATTTTTTCAGTTGCGGCTTCCCGCCGCTCTTTCGCCATCCCTCGCTACGCGGCCTGCCCGCAGTCCGGATTTCCGGCTCGAACGGACCCCGCTCAAGTGCGCCGGCACGGTCCAACCGCTCCCGGCGGGCACCGCTCGGCTCGGACGTTCCTCGGAATCAGCCAAATGTCGCTCCCGTGGCGTCTCCGCAGGCAAAAACGCATAGCCGGCGCCGCAAAGCTCGCGAGCCGCACCGAGCCGGGGAAACCGTGCCGTGGAGCAGCTGTGGGGCTGATGTGGGTGAGATCTATGGGGTAGGAGCTGCTGTGCGGCTGATGTGGGTCAGATCTATGGGCAGGAGCTGATGTAGGGAAGATTTGGGTCTGATCTATGGGTTAGGAACTGCTGTGGTTCAGATCTATGGGGCAGGAGCAGCTGTGGGGCACATGTGGGTCAGATCTATGGGTTAGGTGCTGCTTTGGGGAAAATGTGGGTCAGATCTATGGGGCAGGAGCTGCTGTGGGTCAGATTTGGGTCAGATCTATGGGGCAGGAGCTGCTGTGGGTCAGATTTATGAGTCAGGAGCTGCTGTGTGGCTGATGTGGGTCAGATCTATGGGGCAGGAGCTGCTGTGGGGCATATGTGGGTCAGATCTATATGGCAGGAGCTGCTGTGGGGCACATGTGGGTCAGACCTATGGGGCAGAAGCTGCAGAGGGGATGATGTAGGTCAGATCTATGGGGCAGGAGTTGCTGTGGGGCAGATGAGGGACATATCTATGGTGCAAAATCTGCTGTTGGACTGATGTGGGTCAGATCTATGAGTTTGGAGCTGCTGTGGGGCACATGTGGGTCAGTTCTATGGGCCAGGAGCTGCTGTGGGGCTGATGTGGGTCAGATCTATAAGGCAGGAGCTGCTGTGGTTAAGATCTATTTGGCAGGATCTGCTGTGGGGCAGATTTAAGTCAGATCTATAAGGCAGGAGCTGCTGTGTGGCAAATGTGGGTCAGATCTATTGGGCAGGAGCTGCTGTGGGTCAGATCTATGGGGCAGGAACAGATGTGGGCCTGATGTTGGTCAGATTTATGGAGCAGGAGCTGCTGTGTTGCAGATGTGGGTCAGTTCTATGGTGCAGGAGCTGCTGTGGGGCAGATATAGGGCATATCTATGGGGCAGGAGCTGCTGTGAGGCTGATGGGTGTTAGATCTATGGGGAGGAGCTGCTGTGGTGCAGATGTGGGTCAGAGCTATGGGGCAGGAGCTGCTGTGGGGCAGAAGTGGGTAAGATCTATGGGGTAGGAGATGGTGTGTGGCAGATGTGGTTCAGATCTATGGTGTAGGAGCTGCTGTGGGGCTGATGTGGGTCAGATCTATGGTGCAGGAGCTGCTGTGGTTAAGATCAATTTGGCAGGATCTGCTGTGGGGCAGATTTGGGTGAGATCTATGGGGCAGGAGCTGCAGTGGAGATGATGTACGTCAGATCTATGGGGCAGGAGCTGCTGTGGGGCTGCTGTGGGTCAAATCAATGGGGCAGAGCTGCTCTTGGGAACATGTGGGTCAGATCTATGGGGAAGGAGATGCTGTGGGGCTGATGTGGGTCAGATCTATAGGGCAGGAGCTGCTGTGCGACAGATGTGGTTCAGATCTATGGGGCAGGAGCTGCTGTGGGGCTGATGTGGGTCAGGTCCTTGGGGCTGAAGCTGCTGTGGGTCATATCTATTGGGCAGCAGCTGCTTTACATATGATGTGTGTCAGATCTATGGGGCAGGAGCTGCTGTGGGCCTGATGTGGGTTAGACCTACGGGGCAGGAGCTGTTGTGGGGCTGATGGGGGTCAGATCAATGGGGCAGGAGCTACTGTGGGGCTGATGGGGGTCAGATCTATGGGGCAGGAGCTACTGTGGGGCTGATGTTGGTCTCATCTATGGGGCAGGAGCTGCTGTGCGACATATGTGTGTCAGATCTATGGGGCAGGATCTGCTGTGGGGCTGATGTGGGAAAGATCTATGGGGCAGGAGATGCTTTGGGGCAGATGTGGGTCAGATCTATGGGGCAGGAGCTGCTGTGGGGCTGATGTGGGTCAGATCCTTGGGGCTGAAGCTGCTGTGGGTCATATCTAATGGGCAGCAGCTGCTTTACATATGATGTGTGTCAGATCTATGGGGCAGGAGCTGCTGTGGGGCTGATGTTGGTCTGTTCTATGGGGCAGGAGCTGCTGCGGGGCTGATGGGGGTCAGATCTATGGGGCAGGAGCAGCTGTGGGGCTGATGTGGGTCATATCTATGGGGCAGGAAATGCTGTGGGTCAGATCTATGGGGCAGGAGCTGCTGTGGGGCAGATGTGGGTTAGATCTATGGGGCAGGAGCTGCTGTGGGTCAGATCTATGGGGCAGGAGCTGCTGTGGGGCTGATGTGGGTTAGATCTATGGGGCAGGAGCTGTTGTGGGGCTGATGGGGTCAGATCTAAGAGGGCACGAGCTACTGTGGGGCTGATGTTGGTCTGATCTATAAGGCAGGAGCTGCTGCGGGGCTGATTTGGGTCAGATCTATGGGGCAGGAGCAGCTGTGGGGCTGATATGGGTTAGATCTAGGGGGCAGGAGCTGTTGTGGGGCTGATGGGGGTCAGATCTATGGGGCAGGAGATGCTGTGGGTCAGATCTATGGGGCCGGAGCTGCTGTGGGGAACATGTGGGTCAGGTCTATGGGGCAGGAGCTGCTGTGGGGCAGATGTGGATCAGATCTATGGGTCAGCAGCTGCTGTGGGTCTGATGTGGGTCAGATCTATGGGGCAGGAGCTGCTGTGGGGCTGATGTGGGTCATATCTATGGGGCAGGAACAGATGTGGGCCTGATGTTGGTCAGATTTATGGAGCAGGAGCTGCTGTGTTGCAGATGTGGGTCAGATCTATGGTGCAGGAGCTGCTGTGGGGCAGATGTAGGGCATATCTATGGGGCAGGAGCTGCTGTGAGGCTGATGGGTGTTAGATCTATGGGGAGGAGCTGCTGTGGTGCAGATGTGGGTCAGAGCTATGGGGCAGGAGCTGCTGTGGGGCAGAAGTGGGTAAGATCTATGGGGTAGGAGATGTTGTGTGGCAGATGTGGGTCAGATCTATGGTGTAGGAGCTGCTGTGGGGCTGATGTGGGTCAGATCTATGGGGCAGGAGCTGCTGTGGTTAAGATCTATTTGGCAGGATCTGCTGTGGGGCAGATTTGGGTCAGATCTATGGGGCAGGAGCTGCAGTGGAGATGATGTACATCAGATCTATGGGGTAGGAGCTGCTGTGGGGCTGCTGTGGGTTAGATCTATGGGGCAGGAGCTGTTGTGGGTCATATCTATTGGGCAGCAGCTGCTTTACATATGATGTGTGTCAGATCTATGGGGCCGGAGCTGCAGTGGGGCTGATGGGGGTCAAATCAATGGGGCAGAGCTGCTCTTGGGAACATGTGGGTCAGATCTATGGGGCAGGAGCTGTTGTGGGGATGATGGGGGTCAGATCTATGGGGCAGGCGCTACTGTGGGGCTGATGTTGGTCTGATCTATGGGGCAGGATCTGCTGTGGGGCTGATGTGGGTTAGATCTATGGGGCAGGAGCTGTTGTGGGGCTGATGGGGGTCAGATCTATGGGGCAGGAGCTACTGTGGGTCAGATTTATGAGTCAGGAGCTGCTGTGTGGCTGATGTGGGTCAGATCTATGGAGCAGGAGCTGCTGTGGGGCATATGTGGGTCAGACCTATGGGGCAGAGCTGCTCTTGGGAACATGTGGGTAAGATCTATGGGGCAGGAGCTGCTGTGGGGCTGATGTGGGTCAGATCTATAGGGCAGGAGCTGCTGTGCGACAGATGTGGTTCAGATCTATGGGGCAGGAGCTGCTGTGGGGCTGATGTGGGTCAGGTCCTTGGGGCTGAAGCTGCTGTGGGTCATATCTATTGGGCAGCAGCTGCTTTACATATGATGTGTGTCAGATCTATAGGGCAGGAGCTGCTGTGGGCCTGATGTGGGTTAGACCTACGGGGCAGGAGCTGTTGTGGGGCTGATGGGGGTCAGATCAATGGGGCAGGAGCTACTGTGGGGCTGATGGGGGTCAGATCTATGGGGCAGGAGCTACTGTGGGGCAGATGTTGGTCTCATCTATGGGGCAGGAGCTGCTGTGCGACATATGTGTGTCAGATCTATGGGGCAGGATCTGCTGTGGGGCTGATGTGGGAAAGATCTATGGGGCAGGAGATGCTTTGGGGCAGATGTGGGTCAGATCTATGGGGCAGGAGCTGCTGTGGGGCTGATGTGGGTCAGATCCTTGGGGCTGAAGCTGCTGTGGGTCATATCTAATGGGCAGCAGCTGCTTTACATATGATGTGTGTCAGATCTATGGGGCAGGAGCTGCTGTGGGGCTGATGTTGGTCTGATCTATGGGGCAGGAGCTGTTGTGGGGATGATGGGGGTCAGATCTATGGGGCAGGAGCAGCTGTGGGGCTGATGTGGGTCATATCTATGGGGCAGGAAATGCTGTGGGTCAGATCTATGGGGCAGGAGCTGCTGTGGGGCAGATGTGGGTTAGATCTATGGGGCAGGAGCTGCTGTGGGTCAGATCTATGGGGCAGGAACAGATGTGGGCCTGATGTTGGTCAGATTTATGGAGCAGGATCTGCTGTGTTGCAGATGTGGGTCAGATCTATGGTGCAGGAGCTGCTGTGGGGCAGATGTAGGGCTTATCTATGGGGCAGGAGCTGATGTGAGGCTGATGGGTGTTAGATCTATGGGGAGGAGCTGCTGTGGTGCAGATGTGGGTCAGAGCTATGGGGCAGGAGCTGCTGTGGGGCAGAAGTGGGTAAGATCTATGGGGTAGCAGATGGTGTGTGGCAGATGTGGGTCAGATCTATGGTGTAGGAGCTGCTGAGGGGCTGATGTGGGTCAGATCTATGGGGCAGGAGCTGCTGTGGTTAAGATCTATTTGGCAGGATCTGCTGTGGGGCAGATTTGAGTCAGATCTATGGGGCAGGAGCTGCTGTGGGGCATATGTGGGTCAGATCTATATGGCAGGAGCTGCTGTGGGGCACATGTGGGTCAGACCTATGGGGCAGGAGCTGCTCTTGGGAACATGTGGGTCAGATCTATGGGGCAGGAGCTGCTGTGGGGCTGATCTGGGTCAGATCCTTGGGGCTGAAGCTGCTGTGGGTCATATCTATTGGGCAGCAGCTGCTTTACATATGATGTGTGTCAGATCTATGGGGCAGGAGCTGCTGTGGGGCTGATGTGGGTCAGATCTATGGGGCAGGAGCTGTTGTGGGGCTGATGGGGGTCAGATCTATGGGGCAGGAGCTACTGTGGGGCTGTTGGGGGTCAGATCTATGGGGCAGGAGCTACTGTTGCGCTGATGTTGGTCTCATCTATGGGGCAGGAGCTGCTGTGCGACAGATGTGTGTCAGATCTATGGGGCAGGATCTGCTGTGGGGCTGATGTGGGTTAGATCTATGGGGCAGGAGATGCTTTGGGGCAGATGTGGGTCAGATCTATGGGGCAGGAGTTGCTGTGGGGCTGATGTGGGTCAGATCTATGGGGCAGGAGCTGCTGTGGGGCTGATGTGGGTTAGATCTATGGGGCAGGAGCTGTTGTGGGGCTGATGGGGTCAGATCTAAGAGGGCACGAGCTACTGTGGGGCTGATGTTGGTCTGATCTATAAGGCAGGAGCTGCTGCGGGGCTGATTTGGGTCAGATCTATGGGGCAGGAGCAGCTGTGGGGCTGATATGGGTTAGATCTAGGGGGCAGGAGCTGTTGTGGGGCTGATGGGGGTCAGATCTATGGGGCAGGAGATGCTGTGGGTCAGATCTATTGGGCCGGAGCTGCTGTGGGGAACATGTGGGTCAGGTCTATGGGGCAGGAGCTGCTGTGGGGCAGATGTGGATCAGATCTATGGGTCAGCAGCTGCTGTGGGTCTGATGTGGGTCAGATCTATGGGGCAGGAGCTGCTGTGGGGCTGATGTGGGTCATATCTATGGGGCAGGAACAGATGTGGGCCTGATGTTGGTCAGATTTATGGAGCAGGAGCTGCTGTGTTGCAGATGTGGGTCAGATCTATGGTGCAGGAGCTGCTGTGGGGCAGATGTAGGGCATATCTATGAAGCAGGAGCTGCTGTGAGGCTGATGGGTGTTAGATCTATGGGGAGGAGCTGCTGTGGTGCAGATGTGGGTCAGAGCTATGGGGCAGGAGCTGCTGTGGGGCAGAAGTGGGTAAGATCTATGGGGTAGGAGATGTTGTGTGGCAGATGTGGGTCAGATCTATGGTGTAGGAGCTGCTGTGGGGCTGATGTGGGTCAGATCTATGGGGCAGGAGCTGCTGTGGTTAAGATCTATTTGGCAGGATCTGCTGTGGGGCAGATTTGGGTCAGATCTATGGGGCAGGAGCTGCTGTGTGGAAAATGTGGGTCAGATCTATGGGGCAGGAGCTGCTGTGGGGCAGATGTGGGTTAGATCTATGGGGCAGGAGCTACTGTGGGGCTGATGGGGGTCAGATCTATGGGGCAGGAGCTACTGTGGGGCACATGTGGGTCAGACCTATGGGGCAGAAGCTGCAGAGGGGATGATGTAGGTCAGATCTATGGGGCAGTAGTGGTTGTGGGGCAGATGAGGGACATATCTATGGTGCAAAATCTGCTGTTGGACTGATGTGGGTCAGATCTATGGGCCAGGAGCTGCTGCGCGGCTGATTTGGGTCAGATCTATGGGGCAGGAGCTGCTGTGGGTCAGATCTATGGTGCAGGAACAGATGTGGGCCTGATGTTGGTCAGATTTATGGAGCAGGAGCTGCTGTGTTGCAGATGTGGGTCAGATCTATGGTGCAGGAGCTGCTGTGGGGCAGATGTAGGGCATATCTATGGGGCAGGAGCTGCTGTGAGGCTGATGGGTGTTAGATCTATGGGGAGGAGCTGCTGAGGTGCAGATGTGGGTCAGACCTATGGGGCAGGAGCTGCTCTTGGGAACATGTGGGTCAGATCTATGGGGCAGGAGCTGCTGTGGGGCTGATGTGGGTCAGATCCTTGGGGCTGAAGCTGCTGTGGGTCATATCTATTGGGCAGCAGCTGCTTTACATATGATGTGTGTCAGATCTATGGGGCAGGAGCTGCTGTGGGGCTGATGTGGGTCAGATCTATGGGGCAGGAGCTGTTGTGGGGCTGATGGGGGTCAGATCTATGGGGCAGGAGCTGCTGTGGGGCTGATGTGGGTCAGATCTATGGGGCAGGAACAGATGTGTGCCTGATGTTGGTCAGATTTATGGAGCAGGAGCTGCTGTGTTGCAGATGTGGGTCAGATCTATGGTGCAGGAGCTGCTGTGGGGCAGATGTAAAGCAAATCTATGGGGCAGGAGCTGCTGTGAGGCTGATGGGTGTTAGATCTATGGGGAGGAGCTGCTGTGGTGCAGATGTGGGTCAGAGCTATGGGGCAGGAGCTGCTGTGGGGCAGAAGTGGGTAAGATCTATGGGGTAGGAGATGGTGTGTGGCAGATGTGGGTCAGATCTATGGTGTAGGAGCTGCTGTGGGGCTGATGTGGGTCAGATCTATGGGGCAGGAGCTGCTGTGGTTAAGATCTATTTGGCAGGATCTGCTGTGGGGCAGATTTGGGTCAGATCTATGGGGCAGGAGCTGCAGTGGAGATGATGTACATCAGATCTATGGGGTAGGAGCTGCTGTGGGGCTGCTGTGGGTTAGATCTATGGGGCAGGAGCTGCTGTGGGGCTGATGTGGGTCAGATCTATGGGGCAGGAGCTCCTGTGGGGCTGATGGGAGTCAGATCTATGGGGCAGGAGCTACTGTGGGGCTGATGGGGGTCAGATCTATGGGGCAGGAGCTCCTGTGGGGCTGATGGGAGTCAGATCTATGGGGCAGGAGCTACTGTGGGGCTGATGGGGGTCAGATCTATGGGGCAGGAGCTGCTGTGCGACAGATGTGGGTAAGATCTATGGGGCAGGTACTGCTGTGCGACATATGTGGGTCAGATCTATGGGGCAGGAGCTACTGTGGGGCACATGTGGGTCAGACCTATGGGGCAGAAGCTGCAGAGGGGATGATGTAGGTCAGATCTATGGGGCAGGAGTTGCTGTGGGTCTGATGTGGGTCAGATCTATAAGGCAGGAGCTGCTGTGGTTAAGATCTATTTGGCAGGATCTGCTGTGGGGCAGATTTGGGTCAGATCTATTGGGCAGGAGCTGCTGTGTGGCAAATGTGGGTCAGATCTATGGGGCAGGAGCTGCTGTGGGTCAGATCTATGGGGCAGGAACAGATGTGGGCCTGATGTTGGTCAGATTTATGGAGCAGGAGCTGCTGTGTTGCAGATGTTGGTCAGATCTATGGTGCAGGAGCTGCTGTGGGGCAGATGTAGGGCATATCTATGGGGCAGGAGCTGCTGTGAGGCTGATGGGTGTTAGATCTATGGGGAGGAGCTGCTGTGGTGCAGATGTGGGTCAGAGCTATGGGGCCGGAGCTGCAGTGGGGCCGATGGGGGTCAGATCTATGGGGCAGGAGCTGCTGTGGGGCTGATGTGGGTCAGATCTATAGGGCAGGAGCTGCTGTGGTGCAGATGTGGGTCAGAGCTATGGGGCAGGAGCTGCTGTGGGGCAGATGTAGGGCTTATCTATGGGGCAGGAGCTGCTGTGGGGCTGATGTGGGTTAGATCTATGGGGCAGGAGCTGTTGTGGGGCTGATGGGGGTCAGATCTATGGGGCAGGAGCTACTGTGGGTCAGATTTATGAGTCAGGAGCTGCTGTGTGGCTGATGTGGGTCATATCTATGGGGCAGGAGCTGCTGTGGGGCATATGTGGGTCAGATCTATATGGCAGCAGCTGCTGTGGGGCACATGTGGGTCAGACCTATGGGGCAGGAGTTGCTGTGGGGCAGATGAGGGACATATCTATGGTGCAAAATCTGCTGTTGGACTGATGTGGGTCAGATCTATGAGTTTGGAGCTGCTGTGGGGCACATGTGGGTCAGATCAATGGGCCAGGAGCTGCTGTGGGTCTGATGTGGGACAGATCTATGGGGCAGGAGCTGCTGTGGGGCTGATGTGGGTCAGATCTATGGGGCAGGAGCTGTTGTGCGTCATATCTATTGGGCAGCAGCTGCTTTACATATGATGTGTGTCAGATCTATGGGGCCGGAGCTGCAGTGGGGCCGATGGGGGTCAGATCTATGGGGCGGGAGCTACTCTGGGGCTGATGTGGGTCAAATCAATGGGGCAGAGCTGCTCTTGGGAACATGTGGGTCAGATCTATGGGGCAGGAGATGCTGTGGGTCAGATCTATGGGGCAGGAGCTGCTGTGGGGAACATGTGGGTCAGGTCTATGTGGCAGGAGCTGCTGTGGGGCAGATGTGGGTCAGATCTATGGGTCAGCAGCTGCTGTGGGTCTGCTGTGGGTCAGATCTATGGGGCAGGAACAGATGTGGGCCTGATGTTGGTCAGATTTATGGAGCAGGAGCTGCTGTGTTGCAGATGTGGGTCAGATCTATGGTGCAGGAGCTGCTGTGGGGCAGATGTAGGGCATATCTATGGGGCAGGAGCTGCTGTGAGGCTGATGGGTGTTAGATCTATGGGGAGGAGCTGCTGTGGTGCAGATGTGGGTCAGAGCTATGGGGCCGGAGCTGCAGTGGGGCCGATGGGGGTCAGATCTATGGGGCAGGAGCTACTGTGGGGCTGATTTGGGTCAAATCAATGGGGCAGAGCTGCTCTTGGGAACATGTGGGTCAGATCTATGGGGCAGGAGCTGCTGTGGGGCTGATGTGGGTCAGATCTATAGGGCAGGAGCTGCTGTGCGACAGATGTGGGTCAGAGCTATGGGGCAGGAGCTGCTGTGGGGCAGATGTAGGGCTTATCTATGGGGCAGGAGCTGATGTGAGGCTGATGGGTGTTAGATCTATGGGGAGGAGCTGCTGTGGTGCAGATGTGGGTCAGAGCTATGGGGCAGGAGCTGCTGTGGGGCAGAAGTGGGTAAAATCTATGGGGTAGCAGATGGTGTGTGGCAGATGTGGGTCAGATCTATGGTGTAGGAGCTGCTGTGGGGCTGATGTGGGTCAGATCTATGGGGCAGGAGCTGCTGTGGTTAAGATCTATTTGGCAGGATCTGCTGTGGGGCAGATTTGAGTCAGATCTATGGGGCAGGAGCTGCTGTGGGGCATATGTGGGTCAGATCTATATGGCAGGAGCTGCTGTGGGGCACATGTGGGTCAGACCTATGGGGCAGGAGCTGCTCTTGGGAACATGTGGGTCAGATCTATGGGGCAGGAGCTGCTGTGGGGCTGATGTGGGTCAGATCCTTGGGGCTGAAGCTGCTGTGGGTCATATCTATTGGGCAGCAGCTGCTTTACATATGATGTGTGTCAGATCTATGGGGCAGGAGCTGCTGTGGGGCTGATGTGGGTCAGATCTATGGGGCAGGAGCTGTTGTGGGGCTGATGGGGGTCAGATCTATGGGGCAGGAGCTACTGTGGGGCTGTTGGGGGTCAGATCTATGGGGCAGGAGCTACTGTTGCGCTGATGTTGGTCTCATCTATGGGGCAGGAGCTGCTGTGCGACAGATGTGTGTCAGATCTATGGGGCAGGATCTGCTGTGGGGCTGATGTGGGTTAGATCTATGGGGCAGGAGATGCTTTGGGGCAGATGTGGGTCAGATCTATGGGGCAGGAGTTGCTGTGGGGCTGATGTGGGTCAGATCTATGGGGCAGGAGCTGCTGTGGGGCTGATGTGGGTTAGATCTATGGGGCAGGAGCTGTTGTGGGGCTGATGGGGTCAGATCTAAGAGGGCACGAGCTACTGTGGGGCTGATGTTGGTCTGATCTATAAGGCAGGAGCTGCTGCGGGGCTGATTTGGGTCAGATCTATGGGGCAGGAGCAGCTGTGGGGCTGATATGGGTTAGATCTAGGGGGCAGGAGCTGTTGTGGGGCTGATGGGGGTCAGATCTATGGGGCAGGAGATGCTGTGGGTCAGATCTATGGGGCCGGAGCTGCTGTGGGGAACATGTGGGTCAGGTCTATGGGGCAGGAGCTGCTGTGGGGCAGATGTGGATCAGATCTATGGGTCAGCAGCTGCTTTGGGTCTGATGTGGGTCAGATCTATGGGGCAGGAGCTGCTGTGGGGCTGATGTGGGTCATATCTATGGGGCAGGAACAGATGTGGGCCTGATGTTGGTCAGATTTATGGAGCAGGAGCTGCTGTGTTGCAGATGTGGGTCAGATCTATGGTGCAGGAGCTGCTGTGGGGCAGATGTAGGGCTTATCTATGGGGCAGGAGCTGCTGTGAGGCTGATGGGTGTTAGATCTATGGGGAGGAGCTGCTGTGGTGCAGATGTGGGTGAGAGCAATGGAGCAGGAGCTGCTGTGTGGCAGATGTGGGTCAGATCTATGGGGCAGGAGCTGCTGTGTGGCAGATGTGGGTCAGATCTATGGTCTAGGAGCTGCTTTGGTGCAGATGTGGGTCAGAGCTATGGGGCAGGAGCTGCTGTGGGGCAGAAGTGGGTAAGATCTATGGGGTAGGAGATGGTGTGTGGCAGATGTGGGTCAGATCTATGGTGTAGGAGCTGCTGTGGGGCTGATGTGGGTCAGATCTATGGGGCAGGAGCTGCTGTGGTTAAGATCTATTTGGCAGGATCTGCTGTGGGGCAGATTTGGGTCAGATCTATGGGGCAGGAGCTGCTGTGTGGCAAATGTGGGTCAGATCTATGGGGCAGGAGCTGCTGTGGGGCAGATGTGGGTTAGATCTATGGGGCAGGAGCTACTGTGGGGCTGATGGGGGTCAGATCTATGGGGCAGGAGCTACTGTGGGGCACATGTGGGTCAGACCTATGGGGCAGAAGCTGCAGAGGGGATGATGTAGGTCAGATCTATGGGGCAGTAGTGGTTGTGGGGCAGATGAGGGACATATCTATGGTGCAAATTCTGCTGTTGGACTGATGTGGGTCAGATCTATGGGCCAGGAGCTGCTGCGGGGCTGATTTGGGTCAGATCTATGGGGCAGGAGCTGCTGTGGGTCAGATCTATGGGGCAGGAACAGATGTGGGCCTGATGTTGGTCAGATTTATGGAGCAGGAGCTGCTGTGTTGCAGATGTGGGTCAGATCTATGGTGCAGGAGCTGCTGTGGGGCAGATGTAGGGCTTATCTATGGGGCAGGAGCTGCTGTGAGGCTGATGGGTGTTAGATCTATGGGGAGGAGCTGCTGTGGTGCAGATGTGGGTCAGAGCAATGGGGCAGGAGCTGCTGTGTGGCAGATGTGGGTCAGATCTATGGGGCAGGAGCTGCTGTGTGGCAGATGTGGGTCAGATCTATGGTGTAGGAGCTGCTGTGGGGCTGATGTGGGTCAGATCTATGGGGCAGGTGCTGCTGTGCGACATATGTGGGTCAGATCTATGGGGCAGGATCTGCTGTGGGGCTGATGTGGGAAAGATCTATGGGGCAGGAGATGCTTTGGGGCAGATGTGGGTCAGATCTATGGGGCAGGAGTTGCTCTGGGGCTGATGTGTGTCAGATCCTTGGGGCTGAAGCTGCTGTGGGTCATATCTATTGGGCAGCAGCTGCTTTACATATGATGTGTGTCAGATCTATGGGGCAGGAGCTGCTGTGGGGCTGATGTGGGTCAGATCTATGGGGCAGGAGATGCTGTGGGGCTGATGTGGGTTAGATCTATGGGGCAGGAGCTGTTGTGGGGCTGATGGGGGTCAGATCTATGGGGCAGGAGCTACTGTGGGGCACATGTGGGTCAGACCTATGGGGCAGAAGCTGAAGAGGGGATGATGTAGGTCAGATCTATGGTGCAGGAGCTGCTGTGGGGCAGATATAGGGCATATCTATGGGGCAGGAGCTGCTGTGAGGCTGATGGGTGTTAGATCTATGGGGAGGAGCTGCTGTGGTGCAGATGTGGGTCAGAGCTATGGGGCAGGAGCTGCTGTGGGGCAGAAGTGGGTAAGATCTATGGGGTAGGAGATGGTGTGTGGCAGATGTGGGTCAGATCTATGGTGTAGGAGCTGCTGTGGGGCTGATGTGGGTCAGATCTATGGGGCCGGAGCTGCTGTGGGGAATATGTGGGTCAGGTCTATGGGGCAGGAGCTGCTGTGGGGCAGATGTGGGTCAGATCTATGGGTCAGCAGCTGCTGTGGGTCTGATGTGGGTCAGATCTATGGGGCAGGAGCTGCTGTGGGGCTGATGTGGGTCAGATCTATGGGGCAGGAGCTGCTGTGGGTCAGATCTATGGGGCAGGAACAGATGTGGGCCTGATGTTGGTCAGATTTATGGAGCAGGATCTGCTGTGTTGCAGATGTGGGTCAGATCTATGGTGCAGGAGCTGCTGTGGGGCAGATATAAAGCATATCTATGGGGCAGGAGCTGCTGTGAGGCTGATGGGTGTTAGATCTATGGGGAGGAGCTGCTGTGGTGCAGATGTGGGTCAGAGCAATGGGGCAGGAGCTGCTGTGTGGCAGATGTGGGTCAGATCTATGGGGCAGGAGCTGCTGTGTGGCAGATGTGGGTCAGATCTATGGTGTAGGAGCTGCTGTGGGGCTGATGTGGGTCAGATCTATGGGGCAGGTGCTGCTGTGCGACATATGTGGGTCAGATCTATGGGGCAGGATCTGCTGTGGGGCTGATGTGGGAAAGATCTATGGGGCAGGAGATGCTTTGGGGCAGATGTGGGTCAGATCTATGGGGCAGGAGTTGCTCTGGGGCTGATGTGTGTCAGATCCTTGGGGCTGAAGCTGCTGTGGGTCATATCTATTGGGCAGCAGCTGCTTTACATATGATGTGTGTCAGATCTATGGGGCAGGAGCTGCTGTGGGGCTGATGTGGGTCAGATCTATGGGGCAGGAGATGCTGTGGGGCTGATGTGGGTTAGATCTATGGGGCAGGAGCTGTTGTGGGGCTGATGGGGGTCAGATCTATGGGGCAGGAGCTACTGTGGGGCACATGTGGGTCAGACCTATGGGGCAGAAGCTGAAGAGGGGATGATGTAGGTCAGATCTATGGTGCAGGAGCTGCTGTGGGGCAGATATAGGGCATATCTATGGGGCAGGAGCTGCTGTGAGGCTGATGGGTGTTAGATCTATGGGGAGGAGCTGCTGTGGTGCAGATGTGGGTCAGAGCTATGGGGCAGGAGCTGCTGTGGGGCAGAAGTGGGTAAGATCTATGGGGTAGGAGATGGTGTGTGGCAGATGTGGGTCAGATCTATGGTGTAGGAGCTGCTGTGGGGCTGATGTGGGTCAGATCTATGGGGCCGGAGCTGCTGTGGGGAATATGTGGGTCAGGTCTATGGGGCAGGAGCTGCTGTGGGGCAGATGTGGGTCAGATCTATGGGTCAGCAGCTGCTGTGGGTCTGATGTGGGTCAGATCTATGGGGCAGGAGCTGCTGTGGGGCTGATGTGGGTCAGATCTATGGGGCAGGAGCTGCTGTGGGTCAGATCTATGGGGCAGGAACAGATGTGGGCCTGATGTTGGTCAGATTTATGGAGCAGGATCTGCTGTGTTGCAGATGTGGGTCAGATCTATGGTGCAGGAGCTGCTGTGGGGCAGATATAAAGCATATCTATGAAGCAGGAGCTGCTGTGAGGCTGATGGGTGTTAGATCTATGGGGAGGAGCTGCTGTGGTGCAGATGTGGGTCAGATCTATGGGGCAGGAGCTGCTGTGGGGCAGATGTGGGTCAGATCTATGGGGCAGGAGCTGCTGTGTGGCAGATGTGGGTCAGATCTATGGTGTAGGAGCTGCTGTGGGGCTGATGTGGGTCAGATCTATGGGGCAGGTGCTGCTGTGCGACATATGTGGGTCAGATCTATGGGGCAGGATCTGCTGTGGGGCTGATGTGGGAAAGATCTATGGGGCAGGAGATGCTTTGGGGCAGATGTGGGTCAGATCTATGGGGCAGGAGTTGCTCTGGGGCTGATGTGTGTCAGATCCTTGGGGCTGAAGCTGCTGTGGGTCATATCTATTGGGCAGCAGCTGCTTTACATATGATGTGTGTCAGATCTATGGGGCAGGAGCTGCTGTGGGGCTGATGTGGGTCAGATCTATGGGGCAGGAGATGCTGTGGGGCTGATGTGGGTTAGATCTATGGGGCAGGAGCTGTTGTGGGGCTGATGGGGGTCAGATCTATGGGGCAGGAGCTACTGTGGGGCACATGTGGGTCAGACCTATGGGGCAGAAGCTGAAGAGGGGATGATGTAGGTCAGATCTATGGTGCAGGAGCTGCTGTGGGGCAGATATAGGGCATATCTATGGGGCAGGAGCTGCTGTGAGGCTGATGGGTGTTAGATCTATGGGGAGGAGCTGCTGTGGTGCAGATGTGGGTCAGAGCTATGGGGCAGGAGCTGCTGTGGGGCAGAAGTGGGTAAGATCTATGGGGTAGGAGATGGTGTGTGGCAGATGTGGGTCAGATCTATGGTGTAGGAGCTGCTGTGGGGCTGATGTGGGTCAGATCTATGGGGCCGGAGCTGCTGTGGGGAATATGTGGGTCAGGTCTATGGGGCAGGAGCTGCTGTGGGGCAGATGTGGGTCAGATCTATGGGTCAGCAGCTGCTGTGGGTCTGATGTGGGTCAGATCTATGGGGCAGGAGCTGCTGTGGGGCTGATGTGGGTCAGATCTATGGGGCAGGAGCTGCTGTGGGTCAGATCTATGGGGCAGGAACAGATGTGGGCCTGATGTTGGTCAGATTTATGGAGCAGGATCTGCTGTGTTGCAGATGTGGGTCAGATCTATGGTGCAGGAGCTGCTTTGAGGGAGATGTAGGGCATATCTATGGGGCAGGAGCTGCTGTGAGGCTGATGGGTGTTAGATCTATGGGGAGGAGCTGCTGTGGTGCAGATGTGGGTCAGAGCTATGGGGCAGGAGCTGCTGTGGGGCAGAAGTGGGTAAGATCTATCGGGTAGGAGATGGTGTGTGGCAGATGTGGGTCAGATCTATGGTGTAGGAGCTGCTGTGGGGCTGATGTGGGTCAGATCTATGGGGCAGGAGCTGCTGTGGTTAAGATCTATTTGGCAGGATCTGATGTGCGACAGATTTTGGTCAGATCTATGGGGCAGGAGCTGCAGTGGAGATGATGTACGTCAGATCTATGGGGCAGGAGCTGCTGTGGGGCTGCTGTGGGTTAGATCTATGGGGCAGGAGCTGTTGTGGGTCATATCTATTGGGCAGCAGCTGCTTTACATATGATGTGTGTCAGATCTATGGGGCCGGAGCTGCAGTGGGGCTGATGGGGGTCAGATCTATGGGGCAGGAGCTACTGTGGGTCTGAAGTGGGTCAAATCAATGGGGCAGAGCTGCTCTTGGGAACATGTGGGTCAGATCTATGGGGAAGGAGCTGCTGTGGGGCTGATGTGGGTCAGATCTATGGGGCAGGAGCTACTGTGGGGCTGATGTTGGTCTGATCTATGGGGCAGGAGCTGCTGCGGGGCTGATTTGGGTCAGATCTATGGGGCAGGAGCTGCTGTGGGGCTGATGTGGGTTAGATCTATGGGGCAGGAGTTGTTGTGGGGCTGATGGGGGTCAGATCTATGGGGCAGGAGCTACTGTGGGTCAGATTTATGAGTCAGGAGCTGCTGTGTGGCTGATGTGGGTCACATCTATGGGGCAGGAGCTGCTGTGGGGCTGATGTGGGTCAGATCTATATGGCAGGAGCTGCTGTGGGGCACATGTGGGTCAGACCTATGGGGCAGGAGTTGCTGTGGGGCAGATGTTGGTCTGATCTATGGGGCCGGAGCTGCAGTTGGGCCGATGGGGGTCAGATCTATGGGGCAGGAGCCACTCTGGGGCTGATGTGGGTCAAATCAATGGGGCAGAGCTGCTCTTGGGAACATGTGGGTCAGATCTATGGGGCAGGAGCTGCTGTGGGGAACATGTGGGTCAGGTCTATGTGGCAGGAGCTGATGTGGGGCAGATGTGGGTCAGATCTATGGGTCAGCAGCTTCTGTGGGTCTGCTGTGGGTCAGATGTATGGGGCAGGAACAGATGTGGGCCTGATGTTGGTCAGATTTATGGAGCAGGAGCTGCTGTGTTGCAGATGTGGGTCAGATCTATGGTGCAGGAGCTGCTGTGGGGAAGATGTAGAGCATATCTATGGGGCAGGAGCTGCTGTGAGGCTGATGGGTGTTAGATCTATGGGGAGGAGCTGCTGTGGGGCTGATATGGGTCAGATCTATGGGGCAGGAGCTGCTGTGGGGCAGATGTAGGGCTTATCTATGGGGCAGGAGCTGCTGTGAGGCTGATGGGTGTTAGATCTATGGGGAGGAGCTGCTGTGGTGCAGATGTGGGTCAGAGGTATGGGGCAGGAGCTTCTGTGGGGCAGAAGTGGGTAAGATCTATGGGGTAGGAGATGGTGTGTGGCAGATGTGGGTCAGATCTATGGTGTAGGAGCTGCTGTGGGGCTGCTGTGGGTCAGATCTATAAGGCAGGAGCTGCTGTGGTTAAGATCTATTTGGCAGGATCTGCTGTGGGGCAGATTTGGGTCAGATCTATGGGGCAGGAGCTGCAGTGGAGATGATGTACATCAGATCTATGGGGTAGGAGCTGCTGTGGGGCTGCTGTGGGTTAGATCTATGGGGCAGGAGCTGTTGTGGGTCATATCTATTGGGCCGCAGCTGCTTTACATATGATGTGTGTCAGATCTATGGGGCCAGAGCTGCAGTGGGGCTGATGGGGGTCAGATCTCTGGGGCAGGAGCTACTGTGGGGCTGATGTGGGTCAAATCAATGGGGCAGAGCTGCTCTTGGGAACATGTGGGTCAGATCTATGGGGCAGGAGCTGCTGTGGGGCTGATGTGGGTTAGATCTATGGGGCAGGAGCTGTTGTGGGGCTGATGGGGTTCAGATGTATGGGGCAGGAGCTACTGTGGGTCAGATTTATGAGTCAGGAGCTGCTGTGTGGCTGATGTGGGTCAGATCTATGGAGCAGGAGCTGCTGTGGGGCATATGTGGGTTAGACCTATGGGGCAGAGCTGCTCTTGGGAACATGTGGGTCAGATCTATGGGGCAGGAGCTGCTGTGGGGCTGATGTGGGTCAGATCTATAGGGCAGGAGCTGCTGTGCGACAGATGTGGGTAAGATCTATGGGGCAGGAGCTGCTGTGCGACAGATGTGGGTCAGATCTATGGGGCAGGAGCTGCTGTGGGGCTGATGTGGGTCAGATCCTTGGGGCTGAAGCTGCTGTGGGTCATATCTATTGGGCAGCAGCTGCTTTACATATGATGTGTGTCAGATCTATGGGGCAGGAGCTGCTGTGGTTAAGATCTATTTGGCAGGATCTGCTGTGGGGCAGATTTGGGTGAGATCTATGGGGCAGGAGCTGCTGTGTGGCAAATGTGGGTCAGATCTATGGGGCAGGAGCTGCTGTGGGGCAGATGTAGGGCATATCTATGGGGCAGGAGCTGCTGTGAGGCTGATGGGTGTTAGATCTATGGGGAGGAGCTGCTGTGGTGCAGATGTGGGTCAGAGCTATGGGGCAGGAGCTGCTGTGGGGCTGATGTTGGTCAGATCTATGGGGCAGGAGCTGCTGTGGTTAAGATCTATTTGGCAGGATCTGCTGTGGGGCAGATTTGGGTGAGATCTATGGGGCAGGAGCTGCAGTGGAGATGATGTACATCAGATCTATGGGGCAGGAGCTGCTGTGGGGCTGCTGTGGGTCAAATCAATGGGGCAGAGCTGCTCTTGGGAACATGTGGGTCAGATCTATGGGGCAGGAGCTGCTGTGGGGCTGATGTGGGTCAGATCTATAGGGCAGGAGCTGCTGTGCGACAGATGTGGTTCAGATCTATGGGGCAGGAGCTGCTGTGGGGCTGATGTGGGTCAGGTCCTTGGGGCTGAAGCTGCTGTGGGTCATATCTATTGGGCAGCAGCTGCTTTACATATGATGTGTGTCAGATCTATGGGGCAGGAGCTGCTGTGGGCCTGAAGTGTGTTAGATCTACGGGGCAGGAGCTGTTGTGGGGCTGATGGGGGTCAGATCTATGGGGCAGGAGCTACTGTGGGGCTGATGGGGGTCAGATCTATGGGGCAGGAGCTACTGTGGGGCTGATGTTGGTCTCTTCTATGGGGCAGGAGCTGTTGTGGGGCTGATGGGGGTCAGATCTATGGGGCAGGTGCTGCTGTGCGACATATGTGTGTCAGATCTATGGGGCAGGATCTGCTGTGGGGCTGATGTGGGAAAGATCTATGGAGCAGGAGATGCTTTGGGGCAGATGTGGGTCAGATCTATGGGGCAGGAGTTGCTGTGGGGCTGATGTGGGTCAGATCCTTGGGGCTGAAGCTGCTGTGGGTCATATCTAATGGGCAGCAGCTGCTTTACATATGATGTGTGTCAGATCTATGGGGCAGGAGCTGCTCTGGGGCTGATGTTGGTCTGATCTATGGGGCAGGAGCTGCTGCGGGGCTGATGGGGGTCAGATCTATGGGGCAGGAGCTGCTGTGGGGCTGATGTGGGTCAGATCTATGGGGCAGGAGCTGTTGTGGGGCTGATGGGGGTCAGATCTATGGGGCAGGAGATGCTGTGGGTCAGATCTATGGGGCAGGAGCTGCTGTGGGGCAGATGTGGGTCAGATCTATGGGTCAGGAGCTGCTGTGGGTCAGATCTATGGTGCAGGAACAGATGTGGGCCTGATGTTGGTCAGATTTATGGAGCAGGAGCTGCTGTGTTGCAGATGTGGGTCAGATCTATGGTGCAGGAGCTGCTGTGGGGCAGATATAGGGCATATCTATGGGGCAGGAGCTGCTGTGAGGCTGATGGGTGTTAGATCTATGGGGAGGAGCTGCTGTGGGGCTGATATGGGTCAGATCTATGGGGCAGGAGCTGCTGTGGGGCAGAAGTGGGTCAGAGCTATGGGGCAGGAGCTGCTGTGTGGCAGATGTGGGTCAGAGCTATGGGGCAGGAGCTGCTGTGTGGCAGATGTAGGTCAGATCTATGGTGTAGGAGCTGCTGTGGGGCTGATGTGGGTCAGATCTATGGTGCAGGAGCTGCTGTGGTTAAGATCTATTTGGCAGGATCTGCTGTGGGGCAGATTTGGGTGAGATCTATGGGGCAGGAGCTGCAGTGCAGATGATGTACGTCAGATCTATGGGGCAGGAGCTGCTGTGGGGCTGCTGTGGGTCAAATCAATGGGGCAGAGCTGCTCTTGGGAACATGTGGGTCAGATCTATGGGGCAGGAGCTGCTGTGGGGCTGATGCGGGTCAGATCTATGGGGCAGGAGCTGCTGTGGGGAAGATGTAGAGCATATCTATGGGGCAGGAGCTGCTGTGGGGCTGATGTGGGTCAGATCTATATGGCAGGAGCTGCTGTGGGGCACATGTGGGTCAGACCTATGGGGCAGGAGTTGCTGTGGGGCAGATGTTGGTCTGATCTATGGGGCCGGAGCTGCAGTGGGGCCGATGGGGGTCAGATCTATGGGGCAGGAGCCACTCTGGGGCTGATGTGGGTCAAATCAATGGGGCAGAGCTGCTCTTGGGAACATGTGGGTCAGATCTATGGGGCAGGAGCTGCTGTGGGGAACATGTGGGTCAGGTCTATGTGGCAGGAGCTGATGTGGGGCAGATGTGGGTCAGATCTATGGGTCAGCAGCTTCTGTGGGTCTGCTGTGGGTCAGATGTATGGGGCAGGAACAGATGTGGGCCTGATGTTGGTCAGATTTATGGAGCAGGAGCTGCTGTGTTGCAGATGTGGGTCAGATCTATGGTGCAGGAGCTGCTGTGGGGAAGATGTAGAGCATATCTATGGGGCAGGAGCTGCTGTGAGGCTGATGGGTGTTAGATCTATGGGGAGGAGCTGCTGTGGGGCTGATATGGGTCAGATCTATGGGGCAGGAGCTGCTGTGGGGCAGATGTAGGGCTTATCTATGGGGCAGGAGCTGCTGTGAGGCTGATGGGTGTTAGATCTATGGGGAGGAGCTGCTGTGGTGCAGATGTGGGTCAGAGGTATGGGGCAGGAGCTTCTGTGGGGCAGAAGTGGGTAAGATCTATGGGGTAGGAGATGGTGTGTGGCAGATGTGGGTCAGATCTATGGTGTAGGAGCTGCTGTGGGGCTGCTGTGGGTCAGATCTATAAGGCAGGAGCTGCTGTGGTTAAGATCTATTTGGCAGGATCTGCTGTGGGGCAGATTTGGGTCAGATCTATGGGGCAGGAGCTGCAGTGGAGATGATGTACATCAGATCTATGGGGTAGGAGCTGCTGTGGGGCTGCTGTGGGTTAGATCTATGGGGCAGGAGCTGTTGTGGGTCATATCTATTGGGCAGCAGCTGCTTTACATATGATGTGTGTCAGATCTATGGGGCCGGAGCTGCAGTGGGGCTGATGGGGGTCAGATCTCTGGGGCAGGAGCTACTGTGGGGCTGATGTGGGTCAAATCAATGGGGCAGAGCTGCTCTTGGGAACATGTGGGTCAGATCTATGGGGCAGGAGCTGCTGTGGGGCTGATGTGGGTTAGATCTATGGGGCAGGAGCTGTTGTGGGGATGATGGGGGTCAGATCTATGGGGCAGGAGCTACTGTGGGGCTGATGTTGGTCTGATCTATGGGGCAGGATCTGCTGTGGGGCTGATGTGGGTTAGATCTATGGGGCAGGAGCTGTTGTGGGGCTGATGGGGTTCAGATGTATGGGGCAGGAGCTACTGTGGGTCAGATTTATGAGTCAGGAGCTGCTGTGTGGCTGATGTGGGTCAGATCTATGGAGCAGGAGCTGCTGTGGGGCATATGTGGGTTAGACCTATGGGGCAGAGCTGCTCTTGGGAACATGTGGGTCAGATCTATGGGGCAGGAGCTGCTGTGGGGCTGATGTGGGTCAGATCTATAGGGCAGGAGCTGCTGTGCGACAGATGTGGGTAAGATCTATGGGGCAGGAGCTGCTGTGCGACAGATGTGGGTCAGATCTATGGGGCAGGAGCTGCTGTGGGGCTGATGTGGGTCAGATCCTTGGGGCTGAAGCTGCTGTGGGTCATATCTATTGGGCAGCAGCTGCTTTACATATGATGTGTGTCAGATCTGTGGGGCAGGAGCTGCTGTGGGGCTGATGTGGGTCAGATCTATGGGGCAGGAGCTGTTGTGGGGCATATGTGGGTCAGATCTATGGGGCAGGAGCTACTGTGGGGCTGATGGGAGTCAGATCTATGGGGCAGGAGCTACTGTGGTGCTGATGGGGGTCAGATCTATGGGGCAGGAGCTACTGTGGGGCTGATGTTGGTCTCATCTATGGGGCAGGAGCTGCTGTGGTTAAGATCTATTTGGCAGGATCTGCTGTGGGGCAGATTTGGGTGAGATCTATGGGGCAGGAGCTGCTGTGTGGCAAATGTGGGTCAGATCTATGGGGCAGGAGCTGCTGTGGGGCAGATGTAGGGCATATCTATGGGGCAGGAGCTGCTGTGAGGCTGATGGGTGTTAGATCTATGGGGAGGAGCTGCTGTGGTGCAGATGTGGGTCAGAGCTATGGGGCAGGAGCTGCTGTGTGGCAGATGTGGGTCAGATCTATGGTGTAGGAGCTGCTGTGGGGCTGATGTTGGTCAGATCTATGGGGCAGGAGCTGCTGTGGTTAAGATCTATTTGGCAGGATCTGCTGTGGGGCAGATTTGGGTGAGATCTATGGGGCAGGAGCTGCAGTGGAGATGATGTACATCAGATCTATGGGGCAGGAGCTGCTGTGGGGCTGCTGTGGGTCAAATCAATGGGGCAGAGCTGCTCTTGGGAACATGTGGGTCAGATCTATGGGGCAGGAGCTGCTGTGGGGCTGATGTGGGTCAGATCTATAGGGCAGGAGCTGCTGTGCGACAGATGTGGTTCAGATCTATGGGGCAGGAGCTGCTGTGGGGCTGATGTGGGTCAGGTCCTTGGGGCTGAAGCTGCTGTGGGTCATATCTATTGGGCAGCAGCTGCTTTACATATGATGTGTGTCAGATCTATGGGGCAGGAGCTGCTGTGGGCCTGAAGTGTGTTAGATCTACGGGGCAGGAGCTGTTGTGGGGCTGATGGGGGTCAGATCTATGGGGCAGGAGCTACTGTGGGGCTGATGGGGGTCAGATCTATGGGGCAGGAGCTACTGTGGGGCTGATGTTGGTCTCTTCTATGGGGCAGGAGCTGTTGTGGGGCTGATGGGGGTCAGATCTATGGGGCAGGTGCTGCTGTGCGACATATGTGTGTCAGATCTATGGGGCAGGATCTGCTGTGGGGCTGATGTGGGAAAGATCTATGGAGCAGGAGATGCTTTGGGGCAGATGTGGGTCAGATCTATGGGGCAGGAGCTGCTGTGGGGCTGATGTGGGTCAGATCCTTGGGGCTGAAGCTGCTGTGGGTCATATCTAATGGGCAGCAGCTGCTTTACATATGATGTGTGTCAGATCTATGGGGCGGGAGCTGCTCTGGGGCTGATGTTGGTCTGATCTATGGGGCAGGAGCTGCTGCGGGGCTGATGGGGGTCAGATCTATGGGGCAGGAGCTGCTGTGGGGCTGATGTGGGTCAGATCTATGGGGCAGGAGCTGTTGTGGGGCTGATGGGGGTCAGATCTATGGGGCAGGAGATGCTGTGGGTCAGATCTATGGGGCAGGAGCTGCTGTGGGGCAGATGTGGGTCAGATCTATGGGTCAGGAGCTGCTGTGGGTCAGATCTATGGTGCAGGAACAGATGTGGGCCTGATGTTGGTCAGATTTATGGAGCAGGAGCTGCTGTGTTGCAGATGTGGGTCAGATCTATGGTGCAGGAGCTGCTGTTGGGCTGATGTGGGTCAGATCTATGTGGTAGGAGCTGCTGTGGGGCTGATGTTGGTCTGATCTATGGGGCAGGAGCTGCTGTGGGGCTGATGTTGGTCAGATCTATGGGGCAGGAGCTGCTGTGGGTCAGATCTATGGGGCAGGAACAGATGTGGGCCTGATGTTTGTCAGATTTATGGAGCAGGAGATGCTGTGTTGCAGATGTGGGTCAGATCTATGGTGCAGGAGCTGCTGTGGGGCAGATATAGGGCATATCTATGGGGCAGGAGCTGCTGTGAGGCTGATGGGTGTTAGATCTATGGGGAGGAGCTGCTGTGGGGCTGATATGGGTCAGATCTATAGGGCAGGAGCTGCTGTGGGGCAGAAGTGGGTCAGAGCTATGGGGCAGGAGCTGCTGTGTGGCAGATGTAGGTCAGATCTATGGTGTAGGAGCTGCTGTGGGGCTGATGTGGGTCAGATCTATGGTGCAGGAGCTGCTGTGGTTAAGATCTATTTGGCAGGATCTGCTGTGGGGCAGATTTGGGTGAGATCTATGGGGCAGGAGCTGCAGTGCAGATGATGTACGTCAGATCTATGGGGCAGGAGCTGCTGTGGGGCTGATGTGGGTCAAATCAATGGGGCAGAGCTGCACTTGGGAACATGTGGGTCAGATCTATGGGGCAGGAGCTGCTGTGGGGCTGATGCGGGTCAGATCTATAGGGAAGGAGCTGCTGTGCGACAGATGTGGTTCAGATCTATGGGGCAGGAGCTGCTGTGGGGCTGATGTGGGTCAGGTCCTTGGGGCTGAAGCTGCTGTGGGTCATATCTATTGGGCAGCAGCTGCTTTACATATGATGTGTGTCAGATCTACGGGGCAGGAGCAGCTGTGGGCCTGATGTGGGTTAGATCTACGGGGCAGGAGCTGTTGTGGGGCTGATGGGGGTCAGATCTATGGGGCAGGAGCTACTGTGGGGCTGATGGGGGTCAGATCTATGGGGCAGGAGCTACTGTGGGTCTGATGTGGGTCAGATCTATGGGGCAGGTGCTGCTGTGCGACATATGTGTGTCAGATCTATGGGGCAGGATCTGCTGTGGGGCTGATGTGGGAAAGATCTATGGGGCAGGAGATGCTTTGGGGCAGATGTGGGACAGATCTATGGGGCAGGAGCTGCTGTAGGGCTGATGTGGGTCAGATCCTTGGGGCTGAAGCTGCTGTGGGTCATATCTAATGGGCAGCAGCTGCTTTACATATGATGTGTGTCAGATCTATGGGGCAGGAGCTGCTGTGGGGCTGATGTTGGTCTGATCTATGGGGCAGGAGCTGCTGCGGGGATGATGGGGGTCAGATCTATGGGGCAGGAGCTGCTGTGGGGCTGATGTGGGTCAGATCTATGGGGCAGGAGCTGTTGTGGGGCTGATGGGGGTCAGATCTATGGGGCAGGAGATGCTGTGGGTCAGATCTATGGGGCAGGAGCTGTTGTGGGGCTGATGGGGTCAGATCTAAGAGGGCAGGAGCTACTGTGGGGCTGATGTTGGTCTGATCTATAAGGCAGGAGCTGCTGCGGGGCTGATTTGGGTCAGATCTATGGGGCAGGAGCTGCTCTGGGGCTGATATGGGTTAGATCTAGGGGGCAGGAGCTGTTGTGGGGCTGATGGGGGTCAGATCTATGGGTCAGGAGATGCTGTGGGTCAGATCTATGGGGCCGGAGCTGCTGTGGTGCAGATGTGGGTCAGAGCTATGGGGCAGGAGCTGCTGTGGGGCTGATGTGGGTCAGATCTATGGGTCAGCAGCTGCTGTGGGTCTGATGTGGGTCAGATCTATGGGGCAGGAGCTGCTGTGGGTCAGATCTATGGGGCAGGAACAGATGTGGGCCTGATGTTGGTCAGATTTATGGAGCAGGAGCTGCTGTGTTGCAGATGTGGGTCAGATCTATGGTGCAGGAGCTGCTGTGGGGCAGATGTAGGGCTTATCTATGGGGCAGGAGCTGCTGTGAGGCTGATGGGTGTTAGATCTATGGGGAGGAGCTGCTGTGGTGCAGATGTGGGTCAGAGCTATGGGGCCGGAGCTGCAGTGGGGCCGATGGGGGTCAGATCTATGGGGCAGGAGCTACTGTGGGGCTGATGTGGGTCAAATCAATGGGGCAGAGCTGCTCTTGGGAACATGTGGGTCAGACCTATGGGGCAGGAGCTGCTGTGCGACAGATGTGGGTCAGATCTATGGGGCAGGAGCTGCTGTGGGGCTGATGTGGGTCAAATCCTTGGGGCTGAAGCTGCTGTGGGTCATATCTATTGGGCAGCAGCTGCTTTACATATGATGTGTGTCAGATCTATGGGGCAGGAGCTGCTGTGGGGCTGATGTGGGTTAGATCAATGGGGCAGGAGCTGTTGTGGGGCTGATGGGGGTCAGATCTATGGGGCAGGAGCTACTGTGGGTCTGATGGGGGTCAGATCTATGGGGCAGGAGCTACTGTGGGGCTGATGTTGGTCTCATCTATGGGGCAGGAGCTGCTGTGCGACAGATGTGGGTCAGATCTATGGGGCAGGTGCTGCTGTGCGACATATGTGGGTCAGATCTATGGGGCAGGATCTGCTGTGGGGCTGATGTTGGTCTGATCTATGGGGCAGGAGATGCTGTGGGGCAGATGTGGGTTAGATCTATGGGGCAGGAGCTGTTGTGGGGCTGATGGGGGTCAGATCTATGGGGCAGGAGATGCTGTGTGTCAGATCTATGGGGCAGGAGCTGCTGTGGGGCAGATGTGGGTCAGATCTATGGGGCAGGAGCTGCTGTGGGGCAGATGTGGGTCAGTTCTATGGGTCAGCAGCTTCTGTGGGTCTGATGTGGGTCAGATCTATGGGGCAGGAGCTGCTGTGGGTCTGTTGTGGGTCAGATCTTTGGGGCAGGAGCTGCTGTGGGGCTGATGTGGGTCAGATCTATGGGTCAGCAGCTGCTGTGGGGCAGATGTGGGTCAGATCTATGGGTCAGCAGCTGCTGTGGGTCTGATGTGGGTCAGATCTATGGGGCAGGAGCTGCTGTGGGGCTGCTGTGGGTCATATCTATGGGGCAGGAACAGATGTGGGCCTGATGTTGGTCAGATTTATGGAGCAGGAGCTGCTGTGTGGCAAATGTGGGTCAGATCTATGGGGCAGGAGCTGCTGTGGGTCAGATCTATGGGGCAGGAACAGATGTGGGCCTGATGTTGGTCAGATTTATAGAGCAGGAGCAGCTGTGTTGCAGATGTGGGTCAGATCTATGGGGCAGGAGCTGCTGTGGGGCTGATGTGGGTTAGATCTATGGGGCAGGATCTGCTGTGGGGCTGATGTGGGAAAGATCTATGGGGCAGGAGCTACTGTGAGGCTGATGTGGGTCAGATCTATGGGGCAGGAGCTGCTGTGGGGCTGTTGTGGGTC
Organism: Coturnix japonica; assembly: GCF_054131305.1. Taxonomy (NCBI): domain Eukaryota; kingdom Metazoa; phylum Chordata; class Aves; order Galliformes; family Phasianidae; genus Coturnix; species Coturnix japonica. The sequence goes on from NC_140683.1 coordinate 1,358,647, forward strand.
AGATCTATGGGGCAGGAGCTGTTGTGGGTCATATCTATTGGGCAGCAGCTGCTTTACATATGATCTGTGTCAGATCTATGGGGCCGGAGCTGTCGTGGGGCCGATGGGGGTCAGATCTATGTGGCAGGAGCTGCTGTGGGGCAGATGTGGGTCAGATCTATGGGTCAGCAGCTGCTGTGGGTCTGCTGTGGGTCAGATCTATGGGGCAGGAACAGATGTGGGCCTGATGTTGGTCAGATTTATGGAGCAGGAGCTGCTGTGTTGCAGATGTGGGTCAGATCTATGGGGCCGGAGCTGCAGTGGGGCTGATGGGGGTCAGATCTATGGGGCAGGAGCTGCTGTGCGACAGATGTCGGTCAGATCTATGGGGCAGGAGCTGCTGTGCGACATATGTGGGTCAGATCTATGGGGCAGGATGTGCTGTGGGGCTGATGTGGGTCAGATCTATGGGGTAGGAGCTGCTGTGTTGCAGATGTGGGTCAGATCTATGGTGCAGGAGCTGCTGTGGGGCAGATGTAGGGCTTATCTATGGGGCAGGAGCTGCTGTGAGGCTGATGGATGTTAGATCTATGGGGAGGAGCTGCTGTGGTGCAGATGTGGGTCAGATCTATGGGGCAGGAGCTGCTGTGTGGCAGATGTGGGTCAGATCTATGGGGCAGGAGCTGCTGTGGGGCTGATGTGGGTTAGATCTATGGGGCAGGATCTGCTGTGGGGCTGATGTGGGAAAGATCTATGGGGCAGGAGCTACTGTGAGGCTGATGTGGGTCAGATCTATGGGGCAGGAGCTGCTGTGGGGCTGTTGTGGGTCAGATCCTTGGGGCTGAAGCTGCTGTGGGTCATATCTATTGGGCAGCAGCTGCTTTACATATGATGTGTGTCAGATCTATGGGGCAGGAGCTGCTTTGGGGCTGATGGGGTCAGATCTTTGGGGCAGGAGCTACTGTGGGGCTGATGTTGGTCTGATCTATGGGGCAGGAGCTGCTGTGGGGCAGATGTGGGTCAGAGCTATGGGGCAGGAGCTGCTGTGGGGCAGATGTAGGGCTTATCTATGGGGCAGGAGCTGCTGTGGGGCTGATGTGGGTTAGATCTATGGGCAGGAGCTACTGTGGGGCTGATGTGGGTCTGATCTATGGGGCAGGAGCTGCTGTGCGACAGATGTGGGTCAGATCTATGGGGCAGGTGCTGCTGTGCGACATATGTGGGTCAGATCTATGGGGCAGGATCTGCTGTGGGGCTGATGTGGGAAAGATCTATGGGGCAGGAGATGCATTGGGGCAGATGTGGGTCAGATCTATGGGGCAGGAGTTGCTGTGGGGCTGATGTGTGTCAGATCCTTGGGGCTGAAGCTGCTGTGGGTCATATCTATTGGGCAGCAGCTGCTTTACATATGATGTGTGTCAGATCTATGGGGCAGGAGCTGCTGTGGGGCTGATGTGGGTCAGATCTATGGGGCAGGAACAGATGTGGGCCTGATGTTGGTCATATTTATGGAGCAGGAGCTGCTGTGTTGCAGATGTGGGTAAGATCTATGGTGCAGAAGCTTCTGTGGGGCAGATGTGGGTCAGATCTATGGTGTAGGAGCTGCTGTGGGGCTGATGTGGGTCAGATCTATGGGGCAGGAGCTGCTGTGGTTAAGATCTATTTGGCAGGATCTGCTGTGGGGAATATTTGGGTCAGATCTATGGGGCAGGAGCTGCTGTGGGGCAGATGGGTGTTAGATCTATGGGGAGGAGCTGCTGTGGGGCTGATGTGGGTCAGAGCTATGGGGCCGGAGCTGCAGTGGGGCCGATGGGGGTCAGATCTATGGGGCAGGAGCTACTGTGGGGCTGATGTGGGTCAAATCAATGGGGCAGAGCTGCTCTTGGGAACATGTGGGTCAGATCTATGGGGCAGGAGCTGCTGTGGGGCTGATGTGGGTCAGATCTATAGGGCTGGAGCTGCTGTGCGACAGATGTGGGTCAGATCTATGGGGCAGGAGCTGCTGTGGGGCTGATGTGGGTCAGATCCTTGGGGCTGAAGCTGCTGTGGGTCATATCTATTGGGCAGCAGCTGCTTTACATATGATGTGTGTCAGATCTATGGGGCAGGAGCTGCTGTGGGGCTGATGTGGGTTAGATCAATTGGGCAGGAGCTGTTGTGGGGCTGATGGGGGTCAGATCTATGGGGCAGTAGCTACTGTGGGTCTGATGGGGGTCAGATCTATGGGGCAGGAGCTACTGTGGGGCTGATGTTGGTCTCATCTATGGGGCAGGAGATGCTTTGGGGCAGATGTGTGTATGATCTATGGGGCAGGAGCTGCTGTGGGGCAGATGTGGGTCAGATCTATTGGGCAGGAGATGTTGTGGGGCTGATGGGGTCAGATCTATGGGGCAGGAGCTACTGTGGGGTTGATGTTGGTGTGATCTATGGGGCAGGAGCTGCTGTGGGGCAGATGTGGGTTAGATCTATGGGGCAGGAGCTGTTGTGGGGCTGATGGGGGTCAGATCTATGGGGCAGGAGATGCTGTGTGTCAGATCTATGGGGCAGGAGCTGCTGTGGGGAACATGTGGGTCAGGTCTATGGGGCAGGAGCTGCTGTGGGGCAGATGTGGGTCAGTTCTATGGGTCAGCAGCTTCTGTGGGTCTGATGTGTGTCAGATCTATGGGGCAGGAGCTGCTGTGGGTCTGTTGTGGGTCAGATCTATGGGGCAGGAGCTGCTGTGGGGCTGATGTGGGTCAGATCTATGGGACAGCAGCTGCTGTGGGGCAGATGTGGGTCAGATCTATGGGTCAGCAGCTGCTGTGGGTCTGATGTGGGTCAGATATATGGGGCAGGAGCTGCTGTGGGGCTGCTGTGGGTCATATCTATGGGGCAGGAACAGATGTGGGCCTGATGTTGGTCAGATTTATGGAGCAGGAGCTGCTGTGTTGCAGATGTGGGTCAGATCTATGGTGCAGCAGCTGCTGTGGGGCAGATGTAGGGCATATCTATGGGGCAGGAGCTGCTGTGAGGTTGATGAGTGTTTGATCTATGGGGAGGAGCTGCTGTGGTGCAGATGTGGGTCAGAGCTATGGGGCAGGAGCTGCTGTGGTGCAGAAGTGGTTAAGATCTATGGGGTAGGAGATGGTGTGTGGCAGATGTGGGTCAGATCTATGGTGTAGGAGCTGCTGTGGGGCTGATGTGGGTCAGATCTATGGGGCAGGATCTGCTGTGGTTAAGATCTATTTGGCAGGATCTACTGTGGGGAATATTTGGGTCAGATCTATGGGGCAGGAGCTGCTGTGTGGCAAATGTGGGTCAGATCGTTAGGGCAGGAGCTGCTGTGGGTCAGATCTATGGGGCAGGAACAGATGTGGGCCTGATGTTGGTCAGATTTATGGAGCAGGAGCTGCTGTGTTGCAGATGTGGGTCAGATCTATGGTGCAGGAGCTGCTGTTGGGCAGATGTAGGGCATATCTATGGGGCAGGAGCTGCTGTGAGGCTGATGGGTGTTAGATCTATGGAGAGGAGCTGCTGTGGTGCAGATGTGGGTCAGAGCTATGGGGCAGGAGCTGCTGTGGGGCTGATGTGGGTCAGATCTATGGGGCAGGAGATGCTTTGGGGCAGATTTTAGTCAGATCTATGGGGCAGGAGTTGCTGTGGGTCTGATGTGGGTCAGATCTATGGGGCTGAAGCTGCTGTGGGGCTGATGTGGGTCAGATCTATGGGGCAGGAGCTGCTGTGGGTCAGATTTGGGTCAGATCTATGGGGCAGGAGCTGCTGTGGTTTAGATTTATGAGTCAGGAGCTGCTGTGTGGCTGATGTGGGTCAGATCTATGGGGCAGGAGCTGCTGTGTGGCTGATGTGGGTCAGATCTATGGGCAGGTGCTGATGTAGGGAAGATTTGGGTCTGATCTATGGGATAGGAACTGCTGTGGTTCAGATCTATGGGGCAGGAGCAGCTGTGGGGCACATGTGGGTCAGATCTATGGGTTAGGTGCTGCTTTGGGGAAAATGTGGGTCAGATCTATGGGGCAGGAGCTGCTGTGGGTCAGATTTATGAGTCAGGAGCTGCTGTGTGGCTGATGAGGGTCAGATGTATGGGGCAGGAGCTGCTGTGGGGCATATGTGGGTCAGATCTATATGGCAGGAGCTGCTGTGGGGCACATGTGGGTCAGACCTATGGGGCAGAAGCTGCAGAGGGGATGATGTAGGTCAGATCTATGGGGCAGGAGTTGCTGTGGGGCAGATGAGGGACATATCTATGGTGCAAAATCTGCTGTTGGACTGATGTGGGTCAGATCTATGAGTTTGGAGCTGCTGTGGGGCACATGTGGGTCAGATCTATGGGCCAGGAGCTGCTGCGGGGCTGATTTGGGTCAGATCTATGGGGCAGGAGCTGCTGTGGGTCTTATGTGGGTCAGATCTATGGGGCAGGAGCTGCTGTGGGTCAGATCTATGGGGCAGGAACAGATGTGGGCCTGATGTTGGTCAGATTTATGGAGCAGGAGCTGCTGTGTTGCAGATGTGGGTCAGATCTATGGTGCAGGAGCTGCTGTGGGGCTGATGTAGGGCATATATATGGGGCAGGAGCTGCTGTGAGGCTGATGGGTGTTAGATCTATTGGGAGGAGCTGCTGTGGTGCAGATGTGGGTCAGAGCTATGGGGCAGGAGCTGCTGTGGGGCAGAAGTGGGTAAGATCTATGGGGTAGGAGATGGTGTGTGGCAGATGTGGGTCAGATCTATGGGGTAGAAGCTGCTGTGGGGCTGATGGGGGTCATATCTATGAGGCAGGAGCTGCTGTGGGGCTGATGTGGGTCAGATCTATGGGGCAGGAACAGATGTGGGGCTGACGTGGGTCAGATCTATGGGCCAGGAGCTGCTGTGGGGCAGATTTGGGTCAGATCTATGGGGCAGGAGCTGCTGTGGGGCTGATGTGGGTCAGATCTATGGTGCAGGAGCTGCTGTGGGGCTTATGTGGGTCAGATCTATAGGGCAGGAGATGCTGTGAGGCTGATGGGTGTTAGATCTATGGGGAGGAGCTGCTGTGGTGCAGATGTGGGTCAGAGCTATAGGGCAGGAGCTGCTGTGGGGCAGAAGTGGGTAAGATCTATGGGGTAGGAGATGTTGTGTGGCAGATGTGGGTCAGATCTATGGTGTAAGAGCTGCTGTGGGGCTGATGTGGTCGAGATCTATGGTGTAGGAGCTGCTGTGAAGCTGATGTGGGTCAGATCTATGGGCAGGTGCTGATGTAGGGAAGATTTGGGTCTGATCTATGGGTTAGGAACTGCTGTGGTTCAGATCTATGGGGCAGGAGCAGCTGTGGGGCACATGTGGGTCAGATCTATGGGTTAGGTGCTGCTTTGGGGAAAATGTGGGTCAGATCTATGGGGCAGGAGCTGCTGTGGGTCAGATTTGGGTCAGATCTATGGGGCAGGAGCTGCTGTTGGTCAGATTTATGAGTCAGGAGCTGCTGTGTGGCTGATGTGGGTCAGATCTATGGGGCAGGAGCTGCTGTGGGGCATATGTGGGTCAGATATATGGGGCAGGTGCTGCTGTGCGACATATGTGGGACTGATCTATGGGGCAGGATCTGCTGTGGGGCTGATGTGGGAAAGATCTATGGGGCAGGAGATGCTTTGGGGCAGATGTGGGTCAGATCTATGGGGCAGTAGTTGCTGTGGGGCTGATGTGGGTCAGATCCTTGGGGCTGAAGCTGCTGTGGGTCATATCTATTGGGCAGCAGCTGCTTTACATATGATGTGTGTCAGATCTATGGGGCAGGAGATACTGTGGGGCTGATGTTGGTCAGATCTATGGGGCAGGAGCTGCTGCGGGGCTGATTTGGGTCAGATCTATGGGGCAGGAGCTGCTGTGGGGCTGATGTGGGTTAGATCTATGGGGCAAGAGCTGTTGTGGGGCTGATGGGGGTCAGATCTATGGGGAAGGAGCTACTGTGGGGCTGATGGGGTTCAGGTCTATGCGGCAGGAGCTACTGTGGGGTTGATGTTGGTCTGATCTATGGGGCAGGAGCTGCTGTGCGACAGATGTGGGTCAGATCTATGGGGCAGGTGCTGCTGTGCGACATATGTGGGTCAGATCTATGGGGCAGGATCTGCTGTGGGGCTGATGTGGGAAAGATCTATGGGGCAGGAGCTGTTGTGGGGCTGATGGGGGTCAGATCTATGGGCCAGGAGCTGCTGCGGGGCTGATTTGTGTCAGATCTATGGGTCAGCAGCTGCTGTGGGGCACATGTGGGTCAGACCTATGGGGCAGAAGCTGCAGAGGGGATGATGTGTGTCAGATCTATGGGGCAGGAGTTGCTGTGGGGCAGATGAGGGACATATCTATGGTGCAAAATCTGCTGTTGGACTGATGTGGGTCAGATCTATGAGTTTGGAGCTGCTGTGGAACACATGTGGGTCAGATCTATGGGCCAGGAGCTGCTGCGGGGCTGATTTGGGTCAGATCTATGGGGCAGGAGCAGCTGTGGGGCACATGTGGGTCAGATCTATGGGTTAGGTGCTGCTTTGGGGAAAATGTGGGTCAGATCTATGGGGCAGGAGCTGCTGTGGGTCAGATTTGGGTCAGATCTATGGGGCAGGAGCTGCTGTGGGTCAGATTTATGAGTCAGGAGCTGCTGTGTGGCTGATGTGGGTCAGATCTATGGGGCAGGAGCTGCTGTGGGGCATATGTTGGTCAGATCTATGGGGCAGGTGCTGCTGTGCGACATATGTGGGTCAGATCTATGGGGCAGGATCTGCTGTGGGGCTGATGTGGGAAAGATCTATGGGGCAGGAGATGCTTTGGGGCAGATGTGGGTCAGATCTATGGGGCAGTAGTTGCTGTGGGGCTGATGTGGGTCAGATCCTTGTGGCTGAAGCTGCTGTGGGTCATATCTATTGGGCAGCAGCTGCTTTACATATGATGTGTGTCAGATCTATGGGGCAGGAGATACTGTGGGGCTGATGTTGGTCAGATCTATGGAGCAGGAGCTGCTGCGGGGCTGATGGGGGTCAGATCTATGGGGCAGGAGCTGCTGTGGGGCTGATGTGGGTTAGATCTATGAGGCAAGAGCTGTTGTGGGGCTGATGGGGGTCAGATCTATGGGGAAGGAGCTACTGTGGGGCTGATGGGGTTCAGGTCTATGGGGCAGGAGCTACTGTGGGGTTGATGTTGGTCTGATCTATGGGGCAGGAGCTGCTGTGCGACAGATGTGGGTCAGATCTATGGGGCAGGTGCTGCTGTGCGACATATGTGGGTCAGATCTATGGGGCAGGATCTGCTGTGGGGCTGATGTGGGAAAGATCTATGGGGCAGGAGCTGTTGTGGGGCTGATGGGGGTCAGATCTATGGGGCAGGAGCTACTGTGGGGCACATGTGGGTCAGACCTATGAGGCAGAAGTTGCAGAGGGGATGATGTAGGTCAGATCTATGGGGCAGGAGTTGTTGTGGGGCAGATGAGGGACATATCTATGGTGCAAAATCTGCTGTTGGACTGATGTGGGTTAGATCTATGGGGCAGGAGCTGTTGTGGGGCTGATGGGGGTCAGATCTATGGGCCAGGAGCTGCTGCGAAGCTGATTTGTGTCAGATCTATGGGTCAGCAGCTGCTGTGGGGCAGATGAGGGACATATCTATGGTGCAAAATCTGCTGTTGGACTGATGTGGGTCAGATCTATGAGTTTGGAGCTGCTGTGGGGCACATATGGGTCAGATCTATGGGCCAGGAGATCTATGGGTCAGATCTATGGGGCAGGATCTGCTGCGGGGCTGATTTGGGTCAGATCTATGAGGCAGGAGCTGCTGTGGGGCTGATGTGGGTCAGATCTATGGGGCAGGATCTGCTGTGGGTCAGATCTATGGGGCAGGAACAGATGTGGGCCTGATGTTGGTCAGATTTTTGGAGCAGGAGCTGCTGTGTTGCAGATGTGGGTCAGATCTATGGTGCAGGAGCTGCCGTGGGGCAGATATAGGGCATATCTATGGGGCAGGAGCTGCTGTGAGGCTGATGGTTGTTAGATCTATGGGGAGGAGCTGCTGTGGTGCAGATGTGGGTCAGAGCTATGGGGCAGGAGCTGCTGTGGGGCAGAAGTGGTTAAGATCTATGGGGTAGGAGATGGTGTGTGGCAGATGTGGGTCAGATCTATGGTGTAGGAGCTGCTGTGGGGCTGATGTGGGTCAGATCTATGGGGCAGGAGCTGCTGTGGTTAAGATCAATTTGGCAGTATCTGCTGTGGGGCAGATTTGGGTCAGATCTATGGGGCAGGAGCTGCTGTGTGGCAAATGTGGGTCAGATCTATGGGGCAGGAGCTGCTGTGGGGCAGATCTATGGGGCAGGAACAGATGTGGGCCTGATGTTGGTCAGATTTATGGAGCAGGAGCTGCTGTGTTGCAGATGTGGGTCAGATCTATGGGGAGGAGCTGCTGTGGTGCAGATGTGGGTCAGAGCTATGGGGCAGGAGCTGCTGTGTGGCAGATGTGGGTAAGATCTATGGTGTAGGAGCTGCTGTGGGGCTGATGTGGGTCAGATCTATGGGGCAGGAGCTGCTGTGGTTAAGATCTATTTGGCAGGATCTGCTGTGGGGCAGATTTGGGTCAGATCTATGGGGCAGGAGCTGCAGTGGAGATGATGTACGTCAGATCTATGGGGCAGCAGCTGCTGTGGGGCTGCTGTGGGTTAGATCTATGGGGCAGGAGTTGTTGTTGGTCATATCTATTGGGCAGCAGCTGCTTTACATATGATGTGTGTCAGATCTATGGGGCCGGAGCTGCAGTGGGGCTGATGGGGGTCAGATCTATGGGGCAGGAGCTACTGTGGGGCTGATGTGGGTCAAATCAATGGGGCAGAGCTGCTCATGGGAACATGTGGGTCAGATCTATGGGGCAGGAGCTGCTGTGGGGCTGATGTGGGTCAGATCCTTGGGGCTAAAGCTGCTGTGGGTCATATCTACTGGGCAGCAGCTGCTTTACATATGATGTGTGTCAGATCTATGGGGCAGGAGATGCTGTGGGGCTGATGTGGGTTAGATCTATGGGGCAGGAGCTGTTGTGGGGCTGATGGGGGTCAGATCCTTAGGGCAGGAGCTACTGTGGAGCTGATGTTGGTCTGATCTATGGGGCAGGAGCTGCTGCGGGGCTGATTTGGGTCAGATCTATGGGGCAGGTGCTGCTGTGCGACATATGTGGGTCAGATCTATGGGGCAGGATCTGCTGTGGGGCTGATGTGAGAAAGATCTATGGGGCAGGAGATGCTGTGGGTCAGATCTATGGGGCAGGAGCTTCTGTGGGGAACATGTGGGTCAGGTCTATGGGGCAGGAGCTGCTGTGGGGCAGATGTGGGTCAGATCTATGTGTCAGCAGCTGCTGTGTGTCTAATGTGGGTCAGATCTATGGGGCAGGATCTGCTGTGGGGCTGATGTGGGTCAGATCTATGGGGCAGGAGCTGCTGTGGGTCAGATTTATGAGTCAGGAGCTGCTGTGGGGCTGATGTGGGTCAGATCTATATGGCAGGAGCTGCTGTGGGGCACATGTGCGTCAGACCTATGGGGCAGAAGCTGCAGAGGGGATGATGTAGGTCAGATCTATGGGGCAGGGGTTGCTGTGGGGCAGATGAGGGACATATCTATGGTGCAAAATCTGCTGTTGGACTGATGTGGGTCAGATCTATGAGTTTGGAGCTGCTGTGGGGCACATGTGGGTCAGATCTATTGGCCAGGAGCTGCTGTGGGGCAGATGTGGGTCAGATCTATGGGGCAGGAGCTGCTGTGGGGCTGATGTGGGTCAGATCTATGGGGCAGGAGCTGCTGTGGGTCTGATGTGGGTCAGATCTATGGGGCAGGAGCTGCTGTGGGGCTGATGTGGGTCAGAGCTATGGGGCAGGAGCTGCTGTGGGGCAGAAGTGGGTAAGATCTATGGGGCAGGAGCTGCTGTGGGTCAGATCTATGAGGCAGGAACAGATGTGGGCCTGATGTTGGTCAGATTTATGGAGGTGGATCTGCTGTGTTGCAGATGTGGGTCAGATCTACGGGGCAGGAGCTGCTGTGGGGCTGATGTGGGTCAGATCTATGGGGCAGCAGCTGCTGTGGGTCTGATGTGGGTCAGATCTATGGGGCAGGAACTGCTGTGGGGCTGATGTGGGTCAGATCTATGGGGCAGGAGCTGCTGTGGGGCTGATGTGGGTCAGATCTATAGGGCAGGAGCTGCTGTGCGACAGATGTGGGTCAGATTTATGGGGCAGGAGCTGCTGTGGGGCTGATGTGGGTCAGATCTATGGCGCAGGAGCTGCTGTGGGGCTGATGTGGGTCAGATCTATGGGGAGGAGATGCTGTGGGGCTGATGTGGGTCAGATCTATGGGGCAGGAACTGCTGTGGGGCTGATGTGAGTCAGATCTATGGTGCAGGAGCTGCTGTGGGGCTGATGTGGGTCAGATCTATGGGGCAGGAGCTGCTGTGCGACAGATGTGGGTCAGATTTATGGGGCAGAAGCTGCTGTGGGGCTGATGTGGGTCAGATCTATGGGGCAGGAGCTGCTGTGGGGCTGATGTGGGTCAGATCTATGGGGAGGAGATGCTGTGGGGCTGATGTGGGTCAGATCTATGGGGCAGGAGCTGCTGGGGGAACATGTGGGTCAGGTCTATGGGGCAGGAGCTGCTGTGGGGCAGATGTGGGTCAGATCTATGGGTCAGCAGCTGCTGTGGGTCTGATATGGGTCAGATCTATGGGGCAGGAGCTGCTGTGGGGCTGATGTGGGTCAGATCTATGGGGCAGGAGCTGCTGTGGGGAACATGTGGGTCAGGTCTATGGGGCAGGAGCTACTGTGGGGCAGATGTGGGTCAGAGCTATGGGGCAGGAGTTGCTGTGGGGCAGATGTGGGTTAGATCTATGGGGTAGGAGATGGTGTGTAGCAGATGTGGGTCAGATCTATTGTGCAGGAGCTGCTGTGGGGCTGATGTGGGTCAGATCTATGGGGCAGGAGCTGCTGTGGTTAAGATCTATTTGGCAGGATCTGCTGTGGGGCAGATTTGGGTCAGATCTATGGGGCAGGAGCTGCTGTGGGGCTGCTGTGGGTCAGATCTATGGGTCAGCAGCTGCTGTGGGTCTGATGTGGGTCAGATCTATGGGGCAGGAGCTGCTGTGGGGAACATGTGGGTCAGGTCTATGGGGCATGAGCTACTGTGGGGCAGATGTGGGTCAGATCTATGGGTCAGCAGCTGCTGTGGGTCTGATGTGGGTCAGATCTATGGGGCAGGAGCTGCTGTGGGTCTGATGTGGGTCAGATCTATGGGGCAGGAGCTGCTGTGGGTCAGATCTATGGGGCAGGAACAGATGTGGGCCTGATGTTGGTCAGATTTATGGAGCAGGAGCTTCTGTGTTGCAGATGTGGGTCAGATCTATGGTGCAGGAGCTGCTGTGGGGCAGATATAGGGCATATCTATGGGGCAGGAGCTGCTGTGAAGCTGATGGGTGTTAGATCTATGGGGAGGAGCTGCTGTGGTGCAGATGTGGGTCAGAGCTTTGGGGCAGGAGATGCTGTGGGGCAGAAGTGGGTAAGATCTATGGGGTAAGAGATGGTGTGTGGCAGATGTGGGTCAGATCTATGGTGTAGGAGCTGCTGTGGGGCTGATGTGGGTCAGATATATGGGGCAGGAGCTGCTGTGGGGCAGATGTGGGTCAGATCTATGGGTCAGCAGCTGCTGTGGGGAACACGTGGGTCATATCTATTGGGCAGCAGCTGCTTTACATATGATGTGTGTCAGATCTATGGGGCAGGAGCTGCTGTGGGGAACATGTGGGTCATATCTATGGGGCAGGAGATGCTGTGGGGCTGATGTGGGTCAGATCTATGGGGCAGGAGATGCTGTGGGGCTGATATGGGTCAGATCTATGGGGCAGGAGCTGCTGTGGGGAACATGTGGGTCAGGTCTATGGGGCAGGAGCTGCTGTGGGGCAGATGTGGGTCAGATCTATGGGTCAGCAGCTGCTGTGGGCCTGATGTGGGTCAGATCTATAGGGCAGGAGCTGCTGTGGGGCTGATGTGGGTCAGATCTATGGGGCAGGAGCTGCTCTTGGGCTGATGTGGGTCAGATCTATAGGGCAGGAGCTGCTGTGCGACAGATGTGGGTTAGATCTATGGGGCAGGAGCTGCTGTGGGGCTGATGTGGGTCAGATCTATAGGGCAGGATCTGCTGTGCGACAGATGTGGGTCAGATCTATGGGGCAGGAGCTGCTGTAGGGCTGATGTGGGTCAGATCTACGAGGCAGGAGCTGCTGTGGGTCTGATGTGGGTCAGATCTATGGGGCACGAGCTGCTGTGGGGCTGATATGGGTCAGATCTATGGGGCAGGAGCTGCTGTGGGGCTGATGTGGGTCAGATCTATGGGGCGGGAGATGCTGTGGGGCTGATGTGGGTCAGATCTATGGGGCAGGAGATGCTGTGGGTCAGATCTATGGGGCAGGAGCTGCTGTGGGGAACATGTGGGTCAGGCCTATGGTGCAGGAGCTGCTGTGGGGCAGATGTGGGTCAGATCTATGGGTCAGCAGCTGCTGAGGGTCTGATGTGGGACAGATCTATGGGGCAGGAGCTGCTGTGGGGAACATGTGGGTCAGGTCTATGGGGCAGGAGCTGCTGTGGGTCAGATCTATTGGGCAGGAATAGATGTGGGCCTGATGTTGGTCAGATTTATGGAGCAGGAGCTGCTGTGTTGCAGATGTGGGTCAGATCTATGGTGTAGGTGCTGCTGTGGGGCTGATGTGGGTCAGATCTATGGGGCAGGAGCTGCTGTGGTTAAGATCTATTTGGCAGGATCTGCTGTGGGGCAGATTTGGGTCAGATCTATGGGGCAGGAGCTGCTGTGGGGCTGCTGTGGGTCAGATCTATTGGGTCAGCAGCTGCTGTGGGTCTGATGTGGGTCAGATCTATGGGGCAGGAGCTGCTGTGGGGCAGATGTAGGGCATATCTATGGGGCAGGAGCTGCTGTGAGGCTGATGGGTGTTAGATCTATGGGGAGGAGCTGCTGTGGTGCAGATGTGGGTCAGAGCTATGGGGCAGGAGCTGCTGTGGGGCAGATGTGGGTCAGATCTTTGGTGTAGGAGCTGCTGTGGGGCTGATGTGGGTCAGATCTATGGGGCAGGAGCTGCTGTGGTTAAGATCTATTTGGCAGGATCTGCTGTGGGGCAGATTTGGGTCAGATCTATGGGGCAGGAGCTGCAGTGGAGATGATGTACGTCAGATGTATGGGGCAGGAGCTGCTGTGGGGCTGCTGTGGGTCAGATCTATGGGGCAGGAGCTGCTGTGGGGCAGAAGTGGGTAAGATCTATGGGGTAGGAGATGGTGTGTGGCAGATGTGGGTCAGTTCTATGGTGTAGGAGCTGCTGTGGGGCTGATGTGGGTCAGATCTATGGGGCAGGAGCTGCTGTGGTTAAGATCTATTTGGCAGGATCTGCTGTGGGGCAGATTTGGGTCAGATCTATGGGGCAGGAGCTGCAGTGGAGATGATGTACGTCAGATCTATGGGGCAGGAGCTGTTGTGGGGCTGATGGGGGTCAGATCTATGGGGCAGGATCTACTGTGGGGCTGATGTTGGTCTGATCTATGGGGCAGGAGCTGCTGCGGGGCTGATTTGGGTCAGATCTATGGAGCAGGAGCTGCTGTGGGGCTGATGTGGGTAAGATCTATGGGGCAGGAGCTTTTGTGGGTCATATCTATTGGGCAGCAGCTGCTTTACATATGATGTGTGTCAGATATATGGGGCCGGAGCTGCAGTGGGGCTGATGGGGGTCAGATCTATGGGGCGGGAGCTACTGTGGGGCTGATGTGGGTCAAATCAATGGGGCAGAGCTGCTCTTGGGAACATGTGGGTAAGATCTATAGGGCAGGAGCTGCTGTGCGATAGATGTGGGTCAGATCTATGGGGCAGGAGCTGCTGTGGGGCTGATGTGGGTCAGATCCCTGGGGCTGAAGCTGCAGTTGGTCATATCTATTGGGCAGCAGCTGCTTTACATATGATGTGTGTCAGATCTATGGGGCAGGAACTGCTGTGGGGCTGATGTGGGTTAGATCTATGGGGCAGGAGCTGTTGTGGGGCTGATGGGGGTCAGATCTATGGGGCAGGAGCTGTTGTGGGGCTGATGTGGGTCAGATCTATGGGGCAGGACCTACTGTGGGGCTGATGTTGGTCTGATCTATGGGGCAGGAGCTGCTGTGCGACAGATGTGGGTCAGATCTATGGGGCAGGAGCTGCTGTGGGGCTGATGTGGGTTAGATCTATGGGGCAGGAGCTGCTGTGGGGAACATGTGGGTCAGATCTATGGGGCAGGAGCTGCTGTGGTTAAGATCTATTTGGCAGGATCTGCTGTGGGGCAGATTTGGGTCAGATCTATGGGGCAGGAGCTGCTGTGTGGCAAATGTGGGTCAGATCTATGGGGCAGGAGCTGCTGTGTGTCAGATCTATGGGGCAGGAACAGATGTGGGCCTGATGTTGGTCAGATTTATGGAGCAGGAGCTGCTGTGTTGCAGATGTGGGTCAGATCTATGGTGCAGGAGCTGCTGTGGGGCAGATATAGGGCTTATCTATGGGGCAGGAGCTGCTGTGAGGCTGATGGGTGTTAGATCTATGGGGAGGAGCTGCTGTGGGGCTGATGTGGGTCAGATCTATGGGGCAGGAGCTGCTGTGGGGCAGAAGTGGGTAAGATCTATGGGGTAGGAGATGGTGTGTGGCAGATGTGGGTCAGTTCTATGGTGTAGGAGCTGCTGTGGGGCTGATGTGGGTCAGATCTATGGGGCAGGACCTGCCGTGGTTAAGATCTATTTGGCAGGATCTGCTGTGGGGCAGATTTGTGTCAGATCTATGGGGCAGCAGCTGCTGTGGGGCTGATGTGGGTCAGATCTATGGGGCAGGAGCTGCTGTGGGTCAGATCTATGAGGCAGGATCTGCTGTGGGGCAGATTTGGGTCAGATCTATGGGGCAGGAGCTACTGTGGGGCTGATGTGGGTCAGATCTATGGGGCAGGAACAGATGTGGGCCTGATGTTGGTCAGATTTATGGAGCAGGAGCTGCTGTGTGGCAGATGTGGGTCAGATCTATGGTGCAGGAGCTGCTGTGCGAAAGATGTGTGTCAGATCAATGGGGCAGGAGCTACTGTGGGGCTGATGGGGGTCAGATCTATGGGGCAGTATCTACTGTGGGGCTGATGTTGGTCTGATCTATGGGGCAGGAGCTGCTGTGCGACAGATGTGGGTCAGATCTATGGGGCAGGTGCTGCTCTGCGACATATGTGGGTCAGATCTATGGGGCAGGATCTGCTGTGGTGCTGATGTGGGAAAGATCTATGGGGCAGGAGATGCTTTGGGGCACATGTGGGTCAGATCTATGGGGCAGGAGCTGCTGTGGGGCTGATGTGGGTCAGATCCTTGGGGCTGAAGCTGCTGTGGGTCATATCTATTGGGCAGCAGCTGCTTTACATATGATGTGTGTCAGATCTATGGGGCAGGAACTGCTGTGGGGCTGATGTGGGTTAGATCTATGGGGCAGGAGCTGTTGTGGGGCTGATAGGGGTCAGATCTATGGGGCAGGACCTACTGTGGGGCTGATGTTGGTCTGATCTATGGGGCAGGAGCTGCTGTGCGACAGATGTGGGTCAGATCTATGGGGCAGGAGCTGCTGTGGGGCTGATGTGGGTTAGATCTATGGGGCAGGAGCTGCTGTGGGGCTGACGTGGGTCAGATCTATGGGGCAGGAGCTGCTGTGGTTAAGATCTATTTGGCAGGATCTGCTGTGGGGCAGATGTGGGTCAGATCTATGAGGCAGGAGCTGCTGTGTGGCAAATGTGGGTCAGATCTATGGGGCAGGAGCTGCTGTGGGTCAGATCTATGGGGCAGGAACAGATGTGGGCCTGATGTTGGTCAGATTTATGGAGCAGGAGCTGCTGTGTTGCAGATGTGGGTCAGATCTATGGTGCAGGAGCTGCTGTGGGGCAGATGTAGGGCATATCTATGAAGCAGGAGCTGCTGTGAGGCTCATGGGTGTTAGATCTATGGTGAGGAGCTGCTGTGGTGCAGATATGGGTCTGATCTATGGGGCAGGAGCTGCTGTGGGGCAGAAGTGGGTAAGATCTATGGGGTAGGAGATGGTGTGTGGCAGATGTGGGTCAGTTCTATGGTGTAGGAGCTGCTGTGGGGCTGATGTGGGTCAGATCTATGGGGCAGGAGCTGCCGTGGTTAAGATCTATTTGGCAGGATCTGCTGTGGGGCAGATTTGGGTCAGATCTATGGGGCAGGAGCTGCTGTGGGGCTGATGTGGGTCAGATCTATGGGGCAGGAGCTGCTGTGGGTCAGATCTATGGGGCAGGATCTGCTGTGGGGCAGATGTGGGTTAGATCTATGGGGCAGGAGCTGCTGTGGGGCTCATGGGGGTCAGATCTATGGGGCAGGAGCTACTGTGGGGCTGATGTTGGTCTGATCTATGGGGCAGGAGCTGCTGCGGGGCTGATTTGGGTCAGATCTATGGGGCAGGAGATGCTTTGGGGCAGATGTGGGTCAGATCTATGGGGCAGGAGTTGCTGTGGGGCTGATGTGGGTCAGATCCTTGGGGCTGAAGCTGCTGTGGGTCATATCTATTGGGCAGCAGCTGCTTTACATATGATGTGTGTCAGATCTATGGGGCAGGAGCTGCTGTGGGGCTGATTTGGGTCAGATCTATGGAGCAGGAGCTGCTGTGGGGTTGATGTGGGTTAGATCTATGGTGCAGGAGCTGTTGTGGGGCAGATGGGGGTCAGATCTATGGGGCAGGAGCTACTGTGGGGCTGATGGGGTTCAGATCTATGGGGCAGGAGCTACTGTGGGGCTGATGGGGGTCAAATCAATGGGGCAGAGCTGCTCTTGGGAACATGTGGGTCAGATCTATGGGGCAGGAGCTGCTGTGGGGCTGATGTGTGTCAGATCTGTAGGGCAGGAGCTGTTGTGGGGCTGATGGGGGTCAGATCTATAGGGCAGGAGCTGCTGTGGGTCAGATTTGGGTCAGATCTATGGGGCAGGAGCTGATGTGGGGCATATGTGGGTCAGATCTATATGGCAGGAGCTGCTGTGGGGCACATGTGGGTCAGACCTATGGGGCAGAAGCTGCAGAGGGGATGATGTAGGTCAGATCTATGGGGCAGGAGTTGCTGTGGGGCAGATGAGGGACATATCTATGGTGCAAGATCTGCTGTTGGACTGATGTGGGTCAGATCTATGAGTTTGGAGCTGCTGTGGGGCACATGTGGGTCAGATCTATGGGCCAGGAGCTGCTGTGGGGCTGATGGTGGTCAGATCTATGAGGCAGGAGCTGTTGTGGGGCTGATGGGGGTCAGATCTATAGGGCAGGAGCTACTGTGGGGCTGATGTTGGTCTGATCTATGGGGCAGGAGCTGCTGTGCGACAGATGTGTGTCAGATCTATGGGGCAGGAGCTGTTGTGGGGCTGATGGGGGTCAGATCTATGGGGCAGGAGCTACTGTGTTGCTGATGTTTGTCTGATCTATGGGGCAGGAGCTGCTGTGCGACAGATGTGGGTCAGATCTATGGGGCAGGTGCTGCTGTGCGACATATGTGGGTCAGATCTATGGGGCAGGATCTGCTGTGGGGCATATGTGGGTCAGATCTATGGTGTAGGAGCTGCTGTGGGTCTGATGTGGGTCAGATCTATAGGGCAGGAGATGCTGTGGAGCAGATGTGGGTTAGATCTATGGGGCAGGAGCTGTTGTGGGGCAGATGGGGGTCAGATCTATAGGGCAGGAGCTACAGTGGGGCTTATGTTGGTCTGATCAATGGGGCAGGAGCTGCTGCGGGGCTGATTTGGGTCAGATCTATGGGGCAGGAGCTGCTGTGGGGCTGATGTGGGTTAGATCTATGGGGCAGGAGCTGTTGTGGGGCTGATGGGGGTCAGATCTATGGGGCAGGAGCTACTGTGGGGCTGATGGGGGTCAGATCTATGGGGCAGGAGCTGTTGTGGGGCAGATGGGGGTCAGATCTATGGTGCAGGAGCTGCTGTGCGGCAGATATAGGGCATATCTATGGGGCAGGAGCTGCTGTGAGGCTGATGGGTGTTAGATCTATGGGGAGGAGCTGCTGTGAGGCTGATGTGGGTCAGAGCTATGGGGCAGGAGCTGCTGTGGGGCAGAAGTGGGTAAGATCTATGGGGTAGGAGATGGTGTGTGGCAGATGTGGGTCAGATCTATGGTGTAGGAGCTGCTGTGGGGCTGATGTGGGTCAGATCTATGGGGCAGGAGCTGCTGTGGTTAAGATCTATTTGGCAGGATCTGCTGTGGGGCAGATTTGGGTCAGATCTATGGGGCAGGAGCTGCTGTGTGGCAAATGTGGGTCAGATCTATGGGGCAGGAGCTACTGTGGGGCTGATGTGGGTCAAATCAATGGGGCAGAGCTGCTCTTGGGGACATGTGGGTCAAATCTATGGGGCAGGAGCTGCTGTGGGGCTGATGTGGGTCAGATCTATAGGGCAGGACCAGCTGTGCGACAGATGTGGGTCAGATCTACGGGGCAGGAGCTGCTGTGGGGCTGATGTGGGTCAGATCTATAGGGCAGGAGCTGCTGTGCGACACATGTGGGTCAGATCTATGGGGCAGGAGCTGCTGTGGGGCTGATGTGCGTCAGATCTATGGGGCAGCATCTGCTGTGGGTCTGATGTGGGTCAGATCTATGGGGCAGGAGCTGCTGTGGGGCTGATGTGTGTCAGATCTATGGCGCAGGAGCTGCTGTGGGGCTGATGTGGGTCAGATCTATTGGGAGGAGATGCTGTGGGGATGATGTGGGTCAGATCTATGGGGCAGGAGATGCTGTGGGTCAGATCTATGGGGCAGGAGCTGCTGTGGGGAACATGTGGGTCAGGTCTATGGGGCAGGAGCTGCTGTGGGGCAGATGTGGGTCAGATCTATTGGTCAGCAGCTGCTGTGGGTCTGATGTGGGTCAGATCTATGGGGCAGGAGCTGCTGTGGTTAAGATCTATTTGGCAGGATCTGCTGTGGGGCAGATTTGGGTCAGATCTATGGGGCAGGAGGTGCAGTGGAGATGATATACGTCAGATCTATGGGGCAGGAGCAGCTGTGGGGCTGCTGTGAGTCAGATCTATGGGTCAGCAGCTGCTGTGGGTCTGATGTGGGTCAGATCTATGGGGCAGGAGCTGCTGTGGGTCTGATGTGTGAGATCTATGGGGCAGGAGCTGCTGTGGGTCAGATCTATAGGGCAGGAACAGATGTGGGCCTGATGTTGGTCAGATTTATGGAGCAGGAGCTGCTGTGTTGCAGATGTGTGTCAGATCTATGGTGCAGGAGCTGCTGTGGGGCAGATGTAGGGCATATCTATGGGGCAGGAGCTGCTGTGAGGCTGATGGGTGTTAGATCTATGGGGAGGAGCTGCTGTGGTGCAGATGTGGGTCAGATCTATGGGGCAGGAGCTGCTGTGGGGCAGAAGTGGGTAAGATCTATGGGGTAGGAGATGGTGTGTTGCAGATGTGGGTCAGATCTATGGTGTAGGAGCTGCTGTGGGGCTGATGTGGGTCAGATCTATGGGGCAGGAGCTGTTGTGGGTCATATCTATTGGGCAGCAGCTGCTTTACATATGATGTGTGTCAGATCTATGGGGCAGGAGCTGCAGTGGGGCTGATGTGGGTCAAATCAATGGGGTAGAGATGCTCTTGGGAAAATGTGGGTCAGATCTATGGGGCAGGAGCTGCTGTGGGGCTGATGTGGGTCAGATCTATGGGGCAGGAGATGCTGTGGGGCTGATGTGGGTCAGATCTATAGGGCAGGAGTTGCTGTGCGACAGATGTGGGTCAGATCTATGGGGCAGGAGCTGCTGTGGGGCTGATGTGGGTCAGATCTATGGGCAGGAGATTCTGTGGGGCTGATGTGGGTCAGATCTATGGGGCAGGAGCTGCTGTGGGGCTGATGTGGGTCAGATCTATGGGGCTGGAGCTGCTGTGGGGCTGATGTGGGTCAGATCTATGGGGCAGGAGATGCTGTGGGGCTGATGTGGGTCAGATCTATAGGGCAGGAGCTGCTGTGCGACAGATGTGGGTCAGATCTATGGGGCAGGAGCTGCTGTGGGTCTGATGTGGGTCAGATCTATGGGGCAGCAGCTGCTGTGGGGAACATGTGGGTCAGGTCTATGGGGCAGGAGCTGCTGTGGGGCAGATGTGGGTCAGATCTATGGGTCAGCAGCTGCTGTGGGTCTGATGTGGGTCAGATCTATGGGCAGCAGCTGCTGTGGGGAACATGTGGGTCAGGTCTATGGGGCAGGAGCTGCTGTGGGGCAGATGTGGGTCAGATCTATGGGTCAGCAGCGGCTGTGGGTCTGACGTGGGTCAGATCTATGGGGCAGGAGCTGCTGTGGGGCTGATGTAGGGCTTATCTATGGGGCAGGAGCTGCTGTGAGGCTGATGGGTGTTAGATCTATGGGGAGGAGCTGCTGTGGTGCAGATGTGGGTCAGAGCTATGGGGCAGGAGCTGCTGTGTGGCAGATGTGGGTCAGATCTATGGTGTAGGAGCTGCTATGGGGCTGATGTGGGTCAGATCTATGGGGCAGGAGCTGCTGTGGGGCTGATGTGGGTCAGAACTATGGCGCAGGAGCTGCTGTGGCGCTGATGTGGGTCATATCTATGGGGAGGAGATGCTGTGGGGCTGATGTGGGTCAGATCTATGGGGCAGGAGATGCTGTGGGTCCGATCTATGGGGCAGGAGCTGCTGTGGGGAACATGTTGGTCAGGTCTATGGGGCAGGAGCTGCTGTGGGGCAGATGTGGGTCAGATCTATGGGTCAGCAGCTGCTGTGGGTCTGATGTGGGTCAGATCTATGGGGCAGGAGCTGCTGTGGGGCTGATGTGGGTCAGATCTATGGGGCAGGAGCTGCTGTGGGTCAGATCTATGGGGCAGGAACAGATGTGGGCCAGATGGTCAGATTTATGGAGCAGGAGCTGCTGTGTTGCAGATGTGGGTCAGATCTATGGTGCAGGAGCTGCTGTGGGGCAGATGTAGGGCATATCTATGGGGCAGGAGCTGCTGTGGGGCAGAAGTGGGTAAGATCTATGGGGTAGGAGATGGTGTGTGGCAGATGTGGGTCAGATCTATGGTGTAGGAGCTGCTGTGGGGCTGATGTGGGTCAGATCTATGGGGCAGGAGCTGCTGTGGTTAAGATCTATTTGGCAGGATCTGCTGTGGGGCAGATTTGGGTCAGATCTATGGGGCAGGACCTGCTGTGTGGCAAATGTGGGTCAGATCTATGGGGCAGGAGCTGCTGTGGGTCAGATCTATGGGGCAGGAACAGATGTGGGCCTGATGTTGGTCAGATTTATGGAGCAGGAGCTGCTGTGTTGCAGATGTGGGTCAGATCTATGGTGCAGGAGCTGCTGTGGGGCAGATGTAGGGCATATCTATGGGGCAGGAGCTGCTGTGGGGCAGAAGTGGGTAAGATCTATGGGGTAGGAGATGGTGTGTGGCAGATGTGGGTCAGATCTATGGTGTAGGAGCTGCTGTGGGGCTGATGTGGGTCAGATCTATGGGGCAGGAGCTGCTGTGGTTAAGATCTATTTGGCAGGATCTGCTGTGGGGCAGATTTGGGTCAGATCTATGGGGCAGGACCTGCTGTGTGGCAAATGTGGGTCAGATCTATGGGGCAGGAGCTGCTGTGGGTCAGATCTATGGGGCAGGAACAGATGTGGGCCTGATGTTGGTCAGATCTATGGTGCAGGAGCTGCTGTGGGTCTGATGTGGGTCAGATCTATGGGGCAGGAGCTGCTGTGGGGCTTCTGTGGGTTAGATTTATTGGGCAGGAGTAGTTGTGGGTCATATCAATTGGGCAGCAGCTCCTTTACATATGATGTGTGTCAGATCTATGGGGCTGGAGCAGCAGTGGGGCTGATGGGTGTCAGATCTATGGGGCAGGAGCTACTGTTGGGCTGATGTGGGTCAGATCTATGGGGCAGCAGCTGCTGTGGGTCTGATGTGGGTCAGACCTATGGGGCAGGAGCTGCTGTGGGGCTGATGTGGGTCAGATCTATGGGGCAGGAGATGCTGTGGGGCTGATGTGGGTCAGATCTATGGGGCAGGAGCTGCTGTGGGGCTGATGTGGGTCAGATCTATAGGGCAGGAGCTGCTGTGCGACAGATGTGTGTCAGATCTATGGGGCAGGAGCTGCTGTGGGGAAAATGTGGGTCAAATCTATGGGGCAGGAGCTGCAGTGTAGCAGATGTGGGTCAGATCTATGGGTCAGTAGCTGCTGTGGGTCTGATGTGGGTCAGGTCTATGGGCAGCAGCTGCTGTGGGGAACATGTGGGTCAGGTCTATGGGGCAGGAGCTGCTGTGGGGCAGATGTGGGTCAGATCTATGGGTCAGCAGCGGCTGTGGGTCTGACGTGGGTCAGATCTATGGGGCAGGAGCTGCTGTGGGGCTGATGTAGGGCTTATCTATGGGGCAGGAGCTGCTGTGAGGCTGATGGGTGTTAGATCTATGGGGAGGAGCTGCTGTGGTGCAGATGTGGGTCAGAGCTATGGGGCAGGAGCTGCTGTGTGGCAGATGTGGGTCAGATCTATGGTGTAGGAGCTGCTATGGGGCTGATGTGGGTCAGATCTATGGGGCAGGAGCTGCTGTGGGGCTGATGTGGGTCAGAACTATGGCGCAGGAGCTGCTGTGGCGCTGATGTGGGTCATATCTATGGGGAGGAGATGCTGTGGGGCTGATGTGGGTCAGATCTATGGGGCAGGAGATGCTGTGGGTCCGATCTATGGGGCAGGAGCTGCTGTGGGGAACATGTTGGTCAGGTCTATGGGGCAGGAGCTGCTGTGGGGCAGATGTGGGTCAGATCTATGGGTCAGCAGCTGCTGTGGGTCTGATGTGGGTCAGATCTATGGGGCAGGAGCTGCTGTGGGGCTGATGTGGGTCAGATCTATGGGGCAGGAGCTGCTGTGGGTCAGATCTATGGGGCAGGAACAGATGTGGGCCAGATGGTCAGATTTATGGAGCAGGAGCTGCTGTGTTGCAGATGTGGGTCAGATCTATGGTGCAGGAGCTGCTGTGGGGCAGATGTAGGGCATATCTATGGGGCAGGAGCTGCTGTGGGGCAGAAGTGGGTAAGATCTATGGGGTAGGAGATGGTGTGTGGCAGATGTGGGTCAGATCTATGGTGTAGGAGCTGCTGTGGGGCTGATGTGGGTCAGATCTATGGGGCAGGAGCTGCTGTGGTTAAGATCTATTTGGCAGGATCTGCTGTGGGGCAGATTTGGGTCAGATCTATGGGGCAGGACCTGCTGTGTGGCAAATGTGGGTCAGATCTATGGGGCAGGAGCTGCTGTGGGTCAGATCTATGGGGCAGGAACAGATGTGGGCCTGATGTTGGTCAGATTTATGGAGCAGGAGCTGCTGTGTTGCAGATGTGGGTCAGATCTATGGTGCAGGAGCTGCTGTGGGGCAGATGTAGGGCATATCTATGGGGCAGGAGCTGCTGTGGGGCAGAAGTGGGTAAGATCTATGGGGTAGGAGATGGTGTGTGGCAGATGTGGGTCAGATCTATGGTGTAGGAGCTGCTGTGGGGCTGATGTGGGTCAGATCTATGGGGCAGGAGCTGCTGTGGTTAAGATCTATTTGGCAGGATCTGCTGTGGGGCAGATTTGGGTCAGATCTATGGGGCAGGACCTGCTGTGTGGCAAATGTGGGTCAGATCTATGGGGCAGGAGCTGCTGTGGGTCAGATCTATGGGGCAGGAACAGATGTGGGCCTGATGTTGGTCAGATCTATGGTGCAGGAGCTGCTGTGGGTCTGATGTGGGTCAGATCTATGGGGCAGGAGCTGCTGTGGGGCTTCTGTGGGTTAGATTTATTGGGCAGGAGTAGTTGTGGGTCATATCAATTGGGCAGCAGCTGCTTTACATATGATGTGTGTCAGATCTATGGGGCTGGAGCAGCAGTGGGGCTGATGGGTGTCAGATCTATGGGGCAGGAGCTACTGTTGGGCTGATGTGGGTCAGATCTATGGGGCAGCAGCTGCTGTGGGTCTGATGTGGGTCAGACCTATGGGGCAGGAGCTGCTGTAAGGCTGATGTGGGTCAGATCTATGGGGCAGGAGATGCTGTGGGGCTGATGTGGGTCAGATCTATGGGGCAGGAGCTGCTGTGGGGCTGATGTGGGTCAGATCTATAGGGCAGGAGCTGCTGTGCGACAGATGTGTGTCAGATCTATGGGGCAGGAGCTGCTGTGGGGAAAATGTGGGTCAAATCTATGGGGCAGGAGCTGCAGTGGGGCAGATGTGGGTCAGATCTATGGGGCAGGAGCTGCTGTGGGTCTGATGTGGGTCAGGTCTATGGGGCAAAAGCTGCTGTGGGGCTGATGTGGGTCAGATCTATGGGGCAGGAGCTGCTGTGGGGAACATGTGGGTCAGGTCTATGGGGCAGGAGCTGCTGTGGGGCAGATGTGGGTCAGATCTATGGGTCAGCAGCTGCTGTGGGGCTGATGTGGGTCAGATCTGTAGGGCAGGAGCTTCTGTGCGACAGATGTGGGTCAGATCTATGGGGCAGGAGCAGCTGTGGGGCTGATGTGGGTCAGATCTACGGGGCAGCAGCTGCTGTGGGTCTGATGTGGGTCAGATCTATGGGGCAAGAGCTGCTGTGGGGAACATGTGGGTCAAATCTACGGGACTGGAGCTGCAGTGGAGCACATGTGGGTCAGATCTATGGGGTAGAAGCTGCTGTGGGGCTGATAAGGGTATAATCTATAAGGCAGGAGCTGCTGTGGGGCTGACGTGGGTCAGATCTATGAGGCAGGAGCTGGTGTGGGGCAGATTTGGGTCAGATCTATGGGGCAGGAGCTGCTGTGGGGCTGATGAGGGTCAGATCTATGGGGCAGAGCTGCTCTGGGGCACATGTGGGTCAGATCTATGGGGCAGGAGCTGCTGTGGGGCAGATTTGAATCAGATCTATAGGGCAGGAGCTGCTGTGGTTCAGATCTATGGAGCAGGAGCTGCTGTGGGGCACATGTGAGTTAGATCTATGGGGCAGGAGATGGTGTGGGGCAGATGTGGGTCAGATCTATGGGGCAGGATCTCCTGGGGGCTGATGTGGGTCAGATCTGTGGGGTAAAATCTGCTGTGGGGCAGATGTGGTTCAGATCTATGGGGCAGGAGCTTCTGTGGGGTTGATGTGGGTCAGATCTATGGGTCAGGAGCTGCTGTGGGGCAGATGTGAGTCAGTTCTATGGGGCAAGAGCTGCTGTGGTGCAGATGTGGGTCAGATCTATGGGGCAGGAGCTGCTGTGGGGCTGATACTGTTAAGATCTATGGAGCGGGAGATGCTATGGGGCTGATGAGGGTCAGTTCTATGGGGCAGGAGCTGATGTGGGTCTGATGTTGGTCAGATCTATAGGGCAGGAGCTGATGTGGGGCTGATGTGGGTCAGATCTATGGGGCAGGATCTCCTGTGGGGCTGATGTGGGTCAAATCAATGGGGCAGAGCTGCTCTGGGGCACATGTGGGTCAGATCTATGGAGCAGGAGCTGCTGTGGGGCAGATTTGAATCAGATCTATAGGGCAGGAGCTGCTGTGGGTCAGATCTATGGCGCAGGAGCTGCTGTGGGGCACATGTGAGTTAGATCTATGGGGCAGGAGATGGTGTGGGGCAGATTTGAATCAGATCTATAAGATCTATAGGGCAGGAGCTGCTGTGGGTCAGATCTATGGGTCAGGAGCTGCTGTGGGGCAGACGTGGGTCAGTTCTAAGGGGCAAGAGCTGCTGTGGTGCAGATGTGGGTCAGATCTATGGGGCAGGAGCTGCTGTGGGGAACATGTGGGTCAGATCTACGGGGCAGGAGCTGCTGTGGGGCTGATGTGGGTCAGATCTATAGGGCAGGAGCTGCTGTGTGACAGATGTGGGTCAGATCTATGGGGCAGGTGCTGCTGTGCGACATATGTGGGTCAGATCTATGGGGCAGGATCTGCTGTGGGGCATATGTGGGTCAGATCTATGGGGCAGGAGCTGCTGTGGGGCTGATGTGGGTCAGATCTATAGGGCAGGAGATGCTGTGGAGCAGATGTGGGTTAGATCTATGGGGCAGGAGCTGTTGTGGGGCAGATGGGGGTCAGATCTATAGGGCAGGAGCTACAGTGGGGCTTATGTTGGTCTGATCAATGGGGCAGGAGCTGCTGCGGGGCTGATTTGGGTCAGATCTATGGGGCAGGAGCTGCTGTGGGGCTGATGTGGGTTAGATCTATGGGGCAGGAGCTGTTGTGGGGCTGATGGGGGTCAGATCTATGGGGCAGGAGCTACTGTGGGGCTGATGGGGGTCAGATCTATGGGGCAGGAGCTGTTGTGGGGCTGATGGGGGTCAGATCTATGGTGCAGGAGCTGCTGTGTGGCAGATATAGGGCATATCTATGGGGCAGGAGCTGCTGTGAGGCTGATGGGTGTTAGATCTATGGGGAGGAGCTGCTGTGAGGCTGATGTGGGTCAGAGCTATGGGGCAGGAGCTGCTGTGGGGCAGAAGTGGGTAAGATCTATGGGGTAGGAGATGGTGTGTGGCAGATGTGGGTCAGATCTATGGTGTAGGAGCTGCTGTGGGGCTGATGTGGGTCAGATCTATGGGGCAGGAGCTGCTGTGGTTAAGATCTATTTTGCAGGATCTGCTGTGGGGCAGATTTGGGTCAGATCTATGGGAAAGGAGCTGCTGTGTGGCAAATGTGGGTCAAATCTATGGGGCAGGAGCTGCTGTGGGGCTGATGTGGGTCAGATCTATAGGGCAGGACCAGCTGTGCGACAGATGTGGGTCAGATCTACGGGGCAGGAGCTGCTGTGGGGCTGATGTGGGTCAGATCTATAGGGCAGGAGCTGCTGTGCGACAGATGTGGGTCAGATCTATGGGGCAGGAGCTGCTGTGGGGCTGATGT
Organism: Coturnix japonica; assembly: GCF_054131305.1. Classification (NCBI taxonomy): domain Eukaryota; kingdom Metazoa; phylum Chordata; class Aves; order Galliformes; family Phasianidae; genus Coturnix; species Coturnix japonica. The sequence goes on from NC_140683.1 coordinate 1,385,519, forward strand.
GCTTCAGATCTATGGGGCAGCATCTGCTGTGGGTCTGATGTGGGTCAGATCTATGGGGCAGGAGCTGCTGTGGGGCTGATGTGTGTCAGATCTATGGCGCAGGAGCTGCTGTGGGGCTGATGTGGGTCAGATCTATTGGGAGGAGATGCTGTGGGGATGATGTGGGTCAGATCTATGGGGCAGGAGATGCTGTGGGTCAGATCTATGGGGCAGGAGCTGCTGTGGGGAACATGTGGGTCAGGTCTATGGGGCAGGAGCTGCTGTGGGGCAGATGTGGGTCAGATCTATTGGTCAGCAGCTGCTGTGGGTCTGATGTGGGTCAGATCTATGGGGCAGGAGCTGCTGTGGTTAAGATCTATTTGGCAGGATCTGCTGTGGGGCAGATTTGGGTCAGATCTATGGGGCAGGAGGTGCAGTGGAGATGATGTACGTCAGATCTATGGGGCAGGAGCAGCTGTGGGGCTGCTGTGAGTCAGATCTATGGGTCAGCAGCTGCTGTGGGTCTGATGTGGGTCAGATCTATGGGGCAGGAGCTGCTGTGGGTCTGATGTGTGAGATCTATGGGGCAGGAGCTGCTGTGGGTCAGATCTATAGGGCAGGAACAGATGTGGGCCTGATGTTGGTCAGATTTATGGAGCAGGAGCTGCTGTGTTGCAGATGTGTGTCAGATCTATGGTGCAGGTGCTGCTGTGGGGCAGATGTAGGGCATATCTATGGGGCAGGAGCTGCTGTGAGGCTGATGGGTGTTAGATCTATGGGGAGGAGCTGCTGTGGTGCAGATGTGGGTCAGAGCTATGGGGCAGGAGCTGCTGTGGGGCAGAAGTGGGTAAGATCTATGGGGTAGGAGATGGTGTGTTGCAGATGTGGGTCAGATCTATGGTGTAGGAGCTGCTGTGGGGCTGATGTGGGTCAGATCTATGGGGCAGGAGCTGTTGTGGGTCATATCTATTGGGCAGCAGCTGCTTTACATATGATGTGTGTCAGATCTATGGGGCAGGAGCTGCAGTGGGGCTGATGTGGGTCAAATCAATGGGGTAGAGCTGCTCTTGGGAAAATGTGGGTCAGATCTATGGGGCAGGAGCTGCTGTGGGGCTGATGTGGGTCAGATCTATGGGGCAGGAGATGCTGTGGGGCTGATGTGGGTCAGATCTATAGGGCAGGAGTTGCTGTGCGACAGATTTGGGTCAGATCTATGGGGCAGGAGCTGCTGTGGGGCTGATGTGGGTCAGATCTATGGGCAGGAGATTCTGTGGGGCTGATGTGGGTCAGATCTATGGGGCAGGAGCTGCTGTGGGGCTGATGTGGGTCAGATCTATGGGGCTGGAGCTGCTGTGGGGCTGATGTGGGTCAGATCTATGGGGCAGGAGATGCTGTGGGGCTGATGTGGGTCAGATCTATAGGGCAGGAGCTGCTGTGCGACAGATGTGGGTCAGATCTATGGGGCAGGAGCTGCTGTGGGTCTGATGTGGGTCAGATCTATGGGGCAGCAGCTGCTGTGGGGCTGATGTGGGTCAGATCTATGGGCAGCAGCTGCTGTGGGGAACATGTGGGTCAGGTCTATGGGGCAGGAGCTGCTGTGGGGCAGATGTGGGTCAGATCTATGGGTCAGCAGCGGCTGTGGGTCTGACGTGGGTCAGATCTATGGGGCAGGAGCTGCTGTGGGGCTGATGTAGGGCTTATCTATGGGGCAGGAGCTGCTGTGAGGCTGATGGGTGTTAGATCTATGGGGAGGAGCTGCTGTGGTGCAGATGTGGGTCAGAGCTATGGGGCAGGAGCTGCTGTGTGGCAGATGTGGGTCAGATCTATGGTGTAGGAGCTGCTATGGGGCTGATGTGGGTCAGATCTATGGGGCAGGAGCTGCTGTGGGGCTCATGTGGGTCAGAACTATGGCGCAGGAGCTGCTGTGGCGCTGATGTGGGTCATATCTATGGGGAGGAGATGCTGTGGGGCTGATGTGGGTCAGATCTATGGGGCAGGAGATGCTGTGGGTCCGATCTATGGGGCAGGAGCTGCTGTGGGGAACATGTTGGTCAGGTCTATGGGGCAGGAGCTGCTGTGGGGCAGATGTGGGTCAGATCTATGGGTCAGCAGCTGCTGTGGGTCTGATGTGGGTCAGATCTATGGGGCAGGAGCTGCTGTGGGGCTGATGTGGGTCAGATCTATGGGGCAGGAGCTGCTGTGGGTCAGATCTATGGGGCAGGAACAGATGTGGGCCAGATGGTCAGATTTATGGAGCAGGAGCTGCTGTGTTGCAGATGTGGGTCAGATCTATGGTGCAGGAGCTGCTGTGGGGCAGATGTAGGGCATATCTATGGGGCAGGAGCTGCTGTGGGGCAGAAGTGGGTAAGATCTATGGGGTAGGAGATGGTGTGTGGCAGATGTGGGTCAGATCTATGGTGTAGGAGCTGCTGTGGGGCTGATGTGGGTCAGATCTATGGGGCAGGAGCTGCTGTGGTTAAGATCTATTTGGCAGGATCTGCTGTGGGGCAGATTTGGGTCAGATCTATGGGGCAGGACCTGCTGTGTGGCAAATGTGGGTCAGATCTATGGGGCAGGAGCTGCTGTGGGTCAGATCTATGGGGCAGGAACAGATGTGGGCCTGATGTTGGTCAGATTTATGGAGCAGGAGCTGCTGTGTTGCAGATGTGGGTCAGATCTATGGTGCAGGAGCTGCTGTGGGGCAGATGTAGGGCATATCTATGGGGCAGGAGCTGCTGTGGGGCAGAAGTGGGTAAGATCTATGGGGTAGGAGATGGTGTGTGGCAGATGTGGGTCAGATCTATGGTGTAGGAGCTGCTGTGGGGCTGATGTGGGTCAGATCTATGGGGCAGGAGCTGCTGTGGTTAAGATCTATTTGGCAGGATCTGCTGTGGGGCAGATTTGGGTCAGATCTATGGGGCAGGACCTGCTGTGTGGCAAATGTGGGTCAGATCTATGGGGCAGGAGCTACTGTGGGTCAGATCTATGGGGCAGGAACAGATGTGGGCCTGATGTTGGTCAGATCTATGGTGCAGGAGCTGCTGTGGGTCTGATGTGGGTCAGATCTATGGGGCAGGAGCTGCTGTGGGGCTTCTGTGGGTTAGATTTATTGGGCAGGAGTAGTTGTGGGTCATATCAATTGGGCAGCAGCTGCTTTACATATGATGTGTGTCAGATCTATGGGGCTGGAGCAGCAGTGGGGCTGATGGGTGTCAGATCTATGGGGCAGGAGCTACTGTTGGGCTGATGTGGGTCAGATCTATGGGGCAGCAGCTGCTGTGGGTCTGATGTGGGTCAGACCTATGGGGCAGGAGCTGCTGTGGGGCTGATGTGGGTCAGATCTATGGGGCAGGAGATGCTGTGGGGCTGATGTGGGTCAGATCTATGGGGCAGGAGCTGCTGTGGGGCTGATGTGGGTCAGATCTATAGGGCAGGAGCTGCTGTGCGACAGATGTGTGTCAGATCTATGGGGCAGGAGCTGCTGTGGGGAAAATGTGGGTCAAATCTATGGGGCAGGAGCTGCAGTGGGGCAGATGTGGGTCAGATCTATGGGTCAGTAGCTGCTGTGGGTCTGATGTGGGTCAGGTCTATGGGGCAAAAGCTGCTGTGGGGCTGATGTGGGTCAGATCTATGGGGCAGGAGCTGCTGTGGGGAACATGTGGGTCAGGTCTATGGGGCAGGAGCTGCTGTGGGGCAGATGTGGGTCAGATCTATGGGTCAGCAGCTGCTGTGGGGCTGATGTGGGTCAGATCTGTAGGGCAGGAGCTGCTGTGCGACAGATGTGGGTCAGATCTATGGGGCAGGAGCAGCTGTGGGGCTGATGTGGGTCAGATCTACGGGGCAGCAGCTGCTGTGGGTCTGATGTGGGTCAGATCTATGGGGCAAGAGCTGCTGTGGGGAACATGTGGGTCAAATCTACGGGACTGGAGCTGCAGTGGAGCACATGTGGGTCAGATCTATGGGGTAGAAGCTGCTGTGGGGCTGATAAGGGTATAATCTATAAGGCAGGAGCTGCTGTGGGGCTGACGTGGGTCAGACCTATGGGGCAGGAGCTGCTGTGGGGCTGATGTGGGTCAGATCTATGAGGCAGGAGCTGGTGTGGGGCAGATTTGGGTCAGATCTATGGGGCAGGAGCTGCTGTGGGGCTGATGAGGGTCAGATCTATGGGGCAGAGCTGCTCTGGGGCACATGTGGGTCAGATCTATGGGGCAGGAGCTGCTGTGGGGCAGATTTGAATCAGATCTATAGGGCAGGAGCTGCTGTGGTTCAGATCTATGGAGCAGGAGCTGCTGTGGGGCACATGTGAGTTAGATCTATGGGGCAGGAGATGGTGTGGGGCAGATGTGGGTCAGATCTATGGGGCAGGATCTCCTGGGGGCTGATGTGGGTCAGATCTGTGGGGTAAAATCTGCTGTGGGGCAGATGTGGTTCAGATCTATGGGGCAGGAGCTTCTGTGGGGTTGATGTGGGTCAGATCTATGGGTCAGGAGCTGCTGTGGGGCAGATGTGAGTCAGTTCTATGGGGCAAGAGCTGCTGTGGTGCAGATGTGGGTCAGATCTATGGGGCAGGAGCTGCTGTGGGGCTGATACGGTTAAGATCTATGGAGCGGGAGATGCTATGGGGCTGATGAGGGTCAGTTCTATGGGGCAGGAGCTGATGTGGGTCTGATGTTGGTCAGATCTATAGGGCAGGAGCTGATGTGGGGCTGATGTGGGTCAGATCTATGGGGCAGGATCTCCTGTGGGGCTGATGTGGGTCAAATCAATGGGGCAGAGCTGCTCTGGGGCACATGTGGGTCAGATCTATGGAGCAGGAGCTGCTGTGGGGCAGATTTGAATCAGATCTATAGGGCAGGAGCTGCTGTGGGTCAGATCTATGGCGCAGGAGCTGCTGTGGGGCACATGTGAGTTAGATCTATGGGGCAGGAGATGGTGTGGGGCAGATTTGAATGAGATCTATAAGATCTATAGGGCAGGAGCTGCTGTGGGTCAGATCTATGGGTCAGGAGCTGCTGTGGGGCAGACGTGGGTCAGTTCTAAGGGGCAAGAGCTGCTGTGGTGCAGATGTGGGTCAGATCTATGGGGCAGGAGCTGCTGTGGGGAACATGTGGGTCAGATCTACGGGGCAGGAGCTGCTGTGGGGCTGATGTGGGTCAGATCTATAGGGCAGGAGCTGCTGTGTGACAGATGTGGGTCAGATCTATGGGGCAGGAGCTGCTGTGGGGCTGATGTGGGTCAGATCTATGGGGCAGGAGCTGCTGTGGGGCTTCTGTGGGTTAGATCTATGGGGCAGGAGCTGTTGTGTGTCATATCTATTGGTCAGCAGCTGCTTTACATTTGATGTGTGTCAGATCTTTGGGGCCGGAGCTGCAGTGGGGCTGATGGGGGTCAGATCTATGGGGCAGGAGCTGCTGTGGGGCTGATGTGGGTCAGATCTATAGGGCAGGAGCTGCTGTGCGACAGATGTGGGTCAGATCTATGGGGCAGGAGCTGCTCTGGGGCTGATGTGGGTCAGATCTATGGGGCAGGAGCTGCTGTGGGGCTTCTGTGGGTTAGATCTATGGGGCAGGAGCTCTTGTGTGTCATATCTATTGGTCAGCAGCTGCTTTACATTTGATGTGTGTCAGATCTTTGGGGCCGGAGCTGCAGTGGGGCTGATGGGGGTCAGATCTATGGGGCAGGAGCTGCTGTGGGGCTGATGTGGGTCAGATCTATAGGGCAGGAGCTGCTGTGCGACAGATGTGGGTCAGATCTATGGGGCAGGAGCTGCTGTGGGGCTGATGTGGGTCAGATCCTTGGGGCTGAAGCTTCTGTGGGTCATATCTATTGGGCAGCAGCTGCTTTACATATGATGTGTGTCAGATCTATGGGGCAGGAGCTGTTGTGGGGCTGATGGGGGTCAGATCTATAAGGCAGGAGCTGTTGTGGGGCTGATGGGGGTCAGATCTATGGGGCAGCAGCTGTTGTGGGGCTGATGGGGGTCAGATCGATGGGGCAGGAGCTACTGTGGGGCTGATGTTGGTCTCATCTATGGGGCAGGAGCTGCTGTGCGACAGATGTGGGTCAGATCTATGGGGCAGGTGCTGCTGTGCGACATATGTGGGTCAGATCTATGGGGCAGGATCTGCTGTGGGGCTGATGTCGGAAAGATCTATGGGGCAGGATCTGCTGTGGGGCAGATGTGGGTCAGATCTATGGGGCAGGAGTTGCTGTGGGGCTGATGTGGGTCAGATCCTTGGGGCTGAAGCTGCTGTGGGTCATATCTATTGGGCAGCAGCTGCTTTACATATGATGTGTGTCAGATCTATGGGGCAGGAGCTGCTGTGGGGCTGATGTGGGTTAGATCTATGGGGCAGGAGCTGTTGTGGGGCTGATGGGGGTCAGATCTATGGGGCAGGAGATGCTGTGGGTCAGATCTATGGGGCAGGAGCTGCTGTGGGGAACATGTGGGTCAGCTCTATGGGGCAGGAGCTGCTGTGGGGCAGATGTGGGTCAGATCTATGGGTCAGCAGCAGCTGTGGGTCTGATGTGGGTCAGATCTATGGGGCAGGAGCTGCTGTGGGTCTGATCTATGGGGCAGGAACAGATGTGGGCCTGATGTTTGTCAGATTTATGGAGCAGGAGCTGCTGTGTGGCAGATGTGGGTCAGATCTATGGGGAGGAGCTCTTGTGAGGCTGATGGGTGTTAGATCTATGGGGAGGAGCTGCTGTGGTGCAGTTGTGGGTCAAATCAATGGGGCTGAGCTGCTCTTGGGAACATGTGGGTCAGATCTATGGGGCAGGAGCTGCTGTGGGGCTGATGTGGGTCAGATCTATAGGGCAGGAGCTGCTGTGGGGCTGATGTGGGTCAGATCCTTGGGGCAGGAGATGCTGTGGGTCATATCTATTGGGCAGCAGCTGCTTTACATATGATGTGTGTCAGATCTATGGGGCAGGAGCTGCTGTGGGGCTGATACGGTTAAGATCTATGGAGCGGGAGATGCTATGGGGCTGATGAGGGTCAGATCTATGGGGCAGGACCTGATGTGGGGCTGATATTGGTCAGATCTATAGGGCAGGAGCTGCAGTGGGGCTGATGTGGGTCAGATCTATGGGGCAGGATCTCCTGTGGGGCTGATGTGGGTCAAATCATTGGTGCAGAGCTGCTCTGGGGCACATGTGGGTCAGATCTATTGGGCAGGAGCTGCTGTGGGGCAGATTTGAATCAGATCTATAGGGCAGGAGCTGCTGTGTGTCAGATCTATGGGCAGGAGCTGCTGTGGGGCACATGTGAGTTAGATCTATGGGGCAGGAGATGGTGTGGGGCAGATGTGGGTCAGATCTATGGGGCAGGATCTCCTGGTGGCTGATGTGGGTCAGATCTGTGGGGTAAAATCTGCTGTGGGGCTGATGTGGTTCAGATCTATGGGGCAGGAGCTTCTGTGGGGCTGATGTGGGTCAGATCTATGGGTCAGGAGCTGCTGTGGGGCAGATGTGGGTCAGTTCTATGGGGCAAGAGCTGCTGTGGTGCAGATGTGGGTCCGATCTATGGGGCAGGAGCTGCTGTGGGGCTGATACGGTTAAGATCTATGGAGCGGGAGATGCTATGGGGCTGATGAGGGTCAGATCTATGGGGCAGGAGCTGATGTGGGGCTGATGTTGGTCAGATCTATGGGGCAGGAGCTGCAGTGGGGCTGATGTGGGTCAGATCTATGGGGCAGGATCTCCTGTGGGGCTGATGTGGGTCAAATCAATGGGGCAGAGCTGCTCTGGGGCACATGTGGGTCATATCTATGGAGCAGGGCCTGCTGTGGGGCAGATTTGAATCAGATCTATAGGGCAGGAGCTGCTGTGGGTCAGATCTATGGGGTAGAAGCTGTTGTGGGGCTGATGGGGGTAATATCTATAAGGCTGGAGCTGCTGTGGGGCTGACGTGGGTCAGATCTATGAGGCAGGAGCTGCAGTGGGGCAGAGTTGGGTCAGATCTATGGGGCAGGAGCTGCAGTGGGGCACATGTGAGTTAGATCTATGGGGCAGGAGATAGTGTGGGGCAGATGTGGGTCAGATCTATGGGGCAGGATCTCCTGGGGGCTGATGTGGGTCAGATCTGTGGGGTAAAATCTGCTGTGGGGCAGATGTGGTTCAGATCTATGGGGCAGGAGCTTCTGTGGGGTTGATGTGGGTCAGATCAATGGGTCAGGAGCTGCTGTGGTGCAGATGTGGGTCACATCTCTGGGGCAGGAGCTGCTGTGGGGCTGATACGGTTAAGATCTATGGAGCGGGAGATGCTATGGGGCTGATGAGGGTCAGTTCTATGAAGCAGAAGATGATGTGGGGCTGATGTTGGTCAGATCTATAGGGCAGGAGCTGCAGTGGGGCTGATGTGGGTCAGATCTATGGGGCAGGATCTCCTGTGGGGCTGATGTGGGTCAAATCAATGGGGCAGAGCTGCTCTGGGGCACATGTGGGTCAGATCTATGGGGCAGGAGCTGCTGTGGGGCAGATTTGAATCAGATCTATAGGGCAGGAGCTGCTGTGGGTCAGATCTATGGAGCAGGAGCTGCTGTGGGGCACATGTGAGTTAGATCTATGGGGCAGGAGATGGTGTGGGGCAGATGTGGGTCAGATCTATGGGGCTGGATCTCCTGGGGGCTGATGTGGGTCAGATCTGTGGGGTAAAATCTGCTGTGGGGCAGATGTGGTTCAGATCTATGGGGCAGGAGCTTCTGTGGGGTTGATGTGGGTCAGATCTATGGGTCAGGAGCAGCTGTGGGGCAGATGTGGGTCAGTTCTATGGGGCAAGAGCTGCTGTGGTGCAGATGTGGGTCAGATCTATGGAGCAGGAGCTGCTGTGGGGCAGATTTGAATCAGATCTATAGGGCAGGAGCTGCTGTGGGTCAGATCTATGGAGCAGGAGCTGCTGTGGGGCACATCTGAGTTAGATCTATGGGGCAGGAGATGGTGTGGGGCAGATGTGGGTCAGATCTATGGGGCAGGAGATGCTGTGTGGCTGATGAGGGTCAGATCTATGGGGCATGGGCTGCTGTGGGTCAGATCTACGGGACTGGATCTGCAGTGGAGCACATGTGGGTCAGATCTATGGGGTAGAAGCTGCTGTGGGGCTGATCCGGTTAAGATCTATGGAGCGGGAGATGCTATGGGGCTGATGAGGGTCAGATCTATGGGCAGGAGCTGATGTGGGGCTGATGTTGGTCAGATCTATAGGGCAGGAGCTGCACTGGGGCTGATGTGGGTCAGATCTATGAAGCAGGATCTCCTGTGGGGCTGATGTGGGTCAAATCAATGGGGCAGAGCTGCTCTGGGGCACATGTGGGTCAGTTCTATGGAGCAGGAGCTGCTGTGGGGCAGATTTGAATCAGATCTATAAGATCTATAGGGCAGGAGCTGCTGTGGGTCAGATCTATGGGCCAGGAGCTGCTGTGGGGCAGATGTGGATCAGTTCTATGGGGCAAGAGCTGCTGTGGTGCAGATGTGGGTCAGATCTATGGGGCAGGATCTCCTGGGGGCTGATGTGGGTCAGATCTGTGGGGTAAAATCTTCTGTGGGGCAGATGTGGTTCAGATCTATGGGGCAGGAGCTTCTGTGGGGTTGATGTAGGTCAGATCTATGGGTAAGGAGCTGCTGTGGGGGAGATGTGGGTCAGTTCTATGGGGCAAGAGCTGCTGTGGTGCAGATGTAGGTCAGATCTATGGGTCAGGAACTGCTGTGGTGCAGATGTGCGTCAGATCTATGGGGCAGGAGCTGCTGTGGCTGATACGGTTAAGATCTATGGAGCGGGAGATGCTATGGGGCTGATTAGGGTCAGATCTATGGGGCAGGAGCTGATGTGGGGCTGATGTTTGTCAGATCTATAGGGCAGGAGCTGATGTGGGGCTGATGTGGGTCAGATCTATGGGGCAGGATCTCCTGTGGGGCTGATGTGGGTCAAATCAATGGGGCAGAGCATCTCTGGGGCACATGTGGGTCAGATCTATGGAGCAGGAGCTGCTGTGGGGCACATGTGAGTTAGATCTAAGGGGCAGGAGATGGTGTGGGGCAGATGTGGGTCAGATCTATGGGGCAGGAGCTGCTGTGTGGCTGATGAGGGTCAGATCTATGGGGCATGGGCTGCTGTGGGTCAAATCTACGGGACTGGAGCTGCAGTGGAGCACATGTGGGTCAGATCTATGGGGTAGAAGCTGCTGAGGGGCTGATGGGGGTCATATCTATAAGGCAGGAGCTGCTGTGGGGCTGACGTGGGTCAGATCTATGAGGCAGGAGCTGCTGTGGGGCAGATTTGGGTCAGATCTATAGGGCAGGAGCTGCTGTGGGGCTGATGTGGGTCAGATCTTTGGGTCAGGAGCTGCTGTGGGGCAGATGTGGGTCAGTTCTATGGGGCAAGAGCTGCTGTGGTGCAGATGTGGGTCAGATCTATGGGGCAGGAGCTGCTGTGGGGCTGATACGGTTAAGATCTATGGAGCGGGAGATGCTATGGGGCTGATGAGGGTCAGTTCTATGGGGCAGGAGCTGATGTGGGGCTGATTTGAATCAGATCTATAGGGCAGGAGCTGCTGTGGGTCAGATCTATGGAGCAGGAGCTGCTGTGGGGCACATGTGAGTTAGATCTATGGGGCAGGAGATGGTGTGGGGCAGATGTGGGTCAGATCTATCGGGCAGGATCTCCTGGGGGCTGATGTGGGTCTGATGTATGTGTCAGGAGCTGCTGTGTGGCTGATGAGGGTCAGATCTATGGGGCATGGGCTGCTGTGGGTCAGATCTACGATACTGGAGCTGCAGTGGAGCACATGTGGGTCAGATCTATGGGGTAGAAGCTGCTGTGGGGCTGATACGGTTAAGATCTATGGAGCGGGAGATGCTATGGGGCTGATGAGGGTCAGATCTATGGGGCACGAGCTGCTGTGGGTCAGATCTATTTAGCAGGAGCTGCTGTGGGGAACTTGTGAGTTAGATCTATGGGGCAGGAGATGGTGTGGGGCAGATGTGGGTCAGATCTATGGGGCAGGATCTCCTGTGGGGCTGATGTGGGTCAAATCAATGGGGCAGAGCTGCTCTGGGGCACATGTGGGTCAGATCTATGGAGCAGGAGCTGCTGTGGGGCAGATTTGAATCAGATCTAAAGGGCAGGAGCTGCTGTGGGTCAGATCTATGGAGCAGGAGCTGCTGTGAGGCACATGTGAGTTGGATCTATGGGGCAGGAGATGGTGTGGGGCAGATTTGGGTCAGATCTATGGGGCAGGAGCTGCTGTGGGTCAGATCTATGGAGCAGGAGCTGCTGTGGGGCACATGTACGTTAGATCTATGGGGCAGGAGATGGTGTGGGGCAGATGTGGGTCAGATCTATGGGGCACGAGCTGCTGTGTGGCTGATGAGGGTCAGATCTATGGGGCATGGGCTGCTGTGGGTCAGATCTACGGGACTGGAGCTGCAGTTGAGCACATGTGGGTCAGATCTATGGGGTAGAAGCTGCTGTGGGGCTGATGGGGCTCATATCTATAAGGCAGGAGCTGCTGTGGGGCTGACGTGGGTCAGATCTATGAGGCAGGAGCTGCTGTGGGGCAGATTTGGGTCAGATCTATGGGGCAGGAGCTGCTGTGGGGCTGATGTGGGTCAGATCTATGGGGCAGAGCTGCTCTGGGGCACATGTGGGTCAGATCTATGGAGCAGTAGCTGCTGTGGAGCAGATTTGAATCAGATCTACAGGGCAGGAGCTGCTGTGGGTCAGATCTGTGGGGTAAAATCTGCTGTGGGGCAGATGTGGTTCAGATCTATGGGGCAGGAGCTTCTGTGGGGTTGATGTGGGTCAGATCTATGGGTCAGGAGCTGCTGTGGGGCAGATGTGGGTCAGATCTATGGGTCAGGAGCTGCTGTGGGGCAGATGTGGGTCAGTTCTATGGGGCAAGAGCTGCTGTGGTGCAGATGTGGGTCAGATCTATGGGGCAGGAGCTGCTGTGGGGCTGATACGGTTAAGATCTATGGAGCGGGAGATGCTATGGGGCTGATGAGGGTCAGTTCTATGGGGCAGAAGCTGATGTGGGGCTGATGTTGGTCAGATCTATGGGGCAGGAGCTGCAGTGGGGCTGATGTGGGTCAGATCTATGGGGCAGGATCTCCTGTGGGGCTGATGTGGGTCAAATCAATGGGGCAGAGCTGCTCTGGGGCACATGTGGGTCAGATCTATGGAGCAGGAGCTGCTGTGGGGCAGATTTTAATCAGATCTATAGGGCAGGAGCTGCTGTGGGTCAGATCTATGGGCAGGAGCTGCTGTGGGGCACATGTGAGTTAGATCTATGGGGCAGGAGATGGTGTGGGGCAGATGTGGGCCAGATCTATGGGGCAGGATCTCCTGGGGGCTGATGTGGGTCAGATCTGTGGGGTAAAATCTGCTGTGGGGCAGATGTGGTTCAGATCTATGGGGCAGGAGCTTCTGTGGGGGGTATGTGGGTCAGATCTATGGGTCAGGAGCTGCTGTGGGGAAGATGTGGGTCACTTCTATGGGGCAAGAGCTGCTGTGGGGCAGATGTGGGTCAGATCTATGGGGCAGGAGCTGCTGTGGGGCTGATACTGTTAAGATCTATGGAGCGGGAGATGCTATGGGGCTGATGAGGGTCAGATCTATGGGGCAGGATCTGATGTGGGGCTGATGTTGGTTAGATCTATAGGGCAGGAGCTGCAGTGGGGCTGATTTGGGTCAGATCTATGGGGCAGGAGCTGCTGTGTGGCTGATGAGGGTCAGATCTATGGGGCATGGGCTGCTGTGGGTCAGATCTACGGGACTGGAGCTGCAGTGGAGCACATGTGGGTCAGATCTATGGGGTAGAAGCTGCTGTGGTGCTGATGGGGGTCATATCTATAAGGCAGGAGCTGCTGTGGGGCTGACGTGGGTCAGATCTATGAGGCAGGAGCTGCTGTGGGGCAGATTTGGGTCAGATCTATAGGGCAGGAGCTGCTGTGGGGCTGATGTGGGTCAGATCTTTGGGTCAGGAGCTGCTGTGGGGCAGATGTGGGTCAGTTCTATGGGGCAAGAGCTGCTGTGGTGCAGATGTGGGTCAGATCTATGGGGCAGGAGCTGCTGTGGGGCTGATACGGTTAAGATCTATGGAGCGGGAGATGCTATGGGGCTGATGAGGGTCAGTTCTATGGGGCAGGAGCTGATGTGGGGCTGATTTGAATCAGATCTATAGGGCAGGAGCTGCTGTGGGTCAGATCTATGGAGCAGGAGCTGCTGTGGGGCACATGTGAGTTAGATCTATGGGGCAGGAGATGGTGTGGGGCAGATGTGGGTCAGATCTATCGGGCAGGATCACCTGGGGGCTGATGTGGGTCTGATGTATGTGTCAGGAGCTGCTGTGTGGCTGATGAGGGTCAGATCTATGGGGCATGGGCTGCTGTGGGTCAGTTCTACGATACTGGAGCTGCAGTGGAGCACATGTGGGTCAGATCTATGGGATAGAAGCTGCTGTGGGGCTGATACGGTTAAGATCTATGGAGCGGGAGATGCTATGGGGCTGATGAGGGTCAGTTCTATGGGGCAGGAGCTGCTGTGGGTCAGATCTATTTAGCAGGAGCTGCTGTGGGGAACTTGTGAGTTAGATCTATGGGGCAGGAGATGGTGTGGGGCAGATGTGGGTCAGATCTATCGGGCAGGATCTCCTGGGGGCTGATGTGGGTCAGATCTGTGGGGTAAAATCTGCTGTGGGGCAGATGTGGTTCAGATCTATGGGGCAGGAGCTTCTGTGGGGTTGAAGTGGGTCAGATCTATGGGTCAGGAGCTGCTGTGGGGCAGATGAGGGTCACTTCTATGGGGCAAGAGCTGCTGTGGTGCAGATGTGGGTCAGATCTATGGGGCAGGAGCTGCTGTGGGGCTGATACGGTTAAGATCTATGGAGCGGGAGATGCTATGGGGCTGATGAGGGTCAGATCTATGGGGCAGGAGATGGTGTGGGGCTGATGTGGGTCAGATCTATGGGGCAGGATCTCCTGTGGGGCTGATGTGGGTCAAATCAATGGGGCAGAGCTGCTCTGGGGCACATGTGGGTCAGATCTATGGAGCAGGAGCTGCTGTGGGGCAGATTTGAATCAGATCTAAAGGGCAGGAGCTGCTGTGGGTCAGATCTATGGAGTAGGAGCTGCTGTGAGGCACATGTGAGTTGGATCTATGGGGCAGGAGATGGTGTGGGGCAGATTTGGGTCAGATCTATGGGGCAGGAGCTGCTGTGGGTCAGATCTATGGAGCAGGAGCTGCTGTGGGGCACATGTACGTTAGATCTATGGGGCAGGAGATGGTGTGGGGCAGATGTGGGTCAGATCTATGGGGCACGAGCTGCTGTGTGGCTGATGAGGGTCAGATCTATGGGGCATGGGCTGCTGTGGGTCAGATCTACGGGACTGGAGCTGCAGTTGAGCACATGTGGGTCAGATCTATGGGGTAGAAGCTGCTGTGGGGCTGATGGGGCTCATATCTATAAGGCAGGAGCTGCTGTGGGGCTGACGTGGGTCAGATCTATGAGGCAGGAGCTGCTGTGGGGCAGATTTGGGTCAGATCTATGGGGCAGGAGCTGCTGTGGGGCTGATGTGGGTCAGATCTATGGGGCAGAGCTGCTGTGGTGCAGATGTGGGTCAGATCTATGGGGCAGGAGCTGCTGTGGGGCTGATACGGTTAAGATCTATGGAGCGGGAGATGCTATGGGGCTGATGAGGGTCAGTTCTATGGGGCAGAAGCTGATGTGGGGCTGATGTTGGTCAGATCTATGGGGCAGGAGCTGCAGTGGGGCTGATGTGGGTCAGATCTATGGGGCAGGATCTCCTGTGGGGCTGATGTGGGTCAAATCAATGGGGCAGAGCTGCTCTGGGGCACATGTGGGTCAGATCTATGGAGCAGGAGCTGCTGTGGGGCAGATTTTAATCAGATCTATTGGGCAGGAGCTGCTGTGGGTCAGATCTATGGGCAGGAGCTGCTGTGGGGCACATGTGAGTTAGATCTATGGGGCAGGAGATGGTGTGGGGCAGATGTGGGCCAGATCTATGGGGCAGGATCTCCTGGGGGCTGATGTGGGTCAGATCTGTGGGGTAAAATCTGCTGTGGGGCAGATGTGGTTCAGATCTATGGGGCAGGAGCTTCTGTGGGGGGTATGTGGGTCAGATCTATGGGTCAGGAGCTGCTGTGGGGAAGATGTGGGTCACTTCTATGGGGCAAGAGCTGCTGTGGGGCAGATGTGGGTCAGATCTATGGGGCAGGAGCTGCTGTGGGGCTGATACTGTTAAGATCTATGGAGCGGGAGATGCTATGGGGCTGATGAGGGTCAGATCTATGGGGCAGGATCTGATGTGGGGCTGATGTTGGTTAGATCTATAGGGCAGGAGCTGCAGTGGGGCTGATGTGGGTCAGATCTATGGGGCAGGAGCTGCTGTGTGGCTGATGAGGGTCAGATCTATGGGGCATGGGCTGCTGTGGGTCAGATCTACGGGACTGGAGCTGCAGTGGAGCACATGTGGGTCAGATCTATGGGGTAGAAGCTGCTGTGGTGCTGATGGGGGTCATATCTATAAGGCAGGAGCTGCTGTGGGGCTGACGTGGGTCAGATCTATGAGGCAGGAGCTGCTGTGGGGCAGATTTGGGTCAGATCTATAGGGCAGGAGCTGCTGTGGGGCTGATGTGGGTCAGATCTTTGGGTCAGGAGCTGCTGTGGGGCAGATGTGGGTCAGTTCTATGGGGCAAGAGCTGCTGTGGTGCAGATGTGGGTCAGATCTATGGGGCAGGAGCTGCTGTGGGGCTGATACGGTTAAGATCTATGGAGCGGGAGATGCTATGGGGCTGATGAGGGTCAGTTCTATGGGGCAGGAGCTGATGTGGGGCTGATTTGAATCAGATCTATAGGGCAGGAGCTGCTGTGGGTCAGATCTATGGAGCAGGAGCTGCTGTGGGGCACATGTGAGTTAGATCTATGGGGCAGGAGATGGTGTGGGGCAGATGTGGGTCAGATCTATCGGGCAGGATCTCCTGGGGGCTGATGTGGGTCTGATGTATGTGTCAGGAGCTGCTGTGTGGCTGATGAGGGTCAGATCTATGGGGCATGGGCTGCTGTGGGTCAGATCTACGATACTGGAGCTGCAGTGGAGCACATGTGGGTCAGATCTATGGGGTAGAAGCTGCTGTGGGGCTGATACGGTTAAGATCTATGGAGCGGGAGATGCTATGGGGCTGATGAGGGTCAGATCTATGGGGCAGGAGCTGCTGTGGGTCAGATCTATTTAGCAGGAGCTGCTGTGGGGAACTTGTGAGTTAGATCTATGGGGCAGGAGATGGTGTGGGGCAGATGTGGGTCAGATCTATCGGGCAGGATCTCCTGGGGGCTGATGTGGGTCAGATCTGTGGGGTAAAATCTGCTGTGGGGCAGATGTGGTTCAGATCTATGGGGCAGGAGCTTCTGTGGGGTTGAAGTGGGTCAGATCTATGGGTCAGGAGCTGCTGTGGGGCAGATGAGGGTCACTTCTATGGGGCAAGAGCTGCTGTGGTGCAGATGTGGGTCAGATCTATGGGGCAGGAGCTGCTGTGGGGCTGATACGGTTAAGATCTATGGAGCGGGAGATGCTATGGGGCTGATGAGGGTCAGATCTATGGGGCAGGAGATGGTGTGGGGCTGATGTGGGTCAGATCTATGGGGCAGGATCTCCTGTGGGGCTGATGTGGGTCAAATCAATGGGGCAGAGCTGCTCTGGGGCACATGTGGGTCAGATCTATGGAGCAGGAGCTGCTGTGGGGCAGATTTGAATCAGATCTAAAGGGCAGGAGCTGCTGTGGGTCAGATCTATGGAGCAGGAGCTGCTGTGAGGCACATGTGAGTTGGATCTATGGGGCAGGAGATGGTGTGGGGCAGATTTGGGTCAGATCTATGGGGCAGGAGCTGCTGTGGGTCAGATCTATGGAGCAGGAGCTGCTGTGGGGCACATGTGAGTTAGATCTATGGGGCAGGAGATGGTGTGGGGCAGATGTGGGCCAGATCTATGGGGCAGGATCTCCTGGGGGCTGATGTGGGTCAGATCTGTGGGGTAAAATCTGCTGTGGGGCAGATGTGGTTCAGATCTATGGGGCAGGAGCTTCTGTGGGGGGTATGTGGGTCAGATCTATGGGTCAGGAGCTGCTGTGGGGAAGATGTGGGTCACTTCTATGAGGCAAGAGCTGCTGTGGGGCAGATGTGGGTCAGATCTATGGGGCAGGAGCTGCTGTGGGGCTGATACTGTTAAGATCTATGGAGCGGGAGATGCTATGGGGCTGATGAGGGTCAGATCTATGGGGCAGGATCTGATGTGGGGCTGATGTTGGTTAGATCTATAGGGCAGGAGCTGCAGTGGGGCTGATTTGGGTCAGATCTATGGGGCAGGAGCTGCTGTGTGGCAAATTTGGGTCAGATCTATGGGGCAGGAGCTGCCATGGGTCAGATCTATGGGGCAGGAACAGATGTGGGCCTGATGTTGGTCAGATTTATGGAGCAGGAGCTGCTGTGTTGCAGATGTGGGTTAGATCTATGGTGCAGGAGCTGCTGTGGGG
This sequence comes from Coturnix japonica, assembly GCF_054131305.1. NCBI lineage: Eukaryota > Metazoa > Chordata > Aves > Galliformes > Phasianidae > Coturnix > Coturnix japonica. The sequence continues at coordinate 1,403,043 of NC_140683.1, forward strand.
CAGATGTAGGGCATATCTATGGGGCAGGAGCTGCTGTGAGGCTGATGGGTGTTAGATCTATGGGGAGGAGCTGCTGTGGTGCAGATGTGGGTCAGAGCTATGGGGCAGGAGATGCTGTGGGGCAGAAGAGGGTATGATCTATGGGGTAGGAGATGGTGTGTGGCAGATGTGGGTCAGATCTATGGTGTAGGAGCTGCTGTGGGGCTGATGTGGGTCAGATCTATGGGGCAGGAGCTGCTGTGGTTAAGATCTATTTGGCAGGATCTGCTGTGGGGCAATTTGGGTCAGATCTATGGGGCAGGAGCTGCTGTGTGGCAAATGTGGGTCAGATCTATGGGGCAGGAGCTGCTGTGGGGCTGATGTAGGTTAGATCTATGGGGCAGGAGCTGTTGTGGGGCTGATGGGGGTCAGATCCTTAGGGCAGGAGGTACTGTGGGGCTGATGTTGGTCTGATCTATGGGGCAGGTGCTGCTGTGGTTAAGATCTATTTGGCAGGATCTGCTGTGGGGCAGATGTGGGTCAGATCTATGGTGCAGGAGCTGCTGTGTGGCAAATGTGGGTCAGATCTATGGGGCAGGAGCAGATGTGGGCCTGATGTTGGTCAGATTTATGGAGCAGGAGCTGCTGTGTTGCAGATGTGGGTCAGATCTATGGTGTAGGAGCTGCTGTGGGGCTGATGTGGGTCAGATCTATGGGGCAGGAGCTGCTGTGGGGCTTCTGTGGGTTAGATCTATGGGGCAGGAGCTGTTGTGTGTCATATCTATTGGTCAGCAGCTGCTTTACATATGATGTGTGTCAGATCTATGGGGCCGGAGCTGCAGTGGGGCTGAAGGGGGTCAGATCTATGGGGCAGGAGATACTGTGGGGCTGATGTGGGTCAAATCAATGGGGCAGAGCTGCTCTGTGGAACATGTGGGTCAGATCTACGGGGCAGGAGCTGCTGTGGGGTTGATGTGGGTCAGATCTACAGGGCAGGAGCTGCTGTGCGACAGATGTGGGTCAGATCTATGGGGCAGGAGCTGCTGTGGGGCTGATGTGGGTCAGATCTATGGGGCAGGAGCTGTTGTGGGGCTGATGGGGGTCAGATCTATGGGGCAGGAGCTACTGTGGGGTTGATGTTGGTCTCATCTATGGGGCAGGTGCTGCTGTGCGACATATGTGGGTCAGATCTATGGGGCAGGATCTGCTGTGGGGCTGATGTGGGAAAGATCTATGGGCAGGAGATGCTTTGCGACAGATGTGGGTCAGATCTATGGGGCAGGATCTGCTGTGGGGCTGATGTGGGTCAGATCTATAGGGCAGGAGCTGCTGTGCGACAGATGTGGGTCAGATCTATGGGGCAGGAGCTGCTGTGGGGCTGATGTGGGTCAGATCTATGGGGCAGGAGCTGCTGTGGGGCTTCTGTGGGTTAGATCTATGGGGCAGGAGCTGTTGTGTGTCATATCTATTGGTCAGCAGCTGCTTTACATTTGATGTGTGTCAGATCTTTGGGGCCGGAGCTGCAGTGGGGCTGATGGGGGTCAGATCTATGGGGCAGGAGCTGCTGTGGGGCTGATGTGGGTCAGATCTATAGGGCAGGAGCTGCTGTGCGACAGATGTGGGTCAGATCTATGGGGCAGGAGCTGCTGTGGGGCTGATGTGGATCAGATCCTAGGGGCTGAAGCTTCTGTGGGTCATATCTATTGGGCAGCAGCTGCTTTACATATGATGTGTGTCAGATCTATGGGGCAGGAGCTGCTGTGGGGCTGATGGGGGTCAGATCTATAAGGCAGGAGCTGTTGTGGGGCTGATGGGGGTCAGATCTATGGGGCAGCAGCTGTTGTGGGGCTGATGGGGGTCAGATCTATGGGGCAGGAGCTACTGTGGGGCTGATGTTGGTCTCATCTATGGGGCAGGAGCTGCTGTGCGACAGATGTGGGTCAGATCTATGGGGCAGGTGCTGCTGTGCGACATATGTGGGTCAGATCTATGGGGCAGGATCTGCTGTGGGGCTGATGTGGGAAAGATCTATGGGGCAGGAGATGCTTTGGGGCAGATGTGGGTAAGATCTATGGGGCAGGAGTTGCTGTGGGGCTGATGTGGGTCAGATCCTTGGGGCTGAAGCTGCTGTGGGTCATATCTATTGGGCAGCAGCTGCTTTACATACGATGTGTGTCAGATCTATGGGGCAGTAGCTGCTGTGGGGCTGATGTGGGTTAGATCTATGGGGCAGGAGCTGTTGTGGGGCTGATGGGGTCAGATCTATGGGGCAGGAGCTACTGTGGGGCTGATGTTGGTCTGATCTATGGGGCAGGAGCTGCTGCGGGGCTGATTCGGGTCAGATCTATGGGGCAGGAGCTGCTGTGGGGCTGATGTGGGTTAGATCTATGGGGCAGGAGCTGTTGTGGGGCTGATGGGGGTCAGATCTATGGGGCAGGAGATGATGTGGGTCAGATCTATGGGGCAGGAGCTGCTGTGGGGAACATGTGGGTCAGGTCTATGGGGCAGGAGCTGCTGTGGGGCAGATGTGGGTCAGATCTATGGGTCAGCAGCAGCTGTGGGTCTGATGTGGGTCAGATCTATGGGGCAGGAGCTGCTGTGGGTCAGATCTATGGGGCAGGAACAGATGTGGGCCTTATGTTTGTCAGATTTATGGAGCAGGAGCTGCTGTGTTGCAGATGTGGGTCAGATCTATGGTGCAGGAGCTGCTGTGGGGCAGATGTAGGGCATATCTATGGGGCAGGAGCTGCTGTGAGTCTGATGGGTGTTAGATCTATGGGGAGGAGCTGCTGTGGGGCTGATGTGGGTCAGATCTATGGGGCAGGAACTGCTGTGGTTAAGATCTATTTGGCAGGATCTGCTGTGGGGCAGATTTGGGTCAGATCTATGGGGCAGGAGCTGCTGTGAGGCTGATGGGTGTTAGATCTATGGGGAGGAGCTGCTGTGGTGCAGTTGTGGGTCAAATCAATGGGGCAGAGCTGCTCTTGGGAACATGTGGGTCAGATCTATGGGGCAGGAGTTGCTGTGGGGCTGATGAGGGTCAGATCTATAGGGCAGGAGCTGCTGTGCGACAGATGTGGGTCAGATCTATGGGGCAGGAGTTGCTGTGGGGCTGATGTGGGTCAGATCTAAAGGGCAGGAGATGCTGTGGGTCATATCTATTGGGCAGCAGCTGCTTTACATATGATGTGTGTCAGATCTATGGGGCAGGAGCTGCTGTGGGGCTGATACGGTTAAGATCTATGGAGCGGGAGATGCTATGGGGCTGATGAGGGTCAGATCTATGGGGCAGGACCTGATGTGGGGCTGATGTTGGTCAGATCTATAGGGCAGGAGCTGCAGTGGGGCTGATGTGGGTCAGATCTATGGGGCAGGATCTCCTGTGGGGCTGATGTGGGTCAACACATTGGTGCAGAGCTGCTCTGGGGCACATGTGGGTCAGATCTATTGGGCAGGAGCTGCTGTGGGGCAGATTTGAATCAGATCTATAGGGCAGGAGCTGCTGTGGGTCAGATCTATGGGCAGGAGCTGCTGTGGGGCACATGTGAGTTAGATCTATGGGGCAGGAGATGGTGTGGGGCAGATGTGGGTCAGATCTATGGGGCAGGATCTCCTGGTGGCTGATGTGGGTCAGATCTGTTGGGTAAAATCTGCTGTGGGGCTGATGTGGTTCAGATCTATGGGGCAGGAGCTTCTGTGGGGCTGATGTGGGTCAGATCTATGGGTCAGGAGCTGCTGTGGGGCAGATGTGGGTCACTTCTATGGGGCAAGAGCTGCTGTGGTGCAGATGTGGGTCAGATCTATGGGGCAGGAGCTGCTGTGGGGCTGATACGGTTAAGATCTATGGAGCGGGAGATGCTATGGGGCTGATGAGGGTCAGATCTATGGGGCAGGAGCTGATGTGGGGCTGATGTTGGTCAGATCTATGGGGCAGGAGCTGCAGTGGGGCTGATGTGGGTCAGATCTATGGGGCAGGATCTCCTGTGGGGCTGATGTGGGTCAAATCAATGGGGCAGAGCTGCTCTGGGGCACATGTGGGTCAGATCTATGGAGCAGGAGCTGCTGTGGGGCAGATTTGAATCAGATCTATAGGGCAGGAGCTGCTGTGGGTCAGATCTATGGAGCAGGAGCTGCTGTGGGGCACATGTGAGTTAGATCTATGGGGCAGGAGATGGTGTGGGGCAGATATGGGTCAGATCTATGGGGCAGGAGCTGCTGTGTGGCTGATGAGGGTCAGATCTATGGGGCAGGAGCTGCTGTGGGTCAGATCTACTGGACTGGATCTGCAGTGGAGCACATGTGGGTCAGATCTATGGGGTAGAAGCTGCTGTGGGGCTGATACGGTTAAGATCTATGGAGCGGGAGATGCTATGGGGCTGATGAGGGTCAGATCTATGGGGCAGGAGCTGATGTGGGGCTGATGTTGATCAGATCTATAGGGCAGGAGCTGCAGTGGGGCTGATGTGGGTCAGATCTATGGGGCAGGATCTCCTGTGGGGCTGATGTGGGTCAAATCATTGGGGCAGAGCTGCTCTGGGGCACATGTGGGTCAGATCTATGGAGCAGGAGCTGCTGTGGGGCAGATTTGAATCAGATCTATAGGGCAGGAGCTGCTGTGGGTCAGATCTATGGAGCAGGAGCTGCTGTGGGGCACATGTGAGTTAGATCTATGGGGCAGGAGATGGTGTGGGGCAGATGTGGGTCAGATCTATCGGGCAGGATCTCCTGGGGGCTGATGTGGGTCTGATGTATGTGTCAGTAGCTGCTGTGTGGCTGATGAGGGTCAGATCTATGGGGCATGGGCTGCTGTGGGTCAGATCTACGATACTGGAGCTGCAGTGGAGCACATGTGGGTCAGATCTATGGGGTAGAAGCTGCTGTGGGGCTGATACGGTTAAGATCTATGGAGCGGGAGATGCTATGGGGCTGATGAGGGTCAGATCTATGGGGCAGGAGCTGCTGTGGGTCAGATCTATTTAGCAGGAGCTGCTGTGGGGAACTTGTGAGTTAGATCTATGGGGCAGGAGATGGTGTGGGGCAGATGTGGGTCAGATCTATCGGGCAGGATCTCCTGGGGGCTGATGTGGGTCAGATCTGTGGGGTAAAATCTGCTGTGGGGCAGATGTGGTTCAGATCTATGGGGCAGGAGCTTCTGTGGGGTTGATGTGGGTCAGATCTATGGGTCAGGAGCTGCTGTGGGGCAGATGTGGGTCACTTCTATGGGGCAAGAGCTGCTGTGGTGCAGATGTGGGTCAGATCTATGGGGCAGGAGCTGCTGTGGGGCTGATACGGTTAAGATCTATGGAGCGGGAGATGCTATGGGGCTGATGAGGGTCAGATCTATGGGGCAGGAGCTGATGTGCGGCTGATGAGGTTCAGATCTATAGGGCAGGAGCTGCAGTGGGGCTGATGTGGGTCAGATCTATGGGGCAGGATCCCCAGTGGGGCTGATGTGGGTCAAATCAATGGGGCAGAGCTGCTCTGGGGCACATGTGGGTCAGATCTATGGAGCAGGAGCTGCTGTGGGGCAGATTTGAATCAGATCTATAGGGCAGTAGCTGCTGTGGGTCAGATCTATGGGCAGGAGCTGCTGTGGGGCACATGTGAGTTAGATCTATGGGGCAGGAGATGGTGTGGGGCAGATGTGGGTCAGATCTATGGGGCAGGATCTCCTGGGGGCTGATGTGGGTCAGATCTGTGGGGTAAAATCTGCTGTGGGGCAGATGTGGGTCAGATCTATGGGGCAGGAGCTGCTGTGGGGCAGATACGGTTAAGATCTATGGAGCGGGAGATGCTATGGGGCTTATGAGGGTCAGATCTATGGGGCAGGAGCTGATGTGGGTCTGATGTTGGTCAGATCTATAGGGCAGGAGCTGATGTGGGGCTGATGTGGGTCAGATCTATGGGGCAGGATCTCCTGTGGGGCTGATGTGGGTCAAATCAATGGGGCAGAGCTGCTCTGGGGCACATGTGGGTCAGATCTATGGAGCAGGAGCTGCTGTGGGGCAGATTTGAATCAGATCTATAGGGCAGGAGCTGCTGTGGGTCAGATCTACGGAGCAGGAGCTGCTGTGGGGCACATGTGAGTTAGATCTATGGGGCAGGAGATGGTGTGGGGCAGATTTGGGTCAGATGTATGGGTCAGGAGCTGCTGTGTGGCTGATGAGGGTCAGATCTATGGGGCATGGGCTGCTGTGGGTCAGATCTACGGGACTGGAGCTGCAGTGGAGCACATGTGTGTCAGATCTATGGTTTAGAAGCTGCTGTGGGGCTGATGGGGGTCATATCTATAAGTCAGGAGCTGCTGTGGGGCTGATGTGGGTCAGATCTATGGGGCAGGAGATGCTGTGGGTCAGATCTATGGGGCAGGAGCTGCTGTAGGGAACATGTGGGTCAGGTCTATGGGGCAGGAGCTGCTGTGGGGCTGATGTGGGTCAGATCTATGGGGCAGGAGATGCTGTGGGTCAGATCTATGGGGCAGGAGCTGCTGTTGGGAACATGTGGGTCAGGTCTATGGGGCAGGAGCTGCTGTGGGGCTGATGTGGGTCAGATCTATGGGGCAGGAGCTGCTGTGGGGAACATGTTTGTCAGGTCTATGGGGAAGAGCTGCTGTTGGTCTGATCAATGGGGCAGGAGCAGCAGTGGGGCAGATTTGGGTAAGATCTATAAGGCAGGAGCGGCTGTGGCGCTGATGTGTGTCAGATCTATGGTGCAGGAGCTGCTGTGGGGCAGATTTGAATCAGATCTATAGGGCAGGAGCTGCTGTGGGGTTGATGTGGGTCAGATCTATGGGTGAGGAGCTGCTGTGGGGCAGATGTGGGTCAGTTCTATGGGGCAGGAGCTGCTGTGGGGCAGATGTGGGTCAGATCTATGGGGCAGGGGCTGCTGTGGGGCAGATGTGGGTCAGATCTATAAGGCAGGAGCTGCTGTGGGTCAGTTGTGGGTCAGATCTATAGGTCAGGAGCTGCTGTGGCTGCTGTGGGTCAGTTCTATGGGTAAAGAGATGCGGTGGTGCTGATGTGGGTCAAATCAATGGGGGAGAGCTGACATGTGGGTCAGATCTATGGTGCAGGAGCTGCTGTGGGGCACATTTGAATCATATCTATAGGGCAGGAGCTGCTGTGGGTTAGATCTATGGAGCAGGAGCTGCTGTGGGGCACATGTGAGTTAGATCTATGGGGCAGGAGATGGTGTGGGGCAGATTTGAGTCAGATGTATGGGGCAGGAGCTGATGTGGGGCTGATGTGGGTCAGATCTATAGGGCAGGAGCTGCAGTGGGGCTGATGTGGGTCAGATCTATAGGGCAGGAGCAGCAGTGGGGCGGATGTGTGTCAAATCAATGGGGCAGAGCTGCTCTGCGGCACATGTGGGTCAGATCTATGAAGCAGGAGCTGCTGTGGGGAAGATTTGAATCAGATCTATAAGATCTATAGGGCAGGAGCTGCTGTGGGTCAGATCTATGGAGCAGGAGCTGCTGTGGGGCACATGCGAGTTAGATCTATAGGGCAGGAGATGGTGTGGGGCAGATGTGGTTCAGATCTATGGGGCAGGATCTCCTGGGGGCTGATGTGGGTCAGATCTGTGGGTTAAAATCTGCTGTGGGGCAGATGTGGTTCAGATCTATAGGGCAGGAGCTGCTGTGGGTCAGATCTATGGAGCAGGAGCTGCTGTGGGGCACATGTGAGTTAGATCTATGGGGCAGGAGATGGTGTGGGGCAGATGTGGGTCAGATCTATGAGGCAGGATCTCCTTGGGGTTGATGTGGGTCAGATCTGTGGGGTAAAATCTGCTGTGGGGCAGATGTGGTTCAGATCTATGGGGCAGGAGCTTCTGTGGGGTTGATGTGGGTCAGATCTATGGGTCAGGAGCTGCTGTGGGGCAGATGTGGGTCAGTTCTATGGGGCAGGTGCTGCTGTGGGGCAGATGTGGGTCAGATCTATGGGGCAGGGGCTGCTGTGGGGCAGATGTGGGTCAGATCTATGGTGTAGGAGCTGCTGTGGGGCTGATGTGGGTCAGATCTATGGGGCAGGAGCTGCTGTGGTTAAGATCTATTTGGCAGGATCTGCTGTGGGGCAGATTTGGGTCAGATCTATGGGGCAGGAGCTGCAGTGGAGATGATGTACGTCAGATCTATGGGGCAGCAGCTGCTGTGGGGCTGCTGTGGGTTAGATCTATGGGGCAGGAGTTGTTGTGGGTCATATCTATTGGGCAGCAGCTGCTTTACATATGATGTGTGTCAGATCTATGGGGCCGGAGCTGCAGTGGGGCTGATGGGGGTCAGATCTATGGGGCAGGAGCTACTGTGGGGCTGATGTGGGTCAAATCAATGGGGCAGAGCTGCTCATGGGAACATGTGGGTCAGATCTATGGGGCAGGAGCTGCTGTGGGGCTGATGTGGGTCAGATCCTTGGGGCTGAAGCTGCTGTGGGTCATATCTATTGGGCAGCAGCTGCTTTACATATGATGTGTGTCAGATCTATGGGGCAGGAGCTGCTGTGGGGCTTATGTGGGTTATATCTATGGGTCAGGAGCTGTTGTGGGGCTGATGTTGGTCAGATCTATAGGGCAGGATCTGCAGTGTGGCTGATGTGGGTCAGATCTATAGGGCAGGAGCTGCAGTGGGGCTGATGTGGGTCAAATCAATGGGGCAGAGCTGCTCTGGGGCACATGTGGGTCAGATCTATGGAGCAGGAGCTGCTGTGGGGCAGATTTGAATCAGATCTATAGGGCAGGAGCTGCTGTGGGTCTGATCTATGGAGCAGGAGCTGCTGTGGGGCTGATTTGAATCAGATCTATAGGGCAGGAGCTGCTGTGGTTCAGATCTATGGGCAGGAGCTGCTGTGGGGCACATGTGAGTTAGATCTATGGGGCAGGAGATGGTGTGGGTCTGATCTATGGAGCAGGAGCTGCTGTGGGGCTGATTTGAATCAGATCTATAGGGCAGGAGCTGCTGTGGTTCAGATCTATGGGCAGGAGCTGCTGTGGGGCACATGTGAGTTAGATCTATGGGGCAGGAGATGGTGTGGGGCAGATTTGGGTCAGATGTATGGGGCAGGAGCTGCTGTGTGGCTGATGAGGGTCAGATCTATGGGGCATGGGCTGCTGTGGGTCAGATCTACGGGACTGGAGCTGCAGTGGATCACATGTGGGTCAGATCTATGGGGTAGAAGCTGCTGTGGGGCTGATGGGGGTCATATCTATAAGGCAGGAGCTGCTGTGGGGCTGACGTTGGTCAGATCAATGAGGCAAGAGCTGCTGTGGGGCTGATGTGGGTCAGATCTATGGGGCAGGAGATGCTGTGGGTCAGATCTATGGGGCAGGAGCTGCTGTGGGGAACATGTGGGTCAGGTCTATGGGGCAGGAGCTGCTGTGGGGCTGATGTGGGTCAGATCTATGGGGCAGGAGCTGCTGTGGGGAACATGTTGGTCAGATCTATGGGGAAGAGCCTGCCCCCACCCCGGCCCTCGCCCACAACCCTCCCTCTCCCGGACGCATCTCGCCCGACCGGCCCGCAACCGTGCTTTTTTATTTCTTTGTTTGTTTGTTTGTTGTTTGGTCGGTCGGTCACTCGCTCGGTTATTTGTTTGGACCCGATTGGCCCGTTTGGTTTTTTTCTTTTCTTTCCTTTTTCCGCCGGGGTGCTCCTGACGGCTCGGCCCAATGGCGGCTCGACTCGGCGACTGGAGCCTGCCAAAACGCCTCGCCACCACCCAGCCCAGCCGCCACCACCACCACCGCCACCACCTCCTCCTCCCGCTGAAAATCCCACGTACCGTTCCACCTCATCTGCCGGCTGGGAGAGAGGCTAGGCGCGAACCCCACGGGGGACGCGGCCGCCTCCCGCCGGCCCACCTCTCGCCGCTGCCGTCTTCCCGCCGCTCTTTCGCCATCCCTCGCAACGCGGCCTGCCCGCAGTCCGGATATCCGGCCCGAACGGACCACGGTGGGCGGGGCCCGCGCACGCGCCCACGCTCTTCCTGCAGAGCCGGGGAGGCGGGGGGGGCGGGGCGGCTTTTTCAAAATCTAAAAAAGTGGAAAGTAAAGAAGAACCCACGAGAAAAACAAACAAACAAACAAACAAACAAACAAACGGAAAATAATAAAACCGAGAGGGTGCGTGGGGGCACGGACAAACAATCGAACGGACCAAAGTACGAACGGACGGACGAACAAACAAACACGCAGACAAAAGGGCAAAACCGCGGTGGCGGTGGCGGGACGGCCAGCTTCAAGCAAGGCCGAACCGAGAAGCCCGGGTGCGCCCCGACCCGGCGAACAGCGGCCGGCTCATACGTGCACCCTGCTCGTTCCGCGGCTGTGGCCGAGTGGCGTCTCCGTGGCGCCTCCGGTGCTCCGGCACGATCAACACGGCTCGACCCCTGGCCAGCGCGGCTCGAGTGCGCCGGCACGGTCCAGCCTCTCCCGGCGGGCTCCGCTCGGCTCGGAAGTTCCGCGGAAGTGGCCAAGTGTCGCTCTCGTGGCGGCTCCTCTGCGCTGGCACTGTCTACCCGGCTCCGAGCGTCTCCGGAGGGTGGGGGGAGGGGGGGGGGGGGCACGGCGTCGGCGGCTAGGCGTCGCTTCCCATGCGTCTCGACTAGGTCGGCACGGTCTACCCGGCTCCGAGCGGGCCGTGGTGCTCGGCGGCGGCTGCTAGAGGTCGCTGCCTATGCGGCTCGACTAGGTCGGCACGGTCTACCCGGCTCCGAGCGGGCCGTGGTGCTCGGCGGCGGCTGCTAGAGGTCGCTGCCTATGCGGCTCGACTAGGTCGGCACGGTCCACCCGGCTCCGAGCGGGCCGTGGTGCTCGGCGGCGGCTGCTAGAGGTCGCTGCCTATGCGGCTCGACTAGGTCGGCACGGTCTACCCGGCTCCGAGCGAGCCGTGGTGCTCGGCGGCGGCGTCTAGGGGTCGCTGCCCGTGCCTCTTGCGTGTTGCTGCCAGGTATACCCGCTTTCGGCTAGGCTTTGCAGCCCTGTGAGATGGGGGGGCGCTAAAGCTTCGGAGCTTGCTGGGGGGTCGCTGTAGTTTCTTACCTACCGCTACGTCGACGTAGAGCGCCGCTTACCCTCGGCGCCGCTGCCGGTAGTCGGCGCCGTTCTTTTCCGAAGCCGTTTTTTCTTACGCCTTCCGTTTTCATCTGCAGGAGCGAGCGCGTGCTCGTCTCCAGAGGCGGCAACAAGCGGGCGCAGGCGAGCGCGGTTGAGCGCCGGGCTGTGGAGTTTTTCGGTTGCGGCTTCCCGCCGCTCTTTCGCCATCCCTCGCTACGCGGCCTGCCCGCAGTCCGGATTTCCGGCTCGAACGGACCCCGCTCAAGTGCGCCGGCACGGTCCAACCGCTCCCGGCGGGCACCGCTCGGCTCGGACGTTCCTCGGAATCAGCCAAATGTCGCTCCCGTGGCGTCTCCGCAGGCAAAAACGCATAGCCGGCGCCGCAAAGCTCGCGAGCCGCACCGAGCCGGGGAAACCGTGCCGTGGAGCAGCTGTGGGGCTGATGTGGGTGAGATCTATGGGGTAGGAGCTGCTGTGGGTCAGATCTATGGGGCAGGAACAGATGTGGGCCTGATGTTGGTCAGATTTATGGAGCAGGAGCTGCTGTGTTGCAGATGTGGGTTAGATCTATGGTGCAGGAGCTGCTGTGGGGCAGATGTAGGGCATATCTATGGGGCAGGAGCTGCTGTGAGGCTGATGGGTGTTAGATCTATGGGGAGGAGCTGCTGTGGTGCAGATGTGGGTCAGAGCTATGGGGCAGAAGCAGCTGTGGGGCAGAAGAGGGTATGATCTATGGGGTAGGAGATGGTGTGTGGCAGATGTGGGTCAGATCTATGGCGTAGGAGCTGCTGTGGGGCTGATGTGGGTCAGATCTATGGGGCAGGAGCTGCTGTGGTTAAGATCTATTTGGCAGGATCTGCTGTGGGGCAGATTTGGGTCAGATCTATGGGGCAGGAGCTGCAGTGGAGATGATGTACATCAGATCTATGGGGCAGCAGCTGCTGTGGGGCTGCTCTGGGTTAGATCTATGGGGCAGGAGTTGTTGTGGGTCATATCTATTGGGCAGCAGCTGCTTTACATATGATGTGTGTCAGATCTATGGGGCCGGAGCTGCAGTGGGGCTGATGGGGGTCAGATCTATGGGGCAGGAGCTACTGTGGGGCTGATGGGGGTCAGATCTATGGGGCAGGAGCTACTATGGGGCTGATGTTGGTCTGATCTATGGGGCAGGAGCTGCTGTGCGACAGATGTGGGTCAGATCTATGGGGCAGGTGCTGCTGTGCAACATATGTGGGTCAGATCTATGGGGCAGGATCTGCTGTGGGGCTGATGTGGGAAAGATCTATGGGGCAGGAGATGCTTTGGGGCAGATGTGGGTCAGATCTATGGGGCAGGAGTTGCTGTGGGGCTGATGTGGGTTAGATCTATGGGGCAGGAGCTGCTGTGCGACAGATGTGGGTCAGATCTATGGGGCAGGTGCTACTGTGCGACATATGTGGGTCAGATCTATGGGGCAGGATCTGCTGTAGGGCTGATGTGGGAAACATCTATGGGGCAGGAGATGCTGTGGGTCAGATCTATGGGGCAGGAGCTTCTGTGGGGAACATGTGGGTCAGGTCTATGGGGCAGGAGCTGCTGTGGGGCAGATGTGGGTCAGATCTATGGGTCAGCAGCTGCTGTGTGTCTAATGTGGGTCAGATCTATGGGGCAGGAGCTGCTGTGGGGCTGATGTGGGTCAGATCTATGGGGCAGGAGCTGCTGTGGGTCAGATTTATGAGTCAGGAGCTGCTGTGGGGCTGATGTGGGTCAGATCTATATGGCAGGAGCTGCTGTGGGGCACATGTGCGTCAGACCTATGGGGCAGAAGCTGCAGAGGGGATGATGTAGGTCAGATCTATGGGGCAGGGGTTGCTGTGGGGCAGATGAGGGACATACCTATGGAGCAAAATCTGCTGTTGGACTGATGTGGATCAGATCTATGAGTTTGGAGCTGCTGTGGGGCACATGTGGATCAGATCTATTGGCCAGGAGCTGCTGTGGGGCAGATGTGGGTCAGATCTATGGGGCAGGAGCTGCTGTGGGTCTGATGTGGGTCAGATCTATGGGGCAGGAGCTGCTGTGGGGCTGATGTGGGTCAGAGCTATGGGGCAGGAGCTGCTGTGGGGCAGAAGTGGGTAAGATCTATGGGGTAGGAGATGGTGTGTGGCAGATGTGGGTCAGATCTATGGTGTAGGAGCTGCTGTGGGGCTGATGTGGGTCAGATCTATGGGGCAGGAGCTGCTGTGGTTAAGAACTATTTGGCAGGATCTGCTGTGGGGCAGATGTGGGTCAGATCTATGGGGCAGGAGCTGCTGTGTGGCAAATGTGGGTCAGATCTATGGGGCAGGAGCTGCTGTGGGTCAGATCTATGGGGCAGGAACAGATGTGGGCCTGATGTTGGTCAGATTTATGGAGCAGGATCTGCTGTGTTGCAGATGTGGGTCAGATCTACGGGGCAGGAGCTGCTGTGGGGCTGATGTGGGTCAGATCTATGGGGCAGCAGCTGCTGTGGGTCTGATGTGGGTCAGATCTATGGGGCAGGAGCTGCTGTGGGGCTGATGTGGGTCAGATCTATAGGGCAGGAGCTGCTGTGCAACAGATGTTGGTCAGATTTATGGGGCAGGAGCTGCTGTGGGGCTGATGTGGGTCAGATCTATGGCGCAGGAGCTGCTGTGGGGCTGATGTGGGTCAAATCTATGGGGAGGAGATGCTGTGGGGCTGATGTGGGTCAGATCTATGGGGAGGAGCTGCTGTGGGGCTGATGTGGGTCAGATCTATGGGGCAGGAGCTGCTGTGGGGCTGATGTGGGTCAGATCTATAGGGAAGGAGCTGCTGTGCGACAGATGTGGGTCAGATTTATAAGGCAGGAGCTGCTGTGGGGCTGATGTGGGTCAGATCTATGGGGCAGGAGCTGCTGTGGGGCTGATGTGGGTCAGATCTATGGCGCAGGAGCTGCTGTGGGGCTGATGTGGGTCAGATCTATGGGGAGGAGATGCTGTGGGGCTGATGTGGGTCAGATCTATGGGGCAGGAGCTGCTGTGGGTCAGATTTATGAGTCAGGAGCTGCTGTGGGGCTGATGTGGGTCAGATCTATATGGCAGGAGCTGCTGTGGGGCACATGTGCGTCAGACCTATGGGGCAGAAGCTGCAGAGGGGATGATGTAGGTAAGATCTATGGGGCAGGGGTTGCTGTGGGGCAGATGAGGGACATATCTATGGTGCAAAATCTGCTGTTGGACTGATGTGGGTCAGATCTATGAGTTTGGAGCTGCAGTGGGGCTGATGGGGGTCAGATCTATGGGGCAGGAGCTCCTGTGGGGCTGATGGGGGTCAGATCTATGGGGCAGGAGCTACTATGGTGCTGATGTTGGTCTGATCTATGGGGCAGGAGCTGCTGTGCGACAGATGTGGGTCAGATCTATGGGGCAGGTGCTGCTGTGCGACATATGTGGGTCAGATCTATGGGGCAGGATCTGCTGTGGGGCTGATGTGGGAAAGATCTATGGGGCAGGAGATGCTTTGGGGCAGATGTGGGTCAGATCTATGGGGCAGGAGTTGCTGTGGGGCTGATGTGGGTTAGATCTATGGGGCAGGAGCTGCTGTGCGACAGATGTGGGTCAGATCTATGGGGCAGGTGCTGCTGTGCGACATATGTGGGTCAGATCTATGTGGCAGGATCAGCTGAGGGGCTGATGTGGGAAACATCTATGGGGCAGGAGATGCTGTGGGTCAGATCTATGGGGCAGGAGTTTCTGTGGGGAACATGTGGGTCAGGTCTATGGGGCAGGAGCTGCTGTGGGGCTGTTGTGGGTCAGATCTATGGCGCAGGAGCTGCTGTGGGGCTGATGTGGGTCAGATCTATGGGGAGGAGATGCTGTGGGGCTGATGTGGGTCAGATCTATGGGGCAGGATCTGCTTTGGGTCTGATGTGGGAAAGATCTATGGGGCAGGAGCTGCTGTGGGGCTGATGTGGGAATGATCTATGGGGCAGGAGCTGCTGTGGGGCATATGTGGGTCAGATCTATGGGGCAGGAGCTGCTGTGGGGATGATGTGGGTCAGATCCTTGGGGCTGAAGCTGCTGTGGGTCATATCTATTGGGCAGCAGCTGCTTTACATATGATGTGTGTCAGATCTATGGGGCAGGAGCTGCTGATGGGGTTGATGTGGGTTAGATCTATGGGGCAGGAGCTGCTGTGCGACAGATGTGGGTCAGATCTATGAGGCAGGTGCTGCTGTGCGACATATGTGGGTCAGATCTATGGGGCAGGATCTGCTGTGGGGCTGATGTGGGAAAGATCTATGGGGCAGGAGATGCTGTGGGTCAGATCTATGGGGCAGGAGCTTCTGTGGGGAACATGTGGGTCAGGTCTCTGGGGCAGGAGCTGCTGTGGGGCAGATGTGGGTGAGATCTATGGGTCAGCAGCTGCTGTGTGTCTAATGTGGGTCAGATCTATGGGGCAGGAGCTGCTGTGGGGCTGATGTGGGTCAGATCTATGGGGCAGGAGCTGCTGTGGGTCAGATTTATGAGTCAGGAGCTGCTGTGGGGCTGATGTGGGTCAGATCTATATGGCAGGAGCTGCTGTGGGGCACATGTGCGTCAGACCTATGGGGCAGAAGCTGCAGAGGGGATGATGTAGGTCAGATCTATGGGGCAGGGGTATCTGTGGGGCAGATGAGGGACATATCTATCGTGCAAAATCTGCTGTTGGACTGATGTGGGTCAGATCTATGAGTTTGGAGCTGCTGTGGGGCACATGTGGGTCAGATCTATTGGCCAGGAGCTGCTGTGGGGCAGATGTGGGTCAGATCTATGGGGCAGGAGCTGCTGTGGGTCTGATGTGGGTCAGATCTATGGGGCAGGAGCTGCTGTGGGGCTGATGTGGGTCAGATCTATGGGGCAGGAGCTGCTGTGGTTAAGATCTATTTGGCAGGATCTGCTGTGGGGCAGATGTGGGTCAGATCTATGGGGCAGGAGCTGCTGTGTGGCAAATGTGGGTCAGATCTATGGGGCAGGAGCTGCTGTGGGTCAGATCTATGGGGCAGGAACAGATGTGAGCCTGATGTTGGTCAGATTTATGGAGCAGGATCTGCTGTGTTGCAGATGTGGGTCAGATCTACGGGGCAGGAGCTGCTGTGGGGCTGATGTGGGTCAGATCTATGGGGCAGCAGCTGCTGTGGGTCTGATGTGGGTCAGATCTATGGGGCAGGAGCTGCTGTGGGGCTGATGTGGGTCAGATCTATAGGGCAGGAGCTGCTGTGCGACAGATGTTGGTCAGATTTATGGGGCAGGAGCTGCTGTGGGGCTGATGTGGGTCAGATCTATGGCGCAGGAGCTGCTGTGGGGCTGATGTGGGTCAGATCTATGGGGAGGAGATGCTGTGGGGCTGATGTGGGTCAGATCTATGGGGCAGGAACTGCTGTGGGGCTGATGTGGGTCAGATCTATGGGGCAGGAGCTGCTGTGGGGCTGATGTGGGTCAGATCTATAGGGCAGGAGCTGCTGTGCGACAGATGTGGGTCAGATTTATGGGGCAGGAGCTGCTGTGGGGTTGATGTGGGTCAGATCTATGGGGCAGGAGCTGCTGTGGGGCTGATGTGGGTCAGATCTATGGCGCAGGAGCTGCTGTGGGGCAGATGTGGGTCAGATCTATGGGGAGGAGATGCTGTGGGGCTGATGTGGGTCAGATCTATGGGGCAGGAGATGCTGTGTGTCAGATCTATGGGGCAGGAGCTGCTGTGGGGAACATGTGGGTCAGGTCTATGGGGCAGGAGCTGCTGTGGGGCAGATGTGGGTCAGATCTATGGGTCAGCAGCTGCTGTGGGTCTGATATGGGTCAGATCTATGGGGCAGGAGCTGATGTGGGGCTGATGTGGGTCAGATCTATGGGGCAGGAGCTGCTGTGGGGAACATGTGGGTCAGGTCTATGGGGCAGGAGCTGCTGTGGGGCAGATGTGGGTTAGATCTATGGGGTAGGAGATGGTGTGTAGCAGATGTGGGTCAGATCTATTGTGCAGGAGCTGCTGTGGGGCTGATGTGGGTCAGATCTATGGGGCAAGAGCTGCTGTGGTTAAGATCTATTTGGCAGGATCTGCTGTGGGGCAGATTTGGGTCAGATCTATGGGGCAGGAGCTGCAGTGGAGATGATGTACGTCAGATCTATGGGGCAGGAGCTGCTGTGGGGCTGCTGTGGGTCAGATCTATGGGGCAGGAGCTGTTGTGGGTCTGATGTGGGTCAGATCTATGGGGCAGGAGCTGCTGTGGGTCTGATGTGGATCAGATCTATGGGGCAGGAGCTGCTGTGGGTCAGATCTATGGGGCAGGAACAGATGTGGGCCTGATGTTGGTCAGATTTATGGAGCAGGAGCTTCTGTGTTGCAGATGTGGGTCAGATCTATGGTGCAGGAGCTGCTGTGGGGCAGATGTAGGGCATATCTATGGGGCAGGAGCTGCTGTGAGGCTGATGGGTGTTAGATCTATGGGGAGGAGCTGCTGTGGTGCAGATGTGGGTCAGAGCTTTGGGGCAGGAGAGGCTGTGGGGCAGAAGTGGGTAAGATCTATGGGGTAAGAGATGGTGTGTGGCAGATGTGGGTCAGATCTATGGTGTAGGAGCTCCTGTGGGGCTGATTGGGGTCAGATCTATGGGGCAGGAGCTACTGTGGGGCTGATGTGGGTCAAATCAATGGGGTAGAGCTGCTCTTGGGAAAATGTGGGTCAGATCTATGGGGCAGGAGCTGCTGTGGGGCTGATGTGGGTCAGATCTATGGGGCAGGAGATGCTGTGGGGCTGATGTGGGTCAGATCTATGGGTCAGCAGCTGCTGTGGGTCTGATGTGGGTCAGATCTATGGGGCAGGAGCTGCTGTGAGGCTGATGTGGGTCAGATCTATGGGGCAGCAGCTGCTGTGGGTCTGATGTGGGTCAGATCTATGGGGCTGGAGCTGCTGTGGGGCAGAAGTGGGTAAGATCTATGGGGTAGGAGATGGTGTGTGGCAGATGTGGGTCAGATCTATGGTGTAGGAGCTGCTGTGGGGCTGATGTGGGTCAGATCTATGGGGCAGGAGCTGCTGTGGTTTAGATCTATTTGGCAGGATCTGCTGTGGGGCAGATTTGGGTCATATCTATGGGGCAGGAGCTGCTGTGTGGCTGCTGTGGGTTAGATCTATGGGGCAGGAGCTGTTGTGGGTCATATCAATTGGGCAGCAGCTACTTTACATATGATGTGTGTCAGATCTATGGGGCAGGAGCAGCAGTGGGGCTGATGGGGGTCAGATCTATGGGGCAGGAGCTACTGTGGGGCTGATGTGGGTCAAATCAATGGGGCAGGAGCTGCTGTGGGGCTGATGTGGGTCAGATCTATAGGGCAGGAGCTGCTGTGGGGAACATGTGGGTCAGGTCTATGGGGAGGAGCTGCTGTGGTGCAGATGTGGGTCAGAGCTATGGGGCAGGAGCTGCTGTGGGGCAGAAGTGGGTAAGATCTATGGGGTAGGAGATGGTGTGTGGCAGATGTGGGTCAGATCTATGGTGTAGGAGCTTCTGTGTGGCTGATGTGGGTCAGATCTATGGGGCAGGAGCTGCTGTGGGGCTGATGTGGGTCAGATCTATGGGGCAGGAGCTGCTGTGGGGCTGATGTGGGTCAGATCTATGGGGCAGGAGATGCTGTGTGTCAGATCTATGGGGCAGGAGCTGCTGTGGGGAACATGTGGGTAAGGTCCATGGGGCAGGAGCTGCTGTGGGGCAGATGTGGGTCAGATCTATGGGGCAGGAGTTACTTTGGGGGTGATGTGGGTCAGATCCTTGGGGCTGAAGCTGCTGTGGGTCATATCTATTGGGCAGCAGCTGCTTTACATATGATGTGTGTCAGATATATGGGGCAGGAGCTGCTGTGGGGAACATGTGGGTCATATCTATGGGGCAGGAGATGCTGTGGGGCTGATGTGGGTCAGATCTATGGGGCAGGAGCTGCTGTGGGGAACATGTGGGTCAGGTCTATGGGGCAGGAGCTGCTGTAGGGCAGATGTGGGTCAGATCTATGGGTCAGCAGCTGCTGTGGGCCTGATGTGGGTCAGATCTATAGGGCAGGAGCTGCTGTGGGGCTGATGTGGGTCAGATCTATGGGGCAGGAGCTGCTCTTGGGCTGATGTGGGTCAGATCTATAGGGCAGGAGCTGCTGTGCGACAGATGTGGGTTAGATCTATGGGGCAGGAGCTGCTGTGGGGCTGATGTGGGTCAGATCTATAGGGCAGGAGCTGCTGTGCGACAGATGTGGGTCAGATCTATGGGGCAGGAGCTGCTGTAGGGCTGATGTGGGTCAGATCTATGAGGCAGGAGCTGCTGTGGGTCTGATGTGGGTAAGATCTATGGGGCACGAGCTGCTGTGGGGCTGATGTGGGTCAGATCTATGGGGCTCGAGATGCTGTGGGGCTGATGTGGGTCAGATCTATGGGGCAGGAGATGCTGTGGGTCAGATCTATGGGGCAGGAGCTGCTGTGGGGAACATGTGGGTCAGGTCTATGGGGCAGGAGCTGCTGTGGGGCAGATCTATTGGGCAGGAATAGATGTGGGCCTGATGTTGGTCAGATTTATGGAGCAGGAGCTGCTGTGTTGCAGATGTGGGTCAGATCTATGGGGCAGGAGCTGCTGTGGGGCTGATGTGGGTCAGATCTATGGGGCAGGAGCTGCTGTGGTTAAGATCTATTTGGCAGGATCTGCTGTGGGGCAGATTTGGGTCAGATCTATGGGGCAGGAGCTGCAGTGGAGATGATGTACATCAGATCTATGGGGCAGGAGCTGCTGTGAGGCTGATGGGTGTTAGATCTATGGGGAGGAGCTGCTGTGGTGCAGATGTGGGTCAGATCTATGGTGTAGGAGCTGCTGTGGGGCTGATGTGGGTCAGATCTATGGGGCAGGAGCTGCTGTGGTTAAGATCTATTTGGCAGGATCTGCTGTGGGGCAGATTTGGGTCAGATCTATGGGGCAGGAGCTGCAGTGGAGATGATGTACATCAGATCTATGGGGCAGGAGCTGCTGTGAGGCTGATGGGTGTTAGATCTATGGGGAGGAGCTGCTGTGGTGCAGATGTGGGTCAGATCTATGGGGCAGGAGCTGCTGTGTGGCTGATGTGGGTCAGATCTATGGGGCAGGAGCTGCTGTGGGGCTGCTGTGGGTCAGATCTATGGGGCAGGAGCTGCTGTGGGGCTGATGTGGGTCAGATCTATTGGGTCAGCAGCTGCTGTGGGTCTGATGTGGGTCAGATCTATGGGGCAGGAGCTGCTGTGGGGCAGATGTAGGGCATATCTATGGGGCAGGAGCTGCTGTGAGGCTGATGGGTGTTAGATCTATGGGGAGGAGCTGCTGTGGTGCAGATGTGGGTCAGAGCTATGGGGCAGGAGCTGCTGTGGGGCAGATGTGGGTCAGATCTTTGGTGTAGGAGCTGCTGTGGGGCTGATGTGGGTCAGATCTATGGGGCAGGAGCTGCTGTGGTTAAGATCTATTTGGCAGGATCTGCTGTGGGGCAGATTTGGGTCAGATCTATGGGGCAGGAGCTGCAGTGGAGATGATGTACGTCAGATGTATGGGGCAGGAGCTGCTGTGGGGCTGCTGTGGGTCAGATCTATGGGGCAGGAGCTGCTGTGGGGCAGAAGTGGGTAAGATCTATGGGGTAGGAGATGGTGTGTGGCAGATGTGGGTCAGTTCTATGGTGTAGGAGCTGCTGTGGGGCTGATGTGGGTCAGATCTATGGGGCAGGAGCTGCTGTGGTTAAGATCTATTTGGCAGGATCTGCTGTGGGGCAGATTTGGGTCAGATCTATGGGGCAGGAGCTGCAGTGGAAATGATGTACGTCAGATCTATGGGGCAGGAGCTGTTGTGGGGCTGATGGGGGTCAGATCTATGGGGCAGGATCTACTGTGGGGCTGATGTTGGTCTGATCTATGGGGCAGGAGCTGCTGCGGGGCTGATTTGGGTCAGATCTATGGAGCAGGAGCTGCTGTGGGGCTGATGTGGGTAAGATCTATGGGGCAGGAGCTTTTGTGGGTCATATCTATTGGGCAGCAGCTGCTTTACATATGATGTGTGTCAGATATATGGGGCCGGAGCTGCAGTGGGGCTGATGGGGGTCAGATCTATGGGGCGGGAGCTACTGTGGGGCTGATGTGGGTCAAATCAATGGGGCAGAGCTGCTCTTGGGAACATGTGAGTAAGATCTATAGGGCAGGAGCTGCTGTGCGACAGATGTGGGTCAGATCTATGGGGCAGGAGCTGCTGTGGGGCTGATGTGGGTCAGATCCCTGGGGCTGAAGCTGCTGTTGGTCATATCTATTGGGCAGCAGCTGCTTTACATATGATGTGTGTCAGATCTATGGGGCAGGAACTGCTGTGGGGCTGATGTGGGTTAGATCTATGGGGCAGGAGCTGTTGTGGGGCTGATGGGGGTCAGATCTATGGGGCAGGAGCTGTTGTGGGGCTGATGTGGGTCAGATCTATGGGGCAGGACCTACTGTGGGGCTGATGTTGGTCTGATCTATGGGGCAGGAGCTGCTGTGCGACAGATGTGGGTCAGATCTATGGGGCAGGAGCTGCTGTGGGGCTGATGTGGGTTAGATCTATGGGGCAGGAGCTGCTGTGGGGAACATGTGGGTCAGATCTATGGGGCAGGAGCTGCTGTGGTTAAGATCTATTTGGCAGGATCTGCTGTGGGGCAGATTTGGGTCAGATCTATGGGGCAGGAGCTGCTGTGTGGCAAATGTGGGTCAGATCTATGGGGCAGGAGCTGCTGTGTGTCAGATCTATGGGGCAGGAACAGATGTGGGCCTGATGTTGGTCAGATTTATGGAGCAGGAGCTGCTGTGTTGCAGATGTGGGTCAGATCTATGGTGCAGGAGCTGCTGTGGGGCAGATATAGGGCATATCTATGGGGCAGGAGCTGCTGTGAGGCTCATGGGCGTTAGATCTATGGTGAGGAGCTGCTGTGGTGCAGATATGGGTCAGATCTATGGGGCAGGAGCTGCTGTGGGGCAGAAGTGGGTAAGATCTATGGGGTAGGAGATGGTGTGTGGCAGATGTGGGTCAGTTCTATGGTGTAGGAGCTGCTGTGGGGCTGATGTGGGTCAGATCTATGGGGCAGGACCTGCCGTGGTTAAGATCTATTTGGCAGGATCTGCTGTGGGGCAGATTTGTGTCAGATCTATGGGGCAGCAGCTGCTGTGGGGCTGATGTGGGTCAGATCTATGGGGCAGGAGCTGCTGTGGGTCAGATCTATGAGGCAGGATCTGCTGTGGGGAAGATTTGGGTCAGATCTATGGGGCAGGAGCTACTGTGGGGCTGATGTGGGTCAGATCTATGGGGCAGGAACAGATGTGGGCCTGATGTTGGTCAGATTTATGGAGCAGGAGCTGCTGTGTGGCAGATGTGGGTCAGATCTATGGTGCAGGAGCTGCTGTGGGGCAGATGTAGGGCTTATCTTTGGGGCAGGAGCTGCTGTGAGGCTGATGTGTGTTAGATCTATGGGGAGGAGCTGCTGTGGTGCAGATGTGGGTCAGAGCTATAAGGCAGGAGCAGCTGTGTGGCAGATGTGGGTCAGATCTATGGTGCAGGAGCTGCTGTGCGAAAGATGTGTGTCAGATCAATGGGGCAGGAGCTACTGTGGGGCTGATGAGGGTCAGATCTATGGGGCAGTATCTACTGTGGGGCTGATGTTGGTCTGATCTATGGGGCAGGAGCTGCTGTGCGACAGATGTGGGTCAGATCTATGGGGCAGGTGCTGCTCTGCGACATATGTGGGTCAGATCTATGGGGCAGGATCTGCTGTGGTGCTGATGTGGGAAAGATCTATGGGGCAGGAGATGCTTTGGGGCAGATGTGGGTCAGATCTATGGGGCAGGAGCTGCTGTGGGGCTGATGTGGGTCAGATCCTTGGGGCTGAAGCTGCTGTGGGTCATATCTATTGGGCAGCAGCTGCTTTACATATGATGTGTGTCAGATCTATGGGGCAGGAACTGCTGTGGGGCTGATGTGGGTTAGATCTATGGGGCAGGAGCTGTTGTGGGGCTGATAGGGGTCAGATCGATGGGGCAGGACCTACTGTGGGGCTGATGTTGGTCTGATCTATGGTGCAGGAGCTGCTGTGCGACAGATGTGGGTCAGATCTATGGGGCAGGAGCTGCTGTGGGGCTGATGTGGGTTAGATCTATGGGGCAGGAGCTGCTGTGGGGCTGACGTGGGTCAGATCTATGGGGCAGGAGCTGCTGTGGTTAAGATCTATTTGGCAGGATCTGCTGTGGGGCAGATGTGGGTCAGATCTATGAGGCAGGAGCTGCTGTGTGGCAAATGTGGGTCAGATCTATGGGGCAGGAGCTGCTGTGGGTCAGATCTATGGGGCAGGAACAGATGTGGGCCTGATGTTGGTCAGATTTATGGAGCAGGAGCTGCTGTGTTGCAGATGTGGGTCAGATCTATGGTGCAGGAGCTGCTGTGGGGCAGATGTAGGGCATATCTATGGGGCAGGAGCTGCTGTGAGGCTCATGGGTGTTAGATCTATGGTGAGGAGCTGCTGTGGTGCAGATATGGGTCTGATCTATGGGGCAGGAGCTGCTGTGGGGCAGAAGTGGGTAAGATCTATGGGGTAGGAGATGGTGTGTGGCAGATGTGGGTCAGTTCTATGGTGTAGGAGCTGCTGTGGGGCTGATGTGGGTCAGATCTATGGGGCAGGAGCTGCCGTGGTTAAGATCTATTTGGCAGGATCTGCTGTGGGGCAGATTTGGGTCAGATCTATGGGGCAGGAGCTGCTGTGGGGCTGATGTGGGTCAGATCTATGGGGCAGGAGCTGCTGTGGGTCAGATCTATGGGGCAGGATCTGCTGTGGGGCAGATGTGGGTTAGATCTATGGGGCAGGAGCTGTTGTGGGGCTCATGGGGGTCAGATCTATGGGGCAGGAGCTACTGTGGGGCTGATGTTCGTCTGATCTATGGGGCAGGAGCTGCTGCGGGGCTGATTTGGGTCAGATCTATGGGGCAGGAGATGCTTTGGGGCAGATGTGGGTCAGATCTATGGGGCAGGAGTTGCTGTGGGGCTGATGTGGGTCAGATCCTTGGGGCTGAAGCTGCTGTGGGTCATATCTATTGGGCAGCAGCTGCTTTACATATGATGTGTGTCAGATCTATGGGGCAGGAGCTGCTGTGGGGCTGATTTGGGTCAGATCTATGGAGCAGGAGCTGCTGTGGGGTTGATGTGGGTTAGATCTATGGTGCAGGAGCTGTTGTGGGGCAGATGGGGGTCAGATCTATGGGGCAGGAGCTACTGTGGGGCTGATGGGGTTCAGATCTATGGGGCAGGAGCTACTGTGGGGCTGATGGGGGTCAAATCAATGGGGCAGAGCTGCTCTTGGGAACATGTGGGTCAGATCTATGGGGCAGGAGCTGCTGTGGGGCTGATGTGTGTCAGATCTATAGGGCAGGAGCTGCTGTGCGACAGATGTGGGTCAGATCTATGGGGCAGGAGCTGCTGTGGGGCTGTTTTGGGTAAGAGCTATGGGGCAGGAGCTGCTGTGGGGGCAGAAGTGGGTAAGATCTATGGGGTAGGAGATGGTGTGTGGCAGATGTGGGTAAGATCTATTGTGTAGCAGCTGCTGTGGGGCTGATGTGGGTCAGATCTATGGGGCAGGAGCTGCTGTGGGTCAGATTTGGGTCAGATCTATGGGGCAGGAGCTGATGTGGGGCATATGTGGGTCAGATCTATATGGCAGGAGCTGCTGTGGGGCACATGTGGGTCAGACCTATGGGGCAGAAGCTGCAGAGGGGATGATGTAGGTCAGATCTATGGGGCAGGAGTTGCTGTGGGGCAGATGAGGGACATATCTATGGTGCAAGATCTGCTGTTGGACTGATGTGGGTCAGATCTATGAGTTTGGAGCTGCTGTGGGGCACATGTGGGTCAGATCTATGGGCCAGGAGCTGCTGTGGGGCTGATGGTGGTCAGATCTATGAGGCAGGAGCTGTTGTGGGGCTGATGGGGGTCAGATCTATAGGGCAGGAGCTACTGTGGGGCTGATGTTGGTCTGATCTATGGGGCAGGAGCTGCTGTGCGACAGATGTGTGTCAGATCTATGGGGCAGGAGCTGTTGTGGGGCTGATGGGGGTCAGATCTATGGGGCAGGAGCTACTGTGTTGCTGATGTTTGTCTGATCTATGGGGCAGGAGCTGCTGTGCGACAGATGTGGGTCAGATCTATGGGGCAGGTGCTGCTGTGCGACATATGTGGGTCAGATCTATGGGGCAGGATCTGCTGTGGGGCATATGTGGGTCAGATCTATGGTGTAGGAGCTGCTGTGGGTCTGATGTGGGTCAGATCTATAGGGCAGGAGATGCTGTGGAGCAGATGTGGGTTAGATCTATGGGGCAGGAGCTGTTGTGGGGCAGATGGGGGTCAGATCTATAGGGCAGGAGCTACAGTGGGGCTTATGTTGGTCTGATCAATGGGGCAGGAGCTGCTGCGGGGCTGATTTGGGTCAGATCTATGGGGCAGGAGCTGCTGTGGGGCTGATGTGGGTTAGATCTATGGGGCAGGAGCTGTTGTGGGGCTGATGGGGGTCAGATCTATGGGGCAGGAGCTACTGTGGGGCTGATGGGGGTCAGATCTATGGGGCAGGAGCTGTTGTGGGGCTGATGGGGGTCAGATCTATGGTGCAGGAGCTGCTGTGTGGCAGATATAGGGCATATCTATGGGGCAGGAGCTGCTGTGAGGCTGATGGGTGTTAGATCTATGGGGAGGAGCTGCTGTGAGGCTGATGTGGGTCAGAGCTATGGGGCAGGAGCTGCTGTGGGGCAGAAGTGGGTAAGATCTATGGGGTAGGAGATGGTGTGTGGCAGATGTGGGTCAGATCTATGGTGTAGGAGCTGCTGTGGGGCTGATGTGGGTCAGATCTATGGGGCAGGAGCTGCTGTGGTTAAGATCTATTTGGCAGGATCTGCTGTGGGGCAGATTTGGGTCAGATCTATGGGGCAGGAGCTGCTGTGTGGCAAATGTGGGTCAGATCTATGGGGCAGGAGCTACTGTGGGGCTGATGTGGGTCAAATCAATGGGGCAGAGCTGCTCTTGGGGACATGTGGGTCAAATCTATGGGGCAGGAGCTGCTGTGGGGCCGATGTGGGTCAGATCTATAGGGCAGGACCAGCTGTGCGACAGATGTGGGTAAGATCTACGGGGCAGGAGCTGCTGTGGGGCTGATGTGGGTCAGATCTATAGGGCAGGAGCTGCTGTGCGACAGATGTGGGTCAGATCTATGGGGCAGGAGCTGCTGTGGGGCTGATGTGCGTCAGATCTATGGGGCAGCATCTGCTGTGGGTCTGATGTGGGTCAGATCTATGGGGCAGGAGCTGCTGTGGGGCTGATGTGTGTCAGATCTATGGCGCAGGAGCTGCTGTGGGGCTGATGTGGGTCAGATCTATTGGGAGGAGATGCTGTGGGGATGCTGTGGGTCAGATCTATGGGGCAGGAGATGCTGTGGGTCAGATCTATGGGGCAGGAGCTGCTGTGGGGAACATGTGGGTCAGGTCTATGGGGCAGGAGCTGCTGTGGGGCAGATGTGGGTCAGATCTATTGGTCAGCAGCTGCTGTGGGTCTGATGTGGGTCAGATCTATGGGGCAGGAGCTGCTGTGGTTAAGATCTATTTGGCAGGATCTGCTGTGGGGCAGATTTGGGTCAGATCTATGGGGCAGGAGGTGCAGTGGAGATGATATACGTCAGATCTATGGGGCAGGAGCAGCTGTGGGGCTGCTGTGAGTCAGATCTATGGGTCAGCAGCTGCTGTGGGTCTGATGTGGGTCAGATCTATGGGGCAGGAGCTGCTGTGGGTCTGATGTGTGAGATCTATGGGGCAGGAGCTGCTGTGGGTCAGATCTATGGGGCAGGAACAGATGTGGGCCTGATGTTGGTCAGATTTATGGAGCAGGAGCTGCTGTGTTGCAGATGTGTGTCAGATCTATGGTGCAGGAGCTGCTGT
This sequence comes from Coturnix japonica, assembly GCF_054131305.1. Lineage (NCBI taxonomy): Eukaryota > Metazoa > Chordata > Aves > Galliformes > Phasianidae > Coturnix > Coturnix japonica. The sequence continues at coordinate 1,430,041 of NC_140683.1, forward strand.
GGGGCAGATGTAGGGCATATCTATGGGGCAGGAGCTGCTGTGAGGCTGATGGGTGTTAGATCTATGGGGAGGAGCTGCTGTGGTGCAGATGTGGGTCAGATCTATGGGGCAGGAGCTGCTGTGGGGCAGAAGTGGGTAAGCTCTATGGGGTAGGAGATGGTGTGTTGCAGATGTGGGTCAGATCTATGGTGTAGGAGCTGCTGTGGGGCTGATGTGGGTCAGATCTATGGGGCAGGAGCTGTTGTGGGTCATATCTATTGGGCAGCAGCTGCTTTACATATGATGTGTGTCAGATCTATGGGGCAGGAGCTGCAGTGGGGCTGATGTGGGTCAAATCAATGGGGCAGGAGCTGCTCTTGGGAAAATGTGGGTCAGATCTATGGGGCAGGAGCTGCTGTGGGGCTGATGTGGGTCAGATCTATGGGGCAGGAGATGCTGTGGGGCTGATGTGGGTCAGATCTATAGGGCAGGAGTTGCTGTGCGACAGATGTGGGTCAGATCTATGGGGCAGGAGCTGCTGTGGGGCTGATGTGGGTCAGATCTATGGGCAGGAGATTCTGTGGGGCTGATGTGGGTCAGATCTATGGGGCAGGAGCTGCTGTGGGGCTGATGTGGGTCAGATCTATGGGGCTGGAGCTGCTGTGGGGCTGATGTGGGTCAGATCTATGGGGCAGGAGATGCTGTGGGGCTGATGTGGGTCAGATCTATAGGGCAGGAGCTGCTGTGCGACAGATGTGGGTCAGATCTATGGGGCAGGAGCTGCTGTGGGTCTGATGTGGGTCAGATCTATGGGGCAGCAGCTGCTGTGGGGCTGATGTGGGTCAGATCTATGGGCAGCAGCTGCTGTGGGGAACATGTGGGTCAGGTCTATGGGGCAGGAGCTGCTGTGGGGCAGATGTGGGTCAGATCTATGGGTCAGCAGCGGCTGTGGGTCTGACGTGGGTCAGATCTATGGGGCAGGAGCTGCTGTGGGGCTGATGTAGGGCTTATCTATGGGGCAGGAGCTGCTGTGAGGCTGATGGGTGTTAGATCTATGGGGAGGAGCTGCTGTGGTGCAGATGTGGGTCAGAGCTATGGGGCAGGAGCTGCTGTGTGGCAGATGTGGGTCAGATCTATGGTGTAGGAGCTGCTATGGGGCTGATGTGGGTCAGATCTATGGGGCAGGAGCTGCTGTGGGGCTCATGTGGGTCAGAACTATGGCGCAGGAGCTGCTGTGGCGCTGATGTGGGTCATATCTATGGGGAGGAGATGCTGTGGGGCTGATGTGGGTCAGATCTATGGGGCAGGAGATGCTGTGGGTCCGATCTATGGGGCAGGAGCTGCTGTGGGGAACATGTTGGTCAGGTCTATGGTGCAGGAGCTGCTGTGGGTCTGATGTGGGTCAGATCTATGGGGCAGGAGCTGCTGTGGGGCTTCTGTGGGTTAGATTTATTGGGCAGGAGTAGTTGTGGGTCATATCAATTGGGCAGCAGCTGCTTTACATATGATGTGTGTCAGATCTATGGGGCTGGAGCAGCAGTGGGGCTGATGGGTGTCAGATCTATGGGGCAGGAGCTACTGTTGGGCTGATGTGGGTCAGATCTATGGGGCAGCAGCTGCTGTGGGTCTGATGTGGGTCAGACCTATGGGGCAGGAGCTGCTGTGGGGCTGATGTGGGTCAGATCTATGGGGCAGGAGATGCTGTGGGGCTGATGTGGGTCAGATCTATGGGGCAGGAGCTGCTGTGGGGCTGATGTGGGTCAGATCTATAGGGCAGGAGCTGCTGTGCGACAGATGTGTGTCAGATCTATGGGGCAGGAGCTGCTGTGGGGAAAATGTGGGTCAAATCTATGGGGCAGGAGCTGCAGTGGGGCAGATGTGGGTCAGATCTATGGGTCAGTTGCTGCTGTGGGTCTGATGTGGGTCAGGTCTATGGGGCAAAAGCTGCTGTGGGGCTGATGTGGGTCAGATCTATGGGGCAGGAGCTGCTGTGGGGAACATGTGGGTCAGGTCTATGGGGCAGGAGCTGCTGTGGGGCAGATGTGGGTCAGATCTATGGGTCAGCAGCTGCTGTGGGGCTGATGTGGGTCAGATCTGTAGGGCAGGAGCTGCTGTGCGACAGATGTGGGTCAGATCTATGGGGCAGGAGCAGCTGTGGGGCTGATGTGGGTCAGATCTACGGGGCAGCAGCTGCTGTGGGTCTGATGTGGGTCAGATCTATGGGGCAAGAGCTGCTGTGGGGAACATGTGGGTCAAATCTACGGGACTGGAGCTGCAGTGGAGCACATGTGGGTCAGATCTATGGGGTAGAAGCTGCTGTGGGGCTGATAAGGGTATAATCTATAAGGCAGGAGCTGCTGTGGGGCTGACGTGGGTCAGACCTATGGGGCAGGAGCTGCTGTGGGGCTGATGTGGGTCAGATCTATGAGGCAGGAGCTGGTGTGGGGCAGATTTGGGTCAGATCTATGGGGCAGGAGCTGCTGTGGGGCTGATGAGGGTCAGATCTATGGGGCAGAGCTGCTCTGGGGCACATGTGGGTCAGATCTATGGGGCAGGAGCTGCTGTGGGGCAGATTTGAATCAGATCTATAGGGCAGGAGCTGCTGTGGTTCAGATCTATGGAGCAGGAGCTGCTGTGGGGCACATGTGAGTTAGATCTATGGGGCAGGAGATGGTGTGGGGCAGATGTGGGTCAGATCTATGGGGCAGGATCTCCTGGGGGCTGATGTGGGTCAGATCTGTGGGGTAAAATCTGCTGTGGGGCAGATGTGGTTCAGATCTATGGGGCAGGAGCTTCTGTGGGGTTGATGTGGGTCAGATCTATGGGTCAGGAGCTGCTGTGGGGCAGATGTGAGTCAGTTCTATGGGGCAAGAGCTGCTGTGGTGCAGATGTGGGTCAGATCTATGGGGCAGGAGCTGCTGTGGGGCTGATACGGTTAAGATCTATGGAGCGGGAGATGCTATGGGGCTGATGAGGGTCAGTTCTATGGGGCAGGAGCTGATGTGGGTCTGATGTTGGTCAGATCTATAGGGCAGGAGCTGATGTGGGGCTGATGTGGGTCAGATCTATGGGGCAGGATCTCCTGTGGGGCTGATGTGGGTCAAATCAATGGGGCAGAGCTGCTCTGGGGCACATGTGGGTCAGATCTATGGAGCAGGAGCTGCTGTGGGGCAGATTTGAATCAGATCTATAGGGCAGGAGCTGCTGTGGGTCAGATCTATGGCGCAGGAGCTGCTGTGGGGCACATGTGAGTTAGATCTATGGGGCAGGAGATGGTGTGGGGCAGATTTGAATGAGATCTATAAGATCTATAGGGCAGGAGCTGCTGTGGGTCAGATCTATGGGTCAGGAGCTGCTGTGGGGCAGACGTGGGTCAGTTCTAAGGGGCAAGAGCTGCTGTGGTGCAGATGTGGGTCAGATCTATGGGGCAGGAGCTGCTGTGGGGAACATGTGGGTCAGATCTACGGGGCAGGAGCTGCTGTGGGGCTGATGTGGGTCAGATCTATAGGGCAGGAGCTGCTGTGTGACAAATGTGGGTCAGATCTATGGGGCAGGAGCTGCTGTGGGGCTGATGTGGGTCAGATCTATGGGGCAGGAGCTGCTGTGGGGCTTCTGTGGGTTAGATCTATGGGGCAGGAGCTGTTGTGTGTCATATCTATTGGTCAGCAGCTGCTTTACATTTGATGTGTGTCAGATCTTTGGGGCCGGAGCTGCAGTGGGGCTGATGGGGGTCAGATCTATGGGGCAGGAGCTGCTGTGGGGCTGATGTGGGTCAGATCTATAGGGCAGGAGCTGCTGTGCGACAGATGTGGGTCAGATCTATGGGGCAGGAGCTGCTCTGGGGCTGATGTGGGTCAGATCTATGGGGCAGGAGCTGCTGTGGGGCTTCTGTGGGTTAGATCTATGGGGCAGGAGCTCTTGTGTGTCATATCTATTGGTCAGCAGCTGCTTTACATTTGATGTGTGTCAGATCTTTGGGGCCGGAGCTGCAGTGGGGCTGATGGGGGTCAGATCTATGGGGCAGGAGCTGCTGTGGGGCTGATGTGGGTCAGATCTATAGGGCAGGAGCTGCTGTGCGACAGATGTGGGTCAGATCTATGGGGCAGGAGCTGCTGTGGGGCTGATGTGGGTCAGATCCTTGGGGCTGAAGCTTCTGTGGGTCATATCTATTGGGCAGCAGCTGCTTTACATATGATGTGTGTCAGATCTATGGGGCAGGAGCTGTTGTGGGGCTGATGGGGGTCAGATCTATAAGGCAGGAGCTGTTGTGGGGCTGATGGGGGTCAGATCTATGGGGCAGCAGCTGTTGTGGGGCTGATGGGGGTCAGATCTATGGGGCAGGAGCTACTGTGGGGCTGATGTTGGTCTCATCTATGGGGCAGGAGCTGCTGTGCGACAGATGTGGGTCAGATCTATGGGGCAGGTGCTGCTGTGCGACATATGTGGGTCAGATCTATGGGGCAGGATCTGCTGTGGGGCTGATGTCGGAAAGATCTATGGGGCAGGATCTGCTGTAGGGCAGATGTGGGTCAGATCTATGGGGCAGGAGTTGCTGTGGGGCTGATGTGGGTCAGATCCTTGGGGCTGAAGCTGCTGTGGGTCATATCTATTGGGCAGCAGCTGCTTTACATATGATGTGTGTCAGATCTATGGGGCAGGAGCTGCTGTGGGGCTGATGTGGGTTAGATCTATGGGGCAGGAGCTGTTGTGGGGCTGATGGGGGTCAGATCTATGGGGCAGGAGATGCTGTGGGTCAGATCTATGGGGCAGGAGCTGCTGTGGGGAACATGTGGGTCAGCTCTATGGGGCAGGAGCTGCTGTGGGGCAGATGTGGGTCAGATCTATGGGTCAGCAGCAGCTGTGGGTCTGATGTGGGTCAGATCTATGGGGCAGGAGCTGCTGTGGGTCAGATCTATGGGGCAGGAACAGATGTGGGCCTGATGTTTGTCAGATTTATGGAGCAGGAGCTGCTGTGTGGCAGATGTGGGTCAGATCTATGGGGAGGAGCTCTTGTGAGGCTGATGGGTGTTAGATCTATGGGGAGGAGCTGCTGTGGTGCAGTTGTGGGTCAAATCAATGGGGCTGAGCTGCTCTTGGGAACATGTGGGTCAGATCTATGGGGCAGGAGCTGCTGTGGGTCTGATGTGGGTCAGATCTATAGGGCAGGAGCTGCTGTGGGGCTGATGTGGGTCAGATCCTTGGGGCAGGAGATGCTGTGGGTCATATCTATTGGGCAGCAGCTGCTTTACATATGATGTGTGTCAGATCTATGGGGCAGGAGCTGCTGTGGGGCTGATACGGTTAAGATCTATGGAGCGGGAGATGCTATGGGGCTGATGAGGGTCAGATCTATGGGGCAGGACCTGATGTGGGGCTGATATTGGTCAGATCTATAGGGCAGGAGCTGCAGTGGGGCTGATGTGGGTCAGATCTATGGGGCAGGATCTCCTGTGGGGCTGATGTGGGTCAAATCATTGGTGCAGAGCTGCTCTGGGGCACATGTGGGTCAGATCTATTGGGCAGGAGCTGCTGTGGGGCAGATTTGAATCAGATCTATAGGGCAGGAGCTGCTGTGTGTCAGATCTATGGGCAGGAGCTGCTGTGGGGCACATGTGAGTTAGATCTATGGGGCAGGAGATGGTGTGGGGCAGATGTGGGTCAGATCTATGGGGCAGGATCTCCTGGTGGCTGATGTGGGTCAGATCTGTGGGGTAAAATCTGCTGTGGGGCTGATGTGGTTCAGATCTATGGGGCAGGATCTCCTGTGGGGCTGATGTGGGTCAAATCAATGGGGCAGAGCTGCTCTGGGGCACATGTGGGTCAGATCTATGAGGCAGGAGCTGCTGTGGGGCAGATTTGGGTCAGATCTATGGGGCAGGAGCTGCAGTGGGGCACATGTGAGTTAGATCTATGGGGCAGGAGATAGTGTGGGGCAGATGTGGGTCAGATCTCTGGGGCAGGATCTCCTGGGGGCTGATGTGGGTCAGATCTGTGGGGTAAAATCTGCTGTGGGGCAGATGTGGTTCAGATCTATGGGGCAGGAGCTTCTGTGGGGTTGATGTGGGTCAGATCAATGGGTCAGGAGCTGCTGAGGGGCAGATGTGGGTCAGTTCTATGGGGCAAGAGCTGCTGTGGTGCAGATGTGGGTCACATCTCTGGGGCAGGAGCTGCTGTGGGGCTGATACGGTTAAGATCTATGGAGCGGGAGATGCTATGGGGCTGATGAGGGTCAGTTCTATGAAGCAGAAGATGATGTGGGGCTGATGTTGGTCAGATCTATAGGGCAGGAGCTGCAGTGGGGCTGATGTGGGTCAGATCTATGGGGCAGGATCTCCTGTGGGGCTGATGTGGGTCAAATCAATGGGGCAGAGCTGCTCTGGGGCACATGTGGGTCAGATCTATGGGGCAGGAGCTGCTGTGGGGCTGATACGGTTAAGATCTATGGAGCGGGAGATGCTATGGGGCTGATGAGGGTCAGATCTATGGGGCAGGAGCTGATGTGGGGCTGATGTTGGTCAGATCTATAGGGCAGGAGCTGCACTGGGGCTGATGTGGGTCAGATCTATGAAGCAGGATCTCCTGTGGGGCTGATGTGGGTCAAATCAATGGGGCAGAGCTGCTCTGGGGCACATGTGGGTCAGTTCTATGGAGCAGGAGCTGCTGTTGGGCAGATTTGAATCAGATCTATAAGATCTATAGGGCAGGAGCTGCTGTGGGTCAGATCTATGGGCCAGGAGCTGCTGTGGGGCAGATGTGGATCAGTTCTATGGGGCAAGAGCTGCTGTGGTGCAGATGTGGGTCAGATCTATGGGGCAGGATCTCCTGGGGGCTGATGTGGGTCAGATCTGTGGGGTAAAATCTGCTGTGGGGCAGATGTGGTTCAGATCTATGGGGCAGGAGCTTCTGTGGGGTTGATGTAGGTCAGATCTATGGGTAAGGAGCTGCTGTGGGGGAGATGTGGGTCAGTTCTATGGGGCAAGAGCTGCTGTGGTGCAGATGTAGGTCAGATCTATGGGTCAGGAACTGCTGTGGTGCAGATGTGCGTCAGATCTATGGGGCAGGAGCTGCTGTGGCTGATACGGTTAAGATCTATGGAGCGGGAGATGCTATGGGGCTGATTAGGGTCAGATCTATGGGGCAGGAGCTGATGTGGGGCTGATGTTTGTCAGATCTATAGGGCAGGAGCTGATGTGGGGCTGATGTGGGTCAGATCTATGGGGCAGGATCTCCTGTGGGGCTGATGTGGGTCAAATCAATGGGGCAGAGCATCTCTGGGGCACATGTGGGTCAGATCTATGGAGCAGGAGCTGCTGTGGGGCACATGTGAGTTAGATCTAAGGGGCAGGAGATGGTGTGGGGCAGATGTGGGTCAGATCTATGGGGCAGGAGCTGCTGTGTGGCTGATGAGGGTCAGATCTATGGGGCATGGGCTGCTGTGGGTCAAATCTACGGGACTGGAGCTGCAGTGGAGCACATGTGGGTCAGATCTATGGGGTAGAAGCTGCTGAGGGGCTGATGGGGGTCATATCTATAAGGCAGGAGCTGCTGTGGGGCTGACGTGGGTCAGATCTATGAGGCAGGAGCTGCTGTGGGGCAGATTTGGGTCAGATCTATAGGGCAGGAGCTGCTGTGGGGCTGATGTGGGTCAGATCTTTGGGTCAGGAGCTGCTGTGGGGCAGATGTGGGTCAGTTCTATGGGGCAAGAGCTGCTGTGGTGCAGATGTGGGTCAGATCTATAGGGCAGGAGCTGCTGTGGGGCTGATACGGTTAAGATCTATGGAGCGGGAGATGCTATGGGGCTGATGAGGGTCAGTTCTATGGGGCAGGAGCTGATGTGGGGCTGATTTGAATCAGATCTATAGGGCAGGAGCTGCTGTGGGTCAGATCTATGGAGCAGGAGCTGCTGTGGGGCACATGTGAGTTAGATCTATGGGGCAGGAGATGGTGTGGGGCAGATGTGGGTCAGATCTATCGGGCAGGATCTCCTGGGGGCTGATGTGGGTCTGATGTATGTGTCAGGAGCTGCTGTGTGGCTGATGAGGGTCAGATCTATGGGGCATGGGCTGCTGTGGGTCAGATCTACGATACTGGAGCTGCAGTGGAGCACATGTGGGTCAGATCTATGGGGTAGAAGCTGCTGTGGGGCTGATACGGTTAAGATCTATGGAGCGGGAGATGCTATGGGGCTGATGAGGGTCAGATCTATGGGGCAGGAGCTGCTGTGGGTCAGATCTATTTAGCAGGAGCTGCTGTGGGGAACTTGTGAGTTAGATCTATGGGGCAGGAGATGGTGTGGGGCAGATGTGGGTCAGATCTATCGGGCAGGATCTCCTGGGGGCTGATGTGGGTCAGATCTGTGGGGTAAAATCTGCTGTGGGGCAGATGTGGTTCAGATCTATGGGGCAGGAGCTTCTGTGGGGTTGAAGTGGGTCAGATCTATGGGTCAGGAGCTGCTGTGGGGCAGATGAGGGTCACTTCTATGGGGCAAGAGCTGCTGTGGTGCAGATGTGGGTCAGATCTATGGGGCAGGAGCTGCTGTGGGGCTGATACGGTTAAGATCTATGGAGCGGGAGATGCTATGGGGCTGATGAGGGTCAGATCTATGGGGCAGGAGATGGTGTGGGGCTGATGTGGGTCAGATCTATGGGGCAGGATCTCCTGTGGGGCTGATGTGGGTCAAATCAATGGGGCAGAGCTGCTCTGGGGCACATGTGGGTCAGATCTATGGAGCAGGAGCTGCTGTGGGGCAGATTTGAATCAGATCTAAAGGGCAGGAGCTGCTGTGGGTCAGATCTATGGAGCAGGAGCTGCTGTGAGGCACATGTGAGTTGGATCTATGGGGCAGGAGATGGTGTGGGGCAGATTTGGGTCAGATCTATGGGGCAGGAGCTGCTGTGGGTCAGATCTATGGAGCAGGAGCTGCTGTGGGGCACATGTACGTTAGATCTATGGGGCAGGAGATGGTGTGGGGCAGATGTGGGTCAGATCTATGGGGCACGAGCTGCTGTGTGGCTGATGAGGGTCAGATCTATGGGGCATGGGCTGCTGTGGGTCAGATCTACGGGACTGGAGCTGCAGTTGAGCACATGTGGGTCAGATCTATGGGGTAGAAGCTGCTGTGGGGCTGATGGGGCTCATATCTATAAGGCAGGAGCTGCTGTGGGGCTGACGTGGGTCAGATCTATGAGGCAGGAGCTGCTGTGGGGCAGATTTGGGTCAGATCTATGGGGCAGGAGCTGCTGTGGGGCTGATGTGGGTCAGATCTATGGGGCAGAGCTGCTCTGGGGCACATGTGGGTCAGATCTATGGAGCAGTAGCTGCTGTGGAGCAGATTTGAATCAGATCTACAGGGCAGGAGCTGCTGTGGGTCAGATCTGTGGGGTAAAATCTGCTGTGGGGCAGATGTGGTTCAGATCTATGGGGCAGGAGCTTCTGTGGGGTTGATGTGGGTCAGATCTATGGGTCAGGAGCTGCTGTGGGGCAGATGTGGGTCAGATCTATGGGTCAGGAGCTGCTGTGGGGCAGATGTGGGTCAGTTCTATGGGGCAAGAGCTGCTGTGGTGCAGATGTGGGTCAGATCTATGGGGCAGGAGCTGCTGTGGGGCTGATACGGTTAAGATCTATGGAGCGGGAGATGCTATGGGGCTGATGAGGGTCAGTTCTATGGGGCAGAAGCTGATGTGGGGCTGATGTTGGTCAGATCTATGGGGCAGGAGCTGCAGTGGGGCTGATGTGGGTCAGATCTATGGGGCAGGATCTCCTGTGGGGCTGATGTGGGTCAAATCAATGGGGCAGAGCTGCTCTGGGGCACATGTGGGTCAGATCTATGGAGCAGGAGCTGCTGTGGGGCAGATTTTAATCAGATCTATAGGGCAGGAGCTGCTGTGGGTCAGATCTATGGGCAGGAGCTGCTGTGGGGCACATGTGAGTTAGATCTATGGGGCAGGAGATGGTGTGGGGCAGATGTGGGCCAGATCTATGGGGCAGGATCTCCTGGGGGCTGATGTGGGTCAGATCTGTGGGGTAAAATCTGCTGTGGGGCAGATGTGGTTCAGATCTATGGGGCAGGAGCTTCTGTGGGGGGTATGTGGGTCAGATCTATGGGTCAGGAGCTGCTGTGGGGAAGATGTGGGTCACTTCTATGGGGCAAGAGCTGCTGTGGGGCAGATGTGGGTCAGATCTATGGGGCAGGAGCTGCTGTGGGGCTGATACTGTTAAGATCTATGGAGCGGGAGATGCTATGGGGCTGATGAGGGTCAGATCTATGGGGCAGGATCTGATGTGGGGCTGATGTTGGTTAGATCTATAGGGCAGGAGCTGCAGTGGGGCTGATTTGGGTCAGATCTATGGGGCAGGAGCTGCTGTGTGGCTGATGAGGGTCAGATCTATGGGGCATGGGCTGCTGTGGGTCAGATCTACGGGACTGGAGCTGCAGTGGAGCACATGTGGGTCAGATCTATGGGGTAGAAGCTGCTGTGGTGCTGATGGGGGTCATATCTATAAGGCAGGAGCTGCTGTGGGGCTGACGTGGGTCAGATCTATGAGGCAGGAGCTGCTGTGGGGCAGATTTGGGTCAGATCTATAGGGCAGGAGCTGCTGTGGGGCTGATGTGGGTCAGATCTTTGGGTCAGGAGCTGCTGTGGGGCAGATGTGGGTCAGTTCTATGGGGCAAGAGCTGCTGTGGTGCAGATGTGGGTCAGATCTATGGGGCAGGAGCTGCTGTGGGGCTGATACGGTTAAGATCTATGGAGCGGGAGATGCTATGGGGCTGATGAGGGTCAGTTCTATGGGGCAGGAGCTGATGTGGGGCTGATTTGAATCAGATCTATAGGGCAGGAGCTGCTGTGGGTCAGATCTATGGAGCAGGAGCTGCTGTGGGGCACATGTGAGTTAGATCTATGGGGCAGGAGATGGTGTGGGGCAGATGTGGGTCAGATGTATCGGGCAGGCTCTGCTGGGGGCTGATGTGGGTCTGATGTATGTGTCAGGAGCTGCTGTGTGGCTGATGAGGGTCAGATCTATGGGGCATGGGCTGCTGTGGGTCAGTTCTACGATACTGGAGCTGCAGTGGAGCACATGTGGGTCAGATCTATGGGGTAGAAGCTGCTGTGGGGCTGATACGGTTAAGATCTATGGAGCGGGAGATGCTATGGGGCTGATGAGGGTCAGATCTATGGGGCAGGAGCTGCTGTGGGTCAGATCTATTTAGCAGGAGCTGCTGTGGGGAACTTGTGAGTTAGATCTATGGGGCAGGAGATGGTGTGGGGCAGATGTGGGTCAGATCTATCGGGCAGGATCTCCTGGGGGCTGATGTGGGTCAGATCTGTGGGGTAAAATCTGCTGTGGGGCAGATGTGGTTCAGATCTATGGGGCAGGAGCTTCTGTGGGGTTGAAGTGGGTCAGATCTATGGGTCAGGAGCTGCTGTGGGGCAGATGAGGGTCACTTCTATGGGGCAAGAGCTGCTGTGGTGCAGATGTGGGTCAGATCTATGGGGCAGGAGCTGCTGTGGGGCTGATACGGTTAAGATCTATGGAGCGGGAGATGCTATGGGGCTGATGAGGGTCAGATCTATGGGGCAGGAGATGGTGTGGGGCTGATGTGGGTCAGATCTATGGGGCAGGATCTCCTGTGGGGCTGATGTGGGTCAAATCAATGGGGCAGAGCTGCTCTGGGGCACATGTGGGTCAGATCTATGGAGCAGGAGCTGCTGTGGGGCAGATTTGAATCAGATCTAAAGGGCAGGAGCTGCTGTGGGTCAGATCTATGGAGCAGGAGCTGCTGTGAGGCACATGTGAGTTGGATCTATGGGGCAGGAGATGGTGTGGGGCAGATTTGGGTCAGATCTATGGGGCAGGAGCTGCTGTGGGTCAGATCTATGGAGCAGGAGCTGCTGTGGGGCACATGTACGTTAGATCTATGGGGCAGGAGATGGTGTGGGGCAGATGTGGGTCAGATCTATGGGGCACGAGCTGCTGTGTGGCTGATGAGGGTCAGATCTATGGGGCATGGGCTGCTGTGGGTCAGATCTACGGGACTGGAGCTGCAGTTGAGCACATGTGGGTCAGATCTATGGGGTAGAAGCTGCTGTGGGGCTGATGGGGCTCATATCTATAAGGCAGGAGCTGCTGTGGGGCTGACGTGGGTCAGATCTATGAGGCAGGAGCTGCTGTGGGGCAGATTTGGGTCAGATCTATGGGGCAGGAGCTGCTGTGGGGCTGATGTGGGTCAGATCTATGGGGCAGAGCTGCTGTGGTGCAGATGTGGGTCAGATCTATGGGGCAGGAGCTGCTGTGGGGCTGATACGGTTAAGATCTATGGAGCGGGAGATGCTATGGGGCTGATGAGGGTCAGTTCTATGGGGCAGAAGCTGATGTGGGGCTGATGTTGGTCAGATCTATGGGGCAGGAGCTGCAGTGGGGCTGATGTGGGTCAGATCTATGGGGCAGGATCTCCTGTGGGGCTGATGTGGGTCAAATCAATGGGGCAGAGCTGCTCTGGGGCACATGTGGGTCAGATCTATGGAGCAGGAGCTGCTGTGGGGCAGATTTTAATCAGATCTATAGGGCAGGAGCTGCTGTGGGTCAGATCTATGGGCAGGAGCTGCTGTGGGGCACATGTGAGTTAGATCTATGGGGCAGGAGATGGTGTGGGGCAGATGTGGGCCAGATCTATGGGGCAGGATCTCCTGGGGGCTGATGTGGGTCAGATCTGTGGGGTAAAATCTGCTGTGGGGCAGATGTGGTTCAGATCTATGGGGCAGGAGCTTCTGTGGGGGGTATGTGGGTCAGATCTATGGGTCAGGAGCTGCTGTGGGGAAGATGTGGGTCACTTCTATGGGGCAAGAGCTGCTGTGGGGCAGATGTGGGTCAGATCTATGGGGCAGGAGCTGCTGTGGGGCTGATACTGTTAAGATCTATGGAGCGGGAGATGCTATGGGGCTGATGAGGGTCAGATCTATGGGGCAGGATCTGATGTGGGGCTGATGTTGGTTAGATCTATAGGGCAGGAGCTGCAGTGGGGCTGATGTGGGTCAGATCTATGGGGCAGGAGCTGCTGTGTGGCTGATGAGGGTCAGATCTATGGGGCATGGGCTGCTGTGGGTCAGATCTACGGGACTGGAGCTGCAGTGGAGCACATGTGGGTCAGATCTATGGGGTAGAAGCTGCTGTGGTGCTGATGGGGGTCATATCTATAAGGCAGGAGCTGCTGTGGGGCTGACGTGGGTCAGATCTATGAGGCAGGAGCTGCTGTGGGGCAGATTTGGGTCAGATCTATAGGGCAGGAGCTGCTGTGGGTCAGATCTATGGGCAGGAGCTGCTGTGTGGCTGATGAGGGTCAGATCTATGGGGCATGGGCTGCTGTGGGTCAGATCTACGATACTGGAGCTGCAGTGGAGCACATGTGGGTCAGATCTATGGGGTAGAAGCTGCTGTGGGGCTGATACGGTTAAGATCTATGGAGCGGGAGATGCTATGGGGCTGATGAGGGTCAGATCTATGGGGCAGGAGCTGCTGTGGGTCAGATCTATTTAGCAGGAGCTGCTGTGGGGAACTTGTGAGTTAGATCTATGGGGCAGGAGATGGTGTGGGGCAGATGTGGGTCAGATCTATCGGGCAGGATCTCCTGGGGGCTGATGTGGGTCAGATCTGTGGGGTAAAATCTGCTGTGGGGCAGATGTGGTTCAGATCTATGGGGCAGGAGCTTCTGTGGGGTTGAAGTGGGTCAGATCTATGGGTCAGGAGCTGCTGTGGGGCAGATGAGGGTCACTTCTATGGGGCAAGAGCTGCTGTGGTGCAGATGTGGGTCAGATCTATGGGGCAGGAGCTGCTGTGGGGCTGATACGGTTAAGATCTATGGAGCGGGAGATGCTATGGGGCTGATGAGGGTCAGATCTATGGGGCAGGAGATGGTGTGGGGCTGATGTGGGTCAGATCTATGGGGCAGGATCTCCTGTGGGGCTGATGTGGGTCAAATCAATGGGGCAGAGCTGCTCTGGGGCACATGTGGGTCAGATCTATGGAGCAGGAGCTGCTGTGGGGCAGATTTGAATCAGATCTAAAGGGCAGGAGCTGCTGTGGGTCAGATCTATGGAGCAGGAGCTGCTGTGAGGCACATGTGAGTTGGATCTATGGGGCAGGAGATGGTGTGGGGCAGATTTGGGTCAGATCTATGGGGCAGGAGCTGCTGTGGGTCAGATCTATGGAGCAGGAGCTGCTGTGGGGCACATGTACGTTAGATCTATGGGGCAGGAGATGGTGTGGGGCAGATGTGGGTCAGATCTATGGGGCACGAGCTGCTGTGTGGCTGATGAGGGTCAGATCTATGGGGCATGGGCTGCTGTGGGTCAGATCTACGGGACTGGAGCTGCAGTTGAGCACATGTGGGTCAGATCTATGGGGTAGAAGCTGCTGTGGGGCTGATGGGGCTCATATCTATAAGGCAGGAGCTGCTGTGGGGCTGACGTGGGTCAGATCTATGAGGCAGGAGCTGCTGTGGGGCAGATTTGGGTCAGATCTATGGGGCAGGAGCTGCTGTGGGGCTGATGTGGGTCAGATCTATGGGGCAGAGCTGCTCTGGGGCACATGTGGGTCAGATCTATGGAGCAGTAGCTGCTGTGGAGCAGATTTGAATCAGATCTATAGGGCAGGAGCTGCTGTGGGTCAGATCTATTTAGCAGGAGCTGCTGTGGGGAACTTGTGAGTTAGATCTATGGGGCAGGAGATGGTGTGGGGCAGATGTGGGTCAGATCTATCGGGCAGGATCTCCTGGGGGCTGATGTGGGTCAGATCTGTGGGGTAAAATCTGCTGTGGGGCAGATGTGGTTCAGATCTATGGGGCAGGAGCTTCTGTGGGGTTGAAGTGGGTCAGATCTATGGGTCAGGAGCTGCTGTGGGGCAGATGAGGGTCACTTCTATGGGGCAAGAGCTGCTGTGGTGCAGATGTGGGTCAGATCTATGGGGCAGGAGCTGCTGTGGGGCTGATACGGTTAAGATCTATGGAGCGGGAGATGCTATGGGGCTGATGAGGGTCAGATCTATGGGGCAGGAGATGGTGTGGGGCTGATGTGGGTCAGATCTATGGGGCAGGATCTCCTGTGGGGCTGATGTGGGTCAAATCAATGGGGCAGAGCTGCTCTGGGGCACATGTGGGTCAGATCTATGGAGCAGGAGCTGCTGTGGGGCAGATTTGAATCAGATCTAAAGGGCAGGAGCTGCTGTGGGTCAGATCTATGGAGCAGGAGCTGCTGTGAGGCACATGTGAGTTGGATCTATGGGGCAGGAGATGGTGTGGGGCAGATTTGGGTCAGATCTATGGGGCAGGAGCTGCTGTGGGTCAGATCTATGGAGCAGGAGCTGCTGTGGGGCACATGTACGTTAGATCTATGGGGCAGGAGATGGTGTGGGGCAGATGTGGGTCAGATCTATGGGGCACGAGCTGCTGTGTGGCTGATGAGGGTCAGATCTATGGGGCATGGGCTGCTGTGGGTCAGATCTACGGGACTGGAGCTGCAGTTGAGCACATGTGGGTCAGATCTATGGGGTAGAAGCTGCTGTGGGGCTGATGGGGCTCATATCTATAAGGCAGGAGCTGCTGTGGGGCTGACGTGGGTCAGATCTATGAGGCAGGAGCTGCTGTGGGGCAGATTTGGGTCAGATCTATGGGGCAGGAGCTGCTGTGGGGCTGATGTGGGTCAGATCTATGGGGCAGAGCTGCTGTGGTGCAGATGTGGGTCAGATCTATGGGGCAGGAGCTGCTGTGGGGCTGATACGGTTAAGATCTATGGAGCGGGAGATGCTATGGGGCTGATGAGGGTCAGTTCTATGGGGCAGAAGCTGATGTGGGGCTGATGTTGGTCAGATCTATGGGGCAGGAGCTGCAGTGGGGCTGATGTGGGTCAGATCTATGGGGCAGGATCTCCTGTGGGGCTGATGTGGGTCAAATCAATGGGGCAGAGCTGCTCTGGGGCACATGTGGGTCAGATCTATGGAGCAGGAGCTGCTGTGGGGCAGATTTTAATCAGATCTATAGGGCAGGAGCTGATGTGGGTCAGATCTATGGGCAGGAGCTGCTGTGGGGCACATGTGAGTTAGATCTATGGGGCAGGAGATGGTGTGGGGCAGATGTGGGCCAGATCTATGGGGCAGGATCTCCTGGGGGCTGATGTGGGTCAGATCTGTGGGGTAAAATCTGCTGTGGGGCAGATGTGGTTCAGATCTATGGGGCAGGAGCTTCTGTGGGGGGTATGTGGGTCAGATCTATGGGTCAGGAGCTGCTGTGGGGAAGATGTGGGTCACTTCTATGGGGCAAGAGCTGCTGTGGGGCAGATGTGGGTCAGATCTATGGGGCAGGAGCTGCTGTGGGGCTGATACTGTTAAGATCTATGGAGCGGGAGATGCTATGGGGCTGATGAGGGTCAGATCTATGGGGCAGGATCTGATGTGGGGCTGATGTTGGTTAGATCTATAGGGCAGGAGCTGCAGTGGGGCTGATGTGGGTCAGATCTATGGGGCAGGAGCTGCTGTGTGGCTGATGAGGGTCAGATCTATGGGGCATGGGCTGCTGTGGGTCAGATCTACGGGACTGGAGCTGCAGTGGAGCACATGTGGGTCAGATCTATGGGGTAGAAGCTGCTGTGGTGCTGATGGGGGTCATATCTATAAGGCAGGAGCTGCTGTGGGGCTGACGTGGGTCAGATCTATGAGGCAGGAGCTGCTGTGGGGCAGATTTGGGTCAGATCTATAGGGCAGGAGCTGCTGTGGGGCTGATGTGGGTCAGATCTTTGGGTCAGGAGCTGCTGTGGGGCAGATGTGGGTCAGTTCTATGGGGCAAGAGCTGCTGTGGTGCAGATGTGGGTCAGATCTATGGGGCAGGAGCTGCTGTGGGGCTGATACGGTTAAGATCTATGGAGCGGGAGATGCTATGGGGCTGATGAGGGTCAGTTCTATGGGGCAGGAGCTGATGTGGGGCTGATTTGAATCAGATCTATAGGGCAGGAGCTGCTGTGGGTCAGATCTATGGAGCAGGAGCTGCTGTGGGGCACATGTGAGTTAGATCTATGGGGCAGGAGATGGTGTGGGGCAGATGTGGGTCAGATCTATCGGGCAGGATCTCCTGGGGGCTGATGTGGGTCTGATGTATGTGTCAGGAGCTGCTGTGTGGCTGATGAGGGTCAGATCTATGGGGCATGGGCTGCTGTGGGTCAGATCTACGATACTGGAGCTGCAGTGGAGCACATGTGGGTCAGATCTATGGGGTAGAAGCTGCTGTGGGGCACATGTTGGTCAGATCTATGGAGCAGTAGCTGCTGTGGAGCAGATTTGAATCAGATCTATAGGGCAGGAGCTGCTGTGGGTCAGATCTATTTAGCAGGAGCTGCTGTGGGGAACTTGTGAGTTAGATCTATGGGGCAGGAGATGGTGTGGGGCAGATGTGGGTCAGATCTATCGGGCAGGATCTCCTGGGGGCTGATGTGGGTCAGATCTGTGGGGTAAAATCTGCTGTGGGGCAGATGTGGTTCAGATCTATGGGGCAGGAGCTTCTGTGGGGTTGAAGTGGGTCAGATCTATGGGTCAGGAGCTGCTGTGGGGCAGATGAGGGTCACTTCTATGGGGCAAGAGCTGCTGTGGTGCAGATGTGGGTCAGATCTATGGGGCAGGAGCTGCTGTGGGGCTGATACGGTTAAGATCTATGGAGCGGGAGATGCTATGGGGCTGATGAGGGTCAGATCTATGGGGCAGGAGATGGTGTGGGGCTGATGTGGGTCAGATCTATGGGGCAGGATCTCCTGTGGGGCTGATGTGGGTCAAATCAATGGGGCAGAGCTGCTCTGGGGCACATGTGGGTCAGATCTATGGAGCAGGAGCTGCTGTGGGGCAGATTTGAATCAGATCTAAAGGGCAGGAGCTGCTGTGGGTCAGATCTATGGAGCAGGAGCTGCTGTGAGGCACATGTGAGTTGGATCTATGGGGCAGGAGATGGTGTGGGGCAGATTTGGGTCAGATCTATGGGGCAGGAGCTGCTGTGGGTCAGATCTATGGAGCAGGAGCTGCTGTGGGGCACATGTACGTTAGATCTATGGGGCAGGAGATGGTGTGGGGCAGATGTGGGTCAGATCTATGGGGCACGAGCTGCTGTGTGGCTGATGAGGGTCAGATCTATGGGGCATGGGCTGCTGTGGGTCAGATCTACGGGACTGGAGCTGCAGTTGAGCACATGTGGGTCAGATCTATGGGGTAGAAGCTGCTGTGGGGCTGATGGGGCTCATATCTATAAGGCAGGAGCTGCTGTGGGGCTGACGTGGGTCAGATCTATGAGGCAGGAGCTGCTGTGGGGCAGATTTGGGTCAGATCTATGGGGCAGGAGCTGCTGTGGGGCTGATGTGGGTCAGATCTATGGGGCAGAGCTGCTCTGGGGCACATGTGGGTCAGATCTATGGAGCAGTAGCTGCTGTGGAGCAGATTTGAATCAGATCTATAGGGCAGGAGCTGCTGTGGGTCAGATCTATTTAGCAGGAGCTGCTGTGGGGAACTTGTGAGTTAGATCTATGGGGCAGGAGATGGTGTGGGGCAGATGTGGGTCAGATCTATCGGGCAGGATCTCCTGGGGGCTGATGTGGGTCAGATCTGTGGGGTAAAATCTGCTGTGGGGCAGATGTGGTTCAGATCTATGGGGCAGGAGCTTCTGTGGGGTTGAAGTGGGTCAGATCTATGGGTCAGGAGCTGCTGTGGGGCAGATGAGGGTCACTTCTATGGGGCAAGAGCTGCTGTGGTGCAGATGTGGGTCAGATCTATGGGGCAGGAGCTGCTGTGGGGCTGATACGGTTAAGATCTATGGAGCGGGAGATGCTATGGGGCTGATGAGGGTCAGATCTATGGGGCAGGAGATGGTGTGGGGCTGATGTGGGTCAGATCTATGGGGCAGGATCTCCTGTGGGGCTGATGTGGGTCAAATCAATGGGGCAGAGCTGCTCTGGGGCACATGTGGGTCAGATCTATGGAGCAGGAGCTGCTGTGGGGCAGATTTGAATCAGATCTAAAGGGCAGGAGCTGCTGTGGGTCAGATCTATGGAGCAGGAGCTGCTGTGAGGCACATGTGAGTTGGATCTATGGGGCAGGAGATGGTGTGGGGCAGATTTGGGTCAGATCTATGGGGCAGGAGCTGCTGTGGGTCAGATCTATGGAGCAGGAGCTGCTGTGGGGCACATGTACGTTAGATCTATGGGGCAGGAGATGGTGTGGGGCAGATGTGGGTCAGATCTATGGGGCACGAGCTGCTGTGTGGCTGATGAGGGTCAGATCTATGGGGCATGGGCTGCTGTGGGTCAGATCTACGGGACTGGAGCTGCAGTTGAGCACATGTGGGTCAGATCTATGGGGTAGAAGCTGCTGTGGGGCTGATGGGGCTCATATCTATAAGGCAGGAGCTGCTGTGGGGCTGACGTGGGTCAGATCTATGAGGCAGGAGCTGCTGTGGGGCAGATTTGGGTCAGATCTATGGGGCAGGAGCTGCTGTGGGGCTGATGTGGGTCAGATCTATGGGGCAGAGCTGCTCTGGGGCACATGTGGGTCAGATCTATGGAGCAGTAGCTGCTGTGGAGCAGATTTGAATCAGATCTATAGGGCAGGAGCTGCTGTGGGTCAGATCTGTGGGGTAAAATCTGCTGTGGGGCAGATGTGGTTCAGATCTATGGGGCAGGAGCTTCTGTGGGGTTGATGTGGGTCAGATCTATGGGTCAGGAGCTGCTGTGGGGCAGATGTGGGTCAGATCTATGGGGCAGGAGCTGCTGTGGGGCTGATACGGTTAAGATCTATGGAGCGGGAGATGCTATGGGGCTGATGAGGGTCAGTTCTATGGGGCAGGAGCTGATGTGGGGCTGATTTGAATCAGATCTATAGGGCAGGAGCTGCTGTGGGTCAGATCTATGGAGCAGGAGCTGCTGTGGGGCACATGTGAGTTAGATCTATGGGGCAGGAGATGGTGTGGGGCAGATGTGGGTCAGATGTATCGGGCAGGCTCTGCTGGGGGCTGATGTGGGTCTGATGTATGTGTCAGGAGCTGCTGTGTGGCTGATGAGGGTCAGATCTATGGGGCATGGGCTGCTGTGGGTCAGTTCTACGATACTGGAGCTGCAGTGGAGCACATGTGGGTCAGATCTATGGGGTAGAAGCTGCTGTGGGGCTGATACGGTTAAGATCTATGGAGCGGGAGATGCTATGGGGCTGATGAGGGTCAGATCTATGGGGCAGGAGCTGCTGTGGGTCAGATCTATTTAGCAGGAGCTGCTGTGGGGAACTTGTGAGTTAGATCTATGGGGCAGGAGATGGTGTGGGGCAGATGTGGGTCAGATCTATCGGGCAGGATCTCCTGGGGGCTGATGTGGGTCAGATCTGTGGGGTAAAATCTGCTGTGGGGCAGATGTGGTTCAGATCTATGGGGCAGGAGCTTCTGTGGGGTTGAAGTGGGTCAGATCTATGGGTCAGGAGCTGCTGTGGGGCAGATGAGGGTCACTTCTATGGGGCAAGAGCTGCTGTGGTGCAGATGTGGGTCAGATCTATGGGGCAGGAGCTGCTGTGGGGCTGATACGGTTAAGATCTATGGAGCGGGAGATGCTATGGGGCTGATGAGGGTCAGATCTATGGGGCAGGAGATGGTGTGGGGCTGATGTGGGTCAGATCTATGGGGCAGGATCTCCTGTGGGGCTGATGTGGGTCAAATCAATGGGGCAGAGCTGCTCTGGGGCACATGTGGGTCAGATCTATGGAGCAGGAGCTGCTGTGGGGCAGATTTGAATCAGATCTAAAGGGCAGGAGCTGCTGTGGGTCAGATCTATGGAGCAGGAGCTGCTGTGAGGCACATGTGAGTTGGATCTATGGGGCAGGAGATGGTGTGGGGCAGATTTGGGTCAGATCTATGGGGCAGGAGCTGCTGTGGGTCAGATCTATGGAGCAGGAGCTGCTGTGGGGCACATGTACGTTAGATCTATGGGGCAGGAGATGGTGTGGGGCAGATGTGGGTCAGATCTATGGGGCACGAGCTGCTGTGTGGCTGATGAGGGTCAGATCTATGGGGCATGGGCTGCTGTGGGTCAGATCTACGGGACTGGAGCTGCAGTTGAGCACATGTGGGTCAGATCTATGGGGTAGAAGCTGCTGTGGGGCTGATGGGGCTCATATCTATAAGGCAGGAGCTGCTGTGGGGCTGACGTGGGTCAGATCTATGAGGCAGGAGCTGCTGTGGGGCAGATTTGGGTCAGATCTATGGGGCAGGAGCTGCTGTGGGGCTGATGTGGGTCAGATCTATGGGGCAGAGCTGCTGTGGTGCAGATGTGGGTCAGATCTATGGGGCAGGAGCTGCTGTGGGGCTGATACGGTTAAGATCTATGGAGCGGGAGATGCTATGGGGCTGATGAGGGTCAGTTCTATGGGGCAGAAGCTGATGTGGGGCTGATGTTGGTCAGATCTATGGGGCAGGAGCTGCAGTGGGGCTGATGTGGGTCAGATCTATGGGGCAGGATCTCCTGTGGGGCTGATGTGGGTCAAATCAATGGGGCAGAGCTGCTCTGGGGCACATGTGGGTCAGATCTATGGAGCAGGAGCTGCTGTGGGGCAGATTTTAATCAGATCTATAGGGCAGGAGCTGCTGTGGGTCAGATCTATGGGCAGGAGCTGCTGTGGGGCACATGTGAGTTAGATCTATGGGGCAGGAGATGGTGTGGGGCAGATGTGGGCCAGATCTATGGGGCAGGATCTCCTGGGGGCTGATGTGGGTCAGATCTGTGGGGTAAAATCTGCTGTGGGGCAGATGTGGTTCAGATCTATGGGGCAGGAGCTTCTGTGGGGGGTATGTGGGTCAGATCTATGGGTCAGGAGCTGCTGTGGGGAAGATGTGGGTCACTTCTATGGGGCAAGAGCTGCTGTGGGGCAGATGTGGGTCAGATCTATGGGGCAGGAGCTGCTGTGGGGCTGATACTGTTAAGATCTATGGAGCGGGAGATGCTATGGGGCTGATGAGGGTCAGATCTATGGGGCAGGATCTGATGTGGGGCTGATGTTGGTTAGATCTATAGGGCAGGAGCTGCAGTGGGGCTGATGTGGGTCAGATCTATGGGGCAGGAGCTGCTGTGTGGCTGATGAGGGTCAGATCTATGGGGCATGGGCTGCTGTGGGTCAGATCTACGGGACTGGAGCTGCAGTGGAGCACATGTGGGTCAGATCTATGGGGTAGAAGCTGCTGTGGTGCTGATGGGGGTCATATCTATAAGGCAGGAGCTGCTGTGGGGCTGACGTGGGTCAGATCTATGAGGCAGGAGCTGCTGTGGGGCAGATTTGGGTCAGATCTATAGGGCAGGAGCTGCTGTGGGTCAGATCTATGGGCAGGAGCTGCTGTGTGGCTGATGAGGGTCAGATCTATGGGGCATGGGCTGCTGTGGGTCAGATCTACGATACTGGAGCTGCAGTGGAGCACATGTGGGTCAGATCTATGGGGTAGAAGCTGCTGTGGGGCTGATACGGTTAAGATCTATGGAGCGGGAGATGCTATGGGGCTGATGAGGGTCAGATCTATGGGGCAGGAGCTGCTGTGGGTCAGATCTATTTAGCAGGAGCTGCTGTGGGGAACTTGTGAGTTAGATCTATGGGGCAGGAGATGGTGTGGGGCAGATGTGGGTCAGATCTATCGGGCAGGATCTCCTGGGGGCTGATGTGGGTCAGATCTGTGGGGTAAAATCTGCTGTGGGGCAGATGTGGTTCAGATCTATGGGGCAGGAGCTTCTGTGGGGTTGAAGTGGGTCAGATCTATGGGTCAGGAGCTGCTGTGGGGCAGATGAGGGTCACTTCTATGGGGCAAGAGCTGCTGTGGTGCAGATGTGGGTCAGATCTATGGGGCAGGAGCTGCTGTGGGGCTGATACGGTTAAGATCTATGGAGCGGGAGATGCTATGGGGCTGATGAGGGTCAGATCTATGGGGCAGGAGATGGTGTGGGGCTGATGTGGGTCAGATCTATGGGGCAGGATCTCCTGTGGGGCTGATGTGGGTCAAATCAATGGGGCAGAGCTGCTCTGGGGCACATGTGGGTCAGATCTATGGAGCAGGAGCTGCTGTGGGGCAGATTTGAATCAGATCTAAAGGGCAGGAGCTGCTGTGGGTCAGATCTATGGAGCAGGAGCTGCTGTGAGGCACATGTGAGTTGGATCTATGGGGCAGGAGATGGTGTGGGGCAGATTTGGGTCAGATCTATGGGGCAGGAGCTGCTGTGGGTCAGATCTATGGAGCAGGAGCTGCTGTGGGGCACATGTACGTTAGATCTATGGGGCAGGAGATGGTGTGGGGCAGATGTGGGTCAGATCTATGGGGCACGAGCTGCTGTGTGGCTGATGAGGGTCAGATCTATGGGGCATGGGCTGCTGTGGGTCAGATCTACGGGACTGGAGCTGCAGTTGAGCACATGTGGGTCAGATCTATGGGGTAGAAGCTGCTGTGGGGCTGATGGGGCTCATATCTATAAGGCAGGAGCTGCTGTGGGGCTGACGTGGGTCAGATCTATGAGGCAGGAGCTGCTGTGGGGCAGATTTGGGTCAGATCTATGGGGCAGGAGCTGCTGTGGGGCTGATGTGGGTCAGATCTATGGGGCAGAGCTGCTCTGGGGCACATGTGGGTCAGATCTATGGAGCAGTAGCTGCTGTGGAGCAGATTTGAATCAGATCTATAGGGCAGGAGCTGCTGTGGGTCAGATCTATTTAGCAGGAGCTGCTGTGGGGAACTTGTGAGTTAGATCTATGGGGCAGGAGATGGTGTGGGGCAGATGTGGGTCAGATCTATCGGGCAGGATCTCCTGGGGGCTGATGTGGGTCAGATCTGTGGGGTAAAATCTGCTGTGGGGCAGATGTGGTTCAGATCTATGGGGCAGGAGCTTCTGTGGGGTTGAAGTGGGTCAGATCTATGGGTCAGGAGCTGCTGTGGGGCAGATGAGGGTCACTTCTATGGGGCAAGAGCTGCTGTGGTGCAGATGTGGGTCAGATCTATGGGGCAGGAGCTGCTGTGGGGCTGATACGGTTAAGATCTATGGAGCGGGAGATGCTATGGGGCTGATGAGGGTCAGATCTATGGGGCAGGAGATGGTGTGGGGCTGATGTGGGTCAGATCTATGGGGCAGGATCTCCTGTGGGGCTGATGTGGGTCAAATCAATGGGGCAGAGCTGCTCTGGGGCACATGTGGGTCAGATCTATGGAGCAGGAGCTGCTGTGGGGCAGATTTGAATCAGATCTAAAGGGCAGGAGCTGCTGTGGGTCAGATCTATGGAGCAGGAGCTGCTGTGAGGCACATGTGAGTTGGATCTATGGGGCAGGAGATGGTGTGGGGCAGATTTGGGTCAGATCTATGGGGCAGGAGCTGCTGTGGGTCAGATCTATGGAGCAGGAGCTGCTGTGGGGCACATGTACGTTAGATCTATGGGGCAGGAGATGGTGTGGGGCAGATGTGGGTCAGATCTATGGGGCACGAGCTGCTGTGTGGCTGATGAGGGTCAGATCTATGGGGCATGGGCTGCTGTGGGTCAGATCTACGGGACTGGAGCTGCAGTTGAGCACATGTGGGTCAGATCTATGGGGTAGAAGCTGCTGTGGGGCTGATGGGGCTCATATCTATAAGGCAGGAGCTGCTGTGGGGCTGACGTGGGTCAGATCTATGAGGCAGGAGCTGCTGTGGGGCAGATTTGGGTCAGATCTATGGGGCAGGAGCTGCTGTGGGGCTGATGTGGGTCAGATCTATGGGGCAGAGCTGCTGTGGTGCAGATGTGGGTCAGATCTATGGGGCAGGAGCTGCTGTGGGGCTGATACGGTTAAGATCTATGGAGCGGGAGATGCTATGGGGCTGATGAGGGTCAGTTCTATGGGGCAGAAGCTGATGTGGGGCTGATGTTGGTCAGATCTATGGGGCAGGAGCTGCAGTGGGGCTGATGTGGGTCAGATCTATGGGGCAGGATCTCCTGTGGGGCTGATGTGGGTCAAATCAATGGGGCAGAGCTGCTCTGGGGCACATGTGGGTCAGATCTATGGAGCAGGAGCTGCTGTGGGGCAGATTTTAATCAGATCTATAGGGCAGGAGCTGCTGTGGGTCAGATCTATGGGCAGGAGCTGCTGTGGGGCACATGTGAGTTAGATCTATGGGGCAGGAGATGGTGTGGGGCAGATGTGGGCCAGATCTATGGGGCAGGATCTCCTGGGGGCTGATGTGGGTCAGATCTGTGGGGTAAAATCTGCTGTGGGGCAGATGTGGTTCAGATCTATGGGGCAGGAGCTTCTGTGGGGGGTATGTGGGTCAGATCTATGGGTCAGGAGCTGCTGTGGGGAAGATGTGGGTCACTTCTATGGGGCAAGAGCTGCTGTGGGGCAGATGTGGGTCAGATCTATGGGGCAGGAGCTGCTGTGGGGCTGATACTGTTAAGATCTATGGAGCGGGAGATGCTATGGGGCTGATGAGGGTCAGATCTATGGGGCAGGATCTGATGTGGGGCTGATGTTGGTTAGATCTATAGGGCAGGAGCTGCAGTGGGGCTGATGTGGGTCAGATCTATGGGGCAGGAGCTGCTGTGTGGCTGATGAGGGTCAGATCTATGGGGCATGGGCTGCTGTGGGTCAGATCTACGGGACTGGAGCTGCAGTGGAGCACATGTGGGTCAGATCTATGGGGTAGAAGCTGCTGTGGTGCTGATGGGGGTCATATCTATAAGGCAGGAGCTGCTGTGGGGCTGACGTGGGTCAGATCTATGAGGCAGGAGCTGCTGTGGGGCAGATTTGGGTCAGATCTATAGGGCAGGAGCTGCTGTGGGGCTGATGTGGGTCAGATCTTTGGGTCAGGAGCTGCTGTGGGGCAGATGTGGGTCAGTTCTATGGGGCAAGAGCTGCTGTGGTGCAGATGTGGGTCAGATCTATGGGGCAGGAGCTGCTGTGGGGCTGATACGGTTAAGATCTATGGAGCGGGAGATGCTATGGGGCTGATGAGGGTCAGTTCTATGGGGCAGGAGCTGATGTGGGGCTGATTTGAATCAGATCTATAGGGCAGGAGCTGCTGTGGGTCAGATCTATGGAGCAGGAGCTGCTGTGGGGCACATGTGAGTTAGATCTATGGGGCAGGAGATGGTGTGGGGCAGATGTGGGTCAGATCTATCGGGCAGGATCTCCTGGGGGCTGATGTGGGTCTGATGTATGTGTCAGGAGCTGCTGTGTGGCTGATGAGGGTCAGATCTATGGGGCATGGGCTGCTGTGGGTCAGATCTACGATACTGGAGCTGCAGTGGAGCACATGTGGGTCAGATCTATGGGGTAGAAGCTGCTGTGGGGCTGATACGGTTAAGATCTATGGAGCGGGAGATGCTATGCGGCTGATGAGGGTCAGATCTATGGGGCAGGAGCTGCTGTGGGTCAGATCTATTTAGCAGGAGCTGCTGTGGGGAACTTGTGAGTTAGATCTATGGGGCAGGAGATGGTGTGGGGCAGATGTGGGTCAGATCTATCGGGCAGGATCTCCTGGGGGCTGATGTGGGTCAGATCTGTGGGGTAAAATCTGCTGTGGGGCAGATGTGGTTCAGATCTATGGGGCAGGAGCTTCTGTGGGGTTGAAGTGGGTCAGATCTATGGGTCAGGAGCTGCTGTGGGGCAGATGAGGGTCACTTCTATGGGGCAAGAGCTGCTGTGGTGCAGATGTGGGTCAGATCTATGGGGCAGGAGCTGCTGTGGGGCTGATACGGTTAAGATCTATGGAGCGGGAGATGCTATGGGGCTGATGAGGGTCAGATCTATGGGGCAGGAGATGGTGTGGGGCTGATGTGGGTCAGATCTATGGGGCAGGATCTCCTGTGGGGCTGATGTGGGTCAAATCAATGGGGCAGAGCTGCTCTGGGGCACATGTGGGTCAGATCTATGGAGCAGGAGCTGCTGTGGGGCAGATTTGAATCAGATCTAAAGGGCAGGAGCTGCTGTGGGTCAGATCTATGGAGCAGGAGCTGCTGTGAGGCACATGTGAGTTGGATCTATGGGGCAGGAGATGGTGTGGGGCAGATTTGGGTCAGATCTATGGGGCAGGAGCTGCTGTGGGTCAGATCTATGGAGCAGGAGCTGCTGTGGGGCACATGTACGTTAGATCTATGGGGCAGGAGATGGTGTGGGGCAGATGTGGGTCAGATCTATGGGGCACGAGCTGCTGTGTGGCTGATGAGGGTCAGATCTATGGGGCATGGGCTGCTGTGGGTCAGATCTACGGGACTGGAGCTGCAGTTGAGCACATGTGGGTCAGATCTATGGGGTAGAAGCTGCTGTGGGGCTGATGGGGCTCATATCTATAAGGCAGGAGCTGCTGTGGGGCTGACGTGGGTCAGATCTATGAGGCAGGAGCTGCTGTGGGGCAGATTTGGGTCAGATCTATGGGGCAGGAGCTGCTGTGGGGCTGATGTGGGTCAGATCTATGGGGCAGAGCTGCTCTGGGGCACATGTGGGTCAGATCTATGGAGCAGTAGCTGCTGTGGAGCAGATTTGAATCAGATCTATAGGGCAGGAGCTGCTGTGGGTCAGATCTGTGGGGTAAAATCTGCTGTGGGGCAGATGTGGTTCAGATCTATGGGGCAGGAGCTTCTGTGGGGTTGATGTGGGTCAGATCTATGGGTCAGGAGCTGCTGTGGGGCAGATGTGGGTCAGATCTATGGGTCAGGAGCTGCTGTGGGGCAGATGTGGGTCAGTTCTATGGGGCAAGAGCTGCTGTGGTGCAGATGTGGGTCAGATCTATGGGGCAGGAGCTGCTGTGGGGCTGATACGGTTAAGATCTATGGAGCGGGAGATGCTATGGGGCTGATGAGGGTCAGTTCTATGGGGCAGAAGCTGATGTGGGGCTGATGTTGGTCAGATCTATGGGGCAGGAGCTGCAGTGGGGCTGATGTGGGTCAGATCTATGGGGCAGGATCTCCTGTGGGGCTGATGTGGGTCAAATCAATGGGGCAGAGCTGCTCTGGGGCTGATGTTGGTCAGATCTATGGAGCAGGAGCTGCTGTGGGGCAGATTTTAATCAGATCTATAGGGCAGGAGCTGCTGTGGGTCAGATCTATGGGCAGGAGCTGCTGTGGGGCACATGTGAGTTAGATCTATGGGGCAGGAGATGGTGTGGGGCAGATGTGGGCCAGATCTATGGGGCAGGATCTCCTGGGGGCTGATGTGGGTCAGAGCTGTGGGGTAAAATCTGCTGTGGGGCAGATGTGGTTCAGATCTATGGGGCAGGAGCTTCTGTGGGGGGTATGTGGGTCAGATCTATGGGTCAGGAGCTGCTGTGGGGCACATGTGGATCAGATCTATGGGGCAGGAGCTGCTGTGGGGCTGATACTGTTAAGATCTATGGAGCGGGAGATGCTATGGGGCTGATGAGGGTCAGATCTATGGGGCAGGATCTGATGTGGGGCTGATGTTGGTTAGATCTATAGGGCAGGAGCTGCAGTGGGGCTGATTTGGGTCAGATCTATGGGGCAGGAGCTGCTGTGTGGCAAATTTGGGTCAGATCTATGGGGCAGGAGCTGCCATGGGTCAGATCTATGGGGCAGGAACAGATGTGGGCCTGATGTTGGTCAGATTTATGGAGCAGGAGCTGCTGTGTTGCAGATGTGGGTTAGATCTATGGTGCAGGAGCTGCTGTGGGGCAGATGTAGGGCATATCTACGGGGCAGGAGCTGCTGTGGGGCAGATGTAGGGCATATCTATGGGGCAGGAGCTGCTGTGAGGCTGATGGGTGTTAGATCTATGGGGAGGAGCTGCTGTGGTGCAGATGTGTGTCAGAGCTATGGGGCAGGAGATGCTGTGGGGCAGAAGAGGGTATGATCTATGGGGTAGGAGATGGTGTGTGGCAGATGTGGGTCAGATCTATGGTGTAGGAGCTGCTGTGGGGCTGATGTGGGTCAGATCTATGGGGCAGGAGCTGCTGTGGTTAAGATCTATTTGGCAGGATCTGCTGTGGGGCAATTTGGGTCAGATCTATGGGGCAGGAGCTGCTGTGTGGCAAATGTGGGTCAGATCTATGGGGCAGGAGCTGCTGTGGGGCTGATGTAGGTTAGATCTATGGGGCAGGAGCTGTTGTGGGGCTGATGGGGGTCAGATCCTTAGGGCAGGAGGTACTGTGGGGCTGATGTTGGTCTGATCTATGGGGCAGGTGCTGCTGTGGTTAAGATCTATTTGGCAGGATCTGCTGTGGGGCAGATGTGGGTCAGATCTATGGGGCAGGAGCTGCTGTGTGGCAAATGTGGGTCAGATCTATGGGGCAGGAGCAGATGTGGGCCTGATGTTGGTCAGATTTATGGAGCAGGAGCTGCTGTGTTGCAGATGTGGGTCAGATCTATGGTGTAGGAGCTGCTGTGGGGCTGATGTGGGTCAGATCTATGGGGCAGGAGCTGCTGTGGGGCTTCTGTGGGTTAGATCTATGGGGCAGGAGCTGTTGTGTGTCATATCTATTGGTCAGCAGCTGCTTTACATATGATGTGTGTCAGATCTATGGGGCCGGAGCTGCAGTGGGGCTGAAGGGGGTCAGATCTATGGGGCAGGAGATACTGTGGGGCTGATGTGGGTCAAATCAATGGGGCAGAGCTGCTCTGTGGAACATGTGGGTCAGATCTACGGGGCAGGAGCTGCTGTGGGGTTGATGTGGGTCAGATCTACAGGGCAGGAGCTGCTGTGCGACAGATGTGGGTCAGATCTATGGGGCAGGAGCTGCTGTGGGGCTGATGTGGGTCAGATCTATGGGGCAGGAGCTGTTGTGGGGCTGATGGGGGTCAGATCCTAGGGGCTGAAGCTTCTGTGGGTCATATC
Source organism: Coturnix japonica (assembly GCF_054131305.1). NCBI lineage: Eukaryota > Metazoa > Chordata > Aves > Galliformes > Phasianidae > Coturnix > Coturnix japonica. The sequence continues at coordinate 1,459,853 of NC_140683.1, forward strand.
TATTGGGCAGCAGCTGCTTTACATATGATGTGTGTCAGATCTATGGGGCAGGAGCTGTTGTGGGGCTGATGGGGGTCAGATCTATGGGGCAGGAGCTGCTGTGGGGCTGATGTGGGTCAGATCTATAGGGCAGGAGCTGCTGTGCGACAGATGTGGGTCAGATCTATGGGGCAGGAGCTGCTGTGGGGCTGATGTGGATCAGATCCTAGGGGCTGAAGCTTCTGTGGGTCATATCTATTGGGCAGCAGCTGCTTTACATATGATGTGTGTCAGATCTATGGGGCAGGAGCTGTTGTGGGGCTGATGTGGGTCAGATCTATAGGGCAGGAGCTGCTGTGCGACAGATGTGGGTCAGATCTATGGGGCAGGAGCTGCTGTGGGGCTGATGTGGGTCAGATCTATGGGGCAGGAGCTGCTGTGGGGCTTCTGTGGGTTAGATCTATGGGGCAGGAGCTGTTGTGTGTCATATCTATTGGTCAGCAGCTGCTTTACATTTGATGTGTGTCAGATCTTTGGGGCCGGAGCTGCAGTGGGGCTGATGGGGGTCAGATCTATGGGGCAGGAGCTGCTGTGGGGCTGATGTGGGTCAGATCTATAGGGCAGGAGCTGCTGTGCGACAGATGTGGGTCAGATCTATGGGGCAGGAGCTGCTGTGGGGCTGATGTGGATCAGATCCTAGGGGCTGAAGCTTCTGTGGGTCATATCTATTGGGCAGCAGCTGCTTTACATATGATGTGTGTCAGATCTATGGGGCAGGAGCTGTTGTGGGGCTGATGGGGGTCAGATCTATAAGGCAGGAGCTGTTGTGGGGCTGATGGGGGTCAGATCTATGGGGCAGCAGCTGTTGTGGGGCTGATGGGGGTCAGATCTATGGGGCAGGAGCTACTGTGGGGCTGATGTTGGTCTCATCTATGGGGCAGGAGCTGCTGTGCGACAGATGTGGGTCAGATCTATGGGGCAGGTGCTGCTGTGCGACATATGTGGGTCAGATCTATGGGGCAGGATCTGCTGTGGGGCTGATGTGGGAAAGATCTATGGGGCAGGAGATGCTTTGGGGCAGATGTGGGTAAGATCTATGGGGCAGGAGTTGCTGTGGGGCTGATGTGGGTCAGATCCTTGGGGCTGAAGCTGCTGTGGGTCATATCTATTGGGCAGCAGCTGCTTTACATACGATGTGTGTCAGATCTATGGGGCAGTAGCTGCTGTGGGGCTGATGTGGGTTAGATCTATGGGGCAGGAGCTGTTGTGGGGCTGATGGGGTCAGATCTATGGGGCAGGAGCTACTGTGGGGCTGATGTTGGTCTGATCTATGGGGCAGGAGCTGCTGCGGGGCTGATTTGGGTCAGATCTATGGGGCAGGAGCTGCTGTGGGGCTGATGTGGGTTAGATCTATGGGACAGGAGCTGTTGTGGGGCTGATGGGGGTCAGATCTATGGGGCAGGAGATGCTGTGGGTCAGATCTATGGGGCAGGAGCTGCTGTGGGGAACATGTGGGTCAGGTCTATGGGGCAGGAGCTGCTGTGGGGCAGATGTGGGTCAGATCTATGGGTCAGCAGCAGCTGTGGGTCTGATGTGGGTCAGATCTATGGGGCAGGAGCTGCTGTGGGTCAGATCTATGGGGCAGGAACAGATGTGGGCCTTATGTTTGTCAGATTTATGGAGCAGGAGCTGCTGTGTTGCAGATGTGGGTCAGATCTATGGTGCAGGAGCTGCTGTGGGGCAGATGTAGGGCATATCTATGGGGCAGGAGCTGCTGTGAGTCTGATGGGTGTTAGATCTATGGGGAGGAGCTGCTGTGGGGCTGATGTGGGTCAGATCTATGGGGCAGGAACTGCTGTGGTTAAGATCTATTTGGCAGGATCTGCTGTGGGGCAGATTTGGGTCAGATCTATGGGGCAGGAGCTGCTGTGAGGCTGATGGGTGTTAGATCTATGGGGAGGAGCTGCTGTGGTGCAGTTGTGGGTCAAATCAATGGGGCAGAGCTGCTCTTGGGAACATGTGGGTCAGATCTATGGGGCAGGAGTTGCTGTGGGGCTGATGAGGGTCAGATCTATAGGGCAGGAGCTGCTGTGCGACAGATGTGGGTCAGATCTATGGGGCAGGAGTTGCTGTGGGGCTGATGTGGGTCAGATCTAAAGGGCAGGAGATGCTGTGGGTCATATCTATTGGGCAGCAGCTGCTTTACATATGATGTGTGTCAGATCTATGGGGCAGGAGCTGCTGTGGGGCTGATACGGTTAAGATCTATGGAGCGGGAGATGCTATGGGGCTGATGAGGGTCAGATCTATGGGGCAGGACCTGATGTGGGGCTGATGTTGGTCAGATCTATAGGGCAGGAGCTGCAGTGGGGCTGATGTGGGTCAGATCTATGGGGCAGGATCTCCTGTGGGGCTGATGTGGGTCAACACATTGGTGCAGAGCTGCTCTGGGGCACATGTGGGTCAGATCTATTGGGCAGGAGCTGCTGTGGGGCAGATTTGAATCAGATCTATAGGGCAGGAGCTGCTGTGGGTCAGATCTATGGGCAGGAGCTGCTGTGGGGCACATGTGAGTTAGATCTATGGGGCAGGAGATGGTGTGGGGCAGATGTGGGTCAGATCTATGGGGCAGGATCTCCTGGTGGCTGATGTGGGTCAGATCTGTTGGGTAAAATCTGCTGTGGGGCTGATGTGGTTCAGATCTATGGGGCAGGAGCTTCTGTGGGGCTGATGTGGGTCAGATCTATGGGTCAGGAGCTGCTGTGGGGCAGATGTGGGTCACTTCTATGGGGCAAGAGCTGCTGTGGTGCAGATGTGGGTCAGATCTATGGGGCAGGAGCTGCTGTGGGGCTGATACGGTTAAGATCTATGGAGCGGGAGATGCTATGGGGCTGATGAGGGTCAGATCTATGGGGCAGGAGCTGATGTGGGGCTGATGTTGGTCAGATCTATGGGGCAGGAGCTGCAGTGGGGCTGATGTGGGTCAGATCTATGGGGCAGGATCTCCTGTGGGGCTGATGTGGGTCAAATCAATGGGGCAGAGCTGCTCTGGGGCACATGTGGGTCAGATCTATGGAGCAGGAGCTGCTGTGGGGCAGATTTGAATCAGATCTATAGGGCAGGAGCTGCTGTGGGTCAGATCTATGGAGCAGGAGCTGCTGTGGGGCACATGTGAGTTAGATCTATGGGGCAGGAGATGGTGTGGGGCAGATGTGGGTCAGATCTATGGGGCAGGAGCTGCTGTGTGGCTGATGAGGGTCAGATCTATGGGGCAGGAGCTGCTGTGGGTCAGATCTACTGGACTGGATCTGCAGTGGAGCACATGTGGGTCAGATCTATGGGGTAGAAGCTGCTGTGGGGCTGATACGGTTAAGATCTATGGAGCGGGAGATGCTATGGGGCTGATGAGGGTCAGATCTATGGGGCAGGAGCTGATGTGGGGCTGATGTTGATCAGATCTATAGGGCAGGAGCTGCAGTGGGGCTGATGTGGGTCAGATCTATGGGGCAGGATCTCCTGTGGGGCTGATGTGGGTCAAATCATTGGGGCAGAGCTGCTCTGGGGCACATGTGGGTCAGATCTATGGAGCAGGAGCTGCTGTGGGGCAGATTTGAATCAGATCTATAGGGCAGGAGCTGCTGTGGGTCAGATCTATGGAGCAGGAGCTGCAGTGGGGCACATGTGAGTTAGATCTATGGGGCAGGAGATGGTGTGGGGCACATGTGGGTCAGATCTATGGGGCAGGAGCTGCTGTGTGGCTGATGAGGGTCAGATCTATGGGGCATGGGCTGCTGTGGGTAAGATCTACGGGACTGGAGCTGCAGGGGAGCACATGTGGGTCAGATCTATGGGGTAGAAGCTGCTGTGGGGCTGATGGGGGTCATATCTATAAGGCAGGAGCTGCTGTGGGGCTGACGTGGGTCAGATCTATGAGGCAGGAGCTGCTGTGGGGCAGATTTGGGTCAGATCTATGGGGCAGGAGCTGCTGTGGGGCTGATGTGGGTCAGATCTATGGGGCAGAGCTGCTCTGGGGCACATGTGGGCCAGTTCTATTGAGCAGGAGCTGCTGTGGGGCAGATTTGAATCAGATCTATAAGATCTATAAGGCAGGAGCTGCTGTGGGGCTGACGTGGGTCAGATCTATGAGGCAGGAGCTGCTGTGGGGCAGATGTGGGTCAGTTCTATGGGGCAAGAGCTGCTGTGGTGCAGATGTGGGTCAGATCTATGGGGCAGGATCTCCTGGGGGCTGATGTGGGTCAGATCTGTGGGGTAAAATCTGCTGTGGGGCAGATGTGGTTCAGATCTATGGGGCAGGAGCTTCTGTGGGGTTGATGTAGGTCAGATCTATGGGTAAGGAGCTGCTGTGGGGGAGATGTGGGTCAGTTCTATGGGGCAAGAGCTGCTGTGGTGCAGATGTAGGTCAGATCTATGGGTCAGGAACTGCTGTGGTGCAGATGTGCGTCAGATCTATGGGGCAGGAGCTGCTGTGGCTGATGCGGTTAAGATCTATGGAGCGGGAGATGCTATGGGGCTGATTAGGGTCAGATCTATGGGGCAGGAGCTGATGTGGGGCTGATGTTTGTTAGATCTATAGGGCAGGAGCTGCAGTGGGGCTGATGTGGGTCAGATCTATGGGGCAGGATCTCCTGTGGGGCTGATGTGGGTCAAATCAATGGGGCAGAGCATCTCTGGGGCACATGTGGGTCAGATCTATGGAGCAGGAGCTGCTGTGGGGCACATGTGAGTTAGATCTAAGAGGCAGGAGATGGTGTGGGGCAGATGTGGGTCAGATCTATGGGGCAGGAGCTGCTGTGTGGCTGATGAGGGTCAGATCTATGGGGCATGGGCTGCTGTGGGTCAAATCTACGGGACTGGAGCTGCAGGGGAGCACATGTGGGTCAGATCTATGGGGTAGAAGCTGCTGAGGGGCTGATGGGGGTCATATCTATAAGGCAGGAGCAGCTGTGGGGCTGACGTGGGTCAGATCTTTGGGTCAGGAGCTGCTGTGGGGCAGATGTGGGTCAGTTCTATGGGGCAAGAGCTGCTGTGGTGCAGATGTGGGTCAGATCTATGGGGAAGGAGCTGCTGTGGGGCTGATACGGTTAAGATCTATGGAGCGGGAGATGCTATGGGGCTGATGAGGGTCAGTTCTATGGGGCAGGAGCTGATGTGGGGCTGATTTGAATCAGATCTATAGGGCAGGAGCTGCTGTGGGTCAGATCTATGGAGCAGGAGCTGCTGTGGGGCACATGTGAGTTAGATCTATGGGGCAGGAGATGGTGTGGGGCAGATGTGGGTCAGATCTATGGGGCAGGATCTCCTGGGGGCTGATGTGGGTCTGATGTATGTGTCAGTAGCTGCTGTGTGGCTGATGAGGGTCAGATCTATGGGGCATGGGCTGCTGTGGGTCAGATCTACGATACTGGAGCTGCAGTGGAGCACATGTGGGTCAGATCTATGGGGTAGAAGCTGCTGTGGGGCTGATACGGTTAAGATCTATGGAGCGGGAGATGCTATGGGGCTGATGAGGGTCAGATCTATGGGGCAGGAGCTGCTGTGGGTCAGATCTATTTAGCAGGAGCTGCTGTGGGGAACTTGTGAGTTAGATCTATGGGGCAGGAGATGGTGTGGGGCAGATGTGGGTCAGATCTATGGGGCAGGATCTCCTGGGGGCTGATGTGGGTCTGATGTATGTGTCAGTAGCTGCTGTGTGGCTGATGAGGGTCAGATCTATGGGGCATGGGCTGCTGTGGGTCAGATCTACGATACTGGAGCTGCAGTGGAGCACATGTGGGTCAGATCTATGGGGTAGAAGCTGCTGTGGGGCTGATACGGTTAAGATCTATGGAGCGGGAGATGCTATGGGGCTGATGAGGGTCAGATCTATGGGGCAGGAGCTGCTGTGGGTCAGATCTATTTAGCAGGAGCTGCTGTGGGGAACTTGTGAGTTAGATCTATGGGGCAGGAGATGGTGTGGGGCAGATGTGGGTCAGATCTATCGGGCAGGATCTCCTGGGGGCTGATGTGGGTCAGATCTGTGGGGTAAAATCTGCTGTGGGGCAGATGTGGTTCAGATCTATGGGGCAGGAGCTTCTGTGGGGTTGATGTGGGTCAGATCTATGGGTCAGGAGCTGCTGTGGGGCAGATGTGGGTCACTTCTATGGGGCAAGAGCTGCTGTGGTGCAGATGTGGGTCAGATCTATGGGGCAGGAGCTGCTGTGGGGCTGATACGGTTAAGATCTATGGAGCGGGAGATGCTATGGGGCTGATGAGGGTCAGATCTATGGGGCAGGAGCTGATGTGGGGCTGATGAGGTTCAGATCTATAGGGCAGGAGCTGCAGTGGGGCTGATGTGGGTCAGATCTATGGGGCAGGATCTCCTGTGGGGCTGATGTGGGTCAAATCAATGGGGCAGAGCTGCTCTGGGGCACATGTGGGTCAGATCTATGGAGCAGGAGCTGCTGTGGGGCAGATTTGAATCAGATCTATAGGGCAGTAGCTGCTGTGGGTCAGATCTATGGGCAGGAGCTGCTGTGGGGCACATGTGAGTTAGATCTATGGGGCAGGAGATGGTGTGGGGCAGATGTGGGTCAGATCTATGGGGCAGGATCTCCTGGGGGCTGATGTGGGTCAGATCTGTGGGGTAAAATCTGCTGTGGGGCAGATGTGGGTCAGATCTATGGGGCAGGAGCTGCTGTGGGGCAGATACGGTTAAGATCTATGGAGCGGGAGATGCTATGGGGCTTATGAGGGTCAGATCTATGGGGCAGGAGCTGATGTGGGTCTGATGTTGGTCAGATCTATAGGGCAGGAGCTGATGTGGGGCTGATGTGGGTCAGATCTATGGGGCAGGATCTCCTGTGGGGCTGATGTGGGTCAAATCAATGGGGCAGAGCTGCTCTGGGGCACATGTGGGTCAGATCTATGGAGCAGGAGCTGCTGTGGGGCAGATTTGAATCAGATCTATAGGGCAGGAGCTGCTGTGGGTCAGATCTACGGAGCAGGAGCTGCTGTGGGGCACATGTGAGTTAGATCTATGGGGCAGGAGATGGTGTGGGGCAGATTTGGGTCAGATGTATGGGTCAGGAGCTGCTGTGTGGCTGATGAGGGTCAGATCTATGGGGCATGGGCTGCTGTGGGTCAGATCTACGGGACTGGAGCTGCAGTGGAGCACATGTGGGTCAGATCTATGGGGTAGAAGCTGCTGTGGGGCTGATGGGGGTCATATCTATAAGTCAGGAGCTGCTGTGGGGCTGATGTGGGTCAGATCTATGGGGCAGGAGATGCTGTGGGTCAGATCTATGGGGCAGGAGCTGCTGTAGGGAACATGTGGGTCAGGTCTATGGGGCAGGAGCTGCTGTGGGGCTGATGTGGGTCAGATCTATGGGGCAGGAGATGCTGTGGGTCAGATCTATGGGGCAGGAGCTGCTGTTGGGAACATGTGGGTCAGGTCTATGGGGCAGGAGCTGCTGTGGGGCTGATGTGGGTCAGATCTATGGGGCAGGAGCTGCTGTGGGGAACATGTTTGTCAGGTCTATGGGGAAGAGCTGCTGTTGGTCTGATCAATGGGGCAGGAGCAGCAGTGGGGCAGATTTGGGTAAGATCTATAAGGCAGGAGCGGCTGTGGCGCTGATGTGTGTCAGATCTATGGTGCAGGAGCTGCTGTGGGGCAGATTTGAATCAGATCTATAGGGCAGGAGCTGCTGTGGAGTTGATGTGGGTCAGATCTATGGGTGAGGAGCTGCTGTGGGGCAGATGTGGGTCAGTTCTATGGGGCAGGAGCTGCTGTGGGGCAGATGTGGGTCAGATCTATGGGGCAGGGGCTGCTGTGGGGCAGATGTGGGTCAGATCTATAAGGCAGGAGCTGCTGTGGGTCAGTTGTGGGTCAGATCTATAGGTCAGGAGCTGCTGTGGCTGCTGTGGGTCAGTTCTATGGGTAAAGAGATGCGGTGGTGCTGATGTGGGTCAAATCAATGGGGGAGAGCTGACATGTGGGTCAGATCTATGGTGCAGGAGCTGCTGTGGGGCACATTTGAATCATATCTATAGGGCAGGAGCTGCTGTGGGTTAGATCTATGGAGCAGGAGCTGCTGTGGGGCACATGTGAGTTAGATCTATGGGGCAGGAGATGGTGTGGGGCAGATTTGAGTCAGATGTATGGGGCAGGAGCTGATGTGGGGCTGATGTGGGTCAGATCTATAGGGCAGGAGCTGCAGTGGGGCTGATGTGGGTCAGATCTATAGGGCAGGAGCAGCAGTGGGGCGGATGTGTGTCAAATCAATGGGGCAGAGCTGCTCTGCGGCACATGTGGGTCAGATCTATGAAGCAGGAGCTGCTGTGGGGAAGATTTGAATCAGATCTATAAGATCTATAGGGCAGGAGCTGCTGTGGGTCAGATCTATGGAGCAGGAGCTGCTGTGGGGCACATGCGAGTTAGATCTATGGGGCAGGAGATGGTGTGGGGCAGATGTGGTTCAGATCTATGGGGCAGGATCTCCTGGGGGCTGATGTGGGTCAGATCTGTGGGTTAAAATCTGATGTGGGGCAGATGTGGTTCAGATCTATAGGGCAGGAGCTGCTGTGGGTCAGATCTATGGAGCAGGAGCTGCTGTGGGGCACATGTGAGTTAGATCTATGGGGCAGGAGATGGTGTGGGGCAGATGTGGGTCAGATCTATGAGGCAGGATCTCCTTGGGGTTGATGTGGGTCAGATCTGTGGGGTAAAATCTGCTGTGGGGCAGATGTGGTTCAGATCTATGGGGCAGGAGCTTCTGTGGGGTTGATGTGGGTCAGATCTATGGGTCAGGAGCTGCTGTGGGGCAGATGTGGGTCAGTTCTATGGGGCAGGTGCTGCTGTGGGGCAGATGTGGGTCAGATCTATGGGGCAGGGGCTGCTGTGGGGCAGATGTGGGTCAGATCTATGGTGTAGGAGCTGCTGTGGGGCTGATGTGGGTCAGATCTATGGGGCAGGAGCTGCTGTGGTTAAGATCTATTTGGCAGGATCTGCTGTGGGGCAGATTTGGGTCAGATCTATGGGGCAGGAGCTGCAGTGGAGATGATGTACGTCAGATCTATGGGGCAGCAGCTGCTGTGGGGCTGCTGTGGGTTAGATCTATGGGGCAGGAGTTGTTGTGGGTCATATCTATTGGGCAGCAGCTGCTTTACATATGATGTGTGTCAGATCTATGGGGCCGGAGCTGCAGTGGGGCTGATGGGGGTCAGATCTATGGGGCAGGAGCTACTGTGGGGCTGATGTGGGTCAAATCAATGGGGCAGAGCTGCTCATGGGAACATGTGGGTCAGATCTATGGGGCAGGAGCTGCTGTGGGGCTGATGTGGGTCAGATCCTTGGGGCTGAAGCTGCTGTGGGTCATATCTATTGGGCAGCAGCTGCTTTACATATGATGTGTGTCAGATCTATGGGGCAGGAGCTGCTGTGGGGCTTATGTGGGTTATATCTATGGGTCAGGAGCTGTTGTGGGGCTGATGTTGGTCAGATCTATAGGGCAGGAGCTGCAGTGTGGCTGATGTGGGTCAGATCTATAGGGCAGGAGCTGCAGTGGGGCTGATGTGGGTCAAATCAATGGGGCAGAGCTGCTCTGGGGCACATGTGGGTCAGATCTATGGAGCAGGAGCTGCTGTGGGGCAGATTTGAATCAGATCTATAGGGCAGGAGCTGCTGTGGGTCTGATCTATGGAGCAGGAGCTGCTGTGGGGCTGATTTGAATCAGATCTATAGGGCAGGAGCTGCTGTGGTTCAGATCTATGGGCAGGAGCTGCTGTGGGGCACATGTGAGTTAGATCTATGGGGCAGGAGATGGTGTGGGGCAGATTTGGGTCAGATGTATGGGGCAGGAGCTGCTGTGTGGCTGATGAGGGTCAGATCTATGGGGCATGGGCTGCTGTGGGTCAGATCTACGGGACTGGAGCTGCAGTGGATCACATGTGGGTCAGATCTATGGGGTAGAAGCTGCTGTGGGGCTGATGGGGGTCATATCTATAAGGCAGGAGCTGCTGTGGGGCTGACGTTGGTCAGATCAATGAGGCAAGAGCTGCTGTGGGGCTGATGTGGGTCAGATCTATGGGGCAGGAGATGCTGTGGGTCAGATCTATGGGGCAGGAGCTGCTGTGGGGAACATGTGGGTCAGGTCTATGGGGCAGGAGCTGCTGTGGGGCTGATGTGGGTCAGATCTATGGGGCAGGAGCTGCTGTGGGGAACATGTTGGTCAGATCTATGGGGAAGAGCCTGCCCCCACCCCGGCCCTCGCCCACAACCCTCCCTCTCCCGGACGCATCTCGCCCGACCGGCCCGCAACCGTGCTTTTTTATTTCTTTGTTTGTTTGTTTGTTGTTTGGTCGGTCGGTCACTCGCTCGGTTATTTGTTTGGACCCGATTGGCCCGTTTGGTTTTTTTCTTTTCTTTCCTTTTTCCGCCGGGGTGCTCCTGACGGCTCGGCCCAATGGCGGCTCGACTCGGCGACTGGAGCCTGCCAAAACGCCTCGCCACCACCCAGCCCAGCCGCCACCACCACCACCGCCACCACCTCCTCCTCCCGCTGAAAATCCCACGTACCGTTCCACCTCATCTGCCGGCTGGGAGAGAGGCTAGGCGCGAACCCCACGGGGGACGCGGCCGCCTCCCGCCGGCCCACCTCTCGCCGCTGCCGTCTTCCCGCCGCTCTTTCGCCATCCCTCGCAACGCGGCCTGCCCGCAGTCCGGATATCCGGCCCGAACGGACCACGGTGGGCGGGGCCCGCGCACGCGCCCACGCTCTTCCTGCAGAGCCGGGGAGGCGGGGGGGGCGGGGCGGCTTTTTCAAAATCTAAAAAAGTGGAAAGTAAAGAAGAACCCACGAGAAAAACAAACAAACAAACAAACAAACAAACAAACGGAAAATAATAAAACCGAGAGGGTGCGTGGGGGCACGGACAAACAATCGAACGGACCAAAGTACGAACGGACGGACGAACAAACAAACACGCAGACAAAAGGGCAAAACCGCGGTGGCGGTGGCGGGACGGCCAGCTTCAAGCAAGGCCGAACCGAGAAGCCCGGGTGCGCCCCGACCCGGCGAACAGCGGCCGGCTCATACGTGCACCCTGCTCGTTCCGCGGCTGTGGCCGAGTGGCGTCTCCGTGGCGCCTCCGGTGCTCCGGCACGATCAACACGGCTCGACCCCTGGCCAGCGCGGCTCGAGTGCGCCGGCACGGTCCAGCCTCTCCCGGCGGGCTCCGCTCGGCTCGGAAGTTCCGCGGAAGTGGCCAAGTGTCGCTCTCGTGGCGGCTCCTCTGCGCTGGCACTGTCTACCCGGCTCCGAGCGTCTCCGGAGGGTGGGGGGAGGGGGGGGGGGGGCACGGCGTCGGCGGCTAGGCGTCGCTTCCCATGCGTCTCGACTAGGTCGGCACGGTCTACCCGGCTCCGAGCGGGCCGTGGTGCTCGGCGGCGGCTGCTAGAGGTCGCTGCCTATGCGGCTCGACTAGGTCGGCACGGTCTACCCGGCTCCGAGCGGGCCGTGGTGCTCGGCGGCGGCTGCTAGAGGTCGCTGCCTATGCGGCTCGACTAGGTCGGCACGGTCCACCCGGCTCCGAGCGGGCCGTGGTGCTCGGCGGCGGCTGCTAGAGGTCGCTGCCTATGCGGCTCGACTAGGTCGGCACGGTCTACCCGGCTCCGAGCGAGCCGTGGTGCTCGGCGGCGGCGTCTAGGGGTCGCTGCCCGTGCCTCTTGCGTGTTGCTGCCAGGTATACCCGCTTTCGGCTAGGCTTTGCAGCCCTGTGAGATGGGGGGGCGCTAAAGCTTCGGAGCTTGCTGGGGGGTCGCTGTAGTTTCTTACCTACCGCTACGTCGACGTAGAGCGCCGCTTACCCTCGGCGCCGCTGCCGGTAGTCGGCGCCGTTCTTTTCCGAAGCCGTTTTTTCTTACGCCTTCCGTTTTCATCTGCAGGAGCGAGCGCGTGCTCGTCTCCAGAGGCGGCAACAAGCGGGCGCAGGCGAGCGCGGTTGAGCGCCGGGCTGTGGAGTTTTTCGGTTGCGGCTTCCCGCCGCTCTTTCGCCATCCCTCGCTACGCGGCCTGCCCGCAGTCCGGATTTCCGGCTCGAACGGACCCCGCTCAAGTGCGCCGGCACGGTCCAACCGCTCCCGGCGGGCACCGCTCGGCTCGGACGTTCCTCGGAATCAGCCAAATGTCGCTCCCGTGGCGTCTCCACCGGCAAAAATGCATAGCCGGCGCCGCAATGCTCGCGAGCCGAACCGAGCCGGGGAAACCGTGCCGTGGAGCAGCTGTGGGGCTGATGTGGGTCAGATCTATGGGGCAGTAGCTGCTGTGGGTCAGATCTATGGGGCAGGAACAGATGTGGGCCTGATGTTGGTCAGATTTATGGAGCAGGAGCTGCTGTGTTGCAGATGTGGGTTAGATCTATGGTGCAGGAGCTGCTGTGGGGCAGATGTAGGGCATATCTATGGGGCAGGAGCTGCTGTGAGGCTGATGGGTGTTAGATCTATGGGGAGGAGCTGCTGTGGTGCAGATGTGGGTCAGAGCTATGGGGCAGAAGCAGCTGTGGGGCAGAAGAGGGTATGATCTATGGGGTAGGAGATGGTGTGTGGCAGATGTGGGTCAGATCTATGGCGTAGGAGCTGCTGTGGGGCTGATGTGGGTCAGATCTATGGGGCAGGAGCTGCTGTGGTTAAGATCTATTTGGCAGGATCTGCTGTGGGGCAGATTTGGGTCAGATCTATGGGGCAGGAGCTGCAGTGGAGATGATGTACATCAGATCTATGGGGCAGCAGCTGCTGTGGGGCTGCTCTGGGTTAGATCTATGGGGCAGGAGTTGTTGTGGGTCATATCTATTGGGCAGCAGCTGCTTTACATATGATGTGTGTCAGATCTATGGGGCCGGAGCTGCAGTGGGGCTGATGGGGGTCAGATCTATGGGGCAGGAGCTACTGTGGGGCTGATGGGGGTCAGATCTATGGGGCAGGAGCTACTATGGGGCTGATGTTGGTCTGATCTATGGGGCAGGAGCTGCTGTGCGACAGATGTGGGTCAGATCTATGGGGCAGGTGCTGCTGTGCAACATATGTGGGTCAGATCTATGGGGCAGGATCTGCTGTGGGGCTGATGTGGGAAAGATCTATGGGGCAGGAGATGCTTTGGGGCAGATGTGGGTCAGATCTATGGGGCAGGAGTTGCTGTGGGGCTGATGTGGGTTAGATCTATGGGGCAGGAGCTGCTGTGCGACAGATGTGGGTCAGATCTATGGGGCAGGTGCTACTGTGCGACATATGTGGGTCAGATCTATGGGGCAGGATCTGCTGTAGGGCTGATGTGGGAAACATCTATGGGGCAGGAGATGCTGTGGGTCAGATCTATGGGGCAGGAGCTTCTGTGGGGAACATGTGGGTCAGGTCTATGGGGCAGGAGCTGCTGTGGGGCAGATGTGGGTCAGATCTATGGGTCAGCAGCTGCTGTGTGTCTAATGTGGGTCAGATCTATGGGGCAGGAGCTGCTGTGGGGCTGATGTGGGTCAGATCTATGGGGCAGGAGCTGCTGTGGGTCAGATTTATGAGTCAGGAGCTGCTGTGGGGCTGATGTGGGTCAGATCTATATGGCAGGAGCTGCTGTGGGGCACATGTGCGTCAGACCTATGGGGCAGAAGCTGCAGAGGGGATGATGTAGGTCAGATCTATGGGGCAGGGGTTGCTGTGGGGCAGATGAGGGACATACCTATGGTGCAAAATCTGCTGTTGGACTGATGTGGATCAGATCTATGAGTTTGGAGCTGCTGTGGGGCACATGTGGATCAGATCTATTGGCCAGGAGCTGCTGTGGGGCAGATGTGGGTCAGATCTATGGGGCAGGAGCTGCTGTGGGTCTGATGTGGGTCAGATCTATGGGGCAGGAGCTGCTGTGGGGCTGATGTGGGTCAGAGCTATGGGGCAGGAGCTGCTGTGGGGCAGAAGTGGGTAAGATCTATGGGGTAGGAGATGGTGTGTGGCAGATGTGGGTCAGATCTATGGTGTAGGAGCTGCTGTGGGGCTGATGTGGGTCAGATCTATGGGGCAGGAGCTGCTGTGGTTAAGAACTATTTGGCAGGATCTGCTGTGGGGCAGATGTGGGTCAGATCTATGGGGCAGGAGCTGCTGTGTGGCAAATGTGGGTCAGATCTATGGGGCAGGAGCTGCTGTGGGTCAGATCTATGGGGCAGGAACAGATGTGGGCCTGATGTTGGTCAGATTTATGGAGCAGGATCTGCTGTGTTGCAGATGTGGGTCAGATCTACGGGGCAGGAGCTGCTGTGGGGCTGATGTGGGTCAGATCTATGGGGCAGCAGCTGCTGTGGGTCTGATGTGGGTCAGATCTATGGGGCAGGAGCTGCTGTGGGGCTGATGTGGGTCAGATCTATAGGGCAGGAGCTGCTGTGCGACAGATGTTGGTCAGATTTATGGGGCAGGAGCTGCTGTGGGGCTGATGTGGGTCAGATCTATGGCGCAGGAGCTGCTGTGGGGCTGATGTGGGTCAGATCTATGGGGAGGAGATGCTGTGGGGCTGATGTGGGTCAGATCTATGGGGAGGAGCTGCTGTGGGGCTGATGTGGGTCAGATCTATGGGGCAGGAGCTGCTGTGGGGCTGATGTGGGTCAGATCTATAGGGAAGGATCTGCTGTGTTGCAGATGTGGGTCAGATCTACGGGGCAGGAGCTGCTGTGGGGCTGATGTGGGTCAGATCTATGGGGCAGGAGCTGCTGTGGGGCTGATGTGGGTCAGATCTATGGCGCAGGAGCTGCTGTGGGGCTGATGTGGGTCAGATCTATGGGGAGGAGATGCTGTGGGGCTGATGTGGGTCAGATCTATGGGGCAGGATCTGCTGTGGGTCAGATTTATGAGTCAGGAGCTGCTGTGGGGCTGATGTGGGTCAGATCTATATGGCAGGAGCTGCTGTGGGGCACATGTGCGTCAGACCTATGGGGCAGAAGCTGCAGAGGGGATGATGTAGGTAAGATCTATGGGGCAGGGGTTGCTGTGGGGCAGATGAGGGACATATCTATGGTGCAAAATCTGCTGTTGGACTGATGTGGGTCAGATCTATGAGTTTGGAGCTGCAGTGGGGCTGATGGGGGTCAGATCTATGGGGCAGGAGCTCCTGTGGGGCTGATGGGGGTCAGATCTATGGGGCAGGAGCTACTATGGGGCTGATGTTGGTCTGATCTATGGGGCAGGAGCTGCTGTGCGACAGATGTGGGTCAGATCTATGGGGCAGGTGCTGCTGTGCGACATATGTGGGTCAGATCTATGGGGCAGGATCTGCTGTGGGGCTGATGTGGGAAAGATCTATGGGGCAGGAGATGCTTTGGGGCAGATGTGGGTCAGATCTATGGGGCAGGAGTTGCTGTGGGGCTGATGTGGGTTAGATCTATGGGGCAGGAGCTGCTGTGCGACAGATGTGGGTCAGATCTATGGGGCAGGTGCTGCTGTGCGACATATGTGGGTCAGATCTATGTGGCAGGATCTGCTGTGGGGCTGATGTGGGAAACATCTATGGGGCAGGAGATGCTGTGGGTCAGATCTATGGGGCAGGAGTTTCTGTGGGGAACATGTGGGTCAGGTCTATGGGGCAGGAGCTGCTGTGGGGCTGTTGTGGGTCAGATCTATGGCGCAGGAGCTGCTGTGGGGCTGATGTGGGTCAGATCTATGGGGAGGAGATGCTGTGGGGCTGATGTGGGTCAGATCTATGGGGCAGGATCTGCTTTGGGTCTGATGTGGGAAAGATCTATGGGGCAGGAGCTGCTGTGGGGCTGATGTGGGAATGATCTATGGGGCAGGAGCTGCTGTGGGGCATATGTGGGTCAGATCTATGGGGCAGGAGCTGCTGTGGGGATGATGTGGGTCAGATCCTTGGGGCTGAAGCTGCTGTGGGTCATATCTATTGGGCAGCAGCTGCTTTACATATGATGTGTGTCAGATCTATGGGGCAGGAGCTGCTGATGGGGTTGATGTGGGTTAGATCTATGGGGCAGGAGCTGCTGTGCGACAGATGTGGGTCAGATCTATGGGGCAGGTGCTGCTGTGCGACATATGTGGGTCAGATCTATGGGGCAGGATCTGCTGTGGGGCTGATGTGGGAAAGATCTATGGGGCAGGAGATGCTGTGGGTCAGATCTATGGGGCAGGAGCTTCTGTGGGGAACATGTGGTTCAGGTCTATGGGGCAGGAGCTGCTGTGGGGCAGATGTGGGTGAGATCTATGGGTCAGCAGCTGCTGTGTGTCTAATGTGGGTCAGATCTATGGGGCAGGAGCTGCTGTGGGGCTGATGTGGGTCAGATCTATGGGGCAGGAGCTGCTGTGGGTCAGATTTATGAGTCAGGAGCTGCTGTGGGGCTGATGTGGGTCAGATCTATATGGCAGGAGCTGCTGTGGGGCACATGTGCGTCAGACCTATGGGGCAGAAGCTGCAGAGGGGATGATGTAGGTCAGATCTATGGGGCAGGGGTTGCTGTGGGGCAGATGAGGGACATATCTATCGTGCAAAATCTGCTGTTGGACTGATGTGGGTCAGATCTATGAGTTTGGAGCTGCTGTGGGGCACATGTGGGTCAGATCTATTGGCCAGGAGCTGCTGTGGGGCAGATGTGGGTCAGATCTATGGGTCAGCAGCTGCTATGGGTCTGATGTGGGTCAGATCTATGGGGCAGGAGCTGCTGTGGGTCTGATGTGGGTCAGATCTATGGGGCAGGAGCTGCTGTGGGGCTGATGTGGGTCAGATCTATGGGGCAGGAGCTGCTGTGGTTAAGATCTATTTGGCAGGATCTGCTGTGGGGCAGATGTGGGTCAGATCTATGGGGCAGGAGCTGCTGTGTGGCAAATGTGGGTCAGATCTATGGGGCAGGAGCTGCTGTGGGTCAGATCTATGGGGCAGGAACAGATGTGGGCCTGATGTTGGTCAGATTTATGGAGCAGGATCTGCTGTGTTGCAGATGTGGGTCAGATCTACGGGGCAGGAGCTGCTGTGGGGCTGATGTGGGTCAGATCTATGGGGCAGCAGCTGCTGTGGGTCTGATGTGGGTCAGATCTATGGGGCAGGAGCTGCTGTGGGGCTGATGTGGGTCAGATCTATAGGGCAGGAGCTGCTGTGCGACAGATGTTGGTCAGATTTATGGGGCAGGAGCTGCTGTGGGGCTGATGTGGGTCAGATCTATGGCGCAGGAGCTGCTGTGGGGCTGATGTGTGTCAGATCTATGGGGAGGAGATGCTGTGGGGCTGATGTGGGTCAGATCTATGGGGCCGGAACTGCTGTGGGGCTGATGTGGGTCAGATCTATGGGGCAGGAGCTGCTGTGGGGCTGATGTGGGTCAGATCTATAGGGCAGGAGCTGCTGTGCGACAGATGTGGGTCAGATTTATGGGGCAGGAGCTGCTGTGGGGTTGATGTGGGTCAGATCTATGGGGCAGGAGCTGCTGTGGGGCTGATGTGGGTCAGATCTATGGCGCAGGAGCTGCTGTGGGGCAGATGTGGGTCAGATCTATGGGGAGGAGATGCTGTGGGGCTGATGTGGGTCAGATCTATGGGGCAGGAGATGCTGTGTGTCTGATCTATGGGGCAGGAGCTGCTGTGGGGAACATGTGGGTCAGGTCTATGGGGCAGGAGCTGCTGTGGGGCAGATGTGGGTCAGATCTATGGGTCAGCAGCTGCTGTGGGTCTGATATGGGTCAGATCTATGGGGCAGGAGCTGATGTGGGGCTGATGTGGGTCAGATCTATGGGGCAGGAGCTGCTGTGGGGAACATGTGGGTCAGGTCTATGGGGCAGGAGCTGCTGTGGGGCAGATGTGGGTTAGATCTATGGGGTAGGAGATGGTGTGTAGCAGATGTGGGTCAGATCTATTGTGCAGGAGCTGCTGTGGGGCTGATGTGGGTCAGATCTATGGGGCAAGAGCTGCTGTGGTTAAGATCTATTTGGCAGGATCTGCTGTGGGGCAGATTTGGGTCAGATCTATGGGGCAGGAGCTGCAGTGGAGATGATGTACGTCAGATCTATGGGGCAGGAGCTGCTGTGGGGCTGCTGTGGGTCAGATCTATGGGGCAGGAGCTGTTGTGGGTCTGATGTGGGTCAGATCTATGGGGCAGGAGCTGCTGTGGGTCTGATGTGGATCAGATCTATGGGGCAGGAGCTGCTGTGGGTCAGATCTATGGGGCAGGAACAGATGTGGGCCTGATGTTGGTCAGATTTATGGAGCAGGAGCTTCTGTGTTGCAGATGTGGGTCAGATCTATGGTGCAGGAGCTGCTGTGGGGCAGATGTAGGGCATATCTATGGGGCAGGAGCTGCTGTGAGGCTGATGGGTGTTAGATCTATGGGGAGGAGCTGCTGTGGTGCAGATGTGGGTCAGAGCTTTGGGGCAGGAGCTGCTGTGGGGCAGAAGTGGGTAAGATCTATGGGGTAAGAGATGGTGTGTGGCAGATGTGGGTCAGATCTATGGTGTAGGAGCTCCTGTGGGGCTGATTGGGGTCAGATCTATGGGGCAGGAGCTACTGTGGGGCTGATGTGGGTCAAATCAATGGGGTAGAGCTGCTCTTGGGAAAATGTGGGTCAGATCTATGGGGCAGGAGCTGCTGTGGGGCTGATGTGGGTCAGATCTATGGGGCAGGAGATGCTGTGGGGCTGATGTGGGTCAGATCTATGGGTCAGCAGCTGCTGTGGGTCTGATGTGGGTCAGATCTATGGGGCAGGAGCTGCTGTGAGGCTGATGTGGGTCAGATCTATGGGGCAGCAGCTGCTGTGGGTCTGATGTGGGTCAGATCTATGGGGCTGGAGCTGCTGTGGGGCAGAAGTGGGTAAGATCTATGGGGTAGGAGATGGTGTGTGGCAGATGTGGGTCAGATCTATGGTGTAGGAGCTGCTGTGGGGCTGATGTGGGTCAGATCTATGGGGCAGGAGCTGCTGTGGTTTAGATCTATTTGGCAGGATCTGCTGTGGGGCAGATTTGGGTCATATCTATGGGGCAGGAGCTGCTGTGTGGCTGCTGTGGGTTAGATCTATGGGGCAGGAGCTGTTGTGGGTCATATCAATTGGGCAGCAGCTACTTTACATATGATGTGTGTCAGATCTATTGGGCAGGAGCAGCAGTGGGGCTGATGGGGGTCAGATCTATGGGGCAGGAGCTACTGTGGGGCTGATGTGGGTCAAATCAATGGGGCAGGAGCTGCTGTGGGGCTGATGTGGGTCAGATCTATAGGGCAGGAGCTGCTGTGGGGAACATGTGGGTCAGGTCTATGGGGAGGAGCTGCTGTGGTGCAGATGTGGGTCAGAGCTATGGGGCAGGAGCTGCTGTGGGGCAGAAGTGGGTAAGATCTATGGGGTAGGAGATGGTGTGTGGCAGATGTGGGTCAGATCTATGGTGTAGGAGCTTCTGTGTGGCTGATGTGGGTCAGATCTATGGGGCAGGAGCTGCTGTGGGGCTGATGTGGGTCAGATCTATGGGGCAGGAGCTGCTGTGGGGCTGATGTGGGTCAGATCTATGGGGCAGGAGATGCTGTGTGTCAGATCTATGGGGCAGGAGCTGCTGTGGGGAACATGTGGGTAAGGTCCATGGGGCAGGAGCTGCTGTGGGGCAGATGTGGGTCAGATCTATGGGGCAGGAGTTACTTTGGGGGTGATGTGGGTCAGATCCTTGGGGCTGAAGCTGCTGTGGGTCATATCTATTGGGCAGCAGCTGCTTTACATATGATGTGTGTCAGATCTATGGGGCAGGAGCTGCTGTGGGGAACATGTGGGTCATATCTATGGGGCAGGAGATGCTGTGGGGCTGATGTGGGTCAGATCTATGGGGCAGGAGATGCTGTGGGGCGGATGTGGGTCAGATCTATGGGGCAGGAGCTGCTGTGGGGAACATGTGGGTCAGGTCTATGGGGCAGGAGCTGCTGTAGGGCAGATGTGGGTCAGATCTATGGGTCAGCAGCTGCTGTGGGCCTGATGTGGGTCAGATCTATAGGGCAGGAGCTGCTGTGGGGCTGATGTGGGTCAGATCTATGGGGCAGGAGCTGCTCTTGGGCTGATGTGGGTCAGATCTATAGGGCAGGAGCTGCTGTGCGACAGATGTGGGTTAGATCTATGGGGCAGGAGCTGCTGTGGGGCTGATGTGGGTCAGATCTATAGGGCAGGAGCTGCTGTGCGACAGATGTGGGTCAGATCTATGGGGCAGGAGCTGCTGTAGGGCTGATGTGGGTCAGATCTATGAGGCAGGAGCTGCTGTGGGTCTGATGTGGGTAAGATCTATGGGGCACGAGCTGCTGTGGGGCTGATATGGGTCAGATCTATGGGGCAGGAGCTGCTGTGGGGCTGATGTGGGTCAGATCTATGGGGCTCGAGATGCTGTGGGGCTGATGTGGGTCAGATCTATGGGGCAGGAGATGCTGTGGGTCAGATCTATGGGGCAGGAGCTGCTGTGGGGAACATGTGGGTCAGGTCTATGGGGCAGGAGCTGCTGTGGGGCAGATCTATTGGGCAGGAATAGATGTGGGCCTGATGTTGGTCAGATTTATGGGGAGGAGCTGCTGTGTTGCAGATGTGGGTCAGATCTATGGTGCAGGAGCTGCTGTGGGGCTGATGTGGGTCAGATCTATGGGGCAGGAGCTGCTGTGGTTAAGATCTATTTGGCAGGATCTGCTGTGGGGCAGATTTGGGTCAGATCTATGGGGCAGGAGCTGCAGTGGAGATGATGTACATCAGATCTATGGGGCAGGAGCTGCTGTGAGGCTGATGGGTGTTAGATCTATGGGGAGGAGCTGCTGTGGTGCAGATGTGGGTCAGATCCATGGGGCAGGAGCTGCTGTGTGGCTGATGTGGGTCAGATCTATGGGGCAGGAGCTGCTGTGGTTAAGATCTATTTGGCAGGATCTGCTGTGGGGCAGATTTGGGTCAGATCTATGGGGCAGGAGCTGCAGTGGAGATGATGTACATCAGATCTATGGGGCAGGAGCTGCTGTGAGGCTGATGGGTGTTAGATCTATGGGGAGGAGCTGCTGTGGTGCAGATGTGGGTCAGATCTATGGGGCAGGAGCTGCTGTGTGGCTGATGTGGGTCAGATCTATGGGGCAGGAGCTGCTGTGGGGCTGCTGTGGGTCAGATCTATGGGGCAGGAGCTGCTGTCGGGCTGATGTGGGTCAGATCTATAGGGCAGGAGCTGCTGTGCGACAGATGTGGATTAGATCTATGGGGCAGGAGCTGCTGTGGGTCTGATGTGGGTCAGATCTATGGGGCACGAGCTGCTGTGGGGCTGATATGGGTCAGATCTATGGGGCAGGAGCTACTGTGGGGCTGATGTGGGTCAGATCTATGGGGCTCGAGATGCTGTGGGGCTGATGTGGGTCAGATCTATGGGGCAGGAGATGCTGTGGGTCAGATCTATGGGGCAGGAGCTGCTGTGGGGAACATGTGGGTCAGGCCTATGGTGCAGGAGCTGCTGTGGGTCAAATGTGGGTCAGATCTATGGGTCAGCAGCTGCTGAGGGTCTGATGTGGGACAGATCTATGGGGCAGGAGCTGCTGTGGGGAACATGTGGGTAAGGTCTATGGTGCAGGAGCTGCTGTGGGTCAGATCTATTGGGCAGGAACAGATGTGGGCCTGATGTTGGTCAGATTTATGGAGCAGGAGCTGCTGTGTTGCAGATGTGGGTCAGATCTATGGTGTAGGAGCTGCTGTGGGGCTGATGTGGGTCAGATCTATGGGGCAGGAGCTGCTGTGGTTAAGATCTATTTGGCAGGATCTGCTGTGGGGCAGATTTGGGTCAGATCTATGGGGCAGGAGCTGCTGTGGGGCTGCTGTGGGTCAGATCTATGGGGCAGGAACAGATGTGGGCCTGATGTTGGTCAGATTTATGGAGCAGGAGCTTCTGTGTTGCAGATGTGGGTCAGATCTATGGTGCAGGAGCTGCTGTGGGGCAGATGTAGGGCATATCTATGGGGCAGGAGCTGCTGTGAGGCTGATGGGTGTTAGATCTATGGGGAGGAGCTGCTGTGGTGCAGATGTGGGTCAGAGCTTTGGGGCAGGAGCTGCTGTGGGGCAGAAGTGGGTAAGATCTATGGGGTAAGAGATGGTGTGTGGCAGATGTGGGTCAGATCTATGGTGTAGGAGCTCCTGTGGGGCTGATTGGGGTCAGATCTATGGGGCAGGAGCTACTGTGGGGCTGATGTGGGTCAAATCAATGGGGTAGAGCTGCTCTTGGGAAAATGTGGGTCAGATCTATGGGGCAGGAGCTGCTGTGGGGCTGATGTGGGTCAGATCTATGGGGCAGGAGATGCTGTGGGGCTGATGTGGGTCAGATCTATGGGTCAGCAGCTGCTGTGGGTCTGATGTGGGTCAGATCTATGGGGCAGGAGCTGCTGTGAGGCTGATGTGGGTCAGATCTATGGGGCAGCAGCTGCTGTGTGGCAGATGTGGGTCAGATCTATGGGGCAGGAGCTGCTATGGGGCAGAAGTGGGTAAGATCTATGGGGTAGGAGATGGTGTGTGGCAGATGTGGGTCAGATGTATGGTGTAGGAGCTGCTGTGTGGCTGATGTGGGTTAGATCTATGGGGCAGGAGCTGTTGTGGGTCATATCAATTGGGCAGCAGCTACTTTACATATGATGTGTGTCAGATCTATGGGGCAGGAGCAGCAGTGCGGCTGATGGGGGTCAGATCTATGGGGCAGGAGCTACTGTGGGGCTGATGTGGGTCAAATCAATGGGGCAGGAGCTGCTGTGGGGCTGATGTGGGTCAGATCTATAGGGCAGGAGCTGCTGTGGGGAACATGTGGGTCAGGTCTATGGGGAGGAGCTGCTGTGGTGCAGATGTGGGTCAGAGCTATGGGGCAGGAGCTGCTGTGGGGCAGAAGTGGGTAAGATCTATGGGGTAGGAGATGGTGTGTGGCAGATGTGGGTCAGATCTATGGTGTAGGAGCTTCTGTGTGGCTGATGTGGGTCAGATCTATGGGGCAGGAGCTGCTGTGGGGCTGATGTGGGTCAGATCTATGGGGCAGGAGATGCTGTGTGTCAGATCTATGGGGCAGGAGCTGCTGTGGGGAACATGTGGGTAAGGTCCATGGGGCAGGAGCTGCTGTGGGGCAGATGTGGGAAAGATCTATGGGGCAGGAGATGCTTTGGGGCAGATGTGGGTCAGATCTATGGGGCAGGAGTTACTTTGGGGGTGATGTGGGTCAGATCCTTGGGGCTGAAGCTGCTGTGGGTCATATCTATTGGGCAGCAGCTGCTTTACATATGATGTGTGTCAGATCTATGGGGCAGGAGCTGCTGTGGGGAACATGTGGGTCATATCTATGGGGCAGGAGATGCTGTGGGGCTGATGTGGGTCAGATCTATGGGGCAGGAGATGCTGTGGGGCTGATGTGGGTCAGATCTATGGGGCAGGAGCTGCTGTGGGGAACATGTGGGTCAGGTCTATGGGGCAGGAGCTGCTGTAGGGCAGATGTGGGTCAGATCTATGGGTCAGCAGCTGCTGTGGGCCTGATGTGGGTCAGATCTATAGGGCAGGAGCTGCTGTGGGGCTGATGTGGGTCAGATCTATGGGGCAGGAGCTGCTCTTGGGCTGATGTGGGTCAGATCTATAGGGCAGGAGCTGCTGTGCGACAGATGTGGGTTAGATCTATGGGGCAGGAGCTGCTGTGGGGCTGATGTGGGTCAGATCTATAGGGCAGGAGCTGCTGTGCGACAGATGTGGGTCAGATCTATGGGGCAGGAGCTGCTGTAGGGCTGATGTGGGTCAGATCTATGAGGCAGGAGCTGCTGTGGGTCTGATGTGGGTAAGATCTATGGGGCACAAGCTGCTGTGGGGCTGATATGGGTCAGATCTATGGGGCAGGAGCTGCTGTGGGGCTGATGTGGGTCAGATCTATGGGGCTCGAGATGCTGTGGGGCTGATGTGGGTCAGATCTATGGGGCAGGAGATGCTGTGGGTCAGATCTATGGGGCAGGAGCTGCTGTGGGGAACATGTGGGTCAGGCCTATGGTGCAGGAGCTGCTGTGGGGCAAATGTGGGTCAGATCTATGGGTCAGCAGCTGCTGAGGGTCTGATGTAGGACAGATCTATGGGGCAGGAGCTGCTGTGGGGAACATGTGGGTCAGGTCTATGGGGCAGGAGCTGCTGTGGGGCAGATCTATTGGGCAGGAATAGATGTGGGCCTGATGTTGGTCAGATTTATGGAGCAGGAGCTGCTGTGTTGCAGATGTGGGTCAGATCTATGGTGCAGGAGCTGCTGTGGGGCTGATGTGGGTCAGATCTATGGGGCAGGAGCTGCTGTGGTTAAGATCTATTTGGCAGGATCTGCTGTGGGGCAGATTTGGGTCAGATCTATGGGGCAGGAGCTGCAGTGGAGATGATGTACATCAGATCTATGGGGCAGGAGCTGCTGTGAGGCTGATGGGTGTTAGATCTATGGGGAGGAGCTGCTGTGGTGCAGATGTGGGTCAGATCTATGGGGCAGGAGCTGCTGTGTGGCTGATGTGGGTCAGATCTATGGGGCAGGACCTGCTGTGGGGCTGCTGTGGGTCAGATCTATGGGGCAGGAGCTGCTGTCGGGCTGATGTGGGTCAGATCTATAGGGCAGGAGCTGCTGTGCGACAGATGTGGATTAGATCTATGGGGCAGGAGCTGCTGTGGGTCTGATGTGGGTCAGATCTATGGGGCACGAGCTGCTGTGGGGCTGATATGGGTCAGATCTATGGGGCAGGAGCTGCTGTGGGGCTGATGTGGGTCAGATCTATGGGGCTCGAGATGCTGTGGGGCTGATGTGGGTCAGATCTATGGGGCAGGAGATGCTGTGGGTCAGATCTATGGGGCAGGAGCTGCTGTGGGGAACATGTGGGTCAGGCCTATGGTGCAGGAGCTGCTGTGGGTCAAATGTGGGTCAGATCTATGGGTCAGCAGCTGCTGAGGGTCTGATGTGGGACAGATCTATGGGGCAGGAGCTGCTGTGGGGAACATGTGGGTAAGGTCTATGGTGCAGGAGCTGCTGTGGGTCAGATCTATTGGGCAGGAATAGATGTGGGCCTGATGTTGGTCAGATTTATGGAGCAGGAGCTGCTGTGTTGCAGATGTGGGTCAGATCTATGGTGTAGGAGCTGCTGTGGGGCTGATGTGGGTCAGATCTATGGGGCAGGAGCTGCTGTGGTTAAGATCTATTTGGCAGGATCTGCTGTGGGGCAGATTTGGGTAAGATCTATGGGGCAGGAGCTGCTGTGGGGCTGCTGTGGGTCAGATCTATGGGGCAGGAACAGATGTGGGCCTGATGTTGGTCAGATTTATGGAGCAGGAGCTTCTGTGTTGCAGATGTGGGTCAGATCTATGGTGCAGGAGCTGCTGTGGGGCAGATGTAGGGCATATCTATGGGGCAGGAGCTGCTGTGAGGCTGATGGGTGTTAGATCTATGGGGAGGAGCTGCTGTGGTGCAGATGTGGGTCAGAGCTTTGGGGCAGGAGCTGCTGTGGGGCAGAAGTGGGTAAGATCTATGGGGTAAGAGATGGTGTGTGGCAGATGTGGGTCAGATCTATGGTGTAGGAGCTCCTGTGGGGCTGATTGGGGTCAGATCTATGGGGCAGGAGCTACTGTGGGGCTGATGTGGGTCAAATCAATGGGGTAGAGCTGCTCTTGGGAAAATGTGGGTCAGATCTATGGGGCAGGAGCTGCTGTGGGGCTGATGTGGGTCAGATCTATGGGGCAGGAGATGCTGTGGGGCTGATGTGGGTCAGATCTATGGGTCAGCAGCTGCTGTGGGTCTGATGTGGGTCAGATCTATGGGGCAGGAGCTGCTGTGAGGCTGATGTGGGTCAGATCTATGGGGCAGCAGCTGCTGTGTGGCAGATGTGGGTCAGATCTATGGGGCAGGAGCTGCTGTGGGGCAGAAGTGGGTAAGATCTATGGGGTAGGAGATGGTGTGTGGCAGATGTGGGTCAGATGTATGGTATAGGAGCTGCTGTGTGGCTGATGTGGGTCAGATCTATGGGGCAGGAGCTGCTGTGGTTTAGATCTATTTGGCAGGATCTGCTGTGGGGCACATTTGGGTCAGATCTATGGGGCAGGAGCTGCAGTGGAGATGATGTACGTCAGATCTATGGGGCAGGAGCTGTTGTGGGTCATATCAATTGGGCAGCAGCTGCTTTACATATGATGTGTGTCAGATCTATGGGGCAGGAGCAGCAGTGGGGCTGATGGGGGTCAGATCTATGGGGCAGGAGCTACTGTGGGGCTGATGTGGGTCAAATCAATGGGGCAGGAGCTGCTGTGGGGCTGATGTGGGTCAGATCTATAGGGCAGGAGCTGCTGTGCGACAGATGTGGGTCAGATCTATGGGGCAGGAGCTGCTGTGGGGAACATCTGGGTCAGGTCTATGGGGCAGGAGCTGCTGTGGGGCAGATGTGGGTCAGATCTATGGGTCAGCAGCTGCTGTGGGTCTGATGTGGGTCAGGTCTATGGGGCAGGAGCTGCTGTGGGGCTGATGTGGGTCAGATCTATGGGGCAGGAGCTGCTGTGGGGCTGATGTGGGTCAGATCTATGGGGCAGGAGCTGCTGTTGGTCAGATCTATGGGGCAGGAACTGATGTGGGCCTGATGTTGGTCAGATTTATGGAGCAGGAGCTGCTGTGTTGCAGATGTTGATCAGATCTATGGTGCAGGAGCTGCTGTGGAGCAGATGTAGGGCTTATCTATGGGGCAGGAGCTGCTGTGAGGCTGATGGGTGTTAGATCTATGGGGAGGAGCTGCTGTGGTGCAGATGTGGGTCAGAGCTATGGGGCAGGAGCTGCTGTGGGGCAGAAGTGGGTAAGATCTATGGGGTAGGAGATGGTGTGTGGCAGATGTGGGTCAGATCTATGGTGTAGGAGCTTCTGTGTGGCTGATGTGAGTCAGATCTATGGGGCAGGAGCTGCTGTGGGGCTGATGTGGGTCAGATCTATGGGGCAGGAGATGCTGTGGGGCTGATATGGGTCAGATCTATGGGGCAGGAGATGCTGTGTGTCAGATCTATGGGGCAGGAGCTGCTGTGGGGAACATGTGGGTAAGGTCCATGGGGCAGGAGCTGCTGTGGGGCAGATGTGGGTCAGTTCTATGGGTCAGCAGCTGCTGTGGGGAACATGTGGGTCATATCTATTGGGCAGCAGCTGCTTTACATATGATGTGTGTCAGATCTATGGGGCAGGAGCTGCTGTGGGGAACATGTGGGTCATAACTATGGGGCAGGAGATGCTGTGGGGCTGATGTGGGTCAGATCTATGGGGCAGGAGATGCTGTGGGGCTGATGTGGGTCAGATCTATGGGGCAGGAGCTGCTGTGGGGAACATGTGGGTCAGGTCTATGGGGCAGGAGCTGCTGTAGGGCAGATGTGGGTCAGATCTATGGGTCAGCAGCTGCTGTGGGCCTGATGTGGGTCAGATCTATAGGGCAGGAGCTGCTGTGGGGCTGATGTGGGTCAGATCTATGGGGCAGGAGCTGCTCTTGGGCTGATGTGGGTCAGATCTATAGGGCAGGAGCTGCTGTGCGACAGATGTGGGTTAGATCTATGGGGCAGGAGCTGCTGTGGGGCTGATGTGGGTCAGATCTATAGGGCAGGAGCTGCTGTGCGACAGATGTGGGTCAGATCTATGGGGCAGGAGCTGCTGTAGGGCTGATGTGGGTCAGATCTATGAGGCAGGAGCTGCTGTGGGTCTGATGTGGGTCAGATCTATGGGGCACGAGCTGCTGTGGGGCTGATATGGGTCAGATCTATGGGGCAGGAGCTGCTGTGGGGCTGATGTGGGTCAGATCTATGGGGCTCGAGATGCTGTGGGGCTGATGTGGGTCAGATCTATGGGGCAGGAGATGCTGTGGGTCAGATCTATGGGGCAGGAGCTGCTGTGGGGAACATGTGGGTCAGGCCTATGGTGCAGGAGCTGCTGTGGGGCAAATGTGGGTCAGATCTATGGGTCAGCAGCTGCTGAGGGTCTGATGTGGGACAGATCTATGGGGCAGGAGCTGCTGTGGGGAACATGTGGGTCAGGTCTATGGGGCAGGAGCTGCTGTGGGTCAGATCTATTGGGCAGGAATAGATGTGGGCCTGATGTTGGTCAGATTTATGGAGCAGGAGCTGCTGTGTTGCAGATGTGGGTCAGATCTATGGTGTAGGAGCTGCTGTGGGGCTGATGTGGGTCAGATCTATGGGGCAGGAGCTGCTGTGGTTAAGATCTATTTGGCAGGATCTGCTGTGGGGCAGATTTGGGTCAGATCTATGGGGCAGGAGCTGCAGTGGAGATGATGTACATCAGATCTATGGGGCAGGAGCTGCTGTGAGGCTGATGGGTGTTAGATCTATGGGGAGGAGCTGCTGTGGTGCAGATGTGGGTCAGATCTATGGGGCAGGAGCTGCTGTGTGGCTGATGTGGGTCAGATCTATGGGGCAGGAGCTGCTGTGGGGCTGCTGTGGGTCAGATCTATGGGGCAGGAGCTGCTGTGGGGCTGATGTGGGTCAGATCTATAGGGCAGGAGCTGCTGTGCGACAGATGTGGATTAGATCTATGGGGCAGGAGCTGCTTTGGGGAACATGTGGGTCAGATCTATGGGGCAGGAGCTGCAGTGGAGATGATGTACATCAGATCTATGGGTCAGGAGCTGCTGTGGGGCTGCTGTGGGTCAGATCTATGGGTCAGCAGCTGCTGTGGGTCTGATGTGGGTCAGATCTATGGGGAAGGAACAGATGTGGGCCTGATGTTGGTCAGATTTATGGAGCAGGAGCTGCTGTGTTGCAGATGTGGGTCAGATCTATGGGGAGGAGCTGCTGTGGTGCAGATGTGGGTCAGAGCTATGGGGCAGGAGCTGCTGTGTGGCAGATGTGGGTCAGATCTATGGTGTAGGAGCTACTGTGGGGCTGATGTGGGTCAGATCTATGGGGCAGGAGCTGCTGTGGTTAAGATCTATTTGGCAGGATCTGCTGTGGGGCAGATTTGGGTCAGATCTATGGGGCAGGAGCTGCTGTCGGGCTGCTGTGGGTTAGATCTATGGGGCAGGAGCTGTTGTGGGTCATATCTATTGGGCAGCCGCTGCTTTACATATGATGTGTGTCAGATCTATGGGGCAGGAGCTGCTGTGTGGCTGTTGTGGGTAAGATCTATGGGGCAGGAGCTGTTGTGGGGCTGATGGGGGTTAGATCTATGGGGCAGGAGCTACTGTGGGGCTGATGTTGGTCTGATCTATGGGGCTGGAGCTGCTGTGCGACAGATGTGGGTCAGATCTATGGGGCAGGAGCTGCTGTGGGGCTGATGTGGGTCAGATCCTTGGGGCTGAAGCTGCTGTGGGTCGTATCTATTGGGCAGCAGCTGCTTTACATATGATGTGTGTCAGATCTATGGGGCAGGAGCTGCTGTGGGGCTGATGTGGGTTAGATCTATGGGGCAGGTGCTGCTGTGCGACATATGTGGGTCAGATCTATGGGGCAGGAGCTGCTGTGGGGCTGATGTGGGAAAGATCTATGGGGCAGGAGATGCTGTGGGTCAGATCTATGGGGCAGGAGCTTCTGTGGGGAACATGTGGGTCAGGTCTATGGGGCAGGAGCTGCTGTGGGGCAGATGTGGGTCAGATCTATGTGTCAGCAGCTGCTGTGTGTCTAATGTGGGTCAGATCTATGGGCAGGAGCTGCTGTGGGGCTGATGTGGGTCAGATCTATGGGGCAGGAGCTGCTGTGGGTCAGATTTATGAGTCAGGAGCTGCTGTGGGGCTGATGTGGGTCAGATCTATATGGCAGGAGCTGCTGTGGGGCACATGTGCGTCAGACCTATGGGGCAGAAGCTGCAGAGGGGATGATGTAGGTCAGATCTATGGGGCAGGGGTTTCTGTGGGGCAGATGAGGGACATATCTATGGTGCAAAATCTGCTGTTGGACTGATGTGGGTCAGATCTATGAGTTTGGAGCTGCTGTGGGGCACATGTGGGTCAGATCTATTGGCCAGGAGCTGCTGTGGGGCAGATGTGGGTCAGATCTATGGGTCAGCAGCTGCTGTGGGTCTGATGTGGGTCAGATCTATGGGGCAGGAGCTGCTGTGTGGCAAATGTGGGTCAGATCTATGGGGCAGGAGCTGCTGTGGGTCAGATCTATGAGGCAGGAACAGATGTGGGCCTGATGTTGGTCAGATTTATGGAGCAGGAGCTGCTGTGTTGCAGATGTGGGTCAGATCTACGGGGCAGGAGCTGCTGTGGGGCTGATGTGGGTCAGATCTATGGGGCAGCAGCTGCTGTGGGTCTGATGTGGGTCAGATCTATGGGGCAGGAACTGCTGTGGGGCTGATGTGGGTCAGATCTATGGGGCAGGAGCTGCTGTGGGGCTGATGTGGGTCAGATCTATAGGGCAGGAGCTGCTGTGCGACAGATGTGGGTCAGATTTATGGGGCAGGAGCTGCTGTGGGGCTGATGTGGGTCAGATCTATGGCGCAGGAGCTGCTGTGGGGCTGATGTGGGTCAGATCTATGGGGAGGAGATGCTGTGGGGCTGATGTGGGTCAGATCTATGGGGCAGGAACTGCTGTGGGGCTGATGTGGGTCAGATCTATGGGGCAGGAGCTGCTGTGGGGCTGATGTGGGTCAGATCTATAGGGCAGGAGCTGCTGTGCGACAGATGTGGGTCAGATTTATGGGGCAGAAGCTGCTGTGGGGCTGATGTGGGTCAGATCTATGGGGTAGGAGCTGCTGTGGGGCTGATGTGGGTCAGATCTATGGCGCAGGAGCTGCTGTGGGGCTGATGTGGGTCAGATCTATGGGGAGGAGATGCTGTGGGGCTGATGTGGGTCAGATCTATGGGGCAGGAGATGCTGTGGGTCAGATCTATGGGGCAGGAGCTGCTGGGGGAACATGTGGGTCAGGTCTATGGGGCAGGAGCTGCTGTGGGGCAGATGTGGGTCAGATCTATGGGTCAGCAGCTGCTGTGGGGCAGATGTGGGTTAGATCTATGGGGTAGGAGATGGTGTGTAGCAGATGTGGGTCAGATCTATTGTGCAGGAGCTGCTGTGGGGCTGATGTGGGTCAGATCTATGGGGCAGGAGCTGCTGTGGTTAAGATCTATTTGGCAGGATCTGCTGTGGGGCAGATTTGGGTCAGATCTATGGGGCAGGAGCTGCAGTGGAGATGATGTACGTCATATCTATGGGGCAGGAGCTGCTGTGGGGCTGCTGTGGGTCAGATCTATGGGTCAGCAGCTGCTGTGGGTCTGATGTGGGTCAGATCTATGGGGCAGGAGCTGCTGTGGGGAACATGTGGGTCAGGTCTATGGGGCAGGAGCTACTGTGGGGCAGATGTGGGTCAGATCTATGGGTCAGCAGCTGCTGTGGGTCTGATGTGGGTCAGATCTATGGGGCAGGAGCTGCTGTGGGTCTGATGTGGGTCAGATCTATGGGGCAGGAGCTGCTGTGGGTCAGATCTATGGGGCAGGAACAGATGTGGGCCTGATGTTGGTCAGATTTATGGAGCAGGAGCTTCTGTGTTGCAGATGTGGGTCAGATCTATGGTGCAGGAGCTGCTGTGGGGCAGATGTAGGGCATATCTATGGGGCAGGAGCTGCTGTGAAGCTGATGGGTGTTAGATCTATGGGGAGGAGCTGCTGTGGGGCTGATGTGGGTCAGAGCTATGGGGCAGGAGGTGCTGTGGGGCAGAAGTGGGTAAGATCTATGGGGTAAGAGATGGTGTGTGGCAGATGTGGGTCAGATCTATGGTGTAGGAGCTGCTGTGGGGCTGATTGTGGTCAGATCTATGGGGCAGGAGCTACTGTGGGGCTGATGTGGGTCAAATCAATGGGGTAGAGCTGCTCTTGGGAAAATGTGGGTCAGATCTATGGGTCAGGAGCTGCTGTGGGACTGATGTGGGTCAGATCTATGGTGCAGGAGCTGCTGTGGGGCAGATGTAGGGCATATCTATGGGGCAGGAGCTGCTGTGAAGCTGATGGGTGTTAGATCTATGGGGAGGAGCTGCTGTGGTGCAGATGTGGGTCAGATCTATGGGGCAGGAGCTGCTGTGGGGCTGCTGTGGGTCAGATCTATGGGGCAGGAGCTGCTGTCGGGCTGATGTGGGTCAGATCTATGGGGCAGGAGCTGCTGTGGGGCTGATGTGGGTCAGATCTATGGGGCAGGAGCTGCTGTTGGTCAGATCTATGGGGCAGGAACTGATGTGGGCCTGATGTTGGTCAGATTTATGGAGCAGGAGCTGCTGTGTGTCAGATGTTGATCAGATCTATGGTGCAGGAGCTGCTGTGGGGCAGATGTAGGGCTTATCTATGGGGCAGGAGCTGCTGTGAGGCTGATGGGTGTTAGATCTATGGGGAGGAGCTGCTGTGGTGCAGATGTGGGTCAGAGCTATGGGGCAGGAGCTGCTGTGGGGCAGAAGTGGGTAAGATCTATGGGGTAGGAGATGGTGTGTGGCTGATGTGGGTCAGATCTATGGTGTAGGAGCTTCTGTGTGGCTGATGTGGGTCAGATCTATGGGGCAGGAGCTGCTGTGGGGCTGATGTGGGTCAGATCTATGGGGCAGGAGATGCTGTGTGTCAGATCTATGGGGCGGGAGCTGCTGTGGGGAACATGTGGGTAAGGTCCATGGGGCAGGAGCTGCTGTGGGGCAGATGTGGGTCAGATCTATGGGTCAGCAGCTGCTGTGGGGAACATGTGGGTCATATCTATTGGGCAGCAGCTGCTTTACATATGATGTGTGTCAGATCTATGGGGCAGGAGCTGCTGTGGGGAACATGTGGGTCATATCTATGGGAGAGGAGATGCTGTGGGGCTGATGTGGGTCAGATCTATGGGGCAGGAGATGCTGTGGGGCTGATGTGGGTCAGATCTATGGGGCAGGATCTGCTGTGGGGAACATGTGGGTCAGGTCTATGGGGCAGGAGCTGCTGTGGGGCAGATGTGGGTCAGATCTATGGGTCAGCAGCTGCTGTGGGGCTGATGTGGGTCAGATCTATGGGGCTCGAGATGCTGTGGGGCTGATGTGGGTCAGATCTATGGGGCGGGAGATGCTGTGGGGCTGATGTGGGTCAGATCTATGGGGCAGGAGATGCTGTGGGTCAGATCTATGGGGCAGGAGCTGCTGTGGGGAACATGTGGGTCAGGCCTATGGTGCAGGAGCTGCTGTGGGGCAGATGTGGGTCAGATCTATGGGTCAGCAGCTGCTGAGGGTCTGATGTGGGACAGATCTATGGGGCAGGAGCTGCTGTGGGGAACATGTTGGTCAGGTCTATGGGGCAGGAGCTGCTGTGGGTCAGATCTATTGGGCAGGAATAGATGTGGGCCTGATGTTGGTCAGATTTATGGAGCAGGAGCTGCTGTGTTGCAGATGTGGGTCAGATCTATGGTGTAGGAGCTGCTGTGGGGCTGATGTGGGTCAGATCTATGGGGCAGGAGCTGCAGTGGAGATGATGTACATCAGATCTATGGGGCAGGAGCTGCTGTGAGGCTGATGGGTGTTAGATCTATGGGGAGGAGCTGCTGTGGTGCAGATGTGGGTCAGATCTATGGGGCAGGAGCTGCTGTGTGGCTGATGTGGGTCAGATCTATGGGGCAGGAGCTGCTGTGGGTCTGATGTGGGTCAGATCTATGGGGCAGGAGCTGCTGTGGGGCTGATGTGGGTCAGATCTATGGGGCAGGAGCTGCTGTGGGGCTGATGTGGGTCAGATCTATAGGGCAGGAGCTGCTGTGCGACAGATGTGGGTTAGATCTATGGGGCAGGAGCTGCTGTGGGGCTGATGTGGGTCAGATCTATAGGGCAGGCGCTGCTGTGCGACAGATGTGGGTCAGATCTATGGGGCAGGAGCTGCTGTAGGGCTGATGTGGGTCAGATCTATGAGGCAGGAGCTGCTGTGGGGCTGATGTGGGTCAGATCTATGGGGCACGAGCTGCTGTGGGGCTGATATGGGTCAGATCTATGGGGCAGGAGCTGCTGTGGGGCTGATGTGGGTCAGATCTATGGGGCGGGAGATGCTGTGGGGCTGATGTGGGTCAGATCTATGGGGCAGGAGATGCTGTGGGTCAGATCTATGGTGCAGGAGCTGCTGTGGGGCAGATGTGGGTCAGATCTATGGGTCAGCAGCTGCTGAGGATCTGATGTGGGACAGATCTATGGGGCAGGAGCTGCTGTGGGGAACATGTGGGTCAGGTCTATGGGGCAGGAGCTGCTGTGGGTCAGATCTATTGGGCAGGAACAGATGTGGGCCTGATGTTGGTCAGATTTATGGAGCAGGAGCTGCTGTGTTGCAGATGTGGGTCAGATCTATGGTGTAGGAGCTGCTGTGGGGCAGATGTAGGGCATATCCATGGGGCAGGAGCTGCTGTGAGGCTGATGGGTGTTAGATCTATGGGGAGGAGCTGCTGTGGTGCAGATGTGGGTCAGAGCTATGGGGCAGGAGCTGCTGTGGGGCAGAAGTGGGTAAGATCTATGGGGTAGGAGATGGTGTGTTGCAGATGTGGGTCAGATCTATGGGGCAGGAGCAGCAGTGGGGCTGATGGGGGTCAGATCTATGGGGCAGGAGATGCTGTGGGGCTGATGTGGGTCAGATCTATAGGGCAGGAGTTGCTGTGCGACAGATGTGGGTGAGATCTATGGGGCAGGAGCTGCTGTGGGTCTGATGTGGGTCAGATCTATGGGGCAGCAGCTGCTGTGGGGAACATGTGGGTCTGGTCTATGGGGCAGGAGCTGCTGTGGGGCAGATGTGGGTCAGATCTATGGGGCAGGAGCTGCTGTGGGGCTGTTGTAGGGCTTATCTATGGGGCAGGAGCTGCTGTGAGGCTGATGGGTGTTAGATCTATGGGGAGGAGCTGCTGTGGTGCAGATGTGGGTCAGAGCTATGGGGCAGGAGCTGCTGTGTGGCAGATGTGGGTCAGATCTATGGTGTAGGAGCTGCTATGGGGCTGATGTGGGTCAGATCTATGGGGCAGGAGCTGCTGTGGTGCTGATGTGGGTCAGATCTATGGGGCAGGAGATGCTGTGGGTCCGATCTATGGGGCAGGAGCTGCTGTGGGGAACATGTTGGTCAGGTCTATGGGGCAGGAGCTGCTGTGGGGCAGATGTGGGTCAGATCTATGGGTCAGCAGCTGCTGTGGGTCTGATGTGGGTCAGATCTATGGGGCAGGAGCTGCTGTGGGGCTGATGTGGGTCAGATCTGTGGGGCAGGAGCTGCTGTGGGTCAGATCTATGGGGCAGGAACAGATGTGGGCCTGATGTTGGTCAGATTTATGGAGCAGGAGCTGCTGTGTTGCAGATGTGGGTCAGATCTATGGTGCAGGAGCTGCTGTGGGGCAGATGTAGGGCATATCTATGGGGCAGGAGCTGCTGTGGGGCAGAAGTGGGTAAGATCTATGGGGTAGGAGATGGTGTGTGGCAGATGTGGGTCAGATCTATGGTGTAGGAGCTGCTGTGGGGCTGATGTGGGTCAGATCTATGGGGCAGGAGCTGCTGTGGTTAAGATCTATTTGGCAGGATCTGCTGTGGGGCAGATTTGGGTCAGATCTATGGGGCAGGACCTGCTGTGTGGCAAATGTGGGTCAGATCTATGGGGCAGGAGCTGCTGTGGGTCAGATCTATTGGGCAGGAACAGATGTGGGCCTGATGTTGGTCAGATTTATGGAGCAGGAGCTGCTGTGTTGCAGATGTGGGTCAGATCTATAGTGCAGGAGCTGCTGTGGGGCAGATGTATGGCATATCTATGGGGCAGGAGCTGCTGTGAGGCTGATGGGTGTTAGATCTATGGGGAGGAGCTGCTGTGGTGCAGATGTGGGTCAGATCTATGGGGAAGGAGCTGCTGTGGGGCTGATGTGGGTCAGATCTATGGGGCAGGAGATGCTGTGTGGCTGATGTGGGTCAGATCTATGGGGCAGGAGCTGCTGTGGGGCTGATGTGGGTCAGATCTATAGGGCAGGAGCTGCTGTGCGACAGATGTGGGTCAGATCTATGGGGCAGGAGCTGCTGTGGGGAACATGTGGGTCAAATCTATGGGGCAGGAGCTGCAGTGGGGCAGATGTGGGTCAGATCAATGGGTCAGTAGCTGCTGTGGTGCAGATGTGGGTCAGAGCTATGGGGCAGGAGCTGCTGTGGGGCAGAAGTGGGTAAGATCTATGGGGTAGGAGATGGTGTGTGGCAGATGTGGGTCAGATCTATGGGGCAGGAGCTGCTGTGGGGCAGCTGTGGGTCAGATCTATGGGTCAGCAGCTGCTGTGGGGCTGATGTGGGTCAGATCTATAGGGCAGGAGCTGCTGTGCGACAGATGTGGGTCAGATCTATGGGGCAGGAGCAGCTGTGGGACTGATGTGAGTCAGAACTACGGGGCAGCAGCTGCTGTGGGTCTGATGTGGGTCAGATCTATGGGGCAAGAGCTGCTGTGGGGAACATGTGGGTCAAATCTACGGGACTGGAGCTGCAGTGGAGCACATGTGGGTCACATCTATGGGGTAGAAGCTGCTGTGGGGCTGATAAGGGTATAATCTATAAGGCAGGAGCTGCTGTGGGGCTGACGTGGGTCAGATCTATGAGGCAGGAGCTGGTGTGGGGCAGATTTGGGTCAGATCTATGGGGCAGGAGCTGCTGTGGGGCTGATGAGGGTCAGATCTATGGGGCAGAGCTGCTCTGGGGCACATGTGGGTCAGATCTATAGGGCAGGAGCTGCTGTGGGGCAGATTTGAATCAGATCTATAGGGCAGGAGTGTTGTGGTTCAGATCTATGGAGCAGGAGCTGCTGTGGGGCACATGTGAGTTAGATCTATGGGGCAGGAGATGGTGTGGGGCAGATGTGGGTCAGATCTATGGGGCAGGATCTCCTGGGGGCTGATGTGGGTCAGATCTGTGGGGTAAAATCTGCTGTGGGGCAGATGTGGTTCAGATCTATGGGGCAGGAGCTTCTGTGGGGTTGATGTGGGTCAGATCTATGGGTCAGGAGCTGCTGTGGGGCAGATGTGGGTCAGTTCTATGGGGCAAGAGCTGCTGTGGTGCAGATGTGGGTCAGATCTATGGGGCAGGAGCTGCTGTGGGGCTGATACGGTTAAGATCTATGGAGCGGGAGATGCTATGGGGCTGATGAGGGTCAGTTCTATGGGGCAGGAGCTGATGTGGGGCTGATGTTGGACAGATCTATAGGGCAGGAGCTGCAGTGTGGCTGATGTGGTTCAGATCTATGGGGCAGGATCTCCTGTGGGGCTGATGTGGGTCAAATCAATGGGGCAGAGCTGCTCTGGGGCACATGTGGGTCAGATCTATGGAGCAGGAGCTGCTGTGGGGCAGATTTTAATCAGATCTATAGGGCAGGAGCTGCTGTGGGTCAGATCTATGGGCAGGAGCTGCTGTGGGGCACATATGAGTTAGATCTATGGGGCAGGAGATGGTGTGGGGCAGATGTGGGTCAGATCTATGGGGCAGGATCTCCTGGGGGCTGATGTGGGTCAGATCTGTGGGGTAAAATCTGCTGTGGGGCAGATATGGTTCAGATCTATGGGGCAGGAGCTTCTGTGGGGTTGATGTGGGTCAGATCTATGGGTCAGGAGCTGCTGTGG
This sequence comes from Coturnix japonica, assembly GCF_054131305.1. Taxonomy (NCBI): domain Eukaryota; kingdom Metazoa; phylum Chordata; class Aves; order Galliformes; family Phasianidae; genus Coturnix; species Coturnix japonica. The sequence continues at coordinate 1,497,355 of NC_140683.1, forward strand.
GGCAGATGTGGGTCAGTTCTACGGGGCAAGAGCTGCTGTGGTGCAGATGTGGGTCAGATCTATAGGGCAGGAGCTGCTGTGGGGCTGATACGGTTAAGATCTATGGAGCGGGAGATGCTATGGGGCTGATGTGGGTCAGATCTATGGGGCAGGAGCTGCTGTGGGGCTGATACTGTTAAGATCTATGGAGCGGGAATGCTATGGGGCTGATGAGGGTCAGTTCTATGGGGCAGGAGCTGATGTGGGGCTGATGTTGGTCAGATCTATAGGGCAGGAGCTGCAGTGGGGCTGATTTGGGTCAGATCTATGGGGCAGGATCTCCTGTGGGGCTGATGTGGGTCAAATCAATGGGGCAGAGCTGCTCTGGGGCACATGTGGGTCAGATCTATGGAGCAGGATCTGCTGTGGGGCAGATTTGAATCAGATCTATAAGATCTATAGGGCAGGAGCTGCTGTGGGTCAGATCTATGGGCAGGAGCTGCTGTGGGGCACATGTGAGTTAGATCTATGGGGCAGGAGATGGTGTGGGGCAGATGTGGGTCAGATCTATGGGGCAGGAGCTGCTGTGTGGCTGATGAGGGTCAGATCTATGGGGCAGGAGCTGCTGTGGGGCTGATACGGTTAAGATCTATGGAGCGGGAGATGCTATGGGGCTGATGAGGGTCAGATCTATGGGGCAGGAGCTGCTGTGGGGCAGATTTGAATCAGATCTATAGGGCAGGAGCTGCTGTGGGTCAGATCTATGGGCAGGAGCTGCTGTGGGGCACATGTGAGTTAGATCTATGGGGCAGGAGATTGTGTGGGGCAGATGTGGGTCAGATCTATGGGGCAGGATCTCCTGGGGGCTGATGTGGGTCAGATCTGTGGGGTAAAATCTGCTGTGGGGCAGATGTGGTTCAGATCTATGGGGCAGGAGCTTCTGTGGGGCTGACGTAGGTCAGATCTATGAGGCAGGAGCTGCTGTGGGGCACATGTGAGTTAGATCTATGGGGCAGGAGATGGTGTGCGGCAGATGTGGGTCAGATCTATGGGGCAGGAGCTGCTGTGGGTCAGATCTATGGAGCAGGAGCTGCTGTGGGGCACATGAGAGTTAGATCTATGGGGCAGGAGATGGTGTGGGGCAGATGTGGGTCAGATCTATGGGGCAGGAGCTGCTGTGTGGCTGATGTGGGTCAGATCTATCGTGCATGGGCTGCTGTGGGTCAAATCTAAGGGACTGGAGCTGCAGTGGAGCACTTGTGGGTCAGATCTATGGGGTAGAAGCTGCTGTGGGGCTGATGGGGGTCATATCTATAAGGCAGGAGCTGCTGTGGGGCTGACGTGGGTCAGATCTATGAGGCAGGAGCTGCTGTGGGGCACATGTGAGTTAGATCTATGGGGCAGGAGATGGTGTGGGGCAGATGTGGGTCAGATCTATGGGGCAGGATCTCCTGGGGGCTGATGTGGGTCAGATCTGTGGGGTAAAATCTGCTGTGGGGCAGATGTGGTTCAGATCTATGGGGCAGGAGCTTCTGTGGGGTTGATGTGGGTCAGATCTATGGGTCAGGAGCTGCTGTGGAGCAGATGTGGGTCACTTCTATGGGGCAAGAGCTGCTGTGGTGCAGATGTGGGTCAGATCTATGGGGCAGGAGCTGCTGTGGGGCTGATACGGTTAAGATCTATGGAGCGGGAGATGCTATGGGGCTGATGAAGGTAAGATCTATGGGGCAGGAGCTGCTGTGGGGCTGATACGGTTAAGATCTATGGAGCGGGAGATGCTATGGGGCTGATGAGGGTCAGATCTATGGGGCAGGAGCTGATGTGGGGCTGATGTTGGTCAGATCTATAGGGCAGGAGCTGCAGTGGGGCTGATGTGGGTCAGATCTATGGGGCAGGATCTCCTGTGGGGCTGATGTGGGTCAAATCAATGGGGCAGAGCTGCTCTGGGGCACATGTGGGTCAGATCTATGGAGCAGGATCTGCTGTGGGGCAGATTTGAATCAGATCTATAGGGCAGGAGCTGCTGTGGGTCAGATCTATGGAGCAGGAGCTGCTGTGGGGCACATGTGAGTTAGATCTATGGGGCAGGAGATGGTGTGGGGCAGATGTGGGTCAGATCTATGGGGCAGGAGCTGCTGTGGGTCAGATCTATGGAGCAGGAGCTGCTGTGGGGCACATGTGAGTTAGATCTATGGTTCAGGAGATGGTGTGGGGCAGATGTGGGTCAGATCTATGGGGCACGAGCTGCTGTGTGGCTGATGAGGGTCAGATCTATGGGGCATGGGCTGCTGTGGGTCAAATCTACGGGACTGGAGCTGCAGTGGAGCACATGTGGGTCAGATCTATGGGGTAGAAGCTGCTGTGGGGCTGATGGGGGTCATATCTATAAGGCAGGAGCTGCTGTGGGGCTGACGTGGGTCAGATCTATGAGGCAGGAGCTGCTGTGGGGCAGATTTGGGTCAGATCTATGGGGCAGGAGCTGCTGTGGGGCTGATGTGGGTCAGATCTATGGGGCAGAGCTGCTCTGGGGCACATGTGGGTCAGATCTATGGAGCAGGAGCTGCTGTGGGGCAGATTTGAATCAGATCTATGGAGCAGGAGCTGCTGTGGGGCTAATACGGTTAAGATCTATGGAGCGGGAGATGCTATGGGGCTGATGAGGGTCAGTTCTATGGGGCAGGAGCTGATGTGGGGCTGATGTTGGTCAGATCTATAGGGCAGGAGCTGCAGTGGGGCTGATGTGGGTCAGATCTATGGGGCAGGATATCCTGTGGGGCCGATGTGGGTCAAATCAATGGGGCAGAGCTGCTCTGGGGCACATGCGGGTCAGATCTATGGAGCAGGAGCTGCTGTGGGGCAGATTTGAATCAGATCTATAGGGCAGTAGCTGCTGTGGGTCAGATCTATGGGCAGGAGCAGCTGTGGGGCACATGTGAGTTAGATCTATGGGGCAGGAGATGGTGTGGGGCAGATGTGGGTCAGATCTATGGGGCAGGATCTCCTGGGGGCTAATGTGGGTCAGATCTGTGGGGTAAAATCTGCTGTGGGGCAGATGTGGTTCAGATCTATGGGGCAGGAGCTTCTGTGGGGTTGATGTGGGTCAGATCTATGGGTCAGGAGCTGCTGTGGGGCAGATGAGTGTCAGTTCTATGGGGCAAGAGCTGCTGTGGTGCAGATGTGGGTCAGATCTATAGGGCAGGAGCTGCAGTGGGGCTGATGTGGGTCAGATCTATGGGGCAGGAGATGCTGTGGGGCTGATGTGGGTCAAATCAATGGGGCAGAGCTGCTCTGGGGCACATGTGGGTCAGATCTATGGAGCAGGAGCTGCTGTGGGGCAGATTTGAATCAGATCTATAGGGCAGGAGCTGCTGTGGGTCAGATCTATGGAGCAGGAGCTGCTGTGGGGCACATGTGAGTTGGATCTATGGGGCAGGAGATGGTGTGGGGCAGATTTGGGTCAGATCTATGGGGCAGGAGCTGCTGTGGGTCAGATCTATGGAGCAGGAGCTGCTGTGGGGCACATGAGAGTTAGATCTATGGGGCAGGAGATGGTGTGGGGCAGATGTGGGTCAGATCTATGCGGCACGAGCTGCTGTGTGGCTGATGAGGGTCAGATCTATGGGGCATGGGCTGCTGTGGGTCAGATCTACGGGACTGGAGCTGCAGTGGAGCACATGTGGGTCAGATCTATGGGGTAGAAGCTGCTGTGGGGCTGATGGGGGTCATATCTATAAGGCAGGAGCTGCTGTGGGGCTGACGTGGGTCAGATCTATGAGGCAGGAGCTGCTGTGGGGCAGATTTGGGTCAGATCTATGGGGCAGGAGCTGCTGTGGGGCTGATGTGGTTCAGATCTATGGGGCAGAGCTGCTCTGGGGCACATGTGGGTCAGATCTATGGAGCAGGAGCTGCTGTGGGGCAGATTTGAATCAGATCTATAGGGCAGGAGCTGCTGTGGGTCAGATCTGTGGGGTAAAATCTGCTGTGGGGCAGATGTGGTTCAGATCTATGGGGCAGGAGCTTCTGTGGGGTTGATGTGGGTCAGATCTATGGGTCATGAGCTGCTGTGGGGCAGATGTGGGTCAGTTCTATGGGGCAAGAGCTGCTGTGGTGCAGATGTGGGTCAGATCTATGGGGCAGGAGCTGCTGTGGGGCTGATACGGTTAAGATCTATGGAGCGGGAGATGCTATGGGGCTGATGAGGGTCAGTTCTATGGGGCAGAAGCTGATGTGGGGCTGATGTTGGTCAGATCTATGGGGCAGGAGCTGCAGTGGGGCATATGTGGGTCAGATCTATGGGGCAGGATCTCCTGTGGGGCTGATGTGGGTCAAATCAATGGGGCAGAGCTGCTCTGGGGCACATGTGGGTCAGATCTATGGAGCAGGAGCTGCTGTGGGGCAGATTTTAATCAGATCTATAGGGCAGGAGCTGCTGTGGGTCAGATCTATGGGCAGGAGCAGCTGTGGGGCACATGTGAGTTAGATCTATGGGGCAGGAGATGGTGTGGGGCAGATGTGGGTCAGATCTATGGGGCAGGAACTGCTGTGGGGCTGATGTGGGTCAGATCTATGGGGCAGGAGCTGCTGTGGGGCTGATGTGGGTCAGATCTATAGGGCAGGAGCTGCTGTGCGACAGATGTGGGTCAGATTTATGGGGCAGAAGCTGCTGTGGGGCTGATGTGGGTCAGATCTATGGGGCAGGAGCTGCTGTGGGGCTGATGTGGGTCAGATCTATGGCGCAGGAGCTGCTGTGGGGCTGATGTGGGTCAGATCTATGGGGAGGAGATGCTGTGGGGCTGATGTGGGTCAGATCTATGGGGCAGGAGATGCTGTGGGTCAGATCTATGGGGCAGGAGCTGCTGGGGGAACATGTGGGTCAGGTCTATGGGGCAGGAGCTGCTGTGGGGCAGATGTGGGTCAGATCTATGGGTCAGCAGCTGCTGTGGGGCAGATGTGGGTTAGATCTATGGGGTAGGAGATGGTGTGTAGCAGATGTGGGTCAGATCTATTGTGCAGGAGCTGCTGTGGGGCTGATGTGGGTCAGATCTATGGGGCAGGAGCTGCTGTGGTTAAGATCTATTTGGCAGGATCTGCTGTGGGGCAGATTTGGGTCAGATCTATGGGGCAGGAGCTGCAGTGGAGATGATGTACGTCATATCTATGGGGCAGGAGCTGCTGTGGGGCTGCTGTGGGTCAGATCTATGGGTCAGCAGCTGCTGTGGGTCTGATGTGGGTCAGATCTATGGGGCAGGAGCTGCTGTGGGGAACATGTGGGTCAGGTCTATGGGGCAGGAGCTACTGTGGGGCAGATGTGGGTCAGATCTATGGGTCTGCAGCTGCTGTGGGTCTGATGTGGGTCAGATCTATGGGGCAGGAGCTGCTGTGGGTCTGATGTGGGTCAGATCTATGGGGCAGGAGCTGCTGTGGGTCAGATCTATGGGGCAGGAACAGATGTGGGCCTGATGTTGGTCAGATTTATGGAGCAGGAGCTTCTGTGTTGCAGATGTGGGTCAGATCTATGGTGCAGGAGCTGCTGTGGGGCAGATGTAGGGCATATCTATGGGGCAGGAGCTGCTGTGAAGCTGATGGGTGTTAGATCTATGGGGAGGAGCTGCTGTGGGGCTGATGTGGGTCAGAGCTATGGGGCAGGAGGTGCTGTGGGGCAGAAGTGGGTAAGATCTATGGGGTAAGAGATGGTGTGTGGCAGATGTGGGTCAGATCTATGGTGTAGGAGCTGCTGTGGGGCTGATTGGGGTCAGATCTATGGGGCAGGAGCTACTGTGGGGCTGATGTGGGTCAAATCAATGGGGTAGAGCTGCTCTTGGGAAAATGTGGGTCAGATCTATGGGTCAGGAGCTGCTGTGGGACTGATGTGGGTCAGATCTATGGTGCAGGAGCTGCTGTGGGGCAGATGTAGGGCATATCTATGGGGCAGGAGCTGCTGTGAAGCTGATGGGTGTTAGATCTATGGGGAGGAGCTGCTGTGGTGCAGATGTGGGTCAGATCTATGGGGCAGGAGCTGCTGTGGGGCTGCTGTGGGTCAGATCTATGGGGCAGGAGCTGCTGTCGGGCTGATGTGGGTCAGATCTATGGGGCAGGAGCTGCTGTGGGGCTGATGTGGGTCAGATCTGTGGGGCAGGAGCTGCTGTTGGTCAGATCTATGGGGCAGGAACTGATGTGGGCCTGATGTTGGTCAGATTTATGGAGCAGGAGCTGCTGTGTGTCAGATGTTGATCAGATCTATGGTGCAGGAGCTGCTGTGGGGCGGATGTAGGGCTTATCTATGGGGCAGGAGCTGCTGTGAGGCTGATGGGTGTTAGATCTATGGGGAGGAGCTGCTGTGGTGCAGATGTGGGTCAGAGCTATGGGGCAGGAGCTGCTGTGTGGCAGATGTGGGTCAGATCTATGGTGTAGGAGCTGCTATGGGGCTGATGTGGGTCAGATCTATGGGGCAGGAGCTGCTGTGGTGCTGATGTGGGTCAGATCTATGGGGCAGGAGATGCTGTGGGTCCGATCTATGGGGCAGGAGCTGCTGTGGGGAACATGTTGGTCAGGTCTATGGGGCAGGAGCTGCTGTGGGGCAGATGTGGGTCAGATCTATGGGTCAGCAGCTGCTGTGGGTCTGATGTGGGTCAGATCTATGGGGCAGGAGCTGCTGTGGGGCTGATGTGGGTCAGATCTGTGGGGCAGGAGCTGCTGTGGGTCAGATCTATGGGGCAGGAACAGATGTGGGCCTGATGTTGGTCAGATTTATGGAGCAGGAGCTGCTGTGTTGCAGATGTGGGTCAGATCTATGGTGCAGGAGCTGCTGTGGGGCAGATGTAGGGCATATCTATGGGGCAGGAGCTGCTGTGGGGCAGAAGTGGGTAAGATCTATGGGGTAGGAGATGGTGTGTGGCAGATGTGGGTCAGATCTATGGTGTAGGAGCTGCTGTGGGGCTGATGTGGGTCAGATCTATGGGGCAGGAGCTGCTGTGGTTAAGATCTATTTGGCAGGATCTGCTGTGGGGCAGATTTGGGTCAGATCTATGGGGCAGGACCTGCTGTGTGGCAAATGTGGGTCAGATCTATGGGGCAGGAGCTGCTGTGGGTCAGATCTATTGGGCAGGAACAGATGTGGGCCTGATGTTGGTCAGATTTATGGAGCAGGAGCTGCTGTGTTGCAGATGTGGGTCAGATCTATAGTGCAGGAGCTGCTGTGGGGCAGATGTAGGGCATATCTATGGGGCAGGAGCTGCTGTGAGGCTGATGGGTGTTAGATCTATGGGGAGGAGCTGCTGTGGTGCAGATGTGGGTCAGATCTATGGGGAAGGAGCTGCTGTGGGGCTGATGTGGGTCAGATCTATGGGGCAGGAGATGCTGTGGGGCTGATGTGGGTCAGATCTATGGGGCAGGAGCTGCTGTGGGGCTGATGTGGGTCAGATCTATAGGGCAGGAGCTGCTGTGCGACAGATGTGGGTCAGATCTATGGGGCAGGAGCTGCTGTGGGGAACATGTGGGTCAAATCTATGGGGCAGGAGCTGCAGTGGGGCAGATGTGGGTCAGATCAATGGGTCAGTAGCTGCTGTGGTGCAGATGTGGGTCAGAGCTATGGGGCAGGAGCTGCTGTGGGGCAGAAGTGGGTAAGATCTATGGGGTAGGAGATGGTGTGTTGCAGATGTGGGTCAGATCTATGGGGCAGGAGCTGCTGTGGGGCAGCTGTGGGTCAGATCTATGGGTCAGCAGCTGCTGTGGGGCTGATGTGGGTCAGATCTATAGGGCAGGAGCTGCTGTGCGACAGATGTGGGTCAGATCTATGGGGCAGGAGCAGCTGTGGGACTGATGTGAGTCAGATCTACGGGGCAGCAGCTGCTGTGGGTCTGATGTGGGTCAGATCTATGGGGCAAGAGCTGCTGTGGGGAACATGTGGGTCAAATCTACGGGACTGGAGCTGCAGTGGAGCACATGTGGGTCAGATCTATGGGGTAGAAGCTGCTGTGGGGCTGATAAGGGTATAATCTATAAGGCAGGAGCTGCTGTGGGGCTGACGTGGGTCAGATCTATGAGGCAGGAGCTGGTGTGGGGCAGATTTGGGTCAGATCTATGGGGCAGGAGCTGCTGTGGGGCTGATGAGGGTCAGATCTATGGGGCAGAGCTGCTCTGGGGCACATGTGGGTCAGATCTATAGGGCAGGAGCTGCTGTGGGGCAGATTTGAATCAGATCTATAGGGCAGGAGTGTTGTGGTTCAGATCTATGGAGCAGGAGCTGCTGTGGGGCACATGTGAGTTAGATCTATGGGGCAGGAGATGGTGTGGGGCAGATGTGGGTCAGATCTATGGGGCAGGATCTCCTGGGGGCTGATGTGGGTCAGATCTGTGGGGTAAAATCTGCTGTGGGGCAGATGTGGTTCAGATCTATGGGGCAGGAGCTTCTGTGGGGTTGATGTGGGTCAGATCTATGGGTCAGGAGCTGCTGTGGGGCAGATGTGGGTCAGTTCTATGGGGCAAGAGCTGCTGTGGTGCAGATGTGGGTCAGATCTATGGGGCAGGAGCTGCTGTGGGGCTGATACGGTTAAGATCTATGGAGCGGGAGATGCTATGGGGCTGATGAGGGTCAGTTCTATGGGGCAGGAGCTGATGTGGGGCTGATGTTGGACAGATCTATAGGGCAGGAGCTGCAGTGTGGCTGATGTGGTTCAGATCTATGGGGCAGGATCTCCTGTGGGGCTGATGTGGGTCAAATCAATGGGGCAGAGCTGCTCTGGGGCACATGTGGGTCAGATCTATGGAGCAGGAGCTGCTGTGGGGCAGATTTTAATCAGATCTATAGGGCAGGAGCTGCTGTGGGTCAGATCTATGGGCAGGAGCTGCTGTGGGGCACATATGAGTTAGATCTATGGGGCAGGAGATGGTGTGGGGCAGATGTGGGTCAGATCTATGGGGCAGGATCTCCTGGGGGCTGATGTGGGTCAGATCTGTGGGGTAAAATCTGCTGTGGGGCAGATATGGTTCAGATCTATGGGGCAGGAGCTTCTGTGGGGTTGATGTGGGTCAGATCTATGGGTCAGGAGCTGCTGTGGGGCAGATGTGGGTCAGTTCTACGGGGCAAGAGCTGCTGTGGTGCAGATGTGGGTCAGATCTATAGGGCAGGAGCTGCTGTGGGGCTGATACGGTTAAGATCTATGGAGCGGGAGATGCTATGGGGCTGATGTGGGTCAGATCTATGGGGCAGGAGCTGCTGTGGGGCTGATACTGTTAAGATCTATGGAGCGGGAGATGCTATGGGGCTGATGAGGGTCAGTTCTATGGGGCAGGAGCTGATGTGGGGCTGATGTTGGTCAGATCTATAGGGCAGGAGCTGCAGTGGGGCTGATTTGGGTCAGATCTATGGGGCAGGATCTCCTGTGGGGCTGATGTGGGTCAAATCAATGGGGCAGAGCTGCTCTGGGGCACATGTGGGTCAGATCTATGGAGCAGGATCTGCTGTGGGGCAGATTTGAATCAGATCTATAAGATCTATAGGGCAGGAGCTGCTGTGGGTCAGATCTATGGGCAGGAGCTGCTGTGGGGCACATGTGAGTTAGATCTATGGGGCAGGAGATGGTGTGGGGCAGATGTGGGTCAGATCTATGGGGCAGGAGCTGCTGTGTGGCTGATGAGGGTCAGATCTATGGGGCAGGAGCTGCTGTGGGGCTGATACGGTTAAGATCTATGGAGCGGGAGATGCTATGGGGCTGATGAGGGTCAGATCTATGGGGCAGGAGCTGCTGTGGGGCAGATTTGAATCAGATCTATAGGGCAGGAGCTGCTGTGGGTCAGATCTATGGGCAGGAGCTGCTGTGGGGCACATGTGAGTTAGATCTATGGGGCAGGAGATTGTGTGGGGCAGATGTGGGTCAGATCTATGGGGCAGGATCTCCTGGGGGCTGATGTGGGTCAGATCTGTGGGGTAAAATCTGCTGTGGGGCAGATGTGGTTCAGATCTATGGGGCAGGAGCTTCTGTGGGGCTGACGTAGGTCAGATCTATGAGGCAGGAGCTGCTGTGGGGCACATGTGAGTTAGATCTATGGGGCAGGAGATGGTGTGCGGCAGATGTGGGTCAGATCTATGGGGCAGGAGCTGCTGTGGGTCAGATCTATGGAGCAGGAGCTGCTGTGGGGCACATGAGAGTTAGATCTATGGGGCAGGAGATGGTGTGGGGCAGATGTGGGTCAGATCTATGGGGCAGGAGCTGCTGTGTGTCTGATGTGGGTCAGATCTATGGTGCATGGGCTGCTGTGGGTCAAATCTAAGGGACTGGAGCTGCAGTGGAGCACTTGTGGGTCAGATCTATGGGGTAGAAGCTGCTGTGGGGCTGATGGGGGTCATATCTATAAGGCAGGAGCTGCTGTGGGGCTGACGTGGGTCAGATCTATGAGGCAGGAGCTGCTGTGGGGCACATGTGAGTTAGATCTATGGGGCAGGAGATGGTGTGGGGCAGATGTGGGTCAGATCTATGGGGCAGGATCTCCTGGGGGCTGATGTGGGTCAGATCTGTGGGGTAAAATCTGCTGTGGGGCAGATGTGGTTCAGATCTATGGGGCAGGAGCTTCTGTGGGGTTGATGTGGGTCAGATCTATGGGTCAGGAGCTGCTGTGGGGCAGATGTGGGTCACTTCTATGGGGCAAGAGCTGCTGTGGTGCAGATGTGGGTCAGATCTATGGGGCAGGAGCTGCTGTGGGGCTGATACGGTTAAGATCTATGGAGCGGGAGATGCTATGGGGCTGATGAAGGTAAGATCTATGGGGCAGGAGCTGCTGTGGGGCTGATACGGTTAAGATCTATGGAGCGGGAGATGCTATGGGGCTGATGAGGGTCAGATCTATGGGGCAGGAGCTGATGTGGGGCTGATGTTGGTCAGATCTATAGGGCAGGAGCTGCAGTGGGGCTGATGTGGGTCAGATCTATGGGGCAGGATCTCCTGTGGGGCTGATGTGGGTCAAATCAATGGGGCAGAGCTGCTCTGGGGCACATGTGGGTCAGATCTATGGAGCAGGATCTGCTGTGGGGCAGATTTGAATCAGATCTATAGGGCAGGAGCTGCTGTGGGTCAGATCTATGGAGCAGGAGCTGCTGTGGGGCACATGTGAGTTAGATCTATGGGGCAGGAGATGGTGTGGGGCAGATGTGGGTCAGATCTATGGGGCAGGAGCTGCTGTGGGTCAGATCTATGGAGCAGGAGCTGCTGTGGGGCACATGTGAGTTAGATCTATGGTTCAGGAGATGGTGTGGGGCAGATGTGGGTCAGATCTATGGGGCACGAGCTGCTGTGTGGCTGATGAGGGTCAGATCTATGGGGCATGGGCTGCTGTGGGTCAAATCTACGGGACTGGAGCTGCAGTGGAGCACATGTGGGTCAGATCTATGGGGTAGAAGCTGCTGTGGGGCTGATGGGGGTCATATCTATAAGGCAGGAGCTGCTGTGGGGCTGACGTGGGTCAGATCTATGAGGCAGGAGCTGCTGTATGGCAGATTTGGGTGAGATCTATGGGGCAGGAGCTGCTGTGGGGCTGATGTGGGTCAGCTCTATGGGGCAGAGCTGCTCTGGGGCACATGTGGGTCAGATCTATGGAGCAGGAGCTGCTGTGGGGCAGATTTGAATCAGATCTATAGGGCAGGAGCTGCTGTGGGTCAGATCTATGGAGCAGGAGCTGCTGTGGGGCTAATACGGTTAAGATCTATGGAGCGGGAGATGCTATGGGGCTGATGAGGGTCAGTTCTATGGGGCAGGAGCTGATGTGGGGCTGATGTTGGTCAGATCTATAGGGCAGGAGCTGCAGTGGGGCTGATGTGGGTCAGATCTATGGGGCAGGATATCCTGTGGGGCCGATGTGGGTCAAATCAATGGGGCAGAGCTGCTCTGGGGCACATGCGGGTCAGATCTATGGAGCAGGAGCTGCTGTGGGGCAGATTTGAATCAGATCTATAGGGCAGGAGCTGCTGTGGGTCAGATCTATGGGCAGGAGCAGCTGTGGGGCACATGTGAGTTAGATCTATGGGGCAGGAGATGGTGTGGGGCAGATGTGGGTCAGATCTATGGGGCAGGATCTCCTGGGGGCTAATGTGGGTCAGATCTGTGGGGTAAAATCTGCTGTGGGGCAGATGTGGTTCAGATCTATGGGGCAGGAGCTTCTGTGGGGTTGATGTGGGTCAGATCTATGGGTCAGGAGCTGCTGTGGGGCAGATGAGTGTCAGTTCTATGGGGCAAGAGCTGCTGTGGTGCAGATGTGGGTCAGATCTATAGGGCAGGAGCTGCAGTGGGGCTGATGTGGGTCAGATCTATGGGGCAGGAGATGCTGTGGGGCTGATGTGGGTCAAATCAATGGGGCAGAGCTGCTCTGGGGCACATGTGGGTCAGATCTATGGAGCAGGATCTGCTGTGGGGCAGATTTTAATCAGATCTATAGGGCAGAAGCTGCTGTGGGTCAGATCTATGGAGCAGGAGCTGCTGTGGGGCACATGTGAGTTGGATCTATGGGGCAGGAGATGGTGTGGGGCAGATTTGGGTCAGATCTATGGTTCAGGAGCTGCTGTGGGTCAGATCTATGGAGCAGGAGCTGCTGTGGGGCACATGTACGTTAGATCTATGGGGCAGGAGATGGTGTGGGGCAGATGTGGGTCAGATCTATGCGGCACGAGCTGCTGTGTGGCTGATGAGGGTCAGATCTATGGGGCATGGGCTGCTGTGGGTCAGATCTACGGGACTGGAGCTGCAGTGGAGCACATGTGGGTCAGATCTATGGGGTAGAAGCTGCTGTGGGGCTGATGGGGGTCATATCTATAAGGCAGGAGCTGCTGTGGGGCTGACGTGGGTCAGATCTATGAGGCAGGAGCTGCTGTGGGGCAGATTTGGGTCAGATCTATGGGGCAGGAGCTGCTGTGGGGCTGATGTGGTTCAGATCTATGGGGCAGAGCTGCTCTGGGGCACATGTGGGTCAGATCTATGGAGCAGGAGCTGCTGTGGGGCAGATTTGAATCAGATCTATAGGGCAGGAGCTGCAGTGGGTCAGATCTGTGGGGTAAAATCTGCTGTGGGGCAGATGTGGTTCAGATCTATGGGGCAGGAGCTTCTGTGGGGTTGATGTGGGTCAGATCTATGGGTCATGAGCTGCTGTGGGGCAGATGTGGGTCAGTTCTATGGGGCAAGAGCTGCTGTGGTGCAGATGTGGGTCAGATCTATGGGGCAGGAGCTGCTGTGGGGCTGATACGGTTAAGATCTATGGAGCGGGAGATGCTATGGGGCTGATGAGGGTCAGTTCTATGGGGCAGAAGCTGATGTGGGGCTGATGTTGGTCAGATCTATGGGGCAGGAGCTGCAGTGGGGCATATGTGGGTCAGATCTATGGGGCAGGATCTCCTGTGGGGCTGATGTGGGTCAAATCAATGGGGCAGAGCTGCTCTGGGGCACATGTGGGTCAGATCTATGGAGCAGGAGCTGCTGTGGGGCAGATTTTAATCAGATCTATAGGGCAGGAGCTGCTGTGGGTCAGATCTATGGGCAGGAGCAGCTGTGGGGCACATGTGAGTTAGATCTATGGGGCAGGAGATGGTGTGGGGCAGATGTGGGTCAGATCTATGGGGCAGGAACTGCTGTGGGGCTGATGTGGGTCAGATCTATGGGGCAGGAGCTGCTGTGGGGCTGATGTGGGTCAGATCTATAGGGCAGGAGCTGCTGTGCGACAGATGTGGGTCAGATTTATGGGGCAGAAGCTGCTGTGGGGCTGATGTGGGTCAGATCTATGGGGCAGGAGCTGCTGTGGGGCTGATGTGGGTCAGATCTATGGCGCAGGAGCTGCTGTGGGGCTGATGTGGGTCAGATCTATGGGGAGGAGATGCTGTGGGGCTGATGTGGGTCAGATCTATGGGGCAGGAGATGCTGTGGGTCAGATCTATGGGGCAGGAGCTGCTGGGGGAACATGTGGGTCAGGTCTATGGGGCAGGAGCTGCTGTGGGGCAGATGTGGGTCAGATCTATGGGTCAGCAGCTGCTGTGGGGCAGATGTGGGTTAGATCTATGGGGTAGGAGATGGTGTGTAGCAGATGTGGGTCAGATCTATTGTGCAGGAGCTGCTGTGGGGCTGATGTGGGTCAGATCTATGGGGCAGGAGCTGCTGTGGTTAAGATCTATTTGGCAGGATCTGCTGTGGGGCAGATTTGGGTCAGATCTATGGGGCAGGAGCTGCAGTGGAGATGATGTACGTCATATCTATGGGGCAGGAGCTGCTGTGGGGCTGCTGTGGGTCAGATCTATGGGTCAGCAGCTGCTGTGGGTCTGATGTGGGTCAGATCTATGGGGCAGGAGCTGCTGTGGGGAACATGTGGGTCAGGTCTATGGGGCAGGAGCTACTGTGGGGCAGATGTGGGTCAGATCTATGGGTCTGCAGCTGCTGTGGGTCTGATGTGGGTCAGATCTATGGGGCAGGAGCTGCTGTGGGTCTGATGTGGGTCAGATCTATGGGGCAGGAGCTGCTGTGGGTCAGATCTATGGGGCAGGAACAGATGTGGGCCTGATGTTGGTCAGATTTATGGAGCAGGAGCTTCTGTGTTGCAGATGTGGGTCAGATCTATGGTGCAGGAGCTGCTGTGGGGCAGATGTAGGGCATATCTATGGGGCAGGAGCTGCTGTGAAGCTGATGGGTGTTAGATCTATGGGGAGGAGCTGCTGTGGGGCTGATGTGGGTCAGAGCTATGGGGCAGGAGGTGCTGTGGGGCAGAAGTGGGTAAGCTCTATGGGGTAAGAGATGGTGTGTGGCAGATGTGGGTCAGATCTATGGTGTAGGAGCTGCTGTGGGGCTGATTGGGGTCAGATCTATGGGGCAGGAGCTACTGTGGGGCTGATGTGGGTCAAATCAATGGGGTAGAGCTGCTCTTGGGAAAATGTGGGTCAGATCTATGGGTCAGGAGCTGCTGTGGGACTGATGTGGGTCAGATCTATGGTGCAGGAGCTGCTGTGGGGCAGATGTAGGGCATATCTATGGGGCAGGAGCTGCTGTGAAGCTGATGGGTGTTAGATCTATGGGGAGGAGCTGCTGTGGTGCAGATGTGGGTCAGATCTATGGGGCAGGAGCTGCTGTGGGGCTGCTGTGGGTCAGATCTATGGGGCAGGAGCTGCTGTCGGGCTGATGTGGGTCAGATCTATGGGGCAGGAGCTGCTGTGGGGCTGATGTGGGTCAGATCTATGGGGCAGGAGCTGCTGTTGGTCAGATCTATGGGGCAGGAACTGATGTGGGCCTGATGTGGGTCAGATCTATGGGGCAGGAGATGCTGTGTGTCAGATCTATGGGGCGGGAGCTGCTGTGGGGAACATGTGGGTAAGGTCCATGGGGCAGGAGCTGCTGTGGGGCAGATGTGGGTCAGATCTATGGGTCAGCAGCTGCTGTGGGGAACATGTGGGTCATATCTATTGGGCAGCAGCTGCTTTACATATGATGTGTGTCAGATCTATGGGGCAGGAGCTGCTGTGGGGAACATGTGGGTCATATCTATGGGAGAGGAGATGCTGTGGGGCTGATGTGGGTCAGATCTATGGGGCAGGAGATGCTGTGGGGCTGATGTGGGTCAGATCTATGGGGCAGGATCTGCTGTGGGGAACATGTGGGTCAGGTCTATGGGGCAGGAGCTGCTGTGGGGCAGATGTGGGTCAGATCTATGGGTCAGCAGCTGCTGTGGGCCTGATGTGGGTCAGATCTATAGGGCAGGAGCTGCTGTGGGGCTGATGTGGGTCAGATCTATGGGGCAGGACCTGCTGTGGGGCTGATGTGGGTCAGATCTATAGGGCAGGAGCTGCTGTGCGACAGATGTGGGTTAGATCTATGGGGCAGGAGCTGCTGTGGGGCTGATGTGGGTCAGATCTATGTGGCAC
The DNA here is from genome assembly GCF_054131305.1 of Coturnix japonica. Taxonomy (NCBI): domain Eukaryota; kingdom Metazoa; phylum Chordata; class Aves; order Galliformes; family Phasianidae; genus Coturnix; species Coturnix japonica. Next base: position 1,513,211 of record NC_140683.1, read on the forward strand.
GAGCTGCTGTGGGGCTGATATGGGTCAGATCTATGGGGCAGGAGCTGCTGTGGGGCTGATGTGGGTCAGATCTATGGGGCGGGAGATGCTGTGGGGCTGATGTGGGTCAGATCTATGGGGCAGGAGATGCTGTGGGTCAGATCTATGGGGCAGGAGCTGCTGTGGGGAACATGTGGGTCAGGCCTATGGTGCAGGAGCTGCTGTGGGGCAGATGTGGGTCAGATCTATGGGTCAGCAGCTGCTGAGGGTCTGATGTGGGACAGATCTATGGGGCAGGAGCTGCTGTGGGGAACATGTTGGTCAGGTCTATGGGGCAGGAGCTGCTGTGGGTCAGATCTATTGGGCAGGAATAGATGTGGGCCTGATGTTGGTCAGATTTATGGAGCAGGAGCTGCTGTGTTGCAGATGTGGGTCAGATCTATGGTGTAGGAGCTGCTGTGGGGCTGATGTGGGTCAGATCTATGGGGCAGGAGCTGCAGTGGAGATGATGTACATCAGATCTATGGGGCAGGAGCTGCTGTGAGGCTGATGGGTGTTAGATCTATGGGGAGGAGCTGCTGTGGTGCAGATGTGGGTCAGATCTATGGGGCAGGAGCTGCTGTGTGGCTGATGTGGGTCAGATCTATGGGGCAGGAGCTGCTGTGGGTCTGATGTGGGTCAGATCTATGGGGCAGGAGCTGCTGTGGGGCTGATGTGGGTCAGATCTATGGGGCAGGAGCTGCTGTGGGGCTGATGTGGGTCAGATCTATAGGGCAGGAGCTGCTGTGCGACAGATGTGGGTTAGATCTATGGGGCAGGAGCTGCTGTGGGGCTGATGTGGGTCAGATCTATAGGGCAGGCGCTGCTGTGCGACAGATGTGGGTCAGATCTATGGGGCAGGAGCTGCTGTAGGGCTGATGTGGGTCAGATCTATGAGGCAGGAGCTGCTGTGGGGCTGATGTGGGTCAGATCTATGGGGCACGAGCTGCTGTGGGGCTGATATGGGTCAGATCTATGGGGCAGGAGCTGCTGTGGGGCTGATGTGGGTCAGATCTATGGGGCGGGAGACGCTGTGGGGCTGATGTGGGTCAGATCTATGGGGCAGGAGATGCTGTGGGTCAGATCTATGGGGCAGGAGCTGCTGTGGGGAACATGTGGGTCAGGCCTATGGTGCAGGAGCTGCTGTGGGGCAGATGTGGGTCAGATCTATGGGTCAGCAGCTGCTGAGGATCTGATGTGGGACAGATCTATGGGGCAGGAGCTGCTGTGGGGAACATGTGGGTCAGGTCTATGGGGCAGGAGCTGCTGTGGGTCAGATCTATTGGGCAGGAAAAGATGTGGGCCTGATGTTGGTCAGATTTATGGAGCAGGAGCTGCTGTGTTGCAGATGTGGGTCAGATCTATGGTGTAGGAGCTGCTGTGGGGCTGATGTGGGTCAGATCTATGGGGCAGGAGCTGCTGTGGTTAAGATCTATTTGGCAGAATCTGCTGTGGGGCAGATTTGGGTCAGATCTATGGGGCAGGAGCTGCTGTGGGGCTGCTGTGGGTCAGATCTATGGGTCAGCAGCTGCTGTGGGTCTGATGTGGGTCAGATCTATGGGGCAGGAGCTGCTGTGGGTCAGATCTATGGGGCAGGAAAAGATGTGGGCCTGATGTTGGTCAGATTTATGGAGCAGGAGCTGCTGTGTTGCAGATGTGGGTCAGATCTATGGTGCAGGAGCTGCTGTGGGGCAGATGTAGGGCATATCCATGGGGCAGGAGCTGCTGTGAGGCTGATGGGTGTTAGATCTATGGGGAGGAGCTGCTGTGGTGCAGATGTGGGTCAGAGCTATGGGGCAGGAGCTGCTGTGGGGCAGAAGTGGGTAAGATCTATGGGGTAGGAGATGGTGTGTTGCAGATGTGGGTCAGATCTATGGGGCAGGAGCAGCAGTGGGGCTGATGGGGGTCAGATCTATGGGGCAGGAGATGCTGTGGGGCTGATGTGGGTCAGATCTATAGGGCAGGAGTTGCTGTGCGACAGATGTGGGTGAGATCTATGGGGCAGGAGCTGCTGTGGGTCTGATGTGGGTCAGATCTATGGGGCAGCAGCTGCTGTGGGGAACATGTGGGTCTGGTCTATGGGGCAGGAGCTGCTGTGGGGCAGATGTGGGTCAGATCTATGGGTCAGCAGCTGCTGTGGGTCTGATGTGGGTCAGATCTATGGGGCAGCAGCTGCTGTGGGGAACATGTGGGTCAGATCTATGGGGCAGGAGCTGCTGTGGGGCTGTTGTAGGGCTTATCTATGGGGCAGGAGCTGCTGTGAGGCTGATGGGTGTTAGATCTATGGGGAGGAGCTGCTGTGGTGCAGATGTGGGTCAGAGCTATGGGGCAGGAGCTGCTGTGTGGCAGATGTGGGTCAGATCTATGGTGTAGGAGCTGCTATGGGGTTGATGTGGGTCAGATCTATGGGGCAGGAGCTGCTGTGGTGCTGATGTGGGTCAGATCTATGGGGCAGGAGATGCTGTGGGTCCGATCTATGGGGCAGGAGCTGCTGTGGGGAACATGTTGGTCAGGTCTATGGGGCAGGAGCTGCTGTGGGGCAGATGTGGGTCAGATCTATGGGTCAGCAGCTGCTGTGGGTCTGATGTGGGTCAGATCTATGGGGCAGGAGCTGCTGTGGGGCTGATGTGGGTCAGATCTGTGGGGCAGGAGCTGCTGTGGGTCAGATCTATGGGGCAGGAACAGATGTGGGCCTGATGTTGGTCAGATTTATGGAGCAGGAGCTGCTGTGTTGCAGATGTGGGTCAGATCTATGGTGCAGGAGCTGCTGTGGGGCAGATGTAGGGCATATCTATGGGGCAGGAGCTGCTGTGGGGCAGAAGTGGGTAAGATCTATGGGGTAGGAGATGGTGTGTGGCAGATGTGGGTCAGATCTATGGTGTAGGAGCTGCTGTGGGGCTGATGTGGGTCAGATCTATGGGGCAGGAGCTGCTGTGGTTAAGATCTATTTGGCAGGATCTGCTGTGGGGCAGATTTGGGTCAGATCTATGGGGCAGGACCTGCTGTGTGGCAAATGTGGGTCAGATCTATGGGGCAGGAGCTGCTGTGGGTCAGATCTATTGGGCAGGAACAGATGTGGGCCTGATGTTGGTCAGATTTATGGAGCAGGAGCTGCTGTGTTGCAGATGTGGGTCAGATCTATAGTGCAGGAGCTGCTGTGGGGCAGATGTAGGGCATATCTATGGGGCAGGAGCTGCTGTGAGGCTGATGGGTGTTAGATCTATGGGGAGGAGCTGCTGTGGTGCAGATGTGGGTCAGATCTATGGGGAAGGAGCTGCTGTGGGGCTGATGTGGGTCAGATCTATGGGGCAGGAGATGCTGTGGGGCTGATGTGGGTCAGATCTATGGGGCAGGAGCTGCTGTGGGGCTGATGTGGGTCAGATCTATAGGGCAGGAGCTGCTGTGCGACAGATGTGGGTCAGATCTATGGGGCAGGAGCTGCTGTGGGGAACATGTGGGTCAAATCTATGGGGCAGGAGCTGCAGTGGGGCAGATGTGGGTCAGATCAATGGGTCAGTAGCTGCTGTGGTGCAGATGTGGGTCAGAGCTATGGGGCAGGAGCTGCTGTGGGGCAGAAGTGGGTAAGATCTATGGGGTAGGAGATGGTGTGTTGCAGATGTGGGTCAGATCTATGGGGCAGGAGCTGCTGTGGGGCAGCTGTGGGTCAGATCTATGGGTCAGCAGCTGCTGTGGGGCTGATGTGGGTCAGATCTATAGGGCAGGAGCTGCTGTGCGACAGATGTGGGTCAGATCTATGGGGCAGGAGCAGCTGTGGGACTGATGTGAGTCAGATCTACGGGGCAGCAGCTGCTGTGGGTCTGATGTGGGTCAGATCTATGGGGCAAGAGCTGCTGTGGGGAACATGTGGGTCAAATCTACGGGACTGGAGCTGCAGTGGAGCACATGTGGGTCAGATCTATGGGGTAGAAGCTGCTGTGGGGCTGATAAGGGTATAATCTATAAGGCAGGAGCTGCTGTGGGGCTGACGTGGGTCAGATCTATGAGGCAGGAGCTGGTGTGGGGCAGATTTGGGTCAGATCTATGGGGCAGGAGCTGCTGTGGGGCTGATGAGGGACAGATCTATGGGGCAGAGCTGCTCTGGGGCACATGTGGGTCAGATCTATAGGGCAGGAGCTGCTGTGGGGCAGATTTGAATCAGATCTATAGGGCAGGAGTGTTGTGGTTCAGATCTATGGAGCAGGAGCTGCTGTGGGGCACATGTGAGTTAGATCTATGGGGCAGGAGATGGTGTGGGGCAGATGTGGGTCAGATCTATGGGGCAGGATCTCCTGGGGGCTGATGTGGGTCAGATCTGTGGGGTAAAATCTGCTGTGGGGCAGATGTGGTTCAGATCTATGGGGCAGGAGCTTCTGTGGGGTTGATGTGGGTCAGATCTATGGGTCAGGAGCTGCTGTGGGGCAGATGTGGGTCAGTTCTATGGGGCAAGAGCTGCTGTGGTGCAGATGTGGGTCAGATCTATGGGGCAGGAGCTGCTGTGGGGCTGATACGGTTAAGATCTATGGAGCGGGAGATGCTATGGGGCTGATGAGGGTCAGTTCTATGGGGCAGGAGCTGATGTGGGGCTGATGTTGGACAGATCTATAGGGCAGGAGCTGCAGTGTGGCTGATGTGGTTCAGATCTATGGGGCAGGATCTCCTGTGGGGCTGATGTGGGTCAAATCAATGGGGCAGAGCTGCTCTGGGGCACATGTGGGTCAGATCTATGGAGCAGGAGCTGCTGTGGGGCAGATTTTAATCAGATCTATAGGGCAGGAGCTGCTGTGGGTCAGATCTATGGGCAGGAGCTGCTGTGGGGCACATATGAGTTAGATCTATGGGGCAGGAGATGGTGTGGGGCAGATGTGGGTCAGATCTATGGGGCAGGATCTCCTGGGGGCTGATGTGGGTCAGATCTGTGGGGTAAAATCTGCTGTGGGGCAGATATGGTTCAGATCTATGGGGCAGGAGCTTCTGTGGGGTTGATGTGGGTCAGATCTATGGGTCAGGAGCTGCTGTGGGGCAGATGTGGGTCAGTTCTACGGGGCAAGAGCTGCTGTGGTGCAGATGTGGGTCAGATCTATAGGGCAGGAGCTGCTGTGGGGCTGATACGGTTAAGATCTATGGAGCGGGAGATGCTATGGGGCTGATGTGGGTCAGATCTATGGGGCAGGAGCTGCTGTGGGGCTGATACTGTTAAGATCTATGGAGCGGGAGATGCTATGGGGCTGATGAGGGTCAGTTCTATGGGGCAGGAGCTGATGTGGGGCTGATGTTGGTCAGATCTATAGGGCAGGAGCTGCAGTGGGGCTGATTTGGGTCAGATCTATGGGGCAGGATCTCCTGTGGGGCTGATGTGGGTCAAATCAATGGGGCAGAGCTGCTCTGGGGCACATGTGGGTCAGATCTATGGAGCAGGATCTGCTGTGGGGCAGATTTGAATCAGATCTATAAGATCTATAGGGCAGGAGCTGCTGTGGGTCAGATCTATGGGCAGGAGCTGCTGTGGGGCACATGTGAGTTAGATCTATGGGGCAGGAGATGGTGTGGGGCAGATGTGGGTCAGATCTTGGGGCAGGAGCTGCTGTGTGGCTGATGAGGGTCAGATCTATGGGGCAGGAGCTGCTGTGGGGCTGATACGGTTAAGATCTATGGAGCGGGAGATGCTATGGGGCTGATGAGGGTCAGATCTATGGGGCAGGAGCTGCTGTGGGGCAGATTTGAATCAGATCTATAGGGCAGGAGCTGCTGTGGGTCAGATCTATGGCAGGAGCTGCTGTGGGGCACATGTGAGTTAGATCTATGGGGCAGGAGATTGTGTGGGGCAGATGTGGGTCAGATCTATGGGGCAGGATCTCCTGGGGGCTGATGTGGGTCAGATCTGTGGGGTAAAATCTGCTGTGGGGCAGATGTGGTTCAGATCTATGGGGCAGGAGCTTCTGTGGGGCTGACGTAGGTCAGATCTATGAGGCAGGAGCTGCTGTGGGGCACATGTGAGTTAGATCTATGGGGCAGGAGATGGTGTGCGGCAGATGTGGGTCAGATCTATGGGGCAGGAGCTGCTGTGGGTCAGATCTATGGAGCAGGAGCTGCTGTGGGGCACATGAGAGTTAGATCTATGGGGCAGGAGATGGTGTGGGGCAGATGTGGGTCAGATCTATGGGGCAGGAGCTGCTGTGTGGCTGCTGTGGGTCAGATCTATGGAGCGGGAGATGCTATGGGGCTGATGAGGGTCAGATCTATGGGGCAGGAGCTGATGTGGGGCTGATGTTGGTCAGATCTATAGGGCAGGAGCTGCAGTGGGGCTGATGTGGGTCAGATCTATGGGGCAGGATCTCCTGTGGCCTGATGTGGGTCAAATCAATGGGGCAGAGCTGCTCTGGGGCACATGTGGGTCAGATCTATGGAGCAGGATCTGCTGTGGGGCAGATTTGAATCAGATCTATAGGGCAGGAGCTGCTGTGGGTCAGATCTATGGAGCAGGAGCTGCTGTGGGGCACATGTGAGTTAGATCTATGGGGCAGGAGATGGTGTGGGGCAGATGTGGGTCAGATCTATGGGGCAGGAGCTGCTGTGGGTCAGATCTATGGAGCAGGAGCTGCTGTGGGGCACATGTGAGTTAGATCTATGGTTCAGGAGATGGTGTGGGGCAGATGTGGGTCAGATCTATGGGGCACGAGCTGCTGTGTGGCTGATGAGGGTCAGATCTATGGGGCATGGGCTGCTGTGGGTCAAATCTACGGGACTGGAGCTGCAGTGGAGCACATGTGGGTCAGATCTATGGGGTAGAAGCTGCTGTGGGGCTGATGGGGGTCATATCTATAAGGCAGGAGCTGCTGTGGGGCTGACGTGGGTCAGATCTATGAGGCAGGAGCTGCTGTGGGGCAGATTTGGGTCAGATCTATGGGGCAGGAGCTGCTGTGGGGCTGATGTGGGTCAGATCTATGGGGCAGAGCTGCTCTGGGGCACATGTGGGTCAGATCTATGGAGCAGGAGCTGCTGTGGGGCAGATTTGAATCAGATCTATAGGGCAGGAGCTGCTGTGGGTCAGATCTATGGAGCAGGAGCTGCTGTGGGGCTAATACGGTTAAGATCTATGGAGCGGGAGATGCTATGGGGCTGATGAGGGTCAGTTCTATGGGGCAGGAGCTGATGTGGGGCTGATGTTGGTCAGATCTATAGGGCAGGAGCTGCAGTGGGGCTGATGTGGGTCAGATCTATGGGGCAGGATATCCTGTGGGGCCGATGTGGGTCAAATCAATGGGGCAGAGCTGCTCTGGGGCACATGCGGGTCAGATCTATGGAGCAGGAGCTGCTGTGGGGCAGATTTGAATCAGATCTATAGGGCAGGAGCTGCTGTGGGTCAGATCTATGGGCAGGAGCAGCTGTGGGGCACATGTGAGTTAGATCTATGGGGCAGGAGATGGTGTGGGGCAGATGTGGGTCAGATCTATGGGGCAGGATCTCCTGGGGGCTAATGTGGGTCAGATCTGTGGGGTAAAATCTGCTGTGGGGCAGATGTGGTTCAGATCTATGGGGCAGGAGCTTCTGTGGGGTTGATGTGGGTCAGATCTATGGGTCAGGAGCTGCTGTGGGGCAGATGAGTGTCAGTTCTATGGGGCAAGAGCTGCTGTGGTGCAGATGTGGGTCAGATCTATAGGGCAGGAGCTGCAGTGGGGCTGATGTGGGTCAGATCTATGGGGCAGGAGATGCTGTGGGGCTGATGTGGGTCAAATCAATGGGGCAGAGCTGCTCTGGGGCACATGTGGGTCAGATCTATGGAGCAGGAGCTGCTGTGGGGCAGATTTGAATCAGATCTATAGGGCAGGAGCTGCTGTGGGTCAGATCTATGGAGCAGGAGCTGCTGTGGGGCACATGTGAGTTGGATCTATGGGGCAGGAGATGGTGTGGGGCAGATTTGGGTCAGATCTATGGGGCAGGAGCTGCTGTGGGTCAGATCTATGGAGCAGGAGCTGCTGTGGGGCACATGAGAGTTAGATCTATGGGGCAGGAGATGGTGTGGGGCAGATGTGGGTCAGATCTATGCGGCACGAGCTGCTGTGTGGCTGATGAGGGTCAGATCTATGGGGCATGGGCTGCTGTGGGTCAGATCTACGGGACTGGAGCTGCAGTGGAGCACATGTGGGTCAGATCTATGGGGTAGAAGCTGCTGTGGGGCTGATGGGGGTCATATCTATAAGGCAGGAGCTGCTGTGGGGCTGACGTGGGTCAGATCTATGAGGCAGGAGCTGCTGTGGGGCAGATTTGGGTCAGATCTATGGGGCAGGAGCTGCTGTGGGGCTGATGTGGTTCAGATCTATGGGGCAGAGCTGCTCTGGGGCACATGTGGGTCAGATCTATGGAGCAGGAGCTGCTGTGGGGCAGATTTGAATCAGATCTATAGGGCAGGAGCTGCTGTGGGTCAGATCTGTGGGGTAAAATGTGCTGTGGGGCAGATGTGGTTCAGATCTATGGGGCAGGAGCTTCTGTGGGGTTGATGTGGGTCAGATCTATGGGTCATGAGCTGCTGTGGGGCAGATGTGGGTCAGTTCTATGGGGCAAGAGCTGCTGTGGTGCAGATGTGGGTCAGATCTATGGGGCAGGAGCTGCTGTGGGGCTGATACGGTTAAGATCTATGGAGCGGGAGATGCTATGGGGCTGATGAGGGTCAGTTCTATGGGGCAGAAGCTGATGTGGGGCTGATGTTGGTCAGATCTATGGGGCAGGAGCTGCAGTGGGGCATATGTGGGTCAGATCTATGGGGCAGGATCTCCTGTGGGGCTGATGTGGGTCAAATCAATGGGGCAGAGCTGCTCTGGGGCACATGTGGGTCAGATCTATGGAGCAGGAGCTGCTGTGGGGCAGATTTTAATCAGATCTATAGGGCAGGAGCTGCTGTGGGTCAGATCTATGGGCAGGAGCAGCTGTGGGGCACATGTGAGTTAGATCTATGGGGCAGGAGATGGTGTGGGGCAGATGTGGGCCAGATCTATGGGGCAGGATCTCCTGGGGGCTGATGTGGGTCAGATCTGTGGGGTAAAATCTGCTGTGGGGCAGATGTGGTTCAGATCTATGGGGCAGGTGCTTCTGTGGGGGGTATGTGGGTCAGATCTATGGGTCAGGAGCTGCTGTGGGGCAGATGTGGGTCAGTTCGATGGGGCAAGAGCTGCTGTGTTTCAGATGTGGGTCAGATCTATGGGGCAGGAGCTGCTGTGGGGCTGATACTGTTAAGATCTATGGAGCGGGAGATGCTATGGGGCTGATGAGGGTCAGATCTATGGGGCAGGATCTGATGTGGGGCTGATGTTGGTTAGATCTATAGGGCAGGAGCTGCAGTGGGGCTGATTTGGGTCAGATCTATGGGGCAGGAGCTGCTGTGTGGCTGATGAGGGTCAGATCTATGGGGCATGGGCTGCTATGGGTCAGATCTACGGGACTGGAGCTGCAGTGGAGCACATGTGGGTCAGATCTATGGGGTAGAAGCTGCTGTGGTGCTGATGGGGGTCATATCTATAAGGCAGGAGCTGCTGTGGGGCTGACGTGGGTCAGATCTATGAGGCAGGAGCTGCTGTGGGGCAGATTTGGGTCAGATCTATGGGGCAGGAGATGCTGTGGGTCTGATGTGGGTCAGATCTATGGAGCAGGAGCTGCTGTGGGGCACATGTGAGTTAGATCTATGGGGCAGGAGATGGTGTGGGGCAGATGTGGGTCAGATCTATGGGGCAGGATCTCCTGGGGGCTGATGTGGGTCAGATCTGTGGGGTAAAATCTGATGTGGGGCAGATGTGGTTCAGATCTATGGGGCAGGAGCTTCTGTGGGGTTGATGTGGGTCAGATCTATGGGTCAGGAGCTGCTGTGGGGCAGATGTGGGTCAGTTCTATGGGGCAAGAGCTGCTGTGGTGCAGATGTGGGTCAGATCTATGGGGCAGGAGCTGCTGTGGGGCTGATACGGTTAAGATCTATGGAGCGGGAGATGCTATGGGGCTGATGAGGGTCAGATCTATGGGGCAGGAGCTGCTGTGGGGCTGATACGGGTAAGATCTATGGAGCGGGAGATGCTATGGGGCTGATGATGGTCAGATCTATGGGGCAGGAGCTGATGTGCGGCTGATGTTGGTCAGATCTATAAGGCAGGAGCTGCAGTGGGGCTGATGTGGGTCAGATCTATGGGGCAGGATCTCCTGTGGGGCTTATGTGGGTCAAATCAATGGGGCAGAGCTGCTCTGGGGAACATGTGGGTCAGATCTATGGAGCAGGAGCTGCTGTGGGGCAGATTTGAATCAGATCTATAGGGCAGGAGCTGCTGTGGGTCAGATCTATGGGCAGGAGCAGCTGTGGGGCACATGTGAGTTAGATCTATGGGGCAGGAGATGGTGTGGGGCAGATGTGGGCCAGATCTATGGGGCAGGATCTCCTGGGGGCTGATGTGGGTCAGATCTGTGGGGTAAAATCTGCTGTGGGGCAGATGTGGTTCAGATCTATGGGGCAGGTGCTTCTGTGGGGGGTATGTGGGTCAGATCTATGTGTCAGGGGCTGCTGTGGGGCAGATGTGGGTCAGTTCGATGGGGCAAGAGCTGCTGTGTTTCAGATGTGGGTCAGATCTATGGGGCAGGAGCTGCTGTGGGGCTGATACTGTTAAGATCTATGGAGCGGGAGATGCTATGGGGCTGATGAGGGTCAGATCTATGGGGCAGGATCTGATGTGGGGCTGATGTTGGTTAGATCTATAGGGCAGGAGCTGCAGTGGGGCTGATTTGGGTCAGATCTATGGGGCAGGAGCTGCTGTGTGGCTGATGAGGGTCAGATCTATGGGGCATGGGCTGCTATGGGTCAGATCTACGGGACTGGAGCTGCAGTGGAGCACATGTGGGTCAGATCTATGGGGTAGAAGCTGCTGTGGTGCTGATGGGGGTCATATCTATAAGGCAGGAGCTGCTGTGGGGCTGACGTGGGTCAGATCTATGAGGCAGGAGCTGCTGTGGGGCAGATTTGGGTCAGATCTATGGGGCAGGAGATGCTGTGGGTCTGATGTGGGTCAGATCTATGGAGCAGGAGCTGCTGTGGGGCACATGTGAGTTAGATCTATGGGGCAGGAGATGGTGTGGGGCAGATGTGGGTCAGATCTATGGGGCAGGATCTCCTGGGGGCTGATGTGGGTCAGATCTGTGGGGTAAAATCTGATGTGGGGCAGATGTGGTTCAGATCTATGGGGCAGGAGCTTCTGTGGGGTTGATGTGGGTCAGATCTATGGGTCAGGAGCTGCTGTGGGGCAGATGTGGGTCAGTTCTATGGGGCAAGAGCTGCTGTGGTGCAGATGTGGGTCAGATCTATGGGGCAGGAGCTGCTGTGGGGCTGATACGGTTAAGATCTATGGAGCGGGAGATGCTATGGTGCTGATGAGGGTCAGATCTATGGGGCAGGAGCTGCTGTGGGGCTGATACGGGTAAGATCTATGGAGCGGGAGATGCTATGGGGCTGATGATGGTCAGATCTATGGGGCAGGAGCTGATGTGCGGCTGATGTTGGTCAGATCTATAAGGCAGGAGCTGCAGTGGGGCTGATGTGGGTCAGATCTATGGGGCAGGATCTCCTGTGGGGCTTATGTGGGTCAAATCAATGGGGCAGAGCTGCTCTGGGGAACATGTGGGTCAGATCTATGGAGCAGGAGCTGCTGTGGGGCAGATTTGAATCAGATCTATAGGGCAGGAGCTGCTGTGGGTCAGATCTATGGGCAGGAGCTGCTGTGGGGCACATGTGAGTTAGATCTATGGGGCAGGAGATTGTGTGGGGCAGATGTGGGTCAGATCTATGGGGCAGGATCTCCTGGGGGCTGATGTGGGTCAGATCTGTGGGGTAAAATCTGCTGTGGGGCAGATGTGGGTCAGATCTATGGGGCAGGAGCTGCTGTGGGTCAGATCTATGGAGCAGGAGCTGCTGTGGGGCACATGAGAGTTAGATCTATGGGGCAGGAGATGGTGTGGGGCAGATGTGGGTCAGATCTATGGGGCAGGATCTGCTGTGTGGCTGATGTGGGTCAGATCTATGGGGCATGGGCTGCTGTGGGTCAAATCTAAGGGACTGGAGCTGCAGTGGAGCACATGTGGGTCAGATCTATGGGGTAGAAGCTGCTGTGGGGCTGATGGGGGTCATATCTATAAGGCAGGAGCTGCTGTGGGGCTGACGTGGGTCAGATCTATGAGGCAGGAGCTGCTGTGGGGCACATGTGAGTTAGATATATGGGGCAGGAGATGGTGTGGGGCAGATGTGGGTCAGATCTATGGGGCAGGATCTCCTGGGGGCTGATGTGGGTCAGATCTGTGGGGTAAAATCTGCTGTGGGGCAGATGTGGTTCAGATCTATGGGGCAGGAACTTCTGTGGGGTTGATGTGGGTCAGATCTATGGGTCAGGAGCTGATGTGGGGCAGATGTGGGTCAGTTCTATGGGGCAAGAGCTGCTGTGGTGCAGATGTGGGTCAGATCTATGGGGCAGGAGCTGCTGTGGGGCTGATACGGTTAAGATTTATGGAGCGGGAGATGCTATGGGGCTGATGAGGGTCAGATCTATGGGGCAGGAGCTGATGTGGGGCTGATGTTGGTCAGATCTATAGGGCAGGAGCTGCAGTGGGGCTGATGTGGGTCAGATCTATGGGGCAGGATCTCCTGTGGGGCTGATGTGGGTCAAATCAATGGGGCAGAGCTGCTCTGGGGCACATGTGGGTCAGATCTATGGAGCAGGATCTGCTGTGGGGCAGATTTGAATCAGATCTATAGGGCAGGAGCTGCTGTGGGTCAGATCTATGGAGCAGGAGCTGCTGTGGGGCACATGTGAGTTAGATCTATGGGGCAGGAGATGGTGTGGGGCAGATGTGGGTCAGATCTATGGGGCAGGAGCTGCTGTGGGTCAGATCTATGGAGCAGGAGCTGCTGTGGGGCTGATGTGGGTCAGATCTATGGGGCAGAGCTGCTCTGGGGCACATGTGGGTCAGATCTATGGAGCAGGAGCTGCTGTGGGGCAGATTTGAATCAGATCTATAGGGCAGGAGCTGCTGTGGGTCAGATCTATGGAGCAGGAGCTGCTGTGGGGCTAATACGGTTAAGATCTATGGAGCGGGAGATGCTATGGGGCTGATGAGGGTCAGTTCTATGGGGCAGGAGCTGATGTGGGGCTGATGTTGGTCAGATCTATAGGGCAGGAGCTGCAGTGGGGCTGATGTGGGTCAGATCTATGGGGCAGGATATCCTGTGGGGCCGATGTGGGTCAAATCAATGGGGCAGAGCTGCTCTGGGGCACATGCGGGTCAGATCTATGGAGCAGGAGCTGCTGTGGGGCAGATTTGAATCAGATCTATAGGGCAGGAGCTGCTGTGGGTCAGATCTATGGGCAGGAGCAGCTGTGGGGCACATGTGAGTTAGATCTATGGGGCAGGAGATGGTGTGGGGCAGATGTGGGTCAGATCTATGGGGCAGGATCTCCTGGGGGCTAATGTGGGTCAGATCTGTGGGGTAAAATCTGCTGTGGGGCAGATGTGGTTCAGATCTATGGGGCAGGAGCTTCTGTGGGGTTGATGTGGGTCAGATCTATGGGTCAGGAGCTGCTGTGGGGCAGATGAGTGTCAGTTCTATGGGGCAAGAGCTGCTGTGGTGCAGATGTGGGTCAGATCTATAGGGCAGGAGCTGCAGTGGGGCTGATGTGGGTCAGATCTATGGGGCAGGAGATGCTGTGGGGCTGATGTGGGTCAAATCAATGGGGCAGAGCTTCTCTGGGGCACATGTGGGTCAGATCTATGGAGCAGGAGCTGCTGTGGGGCAGATGAGTGTCAGTTCTATGGGGCAAGAGCTGCTGTGGTGCAGATGTGGGTCAGATCTATAGGGCAGGAGCTGCAGTGGGGCTGATGTGGGTCAGATCTATGGGGCAGGAGATGCTGTGGGGCTGATGTGGGTCAAATCAATGGGGCAGAGCTGCTCTGGGGCACATGTGGGTCAGATCTATGGAGCAGGAGCTGCTGTGGGGCAGATTTGAATCAGATCTATAGGGCAGGAGCTGCTGTGGGTCAGATCTATGGAGCAGGAGCTGCTGTGGGGCACATGTGAGTTAGATCTATGGGGCAGGAGATGGTGTGGGGCAGATGTGGGTCAGATCTATGCGGCACGAGCTGCTGTGTGGCTGATGAGGGTCAGATCTATGGGGCATGGGCTGCTGTGGGTCAGATCTACGGGACTGGAGCTGCAGTGGAGCACATGTGGGTCAGATCTATGGGGTAGAAGCTGCTGTGGGGCTGATGGGGGTCATATCTATAAGGCAGGAGCTGCTGTGGGGCTGACGTGGGTCAGATCTATGAGGCAGGAGCTGCTGTGGGGCAGATTTGGGTCAGATCTATGGGGCAGGAGCTGCTGTGGGGCTGATGTGGTTCAGATCTATGGGGCAGAGCTGCTCTGGGGCACATGTGGGTCAGATCTATGGAGCAGGAGCTGCTGTGGGGCAGATTTGAATCAGATCTATAGGGCAGGAGTTGCTGTGGGTCAGATCTGTGGGGTAAAATCTGCTGTGGGGCAGATGTGGTTCAGATCTATGGGGCAGGAGCTTCTGTGGGGTTGATGTGGGTCAGATCTATGGGTCATGAGCTGCTGTGGGGCAGATGTGGGTCAGTTCTATGGGGCAAGAGCTGCTGTGGTGCAGATGTGGGTCAGATCTATGGGGCAGGAGCTGCTGTGGGGCTGATACGGTTAAGATCTATGGAGCGGGAGATGCTATGGGGCTGATGAGGGTCAGTTCTATGGGGCAGAAGCTGATGTGGGGCTGATGTTGGTCAGATCTATGGGGCAGGAGCTGCAGTGGGGCATATGTGGGTCAGATCTATGGGGCAGGATCTCCTGTGGGGCTGATGTGGGTCAAATCAATGGGGCAGAGCTGCTCTGGGGCACATGTGGGTCAGATCTATGGAGCAGGAGCTGCTGTGGGGCAGATTTTAATCAGATCTATAGGGCAGGAGCTGCTGTGGGTCAGATCTATGGGCAGGAGCAGCTGTGGGGCACATGTGAGTTAGATCTATGGGGCAGGAGATGGTGTGGGGCAGATGTGGGCCAGATCTATGGGGCAGGATCTCCTGGGGGCTGATGTGGGTCAGATCTGTGGGGTAAAATCTGCTGTGGGGCAGATGTGGTTCAGATCTATGGGGCAGGTGCTTCTGTGGGGGGTATGTGGGTCAGATCTATGGGTCAGGAGCTGCTGTGGGGCAGATGTGGGTCAGTTCGATGGGGCAAGAGCTGCTGTGTTTCAGATGTGGGTCAGATCTATGGGGCAGGAGCTGCTGTGGGGCTGATACTGTTAAGATCTATGGAGCGGGAGATGCTATGGGGCTGATGAGGGTCAGATCTATGGGGCAGGATCTGATGTGGGGCTGATGTTGGTTAGATCTATAGGGCAGGAGCTGCAGTGGGGCTGATTTGGGTCAGATCTATGGGGCAGGAGCTGCTGTGTGGCTGATGAGGGTCAGATCTATGGGGCATGGGCTGCTATGGGTCAGATCTACGGGACTGGAGCTGCAGTGGAGCACATGTGGGTCAGATCTATGGGGTAGAAGCTGCTGTGGTGCTGATGGGGGTCATATCTATAAGGCAGGAGCTGCTGTGGGGCTGACGTGGGTCAGATCTATGAGGCAGGAGCTGCTGTGGGGCAGATTTGGGTCAGATCTATGGGGCAGGAGATGCTGTGGGTCTGATGTGGGTCAGATCTATGGAGCAGGAGCTGCTGTGGGGCACATGTGAGTTAGATCTATGGGGCAGGAGATGGTGTGGGGCAGATGTGGGTCAGATCTATGGGGCAGGATCTCCTGGGGGCTGATGTGGGTCAGATCTGTGGGGTAAAATCTGATGTGGGGCAGATGTGGTTCAGATCTATGGGGCAGGAGCTTCTGTGGGGTTGATGTGGGTCAGATCTATGGGTCAGGAGCTGCTGTGGGGCAGATGTGGGTCAGTTCTATGGGGCAAGAGCTGCTGTGGTGCAGATGTGGGTCAGATCTATGGGGCAGGAGCTGCTGTGGGGCTGATACGGTTAAGATCTATGGAGCGGGAGATGCTATGGTGCTGATGAGGGTCAGATCTATGGGGCAGGAGCTGCTGTGGGGCTGATACGGGTAAGATCTATGGAGCGGGAGATGCTATGGGGCTGATGATGGTCAGATCTATGGGGCAGGAGCTGATGTGCGGCTGATGTTGGTCAGATCTATAAGGCAGGAGCTGCAGTGGGGCTGATGTGGGTCAGATCTATGGGGCAGGATCTCCTGTGGGGCTTATGTGGGTCAAATCAATGGGGCAGAGCTGCTCTGGGGAACATGTGGGTCAGATCTATGGAGCAGGAGCTGCTGTGGGGCAGATTTGAATCAGATCTATAGGGCAGGAGCTGCTGTGGGTCAGATCTATGGGCAGGAGCTGCTGTGGGGCACATGTGAGTTAGATCTATGGGGCAGGAGATTGTGTGGGGCAGATGTGGGTCAGATCTATGGGGCAGGATCTCCTGGGGGCTGATGTGGGTCAGATCTGTGGGGTAAAATCTGCTGTGGGGCAGATGTGGGTCAGATCTATGGGGCAGGAGCTGCTGTGGGTCAGATCTATGGAGCAGGAGCTGCTGTGGGGCACATGAGAGTTAGATCTATGGGGCAGGAGATGGTGTGGGGCAGATGTGGGTCAGATCTATGGGGCAGGAGCTGCTGTGTGGCTGATGTGGGTCAGATCTATGGGGCATGGGCTGCTGTGGGTCAAATCTAAGGGACTGGAGCTGCAGTGGAGCACATGTGGGTCAGATCTATGGGGTAGAAGCTGCTGTGGGGCTGATGGGGGTCATATCTATAAGGCAGGAGCTGCTGTGGGGCTGACGTGGGTCAGATCTATGAGGCAGGAGCTGCTGTGGGGCACATGTGAGTTAGATATATGGGGCAGGAGATGGTGTGGGGCAGATGTGGGTCAGATCTATGGGGCAGGATCTCCTGGGGGCTGATGTGGGTCAGATCTGTGGGGTAAAATCTGCTGTGGGGCAGATGTGGTTCAGATCTATGGGGCAGGAACTTCTGTGGGGTTGATGTGGGTCAGATCTATGGGTCAGGAGCTGATGTGGGGCAGATGTGGGTCAGTTCTATGGGGCAAGAGCTGCTGTGGTGCAGATGTGGGTCAGATCTATGGGGCAGGAGCTGCTGTGGGGCTGATACGGTTAAGATTTATGGAGCGGGAGATGCTATGGGGCTGATGAGGGTCAGATCTATGGGGCAGGAGCTGATGTGGGGCTGATGTTGGTCAGATCTATAGGGCAGGAGCTGCAGTGGGGCTGATGTGGGTCAGATCTATGGGGCAGGATCTCCTGTGGGGCTGATGTGGGTCAAATCAATGGGGCAGAGCTGCTCTGGGGCACATGTGGGTCAGATCTATGGAGCAGGATCTGCTGTGGGGCAGATTTGAATCAGATCTATAGGGCAGGAGCTGCTGTGGGTCAGATCTATGGAGCAGGAGCTGCTGTGGGGCACATGTGAGTTAGATCTATGGGGCAGGAGATGGTGTGGGGCAGATGTGGGTCAGATCTATGGGGCAGGAGCTGCTGTGGGTCAGATCTATGGAGCAGGAGCTGCTGTGGGGCACATGTGAGTTAGATCTATGGGGCAGGAGATGGTGTGGGGCAGATGTGGGTCAGATCTATGGGGCACGAGCTGCTGTGTGGCTGATGAGGGTCAGATCTATGGGGCATGGGCTGCTGTGGGTCAAATCTACGGGACTGGAGCTGCAGTGGAGCACATGTGGGTCAGATCTATGGGGTAGAAGCTGCTGTGGGGCTGATGGGGGTCATATCTATAAGGCAGGAGCTGCTCTGGGGCTGACGTGGGTCAGATCTATGAGGCAGGAGCTGCTGTGGGGCAGATTTGGGTCAGATCTATGGGGCATGAGCTGCTGTGGGGCTGATGTGGGTCAGATCTATGGGGCAGAGCTGCTCTGGGGCACATGTGGGTCAGATCTATGGAGCAGGAGCTGCTGTGGGGCAGATTTGAATCAGATCTATAGGGCAGGAGCTGCTGTGGGTCAGATCTATGGAGCAGGAGCTGCTGTGGGGCTAATACGGTTAAGATCTATGGAGCGGGAGATGCTATGGGGCTGATGAGGGTCAGTTCTATGGGGCAGGAGCTGATGTGGGGCTGATGTTGGTCAGATCTATAGGGCAGGAGCTGCAGTTGGGCTGATGTGGGTCAGATCTATGGGGCAGGATATCCTGTGGGGCCGATGTGGGTCAAATCAATTGGGCAGAGCTGCTCTGGGGCACATGCGGGTCAGATCTATAGAGCAGGAGCTGCTGTGGGGCAGATTTGAGTCAGATCTATAGGGCAGGAGCTGCTGTGGGTCAGATCTATGGGCAGGAGCAGCTGTGGGGCACATGTGAGTTAGATCTATGGGGCAGGAGATGGTGTGGGGCAGATGTGGGTCAGATCTATGGGGCAGGATCTCCTGTGGGGCTGATGTGGGTCAAATCAATGGGGCAGAGCTGCTCTGGGGCACATGTGGGTCAGATCTATGGAGCAGGAGCTGCTGTGGGGCAGATTTGAATCAGATCTATAGGGCAGGAGCTGCTGTTGGTCAGATCTATGGGGCAGGAGCTGCTGTGTGGCTGATGAGGGTCAAATCTACGGGACTGGAGCTGCAGTGGAGCACATGTGGGTCAGATCTATGGGGTAGAAGCTGCTGTGGGGCTGATGGGGGTCATATCTATAAGGCAGGAGCTGCTGTGTGGCTGACGTGGGTCAGATCTATGAGGCAAGAGCTGCTGTGGGGCAGAGTTGGGTCAGATCTATGGGGCAGGAGCTGCTGTGGGGCTGATGTGGGTCAAATCAATGGGGCAGTGCTGCTCTAGGGTACTTGTGGGTCATATCTATGGAGCAGGGCCTGCTGTGGGGCAGATTTGAATCAGATCTATAGGGCAGGAGCTGCTGTGGGTCAGATCTATGGAGCAGGAGCTGCTGTGGGGCACATGTGAGTTAGATCTATGGGGCAGGAGATGGTGTGGGGCAGATGTGGGTCAGATCTATGGGGCAGGATCTCCTGGGGGCTGATGTGGGTCAGATCTGTGGGGTAAAATTTGCTGTGGGGCAGATGTGGTTCAGATCTATGGGGCAGGAGCTTCTGTGGGGTTGATGTGGGTCAGATCTATGGGTCAGGAGCTGCTGTGGGGGAGATGTGGGTCAGTTCTATGGGGCAGGAGATGCTGTGGGTCTGATGTGGGTCAGATCTATGGAGCAGGAGCTGCTGTGGGGCACATGTGAGTTAGATCTATGGGGCAGGAGATGGTGTGGGGCAGATGTGGGTCAGATCTATGGGGCAGGAGCTGATGTGGGGCTGATGTGGGTCAGATCTATGGGGCAGGAGCTGCTGTGGGGCTGATACGGTTAAGATCTATGGAGCGGGAGATGCTATGGGGCTGATGAGGGTCATTTCTATGGGGCAGGAGGTGATGTGGGGCTGATGTTGGTCAGATCTATAGGGCAGGAGCTGCAGTGGGGCTGATGTGGGTCAGATCTATGGGGCAGGAGCTGCTGTGGGGCTGATACGGTTAAGATCTATGGAGCGGGAGATGCTATGGGGCTGATGAGGGTCAGATCTATGGGGCAGGAGATGCTGTGGGGCTGATGTGGGTCAAATCTATGGGGCAGAGCTGCTCTGGGGCACACGTGGGTCAGTTCTATGGAGCAGGAGCTGCTGTGGGGCAGATTTGAATCAGATCTATAGGGCAGGAGCTGCTGTGGGTCAGATCTATGGAGCAGGAGCTGCTGTGGGGCACATGTGAGTTAGATCTATGGGGCAGGAGATGGTGTGGGGCAGATGTGGGTCAGATCTATGGGGCAGGAGCTGCTGTGTGGCTGATGAGGGTCAGATCTATGGGGCATGGGCTGCTGTGGGTCAGATCTACGGGACTGCAGCTGCAGTGGAGCACATGTGGGTCAGATCTATGGGGTAGAAGCTGCTGTGGGGCTGATGGGGGTCATATCTATAAGGCAGGAGCTGCTGTGGGGCTGACGTGGGTCAGATCTATGAGGCAGGAGCTGCTGTGGGGCAGATTTGGGTCAGATCTATGGGGCAGGAGCTGCTGTAGGGCTGATGTGGGTCAGATCTATGAGGCAGAGCTGCTCTGGGGCACATGTGGGTCAGATCTATGGAGCAGGAGTTGCTGTGGGGCAGATTTGAATCAGATCTATAGGGCAGGAGCTGCTGTGGGGAACTTGTGAGTTAGATCTATGGGGCAGGAGATGGTGTGGGGCAGATGTGGGTCAGATCTATGGGGCAGGATCTCCTGGGGGCTGATGTGTGTCAGATCTGTGGGGTAAAATCTGCTGTGGGGCAGATGTGGTTCAGATCTATGGGGCAGGAGCTTCTGTGGGGTTGATGTGGGTCAGATCTATGGGTCAGGAGCTGCTGTGGGGCAGATGTGGGTCAGTTCTATGGGGCATGATCTGCTCTGGTGCAGATGTGGGTCAGATCTATGGGGCAGGAGCTGCTGTGGGACAGATTTGAATCAGATCTATAAGATCTATAGGGCAGGAGCTGCTGTGGGTCAGATCTATGGGCCAGGAGCTGCTGTGGGGCAGATGTGGGTCAGTTCTATGGGGCAAGAGCTGCTGTGGTGCAGATGTGGGTCAGATCTATGGGGCAGGAGCTGCTGTGGGGCTGATGTGTGTTAGATCTATGGGGCAGGAGCTGTTGTGGGGCTGATGGTGGTTAGATCTATGTGTCAGCAGCTGCTGTGGGGCACATGTGGGTCAGACCTATGGGGCAGAAGCTGCAGAGGGGATGATGTAGGTCAGATCTATGGGGCAGGAGTTGCTGTGGGGCAGATGAGGGACATATCTATGGTGCAAAATCTGCTGTTGGACTGATGTGGGTCAGATCTATGAGTTTGGAGCTGCTGTGGGGCACATGTGGGTCAGATCTATGGGCCAGGAGCTGCTGCGGGGCTGATTTGGGTCAGATCTATGGGGCAGGAACAGATGTGGGCCTGATGTTGGTCAGATTTATGGAGCAGGAGCTGCTGTGTTGCAGATGTGGGTCAGATCTATGATGCAGGAGCTGCTGTGGGGCAGATGTAGGGCATATCTATGGTGCAGGAGGTGCTGTGCGACATATGTGGGTCAGATCTATGGGGCAGGATCTGCTGTGGGGCTGATGTGGGAAAGATCTATGGGGCAGGAGATGCTTTGGGGCAAATGTGGGTCAGATCTATGGGGCAGGAGTTGCTGTGGGGCTGATGTGGGTAAGATACTTGGGGCTGAAGCTGCTGTGGGTCATATCTATTGGGCAGCAGCTGCTTTACATATGATGTGTGTCAGATCTATGGGGCAGGAGCTACTGTGGGGCTGATGTTGGTCTGATCTATGGGGCAGGAGCTGTTGTGGGGCTGATGGGGGTCAGATCTATGGGGCAGGAGCTACTGTGGGGCTGATGGGGTTCAGATCTATGGGGCAGGAGCTACTGTGGGGCTGATGTTGGTCTGATCTATGGGGCAGGAGCTGCTGTGGGGCTGATGGGGTTCAGATCTTTGGGGCAGGAGTTGCAGTGGGGCAGATGAGGGACATATCTATGGTGCAAAATCTGCTGTTGGACTGATGTGGGTCAGATCTATGAGTTTGGAGCTGCTGTGGGGCACATGTGGGTCAAATCTATGAGTTTGGAGCTGCTGTGGGGCACATGTGGCTCAGATCTATGGGCCAGGAGCTGCTGCGGGGCAGAAGTGGGTAAGATCTATGGGGTAGGAGATGGTGTCTGGCAGATGTGGGTCAGATCTATGGTGTAGGAGCTGCTGTGGGTCAGATCTATGGGGCAGGAACAGATGTGGGCCTGATGTTGGTCAGATTTATGGAGCAGGAGCTGCTGTATGGCAGATGTTGGACAGATCTATGGTGTAGGAGCTGCTGTGGGGCTGCTGTGGGTTAGATCTATGGGGCAGGAGCTTTTGTGGGTCATATCTTTTGGGCAGCAGCTGCTTTACATATGATGTGTGTCAGATCTATGGGGCAGGAGCTGTTGTGGGGCTGATGGGGGTCAGATCTATGGGGCTGGAGCTGCTGTGGGGCTGATGTGGGTCAGATCTATAGGGCAGGAGCTGCTGTGGGTCATATCTATTGGGCAGCAGCTGCTTTACATATGATGTGTGTCAGATCTATGGGGCAGGAGGTGCTGTTGGGCTGCTGTGGGAAAGATCTATGGGGCAGGAGCTGCTGTGCGACAGATGTGGGTCAGATCTATAGGGCAGGAGATGCTGTGCGACAGAAGTGGGTCAGATCTATGGGGCAGGAGGTGCTGTGGGGCTGATGTGGGTCAGATCCTTGGGGCTGAAGCTGCTGTGGGTCATATCTATTGGGCAGCAGCTGCTTTACATATGATGTGTGTCAGATCTATGGGGCAGGAGCTTCTGTGGGGCTGATGTGGGTTAGATCTATGGGGCAGGAGCTGTTGTGGGGCTGATGGGGGTCAGATCTATGGGGCAGGAGCTGCAGAGGGGATGATGTAGGTCAGATCTATGGGGCAGGAGTTGCTGTGGGGCAGATGAGGGACATATCTATGGTGCAAAATCTGCTGTGGGGCTGATGTGGGTCAGATCTGTAGGGCAGGAGCTGCTGTGGGGTAGACGTGGGTAAGATCTATGTGGCAGGAGCTGCTGTCGGGCTGATGTGGGTCAGATCTATGGGGCAGGATCTACTGTGGGGCTGATGTTGGTCTGATCTATGGGGCAGGAGCTGCTGTGCGACAGATGTGGGTCAGATCTATGGGGCAGGTGCTGCTGTGCGACATATGTGGGTCAGATCTATGGGGCAGGATCTGCTGTGGGGCTGATGTGGGAAAGATCTATGGGGCAGGAGATGCTTTGGGGCAGATGTGGGTCAGATCTATGGGGCAGGAGTTGCTGTGGGGCTGATGTGGGTCAGATCCTTGGGGCTGAAGCTGCTGTGGGTCATATCTATTGGGCAGCAGCTGCTTTACATATGATGAGTGTCAGATCTATGGGGCAGGAGCTGCTGTGGGGCTGATGTGGTTTAGATCTATGGGGCAGGAGCTGTTGTGGGGCTGATGGGGGTCAGATCTATGGGGCAGGAGCTGCTGTGGGGGTGATGGTGGTCAGATCTATGGGGCAGGAGCTACTGTGGGGCTGATGGTGGTCAGATCTATGGGGCTGGATCTACTGTGGGGCTGATGTTGGTCTGATCTATGGGGCAGGAGCTGCTGTGCGACAGATGTTGGTCAGATCTATGGGGCAGGTGCTGCTGTGCGACATATGTTGGTCAGATCTATGGGGCAGGATCTGCTGTGGGGCTGATGTGGGTCAGATCCTTGGGGCTGAAGCTGCTGTGGGTCATATCTATTGGGCAGCAGCTGCTTTACATATGATGTGTGTCTGATCTATGGGGCAGGAGCCGCTGTGGGGCAGATGTGGGTCAGAGCTATGGGGCAGGAGCTGCTGTGGGGGCAGAAGTGGGTAATATCTATGGGGTAGGAGATGGTGTGTGGCAGACGTGGGTCAGATCTATGGTGTAGTAGCTGCTATGGGGCTAATGTGGGTCAGATCTATGGGGCAGGAGCTGCTGTGGTTAAGATCTATTTGGCAGGATCTGCTGTGGGGCAGATTTGGGTTAGATCTATGGGGCAGGAGCTGCTGTGGGTCATATCTATTCGGCAGCAGCTGTTTTACATATGATGTGTGTCAGATCTATGGGGCCGGAGCTGCAGTGGGGCTGATGGGGGTCAGATCTATGGGGCAGGAGCTACTGTGGGGCTGATGGGGGTCAGATCTATAGGGCAGGAGCTACTGTGGGCCTGATGTTGGTCTGATCTATGGGGCAGGAGCTGCTGTGCGACAGATGTGGGTCAGATCTATGGGGCAGGAGCTGCTGTGGGGCTGATGTGGGTCAGATCCTTGGGGCTGAAGCTGCTGTGGGGCTGATGTGTGAAAGATCTATGGGGCAGGAGATGCTTTGGGGATGAATTGGGTCAGATCTATGGGGCAGGAGTTGCTGTGGGGCTGATGTGGGTCAGATCCTTGGGGCTGAATCTGCTGTGGGTCATATCTATTGGGCAGCAGCTGCTTTACATATGATGTGTGTCAGATCTATGGGGCTGGAGCTGTTGTGGGGCTGATGGGGGTCAGATCTATGGGGCAGGAGCTACTGTGGGGCTGATGTGGGTCAAATCAATGGGGATGAGCTGCTCTTGGGAACATGTGGGTCAGATCTATGGGGCAGGAGCTGCTGTGGGGCAGATGTGGGTCAGATCTATGGAGCAGGAGCTGCTGTGGGGCTGATGTGGGTCAGATCTATGGGGCAGGAGCTGCTGTGGGTCAGATCTATGGGGCAGGAGCTGCTGTGGGGAACATGTGGGTCAGGTCTATGGGGCAAGAGCTGCTGTGGGGCAGATGTGGGTCAGATCTATGGAGCAGGAGCTGCTGTGGGGCTGATGTGGGTCAGATCTATGAGGCAGGAGATGCTGTGGGTCAGATCTATGGGGCAGGAGCTGCTGTGGGGAACATGTGGGTCAGGTCTATGGGGCAGGAGCTGCTGTGGTGCAGATGTGGGTCAGAGCTATGGGGCAGGAGCTGCTGTGTGGCAGATGTGGGTCAGATCTATGGGGTAGGAGATGGTGTGTGGCAGATGTGGGTCAGATCTATGGGGCAGGAGCTGCAGTGGAGATGATGTACGTCAGATCTATGAGGCAGGGGCTGCTGTGGGGCTGCTGTGGGTTAGATCTATGGGGCAGGAGCTGTTGTGGGTCATATCTATTGGGCAGCAGCTGCTTTATATATGATGTGTGTCAGATCTATGGGGCAGGTGCTGCTGTGCAGCTGATGTGGGTCAGATCTATGGGCAGGAGCTGATGTAGGGAAGATTTGGGTCTGATCTATGGGTTAGGAACTGCTGTGGTTCAGATCTATGGGGCAGGAGCAGCTGTGGGGCACATGTGGGTCAGATCTATGGGGCAGGAGTTGCTGTGGGGCAGATGAGGGACATATCTATGGTTCAAAATCTGCTGTTGGACTGATGTGGGTCAGATCTATGAGTTTGGAGCTGCTGTGGGGCACATGTGGGTCAGATCTATGAGCCAGGAGCTGCTGCGGGGCTGATTTGGGTCAGATCTATGGGGCAGGAGCTGCTGTGGGGCTGATGGGGTTCAGATCTATGGGGCAGGAGCTACTGTGGGGCTGATGTTGGTCTGATCTATGGGGCAGGAGCTGCTGTGCGACAGATGTGGGTCAGATCTATGGGGCAGGTGCTGCTGTGTGACATATGTGGGTCAGACCTATAGGGCAGGATCTGCTGTGGGGATGATGTGGGAAAGATCTATGGGGCAGGAGATTCTTTGGGGCAGATGTGGGTCAGATCTATGGGGCAGGAGTTGCTGTGGGGCTGATGTGGGTCAGATCCTTGGGGCTGAAGCTGCTGTGGGTCATATCTATTGGGCAGCAGCTGCTTTACATATGATGTGTGTCAGATCTATGGGGCAGGAGCTGCTGTGGGGCTGCTGTGGGTTAGATCTATGGGGCAGGAGCTGTTGTGGGGCTGATGGGGGTCAGATCTATGGGGCAGGAGCTGCTGTGGGGCTGATGTGGGTTAGATCTATGGGGCAGGAGCTGTTGTGGGGATGATGGGGGTCAGATCTATGGGGCAGGAGCTATTGTGGGGCTGATGGGGTTCAGATCTATGGGGCAGGAGCTACTGTGGGGCTGATGTTGGTCTGATCTATGGGGCAGGAGCTGTTGTGGGGCTGATGGGGGTCAGATCTATGGGGCAGGAGCTACTGTGGGGCTGATGGGGTTCAGATCTATGGGGCAGGAGCTACTGTGGGGCTGATGTTGGTCTGATCTATGGGGCAGGAGCTGCTGTGCGACTGATGTGGGTCAGATCTATGGGGCAGGTGCTGCTGTGCGACATATGTGGGTCAGATCTATGGGGCAGGATCTGCTGTGGGGCTGATGTGGGAAAGATCTATGGGGCAGGAGTTGCTGTGGGGCTGATGTGGGTCAGATCCCTGGGGCTGAAGCTGCTGTGGGTCATATCTATTGGGCAGCAGCTGATTTACATATGATGTGTGTCAGATCTATGGGGCAGGAGCTCCTGTGCGACAGATGTGGGTCAGATCTATGGGGCAGGAGCTGCTGTGCGACATATGTGGGTCAGATCTATGGGACAGGATCTGCTGTGGGGCTGATGTGGGAAAGATCTATGGGGCAGGAGATGCTTTGGGGCAGATGTTGGTCAGATCTATGGGCAGGAGCTGCTGTGAGGCTGATGGGTGTTAGATCTATGGGGAGGAGCTGCTGTGGTGCAGATGTGGGTCAGAGCTATAAGGCAGGAGCAGCTGTGTGGCAGATGTGGGTCAGATCTATGGTGTAGGAGCTGCAGTGGGGCTGATGGGGGTCAGATCTATGGGGCAGGAGCTACTGTGGGGCTGTTGGGGGTCAAATCAATGGGGCAGAGCTACTCTTGGGAACATGTTGGTCAGATCTATGGGGCAGGAGCTGCTGTGGGGCTGATGTGGGTTAGATCTATGGGGCAGGAGCTGTTGTGGGACTGATGGGGGTCAGATCTCTGGGGCAGGAGCTACTGTGGGGCTGATGTTGGTCTGATCTATGGGGCAGGAGCTGCTGCGGGGCTAATTTGGGTCAGATCTATGGGGCAGGAGCTGCTGTGGGGCTGATGTGGGTCAGATCTATGGGGCAGGAGCTGCAGTGGAGATGATGTACGTCAGATCTATGAGGCAGGGGCTGCTGTGGGGCTGCTGTGGGTTAGATCTATGGGGCAGGAGCTGTTGTGGGTCATATCTATTGGGCAGCAGCTGCTTTATATATGATGTGTGTCAGATCTATGGGGCAGGTGCTGCTGTGCAGCTGATGTGGGTCAGATCTATGGGCAGGAGCTGATGTAGGGAAGATTTGGGTCTGATCTATGGGTTAGGAACTGCTGTGGTTCAGATCTATGGGGCAGGAGCAGCTGTGGGGCACATGTGGGTCAGATCTATGGGGCAGGAGTTGCTGTGGGGCAGATGAGGGACATATCTATGGTTCAAAATCTGCTGTTGGACTGATGTGGGTCAGATCTATGAGTTTGGAGCTGCTGTGGGGCACATGTGGGTCAGATCTATGAGCCAGGAGCTGCTGCGGGGCTGATTTGGGTCAGATCTATGGGGCAGGAGCTGCTGTGGGGCTGATGGGGTTCAGATCTATGGGGCAGGAGCTACTGTGGGGCTGATGTTGGTCTGATCTATGGGGCAGGAGCTGCTGTGCGACAGATGTGGGTCAGATCTATGGGGCAGGTGCTGCTGTGTGACATATGTGGGTCAGACCTATAGGGCAGGATCTGCTGTGGGGATGATGTGGGAAAGATCTATGGGGCAGGAGATTCTTTGGGGCAGATGTGGGTCAGATCTATGGGGCAGGAGTTGCTGTGGGGCTGATGTGGGTCAGATCCTTGGGGCTGAAGCTGCTGTGGGTCATATCTATTGGGCAGCAGCTGCTTTACATATGATGTGTGTCAGATCTATGGGGCAGGAGCTGCTGTGGGGCTGCTGTGGGTTAGATCTATGGGGCAGGAGCTGTTGTGGGGCTGATGGGGGTCAGATCTATGGGGCAGGAGCTGCTGTGGGGCTGATGTGGGTTAGATCTATGGGGCAGGAGCTGTTGTGGGGATGATGGGGGTCAGATCTATGGGGCAGGAGCTATTGTGGGGCTGATGGGGTTCAGATCTATGGGGCAGGAGCTACTGTGGGGCTGATGTTGGTCTGATCTATGGGGCAGGAGCTGTTGTGGGGCTGATGGGGGTAAGATCTATGGGGCAGGAGCTACTGTGGGGCTGATGGGGTTCAGATCTATGGGGCAGGAGCTACTGTGGGGCTGATGTTGGTCTGATCTATGGGGCAGGAGCTGCTGTGCGACTGATGTGGGTCAGATCTATGGGGCAGGTGCTGCTGTGCGACATATGTGGGTCAGATCTATGGGGCAGGATCTGCTGTGGGGCTGATGTGGGAAAGATCTATGGGGCAGGAGTTGCTGTGGGGCTGATGTGGGTCAGATCCCTGGGGCTGAAGCTGCTGTGGGTCATATCTATTGGGCAGCAGCTGATTTACATATGATGTGTGTCAGATCTATGGGGCAGGAGCTCCTGTGCGACAGATGTGGGTCAGATCTATGGGGCAGGAGCTGCTGTGCGACATATGTGGGTCAGATCTATGGGACAGGATCTGCTGTGGGGCTGATGTGGGAAAGATCTATGGGGCAGGAGATGCTTTGGGGCAGATGTTGGTCAGATCTATGGGCAGGAGCTGCTGTGAGGCTGATGGGTGTTAGATCTATGGGGAGGAGCTGCTGTGGTGCAGATGTGGGTCAGAGCTATAAGGCAGGAGCAGCTGTGTGGCAGATGTGGGTCAGATCTATGGTGTAGGAGCTGCAGTGGGGCTGATGGGGGTCAGATCTATGGGGCAGGAGCTACTGTGGGGCTGATGGGGGTCAAATCAATGGGGCAGAGCTACTCTTGGGAACATGTTGGTCAGATCTATGGGGCAGGAGCTGCTGTGGGGCTGATGTGGGTTAGATCTATGGGGCAGGAGCTGTTGTGGGACTGATGGGGGTCAGATCTATGGGGCAGGAGCTACTGTGGGGCTGATGTTGGTCTGATCTATGGGGCAGGAGCTGCTGCGGGGCTAATTTGGGTCAGATCTATGGGGCAGGAGCTGCTGTGGGGCTGATGTGGGTTAGATCTATGGGGCAGGAGCTGTTGTGGGGATGATGGGGGTCAGATCTATGGGGCAGGAGCTACTGTGGGGCTGATGGGGGTCAGATCTATGGGGCAGGAGCTGTTGTGTGGCTGATGGGGGTCAGATCTATAGGGCAGGAGCTATTGTGGGGCTGATGGGGTTCAGATCTATGGGGCAGGAGCTGCTGTGGGGCTGATGGGGGTCAGATCTATGGGGCAGGAGCTGCTGTGAGGCTGATGGGGTTCAGATCTATGGGGCAGGAGCTGCTGTGGGGCTGATGGGGTTCAGATCTATGGGGCAGGAGCTACTGTGGGGCTGATGTTTGTCTGATCTATGGGGCAGGAGCTGCTGTGCGACAGATGTGGGTCAGATCTATGGGGCAGGTGCTGCTGTGCGACATATGTGGGTCAGATCTATGGGGCAGGATCTGCTGTGGGGCTGATGTGGGAAAGATCTATGGGGCAGGAGATGCTTTGGGGCAGATGTGTGTCAGATCTATGGGGCAGGAGCTGCTGTGGGGCTGATGTGGGTTAGATCTATGGGGCAGGAGCTACTGTGGGGCTAATGTGTGTCAAATCAATGGGGCAGAGCTGCTCTTGGGAACATGTGGGCAGATCTATGGGGCAGGAGCTGCTGTGGGGCTGATGTGGGTCAGATCTATAGGGCAGGAGCTGCTGTGTGACAGATGTGTGTCAGATCTATGGGGCAGGAGCTGCTGTGGGGCTCCTGTGGGTTAGATCTATGGGGCAGGAGCTGTTGTGGGGCTGATGGGGGTCAGATCTATGGGGCAGGAGCTACTTTGGGGCTGATGTTGGTCTGATCTATGGGGCAGAGCTGCTCTTGGGAACATGTGGGTCAGATCTATGGGGCAGGAGCTGCTGTAAGGCTGATGTGGGTCAGATCTATGGGGCAGGAGCTGCTGTGGGGCTGATGTTGGTCTGATCTAGGGGCAGGAACTGATGTGGGGCTGATGGGGGTCAGATCTATGGGGCAGGAGTTACTGTGGGGCTGATGGGGGTCAGATCTATGGGGCAGGAGCTACTGTGGGGCTGATGTGGGTCAAATCAATGGGGCAGAGCTGCTCTTGGGAACATGTGGGTCAGATCTATGGGGCAGGACTGCTGTGGGGCTGATGTGGGTCAGATCTATAGGGCAGGAGCTGCTGTGCGACAGATGTGGGTCAGATCTATGGGGCAGGAGCTGCTGTGGGGCTGATGTGGGTCAGATCTATGGTGCAGGAGCTGTTGTGGGGCTGATGGGGGTCAGATCTATGGGGCAGGAGCTGCTGTGGGGTTGATGTTGGTCTCATCTATGGGGCAGGAGCTGCTGTGCGACAGATGTGGGTCAGATCTATGGGGCAGGTACTGCTGTGCGACATATGTGGGTCAGATCTATGGGGCAGTATCTGCTGTGGGGCTGATGTGGGAAAGATCCTTGGGGCGGAAGCTGCTGTGGGTCATATCTATTGGGCAGCAGCTGCTTTACATATGATATGTGTCAGATCTATGGGGCAGGAGCTGCTGTGGGGCTGCTGTGGGTCAGATCTATGGGGCAGGAGCTGTTGTGGGGCTGATGGGGTCGGATCTATGGGGCAGGAGCTACTGTGGGGCTGATGTTTGTCTGTTCTATGGGGCAGGAGCTGCTGCGGGGCTGATGTGCGTTAGATCTAAGGGGCAGGAGCTGTTGTGGAGCTGATGTGGGTCAGAGCTATGGGGCCGGAGCTGCAGTGGGGCCGATGGGGGTCAGATCTATGGGGCAGGAGCTACTGTGGGGCTGATGTGGGTCAAATCAATGGGGCAGAGCTGCTCTTGGGAACATGTGGGTCAGATCTATGGGGCAGGAGCTGCTGTGGGGCTGATGTGGGTCAGATCTATAGGGCAGGAGCTGCTGTGCGAGAGATGTGGGTCAGATCTATGGGGCAGGAGCTGCTGTGGGGCTGATGTGGGTCATATCCTTGGGGCTGAAGCTGCTGTGGGTCATATCTATTGGGCAGCAGCTGCTTTACATATGATGTGTGTCAGATCAATGGGGCAGGAGCTGTTGTGGGGCTGATGGGGGTCAGATCTATGGGGCAGGAGCTACTGTGGGTCTGATGGGGGTCAGATCTATTGGGCAGGAGCTACTGTGGGGCTGATGTTGGTCTCATCTATGTGGCAGGAGCTGCTGTGCGACAGATGTCGGTCAGATCTATGGGGCAGGAGCTACTGTGGGGCTGATGTTGGTGTGATCTATGGGGCAGGAGCTGCTGTGGGGCAGTTGTGGGTTAGATCTATGGGGCAGGAGCTGTTGGGCTGTTGGGGGTCAGATCTATGGGGCAGGAGATGCTGTGTGTCAGATCTATGGGGCAGGAGCTGCTGTGGGGAACATGTGGGTCAGGTCTATGGGGCAGGAGCTGCTGTGGGGCAGATGTGGGTCAGTTCTATGGGTCAGCAGCATCTGTGGGTCTGATGTGGGTGAGATCTATAGGGCAGGAGCTGCTGTGTGGCAAATGTGGGTCAGATCTATGGGGCAGGAGCTGCTGTGGGTCAGATCTATGGGGCAGGAACAGATGTGGGCCTGATGTTGGTCAGATTTATGGAGCAGGAGCTGCTGTGTTGCAGATGTGGGTCAGATCTATGGTGCAGGAGCTGCTGTGGGGCAGATGTAGGGCATATCTATGGGGCATGAGCTGCTGTGAGGGTGATGGGTGTTGGATCTATGGGGAGGAGCTGCTGTGGTGTAGATGTGGGTCAGATCTATGGGGCAGGAGCTGCTGTGGGGCTGATGTGGGTTAGATCTATGGGGCAGGAGCTGCTGTGTGGCAGATGTGGGTCAGATCTATGGGGCAGGAGCTGCTGTAGGGCTGATGTGGGTTAGATCTATGGGGCAGGATCTGCTGTGGGGCTGATGTGTGTCAGATCTATGGGGCAGGAGCTACTGTGAGGCTGATGTGGGTCAGATCTATGGGGCAGGAGCTGTTGTGGGGCTGATGGGGGTCAGATCAATGGGGCAGGAGCTGCTGTGTGGCAGATGTGGGTCAGATCTATGGGGCAGGAGCTGCAGTGGAGATGATGTACATCAGATCTATGGGGTAGGAGCTGCTGTGGGGCTGCTGTGGGTTAGATCTATGGGGCAGGAGCTGTTGTGGGTCATATCTATTGGGCAGCAGCTGCTTTACATATGATGTGTGTCAGATCTATGGGGCCGGAGCTGTAGTGGGGCTGATGGGGGTCAGATCTCTGGGGCAGGAGCTACTGTGGGGCTGATGTGGGTCAAATCAATGGGGCAGAGCTGCTCTTGGGAACATGTCGGTCAGATCTATGGGGCAGGATCTGCTGTGGGGCTGATGTGGGTTAGATCTATGGGGCAGGCGCTGTTGTGGGGCTGATGGGGGTCAGATCTATGGGGCAGGAGCTACTGTGGGGCTGATGTTGGTCTGATCTATGAGGCAGGATCTGCTGTGGGGCTGATGTGGGTTAGATCTATGGGGCAGGAGCTGTTGTGGGGCTGATGGGGGTCAGATCTATGGGGCAGGAGCTACTGTGGGTAAGATTTATGAGTCAGGAGCTGCTGTGTGGCTGATGTGGGTCAGATCTATGGAGCAGGAGCTGCTGTGGGGCATATGTGGGTCAGACCTATGGGGCAGAGCTGCTCTTGGGAACATGTGGGTCAGATCTATGGGGCAGGAGCTGCTGTGGGGCTGATGTGGGTCAGATCTAAAGGGCAGGAGCTGCTGTGCGACAGATGTGGGTCAGATCTATGGGGCAGGAGCTGCTGTGGGGCTGATGTGGGTCAGATCCTTGGGGCTGAAGCTGCTGTGGGTCATATCTACTGGGCAGCAGCTGCTTTACATATGATGTGTGTCAGATCTATGGGGCAGGAGCTGCTGTGGGGCTGATTTGGGTCAGATCTATGGGGCAGGAGCTGTTGTGGGGCTGATGTGGGTCAGATCTATGGGGCAGGAGCTACTGTGGGGCTGATGGGAGTCAGATCTATGGGGCAGGAGCTACTGTGGGGCTTATGGGTGTCAGATCTATGGGGCAGGAGCTGCTTTGGTTAAGATCTATTTGGCAGGATCTGCTGTGGGTAATATTTGGGTCAGATCTATGGGGCAGGACCTGCTGTGTGGCAAATGTGGGTCAGATCTATGGGGCAGGAGCTGCTGTGGGTCAGATCTATGGGGCAGGAACAGATGTGGGCCTGATGTTGGTCAGATTTATGGAGCAGGAGCTGCTGTGTTGCAGATGTGGGTCAGATCTATGGTGCAGGAGCTGCTGTGGGGCAGATGTAGGGCTTATCTATGGGGCAGGAGCTGCTGTGAGGCTGACGGGTGTTAGATCTATGGGGAGGAGCTGCTGTGGCGCTGATGTGGGTCAGAGCTATGGGGCCGGAGCTGCAGTGGGGCCGATGGGGGTCAGATCTATGGGGCAGGAGCTACTGTGGGGCTGATGTGGGTCAAATCAATGGGGCAGAGCTGCTCTTGGGAACATGTGGGTCAGATCTATGGGGCAGGAGCTGCTGTGGGGCTGATGTGGGTCAGATCTATAGGGCAGGAGCTGCTGTGCGACAGATGTGGGTCAGATCTATGGGGCAGGAGCTGCTGTGGGGCTGATGTGGGTTAGATCAATGGGGCAGGAGCTGTTGTGGGGCTGATGGGGGTCAGATCTATGGGGCAGGAGCTACTGTGTGTCTGATGGGGGTCAGATCTATGGGGCAGGAGCTACTGTGGGGCTGATGTTGGTCACATCTATGTGGCAGGAGCTGCTGTGCGACAGATGTCGGTCAGATCTATGGGGCAGGTGCTGCTGTGCGACATATGTGGGTCAGATCTATGGGGCAGGATCTGCTGTGGGGCTGATGTTGGTCTGATCTATGGGGCAGGAGATGCTTTGGGGCAGATGTGTGTCAGATCTATGGGGCAGGAGCTGCTGTGGGGCAGATGTGGGTTAGATCTATGGGGCAGGAGCTGTTGTGGGTCATATCTATTGGGCAGCAGCTGCTTTACATATGATGTGCGTCAGATCTATGGGGCCGGAGCTGCAGTGGGGCTGATGGGGGTCAGATCTATGGGGCAGGAGCTACTGTGGGTCTGAAGTGGGTCAAATCAATGGGGCAGAGCTGCTCTTGGAACATGTGGGTCAGATCTATGGGGCAGGAGCTGCTGTGGGGCTGATGTGGGTCAGATCTATGGGACAGGAGCTACTGTGGGGCTGATGTTGGTCTGATCTATGGGGCAGGAGCTGCTGCGGGGCTGATTTGGGTCAGATCTATGGGGCAGGAGCTGCTGTGGGGCTGATGTGTGTTAGATCTATGGGGCAGGAGCTGTTGTGGGGATGATGGGGGTCAGATCTATGGGGCACGAGCTACTGTGGGTCAGATTTATGAGTCAGGAGCTGCTGTGTGGCTGATGTGTGTCAGATCTATGGGGCAGGAGCTGTTGTGGGGATGATGGGGGTCAGATCTATGGGGCAGGAGCTGTTGTGTGGCTGATGTGGGTCAGATCTATGGAGCAGGAGCTGCTGTGGGGCATATGTGGGTCAGACCTATGGGGCAGAGCTGCTCTTGGGATCATGTGGGTCAGATCTATGGGGCAGGAGCTGCTGTGGGGCTGATGTGGGTTAGATCTATGGGGCAGGAGCTGTTGTGGGTCATATCTATTGGGCAGCAGCTGCTTTACATATGATGTGTGTCAGATCTATGGGGCCGGAGCTGCAGTGGGGCTGCTGTGGGTCAGATCTATGGGGCAGGAGCTGTTGTGGGTCATATCTATTGGGCAGCAGCTGCTTTACATATGATGTGTGTCAGATCTATGGGGCAGGAGCTGCTGTGGGGCTGATGTGGGTTAGATCTATGTGGCAGGAGCTGTTGTGGGGCTGATGGGGTCAGATCTATGGGGCAGGAGATACTGTGGGGCTGATGTTGTTCTGTTCTATGGGGCAGGAGCTGCTGCGGGGCTGATTTGGGTAAGATCTATGGGGCAGGAGCTGCTGTGGGGCTGATGTGCGTTAGATCTAAGGGGCAGGAGCTGTTGTGGGGCTGATGGGGGTCAGATCTATGGGGCAGGAGATGCTGTGGGTCATATGTGGGTCAGATCTATGCGTCAGCAGCTGCTGTGGTTCTGATGTGGGTCAGATCTATGGGGCAGGAGCTGCTGTGTGGCAGATGTGGGTCAGATTTATGGTGTAGGAGCTGCTGTGGGGCTGATGTGGGTCAGATCTATGGGGCAGGTGCTGCTGTGCGACATATGTGGGTCAGATCTATGGGGCAGGATCTGCTGTGGGGCTGATGTGGGAAAGATCTATGGGGCAGGAGATACTTTGGGGCAGATGTGGGTCAGATCTATGGGGCAGGAGTTGCTGTGGGGCTGATGTGTGTCAGATCCTTGGTGCTGAAGCTGCTGTGGGTCATATCTATTGGGCAGCAGCTGCTTTACATATGATGTGTGTCAGATCTATGGGGCAGGAGCTGCTGTGGGGCTGATGTGGGTTAGATCTATGGGGCAGGAGCTGTTGTGGGGCATATGTGGGTCAGATCTATGGGGCAGGAGCTACTGTGGGGCACATGTGGGTCAGATCCATGGGCCAGGAGCTGCTGTGGGGCTGATTTGGGTCAGATCTATGGGGCAGGAGCTGCTGTGGGGCTGATGTGGGTCAGATCTATGGGGCAGGAACAGATGTGGGCCTGATGTTGGTCAGATTTATGGAGCAGGAGCTGCTGTGTTGCAGATGTGGGTAAGATCTATGGTGCAGGAGCTGCTGTGGGGCAGATGTGGGTCAGATCTATGGTGTAGGAGCTGCTGTGGGGCTGATGTGGGTCAGATCTATGGGGCAGGAGCTGCTGTGGTTCAGATCTATGGGGCAGGATCTGCTGTGGGGATGATTTGGGTCAGATCTATGGGGCAGGAGCTGCTGTGTGGCAAATGTGGGTCAGATCTATGGGGCAGGAGCTGCTGTGGGTCAGATCTATGGGGCAGGAACAGATGTGGGCCTGATGTTGGTCAGATTTATGGAGCAGGAGCTGCTGTGTTGCAGATGTGGGTCAGATCTATGGTGCAGGAGCTGCTGTGGGGCAGATGTAGGGCTTATCTATGGGGCAGGAGCTGCTGTGAGGCTGATGGGTGTTAGATCTATGGGGAGGAGCTGCTGTGGGGCTGATGTGGGTCAGAGCTATGGGTCGGAGCTGCAGTGGGGCCGATGGGGGTCAGATCTATGGGGCAGGAGCTACTGTGGGGCTGATGTGGGTCAAATCAATGGGGCAGAGCTGCTCTTGGGAACATGTGGGTCAGATCTATGGGGCAGGATCTGCTGTGGGGCTGATGTGGGAAAGATCTATGGGGCAGGAGATACTTTGGGGCAGATGTGGGTCAGATCTATGGGGCAGGAGCTGCTGTGGGGCTGACGTGGGTCAGATCTATGGGGCAGGAGCTGCTGTGGTTAAGATCTATTTGGCAGGATCTGCTGTGGGGCAGATTTGGGTCAGATCTATGGGGCAGGAGCTGCAGTGGAGATGATGTACATCAGATCTATGGGGAAGGAGCTGCTGTGGGGCTGCTGTGGGTTAGATCTATGGGGCAGGAGCTGTTGTGGGTCATATCTATTGGGCAGCAGCTGCTTTACATATGATGTGTGTCAGATCTATGGGGCCGGAGCTGCAGTGGGGCTGATGGGGGTCAGATCTCTGGGGAAGGAGCTACTGTGGGGCTGATGTGGGTCAAATCAATGGGGCAGAGCTGCTCTTGGGATCATGTGGGTCAGATCTATGGGGCAGGAGCTGCTGTGGGGCTGATGTGGGTTAGATCTATGGGGCAGGAGCTGTTGTGGGGATGATGGGGGTCAGATCTATGGGGCAGGAGCTACTGTGGGGCTGATGTTGGTCTGATCTATGGGGCAGGATCTGCTGTGGGGCTGATGTGGGTTAGATCTATGGGGCAGGAGCTGTTGTGTGGCTGATGTGGGTCAGATCTATGGAGCAGGAGCTGCTGTGGGGCATATGTGGGTCAGACCTATGGGGCAGAGCTAATCTTGGGAACATGTGGGTCAGATCTATGGGGCAGGAGCTGCTGTGGGGCTGATGTGGGTCAGATCTATAGGGCAGGAGCTGCTGTGCGACAGATGTGGGTCAGATCTATGGGGCAGGAGCTGCTGTGCGACAGATGTGGGTCAGATTTATGGGGCAGGAGCTGCTGTGGGGCTGATGTGGGTCAGATCCTTAAGGCTGAAGCTGCTGTGGGTCATATCTATTGGGCAGCAGGTGCTTTACATATGATGTGTGTCAGATCTATGGGGCAGGAGCTGCTGTGGGGCTGATGTGGGTCAGATCTATGGGGCAGGAGCTGTTGTGGGGCTGATGTGGGTCAGATCTATGGGGCAGGAGCTACTGTGGGGCTGATGGGAGTCAGATCTATGGGGCAGGAGCTACTGTGGGGCTGATGGGGGTCAGATCTATGGGGCAGGAGCTACTGTGGGGCTGATGTTGGTCTCATCTATGGGGCAGGAGCTGCTGTGCGAAAGATGTGGGTCAGATCTATGGGGCAGGTACTGCTGTGCGACATATGTGGGTCAGATCTATGGGGCAGGATCTGCTGTGGGGCTGATGTGGGAAAGATCTATGGGGCAGGAGCTGCTGTGGGGCTGATGTGTGTCAGATCCTTGGGGCGGAAGCTGCTGTGGGTCATATCTATTGGGCAGCAGCTGCTTTACATATGATGTGTGTCAGATCTATGGGGCAGGAGCTGCTGTGGGGCTGATGGGGGTCAGATCTATGGGGCAGGAGCTGTTGTGGGTCATATCTATTGGGCAGCAGCTGCTTTACATATGATGTGTGTCAGATCTATGGGGCAGGAGCTGCTGTGGGGCTGATGTGGGTTAGATCTATGTGGCAGGAGCTGTTGTGGGGCTGATGGGGTCAGATCTATGGGGCAGGAGCTACTGTGGGGCTGATGTTGGTCTGTTCTATGGGGCAGGAGCTGCTGCGGGGCTGATTTGGGTAAGATCTATGGGGCAGGAGCTGCTGTGGGGCTGATGTGCGTTAGATCTAAGGGGCAGGAGCTGTTGTGGGGCTGATGGTGGTCAGATCTATGGGGCAGGATCTGCTGTGGGTCAGATCTATGGGGCAGGAGCTGCTGTGGGGAACATGTGGGTCAGGTCTATGGGGCAGGAGCTGCTGTTGGGCAGATGTGGGTCAGATCTATGCGTCAGCAGCTGCTGTGGGGCTGATGTGGGTCAGATCTATGGGGCAGGAGCTGCTGTGGGGCTGATGTGGGTAATATCTATGGGGCAGGAACAGATGTGGGCCTGATGTTGGTCAGATTTATGGAGCAGGAGCTGCTGTGTTGCAGATGTGGGTCAGATCTATGGGGCAGGAGCTGCTGTGGGGCAGAAGTGGGTAAGATCTATGGGGTAGGAGATGGTGTGTGGCAGATGTGGGTCAGATCTATGGTGCAGGAGCTGCTGTGGGGCAGATGTAGGGCATATCTATGGGGCAGGAGCTGCTGTGAGGCTGATGGGTGTTAGATCTATGGGGAGGAGCTGCTGTGGTGCAGAAGTGGGCCAGAGCTATGGGGCAGGAGCTGCTGTGGGGCTGATGTGGGTCAGATCTATGGGGCAGGAGCTGCTGTGGTTAAGATCTATTTGGCAGGATCTGCTGTGGGGCAGATTTGGGTCAGGTCTATGGGGCAGGAGCTGCTGCGGGGCTGATGTGGGTCAGATCTATGGGGCAGGTGCTGCTGTGCGACATATGTGGGTCAAATCTATGGTGCAGGAGCTGCTGTGGGGCAGATGAGGGACATATCTATGGGGCAGGAGCTGCTGTGAGGCTGATGGGTGTTAGATCTATGGGGAGGAGCTGCTGTGGTTCAGATGTGGGTCAGTGCTATAGGGCAGGAGCATCTGTGGGGCAGAAGTGGGTAAGATCTATGGGGTAGGAGATGGTGTGTGGCAGATGTGGGTCAGATCTATGCTGTAGGAGCTGCTGTGGGGCTGATGTGGTCGAGATCTATGGTGTAGGAGCTGCTGTGCAGCTGATGTGGGTCAGATCTATGGGCAGGAGCTGATGTAGGGAAGATTTGGGTCTGATCTATGGGTTTGGAACTGCTGTGGTTCAGATCTATGGGGCAGGAGCAGCTGTGGGGCACATGTGGGTCAGATCTATGGGTTAGGTGCTGCTTTGGGGAAAATGTGGGTCAGATCTATGGGGCAGGAGCAGCTGTGGGTCAGATTTGGGTCAGATCTATGGGGCAGGAGCTGCTGTGGGTCAGATTTATGAGTCAGGAGCTGCTGGGTGGCTGATGTGGGTCAGATCTATGGGGCAGGAGCTGCTGTGGGGCCGATGTTGGTCTGATCTATGGGGCAGGAGCTGCTGTGCGACAGATGTGGGTCAGATCTATGGGGCAGGTGCTGCTGTGCGACATATGTGGGTCAGATCTATGGGGCAGGAGCTGCTGTGGGGCTGCTGTGGGTTAGATCTATGGGGCAGGAGCTGCTGTGGGGCAGAAGTGGGTAAGATCTATGGGGCAGGAGATGCTGTGTGGCAGATGTGGGTCAGATCTATGGGGCAGGAGCTGCTGTGGGTCAGATTTGGGTCAGATCTATGGGGCAGGAGCTGCTGTGGGTCAGATTTGGGCCAGATCTATGGGGCAGGAGCTGTTGTGGGGCTGATGGGGGTCAGATCTATGGGGCAGGATCTGCTGTGGGGCTGATGTGGGAAAGATCTATGGGGCAGGAGTTGCTGTGGGGCTGATGTGGGTCAGATCCTTGGGGCTGAAGCTGCTGTGGGTCATATCTATTGGGCAGCAGCTGCTTTACATATGATGTGTGTCAGATCTATGGGGCAGGAGATACTGTGGGGCTGATGTTGGTCTGATCTATGGGGCAGGAGCTGCTGCGGGGCTGATTTGGGTCAGATCTATGGGGCAGGAGCTGCTGTGCGGCTGATGTGGGTTAGATCTATGGGGCAAGAGCTGTTGTGGGGCTGATGGGGGTCAGATCTATGGGGAAGGAGCTACTGTGGGGCTGATGGGGTTCAGGTCTATGGGGCAGGAGCTACTGTGGGGCTGATGTTGGTCTGATCTATGGGGCAGGAGCTGCTGTGCGACAGATGTGGATCATATCTATGGGGCAGGTGCTGCTGTGCGACATATGTGGGTCAGATCTATGAGGCAGGATCTGCTGTGGGGCTGATGTGGGAAAGATCTATGGGGCAGGAGATGCTTTGGGGCAGATGTGGGTCAGATCTATGGGGCAGGAGATGGTGTGTGGCAAATGTGGGTCAGATCTATGGGGCAGGAGCTGCTGTGGGTAAGATCTATGGGGCAGGAACAGATGTGGGCCTGATGTTGGTCAGATTTATGGAGCAGGAGCTGCTGTGTTGCAGATGTGGGTCAGATCTATGGTGCAGGAGCTGCTGTGGGGCAGATGTAGGGCTTATCTATGGGGCAGGAGCTGCTGTGAGGCTGATGGGTGTTAGATCTATGGGGAGGAGCTGCTGTGGTGCAGATGTGGGTCAGAGCTATGGGGCAGGAGCTGCTGTGGGGCAGATGTAGGGCTTATCTATGGGGCAGGAGCTGCTGTGGGGCTGATGTGGGTTAGATCTATGGGGCAGGAGCTGTTGTGGGGCTGATGGGGGTCAGATCTATGGGGCAGGAGCTACTGTGGGGCTGATGGGGGTCTGATCTATGGGGCAGGAGCTGCTGTGCGACAGATGTGGGTCAGATCTATGGGGCAGGTGCTGCTGTGCGACATATGTGGGTCAGATCTATGGGGCAGGATCTGCTGTGGGGCTGATGTGGGAAAGATCTATGGGGCAGGAGATGCTTTGGGGCAGATGTGGGTCAGATCTATGGGGCAGGAGTTGCTGTGGGGCTGATGTGTGTCAGATCCTTGGGGCTGAAGCTGCTGTGGGTCATATCTATTGGGCAGCAGCTGCTTTACATATAATGTGTGTCAGATCTATGGGGCAGGAGCTGCTGTGGGGCTGATGTTGGTCAGATCTATGGGGCAGGAGCTGTTGTGGGGCTGATGGGGGTCAGATCTATGGGGCAGGAGCTACTGTGGGGCACATGTGGGTCAGACCTATGGGGCAGAAGCTGCAGAGGGGATGATGTAGGTCAGATCTATGGGGCAGGAGTGGTTGTGGGGCAGATGAGGGATATATCTATGGTGCAAAATCTGCTGTTGGACTGATGTGGGTCAGATCTATGAGTTTGTAGCTGCTGTGGGGCACATGTGGGTCAGATCTACGGGGCAGGAGATGCTTTGGGGCAGATTTTAGTCAGATCTATGGGGCAGGAGTTGCTGTGGGTCTGATGTGGGTCAGATCCTTGGGCTGATGCTGCTGTGGGTCATATCTATTTGGCAACAGCTGCTTTACATATGATGTGTGTCAGATCTATGGGGCAGGAGCTGCTCGGCGGCGGCTGCTAGAGGTCGCTGCCTATGCGTCTCGACTAGGTCGGCACGGTCTACCCGGCTCCGAGCGGGCCGTGGTGCTCGGCGGCGGCTGCTAGAGGTCGCTGCCTATGCGGCTCGAGTAGGTCGGCATGGTGTACCCGGCTCCGAGCGGGCCGTGGTGCTCGGCGGCGGCTGCTAGAGGTCGCTGCCTATGCGGCTCGACTAGGTTGGCACGGTCTACCCGCCTCAGGGCGTGCCGTGGTGCTCGGCGGCGGCTGCTAGAGGTCGCTGCCTATGCGGCTCGACTAGGTCGGCACGGTCTACCCGGCTCCGAGCGGACCGTGGTGCTCGGCGGCGGCGGCTAGGGGTCGCTGCCCGTGCCTCTTGCGTGTAGCTGCCAGGTATACCCGCTTTCGGCTAGGCTTTGCAGCCCTGTGAGATGGGGGGGCGCTAAAGCTTCGGAGCTTGCTGGGGGGTCGCTGTAGTTTCTTACCTACCGCTACGTCGACGTAGAGCGCCGCTTACCCTCGGCGCCGCTGCCGGTAGTCGGCGCCGTTCTTTTCCGAAGCCGTTTTTTCTTACGCCTTCCGTTTTCGTCTGCAGGAGCGAGCGCGTGCTCGTCTCCAGAGGCGGCAACGAGCGGGCGCAGGCGAGCGCGGTTGAGCGCCGGGCTGTGGATTTTTTCGGTTGCGGCTTCCCGCCGCTCTTTCACCATCCCTCGCTACGCGGCCTGCCCGCAGTCCGGATTTCCGGCTCGAACGGACCCCGCTCAAGTGCGCCGGCACGGTCCAACCGCTCCCGGCGGGCACCGCTCGGCTCGGACGTTCCTCGGAATCAGCCAAATGTCGCTCCCGTGGCGTCTCCGCAGGCAAAAACGCATAGCCGGCGCCGCAAAGCTCGCGAGCCGCACCGAGCCGGGGAAACCGTGCCGTGGAGCAGCTGTGGGGCTGATGTGGGTGAGATCTATGGGGTAGGAGCTGCTGTGCGGCTGATGTGGGTCAGATCTATGGGCAGGAGCTGATGTAGGGAAGATTTGGGTCTGATCTATGGGTTAGGAACTGCTGTGGTTCAGATCTATGGGGCAGGAGCAGCTGTGGGGCACATGTGGGTCAGATCTATGGGTTAGGTGCTGCTTTGGGGAAAATGTGGGTCAGATCTATGGGGCAGGAGCTGCTGTGGGTCAGATTTGGGTCAGATCTATGGGGCAGGAGCTGCTGTGGGTCAGATTTATGAGTCAGGAGCTGCTGTGTGGCTGATGTGGGTCAGATCTATGGGGCAGGAGCTGCTGTGGGGCATATGTGGGTCAGATCTATATGGCAGGAGCTGCTGTGGGGCACATGTGGGTCAGACCTATGGGGCAGAAGCTGCAGAGGGGATGATGTAGGTCAGATCTATGGGGCAGGAGTTGCTGTGGGGCAGATGAGGGACATATCTATGGTGCAAAATCTGCTGTTGGACTGATGTGGGTCAGATCTATGAGTTTGGAGCTGCTGTGGGGCACATGTGGGTCAGATCTACGGGGCAGGAGCTGCTGTGGTTAAGATCTATTTGGCAGGATCTGCTGTGGGGCAGATTTGGATCAGATCTATGGGGCAGGAGCTGCTGTGTGGCAAATGTGGGTCAGATCTATGGGGCAGGAGCTGCTGTGGGTCAGATCTATGGGGCAGGAACAGATGTGGGCCTGATGTTTGTCAGATTTATGGAGCAGGAGCTGCTGTGTTGCAGATGTGGGTCAGATCTATGGTGCAGGAGGTGCTGTTGGGCAGATGTAGGGCTTATCTATGGGGCAGGAGCTGCTGTGAGGCTGATGGGTGTTAGATCTATGGGGAGGAGCTGCTGTGGTGCAGATGTGGGTCAGAGCTATGGGGCAGGAGCTGCTGTGTGGCAGATGTGGGTCAGATCAATGGTGTAGGAGCTGCTGTGGGGTTGATGTGGGTCAGA
Source organism: Coturnix japonica (assembly GCF_054131305.1). Lineage (NCBI taxonomy): Eukaryota > Metazoa > Chordata > Aves > Galliformes > Phasianidae > Coturnix > Coturnix japonica. The sequence continues at coordinate 1,556,291 of NC_140683.1, forward strand.
TCTATGGGGCAGGTGCTGCTGTGCGACATATGTGGGTCAGATCTATGGGGCAGGATCTGCTGTGGGGCTGATGTGGGAAAGATCTATGGGGCAGGAGATACTTTGGGGCAGATGTGGGTCAGATCTATGGGGCAGGAGTTGCTGTGGGGCTGATGTGTTTCAGATCCTTGGGGCTGAAGCTGCTCTGGGTCATATCTATTGGGCAGCAGCTGCTTTACATATGATGTGTGTCAGATCTATGGGGCAGGAGCTGCTGTGGGGGTGATGTGGGTTAGATCTATGGGGCAGGAGCTGTTGTGGGGCATATGTGGGTCAGATCTATGGGCCAGGAGCTGCTGCGGGGCTAATTTGGATCAGATCTATGGGGCAGGAGCTGCTGTGGGGCTGATGTGGGTCAGATCTATGGGGCAGGAGCTGCTGTGGGTAAGATCTATGGGGCAGGAACAGATGTGGGCCTGATGTTGGTCAGATTTATGGAGCAGGAGATGCTGTGTTGCAGATGTGGGACAGATCTATGGTGCAGGAGCTGCTGTGGGGCAGATGTAGGGCATATCTATGGGGCAGGAGATGCTGTGAGGCTGATGGGTGTTAGATCTATGGGGAGGAGCTGCTGTGGTGAAGATGTGGGTAAGAGCTATGGGGCAGGAGCTGTTGTGGGGCAGAAGTGGGTAAGATCTATGGGGCAGGAGCTGCTGTGTGGCCGATGTGGGTCAGATCTATGGGGCAGGAGCTGCTGTGGGTCAGATTTGGGTCAGATCTATGGGGCAGGAGCTGCTGTGTGGCAAATGTGGGTCAGATCTATGGGGCAGGAGCTGCTGTGGGTCAGATCTATGGGGCAGGAACAGATGTGAGCCTGATGTTGGTCAGATTTATGGAGCAGGAGCTGCTGTGTTGCAGATGTGGGTCAGATCTATGGTGCAGGAGCTGCTGTGGGGCAGATGTAGGGCTTATCTATGGGGCAGGAGCTGCTGTGAGGCTGATGGGTGTTAGATCTATGGGGAGGAGCTGCTGTGGTGCAGATGTGGGTCAGAGCTATGGGGCAGGAGCTGCTGTGGGGCAGATGTAGGGCTTATCTATGGGGCAGGAGCTGCTGTGGGGCTGATGTGGGATAGATCTATGGTGCAGGAGCTGTTGTGGGGCTGATGGGGGTCAGATCTATGGGGCAGGAGCTACTGTGGGGCTGATGGGTGTCAGATCTATGGGGCAGGAGCTACTGTGGGGCTGATGTTGGTCTCATCCATGGGGCAGGAGCTGCTGTGCGACAGATGTGTGTCATATCTATGGGGCAGGTGCTGCTGTGCGACATAAGTGTGTCAGATCTATGGGGCAGGATCTGCTGTGGGGCTGATGTGGGAAAGATCTATGGGGCAGGAGATGCTTTGGGGCAGATGTGGGTCAGATCTATGGGGCAGGAGCTGCTGTGGGGCTGATGTGGGTCAGATCCTTGGGGCTGAAGCTGCTGTGGGTCATATCTAATGGGCAGCAGCTGCTTTACATATGATGTGTGTCAGATCTATGGGGCAGGAGCTGCTGTGGGGCTGATGTTGGTCTGATCTATGGGGCAGGAGCTGCTGCGGGGCTGATGGGGGTCAGATCTATGGGGCAGGAGCTGCTGTGGGGCTGATGTGGGTCAGATCTATGGGACAGGAGCTGTTGTGGGGTGATGGGGGTCAGATCTATGGGGCAGGAGATGCTGTGGGTCAGATCTATGGGGCAGGAGCTGCTGTGGGGCAGATGTGGGTCAGATCTATGGGGCAGGAGCTGCTGTGGGTCAGATCTATGGGGCAGGAACAGATGTGGGCCTGATGTTGGTCAGATTTATGGAGCAGGAGCTGCTGTGTTGCAGATGTGGGTCAGATCTATGGTGCAGGAGCTGCTGTGGGGCAGATGTAGGGCATATCTATGGGGCAGGAGCTGCTGCGGGGCTGATTTGGGTCAGATCTATGGTTCAGCAGCTGCTGTGGGGCACATGTGGGTCAGATCTATGGGGCAGAAGCTGCTGTGGGGCTGATGTGGGTCAGATCTATGGGGCAGGAGCTGCTGTGGGTCAGATCTATGGGGCAGGAACAGATGTGGGCCTGATGTTGGTCTGATCTATGGGGCAGGAGCTGCTGTGTTGCAGATGTGGGTCAGATCTATGGTGCAGGAGCTGCTGTGGGGCAGATATAGGGCATATCTATGGGGCAGGAGCTGCTGTGAGGCTGATGGGTGTTAGATCTATGGGGAGGAGCTGCTGTGGTGCAGATGTGGGTCAGAGCTATGGGGCAGGAGCTGCTGTGGTTAAGATCTATTTGGCAGGATCTGCTGTGGGGCAGATTTGGGTGAGATCTATGGGGCAGGAGCTGCAGTGGAGATGATGTACGTCAGATCTATGGGGCAGAGCTGCTCTTGGGAACATGTGGGTCAGATCTATGGGGCAGGAGCTGCTGTGGGGCTGATGTGGGTCAGATCTATAGGGCAGGAGCTGCTGTGCGACAGATGTGGTTCAGATCTATGGGGCAGGAGCTGCTGTGGGGCTGATGTGGGTCAGGTCCTTGGGGCTGAAGCTGCTGTGGGTCATATCTATTGGGCAGCAGCTGCTTTACATATGATGTGTGTCAGATCTATGGGGCAGGAGCTGCTGTGGGCCTGATGTGGGTTAGATCTACGGGGCAGGAGCTGTTGTGGGGCTGATGGGGGTCAGATCTATGGGGCAGGAGCTACTGTGGGGCTGATGGGGGTCAGATCTATGGGGCAGGAGCTACTGTGGGGCTGATGTGTGTCAGATCTATGGGGCAGGAGCTGCTGTGCGACAGATGTGTGTCAGATCTATGGGGCAGGTGCTGCTGTGCGACATATGTGTGTCAGATCTATGGGGCAGGAGCTGCTGTGGGGCTGATGTGGGTCAGGTCCTTGGGGCTGAAGCTGCTGTGGGTCATATCTATTGGGCAGCAGCTGCTTTACATATGATGTGTGTCAGATCTATGGGGCAGGAGCTGCTGTGGGCCTGATGTGGGTTAGATCTATGGGGCAGGAGCTGTTGTGGGGCTGATGGGGGTCAGATCTATGGGGCAGGAGCTACTGTGGGGCTGATGGGGGTCAGATCTATGGGGCAGGAGCTACTGTGGGGCTTATGTGTGTCAGATCTATGGGGCAGGAGCTGCTGTTCGACAGATGTGTGTCAGATCTATGGGGCAGGTGCTGCTGTGCGACATATGTGTGTCAGATCTATGGGGCAGGAGCTGCTGTGGGGCTGATGTGGGAAAGATCTATGGGGCAGGAGATGCTTTGGGGCAGATGTGGGTCAGATCTATGGGGCAGGAGCTGCTGTGGGGCTGATGTGGGTCAGATCCTTGGGGCTGAAGCTGCTGTGGGTCATATCTAATGGGCAGCAGCTGCTTTACATATGATGTGTGTCAGATCTATGGGGCACGAGCTGCTGTGGGGCTGATGTTGTTCTGATCTATGGGGCAGGAGCTGCTGCGGGGCTGATGGGGGTCAGATCTATGGGGCAGGAGCTGCTGTGGGGCTGATGTGGGTCAGACCTATGGGGCAGGAGCTGTTGTGGGGCTGATGGGGGTCAGATCTATGGGGCAGGAGCTGCTGTGGGTCAGATCTATGGGGCAGGAACAGATGTGGGCCTGATGTTGGTCAGATTTATGGAGCAGGAGCTGCTGTGTTGCAGATGTGGGTCAGATCTATGGTGCAGGAGCTGCTGTGGGGCAGATGTAGGGCTTATCTATGGGGCAGGAGCTGCTGTGAGGCTGATGGGTGTTAGATCTATGGGGAGGAGCTGCTGTGGTGCAGATGTGGGTCAGAGCTATGGGGCAGGAGCTGCTGTGTGGCAGATGTGGGTCAGATCTATGGTGTAGGAGCTGCTGTGGGGCTGATGTGGGTCAGATCTACGGGGCAGGAGATGCTTTGGGGCAGATTTTAGTCAGATCTATGGGGCAGAAGTTGCTGTGGGTCTGATGTGGGTCAGATCCTTGGGGCTGATGCTGCTGTGGGTCATATCTATTGGGCAGCAGCTGCTTTACATATGATGTGTGTCAGATCTATGGGGCAGGAGCTGCTCGGCGGCGGCTTCTAGAGGTCGCTGCCTATGCGGCTTGACTAGGTCGGCACTGTCTACCCGGCTCCGAGCGGGCCGTGGTGCTCGGTGGCGGCTGCTAGAGGTCGCTGCCTATGCGGCTCGACTAGGTCGGCATGGTGTACCCGGCTCCGAGCGAGCCGTGGTGCTCGGCGGCGGCTGCTAGAGGTCGCTGCCTATGCGGCTCGACTAGGTCGGCACGGTCTACCCGGCTCCGAGCGGGCCGTGGTGCTTGGCGGCGGCTACTAGAGGTCGCTGCCTATGCGGCTCGACCAGGTCGTCACGGTCTACCCTGCTCCGAGCGGGCCGTGGTGCTCGGCGGCGGCTGCTAGAGGTCGCTGCCTATGCGGCTCGACTAGGTCGGCACGGTCTACCCGGCTCAGGGCGTGCCGTGCTGCTCGGCGGCGGCTGCTAGAGGTCGCTGCCTATGCGCCTCGACTAGGTCGTCACGGTCTACTCGGCTCCGAGCGGGCCGTGGTGCTCGGCGGCGGCTGCTAGAGGTCGCTGCCTATGCGGCTCGCCTAGGTCGGCACGGTCTACCCGGCTCAGGGCGTGCCGTGGTGCTCAGCGGCGGGTGCTAGAGGTCGCTGCCTATGCGGCTCGACTAGGTCGGCATGGTGTACCCGGCTCCGAGCGGGCCGTGGTGCTAGGCGGAGGCTGCTAGAGGTTGCTGCCTATGCGGCTCGCCTAGGTCGGCACGGTCTACCCGGCTCAGGGCGTGCCGTGCTGCTCGGCGGCGGCTGCTAGAGGTCTCTGCCTATGCGGCTCGACTAGGTCGGCACGGTCTACCCGGCTCAGGGCAGGCCGTGGTGCTCGGCGGCGGCTGCTAGAGGTCGCTGCCTATGCGGCTCGACTAGGACGGCACAGTCTACCCGGCTCCGAGCGGGCCGTGGTGCTCGGCGGCGGCTGCTAGAGGTCGCTGCCTATGCGGCTCGCCTAGGTCGGCACGGTCTACCCGGCTCAGGGCGTGCCGTGCTGCTCGGCGGCGGCTGCTAGTGGTCGCTGCCTATGCGGCTTGACTAGGTCGGCACGGTCTACCCGGCTCCGAGCGGGCCGTGGTGCTCGGCGGCGGCTGCTAGAGGTCGCTGCCTATGCAGCTCGACTAGGTCGGCACGGTCTACCCGGCTCCGAGCGGGCCGTGGTGCTCCGCGGCGGCTGCTAGTGGTCGCTGCCTATGCGGCTAGACTAGGTCGGCACGGTCTACCCGGCTCCGAGCGGACCGTGGTGCTCGGCGGCGGCGGCTAGGGGTCGCTGCCCGTGCCTCTTGCGTGTAGCTGCCGTGTCTACCTGCTTTCGGCTAGGCTTTGCAGCCCTGTGAGATGGGGGGGCGCTAAAGCTCCGGAGCTTGCTGGGGGGTCGCTGTAGTTTCTTACCTACCGCTACGTCGACGTAGAGCGCCGCTTACCCTCGGCGCCGCTGCCGGTAGTCGGCGCCGTTCTTTTCCGAAGCCGTTTTTTCTTACGCCTTCCGTTTTCGTCTGCAGGAGCGAGCGCGTGCTCGTCTCCAGAGGCGGCAACGAGCGGGCGCAGGCGAGCGCGGTTGAGCGCCGGGCTGTGGATTTTTTCGGTTGCGGCTTCCCGCCGCTCTTTCGCCATCCCTCGCTACGCGGCCTGCCCGCAGTCCGGATTTCCGGCTCGAACGGACCCCGCTCAAGTGCGCCGGCACGGTCCAACCGCTCCCGGCGGGCACCGCTCGGCTCGGACGTTCCTCGGAATCAGCCAAATGTCGCTCCCGTGGCGTCTCCGCAGGCAAAAACGCATAGCCGGCGCCGCAAAGCTCGCGAGCCGCACCGAGCCGGGGAAACCGTGCCGTGGAGCAGCTGTGGGGCTGATGTGGGTGAGATCTATGGGGTAGGAGCTGCTGTGCGGCTGATGTGGGTCAGATCTATGGGCAGGAGCTGATGTAGGGAAGATTTGGGTCTGATCTATGGGTTAGGAACTGCTGTGGTTCAGATCTATGGGGCAGGAGCAGCTGTGGGGCACATGTGGGTCAGATCTATGGGTTAGGTGCTGCTTTGGGGAAAAATGTGGGTCAGATCTATGGGGCAGGAGCTGCTGTGGGTCAGATTTGGGTCAGATCTATGGGGCAGGAGCTGCTGTGGGTCAGATTTATGAGTCAGGAGCTGCTGTGTGGCTGATGTGGGTCAGATCTATGGGGCAGGAGCTGCTGTGGGGCATATGTGGGTCAGATCTATATGGCAGGAGCTGCTGTGGGGCACATGTGGGTCAGACCTATGGGGCAGAAGCTGCAGAGGGGATGATGTAGGTCAGATCTATGGGGCAGGAGTTGCTGTGGGGCAGATGAGGGACATATCTATGGTGCAAAATCTGCTGTTGGACTGATGTGGGTCAGATCTATGAGTTTGGAGCTGCTGTGGGGCACATGTGGGTCAGATCTACGGGGCAGGAGCTGCTGTGGTTAAGATCTATTTGGCAGGATCTGCTGTGGGGCAGATTTGGGTCAGATCTATGGGGCAGGAGCTGCTGTGTGGCAAATGTGGGTCAGATCTATGGGGCAGGAGCTGCTGTGGGTCAGATCTATGGGGCAGGAACAGATGTGGGCCTGATGTTGGTCAGATTTATGGAGCAGGAGCTGCTGTGTTGCAGATGTGGGTCAGATCTATGGTGCAGGAGCTGCTGTTGGGCAGATGTAGGGCTTATCTATTGGGCAGGAGCTGCTGTGAGGCTGATGGGTGTTAGATCTATGGGGAGGAGCTGCTGTGGTGCAGATGTGGGTCAGAGCAATGGGGCAGGAGCTGCTGTGTGGCAGATGTGGGTCAGATCTATGGTGTAGGAGCTGCTGTGGGGTTGATGTGGGTCAGATCTATGGGGCAGGTGCTGCTGTGCGACATATGTGGGTCAGATCTATGGGGCAGGATCTGCTGTGGGGCTGATGTGGGAAAGATCTATGGGGCAGGAGATACTTTGGCGCAGATGTGGGTCAGATCTATGGGGCAGGAGTTGATGTGGGGCTGATGTGTGTCAGATCCTTGGGGCTGAAGCTGCTCTGGGTCATATCTATTGGGCAGCAGCTGCTTTACATATGATGTGTGTCAGATCTATGGGGCAGGAGCTGCTGTGGGGGTGATGTGGGTTAGATCTATGGGGCAGGAGCTGTTGTGGGGCATATGTGGGTCAGATCTATGGGCCAGGAGCTGCTGCGGGGCTGATTTGGATCAGATCTATGGGGCAGGAGCTGCTGTGGGGCTGATGTGGGTCAGATTTATGGGGCAGGAGCTGCTGTGGGTAAGATCTATGGGGCAGGAACAGATGTGGGCCTGATGTTGGTCAGATTTATGGAGCAGGAGCTGCTGTGTTGCAGATGTGGGTCAGATCTATGGTGCAGGAGCTGCTGTGGGGCAGATATAGGGCATATCTATGGGGCAGGAGATGCTGTGAGGCTGATGGGTGTTAGATCTATGGGGAGGAGCTGCTGTGGTGCAGATGTGGGTCAGAGCTATGGGGCAGGAGCTGTTGTGGGGCAGAAGTGGGTAAGATCTATGGGGCAGGAGCTGCTGTGTGGCCGATGTGGGTCAGATCTATGGGGCAGGAGCTGCTGTGGGTCAGATTTGGGTCAGATCTATGGGGCAGGAGCTGCTGTGTGGCAAATGTGGGTCAGATCTATGGGGCAGGAGCTGCTGTGGGTCAGATCTATGGGGCAGGAACAGATGTGGGCCTGATGTTGGTCAGATTTATGGAGCAGGAGCTGCTGTGTTGCAGATGTGGGTCAGATCTATGGTGCAGGAGCTGCTGTGGGGCAGATGTAGGGCTTATCTATGGGGCAGGAGCTGCTGTGAGGCTGATGGGTGTTAGATCTATGGGGAGGAGCTGCTGTGGTGCAGATGTGGGTCAGAGCTATGGGGCAGGAGCTGCTGTGGGGCAGATGTAGGGCTTATCTATGGGGCAGGAGCTGCTGTGGGGCTGATGTGGGTTAGATCTATGGTGCAGGAGCTGTTGTGGGGCTGATGGGGGTCAGATCTATGGGGCAGGAGCTACTGTGGGGCTGATGGGGGTCAGATCTATGGGGCAGGAGCTACTGTGGGGCTGATGTTGGTCTCATCTATGGGGCAGGAGCTGCTGTGCGACAGATGTGTGTCATATCTATGGGGCAGGTGCTGCTGTGCGACATATGTGTGTCAGATCTATGGGGCAGGATCTGCTGTGGGGCTGATGTGGGAAAGATCTATGGGGCAGGAGATGCTTTGGGGCAGATGTGGGTCAGATCTATGGGGCAGGACCTGCTGTGGGGCTGATGTGGGTCAGATCCTTGGGGCTGAAGATGCTGTGGGTCATATCTAATGGGCAGCAGCTGCTTTACATATGATGTGTGTCAGATCTATGGGGCAGGAGCTGCTGTGGGGCTGATGTTGGTCTGATCTATGGGGCAGGAGCTGCTGCGGGGCTGATGGGGGTCAGATCTATGGGGCAGGAGCTGCTGTGGGGCTGATGTGGGTCAGATCTATGGGGCAGGAGCTGTTGTGGGGTGATGGGGGTCAGATCTATGGGGCAGGAGATGCTGTGGGTCAGATCTATGGGGCAGGAGCTGCAGTGGGGCAGATGTGGGTCAGATCTATGGGGCAGGAGCTGCTGTGGGTCAGATCTATGGGGCAGGAACAGATGTGGGCCTGATGTTGGTCAGATTTATGGAGCAGGAGCTGCTGTGTTGCAGATGTGGGTCAGATCTATGGTGCAGGAGCTGCTGTGGGGCAGATGTAGGGCATATCTATGGGGCAGGAGCTGCTGCGGGGCTGATTTGGGTCAGATCTATGGTTCAGCAGCTGCTGTGGGGCACATGTGGGTCAGATCTATGGGCAGAAGCTGCTGTGGGGCTGATGTGGGTCAGATCTATGGGGCAGGAGCTGCTGTGGGTCAGATCTATGGGGCAGGAACAGATGTGGGCCTGATGTTGGTCTGATCTATGGGGCAGGAGCTGCTGTGTTGCAGATGTGGGTCAGATCTATGGTGCAGGAGCTGCTGTGGGGCAGATATAGGGCATATCTATGGGGCAGGAGCTGCTGTGAGGCTGATGGGTGTTAGATCTATGGGGAGGAGCTGCTGTGGTGCAGATGTGGGTCAGAGCTATGGGGCAGGAGCTGCTGTGGTTAAGATCTATTTGGCAGGATCTGCTGTGGGGCAGATTTGGGTGAGATCTATGGGGCAGGAGCTGCAGTGGAGATGATGTACGTCAGATCTATGGGGCAGGAGCTGCTGTGGGGCTGCTGTGGGTCAAATCAATGGGGCAGAGCTGCTCTTGGGAACATGTGGGTCAGATCTATGGGGCAGGAGCTGCTGTGGGGCTGATGTGGGTCAGATCTATCGGGCAGGAGCTGCTGTGCGACAGATGTGGTTCAGATCTATGGGGCAGGAGCTGCTGTGGGGCTGATGTGGGTCAGGTCCTTGGGGCTGAAGCTGCTGTGGGTCATATCTATTGGGCAGCAGCTGCTTTACATATGATGTGTGTCAGATCTATGGGGCAGGAGCTGCTGTGGGCCTGATGTGGGTTAGATCTACGGGGCAGGAGCTGTTGTGGGGCTGATGGGGGTCAGATCTATGGGGCAGGAGCTACTGTGGGGCTGATGGGGGTCAGATCTATGGGGCAGGAGCTACTGTGGGGCTGATGTTGGTCTCATCTAAGGGGCAGGAGCTGCTGTGCGACAGATGTGTGTCAGATCTATGGGGCAGGTGTTGCTGTGCGACATATGTGTGTCAGATCTATGGGGCAGGAGCTGCTGTGGGGCTGATGTGGGAAAGATCTATGGGGCAGGAGATGCTTTGGGGCAGATGTGGGTCAGATCTATGGGGCAGGAGCTGCTGTGGGGCTGATGTGGGTCTGATCCTTGGGGCTGAAGCTGCTGTGGGTCATATCTAATGGGCAGCAGCTGCTTTACATATGATGTGTGTCAGATCTATGGGGCACGAGCTGCTGTGGGGCTGATGTTGGTCTGATCTATGGGGCAGGAGCTGCTGCGGGGCTGATGGGGGTCAGATCTATGGGGCAGGAGCTGCTGTGGGGCTGATGTGGGTCAGATCTATGGGGCAGGAGCTGTTGTGGGGCTGATGGGGGTCAGATCTATGGGGCAGGAGTTGCTGTGGGTCAGATCTATGGGGCAGGAGCTGCTGTGGGGCAGATGAGGGACATATCTATGGTTCAAAATCTGCTGTTGGACTGATGTGGGTCAGATCTATGAGTTTGGAGCTGCTGTGGGGCACATGTGGGTCAGATCTATGGGCCAGGAGCTGCTGCGGGGCTGATTTGGGTCAGATCTATGGGTCAGGAGCTGCTGTGGGGCTGATGTGGGTCAGATCTATGGGGCAGGAGCTGCTGTGGGTCAGATCTATGGGGCAGGAACAGATGTGGGCCTGATGTTGGTCAGATTTATGGAGCAGGAGCTGCTGTGTTGCAGATGTGGGTCAGATCTATGGTGCAGGAGCTGCTGTGGGGCAGATGTAGGGCTTATCTATGGGGCAGGAGCTGCTGTGAGGCTGATGGGTGTTAGATCTATGGGGAGGAGCTGCTGTGGTGCAGATGTGGGTCAGAGCTATGGGGCAGGAGCTGCTGTGTGGCAGATGTTGGTCAGATCTATGGTGTAGGAGCTGCTGTGGGGCTGATGTGGGTCAGATCTACGGGGCAGGAGATGCTTTGGGGCAGATTTTAGTCAGATCTATGGGGCAGGAGTTGCTGTGGGTCTGATGTGGGTCAGATCCTTGGGGCTGATGCTGCTGTGGGTCATATCTATTGGGCAGCAGCTGCTTTACATATGATGTGTGTCAGATCTATGGGGCAGGAGCTGCTCGGCGGCGACTGCTAGAGGTCGCTGCCTATGCGGCTCGACTAGGTCGGCACGGTCTACCCGGCTCCGAGCGGGCCGTGGTGCTCGGCGGCGTCTGCTAGAGGTCGCTGCCTATGCAGCTCGCCTAGGTCGGCACTGTCTACCCGGCTCCGAGCGGGCCGTGGTGCTCGGCGGCGGCTGCTAGAGGTCGCTGCCTATGCGGCTCGACTAGGTCGGCATGGTGTACCCGGCTCCGAGCGAGCCGTGGTGCTCGGCGGCGGCTGCTAGAGGTCGCTGCCTATGCAGCTCGCCTAGGTCGGCACTGTCTACCCGGCTCCGAGCGGGCCGTGGTGCTCGGCGGCGGCTGCTAGAGGTCGCTGCCTATGCGGCTCGACTAGGTCGGCATGGTGTACCCGGCTCCGAGCGAGCCGTGGTGCTCGGCGGCGGCTGCTAGAGGTCGCTGCCTATGCGGCTCGACTAGGTCGGCACGGTCACCCGGCTCCGAGCGGGACGTGGTGCTCGGCGGCGGCTGCTAGAGGTCGGTGCCTATGCGGCTCGACTAGGTCGGCACGGTCTACCCGGCTCAGGGCAGGCCGTGGTGCTCTTCGGCGGCTGCTAGAGGTCGCTGCCTATGCGGCTCGACTAGGTCGGCACGGTCTACCCGGCTCCGAGCGGGCCGTGGTGCTCGGCGGCGGATGCTAGAGGTCGCTGCCTATGCGGCTCGCCTAGGTCGGCACGGTCTACCCGGCTCCGAGCGGACCGTGGTGCTCGGCGGCGGCGGCTAGGGGTCGCTGCCCGTGCCTCTTGCGTGTAGCTGCCAGGTCTACCCGCTTTCGGCTAGGCTTTGCAGCCCTGTGAGATGGGGGGGCGCTAAAGCTTCGGAGCTTGCTGGGGGGTCGCTGTAGTTTCTTACCTACCGCTACGTCGACGTAGAGCGCCGCTTACCCTCGGCGCCGCTGCCGGTAGTCGGCGCCGTTCTTTTCCGAAGCCGTTTTTTCTTACGCCTTCCGTTTTCGTCTGCAGGAGCGAGCGCGTGCTCGTCTCCAGAGGCGGCAACGAGCGGGCGCAGGCGAGCGCGGTTGAGCGCCGGGCTGTGGATTTTTTCGGTTGCGGCTTCCCGCCGCTCTTTCGCCATCCCTCGCTACGCGGCCTGCCCGCAGTCCGGATTTCCGGCTCGAACGGACCCCGCTCAAGTGCGCCGGCACGGTCCAACCGCTCCCGGCGGGCACCGCTCGGCTCGGACGTTCCTCGGAATCAGCCAAATGTCGCTCCCGTGGCGTCTCCGCAGGCAAAAACGCATAGCCGGCGCCGCAAAGCTCGCGAGCCGCACCGAGCCGGGGAAACCGTGCCGTGGAGCAGCTGTGGGGCTGATGTGGGTGAGATCTATGGGGTAGGAGCTGCTGTGCGGCTGATGTGGGTCAGATCTATGGGCAGGAGCTGATGTAGGGAAGATTTGGGTCTGATCTATGGGTTAGGAACTGCTGTGGTTCAGATCTATGGGGCAGGAGCAGCTGTGGGGCACATGTGGATCAGATCTATGGGTTAGGTGCTGCTTTGGGGAAAATGTGGGTCAGATCTATGGGGCAGGAGCTGCTGTGGGTCAGATTTGGGTCAGATCTATGGGGCAGGAGCTGCTGTGGGTCAGATTTATGAGTCAGGAGCTGCTGTGTGGCTGATGTGGGTCAGATCTATGGGGCAGGAGCTGCTGTGGGGCACATGTGGGTCAGATCTATGGGTTAGGTGCTGCTTTGGGGAAAATGTGGGTCAGATCTATGGGGCAGGAGCAGCTGTGGGTCAGATTTGGGTCAGATCTATGGGGCAGGAGCTGCTGTGGGTCAGATTTATGAGTCAGGAGCAGCTGTGTGGCTGATGTGGGTCAGATCAATGGGGCAGGAGCTGCTGTGGGGCATATGTGGGTCAGATCTATATGGCAGGAGCTGCTGTGGGGCACATGTGGGTCAGACCTATGGGGCAGGTGCTGCTGTGCGAAATATGTGGGTCAGATCTATGGGGCAGGAGTTGCTGTGGGGCAGATGAGGGACATATCTATGGTGCAAAATCTGCTGTTGGACTGATGTGGGTCAGATCTATGAGTTTGGAGCTGCTGTGGGGCACATGTGGGTCAGATCTATGGGGCAGGAGCTGCTGTGGTTAAGATCTATTTGGCAGGATCTGCTGTGGGGCAGATTTGGGTCAGATCTATGGGGCAGGAGCTGCTGTGTGGCAAATGTGGGTCAGATCTATGGGGCAGGAGCTGCTGTGGGTCAGATCTATGGGGCAGGAACAGATGTGGGCCTGATGTTGGTCAGATTTATGGAGCAGGAGCTGCTGTGTTGCAGATGTGGGTCAGATCTATGGTGCAGGAGCTGCTGTGGGGCAGATGTAGGGCTTATCTATGGGGCAGGAGCTGCTGTGAGGCTGATGGGTGTTAGATCTATGGGGAGGAGCTGCTGTGGTGCAGATGTGGGTCAGAGCTATGGGGCAGGAGCAGCTGTGGGTCAGAAGTGGGTAAGATCTATGGGGTAGGAGATGGTGTGTGGCAGATGTGCGTCAGATCTATGGTGTAGGAGCTGCTGTGGGGCTGACGTGGGTCAGATCTATGGGGCAGGAGCTGCTGTGGTTAAGATCTATTTGGCAGGATCTGCTGTGGGCAGATTTGGGTCAGATCTATGGGGCAGGAGCTGCAGTGGAGATGATGTAGGTCAGATCTATGGGGCAGGAGCTGCTGTGGGGCTGCTGTGGGTTAGATCTATGGGGCAGGAGCTGTTGTGGGTCATATCTATTGGGCAGCAGCTGCTTTACATATGATGTGTGTCAGATCTATGGGGCCGGAGCTGCTGTGGGGCTGATGGGGGTCAGACCTATGGGGCAAGAGCTACTGTGGGTCTGAAGTGGATCAAATCAATGGGGCAGAGCTGCTCTTGGGAACATGTGGGTCAGATCTATGGGGCAGGAGCTGCTGTGGGGCTGATGTGGGTCAGATCTATGGGGCAGGAGCTACTGAGGGGCTGATGTTGGTCTGATCTATGGGGCAGGAGCTCCTGCGGGGCTGATTTGGGTCAGATCTATGGGGCAGGAGCTGCTGTGGGGCTGATGTGGGTTAGATCTATGGGGCAGGAGCTGTTGTGGGGCTGATGGGGGTCAGATCTATGGGGCAGGAGCTACTGTGGGTCAGATTTATGAGTCAGGAGCTGCTGTGTGGCTGATGTGGGTCAGATGTTTGGGGCAGGAGCTGCTGTGGGGCATATGTGGGTCAGATCTATATGGCAGGAGCTGCTGTGGGGCACATGTGGGTCAGACCTATGGGGCAGGAGTTGCTGTGGGGCAGATGAGGGACATATCTATGGTGCAAAATCTGCTGTTGGACTGATGTGGGTCAGATCTATGAGTTTGGAGCTGCTGTGGGGCACATGTGGGTCAGATCAATGGGCCAGGAGCTGCTGTGGGTCTGATGTGGGACAGATCTATGGGGCAGGAGCTGCTGTGGGGCTGCTGTGGGTTAGATCTATGGGGCAGGAGCTGTTGTGGGTCATATCTATTGGGCAGCAGCTGCTTTACATATGATGTGTGTCAGATCTATGGTCCCGGAGCTGCAGTGGGGCTGATGGGGGTCAGATCTATGGGGCAGGAGCTACTCTGGGGCTGATGTGGGTCAAATCAATGGGGCAGAGCTGCTCTTGGGAACATGTGGGTCAGATCTATGGAGCAGGAGCTGCTGTGCGACAGATGTGGGTCAGATCTATGGGGCAGGAGCTGCTGTGCGACAGATGTGGGTCAGATCTATGGGGCAGGTACTGCTGTGCGACAGATGTGGGTAAGATCTATGGGGCAGGATCTGCTGTGGGGCTGATGTGGGAAAGATCTATGGGGCAGGAGATGCTTTGGGGCAGATGTGGGTCAGATCTATGGGGCAGGAGCTGCTGTGGGGCTGATGTGTGTCAGATCCTTGGGGCGGAAGCTGCTGTGGGTCATATCTATTGGGCAGCAGCTGCTTTACATATGATGTGTGTCAGATCTATGGGGCAGGAGCTGCTGTGTAGCTGATGTGGGTTAGATCTATGGGGCAGGAGCTGTTGTGGGGCTGATGGGGTCAGATCTATGGGGCAGGAGCTACTGTGGGGCTGATGTTGGTCTGTTCTATGGGGCAGGAGCTGCTGCGGGGCTGATTTGGGTAAGATCTATGGGGCAGGAGCTGCTGTGGGGCTGATGTGCGTTAGATCTAAGGGGCAGGAGCTGTTGTGGGGCTGATGGGGGTCAGATCTATGGGGCAGGAGATGCTGTGGGTCAGATCTATGGGGCAGGAGCTGCTGTGGGGAACATGTGGGTCAGGTCTATGGGGCAGGAGCTGCTGTTGGGCAGATGTGGGTCAGATCTATGCGTCAGAAGCTGCTGTGGGTCTGATGTGGGTCAGATCTATGGGGCAGGAGCTGCTGTGGGGCTGATGTGGGTAATATCTATGGGGCAGGAACAGATGTGGGCCTGATGTTGGTCAGATTTATGGAGCAGGAGCTGCTGTGTTGCAGATGTGGGTAAGATCTATGGTGCAGGAGCTGCTGTGGGGCAGATGTGGGTCAGACTATGGGGCAGGAGCTGCTGTGGTTAAGATCTATTTGGCAGGATCTGCTGTGGGGAATATTTGGGTCAGATCTATGGGGCAGGAGCTGCTGTGTGGCAAATGTGGGTCAGATCTATGTGGCAGGAGCTGCTGTGTTGCAGATGTGGGTCAGATCTATGGTGCAGGAGCTGCTGTGGGGCAGATGTAGGGCTTATCTATGGGGCAGGAGCTGCTGTGAGGCTGATGGGTGTTAGATCTATGGGGAGGAGCTGCTGTGGGGTAGATGTGGGTCAGAGCTATGGGGCCGGAGCTGCAGTGGGGCCGATGGGGGTCAGATCTATGGGGCAGGAGCTACTGTGGGGCTGATGTGGGTCAAATCAATGGGGCAGAGCTGCTCTTGGGAACATGTGGGTCAGATCTATGGGGCAGGAGCTGCTGTGGGGCTGATGTGGGTCAGATCTATAGGGCAGGAGCTGCTGTGCGACAGATGTGGGTCAGATCTATGGGGCAGGAGCTGCTGTGGGGCTGATGTGGGTAAGATCTATGGGGTAGGAGATGGTGTGTGGCAGATGTGGGTCAGATCTCTGGTGTAGGAGCTGCTGTGGGGCTGACGTGGGTCAGATCTATGGGGCAGGAGCTGCTGTGGTTAAGATCTATTTGGCAGGATCTGCTGTGCGACAGATTTGGGTCAGATCTATGGGGCAGGAGCTGCAGTGGAGATGATGTACGTCAGATCTGTGGGGCAGGAGCTGCTGTGGGGCTGCTGTGGGTTAGATCTATGGGGCAGGAGCTGTTGTGGGTCATATCTATTGGGCAGCAGCTGCTTTATATATGATGTGTGTCAGATCTATGGGGCCGGAGCTCCAGTGGGGCTGATGGGGGTCAAATCTATGGGGCAGGAGCTACTGTGGGTCTGAAGTGGGTCAAATCAATGGGGCAGAGCTGCTCTTGGGAACATGTGGGTCAGATCTATGGGGCAGGAGCTGCTGTGGGGCTGATGTGGGTCAGATCTATGGGGCAGGAGCTACTGTGGGGCTGATGTTGGTCTGATCTATGGGGCAGGAGCTACTGTGCGACAGATGTGGATCAGATCTATGGGGCAGGTGCTGCTGTGCGACATATGTGGGTCAGATCTATGGGGCAGGATCTGCTGTGGGGCTGATGTGGGAAAGATCTATGGGGCAGGAGATGCTTTGGGGCAGATGTGGGTCAGATCTATGGGGCAGGAGTTGCTGTGGGGCTGATGTGTGTCAGATCCTTGGGGCTGAAGCTGCTGTGGGTCATATCTATTGGGCAGCAGCTGCTTTACATATGATGTGTGTCAGATCTATGGGGCAGGAGCTGCTGTGGGTCAGATCCATGGGGCAGGAACAGATGTGGGCCTGATGTTGGTCAGATTTATGGAGCAGGAGCTGCTGTGTTGCAGATGTGGGTCAGATCTATGGTGCAGGAGCTGCTGTGGGGCAGATGTAGGGCTTATCTATGGGGCAGGAGCTGCTGTGAGGCTGATGGGTGTTAGATCTATGGGGAGGAGCTGCTGTGGGGCTGATGTGGGTCAGATCTATAAGGCAGGAGCTGCTGCGGGGCTGATTTGGGTCAGATCTATGGGGCAGGAGCTGCTGTGGGGCTGATATGGGTTAGATCTAGGGGGCCGGAGCTGCTGTGGGGCAGATGTTGGTCAGATCTATGGGTCAGCAGCTGCTGTGGGTCTGATGTGGGTCAGATCTATGGGGCAGGAGCTGCTGTGGGGCTGATGTGGTTCATATCTATGGGGCAGGAACAGATGTGGGCCTGATGTTGGTCAGATTTATGGAGCAGGAGCTGCTGTGTGTCAGATGTGGGTCAGATCTATGGTGCAGGAGCTGCTGTGGGGCAGATGTAGGGCATATCTATGGGGCAGGAGCTGCTGTGAGGCTGATGGGTGTTAGATCTATGGGGAGGAGCTGCTGTGGGGCTGATGTGGGTCAGATCTATAGGGCAGGAGCTGCTGTGCGACAGATGTGGGTCAGATCTATGGGGCAGGAGCTGCTGTGGGGCTGATGTGGGTCAGATCTATGGGGCAGGAGCTGCTGTGGTTAATATCTATTTGGCAGGAGCTGCTGTGCGACAGATTTGGGTCAGATCTATGGGGCAGGAGCTGCAGTGGAGATGATGTACGTCAGATCTATAGGGCAGGAGCTGCTGTGGGGCTGCTGTGGGTTAGATCTATGGGGCAGGAGCTGTTGTGGGTCATATCTATTGGGCAGCAGCTGCTTTACATATGATGTGTGTCAGATCTATGGGGCCGGAGCTGCAGTGTGGCTGATGGGGGTCAGATCTATGGGGCAAGAGCTACTGTGGGTCTGAAGTGGGTCAAATCAATGGGGCAGAGCTGCTCTTGGGAACATGTGGGTCAGATCTATGGGGCAGGAGCTGCTGTGGGGCTGATGTGGGTCAGATCTATGGGGCAGGAGCTACTGTGGGGCTGATGTTGGTCTGATCTATGGGGCAGGAGCTGCTGCGGGGCTGATTTGGGTCAGATCTATGGGGCAGGAGCTGCTGTGGGGCTGATGTGGGTTAGATCTATGGGGCAGGAGCTGTTGTGGGGCTGATGGGGGTCAGATCTATGGGGCAGGAGCTACTGTGGGGTTGATGTTGGTCTGATCTATGGGGCAGGAGCTGCTGCGGGGCTGATTTGGGTCAGATCTATGGGGCAGGAGCTGCTGTGGGGCTGATGTGGGTTAGATCTATGGGGCAGGAGCTGTTGTGGGGCTGATGGGGGTCAGATCTATGGGGCAGGAGCTACTGTGGGGCTGATGGGGGTCAGATCTATATGGCAGGAGCTGCTGTGGGGCACATGTGGGTCAGACCTATGGGGCAGGAGTTGCTGTGGGGCAGATGAGGGACATATCTATGGTGCAAAATCTGCTGTTGGACTGATGTGGGTCAGATCTATGAGTTTGGAGCTGCTGTGGGGCACATGTGGGTCAGATCTATGGGGCAGGAGCTGCTGTGGGTCAGATCTATGGGGCAGGAACAGATGTGGGCCTGATGTTGGTCAGATTTATGGAGCAGGAGCTGCTGTGTTGCAGATGTGGGTCAGATCTATGGTGCAGGAGCTGCTGTGGGGCAGATGTAGGGCATATCTATGGGGCAGGAGCTGCTGTGAGGCTGATGGGTGTTAGATCTATGGGGAGGAGCTGCTGTGGGGCTGATGTGGGTCAGATCTATAGGGCAGGAGCTGCTGTGCGACAGATGTGGGTCAGATCTATGGGGCAGGAGCTGCTGTGGGTCTGATGTGGGTCAGATCTATGGGGCAGGAGCTGCTGTGGTTAATATCTATTTGGCAGGATCTGCTGTGCGACAGATTTGGGTCAGATCTATGGGGCAGGAGCTGCAGTGGAGATGATGTACGTCAGATCTATGGGGCAGGAGCTGCTGTGGGGCTGCTGTGGGTCAGATCTATGGGGCAGGAGATGCTGTGGGTCCGATCTATGGGGTCGGAGCTGCTGTGGGGAACATGTGGGTCAGGTCTATGGGGCAGGAGCTGCTGTGGGGCAGATGTGGGTCAGATCTATGGGGCAGGAGCTGCTGTGGGGCTGATGTGGGTCATATCTATGGGGCAGGAACAGATGTGGGCCTGATGTTGGTCAGATTTATGGAGCAGGAGCTGCTGTGTTGCAGATGTGGGTCAGATCCTTGGGGCTGAAGCTGCAGTGGGTCATATCTATTGGGCAGCAGCTGCTTTACATATGATGTGTGTCAGATCTATGGGGCAGGAGCTGCTGTGGGGCTGATGTGGGTCAGATCTATGGGGCAGGAGCTGTTGTGGGGCTGATGTGGGTCAGATCTATGGGGCAGGAGCTACTGTGGGGCTGATGGGAGTCAGATCTATGGGGCAGGAGCTACTGTGGGGCTGATGGTGGTCAGATCTATGGGGCAGGAGCTGCTGTGCGACAGATGTGGGTCAGATCTATGGGGCAGGTACTGCTGTGCGACATATGTGGGTCAGATCTATGGGGCAGGATCTGCTGTGGGGCTGATGTGGGAAAGATCTATGGGGCAGGAGATGCTTTGGGGCAGATGTGGGTCAGATCTATGGGGCAGGAGCTGCTGTGGGGCTGATGTGTGTCAGATCCTTGGGGCGGAAGCTGCTGTGGGTCATATCTATTGGGCAGCAGCTGCTTTACATATGATGTGTGTCAGATCTATGGGGCCGGAGCTGCAGAGGGGCTGATTTGGGTTAGATCTATGTGGCAGGAGCTGTTGAGGGGCTGATGGGGTCAGATCTATGGGGCAGGAGCTACTGTGGGGCTGATGTTGGTCTGTTCTATGGGGCAGGAGCTGCTGCGGGGCTGATTTGGGTCAGATCTATGGGGCAGGATCTGCTGTGGTGCTGATGTGGGTAATATCTATGGGGCAGGAACAGATGTGGGCCTGATGTTGGTCAGATTTATGGAGCAGGAACTGCTGTGTTGCAGATGTGGGTCAGATCTATGGTGTAGGAGCTGCTGTGCAGCTGATGTGGGTCAGATCTATGGGCAGGAGCTGATGTAGGGAAGATTTGGGTCTGATCTATGGGTTAGGAACTGCTGTGGTTCAGATCTATGGGGCAGGAGCAGCTGTGGGGCACATGTGGGTCAGATCTATGGGTTAGGTGCTGCTTTGGGGAAAATGTGGGTCAGATCTATGGGGCAGGAGCTGCTGTGGGTCAGATTTGGGTCAGATATATGGGGCAGGAGCTGCTGTGGGTCAGATTTATAAGTCAGGAGCTGCTGTGTGGCTGATGTGTGTCAGATCTATGGGGCAGGAGCTGCTGTGGGGCATATGTGGGTCAGATCTATGGGGCAGGTGCTGCTGTGCGACATATGTGGGTCAGATCTATGGGGCAGGATCTGCTGTGGGGCTGATGTGGGAAAGATCTATGGGGCAGGAGATGGTTTGGGGCAGATGTGGGTCAGATCTATGGGGCAGGAGTTGCTGTGGGGCTGATGTGTGTCAGATCCTTGGGGCTGAAGCTGCTGTGGGTCATATCTATTGGGCAGCAGCTGCTTTACATACGATGTGTGTCAGATCTATGTGGCAGGAGATACTGTGGGGCTGATGTTGGTCTGATCTATGGGGCAGGAGCTGCTGCGGGGCTGATTTCGGTTAGATCTATGGGGCAGGAGCTGCTGTGGGGCTGATGTGGGTTAGATCTATGGGGCAAGAGCTGTTGTGGGGCTGATGGGGGTCAGATCTATGGGGAAGGAGCTACTGTGGGGCTGATGGGGTTCAGGTCTATGGGGCAGGAGCTACTGTGGGGCTGATGTTGGTCTGATCTATGGGGCAGGAGCTGCTGTGCGACAGATGTGGGTCAGATCTATGGGGCAGGTGCTGCTGTGCGACATATGTGGGTCAGATCTATGGGGGAGGATCTGCTGTGGGGCTGATGTGGGAAAGATCTATGGTGCAGGAGCTGTTGTGGGGCTGATGGGGGTCAGATCTATGGGGCAGGAGCTACTGTGTGGCACATGTGGGTCAGACCTATGGGGCAGAAGCTGCAGAGGGGATGATGTGGGTCAGATCTATGGGGCAGGAGTTGCTGTGGGGCAGATGAGGGACATATCTATGGTGCAAAATCTGCTGTTGGACTGATGTGGGTCAGATCTATGAGTTTGGAGCTGCTGTGGGGCACATGTGGGTCAGATCTATGGACCAGGAGCTGCTGTGGGGCTGATTTGGGTCAGATCTATGAGGCAGGAGCTGCTGTGGGGCTGATGTGGGTCAGATCTATGGGGCAGGAGCTGCTGTGGGTCAGATCTATGGGGCAGGAACAGATGTGGGCCTGATGTTGGTCAGATTTTTCGAGCAGGAGCTGCTGTGTTGCAGATGTGGGTCAGATCTATGGTGCAGGAGCTGCTGTGGGGCAGATATAGGGCATATCTATGGGGCAGGAGCTGCTGTGAGGCTGATGGGTGTTAGATCTATGGGGAGGAGCTGCTGTGGTGCAGATGTGGGTCAGAGCTATGGGGCAGGAGCTGCTGTGTGGCAGATGTGGGTCAGATCTATGGTGTAGGAGCTGTTGTGGGGCTGATGTGGGTCAGATCTATGGGGCAGGTGCTGCTGTGCGACATATGTGGGTCAGATCTATGGGGCAGGATCTGCTGTGGGGCTGATGTGGGAAAGATCTATGGGGCAGGAGATGTTTTGGGGCAGATGTGGGTCAGATCTATGGTGCAGGAGCTGCTGTGGGACAGATATAGGGCATATCTATGGGGCAGGAACTGCTGTGAGGCTGATGGGTGTTAGATCTATGGGGAGGAGCTGCTGTGGTGCAGATGTGGGTCAGAGCTATGGGGCAGGAGCTGCTGTGGGGCAGAAGTGGGTAAGATCTATGGGGTAGGAGATGGTGTGTGGCAGATGTGGGTCAGATCTATGGTGTAGGAGCTGCTGTGGGGCTGATGTGGGTGAGATCTATGGTGTAGCAGCTGCTGTTGGGCAGATTTGGGTCAGATCTATGGGCAGGAGCTGATGTAGGGAAGATTTGGGTCTGATCTATGGGTTAGGAACTGCTGTGGTTCAGATCTATGGGGCAGGAGCTGCTGTGGGGCACATGTGGGTCAGATCTATGGGTTAGGTGCTGCTTTGGGGAAAATGTGGGTCAGATCTATGGGGCAGGAGCTGCTGTGGGTCAGATTTGGGTCAGATCTATGGGGCAGGAGCTGCTGTCGGTCAGATTTATGAGTCAGGAGCTGCTGTGTGGCTGATGTGGGTTAGATCTATGGGGCAGGAGCTGCTATGGGGCATATGTGGGTCAGATCTATGGGGCAGGTGCTGCTGTGCGACATGTGGGTCAGATCTATTGGGCAGGATCTGCTGTGGGGCTGATGTGGGAAAGATCTATGGGGCAGGAGATGGTTTGGGGCAGATGTGGGTCAGATCTATGGGGCAGGAGTTGCTGTGGGGCTGATGTGGGTCAGATACTTGGGGCTGAAGCTGCTGTTTGTCATATCTATTGGGCAGGAGCTACTTTACATATGATGTGTGTCAGATCTAAGGGGCAGGAGATACTGTGGGGCTGATGTTGGTCTGATCTATGGGGCAGGAGCTGCTGTGGGGCTGATGTGGGTTAGATCTATGGGGCAGGAGCTGTTGTGGGGCTGATGGGGGTCAGATCTATGGGGAAGGAGCTACTGTGGGGCTGATGGGGTTCAGGTCTTTGGGGCAGGAGCTACTGTGGGGCTGATGTTGGTCTGATCTATGGGGCAGGAGCTGCTGTGCGACAGATGTGGGTCAGATCTATGGGGCAGGTGCTGCTGTGCGACATATGTGGGTCAGATCTATGGGGCAGGATCTGCTGTGGGGCTGATGTGGGAAAGATCTATGGGGCAGGAGATGCTTTGGGGCAGATGTGGGTCAGATCTATGGGGCAGGAGTTACTTTGGGGGTGATGTGGGTCAGATCCTTGGGGCTGAAGCTGCTGTGGGTCATATCTATTGGGCAGCAGCTGCTTTACATATGATGTGTGTCAGATCTATGGGGCAGGAGCTGCTGTGGGGCTGATGTGGGTTAGATCTATGGGGCAGGATCTGTTGTGGGGCTGATGGGGGTCAGATCTATGGTGTAGAAGCTGCTGTGGGGCTGATGTGGGTCAGATCTATGGGGCAGGAGATGCTTTGGGGCAGATTTTAGTCAGATCTATGGGGCAGGAGTTGCTGTGGGTCTGATGTGGGTCAGATCCTTGGGGCTGAAGCTGCTGTGGGTCATATCTATTGGGCAGCAGCTGCTTTACATATGATGTGTGTCAGATCTATGGGGCAGGAGCTTCTCGGCGGCAGCTGCTAGAGGTCGCTGCCTATGCGGCTCGACTAGGTCGGCACGGTCTACCCGGCTCCGAGCGGGCCGTGGTGCTCGGCGGCGGCTGCTAGAGGTCGCTGCTTATGCGGCTCGCCTAGGTCGGCACGGTCTACCCGGCTCAGGGCGTGCCGTGCTGCTCGGCGGCGGCTGCTAGAGGTCGCTGCCTATGCGGCTCGACTAGGTCGGCACGGTCTACCCGGCTCCGAGCGGGCTGTGGTGCTCGGCGGCGGCTGCTAGAGGTCGCTGCCTATGCCGCTCGCCTAGGTCGGCACGGTCTACCCGGCTCCGAGCGGGCCGTGGTGCTCAGCAGCGGCTACTAGAGGTCGCTGCCTATGCGGCTCGACTAGGTCGGCACGGTCTACCCGGCTCCGAGCGGGCTGTGGTGCTCGGCGGCGGCTGCTAGAGGTCGCTGCCTATGCGGCTCGACTAGGTCGGCACGGTCTACCCGGCTCCGAGCGAGCCGTGGTGCTCGGCGGCAAATGCTAGAGGTCGCTGCCTATGCGGCTCGACTAGGTCGGCACGGTCTACCCGGCTCCGAGCGGGCCGTGGTGCTCGGCGGCGGCTGCTAGAGGTCGCTGCCTATGCGGCTCGACTAGGTCGGCACGGTCTACCCGGCTCAGGGCGTGCCGTGCTGCTCGGCGGCGGCTGCTAGAGGTCGCTGCCTATGCGGCTTGACAAGGTCGACACGGTCTACCCGGCTCCGAGCGGGCCGTGCTGCTCGGCGGCGGCTGCTAGAGGTCGCTGCCTATGCAGCTCGACTAGGTCAGCACGGTCTACCCGGCTCCGAGCGGGCCGTGGTGCTCGGCGGCGGCTGCTAGAGGTCTCTGCCTATGCGGCTCGACTAGGTCGGCACGGTCTACCCGGCTCCGAGCGGGCCGTGGTGCTCGGCGGCGGATGCTAGAGGTCGCTGCCTATGCGGCTTGGCTAGGTCGGCACGGTCTACCCGGCTCCGAGCGGACCGTGGTGCTCGGCGGCGGCGGCTAGGGGTCGCTGCCCGTGCCTCTTGCGTGTAGCTGCCAGGTCTACCCTCTTTCAGCTAGGCTTTGCAGCCCTGTGAGATGGGGGGGCGCTAAAGCTTCGGAGCTTGCTGGGGGGTCGCTGTAGTTTCTTACCTACCGCTACGTCGACGTAGAGCGCCGCTTACCCTCGGCGCCGCTGCCGGTAGTCGGCGCCGTTCTTTTCCGAAGCCGTTTTTTCTTACGCCTTCCGTTTTCGTCTGCAGGAGCGAGCGCGTGCTCGTCTCCAGAGGCGGCAACGAGCGGGCGCAGGCGAGCGCGGTTGAGCGCCGGGCTGTGGATTTTTTCGGTTGCGGCTTCCCGCCGCTCTTTCGCCATCCCTCGCTACGCGGCCTGCCCGCAGTCCGGATTTCCGGCTCGAACGGACCCCGCTCAAGTGCGCCGGCACGGTCCAACCGCTCCCGGCGGGCACCGCTCGGCTCGGACGTTCCTCGGAATCAGCCAAATGTCGCTCCCGTGGCGTCTCCGCAGGCAAAAACGCATAGCCGGCGCCGCAAAGCTCGCGAGCCGCACCGAGCCGGGGAAACCGTGCCGTGGAGCAGCTGTGGGGCTGATGTGGGTGAGATCTATGGGGTAGGAGCTGCTGTGCGGCTGATGTGGGTCAGATCTATGGGCAGGAGCTGATGTAGGGAAGATTTGGGTCTGATCTATGGGTTAGGAACTGCTGTGGTTCAGATCTATGGGGCAGGAGCAGCTGTGGGGCACATGTGGGTCAGATCTATGGGTTAGGTGCTGCTTTGGGGAAAATGTTGGTCAGATCTATGGGGCAGGAGCAGCTGTGGGTCAGATTTATGAGTCAGGAGCTGCTGTGTGGCTGATGTGGGTCAGATCTATGGGGCAGAAGCTGCAGAGGGGATGATGTAGGTCAGATCTATGGGGCAGGAGTTGCTGTGGGGCAGATGAGGGACATATCTATGGTGCAAAATCTGCTGTTGGACTGATGTGGGTCAGATCTATGAGTTTGGAGCTGCTGTGGGGCACATGTGGGTCAGATCTATGGGGCAGGAGCTGCTGTGGTTAAGATCTATTTGGCAGGATCTGCTGTGGGGCAGATTTGGGTCAGATCTATGGGGCAGGAGCTGCTGTGTGGCAAATGTGGGTCAGATCTATGGGGCAGGAGCTGCTGTGGGTCAGATCTATGGGGCAGGAACAGATGTGGGCCTGATGTTGGTCAGATTTATGGAGCAGGAGCTGCTGTGTTGCAGATGTGGGTCAGATCTATGGTGCAGGAGCTGCTGTGGGGCAGATGTAGGTCTTATCTATGGGGCAGGAGCTGCTGTGAGGCTGATGGGCGTTAGATCTATGGGGAGGAGCTGCTGTGGTGCAGATGTGGGTCTGAGCAATGGGGCAGGAGCTGCTGTGTGGCAGATGTGGGTCAGATCTATGGTGTAGGAGCTGCTGTGGGGCTGATGTGGGTCAGATCTATGGGGCAGGTGCTGCTGTGCGACAGATGTGGGTCAGATCTATGGGGCAGGAGCTGCTGTGGGGCTGATGTGGGTTAGATCTATGGGGCAGGAGCTGTTGTGGGGCTGATGGGGGTCAGATCTATGGGGCAGCAGCTACTGTGGGGCACATGTGGGTCAGACCTATGGGGCAGAAGCTGCAGAGGGGATGATGTAGGTCAGATCTATGGGGCAGGAGTGGTTGTGGGGCAGATGAGGGACATATCTATGGTGCAAAATCTGCTGTTGGACTGATGTGGGTCAGATCTATGAGTTTAGAGCTGCTGTGGGGCACATGTGGGTCAGATCTATGGGCCAGGAGCTGCTGCGGGGCTGATTTGGGTCAGATCTACGGGGCAGGAGCTGCTGTGGGTCAGATCTATGGGGCAGGAACAGATGTGGGCCTGATGTTGGTCAGATTTATGGAGCAGGAGCTGCTGTGTTGCAGATGTGGGTCAGATCTATGGTGCAGGAGCTGCTGTGGGGCAGATGTAGGGCTTATCTATGGGGCAGGAGCTGCTGTGAGGCTGATGGGTGTTAGATCTATGGGGAGGAGCTGCTGTGGTGCAGATGTGGGTCAGAGCTATGGGGCAGGAGCTGCAGTGTGGCAGATGTGGGTCAGAGCTATGGTGTAGGAGCTGCTGTGGGGCTGATGTGGGTCAGATCTATGGGGCAGGAGATGCTTTGGGGCAGATTTTAGTCAGATCTATGGGGCAGGAGTTGCTGTGGGTCTGATGTGGGTCAGATCCTTGGGGCTGAAGCTGCTGTGGGTCATATCTATTGGGCAGCAGCTGCTTTACATATGATGTGTGTCAGATCTATGGGGCAGGAGCTGCTGTGTGGCAAATGTGGGTCAGATCTATGGGGCAGGAGCTGCTGTGGGTCAGATCTATGGGGCAGGAACAGATGTGGGCCTGATGTTGGTCAGATTTATGGAGAAGGAGCTGCTGTGTTGCAGATGTGGGTCAGATCTATGGTGCAGGAGCTGCTGTGGGGCAGATATAGGGCATATCTATGGGGCAGGAGCTGCTGTGAGGCTGATGGGTGTTAGATCTATGGGGAGGAGCTGCTGTGGTGCAGATGTGGGTCAGAGCTATGGGGCAGGAGCTGCTGTGTGGCAGATGTGGGTCAGATATATGGTGTAGGAGCTGCTGTGGGGCTGATGTGGGTCAGATCTATGGGGCAGGAGATGCTAAGGGGCAGTTTTTAGTCAGATCTTTGGGGCAGTAGTTGCTGTGGGTCTGATGTGGGTCACATCCTTGGGGCTGAAGCTGCTGTGGGTCATATCTATTGGGAAGCAGCTGCTTTACATATGATGTGTGTCAGATCTATGGGGCAGGAGCTGCTCAGCGGCGGCTGCTAGAGGTCGCTGCCTATGCGGCTCGACTAGGTCGGCACGGTCTACCCGGCTCAGGGCGTGCCGTGCTGCTCGGCGACGGCTGCTAGAGGTCGCTGCTTATGCGGCTCGACTAGGTCGGCACGGTCTACCCGGCTCCGAGCGGGCCGTGGTGCTCAGCGGCGGCTACTAGAGGTCGCTGCCTATGCGGCTCGACTAGGTCGGCATGGTCTACCCGGCTCCGAGCGAGCCGTGGTGCTCGGCGGCGGCTGCTAGAGGTCGCTGCCTATGCGGCTCGACTAGGTCGGCACGGTCTACCCGGCTCCGAGCGAGCCGTGGTGCTCGGCGGCAAATGCTAGAGGTCGCTGCCTATGCGGCTCGACTAGGTCGGCACGGTCTACCCGGCTCCGAGCGGGCCGTGGTGCTCGGCGGCGGCTGCTAGAGGTCGCTGCCTATGCGGCTCGACTAGGTCGGCACGGTCTACCCGGCTCCGAGCGGACCGTGGTGCTCGGCGGCGGCGGCTAGGGGTCGCTGCCCGTGCCTCTTGCGTGTAGCTGCCAGGTCTACCCGCTTTCGGCTAGGCTTTGCAGCCCTGTGAGATGGGGGGGCGCTAAAGCTTCGGAGCTTGCTGGGGGGTCGCTGTAGTTTCTTACCTACCGCTACGTCGACGTAGAGCGCCGCTTACCCTCGGCGCCGCTGCCGGTAGTCGGCGCCGTTCTTTTCCGAAGCCGTTTTTTCTTACGCCTTCCGTTTTCGTCTGCAGGAGCGAGCGCGTGCTCGTCTCCAGAGGCGGCAACGAGCGGGCGCAGGCGAGCGCGGTTGAGCGCCGGGCTGTGGATTTTTTCGGTTGCGGCTTCCCGCCGCTCTTTCGCCATCCCTCGCTACGCGGCCTGCCCGCAGTCCGGATTTCCGGCTCGAACGGACCCCGCTCAAGTGCGCCGGCACGGTCCAACCGCTCCCGGCGGGCACCGCTCGGCTCGGACGTTCCTCGGAATCAGCCAAATGTCGCTCCCGTGGCGTCTCCGCAGGCAAAAACGCATAGCCGTCGCCGCAAAGCTCGCGAGCCGCACCGAGCCGGGGAAACCGTGCCGTGGAGCAGCTGTGGGGCTGATGTGGGTGAGATCTATGGGGTAGGAGCTGCTGTGCGGCTGATGTGGGTCAGATCTATGGGCAGGAGCTGATGTAGGGAAGATTTGGGTCTGATCTATGGGTTAGGAACTGCTGTGGTTCAGATCTATGGGGCAGGAGCAGCTGTGGGGCACATGTGGGTCAGATCTATGGGTTAGGTGCTGCTTTGGGGAAAATGTGGGTCAGATCTATGGGGCAGGAGCTGCTGTGGGTCAGATTTGGGTCAGATCTATGGGGCAGGAGCTGCTGTGGGTCAGATTTATGAGTCAGGAGCTGCTGTGTGGCTGATGTGGGTCAGATCTATGGGGCAGGAGCTGCTGTGGGGCATATGTGGGTCAGATCTATATGGCAGGAGCTGCTGTTGGGCACATGTGGGTCAGACCTATGGGGCAGAAGCTGCAGAGGGGATGATGTAGGTCAGATCTATGGGGCAGGAGTTGCTGTGGGGCAGATGAGGGACATATCTATGGTGCAAAATCTGCTGTTGGACTGATGTGGGTCAGATCTATGAGTTTGGAGCTGCTGTGGGGCACATGTGGGTCAGATCTACGGGGCAGGAGCTGCTGTGGTTAAGATCTATTTGGCAGGATCTGCTGTGGGGCAGATTTTGGTCAGATCTATGGGGCAGGAGCTGCTGTGTGGCAAATGTGGGTCAGATCTATGGGGCAGCAGCTGTTGTGGGGCTGATGGGGGTCAGATCTATGGGGCAGGAGATGCTGTGGGTCAGATCTATGGGGCAGGAGCTGCTGTGGGGCAGATGTGGGTCAGATCTATGGGGCAGGAGCTGCTGTGGGTCAGATCTATGGGGCAGGAACAGATGTGGGCCTGATGTTGGTCAGATTTATGGAGCAGGAGCTGCTGTGTTGCAGATGTGGGTCAGATCTATGGTGCAGGAGCTGCTGTGGGGCAGATGTAGGGCATATCTATGGGGCAGGAGCTGCTGTGAGGCTGATGGGTGTTAGATCTATGGGGAGGAGCTTCTGTGGTGCAGATGTGGGTCAGAGCTATGGGGCAGGAGCTGCTGTGGGGCAGAAGTGGGTAAGATCTATGGGGTAGGAGATGGTGTGTGGCAGATGTGGGTCAGATCTATGGTGTAGGAGCTGCTGTGGGGCTGATGTGGGTCAGATCTATGGGGCAGGAGCTGCTGTGGTTAAGATATATTTGGCAGGATCTGCTGTGGGGCAGATTTGGGTCTGATCTATGGGGCAGGAGCTTCAGTGGAGATGATGTACGTCAGATCTATGGGGCAGGAGCTGCTGTGGGGCTGCTGTGGGTTAGATCTATGGGGCAGGAGCTGTTGTGGGTCATATCTATTGGGCAGCAGCTGCTTTACATATGATGTGTGTCAGATCTATGGGGCCGGAGCTGTAGTGGGGCTGATGGGGTTCAGATCACTGGGGCAGGAGCTACTGTGGGGCTGATGTGGGTCAAATCAATGGGGCAGAGCTGCTCTTGGGAACATGTGGGTCAGATCTATGGGGCAGGAGCTGCTGTGGGGCTGATGTGGGTTAGATCTATGGGGCAGGAGCTGTTGTGGGGATGATGGGGGTCAGATCTATGGGGCAGGAGCTACTGTGGGGCTGATGTTGGTCTGATCTATGGGGCAGGATCTGCTGTGGGGCTGATGTGGGTTAGATCTATGGGGCAGGAGCTGTTGTGGGGCATATGTGGGTCAGACCTATGGGGCAGAGCTGCTCTTGGGAATATGTGGGTCAGATCTATGGGGCAGGAGCTGCTGTGGGGCTGATGTGGGTCAGATCTATAGGGCAGGAGCTGCTGTGCGACAGATGTGGGTCAGATCTATGGGGCAGGAGCTGCTGTGCGACAGATGTGGGTCAGATCTATGGGGCAAGAGCTGCTGTGGGGCTGATGTGGGTCAGATCTATGGGGCAGAAGCTGTTGTGGGGCTGATGTGGGTCAGATCTATGGGGCAGGAGCTACTGTGGGGCTGATGGGAGTCAGATCTATGGGGCAGGAGCTACTGTGGGGCTGATGGGGGTCAGATCTATGGGGCAGGAGCTACTGTGGGGCTGATGATGGTCTCATCTATGGGGCAGGAGCTGCTGTGCGACAGATGTGGGTCAGATCTATGGGGCAGGTACTGCTGTGCGACATATGTGGGTCAGATCTATGGGGCAGGATCTGCTGTGGGGCTGATGTGGGAAAGATCTATGGGGCAGGAGATGCTATGGGGCAGATGTGGGTCAGATCTATGGGGCAGGAGCTGCTGTGGGGCTGATGTGGGTCAGATCCTTGGGGCGGAAGCTGCTGTGGGTCATATCTATTGGGCAGCAGCTGCTTTACATATGATATGTTTCAGATCAATGGGGCAGGAGCTGCTTTACATATGATGTGTGTCAGATCTATTGGGCAGCAGCTGCTTTACATATGATGTGTGTCAGATCTATGGGGCAGGAGCTGCTGTGGGGCTGCTGTGGGTCAGATCTATGGGGCAGGAGCTGTTGTGGGGCTGATGGGGTCGGATCTATGGGGCAGGGGCTACTGTGGGGCTGATGTTGGTCTGTTCTATGGGGCGGGAGCTGCTGCGGGGCTGATTTGTGTAAGATCTATGGGGCAGGAGCTGCTGTGGGGCTGATGTGCGTTAGATCTGAGGGGCAGGCGCTGTTGTGGAGCTGATGGGGGTCAGATCTATGGGGCAGGAGATGCTGTGGGTCAGATCTATGGGGCAGGAGCTGCTGTGGGGAACATGTGGGTCAGGTCTATGGGGCAGGAGCTGCTGTTGGGCAGATGTGGGTCAGATCTATGGGTCAGCAGCTGCTGTGGGTCTGATGTGGGTCAGATCTATGGGGCAGGAGCTGCTGTGGGGCTGATGTGGGTAATATCTATGGGGCAGGAACAGATGTGGGCCTGATGTTGGTCAGATTTATGGAGCAGGAGCTGCTGTGTTGCAGATGTGGGTAAGATCTATGGTGCAGGAGCTGCTGTGGGGCAGATGTGGGTCAGATCTATGGTGTAGGAGCTGCTGTGGGGCTGATGTGGGTCAGATCTATGGGGCAGGAGCTGCTGTGGTTAAGATCTATTTGGCAGGATCTGCTGTGGGGAATATTTGGGTCAGATCTATGGGGCAGGAGCTGCTGTGGGTCAGATCTATGGGGCAGGAACAGATGTGGGCCTGATGTTGGTTAGATTTATGGAGCAGGAGCTGCTGTGTTGCAGATGTTGGTCAGATCTATGGTGCAGGAGCTGCTGTGGGGCAGATGTAGGTCTTATCTATGGGGCAGGAGCTGCTGTGAGGCTGATGGGTGTTAGATCTATGGGGAGGAGCTGCTGTGGCGCTGATGTGGGTCAGAGCTATGGGGCCGGAGCTGCAGTGGGGCCGATGGGGGTCAGATCTATGGGGCAGGAGCTACTGTGGGGCTGATGTGGGTCAAATCAATGGGGCAGAGCTGCTCTTGGGAACATGTGGGTCAGATCTATGGGGCAGGAGCTGCTGTGGGGCTGATGTGGGTCAGATCTATAGGGCAGGAGCTGCTGTGCGACAGATGTGGGTAAGATCTATGGGGCAGGAGCTGCTGTGGGGCTGATGTGGGTTAGATCAATGGGGCAGGATCTGTTGTGGGGCTGATGGGGGTCAGATCTATGGGGCAGGAGCTACTGTGGGTCTGATGGGGGTCAGATCTATGGGGCAGGAGCTACTGTGGGGCTGATGTTGGTCTCATCTATGTGGCAGGAGCTGCTGTGCGACAGATGTCGGTCAGATCTATGGGGCAGGTGCTGCTGTGCGACATATGTGGGTCAGATCTATGGGGCAGGATCTGCTGTGGGGAACATGTGGGTCAGGTCTATGGGGCAGGAGATGCTTTGGGGCAGATGTGTGTCAGATCTATGGGGCAGGAGCTGCTGTGGGGCAGATGTGGGTTAGATCTATGGGGCAGGAGATGTTGTGGGGCTGATGGGGTCAGATCTATGGGGCAGGAGTTACTGTGGGGCTGATGTTGGTGTGATCTATGGGGCAGGAGCTGCTGTGGGGCAAATGTGGGTTAGATCTATGGGGCAGGAGCTGTTGTGGGGCTGATGGGGGTCAGATCTATGGGGCAGGAGATGCTGTGTGTCAGATCTATGGGGCAGGAGCTGCTGTGGGGAACATGTGGGTCAGGTCTATGGGGCAGGAGCTGCTGTGGGGCAGATGTGGGTCAGTTCTATGGGTCAGCAGCTTCTGTGGGTCTGATGTGGGTCAGATCTATAGGGCAGGAGCTGCTGTGCGTCTGTTGTGGGTCAGAACTATGGGGCCGGAGCTGCAGTGGGGCTGATGGGGGTCAGATCTATGGGGCAGGAGCTACTCTGGGGCTGATGTGGGTCAAATCAATGGGGCAGAGCTGCTCTTGGGAACATGTGGGTCAGATCTATGGGGCAGGAGCTGCTGTGGGGCTGATGTGTGACAGATCTATGGGTCAGCAGCTGCTGTGGGTCTGATGTGGGTCAGATCTATAGGGCAGGAGCTGCTGTGGGGCAGATATGGGTCAGATCTATGGGGCAGGATCTGCTGTGGGGCAGATTTGGGTCAGATCTATGGGGCAGGAGCTGCTGTGGGGCTGATGTGGGTCAGATCTATGGGGCAGGAGCTGCTGTGTTGCAGATGTGGGTCAGATCTATGGTGCAGGAGCTGCTGTGGGGCAGATGTAGGGCATATCTATGGAACAGGAGCTGCTGTGAGGCTGATGGGTGTTGGATCTATGGGGAGGAGCTGCTGTGGTGTAGATGTGGGTCAGATCTATGGGCAGGAGCTGCTGTGGGGCTGATGTGGGTTAGATCTATGGGGCAGGAGCTGCTGTGTGGCAGATGTGGGTCAGATCTATGGGGCAGGAGCTGCTTTGGGGCTGATGTGGGTTAGATCTATGGGGCAGGATCTGCTGTGGGGCTGATGTGTGTCAGATCTATGGTGCAGGAGCTGCTGTGGGGCAGATGTAGGGCTTATCTATGGGGCAGGAGCTGCTGTGAGGCTGATGGGTGTTAGATCTATGGGGAGGAACTGCTGTGGTGCAGATGTGGGTCAGAGCTATGGGGCAGGAGCTGCTGTGGGGCAGAAGTGGGTAAGATCTATGGGGTAGGAGATGGTGTGTGGCAGATGTGGGTCAGATCTATGGTGTAGGAGCTGCTGTGGGGCTGATGTGCGTCAGATCTATGGGGCAGGAGCTACTGTGGGACTGATGTGGGTCAGATCTATGGGGCAGGAGCTACTGTGGGGCTGATGTTGGTCTCATCTATGGTGCAGGAGCTGCTGTGCGACAGATGTGGGTCAGATCTATGGGGCAGTTGCTGCTGTGCGACATATGTGGGTCAGATCTATGGGGCAGGATCTGCTGTGGGGCTGATGTGGGAAAGATCTATGGGGCAGGAGATGCATTGGGGCAGATGTGGGTCAGATCTATGGGGCAGGAGTTGCTGTGGGGCTGATGTGGGTCAGATCCCTGGGGCTGAAGCTGCTGTGGGTCATATCTATTGGGCAGCAGCTGCTTTACATATGATGTGTGTCAGATCTATGGGGCAGGAGCTGCTGTGGGGCTGATGTGGGTCTGATCTATGGGGCAGGAGCTGCTGTGGGGCTGATGTGGGTTAGATCTATGGGGTAGAAGCTGCTGTGGGGCTGATGGGGGTCAGATCTATGGGGCAGGAGCTGCTGTGGGGAACATGTGGGTTAGGTCTATGGGGCAGGAGCTGCTGTGGGGCAGATGTAGGTCAGATCTATGGGTCAGCAGCTGCTGTGGGTCTGATGTGGGTCAGATCTATGGGGCAGGAGCTGCTGTGATGCAGATGTGGGTCAGATCTATGGTGCAGGAGCTGCTGTGGGGCAGATGTAGGGCATATCTATGGGGCAGGAGCTGCTGTGAGGCTGATGAGTGTTAGATCTATGGGGAGGAGCTGCTGTGGTGCAGATGTGGGTCAGAGCTATGGGGCAGGAGCTGCTGTGGGGCAGAAGTGGGTAAGATCTATGGGGTAGGAGATGGTGTGTGGCAGATGTGGGTCAGATCTATGGTGTAGGAGCTGCTGTGGGGCTGATGTGGGTCAGATCTATGGGGTAGGAGCTGCTGTGGTTAAGATCTATTTGGCAGGAGCTGCTGTGGGGCAGATTTGGGTCAGATCAATGGGGCAGGAGCTGCTGTGTGGAAAATGTGGGTCAGATCTATGGGGCAGGAGCTGCAGTGGAGATGATGTACGTCAGATCTATGGGGCAGGAGCTGCTGTGGGGCTGCTGTGGGTTAGATCTATGGGTTAGGAGCTGTTGTGGGTCATATCTATTGGGCAGCAGCTGCTTTACATATGATGTGTGTCAGATCTATAGGGCCGGAGCTGCAGTGGGGCTGATGGGGGTCAGATCTATGGGGCAGGAGCTACTGTGGGGCTGATGTGGGTCAAATCAATGGGGCAGAGCTGCTGTTGGGAACATGTGGGTCAGATCTATGGGGCAGGAGCTGCTGTGGGGCTGATGCGGGTCAGATCTATAGGGCAGGAGCTGCTGTGCTACAGATGTGGGTCAGATCTATGGGGCAGGAGCTGCTGTGGGGCTGATTTGGGTCAGAT
This sequence comes from Coturnix japonica, assembly GCF_054131305.1. Lineage (NCBI taxonomy): Eukaryota > Metazoa > Chordata > Aves > Galliformes > Phasianidae > Coturnix > Coturnix japonica. The sequence goes on from NC_140683.1 coordinate 1,590,964, forward strand.
CCTTGGGGCTGAAGCTGCTGTGGGTCATATCTATTGGGCAGCAGCTGCTTTACATATGATGAGTGTCAAATCTATGGGGCAGGAGCTGCTGTGGGGCTGATGTGGGTTAGATCTATGGGGCAGGAGATGCTGTGGGTCAGATCTATAGGGCAGGAGCTGCTGTGGGGAACATGTGGGTCAGGTCTATGGGGCAGGAGCTGCTGTTGGGCAGATGTGGGTCAGATCTATGCGTCAGCAGCTGCTGTGGGTCTGATGTGGGTCAGATCTATGGGGCAGGAGCTGCTGTGGGGCTGATGTGGGTAATATCTATATGGCAGGAACAGATGTGGGCCTGATGTTGGTCAGATTTATGGAGCAGGAGCTGCTGTGTTGCAGATGTGGGTCAGATCTATGGGGCCGGAGCTGCAGTGGGGCTGATGGGGGTCAGATCTATGGGGCAGGAGCTACTCTGGGGCTGATGTGGGTCAAATCAATGGGGCAGAGCTGCTCTTGGGAACATGTGGGTCAGATCTATTGGGCAGGAGCTGCTGTGGGGCTGATGTGGGACAGATCTATGGGTCAGCAGCTGCTGTGGGTCTGATGTGGGTCAGATCTATAGGGCAGGAGCTGCTGTGGGGCAGATATGGGTCAGATCTATGGGGCAGGATCTGCTGTGGGGCAGATTTGGGTCAGATCTATGGGGCAGGAGCTGCTGTGGGGCTGATGTGGGTCAGATCTATGGGGCAGGAGCTGCTGTGTGGCAAATGTGGGTCAGATTTATGGGGCAGGAGCTGCTGTGGGTCAGATCTATGGGGCAGGAACAGATGTGGGCCTGATGTTGGTCAGATTTATAGAGCAGGAGCTGCTGTGTTTCAGATGTGGGTCAGATCTATGGTGCAGGAGCTGCTGTGGGGCAGATGTAGGGCATATCTATGGAACAGGAGCTGCTGTGAGGCTGATGGGTGTTGGATCTATGGGGAGGAGCTGCTGTGGTGTAGATGTGGGTCAGATCTATGGGGCAGGAGCTGCTGTGGGGCTGATGTGGGTTAGATCTATGGGGCAGGAGCTGCTGTGTTGCAGATGTGGGTCAGATCTATGGTGCAGGAGCTGCTGTGGGGCAGATGTAGGGCATATCTATGGGGCAGGAGCTGCTGTGAGGCTGATGGGTGTTAGATCTATGGGGAGGAGCTGCTGTGGTGCAGATGTCGGTCAGAGCTATGGGGCAGGAGCTGCTGTGTGGCAGATGTGGGTCAGATCTATGGTGTAGGAGCTGCTGTGGGGCTGATGTGGGTCAGATCTATGGGGCAGGATATGCTTTGGGGCAGATTTTAGTCAGATCTATGGGGCAGGAGTTGCTGTGGGTCTGATGTGGGTCAGATCCTTGGGGCTGAAGCTGCTGTGGGTCATATCTATTGGGCAGCAGCTGCTTTACATATGATGTGTGTCAGATCTATGGGGCAGGAGCTGCTCGGCGGCGGCTGCTAGAGGTCGCTGCCTATGCAGCTCGCCTAGGTCGGCACGGTCTACCCGGCTCCGAGCGGGCCGTGGTGCTCGGCGGCGGCTGCTAGAGGTCTCTGCCTATGCGGCTCGACTAGGTCGGCACGGTCTACCCGGCTCCGAGCGGGCCGTGGTGCTCGGCGGCGGCTGCTAGAGGTCGCTGCCTATGCGGCTCGACTAGGTCGGCACGGTCTACCCGGCTCAGGGCGTGCCGTGCTGCTCGGCGGCGGCTGCTAGAGGTCGCTGCCTATGCGGCTCGACTAGGTCGGCAGGGTCTACCCGGCTCCGAGCGGGCCGTGGTGCTCGGCGGCGGCTTCTAGAGGTCGCTGCCTATGCAGCTCGCCTAGGTCGGCACGGTCTACCCGGCTCCGAGCGGGCCGTGGTGCTCGGCGGCGGCTGCTAGAGGTCGCTGCCTATGCGGCTCGACTAGGTCGGCACGGTCTACCCGGCTCAGGGCAGGCCGTGGTGCTCGGCGGAGGCTGCTAGAGGTCTCTGCCTATGCTGCTTGACTAGGTCGGCACAGTCTACCCGGCTCCGAGCGGGCCGTGGTGCTCGGCGGCGGCTGCTAGAGGTCGCTGCCTATGCGGCTCGACTAGGTCGGCACGGTCTTCCCGGCTCCGAGCGGGCCGTGGTGCTCGGCGGCGGCTGCTAGAGGTCGCTGCCTATGCGGCTCGACTAGGTCGGCACGGTCTACCCGGCTCAGGGCGTGCCGTGCTGCTCGGCGGCGGCTGCTAGAGGTCGCTGCCTATGCGGCTTGACTAGGTCGACACGGTCTACCCGGCTCCGAGCGGGCGGTGCTGCTCGGCGGCGGCTGCTAGAGGTCGCTGCCTATGCGGCTCGACTAGGTCGGCACGGTCTACCCGGCTCCGAGCGGGCCGTGGTGCTCGGCGGCGGCTGCTAGAGGTCGCTGCCTATGCGGCTCGCCTAGGTCGGCACGGTCTACCCGGCTCCGAGCGGACCGTGGTGCTCGGCGGCGGCGGCTAGGGGTCGCTGCCCATGCCTCTTGCGTGTAGCTGCCAGGTCTACCCGCTTTCGGCTAGGCTTTGCAGCCCTGTGAGATGGGGGGGCGCTAAAGCTTCGGAGCTTGCTGGGGGGTCGCTGTAGTTTCTTACCTACCGCTACGTCGACGTAGAGCGCCGCTTACCCTCGGCGCCGCTGCCGGTAGTCGGCGCCGTTCTTTTCCGAAGCCGTTTTTTCTTACGCCTTCCGTTTTCGTCTGCAGGAGCGAGCGCGTGCTCGTCTCCAGAGGCGGCAACGAGCGGGCGCAGGCGAGCGCGGTTGAGCGCCGGGCTGTGGATTTTTTCGGTTGCGGCTTCCCGCCGCTCTTTTGCCATCCCTCGCTACGCGGCCTGCCCGCAGTCCGGATTTCCGGCTCGAACGGACCCCGCTCAAGTGCGCCGGCACGGTCCAACCGCTCCCGGCGGGCACCGCTCGGCTCGGACGTTCCTCGGAATCAGCCAAATGTCGCTCCCGTGGCGTCTCCGCAGGCAAAAACGCATAGCCGGCGCCGCAAAGCTCGCGAGCCGCACCGAGCCGGGGAAACCGTGCCGTGGAGCAGCTGTGGGGCTGATGTGGGTGAGATCTATGGGGTAGGAGCTGCTGTGCGGCTGATGTGGGTCAGATCTATGGGCAGGAGCTGATGTAGGGAAGATTTGGGTCTGATCTATGGGTTAGGAACTGCTGTGGTTCAGATCTATGGGGCAGGAGCAGCTGTGGGGCACATGTGGGTCAGATCTATGGGTTAGGTGCTGCTTTGGGGAAAATGTGGGTCAGATCTATGGGGCAGGAGCTGCTGTGGGTCAGATTTGGGTCAGATCTATGGGGCAGGAGCTGCTGTGGGGCATATGTGGGTCAGATCTATATGGCAGGAGCTGCTGTGGGGCACATGTGGGTCAGATCTATGGGTTAGGTGCTGCTTTGGGGAAAATGTGGGTCAGATTTATGAGTCAGGAGCTGCTGTGTGGCTGATGTGGGTCAGATCTACGGGGCAGGAGCTGCTGTGGGGCATATGTGGGTCAGATCTATATGGCAGGAGCTGCTGTGGGGCACATGTGGGTCAGACCTATGGGGCAGAAGCTGCAGAGGGGATGATGTAGGTCAGATCTATGGGGCAGGAGTTGCTGTGGGGCAGATGAGGGACATATCTATGGTGCAAAATCTGCTGTTGGACTGATGTGGGTCAGATCTATGAGTTTGGAGCTGCTGTGGGGCACATGTGGGTCAGATCTACGGGGCAGGAGCTGCTGTGGTTAAGATCTATTTGGCAGGATCTGCTGTGGGGCAGATTTGGGTCAGATTTATGGAGCAGGAGCTGCTGTGTTGCAGATGTGGGTCAGATCTATGGTGCAGGAGCTGCTGTGGGGCAGATGTAGGGCTTATCTATGGGGCAGGAGCTGCTGTGAGGCTGATGGGTGTTAGATCTATGGGGAGGAGCTGCTGTGGTGCAGATGTGGGTCAGAGCAATGGGGCAGGAGCTGCTGTGTGGCAGATGTGGGTCAGATCTATGGTGTAGGAGCTGCTGTGGGGCTGATGTGGGTCAGATCTATGGGGCAGGTGCAGCTGTGCGACATATGTGGGTCAGATCTATGGGGCAGGATCTGCTGTGGGGCTGATGTGGGAAAGATCTATGGGGCAGGAGATGCTTTGGGGCAGATGTGGGTCAGATCTATGGGGCAGGAGTTGCTGTGGAGCTGATGTGTGTCAGATCCTTGGGGCTGAAGCTGCTGTGGGTCATATCTATTGGGCAGCAGCTGCTTTACATATGATGTGTGTCAGATCTATGGGGCAGGAGCTGCTGTGGGGGTGATGTGGGTTAGATCTATGGGGCAGGAGCTGTTGTGGGGCATATGTGGGTCAGATCTATGGGCCAGGAGCTGCTGCGGGGCTGATGTGGGTCAGATCTATGGGGCAGGAGCTGCTGTGGGTAAGATCTATGGGGCAGGAACAGATGTGGGGCTGATGTGGGTCAGATCTATGGGGCAGGAGCTGCTGTGGGGAACATGTGGGTCAGATCTATGGTGCAGGAGCTGCTGTGGGGCAGATATATGGCATATCTTTGGGGCCGGAGCTGCTGTGAGGCTGATGGTTGTTAGATCTATGGGGAGGAGCTGCTGTGGTGCAGATGTGGGTCAGAGCTATGGGTCAGGAGCTGCTGTGGGTCAGATCTATGGGGCAGGAACAGATGTGGGCCTGATGTTGGTCAGATTTATGGAGCAGGAGCTGCTGTGTTGCAGATGTGGGTCAGATCTATGGTGCAGGAGCTGCTGTGGGGCAGATGTAGGGCTTATCTATGGGGCAGGAGCTGCTGTGAGGCTGATGGGTGTTAGATCTATGGGGAGGAGCTGCTGTGGTGCAGATGTGGGTCAGAGCTATGGGGCAGGAGCTGCTGTGGGGCAGATGTAGGGCTTATCTATGGGGCAGGAGCTGCTGTGGGGCTGATGTGGGTTTGATCTATGGTGCAGGAGCTGTTGTGGGGCTGATGGGGGTCAGATCTATGGGGCAGGAGCTACTGTGGGGATGATGGGGGTCAGATCTACGGGGCAGGAGCTACTGTGGGGCTGATGTTGGTCTCATCTATGGGGCAGGAGCTGCTGTGCGACAGATGTGTGTCATATCTATGGGGCAGGTGCTGCTGTGCGACATATGTGTGTCAGATCTATGGGGCAGGATCTGCTGTGGGGCTGATGTGGGAAAGATCTATGGGGCAGGAGCTGCTTTGGGGCAGATGTGGGTCAGATCTATGGGGCAGGAGCTGCTGTGGGGCTGATGTGGGTCAGATCTATGGGGCAGGAGCTGCTGTGGGGCTGATGTGGGTCAGATCCTTGGGGCTGAAGCTGCTGTGGGTCATATCTAATGGGCAGCAGCTGCTTTACATATGATGTGTGTCAGATCTATGGGGCAGGAGCTGCTGTGGGGCTGATGTTGGTCTGATCTATGGGGCAGGAGCTGCTGCGGGGCTGATGGGGGTCAGATCTATGGGGCAGGAGCTGCTGTGGGGCTGATGTGGGTCAGATCTATGGGGCAGGAGCTGTTGTGGGGCTGATGGGGGTCAGATCTATGGGGCAGGAGCTGCTGTGGGTCAGATCTATGGGGCAGGAACAGATGTGGGCCTGATGTTGGTCAGATTTATGGAGCAGGATCTGCTGTGTTGCAGATGTGGGTCAGATCTATGGTGCAGGAGCTGCTGTGGGGCAGATGTAGGGCATATCTATGGGGCAGGAGCTGCTGCGGGGCTGATTTGGGTCAGATCTATGGTTCAGCAGCTGCTGTGGGGCACATGTGGGTCAGAACTATGGGGCAGAAGCTGCTGTGGGGCTGATGTGGGTCAGATCTATGGGGCAGGAGCTGCTGTGGTTCAGATCTATGGGGCAGGAACAAATGTGGGCCTGATGTTGGTCTGATCTATGGTGCAGGAGCTGCTGTGGGGCAGATATAGGGCATATCTATGGGGCAGGAGCTGCTGTGAGGCTGATGGGTGTTAGATCTATGGGGAGGAGCTGCTGTGGTGCAGATGTGGGTCAGAGCTATGGGGCAGGAGCTGCTGTGGGGCAGAAGTGGGTAAGATCTATCGGGTAGGAGATGGTGTGTGGCAGATGTGGGTCAGATCTATGGTGTAGGAGATGCTGTGGGGCTGATGTGGGTCAGATCTATGTTGCAGGAGCTGCTGTGGTTAAGATCTATTTGGCAGGATCTGCTGTGGGGCAGATTTGGGTGAGATCTATGGGGCAGGAGCTGCTGTGGTTAAGATCTATTTGGCAGGATCTGGTGTGGGGCAGATTTGGGTCAGATCTATGGGGCAGGAGCTGCAGTGGAGATGATGTACATCAGATCTATGGGGCAGGAGCTGCTGTGGGGCTGCTGTGGGTCAAATCAATGGGGCAGAGCTGCTCTTGGGAACATGTGGGTCAGATCTATGGGGCAGGAGCTGCTGTGGGGCTGATGTGGGTCAGATCTATAGGGCAGGAGCTGCTGTGCGACAGATGTGGTTCAGATCTATGGGGCAGGAGCTGCTGTGGGGCTGATGTGGGTCAGGTCCTTGGGGCTGAAGCTGCTGTGGGTCATATCTATTGGGCAGCAGCTGCTTTACATATGATGTGTGTCAGGTCTATGGGGCAGGAGCTGCTGTGGGCCTGATGTGGGTTAGATCTACGGGGCAGGAGCTGTTGTGGGGCTGATGGGGGTCAGATCTATGGGGCAGGAGCTACTGTGGGGCTGATGGGGGTCAGATCTATGGGGCAGGAGCTACTGTGGGGCTGATGTTGGTCTCATCTATGGGGCAGGAGCTGCTGTGCGACAGATGTGTGTCAGATCTATGGGGCAGGTGCTGCTGTGCGACATATGTGTGTCAGATCTATGGGGCAGGAGCTGCTGTGGGGCTGATGTGGGACAGATCTATGGGGCAGGAGATGCTTTGGGGCAGATGTGGGCCAGATCTATGGGGCAGGAGCTGCTGTGGGGCTGATGTGGGTCAGATCCTTGGGGCTGAAGCTGCTGTGGGTCATATCTAATGGGCAGCAGCTGCTTTACATATGATGTGTGTCAGATCTATGGGGCAGGAGCTGCTGTGGGGCTGATGTTGGTCTGATCTATGGGGCAGGAACTGCTGCGGGGCTGATGGGGGTCAGATCTATGGGGCAGGAGCTGCTGTGGGGCTGATGTGGGTCAGATCTATGGGGCAGGAGCTGTTGTGGGGCTGATGGGGGTCAGATCTATGGGGCAGGAGATGCTGTGGGTCAGATCTATGGGGCAGGAGCTGCTGTGTGGCAGATGAGGGACATATCTATGGTGCAAAATATGCTGTTGGACTGATGTGGGTCAGATCTATGAGTTTGGAGCTGCTGTGGGGCACATGTGGGTCAGATCTATGGGCCAGGAGCTGCTGCGGGGCTGATTTGGGTCAGATCTATGGGTCAGGAGCTGCTGTGGGGCTGATGTGTGTCAGATCTATGGGGCAGGAGCTGCTGTGGGTCAGATCTATGGGGCAGGAACAGATGTGGGCCTGATGTTGGTCAGATTTATGGAGCAGGAGCTGCTGTGTTGCAGATGTGGGTCAGATCTATGGTGCAGGAGCTGCTGTGGGGCAGATTTAGGGCTTATCTATGGGGCAGGAGCTGCTGTGAGGCTGATGGGTGTTAGATCTATGGGGAGGAGCTGCTGTGGTGCAGATGTGGGTCAGAGCTATGGGGCAGGAGCTGCTGTGTGGCAGATGTGGGTCAGATCTATGGTGTAGGAGCTGCTGTGGGGCTGATGTGGGTCAGATCTATAGGGCAGGAGATGCTTTGGGGCAGATTTTAGTCAGATCTATGGGGCAGGATTTGCTGTGGGTCTGATGTGGGTCAGATCCTTGGGGCTGATGCTGCTGTGGGTCATATCTATTGGGCAGCAGCTGCTTTACATATGATGTGTGTCAGATCTATGGGGCAGGAGCTGCTCGGCTGCGGCTGCTAGAGGTCGCTGCCTATGCGGCTCGACTAGGTCGGCACGGTCTACCCGGCTCCGAGCGGGCCGTGGTGCTCCGCGGCGGCTGCTAGAGGTCTCTGCCTATGCGGCTTGACTAGGTCGGCACGGTCTACCCGGCTCCGAGCGGGCCGTGGTGCTCGGCGGCGGCTGCTAGAGGTCGCTGCCCATGCAGCTCGCCTAGGTCGGCACTGTCTACCCGGCTCCGAGCGGGCCGTGGTACTCGGCGGCGGCTGCTAGAGGTCGCTGCCTATGCGGCTCGACCAGGTCGGCACGGTCACCCGGCTCCGAGCGGGACGTGGTGCTCGGCGGCGGCTGCTAGAGGTCGCTGCCTATGCGGCTCGACTAGGTCGGCACGGTCTACCCGGCTCAGGGCGTGCCGTGCTGCTCGGCGGCGGCTGCTAGAGGTCTCTGCCTATGCGGCTCGACTAGGTCGGCACGGTCTACCCGGCTCCGAGCGGGCCGTGGTGCTCGGCGGCGGCTGCTAGAGGTCGCTGCCTATGCGGCTCGACTAGGTCGGCATGGTGTACCCAGCTCCGAGCGAGCCGTGGTGCTCGGCGGCGGCTGCTAGAGGTAGCTGCCTATGCGGCTCGACTAGGTCGGCACGGTCTACCCGGCTCAGGGCAGGCCGTGGTGCTCGGCGGCGGCTGCTAGAGGTCGCTGCCTATGCGGCTCGACTAGGTCGGCACGGTCTACCCGTCTCCGAGCGGGCCGTGGTGCTCGGCGGCGGCTGCTAGAGGTCGCTGCCTATGCGGCTCGCCTAGGTCGGCACGGTCTACCCGGCTCCGAGCGGGCCGTGGTGCTTGGCGGCGGCTACTAGAGGTCGCTGCCTATGCGGCTCGACCAGGTCGTCACGGTCTACCCTGCTCCGAGCGGGCCGTGGTGCTCGGCGGCGGCTGCTAGAGGTCGCTGCCTATGCGGCTCGACTAGGTCGGCACGGTCTACCCGGCTCAGGGCGTGCCGTGCTGCTCGGCGGCGGCTGCTAGAGGTCGCTGCCTATGCGGCTCGACTAGGTCGACACGGTCTACCCGGCTCCGAGCGGGCCGTGGTGCTCGGCGGCGGCTGCTAGAGGTCGCTGCCTATGCGGCTCGACTAGGTCGGCACGGTCTACCCGGCTCAGGGCGTGCCGTGCTGCTCGGCGGCGGCTGCTAGAGGTCGCTGCCTATGCGGCTCGACTAGGTCGACACGGTCTACCCGGCTCCGAGCGGGCCGTGGTGCTCGGCAGCGGATGCTAGAGGTCGCTGCCTATGCGGCTCGACTAGGTCGGCACGGTCTACCCGGCTCCGAGCGGACCGTGGTGCTCGGCGGCGGCGGCTAGGGGTCGCTGCCCGTGCCTCTTGCGTGTAGCTGCCAGGTCTACCCGCTTTCGGCTAGGCTTTGCAGCCCTGTGAGATGGGGGGGCGCTAAAGCTTCGGAGCTTGCTGGGGGGTCGCTGTAGTTTCTTACCTACCGCTACGTCAACGTAGAGCGCCGCTTACCCTCGGCGCCGCTGCCGGTAGTCGGCGCCGTTCTTTTCCGAAGCCGTTTTTTCTTACGCCTTCCGTTTTCGTCTTCAGGAGCGAGCGCGTGCTCGTCTCCAGAGGCGGCAACGAGCGGGCGCAGGCGAGCGCGGTTGAGCGCCGGGCTGTGGATTTTTTCGGTTGCGGCTTCCCGCCGCTCTTTCGCCATCCCTCGCTACGCGGCCTGCCCGCAGTCCGGATTTCCGGCTCGAACGGACCCCGCTCAAGTGCGCCGGCACGGTCCAACCGCTCCCGGCGGGCACCGCTCGGCTCGGACGTTCCTCGGAATCAGCCAAATGTCGCTCCCGTGGCGTCTCCGCAGGCAAAAACGCATAGCCGGCGCCGCAAAGCTCGCGAGCCGAACCGAGCCGGGGAAACCGTGCCGTGGAGCAGCTGTGGGGCTGATGTGGGTGAGATCTATGGGGTAGGAGCTGCTGTGCGGCTGATGTGGGTCAGATCTATGGGCAGGAGCTGATGTAGGGAAGATTTGGGTCAGATCTATGGGGCAGGAGCTGCTGTGGGTCAGATTTATGAGTCAGGAGCTGCTGTGTGGCTGATGTGGGTCAGATCTATGGGGCAGGAGCTGCTGTGGGGCACATGTGGGTCAGATCTATGGGTTAGGTGCTGCTTTGGGGAAAATGTGGGTCAGATCTATGGGGCAGGAGCAGCTGTGGGTCAGATTTGGGTCAGATCTATGGGGCAGGAGCTGCTGTGGGTCAGATTTATGAGTCAGGAGCAGCTGTGTGGCTGATGTGGGTCAGATCAATGGGGCAGGAGCTGCTGTGGGGCATATGTGGGTCAGATCTATATGGCAGGAGCTGCTGTGGGGCACATGTGGGTCAGACCTATGGGGCAGGTGCTGCTGTGCGAAATATGTGGGTCAGATCTATGGGGCAGGAGTTGCTGTGGGGCAGATGAGGGACATATCTATGGTGCAAAATCTGCTGTTGGACTGATGTGGGTCAGATCTATGAGTTTGGAGCTGCTGTGGGGCACATGTGGGTCAGATCTATGGGGCAGGAGCTGCTGTGGTTAAGATCTATTTGGCAGGATCTGCTGTGGGGCAGATTTGGGTCAGATCTATGGGGCAGGAGCTGCTGTGTGGCAAATGTGGGTCAGATCTATGGGGCAGGAGCTGCTGTGGGTCAGATCTATGGGGCAGGAACAGATGTGGGCCTGATGTTGGTCAGATTTATGGAGCAGGAGCTGCTGTGTTGCAGATGTGGGTCAGATCTATGGTGCAGGAGCTGCTGTGGGGCAGATGTAGGGCTTATCTATGGGGCAGGAGCTGCTGTGAGGCTGATGGGTGTTAGATCTATGGGGAGGAGCTGCTGTGGTGCAGATGTGGGTCAGAGCTATGGGGCAGGAGCAGCTGTGGGTCAGAAGTGGGTAAGATCTATGGGGTAGGAGATGGTGTGTGGCAGATGTGCGTCAGATCTATGGTGTAGGAGCTGCTGTGGGGCTGACGTGGGTCAGATCTATGGGGCAGGAGCTGCTGTGGTTAAGATCTATTTGGCAGGATCTGCTGTGGGCAGATTTGGGTCAGATCTATGGGGCAGGAGCTGCAGTGGAGATGATGTAGGTCAGATCTATGGGGCAGGAGCTGCTGTGGGGCTGCTGTGGGTTAGATCTATGGGGCAGGAGCTGTTGTGGGTCATATCTATTGGGCAGCAGCTGCTTTACATATGATGTGTGTCAGATCTATGGGGCCGGAGCTGCTGTGGGGCTGATGGGGGTCAGACCTATGGGGCAAGAGCTACTGTGGGTCTGAAGTGGATCAAATCAATGGGGCAGAGCTGCTCTTGGGAACATGTGGGTCAGATCTATGGGGCAGGAGCTGCTGTGGGGCTGATGTGGGTCAGATCTATGGGGCAGGAGCTACTGAGGGGCTGATGTTGGTCTGATCTATGGGGCAGGAGCTCCTGCGGGGCTGATTTGGGTCAGATCTATGGGGCAGGAGCTGCTGTGGGGCTGATGTGGGTTAGATCTATGGGGCAGGAGCTGTTGTGGGGCTGATGGGGGTCAGATCTATGGGGCAGGAGCTACTGTGGGTCAGATTTATGAGTCAGGAGCTGCTGTGTGGCTGATGTGGGTCAGATGTTTGGGGCAGGAGCTGCTGTGGGGCATATGTGGGTCAGATCTATATGGCAGGAGCTGCTGTGGGGCACATGTGGGTCAGACCTATGGGGCAGGAGTTGCTGTGGGGCAGATGAGGGACATATCTATGGTGCAAAATCTGCTGTTGGACTGATGTGGGTCAGATCTATGAGTTTGGAGCTGCTGTGGGGCACATGTGGGTCAGATCAATGGGCCAGGAGCTGCTGTGGGTCTGATGTGGGACAGATCTATGGGGCAGGAGCTGCTGTGGGGCTGCTGTGGGTTAGATCTATGGGGCAGGAGCTGTTGTGGGTCATATCTATTGGGCAGCAGCTGCTTTACATATGATGTGTGTCAGATCTATGGTCCCGGAGCTGCAGTGGGGCTGATGGGGGTCAGATCTATGGGGCAGGAGCTACTCTGGGGCTGATGTGGGTCAAATCAATGGGGCAGAGCTGCTCTTGGGAACATGTGGGTCAGATCTATGGAGCAGGAGCTGCTGTGCGACAGATGTGGGTCAGATCTATGGGGCAGGAGCTGCTGTGCGACAGATGTGGGTCAGATCTATGGGGCAGGTACTGCTGTGCGACAGATGTGGGTAAGATCTATGGGGCAGGATCTGCTGTGGGGCTGATGTGGGAAAGATCTATGGGGCAGGAGATGCTTTGGGGCAGATGTGGGTCAGATCTATGGGGCAGGAGCTGCTGTGGGGCTGATGTGTGTCAGATCCTTGGGGCGGAAGCTGCTGTGGGTCATATCTATTGGGCAGCAGCTGCTTTACATATGATGTGTGTCAGATCTATGGGGCAGGAGCTGCTGTGTAGCTGATGTGGGTTAGATCTATGGGGCAGGAGCTGTTGTGGGGCTGATGGGGTCAGATCTATGGGGCAGGAGCTACTGTGGGGCTGATGTTGGTCTGTTCTATGGGGCAGGAGCTGCTGCGGGGCTGATTTGGGTAAGATCTATGGGGCAGGAGCTGCTGTGGGGCTGATGTGCGTTAGATCTAAGGGGCAGGAGCTGTTGTGGGGCTGATGGGGGTCAGATCTATGGGGCAGGAGATGCTGTGGGTCAGATCTATGGGGCAGGAGCTGCTGTGGGGAACATGTGGGTCAGGTCTATGGGGCAGGAGCTGCTGTTGGGCAGATGTGGGTCAGATCTATGCGTCAGAAGCTGCTGTGGGTCTGATGTGGGTCAGATCTATGGGGCAGGAGCTGCTGTGGGGCTGATGTGGGTAATATCTATGGGGCAGGAACAGATGTGGGCCTGATGTTGGTCAGATTTATGGAGCAGGAGCTGCTGTGTTGCAGATGTGGGTAAGATCTATGGTGCAGGAGCTGCTGTGGGGCAGATGTGGGTCAGACTATGGGGCAGGAGCTGCTGTGGTTAAGATCTATTTGGCAGGATCTGCTGTGGGGAATATTTGGGTCAGATCTATGGGGCAGGAGCTGCTGTGTGGCAAATGTGGGTCAGATCTATGTGGCAGGAGCTGCTGTGTTGCAGATGTGGGTCAGATCTATGGTGCAGGAGCTGCTGTGGGGCAGATGTAGGGCTTATCTATGGGGCAGGAGCTGCTGTGAGGCTGATGGGTGTTAGATCTATGGGGAGGAGCTGCTGTGGGGTAGATGTGGGTCAGAGCTATGGGGCCGGAGCTGCAGTGGGGCCGATGGGGGTCAGATCTATGGGGCAGGAGCTACTGTGGGGCTGATGTGGGTCAAATCAATGGGGCAGAGCTGCTCTTGGGAACATGTGGGTCAGATCTATGGGGCAGGAGCTGCTGTGGGGCTGATGTGGGTCAGATCTATAGGGCAGGAGCTGCTGTGCGACAGATGTGGGTCAGATCTATGGGGCAGGAGCTGCTGTGGGGCTGATGTGGGTAAGATCTATGGGGTAGGAGATGGTGTGTGGCAGATGTGGGTCAGATCTCTGGTGTAGGAGCTGCTGTGGGGCTGACGTGGGTCAGATCTATGGGGCAGGAGCTGCTGTGGTTAAGATCTATTTGGCAGGATCTGCTGTGCGACAGATTTGGGTCAGATCTATGGGGCAGGAGCTGCAGTGGAGATGATGTACGTCAGATCTGTGGGGCAGGAGCTGCTGTGGGGCTGCTGTGGGTTAGATCTATGGGGCAGGAGCTGTTGTGGGTCATATCTATTGGGCAGCAGCTGCTTTATATATGATGTGTGTCAGATCTATGGGGCCGGAGCTCCAGTGGGGCTGATGGGGGTCAAATCTATGGGGCAGGAGCTACTGTGGGTCTGAAGTGGGTCAAATCAATGGGGCAGAGCTGCTCTTGGGAACATGTGGGTCAGATCTATGGGGCAGGAGCTGCTGTGGGGCTGATGTGGGTCAGATCTATGGGGCAGGAGCTACTGTGGGGCTGATGTTGGTCTGATCTATGGGGCAGGAGCTACTGTGCGACAGATGTGGATCAGATCTATGGGGCAGGTGCTGCTGTGCGACATATGTGGGTCAGATCTATGGGGCAGGATCTGCTGTGGGGCTGATGTGGGAAAGATCTATGGGGCAGGAGATGCTTTGGGGCAGATGTGGGTCAGATCTATGGGGCAGGAGTTGCTGTGGGGCTGATGTGTGTCAGATCCTTGGGGCTGAAGCTGCTGTGGGTCATATCTATTGGGCAGCAGCTGCTTTACATATGATGTGTGTCAGATCTATGGGGCAGGAGCTGCTGTGGGTCAGATCCATGGGGCAGGAACAGATGTGGGCCTGATGTTGGTCAGATTTATGGAGCAGGAGCTGCTGTGTTGCAGATGTGGGTCAGATCTATGGTGCAGGAGCTGCTGTGGGGCAGATGTAGGGCTTATCTATGGGGCAGGAGCTGCTGTGAGGCTGATGGGTGTTAGATCTATGGGGAGGAGCTGCTGTGGGGCTGATGTGGGTCAGATCTATAAGGCAGGAGCTGCTGCGGGGCTGATTTGGGTCAGATCTATGGGGCAGGAGCTGCTGTGGGGCTGATATGGGTTAGATCTAGGGGGCCGGAGCTGCTGTGGGGCAGATGTTGGTCAGATCTATGGGTCAGCAGCTGCTGTGGGTCTGATGTGGGTCAGATCTATGGGGCAGGAGCTGCTGTGGGGCTGATGTGGTTCATATCTATGGGGCAGGAACAGATGTGGGCCTGATGTTGGTCAGATTTATGGAGCAGGAGCTGCTGTGTGTCAGATGTGGGTCAGATCTATGGTGCAGGAGCTGCTGTGGGGCAGATGTAGGGCATATCTATGGGGCAGGAGCTGCTGTGAGGCTGATGGGTGTTAGATCTATGGGGAGGAGCTGCTGTGGGGCTGATGTGGGTCAGATCTATAGGGCAGGAGCTGCTGTGCGACAGATGTGGGTCAGATCTATGGGGCAGGAGCTGCTGTGGGGCTGATGTGGGTCAGATCTATGGGGCAGGAGCTGCTGTGGTTAATATCTATTTGGCAGGAGCTGCTGTGCGACAGATTTGGGTCAGATCTATGGGGCAGGAGCTGCAGTGGAGATGATGTACGTCAGATCTATAGGGCAGGAGCTGCTGTGGGGCTGCTGTGGGTTAGATCTATGGGGCAGGAGCTGTTGTGGGTCATATCTATTGGGCAGCAGCTGCTTTACATATGATGTGTGTCAGATCTATGGGGCCGGAGCTGCAGTGTGGCTGATGGGGGTCAGATCTATGGGGCAAGAGCTACTGTGGGTCTGAAGTGGGTCAAATCAATGGGGCAGAGCTGCTCTTGGGAACATGTGGGTCAGATCTATGGGGCAGGAGCTGCTGTGGGGCTGATGTGGGTCAGATCTATGGGGCAGGAGCTACTGTGGGGCTGATGTTGGTCTGATCTATGGGGCAGGAGCTGCTGCGGGGCTGATTTGGGTCAGATCTATGGGGCAGGAGCTGCTGTGGGGCTGATGTGGGTTAGATCTATGGGGCAGGAGCTGTTGTGGGGCTGATGGGGGTCAGATCTATGGGGCAGGAGCTACTGTGGGGTTGATGTTGGTCTGATCTATGGGGCAGGAGCTGCTGCGGGGCTGATTTGGGTCAGATCTATGGGGCAGGAGCTGCTGTGGGGCTGATGTGGGTTAGATCTATGGGGCAGGAGCTGTTGTGGGGCTGATGGGGGTCAGATCTATGGGGCAGGAGCTACTGTGGGGCTGATGGGGGTCAGATCTATATGGCAGGAGCTGCTGTGGGGCACATGTGGGTCAGACCTATGGGGCAGGAGTTGCTGTGGGGCAGATGAGGGACATATCTATGGTGCAAAATCTGCTGTTGGACTGATGTGGGTCAGATCTATGAGTTTGGAGCTGCTGTGGGGCACATGTGGGTCAGATCTATGGGGCAGGAGCTGCTGTGGGTCAGATCTATGGGGCAGGAACAGATGTGGGCCTGATGTTGGTCAGATTTATGGAGCAGGAGCTGCTGTGTTGCAGATGTGGGTCAGATCTATGGTGCAGGAGCTGCTGTGGGGCAGATGTAGGGCATATCTATGGGGCAGGAGCTGCTGTGAGGCTGATGGGTGTTAGATCTATGGGGAGGAGCTGCTGTGGGGCTGATGTGGGTCAGATCTATAGGGCAGGAGCTGCTGTGCGACAGATGTGGGTCAGATCTATGGGGCAGGAGCTGCTGTGGGTCTGATGTGGGTCAGATCTATGGGGCAGGAGCTGCTGTGGTTAATATCTATTTGGCAGGATCTGCTGTGCGACAGATTTGGGTCAGATCTATGGGGCAGGAGCTGCAGTGGAGATGATGTACGTCAGATCTATGGGGCAGGAGCTGCTGTGGGGCTGCTGTGGGTCAGATCTATGGGGCAGGAGATGCTGTGGGTCCGATCTATGGGGTCGGAGCTGCTGTGGGGAACATGTGGGTCAGGTCTATGGGGCAGGAGCTGCTGTGGGGCAGATGTGGGTCAGATCTATGGGGCAGGAGCTGCTGTGGGGCTGATGTGGGTCATATCTATGGGGCAGGAACAGATGTGGGCCTGATGTTGGTCAGATTTATGGAGCAGGAGCTGCTGTGTTGCAGATGTGGGTCAGATCCTTGGGGCTGAAGCTGCAGTGGGTCATATCTATTGGGCAGCAGCTGCTTTACATATGATGTGTGTCAGATCTATGGGGCAGGAGCTGCTGTGGGGCTGATGTGGGTCAGATCTATGGGGCAGGAGCTGTTGTGGGGCTGATGTGGGTCAGATCTATGGGGCAGGAGCTACTGTGGGGCTGATGGGAGTCAGATCTATGGGGCAGGAGCTACTGTGGGGCTGATGGTGGTCAGATCTATGGGGCAGGAGCTGCTGTGCGACAGATGTGGGTCAGATCTATGGGGCAGGTACTGCTGTGCGACATATGTGGGTCAGATCTATGGGGCAGGATCTGCTGTGGGGCTGATGTGGGAAAGATCTATGGGGCAGGAGATGCTTTGGGGCAGATGTGGGTCAGATCTATGGGGCAGGAGCTGCTGTGGGGCTGATGTGTGTCAGATCCTTGGGGCGGAAGCTGCTGTGGGTCATATCTATTGGGCAGCAGCTGCTTTACATATGATGTGTGTCAGATCTATGGGGCCGGAGCTGCAGAGGGGCTGATTTGGGTTAGATCTATGTGGCAGGAGCTGTTGAGGGGCTGATGGGGTCAGATCTATGGGGCAGGAGCTACTGTGGGGCTGATGTTGGTCTGTTCTATGGGGCAGGAGCTGCTGCGGGGCTGATTTGGGTCAGATCTATGGGGCAGGATCTGCTGTGGTGCTGATGTGGGTAATATCTATGGGGCAGGAACAGATGTGGGCCTGATGTTGGTCAGATTTATGGAGCAGGAACTGCTGTGTTGCAGATGTGGGTCAGATCTATGGTGTAGGAGCTGCTGTGCAGCTGATGTGGGTCAGATCTATGGGCAGGAGCTGATGTAGGGAAGATTTGGGTCTGATCTATGGGTTAGGAACTGCTGTGGTTCAGATCTATGGGGCAGGAGCAGCTGTGGGGCACATGTGGGTCAGATCTATGGGTTAGGTGCTGCTTTGGGGAAAATGTGGGTCAGATCTATGGGGCAGGAGCTGCTGTGGGTCAGATTTGGGTCAGATATATGGGGCAGGAGCTGCTGTGGGTCAGATTTATAAGTCAGGAGCTGCTGTGTGGCTGATGTGTGTCAGATCTATGGGGCAGGAGCTGCTGTGGGGCATATGTGGGTCAGATCTATGGGGCAGGTGCTGCTGTGCGACATATGTGGGTCAGATCTATGGGGCAGGATCTGCTGTGGGGCTGATGTGGGAAAGATCTATGGGGCAGGAGATGGTTTGGGGCAGATGTGGGTCAGATCTATGGGGCAGGAGTTGCTGTGGGGCTGATGTGTGTCAGATCCTTGGGGCTGAAGCTGCTGTGGGTCATATCTATTGGGCAGCAGCTGCTTTACATACGATGTGTGTCAGATCTATGTGGCAGGAGATACTGTGGGGCTGATGTTGGTCTGATCTATGGGGCAGGAGCTGCTGCGGGGCTGATTTCGGTTAGATCTATGGGGCAGGAGCTGCTGTGGGGCTGATGTGGGTTAGATCTATGGGGCAAGAGCTGTTGTGGGGCTGATGGGGGTCAGATCTATGGGGAAGGAGCTACTGTGGGGCTGATGGGGTTCAGGTCTATGGGGCAGGAGCTACTGTGGGGCTGATGTTGGTCTGATCTATGGGGCAGGAGCTGCTGTGCGACAGATGTGGGTCAGATCTATGGGGCAGGTGCTGCTGTGCGACATATGTGGGTCAGATCTATGGGGGAGGATCTGCTGTGGGGCTGATGTGGGAAAGATCTATGGTGCAGGAGCTGTTGTGGGGCTGATGGGGGTCAGATCTATGGGGCAGGAGCTACTGTGTGGCACATGTGGGTCAGACCTATGGGGCAGAAGCTGCAGAGGGGATGATGTGGGTCAGATCTATGGGGCAGGAGTTGCTGTGGGGCAGATGAGGGACATATCTATGGTGCAAAATCTGCTGTTGGACTGATGTGGGTCAGATCTATGAGTTTGGAGCTGCTGTGGGGCACATGTGGGTCAGATCTATGGACCAGGAGCTGCTGTGGGGCTGATTTGGGTCAGATCTATGAGGCAGGAGCTGCTGTGGGGCTGATGTGGGTCAGATCTATGGGGCAGGAGCTGCTGTGGGTCAGATCTATGGGGCAGGAACAGATGTGGGCCTGATGTTGGTCAGATTTTTCGAGCAGGAGCTGCTGTGTTGCAGATGTGGGTCAGATCTATGGTGCAGGAGCTGCTGTGGGGCAGATATAGGGCATATCTATGGGGCAGGAGCTGCTGTGAGGCTGATGGGTGTTAGATCTATGGGGAGGAGCTGCTGTGGTGCAGATGTGGGTCAGAGCTATGGGGCAGGAGCTGCTGTGTGGCAGATGTGGGTCAGATCTATGGTGTAGGAGCTGTTGTGGGGCTGATGTGGGTCAGATCTATGGGGCAGGTGCTGCTGTGCGACATATGTGGGTCAGATCTATGGGGCAGGATCTGCTGTGGGGCTGATGTGGGAAAGATCTATGGGGCAGGAGATGTTTTGGGGCAGATGTGGGTCAGATCTATGGTGCAGGAGCTGCTGTGGGACAGATATAGGGCATATCTATGGGGCAGGAACTGCTGTGAGGCTGATGGGTGTTAGATCTATGGGGAGGAGCTGCTGTGGTGCAGATGTGGGTCAGAGCTATGGGGCAGGAGCTGCTGTGGGGCAGAAGTGGGTAAGATCTATGGGGTAGGAGATGGTGTGTGGCAGATGTGGGTCAGATCTATGGTGTAGGAGCTGCTGTGGGGCTGATGTGGGTGAGATCTATGGTGTAGCAGCTGCTGTTGGGCAGATTTGGGTCAGATCTATGGGCAGGAGCTGATGTAGGGAAGATTTGGGTCTGATCTATGGGTTAGGAACTGCTGTGGTTCAGATCTATGGGGCAGGAGCTGCTGTGGGGCACATGTGGGTCAGATCTATGGGTTAGGTGCTGCTTTGGGGAAAATGTGGGTCAGATCTATGGGGCAGGAGCTGCTGTGGGTCAGATTTGGGTCAGATCTATGGGGCAGGAGCTGCTGTCGGTCAGATTTATGAGTCAGGAGCTGCTGTGTGGCTGATGTGGGTTAGATCTATGGGGCAGGAGCTGCTATGGGGCATATGTGGGTCAGATCTATGGGGCAGGTGCTGCTGTGCGACATGTGGGTCAGATCTATTGGGCAGGATCTGCTGTGGGGCTGATGTGGGAAAGATCTATGGGGCAGGAGATGGTTTGGGGCAGATGTGGGTCAGATCTATGGGGCAGGAGTTGCTGTGGGGCTGATGTGGGTCAGATACTTGGGGCTGAAGCTGCTGTTTGTCATATCTATTGGGCAGGAGCTACTTTACATATGATGTGTGTCAGATCTAAGGGGCAGGAGATACTGTGGGGCTGATGTTGGTCTGATCTATGGGGCAGGAGCTGCTGTGGGGCTGATGTGGGTTAGATCTATGGGGCAGGAGCTGTTGTGGGGCTGATGGGGGTCAGATCTATGGGGAAGGAGCTACTGTGGGGCTGATGGGGTTCAGGTCTTTGGGGCAGGAGCTACTGTGGGGCTGATGTTGGTCTGA
This sequence comes from Coturnix japonica, assembly GCF_054131305.1. Classification (NCBI taxonomy): domain Eukaryota; kingdom Metazoa; phylum Chordata; class Aves; order Galliformes; family Phasianidae; genus Coturnix; species Coturnix japonica. The sequence goes on from NC_140683.1 coordinate 1,611,049, forward strand.
TCTATGGGGCAGGAGCTGCTGTGCGACAGATGTGGGTCAGATCTATGGGGCAGGTGCTGCTGTGCGACATATGTGGGTCAGATCTATGGGGCAGGATCTGCTGTGGGGCTGATGTGGGAAAGATCTATGGGGCAGGAGATGCTTTGGGGCAGATGTGGGTCAGATCTATGGGGCAGGAGTTACTTTGGGGGTGATGTGGGTCAGATCCTTGGGGCTGAAGCTGCTGTGGGTCATATCTATTGGGCAGCAGCTGCTTTACATATGATGTGTGTCAGATCTATGGGGCAGGAGCTGCTGTGGGGCTGATGTGGGTTAGATCTATGGGGCAGGATCTGTTGTGGGGCTGATGGGGGTCAGATCTATGGTGTAGAAGCTGCTGTGGGGCTGATGTGGGTCAGATCTATGGGGCAGGAGATGCTTTGGGGCAGATTTTAGTCAGATCTATGGGGCAGGAGTTGCTGTGGGTCTGATGTGGGTCAGATCCTTGGGGCTGAAGCTGCTGTGGGTCATATCTATTGGGCAGCAGCTGCTTTACATATGATGTGTGTCAGATCTATGGGGCAGGAGCTTCTCGGCGGCAGCTGCTAGAGGTCGCTGCCTATGCGGCTCGACTAGGTCGGCACGGTCTACCCGGCTCCGAGCGGGCCGTGGTGCTCGGCGGCGGCTGCTAGAGGTCGCTGCTTATGCGGCTCGCCTAGGTCGGCACGGTCTACCCGGCTCAGGGCGTGCCGTGCTGCTCGGCGGCGGCTGCTAGAGGTCGCTGCCTATGCGGCTCGACTAGGTCGGCACGGTCTACCCGGCTCCGAGCGGGCTGTGGTGCTCGGCGGCGGCTGCTAGAGGTCGCTGCCTATGCCGCTCGCCTAGGTCGGCACGGTCTACCCGGCTCCGAGCGGGCCGTGGTGCTCAGCAGCGGCTACTAGAGGTCGCTGCCTATGCGGCTCGACTAGGTCGGCACGGTCTACCCGGCTCCGAGCGGGCTGTGGTGCTCGGCGGCGGCTGCTAGAGGTCGCTGCCTATGCGGCTCGACTAGGTCGGCACGGTCTACCCGGCTCCGAGCGAGCCGTGGTGCTCGGCGGCAAATGCTAGAGGTCGCTGCCTATGCGGCTCGACTAGGTCGGCACGGTCTACCCGGCTCCGAGCGGGCCGTGGTGCTCGGCGGCGGCTGCTAGAGGTCGCTGCCTATGCGGCTCGACTAGGTCGGCACGGTCTACCCGGCTCAGGGCGTGCCGTGCTGCTCGGCGGCGGCTGCTAGAGGTCGCTGCCTATGCGGCTTGACAAGGTCGACACGGTCTACCCGGCTCCGAGCGGGCCGTGCTGCTCGGCGGCGGCTGCTAGAGGTCGCTGCCTATGCAGCTCGACTAGGTCAGCACGGTCTACCCGGCTCCGAGCGGGCCGTGGTGCTCGGCGGCGGCTGCTAGAGGTCTCTGCCTATGCGGCTCGACTAGGTCGGCACGGTCTACCCGGCTCCGAGCGGGCCGTGGTGCTCGGCGGCGGATGCTAGAGGTCGCTGCCTATGCGGCTTGGCTAGGTCGGCACGGTCTACCCGGCTCCGAGCGGACCGTGGTGCTCGGCGGCGGCGGCTAGGGGTCGCTGCCCGTGCCTCTTGCGTGTAGCTGCCAGGTCTACCCTCTTTCAGCTAGGCTTTGCAGCCCTGTGAGATGGGGGGGCGCTAAAGCTTCGGAGCTTGCTGGGGGGTCGCTGTAGTTTCTTACCTACCGCTACGTCGACGTAGAGCGCCGCTTACCCTCGGCGCCGCTGCCGGTAGTCGGCGCCGTTCTTTTCCGAAGCCGTTTTTTCTTACGCCTTCCGTTTTCGTCTGCAGGAGCGAGCGCGTGCTCGTCTCCAGAGGCGGCAACGAGCGGGCGCAGGCGAGCGCGGTTGAGCGCCGGGCTGTGGATTTTTTCGGTTGCGGCTTCCCGCCGCTCTTTCGCCATCCCTCGCTACGCGGCCTGCCCGCAGTCCGGATTTCCGGCTCGAACGGACCCCGCTCAAGTGCGCCGGCACGGTCCAACCGCTCCCGGCGGGCACCGCTCGGCTCGGACGTTCCTCGGAATCAGCCAAATGTCGCTCCCGTGGCGTCTCCGCAGGCAAAAACGCATAGCCGGCGCCGCAAAGCTCGCGAGCCGCACCGAGCCGGGGAAACCGTGCCGTGGAGCAGCTGTGGGGCTGATGTGGGTGAGATCTATGGGGTAGGAGCTGCTGTGCGGCTGATGTGGGTCAGATCTATGGGCAGGAGCTGATGTAGGGAAGATTTGGGTCTGATCTATGGGTTAGGAACTGCTGTGGTTCAGATCTATGGGGCAGGAGCAGCTGTGGGGCACATGTGGGTCAGATCTATGGGTTAGGTGCTGCTTTGGGGAAAATGTTGGTCAGATCTATGGGGCAGGAGCAGCTGTGGGTCAGATTTATGAGTCAGGAGCTGCTGTGTGGCTGATGTGGGTCAGATCTATGGGGCAGAAGCTGCAGAGGGGATGATGTAGGTCAGATCTATGGGGCAGGAGTTGCTGTGGGGCAGATGAGGGACATATCTATGGTGCAAAATCTGCTGTTGGACTGATGTGGGTCAGATCTATGAGTTTGGAGCTGCTGTGGGGCACATGTGGGTCAGATCTATGGGGCAGGAGCTGCTGTGGTTAAGATCTATTTGGCAGGATCTGCTGTGGGGCAGATTTGGGTCAGATCTATGGGGCAGGAGCTGCTGTGTGGCAAATGTGGGTCAGATCTATGGGGCAGGAGCTGCTGTGGGTCAGATCTATGGGGCAGGAACAGATGTGGGCCTGATGTTGGTCAGATTTATGGAGCAGGAGCTGCTGTGTTGCAGATGTGGGTCAGATCTATGGTGCAGGAGCTGCTGTGGGGCAGATGTAGGTCTTATCTATGGGGCAGGAGCTGCTGTGAGGCTGATGGGCGTTAGATCTATGGGGAGGAGCTGCTGTGGTGCAGATGTGGGTCTGAGCAATGGGGCAGGAGCTGCTGTGTGGCAGATGTGGGTCAGATCTATGGTGTAGGAGCTGCTGTGGGGCTGATGTGGGTCAGATCTATGGGGCAGGTGCTGCTGTGCGACAGATGTGGGTCAGATCTATGGGGCAGGAGCTGCTGTGGGGCTGATGTGGGTTAGATCTATGGGGCAGGAGCTGTTGTGGGGCTGATGGGGGTCAGATCTATGGGGCAGCAGCTACTGTGGGGCACATGTGGGTCAGACCTATGGGGCAGAAGCTGCAGAGGGGATGATGTAGGTCAGATCTATGGGGCAGGAGTGGTTGTGGGGCAGATGAGGGACATATCTATGGTGCAAAATCTGCTGTTGGACTGATGTGGGTCAGATCTATGAGTTTAGAGCTGCTGTGGGGCACATGTGGGTCAGATCTATGGGCCAGGAGCTGCTGCGGGGCTGATTTGGGTCAGATCTACGGGGCAGGAGCTGCTGTGGGTCAGATCTATGGGGCAGGAACAGATGTGGGCCTGATGTTGGTCAGATTTATGGAGCAGGAGCTGCTGTGTTGCAGATGTGGGTCAGATCTATGGTGCAGGAGCTGCTGTGGGGCAGATGTAGGGCTTATCTATGGGGCAGGAGCTGCTGTGAGGCTGATGGGTGTTAGATCTATGGGGAGGAGCTGCTGTGGTGCAGATGTGGGTCAGAGCTATGGGGCAGGAGCTGCAGTGTGGCAGATGTGGGTCAGAGCTATGGTGTAGGAGCTGCTGTGGGGCTGATGTGGGTCAGATCTATGGGGCAGGAGATGCTTTGGGGCAGATTTTAGTCAGATCTATGGGGCAGGAGTTGCTGTGGGTCTGATGTGGGTCAGATCCTTGGGGCTGAAGCTGCTGTGGGTCATATCTATTGGGCAGCAGCTGCTTTACATATGATGTGTGTCAGATCTATGGGGCAGGAGCTGCTGTGTGGCAAATGTGGGTCAGATCTATGGGGCAGGAGCTGCTGTGGGTCAGATCTATGGGGCAGGAACAGATGTGGGCCTGATGTTGGTCAGATTTATGGAGAAGGAGCTGCTGTGTTGCAGATGTGGGTCAGATCTATGGTGCAGGAGCTGCTGTGGGGCAGATATAGGGCATATCTATGGGGCAGGAGCTGCTGTGAGGCTGATGGGTGTTAGATCTATGGGGAGGAGCTGCTGTGGTGCAGATGTGGGTCAGAGCTATGGGGCAGGAGCTGCTGTGTGGCAGATGTGGGTCAGATATATGGTGTAGGAGCTGCTGTGGGGCTGATGTGGGTCAGATCTATGGGGCAGGAGATGCTAAGGGGCAGTTTTTAGTCAGATCTTTGGGGCAGTAGTTGCTGTGGGTCTGATGTGGGTCACATCCTTGGGGCTGAAGCTGCTGTGGGTCATATCTATTGGGAAGCAGCTGCTTTACATATGATGTGTGTCAGATCTATGGGGCAGGAGCTGCTCAGCGGCGGCTGCTAGAGGTCGCTGCCTATGCGGCTCGACTAGGTCGGCACGGTCTACCCGGCTCAGGGCGTGCCGTGCTGCTCGGCGACGGCTGCTAGAGGTCGCTGCTTATGCGGCTCGACTAGGTCGGCACGGTCTACCCGGCTCCGAGCGGGCCGTGGTGCTCAGCGGCGGCTACTAGAGGTCGCTGCCTATGCGGCTCGACTAGGTCGGCATGGTCTACCCGGCTCCGAGCGAGCCGTGGTGCTCGGCGGCGGCTGCTAGAGGTCGCTGCCTATGCGGCTCGACTAGGTCGGCACGGTCTACCCGGCTCCGAGCGAGCCGTGGTGCTCGGCGGCAAATGCTAGAGGTCGCTGCCTATGCGGCTCGACTAGGTCGGCACGGTCTACCCGGCTCCGAGCGGGCCGTGGTGCTCGGCGGCGGCTGCTAGAGGTCGCTGCCTATGCGGCTCGACTAGGTCGGCACGGTCTACCCGGCTCCGAGCGGACCGTGGTGCTCGGCGGCGGCGGCTAGGGGTCGCTGCCCGTGCCTCTTGCGTGTAGCTGCCAGGTCTACCCGCTTTCGGCTAGGCTTTGCAGCCCTGTGAGATGGGGGGGCGCTAAAGCTTCGGAGCTTGCTGGGGGGTCGCTGTAGTTTCTTACCTACCGCTACGTCGACGTAGAGCGCCGCTTACCCTCGGCGCCGCTGCCGGTAGTCGGCGCCGTTCTTTTCCGAAGCCGTTTTTTCTTACGCCTTCCGTTTTCGTCTGCAGGAGCGAGCGCGTGCTCGTCTCCAGAGGCGGCAACGAGCGGGCGCAGGCGAGCGCGGTTGAGCGCCGGGCTGTGGATTTTTTCGGTTGCGGCTTCCCGCCGCTCTTTCGCCATCCCTCGCTACGCGGCCTGCCCGCAGTCCGGATTTCCGGCTCGAACGGACCCCGCTCAAGTGCGCCGGCACGGTCCAACCGCTCCCGGCGGGCACCGCTCGGCTCGGACGTTCCTCGGAATCAGCCAAATGTCGCTCCCGTGGCGTCTCCGCAGGCAAAAACGCATAGCCGTCGCCGCAAAGCTCGCGAGCCGCACCGAGCCGGGGAAACCGTGCCGTGGAGCAGCTGTGGGGCTGATGTGGGTGAGATCTATGGGGTAGGAGCTGCTGTGCGGCTGATGTGGGTCAGATCTATGGGCAGGAGCTGATGTAGGGAAGATTTGGGTCTGATCTATGGGTTAGGAACTGCTGTGGTTCAGATCTATGGGGCAGGAGCAGCTGTGGGGCACATGTGGGTCAGATCTATGGGTTAGGTGCTGCTTTGGGGAAAATGTGGGTCAGATCTATGGGGCAGGAGCTGCTGTGGGTCAGATTTGGGTCAGATCTATGGGGCAGGAGCTGCTGTGGGTCAGATTTATGAGTCAGGAGCTGCTGTGTGGCTGATGTGGGTCAGATCTATGGGGCAGGAGCTGCTGTGGGGCATATGTGGGTCAGATCTATATGGCAGGAGCTGCTGTTGGGCACATGTGGGTCAGACCTATGGGGCAGAAGCTGCAGAGGGGATGATGTAGGTCAGATCTATGGGGCAGGAGTTGCTGTGGGGCAGATGAGGGACATATCTATGGTGCAAAATCTGCTGTTGGACTGATGTGGGTCAGATCTATGAGTTTGGAGCTGCTGTGGGGCACATGTGGGTCAGATCTACGGGGCAGGAGCTGCTGTGGTTAAGATCTATTTGGCAGGATCTGCTGTGGGGCAGATTTTGGTCAGATCTATGGGGCAGGAGCTGCTGTGTGGCAAATGTGGGTCAGATCTATGGGGCAGCAGCTGTTGTGGGGCTGATGGGGGTCAGATCTATGGGGCAGGAGATGCTGTGGGTCAGATCTATGGGGCAGGAGCTGCTGTGGGGCAGATGTGGGTCAGATCTATGGGGCAGGAGCTGCTGTGGGTCAGATCTATGGGGCAGGAACAGATGTGGGCCTGATGTTGGTCAGATTTATGGAGCAGGAGCTGCTGTGTTGCAGATGTGGGTCAGATCTATGGTGCAGGAGCTGCTGTGGGGCAGATGTAGGGCATATCTATGGGGCAGGAGCTGCTGTGAGGCTGATGGGTGTTAGATCTATGGGGAGGAGCTTCTGTGGTGCAGATGTGGGTCAGAGCTATGGGGCAGGAGCTGCTGTGGGGCAGAAGTGGGTAAGATCTATGGGGTAGGAGATGGTGTGTGGCAGATGTGGGTCAGATCTATGGTGTAGGAGCTGCTGTGGGGCTGATGTGGGTCAGATCTATGGGGCAGGAGCTGCTGTGGTTAAGATATATTTGGCAGGATCTGCTGTGGGGCAGATTTGGGTCTGATCTATGGGGCAGGAGCTTCAGTGGAGATGATGTACGTCAGATCTATGGGGCAGGAGCTGCTGTGGGGCTGCTGTGGGTTAGATCTATGGGGCAGGAGCTGTTGTGGGTCATATCTATTGGGCAGCAGCTGCTTTACATATGATGTGTGTCAGATCTATGGGGCCGGAGCTGTAGTGGGGCTGATGGGGTTCAGATCACTGGGGCAGGAGCTACTGTGGGGCTGATGTGGGTCAAATCAATGGGGCAGAGCTGCTCTTGGGAACATGTGGGTCAGATCTATGGGGCAGGAGCTGCTGTGGGGCTGATGTGGGTTAGATCTATGGGGCAGGAGCTGTTGTGGGGATGATGGGGGTCAGATCTATGGGGCAGGAGCTACTGTGGGGCTGATGTTGGTCTGATCTATGGGGCAGGATCTGCTGTGGGGCTGATGTGGGTTAGATCTATGGGGCAGGAGCTGTTGTGGGGCATATGTGGGTCAGACCTATGGGGCAGAGCTGCTCTTGGGAATATGTGGGTCAGATCTATGGGGCAGGAGCTGCTGTGGGGCTGATGTGGGTCAGATCTATAGGGCAGGAGCTGCTGTGCGACAGATGTGGGTCAGATCTATGGGGCAGGAGCTGCTGTGCGACAGATGTGGGTCAGATCTATGGGGCAAGAGCTGCTGTGGGGCTGATGTGGGTCAGATCTATGGGGCAGAAGCTGTTGTGGGGCTGATGTGGGTCAGATCTATGGGGCAGGAGCTACTGTGGGGCTGATGGGAGTCAGATCTATGGGGCAGGAGCTACTGTGGGGCTGATGGGGGTCAGATCTATGGGGCAGGAGCTACTGTGGGGCTGATGATGGTCTCATCTATGGGGCAGGAGCTGCTGTGCGACAGATGTGGGTCAGATCTATGGGGCAGGTACTGCTGTGCGACATATGTGGGTCAGATCTATGGGGCAGGATCTGCTGTGGGGCTGATGTGGGAAAGATCTATGGGGCAGGAGATGCTATGGGGCAGATGTGGGTCAGATCTATGGGGCAGGAGCTGCTGTGGGGCTGATGTGGGTCAGATCCTTGGGGCGGAAGCTGCTGTGGGTCATATCTATTGGGCAGCAGCTGCTTTACATATGATATGTTTCAGATCAATGGGGCAGGAGCTGCTTTACATATGATGTGTGTCAGATCTATTGGGCAGCAGCTGCTTTACATATGATGTGTGTCAGATCTATGGGGCAGGAGCTGCTGTGGGGCTGCTGTGGGTCAGATCTATGGGGCAGGAGCTGTTGTGGGGCTGATGGGGTCGGATCTATGGGGCAGGGGCTACTGTGGGGCTGATGTTGGTCTGTTCTATGGGGCGGGAGCTGCTGCGGGGCTGATTTGTGTAAGATCTATGGGGCAGGAGCTGCTGTGGGGCTGATGTGCGTTAGATCTGAGGGGCAGGCGCTGTTGTGGAGCTGATGGGGGTCAGATCTATGGGGCAGGAGATGCTGTGGGTCAGATCTATGGGGCAGGAGCTGCTGTGGGGAACATGTGGGTCAGGTCTATGGGGCAGGAGCTGCTGTTGGGCAGATGTGGGTCAGATCTATGGGTCAGCAGCTGCTGTGGGTCTGATGTGGGTCAGATCTATGGGGCAGGAGCTGCTGTGGGGCTGATGTGGGTAATATCTATGGGGCAGGAACAGATGTGGGCCTGATGTTGGTCAGATTTATGGAGCAGGAGCTGCTGTGTTGCAGATGTGGGTAAGATCTATGGTGCAGGAGCTGCTGTGGGGCAGATGTGGGTCAGATCTATGGTGTAGGAGCTGCTGTGGGGCTGATGTGGGTCAGATCTATGGGGCAGGAGCTGCTGTGGTTAAGATCTATTTGGCAGGATCTGCTGTGGGGAATATTTGGGTCAGATCTATGGGGCAGGAGCTGCTGTGGGTCAGATCTATGGGGCAGGAACAGATGTGGGCCTGATGTTGGTTAGATTTATGGAGCAGGAGCTGCTGTGTTGCAGATGTTGGTCAGATCTATGGTGCAGGAGCTGCTGTGGGGCAGATGTAGGTCTTATCTATGGGGCAGGAGCTGCTGTGAGGCTGATGGGTGTTAGATCTATGGGGAGGAGCTGCTGTGGCGCTGATGTGGGTCAGAGCTATGGGGCCGGAGCTGCAGTGGGGCCGATGGGGGTCAGATCTATGGGGCAGGAGCTACTGTGGGGCTGATGTGGGTCAAATCAATGGGGCAGAGCTGCTCTTGGGAACATGTGGGTCAGATCTATGGGGCAGGAGCTGCTGTGGGGCTGATGTGGGTCAGATCTATAGGGCAGGAGCTGCTGTGCGACAGATGTGGGTAAGATCTATGGGGCAGGAGCTGCTGTGGGGCTGATGTGGGTTAGATCAATGGGGCAGGATCTGTTGTGGGGCTGATGGGGGTCAGATCTATGGGGCAGGAGCTACTGTGGGTCTGATGGGGGTCAGATCTATGGGGCAGGAGCTACTGTGGGGCTGATGTTGGTCTCATCTATGTGGCAGGAGCTGCTGTGCGACAGATGTCGGTCAGATCTATGGGGCAGGTGCTGCTGTGCGACATATGTGGGTCAGATCTATGGGGCAGGATCTGCTGTGGGGAACATGTGGGTCAGGTCTATGGGGCAGGAGATGCTTTGGGGCAGATGTGTGTCAGATCTATGGGGCAGGAGCTGCTGTGGGGCAGATGTGGGTTAGATCTATGGGGCAGGAGATGTTGTGGGGCTGATGGGGTCAGATCTATGGGGCAGGAGTTACTGTGGGGCTGATGTTGGTGTGATCTATGGGGCAGGAGCTGCTGTGGGGCAAATGTGGGTTAGATCTATGGGGCAGGAGCTGTTGTGGGGCTGATGGGGGTCAGATCTATGGGGCAGGAGATGCTGTGTGTCAGATCTATGGGGCAGGAGCTGCTGTGGGGAACATGTGGGTCAGGTCTATGGGGCAGGAGCTGCTGTGGGGCAGATGTGGGTCAGTTCTATGGGTCAGCAGCTTCTGTGGGTCTGATGTGGGTCAGATCTATAGGGCAGGAGCTGCTGTGCGTCTGTTGTGGGTCAGAACTATGGGGCCGGAGCTGCAGTGGGGCTGATGGGGGTCAGATCTATGGGGCAGGAGCTACTCTGGGGCTGATGTGGGTCAAATCAATGGGGCAGAGCTGCTCTTGGGAACATGTGGGTCAGATCTATGGGGCAGGAGCTGCTGTGGGGCTGATGTGTGACAGATCTATGGGTCAGCAGCTGCTGTGGGTCTGATGTGGGTCAGATCTATAGGGCAGGAGCTGCTGTGGGGCAGATATGGGTCAGATCTATGGGGCAGGATCTGCTGTGGGGCAGATTTGGGTCAGATCTATGGGGCAGGAGCTGCTGTGGGGCTGATGTGGGTCAGATCTATGGGGCAGGAGCTGCTGTGTTGCAGATGTGGGTCAGATCTATGGTGCAGGAGCTGCTGTGGGGCAGATGTAGGGCATATCTATGGAACAGGAGCTGCTGTGAGGCTGATGGGTGTTGGATCTATGGGGAGGAGCTGCTGTGGTGTAGATGTGGGTCAGATCTATGGGCAGGAGCTGCTGTGGGGCTGATGTGGGTTAGATCTATGGGGCAGGAGCTGCTGTGTGGCAGATGTGGGTCAGATCTATGGGGCAGGAGCTGCTTTGGGGCTGATGTGGGTTAGATCTATGGGGCAGGATCTGCTGTGGGGCTGATGTGTGTCAGATCTATGGTGCAGGAGCTGCTGTGGGGCAGATGTAGGGCTTATCTATGGGGCAGGAGCTGCTGTGAGGCTGATGGGTGTTAGATCTATGGGGAGGAACTGCTGTGGTGCAGATGTGGGTCAGAGCTATGGGGCAGGAGCTGCTGTGGGGCAGAAGTGGGTAAGATCTATGGGGTAGGAGATGGTGTGTGGCAGATGTGGGTCAGATCTATGGTGTAGGAGCTGCTGTGGGGCTGATGTGCGTCAGATCTATGGGGCAGGAGCTACTGTGGGACTGATGTGGGTCAGATCTATGGGGCAGGAGCTACTGTGGGGCTGATGTTGGTCTCATCTATGGTGCAGGAGCTGCTGTGCGACAGATGTGGGTCAGATCTATGGGGCAGTTGCTGCTGTGCGACATATGTGGGTCAGATCTATGGGGCAGGATCTGCTGTGGGGCTGATGTGGGAAAGATCTATGGGGCAGGAGATGCATTGGGGCAGATGTGGGTCAGATCTATGGGGCAGGAGTTGCTGTGGGGCTGATGTGGGTCAGATCCCTGGGGCTGAAGCTGCTGTGGGTCATATCTATTGGGCAGCAGCTGCTTTACATATGATGTGTGTCAGATCTATGGGGCAGGAGCTGCTGTGGGGCTGATGTGGGTCTGATCTATGGGGCAGGAGCTGCTGTGGGGCTGATGTGGGTTAGATCTATGGGGTAGAAGCTGCTGTGGGGCTGATGGGGGTCAGATCTATGGGGCAGGAGCTGCTGTGGGGAACATGTGGGTTAGGTCTATGGGGCAGGAGCTGCTGTGGGGCAGATGTAGGTCAGATCTATGGGTCAGCAGCTGCTGTGGGTCTGATGTGGGTCAGATCTATGGGGCAGGAGCTGCTGTGATGCAGATGTGGGTCAGATCTATGGTGCAGGAGCTGCTGTGGGGCAGATGTAGGGCATATCTATGGGGCAGGAGCTGCTGTGAGGCTGATGAGTGTTAGATCTATGGGGAGGAGCTGCTGTGGTGCAGATGTGGGTCAGAGCTATGGGGCAGGAGCTGCTGTGGGGCAGAAGTGGGTAAGATCTATGGGGTAGGAGATGGTGTGTGGCAGATGTGGGTCAGATCTATGGTGTAGGAGCTGCTGTGGGGCTGATGTGGGTCAGATCTATGGGGTAGGAGCTGCTGTGGTTAAGATCTATTTGGCAGGAGCTGCTGTGGGGCAGATTTGGGTCAGATCAATGGGGCAGGAGCTGCTGTGTGGAAAATGTGGGTCAGATCTATGGGGCAGGAGCTGCAGTGGAGATGATGTACGTCAGATCTATGGGGCAGGAGCTGCTGTGGGGCTGCTGTGGGTTAGATCTATGGGTTAGGAGCTGTTGTGGGTCATATCTATTGGGCAGCAGCTGCTTTACATATGATGTGTGTCAGATCTATAGGGCCGGAGCTGCAGTGGGGCTGATGGGGGTCAGATCTATGGGGCAGGAGCTACTGTGGGGCTGATGTGGGTCAAATCAATGGGGCAGAGCTGCTGTTGGGAACATGTGGGTCAGATCTATGGGGCAGGAGCTGCTGTGGGGCTGATGCGGGTCAGATCTATAGGGCAGGAGCTGCTGTGCTACAGATGTGGGTCAGATCTATGGGGCAGGAGCTGCTGTGGGGCTGATTTGGGTCAGATCCTTGGGGCTGAAGCTGCTGTGGGTCATATCTATTGGGCAGCAGCTGCTTTACATATGATGAGTGTCAAATCTATGGGGCAGGAGCTGCTGTGGGGCTGATGTGGGTTAGATCTATGGGGCAGGAGATGCTGTGGGTCAGATCTATAGGGCAGGAGCTGCTGTGGGGAACATGTGGGTCAGGTCTATGGGGCAGGAGCTGCTGTTGGGCAGATGTGGGTCAGATCTATGCGTCAGCAGCTGCTGTGGGTCTGATGTGGGTCAGATCTATGGGGCAGGAGCTGCTGTGGGGCTGATGTGGGTAATATCTATATGGCAGGAACAGATGTGGGCCTGATGTTGGTCAGATTTATGGAGCAGGAGCTGCTGTGTTGCAGATGTGGGTCAGATCTATGGGGCCGGAGCTGCAGTGGGGCTGATGGGGGTCAGATCTATGGGGCAGGAGCTACTCTGGGGCTGATGTGGGTCAAATCAATGGGGCAGAGCTGCTCTTGGGAACATGTGGGTCAGATCTATTGGGCAGGAGCTGCTGTGGGGCTGATGTGGGACAGATCTATGGGTCAGCAGCTGCTGTGGGTCTGATGTGGGTCAGATCTATAGGGCAGGAGCTGCTGTGGGGCAGATATGGGTCAGATCTATGGGGCAGGATCTGCTGTGGGGCAGATTTGGGTCAGATCTATGGGGCAGGAGCTGCTGTGGGGCTGATGTGGGTCAGATCTATGGGGCAGGAGCTGCTGTGTGGCAAATGTGGGTCAGATTTATGGGGCAGGAGCTGCTGTGGGTCAGATCTATGGGGCAGGAACAGATGTGGGCCTGATGTTGGTCAGATTTATAGAGCAGGAGCTGCTGTGTTTCAGATGTGGGTCAGATCTATGGTGCAGGAGCTGCTGTGGGGCAGATGTAGGGCATATCTATGGAACAGGAGCTGCTGTGAGGCTGATGGGTGTTGGATCTATGGGGAGGAGCTGCTGTGGTGTAGATGTGGGTCAGATCTATGGGGCAGGAGCTGCTGTGGGGCTGATGTGGGTTAGATCTATGGGGCAGGAGCTGCTGTGTTGCAGATGTGGGTCAGATCTATGGTGCAGGAGCTGCTGTGGGGCAGATGTAGGGCATATCTATGGGGCAGGAGCTGCTGTGAGGCTGATGGGTGTTAGATCTATGGGGAGGAGCTGCTGTGGTGCAGATGTCGGTCAGAGCTATGGGGCAGGAGCTGCTGTGTGGCAGATGTGGGTCAGATCTATGGTGTAGGAGCTGCTGTGGGGCTGATGTGGGTCAGATCTATGGGGCAGGATATGCTTTGGGGCAGATTTTAGTCAGATCTATGGGGCAGGAGTTGCTGTGGGTCTGATGTGGGTCAGATCCTTGGGGCTGAAGCTGCTGTGGGTCATATCTATTGGGCAGCAGCTGCTTTACATATGATGTGTGTCAGATCTATGGGGCAGGAGCTGCTCGGCGGCGGCTGCTAGAGGTCGCTGCCTATGCAGCTCGCCTAGGTCGGCACGGTCTACCCGGCTCCGAGCGGGCCGTGGTGCTCGGCGGCGGCTGCTAGAGGTCTCTGCCTATGCGGCTCGACTAGGTCGGCACGGTCTACCCGGCTCCGAGCGGGCCGTGGTGCTCGGCGGCGGCTGCTAGAGGTCGCTGCCTATGCGGCTCGACTAGGTCGGCACGGTCTACCCGGCTCAGGGCGTGCCGTGCTGCTCGGCGGCGGCTGCTAGAGGTCGCTGCCTATGCGGCTCGACTAGGTCGGCAGGGTCTACCCGGCTCCGAGCGGGCCGTGGTGCTCGGCGGCGGCTTCTAGAGGTCGCTGCCTATGCAGCTCGCCTAGGTCGGCACGGTCTACCCGGCTCCGAGCGGGCCGTGGTGCTCGGCGGCGGCTGCTAGAGGTCGCTGCCTATGCGGCTCGACTAGGTCGGCACGGTCTACCCGGCTCAGGGCAGGCCGTGGTGCTCGGCGGAGGCTGCTAGAGGTCTCTGCCTATGCTGCTTGACTAGGTCGGCACAGTCTACCCGGCTCCGAGCGGGCCGTGGTGCTCGGCGGCGGCTGCTAGAGGTCGCTGCCTATGCGGCTCGACTAGGTCGGCACGGTCTTCCCGGCTCCGAGCGGGCCGTGGTGCTCGGCGGCGGCTGCTAGAGGTCGCTGCCTATGCGGCTCGACTAGGTCGGCACGGTCTACCCGGCTCAGGGCGTGCCGTGCTGCTCGGCGGCGGCTGCTAGAGGTCGCTGCCTATGCGGCTTGACTAGGTCGACACGGTCTACCCGGCTCCGAGCGGGCGGTGCTGCTCGGCGGCGGCTGCTAGAGGTCGCTGCCTATGCGGCTCGACTAGGTCGGCACGGTCTACCCGGCTCCGAGCGGGCCGTGGTGCTCGGCGGCGGCTGCTAGAGGTCGCTGCCTATGCGGCTCGCCTAGGTCGGCACGGTCTACCCGGCTCCGAGCGGACCGTGGTGCTCGGCGGCGGCGGCTAGGGGTCGCTGCCCATGCCTCTTGCGTGTAGCTGCCAGGTCTACCCGCTTTCGGCTAGGCTTTGCAGCCCTGTGAGATGGGGGGGCGCTAAAGCTTCGGAGCTTGCTGGGGGGTCGCTGTAGTTTCTTACCTACCGCTACGTCGACGTAGAGCGCCGCTTACCCTCGGCGCCGCTGCCGGTAGTCGGCGCCGTTCTTTTCCGAAGCCGTTTTTTCTTACGCCTTCCGTTTTCGTCTGCAGGAGCGAGCGCGTGCTCGTCTCCAGAGGCGGCAACGAGCGGGCGCAGGCGAGCGCGGTTGAGCGCCGGGCTGTGGATTTTTTCGGTTGCGGCTTCCCGCCGCTCTTTTGCCATCCCTCGCTACGCGGCCTGCCCGCAGTCCGGATTTCCGGCTCGAACGGACCCCGCTCAAGTGCGCCGGCACGGTCCAACCGCTCCCGGCGGGCACCGCTCGGCTCGGACGTTCCTCGGAATCAGCCAAATGTCGCTCCCGTGGCGTCTCCGCAGGCAAAAACGCATAGCCGGCGCCGCAAAGCTCGCGAGCCGCACCGAGCCGGGGAAACCGTGCCGTGGAGCAGCTGTGGGGCTGATGTGGGTGAGATCTATGGGGTAGGAGCTGCTGTGCGGCTGATGTGGGTCAGATCTATGGGCAGGAGCTGATGTAGGGAAGATTTGGGTCTGATCTATGGGTTAGGAACTGCTGTGGTTCAGATCTATGGGGCAGGAGCAGCTGTGGGGCACATGTGGGTCAGATCTATGGGTTAGGTGCTGCTTTGGGGAAAATGTGGGTCAGATCTATGGGGCAGGAGCTGCTGTGGGTCAGATTTGGGTCAGATCTATGGGGCAGGAGCTGCTGTGGGGCATATGTGGGTCAGATCTATATGGCAGGAGCTGCTGTGGGGCACATGTGGGTCAGATCTATGGGTTAGGTGCTGCTTTGGGGAAAATGTGGGTCAGATTTATGAGTCAGGAGCTGCTGTGTGGCTGATGTGGGTCAGATCTACGGGGCAGGAGCTGCTGTGGGGCATATGTGGGTCAGATCTATATGGCAGGAGCTGCTGTGGGGCACATGTGGGTCAGACCTATGGGGCAGAAGCTGCAGAGGGGATGATGTAGGTCAGATCTATGGGGCAGGAGTTGCTGTGGGGCAGATGAGGGACATATCTATGGTGCAAAATCTGCTGTTGGACTGATGTGGGTCAGATCTATGAGTTTGGAGCTGCTGTGGGGCACATGTGGGTCAGATCTACGGGGCAGGAGCTGCTGTGGTTAAGATCTATTTGGCAGGATCTGCTGTGGGGCAGATTTGGGTCAGATTTATGGAGCAGGAGCTGCTGTGTTGCAGATGTGGGTCAGATCTATGGTGCAGGAGCTGCTGTGGGGCAGATGTAGGGCTTATCTATGGGGCAGGAGCTGCTGTGAGGCTGATGGGTGTTAGATCTATGGGGAGGAGCTGCTGTGGTGCAGATGTGGGTCAGAGCAATGGGGCAGGAGCTGCTGTGTGGCAGATGTGGGTCAGATCTATGGTGTAGGAGCTGCTGTGGGGCTGATGTGGGTCAGATCTATGGGGCAGGTGCAGCTGTGCGACATATGTGGGTCAGATCTATGGGGCAGGATCTGCTGTGGGGCTGATGTGGGAAAGATCTATGGGGCAGGAGATGCTTTGGGGCAGATGTGGGTCAGATCTATGGGGCAGGAGTTGCTGTGGAGCTGATGTGTGTCAGATCCTTGGGGCTGAAGCTGCTGTGGGTCATATCTATTGGGCAGCAGCTGCTTTACATATGATGTGTGTCAGATCTATGGGGCAGGAGCTGCTGTGGGGGTGATGTGGGTTAGATCTATGGGGCAGGAGCTGTTGTGGGGCATATGTGGGTCAGATCTATGGGCCAGGAGCTGCTGCGGGGCTGATGTGGGTCAGATCTATGGGGCAGGAGCTGCTGTGGGTAAGATCTATGGGGCAGGAACAGATGTGGGGCTGATGTGGGTCAGATCTATGGGGCAGGAGCTGCTGTGGGGAACATGTGGGTCAGATCTATGGTGCAGGAGCTGCTGTGGGGCAGATATATGGCATATCTTTGGGGCCGGAGCTGCTGTGAGGCTGATGGTTGTTAGATCTATGGGGAGGAGCTGCTGTGGTGCAGATGTGGGTCAGAGCTATGGGTCAGGAGCTGCTGTGGGTCAGATCTATGGGGCAGGAACAGATGTGGGCCTGATGTTGGTCAGATTTATGGAGCAGGAGCTGCTGTGTTGCAGATGTGGGTCAGATCTATGGTGCAGGAGCTGCTGTGGGGCAGATGTAGGGCTTATCTATGGGGCAGGAGCTGCTGTGAGGCTGATGGGTGTTAGATCTATGGGGAGGAGCTGCTGTGGTGCAGATGTGGGTCAGAGCTATGGGGCAGGAGCTGCTGTGGGGCAGATGTAGGGCTTATCTATGGGGCAGGAGCTGCTGTGGGGCTGATGTGGGTTTGATCTATGGTGCAGGAGCTGTTGTGGGGCTGATGGGGGTCAGATCTATGGGGCAGGAGCTACTGTGGGGATGATGGGGGTCAGATCTACGGGGCAGGAGCTACTGTGGGGCTGATGTTGGTCTCATCTATGGGGCAGGAGCTGCTGTGCGACAGATGTGTGTCATATCTATGGGGCAGGTGCTGCTGTGCGACATATGTGTGTCAGATCTATGGGGCAGGATCTGCTGTGGGGCTGATGTGGGAAAGATCTATGGGGCAGGAGCTGCTTTGGGGCAGATGTGGGTCAGATCTATGGGGCAGGAGCTGCTGTGGGGCTGATGTGGGTCAGATCTATGGGGCAGGAGCTGCTGTGGGGCTGATGTGGGTCAGATCCTTGGGGCTGAAGCTGCTGTGGGTCATATCTAATGGGCAGCAGCTGCTTTACATATGATGTGTGTCAGATCTATGGGGCAGGAGCTGCTGTGGGGCTGATGTTGGTCTGATCTATGGGGCAGGAGCTGCTGCGGGGCTGATGGGGGTCAGATCTATGGGGCAGGAGCTGCTGTGGGGCTGATGTGGGTCAGATCTATGGGGCAGGAGCTGTTGTGGGGCTGATGGGGGTCAGATCTATGGGGCAGGAGCTGCTGTGGGTCAGATCTATGGGGCAGGAACAGATGTGGGCCTGATGTTGGTCAGATTTATGGAGCAGGATCTGCTGTGTTGCAGATGTGGGTCAGATCTATGGTGCAGGAGCTGCTGTGGGGCAGATGTAGGGCATATCTATGGGGCAGGAGCTGCTGCGGGGCTGATTTGGGTCAGATCTATGGTTCAGCAGCTGCTGTGGGGCACATGTGGGTCAGAACTATGGGGCAGAAGCTGCTGTGGGGCTGATGTGGGTCAGATCTATGGGGCAGGAGCTGCTGTGGTTCAGATCTATGGGGCAGGAACAAATGTGGGCCTGATGTTGGTCTGATCTATGGTGCAGGAGCTGCTGTGGGGCAGATATAGGGCATATCTATGGGGCAGGAGCTGCTGTGAGGCTGATGGGTGTTAGATCTATGGGGAGGAGCTGCTGTGGTGCAGATGTGGGTCAGAGCTATGGGGCAGGAGCTGCTGTGGGGCAGAAGTGGGTAAGATCTATCGGGTAGGAGATGGTGTGTGGCAGATGTGGGTCAGATCTATGGTGTAGGAGATGCTGTGGGGCTGATGTGGGTCAGATCTATGTTGCAGGAGCTGCTGTGGTTAAGATCTATTTGGCAGGATCTGCTGTGGGGCAGATTTGGGTGAGATCTATGGGGCAGGAGCTGCTGTGGTTAAGATCTATTTGGCAGGATCTGGTGTGGGGCAGATTTGGGTCAGATCTATGGGGCAGGAGCTGCAGTGGAGATGATGTACATCAGATCTATGGGGCAGGAGCTGCTGTGGGGCTGCTGTGGGTCAAATCAATGGGGCAGAGCTGCTCTTGGGAACATGTGGGTCAGATCTATGGGGCAGGAGCTGCTGTGGGGCTGATGTGGGTCAGATCTATAGGGCAGGAGCTGCTGTGCGACAGATGTGGTTCAGATCTATGGGGCAGGAGCTGCTGTGGGGCTGATGTGGGTCAGGTCCTTGGGGCTGAAGCTGCTGTGGGTCATATCTATTGGGCAGCAGCTGCTTTACATATGATGTGTGTCAGGTCTATGGGGCAGGAGCTGCTGTGGGCCTGATGTGGGTTAGATCTACGGGGCAGGAGCTGTTGTGGGGCTGATGGGGGTCAGATCTATGGGGCAGGAGCTACTGTGGGGCTGATGGGGGTCAGATCTATGGGGCAGGAGCTACTGTGGGGCTGATGTTGGTCTCATCTATGGGGCAGGAGCTGCTGTGCGACAGATGTGTGTCAGATCTATGGGGCAGGTGCTGCTGTGCGACATATGTGTGTCAGATCTATGGGGCAGGAGCTGCTGTGGGGCTGATGTGGGACAGATCTATGGGGCAGGAGATGCTTTGGGGCAGATGTGGGCCAGATCTATGGGGCAGGAGCTGCTGTGGGGCTGATGTGGGTCAGATCCTTGGGGCTGAAGCTGCTGTGGGTCATATCTAATGGGCAGCAGCTGCTTTACATATGATGTGTGTCAGATCTATGGGGCAGGAGCTGCTGTGGGGCTGATGTTGGTCTGATCTATGGGGCAGGAACTGCTGCGGGGCTGATGGGGGTCAGATCTATGGGGCAGGAGCTGCTGTGGGGCTGATGTGGGTCAGATCTATGGGGCAGGAGCTGTTGTGGGGCTGATGGGGGTCAGATCTATGGGGCAGGAGATGCTGTGGGTCAGATCTATGGGGCAGGAGCTGCTGTGTGGCAGATGAGGGACATATCTATGGTGCAAAATATGCTGTTGGACTGATGTGGGTCAGATCTATGAGTTTGGAGCTGCTGTGGGGCACATGTGGGTCAGATCTATGGGCCAGGAGCTGCTGCGGGGCTGATTTGGGTCAGATCTATGGGTCAGGAGCTGCTGTGGGGCTGATGTGTGTCAGATCTATGGGGCAGGAGCTGCTGTGGGTCAGATCTATGGGGCAGGAACAGATGTGGGCCTGATGTTGGTCAGATTTATGGAGCAGGAGCTGCTGTGTTGCAGATGTGGGTCAGATCTATGGTGCAGGAGCTGCTGTGGGGCAGATTTAGGGCTTATCTATGGGGCAGGAGCTGCTGTGAGGCTGATGGGTGTTAGATCTATGGGGAGGAGCTGCTGTGGTGCAGATGTGGGTCAGAGCTATGGGGCAGGAGCTGCTGTGTGGCAGATGTGGGTCAGATCTATGGTGTAGGAGCTGCTGTGGGGCTGATGTGGGTCAGATCTATAGGGCAGGAGATGCTTTGGGGCAGATTTTAGTCAGATCTATGGGGCAGGATTTGCTGTGGGTCTGATGTGGGTCAGATCCTTGGGGCTGATGCTGCTGTGGGTCATATCTATTGGGCAGCAGCTGCTTTACATATGATGTGTGTCAGATCTATGGGGCAGGAGCTGCTCGGCTGCGGCTGCTAGAGGTCGCTGCCTATGCGGCTCGACTAGGTCGGCACGGTCTACCCGGCTCCGAGCGGGCCGTGGTGCTCCGCGGCGGCTGCTAGAGGTCTCTGCCTATGCGGCTTGACTAGGTCGGCACGGTCTACCCGGCTCCGAGCGGGCCGTGGTGCTCGGCGGCGGCTGCTAGAGGTCGCTGCCCATGCAGCTCGCCTAGGTCGGCACTGTCTACCCGGCTCCGAGCGGGCCGTGGTACTCGGCGGCGGCTGCTAGAGGTCGCTGCCTATGCGGCTCGACCAGGTCGGCACGGTCACCCGGCTCCGAGCGGGACGTGGTGCTCGGCGGCGGCTGCTAGAGGTCGCTGCCTATGCGGCTCGACTAGGTCGGCACGGTCTACCCGGCTCAGGGCGTGCCGTGCTGCTCGGCGGCGGCTGCTAGAGGTCTCTGCCTATGCGGCTCGACTAGGTCGGCACGGTCTACCCGGCTCCGAGCGGGCCGTGGTGCTCGGCGGCGGCTGCTAGAGGTCGCTGCCTATGCGGCTCGACTAGGTCGGCATGGTGTACCCAGCTCCGAGCGAGCCGTGGTGCTCGGCGGCGGCTGCTAGAGGTAGCTGCCTATGCGGCTCGACTAGGTCGGCACGGTCTACCCGGCTCAGGGCAGGCCGTGGTGCTCGGCGGCGGCTGCTAGAGGTCGCTGCCTATGCGGCTCGACTAGGTCGGCACGGTCTACCCGTCTCCGAGCGGGCCGTGGTGCTCGGCGGCGGCTGCTAGAGGTCGCTGCCTATGCGGCTCGCCTAGGTCGGCACGGTCTACCCGGCTCCGAGCGGGCCGTGGTGCTTGGCGGCGGCTACTAGAGGTCGCTGCCTATGCGGCTCGACCAGGTCGTCACGGTCTACCCTGCTCCGAGCGGGCCGTGGTGCTCGGCGGCGGCTGCTAGAGGTCGCTGCCTATGCGGCTCGACTAGGTCGGCACGGTCTACCCGGCTCAGGGCGTGCCGTGCTGCTCGGCGGCGGCTGCTAGAGGTCGCTGCCTATGCGGCTCGACTAGGTCGACACGGTCTACCCGGCTCCGAGCGGGCCGTGGTGCTCGGCGGCGGCTGCTAGAGGTCGCTGCCTATGCGGCTCGACTAGGTCGGCACGGTCTACCCGGCTCAGGGCGTGCCGTGCTGCTCGGCGGCGGCTGCTAGAGGTCGCTGCCTATGCGGCTCGACTAGGTCGACACGGTCTACCCGGCTCCGAGCGGGCCGTGGTGCTCGGCAGCGGATGCTAGAGGTCGCTGCCTATGCGGCTCGACTAGGTCGGCACGGTCTACCCGGCTCCGAGCGGACCGTGGTGCTCGGCGGCGGCGGCTAGGGGTCGCTGCCCGTGCCTCTTGCGTGTAGCTGCCAGGTCTACCCGCTTTCGGCTAGGCTTTGCAGCCCTGTGAGATGGGGGGGCGCTAAAGCTTCGGAGCTTGCTGGGGGGTCGCTGTAGTTTCTTACCTACCGCTACGTCAACGTAGAGCGCCGCTTACCCTCGGCGCCGCTGCCGGTAGTCGGCGCCGTTCTTTTCCGAAGCCGTTTTTTCTTACGCCTTCCGTTTTCGTCTTCAGGAGCGAGCGCGTGCTCGTCTCCAGAGGCGGCAACGAGCGGGCGCAGGCGAGCGCGGTTGAGCGCCGGGCTGTGGATTTTTTCGGTTGCGGCTTCCCGCCGCTCTTTCGCCATCCCTCGCTACGCGGCCTGCCCGCAGTCCGGATTTCCGGCTCGAACGGACCCCGCTCAAGTGCGCCGGCACGGTCCAACCGCTCCCGGCGGGCACCGCTCGGCTCGGACGTTCCTCGGAATCAGCCAAATGTCGCTCCCGTGGCGTCTCCGCAGGCAAAAACGCATAGCCGGCGCCGCAAAGCTCGCGAGCCGAACCGAGCCGGGGAAACCGTGCCGTGGAGCAGCTGTGGGGCTGATGTGGGTGAGATCTATGGGGTAGGAGCTGCTGTGCGGCTGATGTGGGTCAGATCTATGGGCAGGAGCTGATGTAGGGAAGATTTGGGTCAGATCTATGGGGCAGGAGCTGCTGTGGGTCAGATTTATGAGTCAGGAGCTGCTGTGTGGCTGATGTGGGTCAGATCTATGGGGCAGGAGCTGCTGTGGGGCTTATGTGGGTCAGATCTATATGGCAGGAGCTGCTGTGGGGCACATGTGGGTCAGACCTATGGGGCAGGTGCTGCTGTGCGACATATGTGGGTCAGATCTATGGGGCAGGAGTTGCTGTGGGGCAGATGAGAAACATATCTATGGTGCAAAATCTGCTGTTGGACTGATGTGGGTCAGATCTATGAGTTTGGAGCTGCTGTGGGGCACATGTGGGTCAGATCTATGGGGCAGGAGCTGCTGTGGTTAAGATCTATTTGGCAGGATCTGCTGTGGGGCAGATTTGGGTCAGATCTATGGGGCAGGAGCTGCTGTGTGGCAAATGTGGGTCAGATCTATGGGGCAGGAGCTGCTGTGGGTCAGAACTATGGGGCAGGAACAGATGTGGGCCTGATGTTGGTCAGATTTATGGAGCAGGAGCTGCTGTGTTGCAGATGTGGGTCAGATCTATGGTGCAGGAGCTGCTGTGGGGCAGATGTAGGGCTTATCTATAAGGCAGGAGCTGCTGTGAGGCTGATGGGTATTAGATCTATGGGGAGGAGCTGCTGTGGTGCAGATGTGGGTCAGAGCAATGGGGCAGGAGCTGCTGTGTGGCAGATGTGGGTCAGATCTATGGTGTAGGAGCTGCTGTGGGGCTGATGTGGGTCAGATCTATGGGGCAGGTGCTGCTGTGCGACATATGTGGGTCAGATCTATGGGGGAGGATCTGCTGTGGGGCTGATGTGTGTCAGATCTATGGGGCAGGAGCTGCTGTGGGGCTGATGTGGGTTAGATCTATGGGGCAGGAGCTTTTGTGGGGCATATGTGGGTCAGATCTATGGGGCAGAAGCTGCAGAGGGGATGATGTAGGTCAGATCTATGGGGCAGGAGTTGCTGTGGGGCAGATGAGGGACATATCTATGGTGCAAAATCTGCTGTTGGACTGATGTGGGTCAGATCTATGAGTTTGGAGCTGCTGTGGGGCACATGTGGGTCAGATCTATGGGCCAGGAGCTGCTGCGGGGCTGATTTGGGTCAGATCTATGGTTCAGCAGCTGCTGTGGGGCACATGTGGGTCAGAGCTATGGGGCAGGAGCTGCTGTGTGGAAGATGTGGGTCAGATCTATGGGGCAGGAGCTGTTGTGGGGCTGATGGGGTCAGATCTATGGGGCAGGATCTGCTGTGGGGATGATGTGGGAAAGATCTATGGGGCAGGAGATGGTTTGGGGCAGATGTGGGTCAGATCTATAAGGCAGGAGTTGCTGTGGGGCTGATGTGGGTCAGATCCTTGGGGCTGAAGCTGCTGTGGGTCATATCTATTGGGCAGCAGCTGCTTTACATATGATGTGTGTCAGATCTATGGGGCAGGAGATACTGTGGGGCTGATGTTGGTCTGATCTATGGGGCAGGAGCTGCTGCGGGGCTGATTTGGGTCAGATCTATGGGGAAGGAGCTACTGTGGGGCAGATGGGGTTCAGGTCTATGGGGCAGGCGCTACTGTTGGGCTGATGTTGGTCTGATCTATGGGGCAGGAGCTGCTGTGCGACAGATGTGGGTCAGATCTATGGGGCAGGTCTGCTGTGCGACATATGTGGGTCAGATCTATGGGGCAGGTGCTGCTGTGCAACATATGTGGGTCAGATCTATGGGGCAGGATCTGCTGTGGGGCTGATGTGGGAAAGATCTATGGGGCAGGAGATGCTTTGGGGCAGATGTGGGTCAGATCTATGGGGCAGGAGCTGCTGTGGGGCTGATGTGTGTCAGATCCTTGGGGCTGAAGCTGCTGTGGGTCATAT
The DNA here is from genome assembly GCF_054131305.1 of Coturnix japonica. Classification (NCBI taxonomy): domain Eukaryota; kingdom Metazoa; phylum Chordata; class Aves; order Galliformes; family Phasianidae; genus Coturnix; species Coturnix japonica. The sequence goes on from NC_140683.1 coordinate 1,634,909, forward strand.
CTATTGGGCAGCAGCTGCTTTACATATGATGTGTGTCAGATCTATGGGGCAGGAGCTGCTATGGGCCTGATGTGGGTTAGATCTATGGGGCAGGAGCTGTTGTGGGGCTGATGGGGGTCAGATCTATGGGGCAGGAGCTACTGTGGGGCACATGTGGGTCAGACCTATGGGGCAGAAGCTGAAGAGGGGATGATGTAGGTCAGATCTATGGGGCAGGAGTTGCTGTGGGGCAGATGAGGGACATATCTATGGTGCAAAATCTGCTGTTGGACTGATGAGGGTCAGATCTATGAGTTTGGAGCTGCTGTGGGGCACATGTGGGTCAGATCTATGGGCCAGGATCTGCTGCGGGGCTGATTTGGGTCAGATCTATAAGGCAGGAGCTGCTGTGGGGCACATGTGGGTCAGATCTATGGGGCAGGAGCTGCTGTGGGTCAGATCTATGGGGCAGGAACAGATGTGGGCCTGATGTTGGTCAGATTTATGGAGCAGGAGCTGCTGTGTTGCAGATGTGGGTCAGATCTATGCGTCAGCAGCTGCTGTGGGGCAGATATAGAGCATATCTATGGGGCAGGAGCTGCTGTGAGGCTGATGGGTGTTAGATCTATGGGGAGGAGCTGCTGTGGTGCAGATGTGGGTCAGAGCTATGGGGCAGGAGGTGCTGTGGGGCAGAAGTGGGTAAGATCTATCGGGTAGGAGATGGTGTGTGGCAGATGTGGGTCAGATCTATGGTGTAGGAGCTGCTGTGGGGCTGATGTGGGTCAGATCTGTGGGGCAGGAGCTGCTGTGGTTAAGATCTATTTGGCAGGATCTGGTGTGGGGCAGATTTGGGTCAGATCTATGGGGCAGGAGCTGCTGTGTGGCAAATGTGGGTCAGATCTATGGGGCAGGAGCTGCTATGGGGCAGATGTAGGGCTTATCTATGGGGCAGGAGCTGCTGTGAGGCTGATGGGTGTTAGATCTATGGGGAGGAGCTGCTGTGATGCAGATGTGGGTCAGAGCTATGGGGCAGGAGCTGCTGTGTGGCAGATGTGGGTCAGATCTATGGTGTAGGAGCTGCTGTGGGGCTGATGTGGGTCAGATCTATGGTGCAGGAGCTGCTGTGGTTAAGATCTATTTGGCAGGATCTGCTGTGGGGCAGATTTGGATGAGATCTATGGGGCAGGAGCTGCAGTGGAGATGATGTACGTCAGATCTATGGGGCAGGAGCTGCTGTGGGGCTGCTGTGGGTCAAATCAATGGGGCCGAGCTGCTCTTGGGAACATGTGGGTCAGATCTATGGGGCAGGATCTGCTGTGGGGCTGATGTGGGTCAGATCTATGGGGCAGGAGCTGCTGTGGGGCTGATGTGGGTCAGGTCCTTGGGGCTGAAGCTGCTGTGGGTCATATCTATTGGGCAGCAGCTGCTTTACATATGATGTGTGTCAGATCTATGGGGCAGGAGCTGCTGTGGGCCTGATGTGCGTTAGATCTATGGGGCAGGAGCTGTTGTGGAGCTGATGGGGGTCAGATCTATGGGGCAGGAGCTACTGTGGGGCTGATGGTGGTCAGATCTATGGGGCAGGAGCTACTGTGGGGCTGATGTTGGTCTCATCTATGGGGCAGGATCTGCTGTGCGACAGATGTGTGTCAGATCTATGGGGCAGGTGCTGCTGTGCGACATATGTGTGTCAGATCTATAGGGCAGGATCTGCTGTGGGGCTGATGTGGGAAAGATCTATGGGGCAGGAGATGCTTTGGGGCAGATGTGGGTCAGATCTATGGGGCAGGAGCTGCTGTGGGGCTGATGTGGGTCAGATCCTTGGGGCTGAAGCTGCTGTGGATCATATCTAATGGGCAGCAGCTGCTTTACATATGATGTGTGTCAGATCTATGGGGCAGGAGCTGCTGTGGGGCTGATGTTGGTCTGATCTATGGGGCAGGAGCTGCTGCGGGGCTGATGGGGGTCAGATCCATGGGGCAGGAGCTGCTGTGGGGCTGATGTGGGTCAGATCTATGGGGCAGGAGCTGTTGTGGGGCTAATGGGGGTCAGATCTATGGGCCAGGAGCTGCTGTGGGTCAGATCTATGAGGCAGGAGCTGCTGTGGGGCAGATGTGGGTCAGATCTATGGGGCAGGAGCTGCTGTGGGTCAGATCTATGGGGCAGGAACAGATGTGGGCCTGATGTTGGTCAGATTTATGGAGCAGGAGCTGCTGTGTTGCAGATGTGGGTCAGATCTATGGTGCAGGAGCTGCTGTGGGGCAGATGTAGGGCATATCTATGGGGCAGGAGCTGCTGTGAGGCTGATGGGTGTTAGATCTATGGGGAGGAGCTGCTGTGGTGCAGATGTGGGTCAGAGCTATGGGGCAGGAGCAGCTGTGGGTCAGAAGTGGGTAAGATCTATGGGGTAGGAGATGGTGTGTGGCAGATGTGGGTCAGATCTATGGTGTAGGAGCTGCTGTGGGGCTGACGTGGGTCAGATCTATGGGGCAGGAGCTGCTGTGGTTAAGATCTATTTGGCAGGATCTGCTGTGCGACAGATTTGGGTCAGATCTATGGGGCAGGAGCTGCAGTGGAGATGATGTACGTCAGATCTATGGGGCAGGAGCTGCTGTGGGGCTGCTGTGGGTAAGATCTATGGGGCAGGAGCTGTTGTGGGTCATATCTATTGGGCAGCAGCTGCTTTACATATGATGTGTGTCAGATCTATGGGGCCGGAGCTGCAGTGGGGCTGATGGGGGTCAGACCTATGGGGCAAGAGCTACTGTGGGTCTGAAGTGGGTCAAATCAATGGGGCAGAGCTGCTCTTGGGAACATGTGGGTCAGATCTATGGGGCAGGAGCTGCTGTGGGGCTGATGTGGGTCAGATCTATGGGGCAGGAGCTACTGTGGGGCTGATGTTGGTCTGATCTATGGGGCAGGAGCTGCTGTGGGGCTGATTTGGGTCAGATCTATGGGGCAGGAGCTGCTGTGGGGCTGATGTGGGTTAGATCTATGGGGCAGGAGCTGTTGTGGGGCTGATGGGGGTCAGATCTATGGGGCAGGAGCTACTGTGGGTCAGATTTATGAGTCAGGAGCTGCTGTGTGGCTGATGTGGGTCAGATCTTTGGGGCAGGAGCTGCTGTGGGGCATATGTGGGTCAGACCTATGGGGCAGGAGTTGCTGTGGGGCAGATGAGGGACATATCTATGGTGCAAAATCTGCTGTTGGACTGATGTGGGTCAGACCTATGAGTTTGGAGCTGCTGTAGGGCACATGTGAGTCAGATCAATGGGCCAGGAGCTGCTGTGGGTCTGATGTGGGACAGATCTATGGGGCAGAAGCTGCTGTGGGGCTGCTGTGGGTTAGATCTATGGGGCAGGAGCTGTTGTGGGTCATATCTATTGGGCAGCAGCTGCTTTACATATGATGTGTGTCAGATCTATGGGGCCGGAGCTGCAGTGGGGCTGATGGGGGTCAGATCTATGGGGCAGGAGCTGCTGTGTGGCTGATGTGGGTTAGATCTATGGGGCAGGAGCTGTTGTGGGGCTGATGGGGTCAGATCTATGGGGCAGGAGCTACTGTGGGGCTGATGTTGGTCTGTTCTATGGGGCAGGAGCTGCTGCGGGGCTGATTTGGGTCAGATCTATGGTGCAGGAGCTGCTGTGGGGCAGATGTAGGGCTTATCTATGGGGCAGGAGCTGCTGTGAGGCTGATGGGTGTTAGATCTATGGGGAGGAGCTGCTGTGGTGCAGATGTGGGTCAGAGCTATGGGGCAGGAGCTGCTGTGGTGCAGATGTGGGTCAGAGCTATGGGGCAGGAGCTGCTGTGTGGCAGATGTGGGTCAGATCTATGGTGTAGGAGCTGCTGTGGGGCTGATGTGGGTCAGATCTATGGGGCAGGTGCTGCTGTGCGACATATGTGGGTCAGACCTATGGGGCAGGATCTGCTGTGGGGCTGATGTGGGAAAGATCTATGGTGCAGGAGATGCTTTGGGGCAGATGTGGGTCAGATCTATGGGGCAGGAGCTGCTGTGGGGCTGATGTGGGTCAGATCTATGGGGCAGGAGCTGTTGTGGGTCATATCTATTGAGCAGCAGCTGCTTTAGATATGATGTGTGTCAGATCTATGGGGCAGGAGCTGCTGTGGGGCTGATGTGGGTTAGATCTATGTGGCAGGAGATGTTGTGGGGCTGATGGGGTCAGATCTATGGGGCAGGAGATGCTGTGGGGCTGATGTTGGTCTGTTCTATGGGGCAGGAGCTGCTGCGGGGCTGATTTGGGTAGGATCTATGGGGCAGGAGCTGCTGTGGGGCTGATGTGCGTTAGATCTAAGGGGCAGGAGCTGTTGTTTTGCTGATGGGGGTCAGATCTATGGGGCAGGAGATGCTGTGGGTCTGATGTGGGTCAGATCTATGGGGCAGGAGCTGCTGTGGGGCTGATGTGGGTAATATCTATGGGTCAGGAACAGATGTGGGCCTGATGTTGGTCAGATTTATGGAGCAGGAGCTGCTGTGTTGCAGATGTGGGTAAGATCTATGGTGCAGGAGCTTCTGTGGGGCAGATGTGGGTCAGATCTATGGTGTAGGAGCTGCTGTGGGGCTGATGTGGGTCAGATCTATGGGGCAGGAGCTGCTGTGGTTAAGATCTATTTGGCAGGATCTGCTGTGGGGAATATTTGGGTCAGATCTATGGGGCAGGATCTGCTGTGTGGCAAATGTGGGTCAGATCTATGGGGCAGGAGCTGCTGTGGGTCAGATCTATGGGGCAGGAACAGATGTGGGCCTGATGTTGGTAGGATTTATGGAGCAGGAGCTGCTGTGTTGCAGATGTGGGTCAGATCTATGGTGCAGGAGCTGCTGTGGGGCAGATGTAGGGCATATCTATGGGGCAGGAGCTGCTGTGAGGCTGATGGGTGTTAGATCTATGGGGAGGAGCTGCTGTGGGGCTGATGTGGGTCAGATCTATAGGGCAGGAGCTGCTGTGCGACAGATGTGGGTCAGATCTATGGGGCAGGAGCTGCTGTGGGGCTGATGTGGGTCAGATCTATTGGGCAGGAGCTGCTGTGGTTAAGATCTATTTGGCAGGATCTGCTGTGCGACAGATTTGGGTCAGATCTACGGGGCAGGAGCTGCAGTGGAGATGATGTACGTCAGATCTATGGGCCAGGAGCTGCTGTGGGTCTGATGTGGGACAGATCTATGGGGCAGAAGCTGCTGTGGGGCTGCTGTGGGTTAGATCTATGGGGCAGGAGCTGTTGTGGGTCATATCTATTGGGCAGCAGCTGCTTTACATATGATGTGTGTCAGATCTATGGTGCCGGAGCTGCAGTGGGGCCGATGGGGGTCAGATCTATGGGGCAGCAGCTACTCTGGGGCTGATGTGGGTCAAATCAATGGGGCAGAGCTGCTCTTGGGAACATGTGGGTCAGATCTATAGGGCAGGAACTGCTGTGGGGCTGATGTGGGTTTGATCTATGGGGCAGGTACAGCTGTTCGACATATGTGGGTCATATCTATGGGGCAGGATCTGCTGTGGGGCTGATGTGGGAAAGATCTATGGGGCAGGAGATGCTTTGGGGCAGATGTGGGTCAGATCTATGGGGCAGGAGCTGCTGTGGGGCTGATGTGTGTCAGATCCTTGGGGCGGAAGCTGCTGTGGGTCATATCTATTGGGCAGCAGCTGCTTTACATATGATGTGTGTCAGATCTATGGGGCAGGAGCTGCTGTGGGGCTGATGTGGGTTAGATCTATGGGGCAGGAGCTGTTGTGGGGCTGATGGGGTCAGATCTATGGGGCAGGAGCTACTGTGGGGCTGATGTTGGTCTGTTCTATGGGGCAGGAGCTGCTGCGGGGCTGATTTGGGTAAGATCTATGGGGCAGGAGCTGCTGTGGGGCTGATGTGCGTTAGATCTAAGGGGCAGGAGCTGTTGTGGGGCTGATGGGGGTCAGATCTATGGGGCAGGAGATGCTGTGGGTCAGATCTATGGGGCAGGAGCTGCTGTGGGGAACATGTGGGTCAGGTCTATGGGGCAGGAGCTGCTGTTGGGCAGATGTGGGTCAGATCTATGCGTCAGCAGCTGCTGTGGGTCTGATGTGGGTCAGATCTATGGGGCAGGAGCTGCTGTGGGGCTGATGTGGGTAATATCTATGGGGCAGGAACAGATGTGGGCCTGATGTTGGTCAGATTTATGGAGCAGGAGCTGCTGTGTGGCAAATGTGGGTAAGATCTATGGGGCAGGAGCTGCTGTGTTGCAGATGTGGGTCAGATCTATGGTGCAGGAGCTGCTGTGGGGCAGATGTAGGGCTTATCTATGGGGCAGGAGCTGCTGTGAGGCAGATGGGTGTTAGATCTATGGGGAGGACCTGCTGTGGGGTAGATGTGGGTCAGAGCTATGGGGCCGGAGCTGCAGTGGGGCCGATGGGGGTCAGATCTATGGGGCAGGAGCTACTGTGGGGCTGATGTGGGTCAAATCAATGGGGCAGAGCTGCTCTTGGGAACATGTGGGTCAGATCTATGGGGCAGGAGCTGCTGTGGGGCAGATGTGGGTCAGATCTATACTGCAGGAGCTGCTGTGCGACAGATGTGGGTCAGATCTATGGGGCAGGAGCTGCTGTGGGGCTGATGTGGGTAAGATCTATGGGGTAGGAGATGGTGTGTGGCAGATGTGGGTCAGATCTATGGTGTAGGAGCTGCTGTGGGGCTGACGTGGGTCAGATCTATGGGGCAGGAGCTGCTGTGGTTAAGATCTATTTGGCAGGATCTGCTGTGCGACAGATTTGGGTCATATCTATGGGCAGGAGCTGCAGTGGAGATGATGTACGTCAGATCTGTGGGGCAGGAGCTGCTGTGGGGCTGCTGTGGGTTAGATCTATGGGGCAGGAGCTGTTGTGGGTCATATCTATTGGGCAGCAGCTGCTTTACATATGATGTGTGTCAGATCTATGGGGCCGGAGCTGCAGTGGGGCTGATGGGGGTCAGATCTATGGGGCAGGAGCTACTGTGGGTCTGAAGTGGGTCAAATCAATGGGGCAGAGCTGCTCTTGGGAACATGTGGGTCTGATCTATGGGGCAGGAGCTACTGTGCGACAGATGTGGGTCAGATCTATGGGGCAGGTGCTGCTGTGCGACATATGTGGGTCAGATCTATGGGGCAGGATCTGCTGTGGGGCTGATGTGGGAAAGATCTATGGGGCAGGAGATGCTTTGGGGCAGATGTGGGTCAGATCTATGGGGCAGGAGTTGCTGTGGGGCTGATGTGTGTCAGATCCTTGGGGCTGAAGCTGCTGTGGGTCATATCTATTGGGCAGCAGCTGCTTTACATATGATGTGTGTCAGATCTATGGGGCAGGAGCTGCTGTGAGGCTGATGGGTGTTAGATCTATGGGGAGGAGCTGCTGTGGTGCAGATGTGGGTCAGAGCTATGGGGCAGGAGCTGCTGTGTGGCAGATGTGGGTCAGATCTATGGTGTAGGAGCTGCTGTGGGGCTGATGTGGGTCAGATCTATGGGGCAGGTGCTGCTGTGCGACATATGTGGGTCAGACCTATGGGGCAGGATCTGCTGTGGGGCTGATGTGGGAAAGATCTATGGGGCAGGAGATGCTTTGGGGCAGATGTGGGTCAGATCTATGGGGCAGGAGCTGCTGTGGGGCTGCTGTGGGTCAGATCTATGGGGCAGGAGCTGTTGTGGGTCATATCTATTGGGCAGCAGCTGCTTTACATATGATGTGTGTCAGATCTATGGGGCAGGAGCTGCTGTGGGGCTGATGTGGGTTAGATCTATGTGGCAGGAGCTGTTGTGGGGCTGATGGGGTCAGATCTATGGGGCAGGAGCTGCTGTGGGGCTGATGTTGGTCTGTTCTGTGGGGCAGGAGCTGCTGCGGGGCTGATTTGGGTAAGATCTATGGGGCAGGAGCTGCTGTGGGGCTGATGTGCGTTAGATCTAAGGGGCAGGAGCTGTTGTTTTGCTGATGGGGGTCAGATCTATGGGGCAGGAGATGCTGTGGGTCTGATGTGGGTCAGATCTATGGGGCAGGAGCTGCTGTGGGGCTGATGTGGGTAATATCTATGGAGCAGGAACAGATGTGGGCCTGATGTTGGTCAGATTTATGGAGCAGGAGCTGCTGTGTTGCAGATGTGGGTAAGATCTATGGTGCAGGAGCTTCTGTGGGGCAGATCTGGGTCAGATCTATGGTGTAGGAGCTGCTGTGGGGCTGATGTGGGTCAGATCTATGGGGCAGGAGCTGCTGTGGTTAAGATCTATTTGGCAGGATCTGCTGTGGGGAATATTTGGGTCAGATCTATGGGGCAGGATCTGCTGTGTGGCAAATGTGGGTCAGATCTATGGGGCAGGAGCTGCTGTGGGTCAGATCTATGGGGCAGGAACAGATGTGGGCCTGATGTTGGTCAGATTTATGGAGCAGGAGCTGCTGTGTTGCAGATGTGGGTCAGATCTATGGTGCAGGAGCTGCTGTGGGGCAGATGTAGGGCTTATCTATGGGGCAGGAGCTGCTGTGAGGCTGATGGGTGTTAGATCTATGGGGAGGAGCTGCTGTGGTGCAGATGTGGGTCAGAGCTATGGGGCAGGAGCTGCTGTGGGGCTGCTGTGGGTTAGATCTATGGGGCAGGAGCTGTTGTGGGTCATATCTATTGGGCAGCAGCTGCTTTACATATGATGTGTGTCAGATCTATGGTGCCGGAGCTGCAGTGGGGCCGATGGGGGTCAGATCTATGGGGCAGCAGCTACTCTGGGGCTGATGTGGGTCAAATCAATGGGGCAGAGCTGCTCTTGGGAACATGTGGGTCAGATCTATAGGGCAGGAACTGCTGTGGGGCTGATGTGGGTTAGATCTATGGGGCAGGTACAGCTGTTCGACATATGTGGGTCATATCTATGGGGCAGGATCTGCTGTGGGGCTGATGTGGGAAAGATCTATGGGGCAGGAGATGCTTTGGGGCAGATGTGGGTCAGATCTATGGGGCAGGAGCTGCTGTGGGTCTGATGTGTGTCAGATCCTTGGGGCGGAAGCTGCTGTGGGTCATATCTATTGGGCAGCAGCTGCTTTACATATGATGTGTGTCAGATCTATGGGGCAGGAGCTGCTGTGGGGCTGATGTGGGTTAGATCTATGGGGCAGGAGCTGTTGTGGGGCTGATGGGGTCAGATCTATGGGGCAGGAGCTACTGTGGGGCTGATGTTGGTCTGTTCTATGGGGCAGGAGCTGCTGCGGGGCTGATTTGGGTAAGATCTATGGGGCAGGAGCTGCTGTGGGGCTGATGTGCGTTAGATCTAAGGGGCAGGAGCTGTTGTGGGGCTGATGGGGGTCAGATCTATGGGGCAGGAGATGCTGTGGGTCAGATCTATGGGGCAGGAGCTGCTGTGGGGAACATGTGGGTCAGGTCTATGGGGCAGGAGCTGCTGTTGGGCAGATGTGGGTCAGATCTATGCGTCAGCAGCTGCTGTGGGTCTGATGTGGGTCAGATCTATGGGGCAGGAGCTGCTGTGGGGCTGATGTGGGTAATATCTATGGGGCAGGAACAGATGTGGGCCTGATGTTGGTCAGATTTATGGAGCAGGAGCTGCTGTGTTGCAGATGTGGGTAAGATCTATGGTGCAGGAGCTGCTGTGGGGCAGATGTAGGGCTTATCTATGGGGCAGGAGCTGCTGTGAGGCTGATGGGTGTTAGATCTATGGGGAGGAGCTGCTGTGGTGCAGATGTGGGTCAGAGCTATGGGGCAGGAGCTGCTGTGGGGCTGATGTGGGTCAGATCTATGGTGTAGGAGCTGCTGTGGGGCTGATGTGGGTCAGATCTATGGGGCAGGTGCTGCTGTGCGACATATGTGGGTCAGACCTATGGGGCAGGATCTGCTGTGGGGCTGATGTGGGAAAGATCTATGGGGCAGGAGATGCTTTGGGGCAGATGTGGGTCAGATCTATGGGGCAGGAGCTGCTGTGGGGCTGCTGTGGGTCAGATCTATGGGGCAGGAGCTGTTGTGGGTCATATCTATTGGGCAGCAGCTGCTTTACATATGATGTGTGTCAGATCTATGGGGCAGGAGCTGCTGTGGGGCTGATGTGGGTTAGATCTATGTGGCAGGAGCTGTTGTGGGGCTGATGGGGTCAGATCTATGGGGCAGGAGCTGCTGTGGGGCTGATGTTGGTCTGTTCTGTGGGGCAGGAGCTGCTGCGGGGCTGATTTGGGTAAGATCTATGGGGCAGGAGCTGCTGTGGGGCTGATGTGCGTTAGATCTAAGGGGCAGGAGCTGTTGTTTTGCTGATGGGGGTCAGATCTATGGGGCAGGAGATGCTGTGGGTCTGATGTGGGTCAGATCTATGGGGCAGGAGCTGCTGTGGGGCTGATGTGGGTAATATCTATGGAGCAGGAACAGATGTGGGCCTGATGTTGGTCAGATTTATGGATCAGGAGCTGCTGTGTTGCAGATGTGGGTAAGATCTATGGTGCAGGAGCTTCTGTGGGGCAGATGTGGTTCAGATCTATGGTGTAGGTGCTGCTGTGGGGCTGATGTGGGTCAGATCTATGGGGCAGGAGCTGCTGTGGTTAAGATCTATTTGGCAGGATCTGCTGTGGGGAATATTTGGGTCAGATCTATGGGGCAGGATCTGCTGTGTGGCAAATGTGGGTCAGATCTATGGGGCAGGAGCTGCTGTGGGTCAGATCTATGGGGCAGGAACAGATGTGGGCCTGATGTTGGTCAGATTTATGGAGCAGGAGCTGCTGTGTTGCAGATGTGGGTCAGATCTATGGTGCAGGAGCTGCTGTGGGGCAGATGTAGGGCTTATCTATGGGGCAGGAGCTGCTGTGAGGCTGATGGGTGTTAGATCTATGGGGAGGAGCTGCTGTGTTGCTGATGTGGGTCAGATCTATAGGGCAGGAGCTGCTGTGCGACAGATGTGGGTCAGATCTATGGGGCAGGAGCTGCTGTGGGGCTGATGTGGGTCAGATCTATGGGGCAGGAGCTGCTGTGGTTAAGATCTATTTGGCAGGATCTGCTGTGCGACAGATTTGGGTCAGATCTATGGGGCAGGAGCTGCAGTGGAGATGATGTACGTCAGATCTATGGGGCAGGAGCTGCTGTGGGGCTGCTGTGGGTTAGATCTATGGGGCAGGAGCTGTTGTGGGTCATATCTATTGGGCAGCAGCTGCTTTACATATGATGTGTGTCAGATCTATGGGGCCGGAGCTGCAGTGGGGCTGATGGGGGTCAGATCTATGGGGCAGGAGCTACTGTGGGTCTGAAGTGGGTCAAATCAATGGGGCAGAGCTGCTCTTGGGAACATGTGGGTCAGATCTATGGGGCAGGAGCTGCTGTGGGGCTGATGTGGGTCAGATCTATGGGGCAGGAGCTACTGTGGGGCTGATGTTGGTCTGATCTATGGGGCAGGAGCTGCTGCGGGGCTGATTTGGGTCAGATCTATGGGGCAGGAGCTGCTGTGGGGCTGATGTGGGTTAGATCTATGGGGCAGGAGCTGTTGTGGGGCTGATGGGGGTCAGATCTATGGGGCAGGAGCTACTGTGGGTCAGATTTATGAGTCAGGAGCTGCTGTGTGGCTGATGTGGGTCAGATCTATGGGGCAGGAGCTGCTGTGGGGCATATCTGGGTCAGATCTATATGGCAGGAGCTGCTGTGGGGCACATGTGGGTCAGACCTATGGGGCAGGAGTTGCTGTGGGGCAGATGAGGGACATATCTATGGTGCAAAATCTGCTGTTGGACTGATGTGGGTCAGATCTATGAGTTTGGAGCTGCTGTGGGGCACATGTGGGTCAGATCAATGGGCCAGGAGCTGCTGTGGGTCTGATGTGGGACAGATCTATGGGGCGGGAGCTGCTGTGGGGCTGCTGTGGGTTAGATCTATGGGGCAGGAGCTGTTGTGGGTCATATCTATTGGGCAGCAGCTGCTTTACATATGATGTGTGTCAGATCTATGGGGCCGGAGCTGCAGTGGGGCCGATGGGGGTCAGATCTATGGGGCAGGAGCTGTTGTGGGGCTGATGTGGGTCAAATCAATGGGGCAGAGCTGCTCTTGGGAACATGTGGGTCAGATCTATGGGGCAGGAGATGCTGTGGGTCAGATCTATGGGGCAGGAGCTGCTGTGGGGAATATGTGGGTCAGGTCTATGTGGCAGGAGCTGCTGTGGGGCAGATGTGGGTCAGATCTATGGGGCAGGAGCTGCTGTGGGTCAGATGTGGGTCAGATCTATGGGGCAGGAGCTGATGTGGTTAAGATCTATTTGGCAGGATCTGCTGTGAGGCAGATTTGGGTCAGATCTATGGGGCAGGAGATGCTGTGGGGAACTTGTGTGTCAGGTCTATGGGGCAGGAGCTGCTGTGGGGCAGATGTGGGTCAGATCTATGGGTCAGCAGCTGCTGTGGGTCTGATGTGGGTCAGATCTATGGGGCAGGAACTGCTGTGGGTCATATCTATGGGGCAGGAACAGATGTGGGCCTGATGTTGGTCAGATTTATGGAGCAGGAGCTGCTGTGTTGCAGATGTGGGTCAGATCTATGGGGAGGAGCTGCTGTGGTGCAGATGTGGGTCAGATCTATGGGGCAGGCGCTGCTGTGTGGCAGATGTTGGTCAGATCTATGGGCAGGAGCTGCTGTGCTGCACATGTTGGTAGGGTCTATGCGGCAGGAGCTGCTGTGTGGCAGATGTGGGTCAGATCTATGGGGCAGGAGCTGCTGTGGGGCTGATGTTGGTCAGATCTTTGAAGCAGCAGCTGCTGTGGAGCAGATCTGGGTAAGATCTATGTCGCAGGAGCTGCTGTGGGGCAGACGTGGCACATATCTATGGGGCAAAATCTGCTGTGTGGCTGATGTGGGTCAGATCTATGGGGCAGGATCTCCTGTGGGGCTGATGTGGGTCAAATCAATGGGGCAGAGCTGCTCTGGGGCACATGTGGGTCAGATCTATGGAGCAGGAGCTGCTGTGGGGCAGATTTGAATCAGATCTGTAGGGCAGGAGCTGCTGTGGGTCAAATCTATGGGCAGGAGCTGCTGCGTGGCACTTGTGAGTTAGATCTATGGGGCAGGAGATGATGTGGGGCAGATGTGGGTCAGATCTATGGGTCAGGAGCTGCTGTGTTGCTGATGAGGGTCAGATCTATGGGGCATGGGCTGCTGTGGTTCAGATCTACGGGACTGGAGCTGCAGTGGAGCACATGTGGGTCAGATCTATGGGGTAGAAGCTGCTGTTGGGCTGATGGGGGTCATATCTATAAGGCAGGAGCTGCTGTGGGGCTGACTTGGGTCAGATCTATGGGGCATGAGCTGCTTTGGGGCTGATGGTGGTTAGATCTATATGGCAGGAGCTGCTGTGGGGCACATGTGGGTCAGACCTATGGGGCAGGAGCTGCAGAGGGGATGATGTAGGTCAGATCTATGGGGCAGGAGTTGCTGTGGGGAATATGAGGGACATATCTATGGTGCAAAATCTGCTGTTGGACTGATGTGAGTCAGATCTATGTGTTTGGAGCTGCTGTGGGGCACATGTGGGTCAGATCTATGGGGCAGAAGATGCTGTGGGGCTGATTTGTGTCAGATCTATGTGGCAGGAGATGCTGTGGGTCAGATCTATGGGGCAGGAGCTGCTGTGGGGAACATGTGGGTCAGGTCTATGGGGCAGGAGCTGCTGTGGGCACATGTGGGTCACACTGGGACCCATATGGGGACAAAGGGAGACATCATAGAGACTCATAGGGACCTATTGGGACCAATAGGGACCCAAAGAGAGACATAGACCCCATAGAAACCCATGGAGACCCCATAGAGGCACAAAGTGACACATAGAGGGACACCAAGACCCATAGAAACCAGATAGAGACTCCATATAGACACATAGGAACACATAGAGACCCACTGGGACAGTGAGACCACATATAGACTCATAGGGACACATTAGGAGCCATTAAGACCCATAGGGACACATAGGATGACTTTGAAACTTATTGATACCCAAAGGAAGACATTTGGGCCCAGAGATAACCATAAGAGACCCCATAGAGACCCCATAGGGGCACATAGCAACCCATAGGGGGCTATTGGGACACATAGGTACACATTGTGACCCGTAGGAAGACACTGGGACCCATAGGGGGACATTGGGACACATAGGGACCCAATGAATTACAGTGGGGGACAGTGAGACCCATAGAGATACATAAGGACCCCGCTGAGACCCATAAGAGACCCCATAGAGGCACCTAGGGACCACATTGAAACTCATAGATACTTGTAGGAAGACATTTGGGCCCAGAGATATCCATAAGAGACCCCATAGAGGCACATAGCAACCCATAGGGGGGACATTGGGACACGTAGGGAAACATTCTGACCCATAGGGAGACACTGGGACCCATATGGGGACATTGGGACACATAGGGACCCCTTGGACTACAGTGGGGGACAGCCAGACCCATAGAGACACATAGAAACCCCGCTGAGACCCATAAGAGACCCCATAGAGGCACATAGGGACCACATTGAAACCCATAGATAGCTATAGGAAGATATTTGGGCCCAGAGATACCCATAAGAAACCACATACAAGCACATGGCAACCCATAGGGGGGACATTGGGACACATAGTGACCCATAGGGGGACATTGGGACACATAGGTACACATAGGGAGACACTGGGACCCATAGGGGAACATTGGGACACATAGTGACCCCATGGATTAAAGTGGGTGACAGTCAGATCCATCGAGACACATAGGGACCCTGCTGAGACCCATAAGAGACCCCATAGAGGAACATAGCAACCCATAGGGGGGATATAGGGACACACCGTGACCCATGAGGAGACACTGGATCCCATAGGGGGACAATGGGACACATAAGGACCCCATGGATTACAGTGGGGGACAGTGAGACCCATAGAGACACATAGGGACTTCGTTGAGACCCATAAGAGACCCCATAGAGGCACATAGGGACCTAATGTAACCCATAGATACCCACAGGGAGACATTTGGGCCCAGAGCTATCCATAAGAGAGCCCATTGAGGCACATAGCAACCCATAGGGGGGACATTGGGACACATAGGGACACATAGTGACCCATAGAGAGACACTGGGACCCATATGGGGATACTGGGACACATAGGGACCACATGGATTACAGTGGTGGACAGTGAGACCCATAGAGACACATAGGGACTTCGTTGAGACCCATAAGAGACCCCATAGAGGCACATAGGGACCACATTGAAACCCATAGATACCCTTAGGAATACATTTGGGACGATAGTTACCCATAAAAGACCCCATAGAGACCCCATAGAGGCACATAGCAAACCATAGTGGGGACATTGGGACACATAGGGACCCCATAGAGAGACATAGAGACATATAGGGACACATTTAGAGGCATAATAACCCCATAGAGTCCTATAGGGACACCCAGAGATCCATAGGGAAACATTGGGACCCACAGGGGCTGTGTGGGAGATTGGTAATCACAGCCTGAACCTCTGATTAATCAGCTGAGGCAAGTGTGGGGTCAGCTGCGGGAGCACAGGTGAGAGTAATGGAGCTGTGCTCCCGGGAGGGCTGGAGCTCGACTCCACCTCCTCTGAGACCTCATTTAAGGGCTGACCCTCACTCAAGCCGCTTTCCATTATCTTTCCGAGCTCCCTGTTACCGGGTGAGGTCCCAGAAGACTGGAGGCTTGCCAACGTGACTCCCATTTCCAAGCAAGGTTGTCAGGAGGATCCGGGCAACTCCAGGCCTGTTAGCCTGACCTCGGTGCCAGGGAAGGGAATGGAACGAATTGTCTTGAGGGAGATGACAGATGCGGCAGGTGTGGGATGAGCAGGAGATCAGACCTAGCCAGCATGGGTTCGTGAAGGGCAGCTCCTGCTTGACCAATCTGATCTCCTTCTACGATCCTGTGACCCATCTGATGGATGAAGGAAAGAAAGAAAGGCTGTTGATGTGCTCTACTTGGACTTCAGCAAAGCCTTCACAACTGTCTCCCATGCTATTCTCCTACAAAAGCTGGCAGCCCTTTTCCAACCTTGAGAATTCTGTGATTCTGTGAGGCAGCATCTCTTGGACATCGCTCTGCAGTGAAGACCGCCCCAGCTTCCTCAGCGAAGGCATCACCACTGGTGAGTTTCTCTCTCGCTTAGAACCTCTGTACATTTGTTACCATCTTTGTTACCATCTGTATAGTTACCACCTAGACAGGGGGACATAGAGAGACACTGGGACCCCTAGGGACCCATAGAGATCCAGAGGAAGACATTGGGACCCATAGAGAGACACTGGGACTCATAGGGACACATAGAGAGACACTGGGACCCATAGGGACACATAGAGACCCATAGACAGTCATTGGGAGCCATAAGGATAAATTGAGACCCATAGAGACCCCATTGAGACCCATAGTGCCTCAAAGAAACCCATAGCGACCCCATAGTCACCCATAGCGCCCCATAGGAACACAAAGATACCCCATAGAGCCCCATAGTGACCCATAGGGGCCCAAAGAGACCCCATAGCACCCCATAGCTACTCCATAGTGCCCCATAGCAGCCCATGGAGCCTCATAGACACTCCATTGTGCCCCAGAGCACCCCATTGCACCCCATAGGGACCCATAGACACAGCATACTGCTCCATAGAGCCCCATAGACACCCCATAGTTCCCCACAGCACCCCATAGCAGCCCACAGTGCCCCATAGACACCACATAAGGCCCTACAGCCACACCATAGAGCCCAATTGAACCAAATAGACACCCCATATCGCCCCATACTGCCTGTAGACACCCCATAGAGCCCCATAGAAACTTACTGAACCCCATACAGACCCCATGCAGACCCCATAGAGCCCCACAGACAACCCATAGATCCCCAAAGACACCCCATAGACTCCCCATAGAGCCCCATAGGGACCTCATAGCGCCCCATAGAAACCCCATTCTTCCGCATAGAGCCCCATAGCAAACCATAGCACCCCATAGTCACCCATAGCGCCCCATAGGAACCCAAGGATACCCCAAAGCACCCCATAGCCACCCTACAGCACCGCATAGCCACCACATAGTGACCCATAGTGACCCATAGGGGCCCAAAGAGACCCCATAGCACCCCATAGCTACTCCATAGTGCCCCATAGCAGCCCATGGAGCCTCATAGACACTCTCTTGTGCCCCACAGCGCCCCATTGCACCCCATAGAGACCCATAGAAACCCTATACTGCTCCATAGAGCCCCATAGCACCCCATAGTGCCTCACAGCACCCCATAGCACAACATAGTGCCACATAGACACCACATAAGGACATATAGCCGCGCCATAGAGCCCCACAGACATCCCATAGAGCCCCGTAGGCAACACATTGTGCCCCATAGAGCTCCCATAGCCACCCATAGCAACTAATTTACCAAATAGACACACTATAGCGTTCCATAGACACCCCATAGAAACCTCAGAACGCCCCATAGAGCTCCATAGGCACCCCATAGAGCCCCATAGAGAACCCATAGAGGCACATAGCAACCCATAGGGGGGACATTGGGACACATAGGGACACATAGTGACCCATAGGGAGACACTGGGACCCATAGGGTGACATTGGGACACATAGGGACACCATGGATTACATGGTTGATACAACCCATGTTGTATGTTTTCATGTTTATCAACATGGTTGATGTGGGTCAGATCTATGGGGCAGGAGCTGCTGTGGGGCAGATGTGGGTCAGATCTATTGGTCCGGAGGTGCTGTGGGGCTGATGTAGGAAAGATCTATGGGGCAGGAGATGCTTTGGGGCAGATGTGGGTCAGGTCTATTGGGCTGGAGCTGCTGTGGGGCACTTGTGGGTCAGATCTATGAGGCAGGGGCTGCTGTGGGTCAGATCTATGGGGCAGGAACAAATGTGGGCCTGATGTTGGTCAGATTTATGGAGCAGGAGCTGCTGTGTTGCAGATGTGGGTCAGATCTATGTTGCAGGAGCTGATGTGGGGCAGATGTAGGGCATATCTATGGGGCAGTAGCTGCTGTGAGGCTGATGGGTGTTAGATCTATGGGGAGGAGCTGCTGTGGTGCAGATGTGGGTCACATCTATGGGGCGGGAGATGCTGTGTGGCTGATGTGGGTCAAATGTATGGGGCAGGAGCTGCTGTGAGGCGCATGTGGGTCAGACCTATGGGGCAGGAGCTGCTGTGGGGCGCATGTGGGTCAGATCTATGGGGCAGGAGTTGCTGTTGGGCAGATGTGGGACATAACTATGGGGCAAAATCTGCTGTGGGGCTGATGTGGGTAAGATCTATGAGACAGGAGCTGCTGTGGTTCAGATCTATGGGGCAGGAGCAGCTCTGGGGCACATGTGGGTCAGATCTATGTGTTAGGAGCTGCTGTGGGGCACATGTGGGTCAGATCTATGGGGCAGGAGCTGCTGTCGAGATGATGTGGGTCAGATCTTTGGGTAGGAGCTGCTGTGGGGCAGATCTGGGTCAGATCTATGGGGCAGGAGCGGCTGTGGGGCAGATGTGGGTCAGATCTATGGGGCAGGAGATGCTGTGGGGCAGATGTGGGTCAGATCTATGGGGCAAAGGCTGCTGTGTGGCAGATGTGGGTCAGATCTATAGGTCAGGAGCTGCTGTGGCTGATGTGGGCCAGTTCTATGGGGCAGGAGATGCTGTGAGTCAGATGTATGAAGCAGGAGCTGCTGTGGGGCAGATGTGGGTCAAATCTATGGGGCAGGAGCTGCTGTGGGGCTGATGTTGGTCAGATCTTTGGGGCAGCAGCTGCTGTGGAGCAGATCTGGGTAAGATCTATGTCGCAGGAGCTGCTGTGGGGCAGACGTGGCACATATCTATGGGGCAAAATCTGCTGTGGGGCTGATGTGGGTCAGATCTATGGGGCAGGATCTCCTGTGGGGCTGATGTGGGTCAAATCAATGGAACAGAGCTGCTCTGGGGCACATGTGGGTCAGATCTATGGAGCAGGAGCTGCTGTGGGGCAGATTTGAATCAGATCTATAGGGCAGGAGCTGCTGTGGGTCAGATCTATGGGCAGGAGATGCTGTGGGGCACATGTGAGTTAGATCTATGGGGCAGGAGATGGTGTGGGGCAGATGTGGGTCAGATCTATGGGGCAGGAGCTGCTGTGTGGCTGATGAGGGTCAGATCTATGGGGCATGGGCTGCTGTGGTTCAGATCTACGGGACTGGAGCTGCAGTGGAGCACATGTGGGTCAGATCTATGGGGTAGAAGCTGTTGTGGGGCTGATGGTGGTTAGATCTATAAGGCAGGAGCTGCTGTGGGGCTGACTTGGGTCAGATCTATGGGGCAGGAGCTGCTTTGGGGCTGATGGTGGTTAGATCTATATGGCAGGAGCTGCTGTGGGGCACATGTGGGTCAGACCTATGGCGCAGGAGCTGCAGAGGAGATGATGTAGGTCAGATCTATGGGGCAGGAGTTGCTGTGGGGAATATGAGGGACATATCTATGGTGCAAAATCTGCTGTTGGACTGATGTGAGTCAGATCTATGAGTTTGGAGCTGCTGTGGGGCACATGTGGGTCAGATCTATGGGGCAGGAGATGCTGTGGGTCAGATCTATGGGGCAGGAGCTGCTGTGGGGAACATGTGGGTCAGGTCTATAGGGCAGGAGCTGCTGTGGGCACATGTGGGTCAGATCTATGGGGCAGGAGCAGCTCTGGGGCACATGTGGGTCAGATCTATGTGTTAGGAGCTGCTGTGGGGCAGATGTGGGTCAGATCTATGGGGAAAAGGCTGCTGTGTGGCAGATGTGGGTCAGATCTATGGGGCAGGAGCTGCTGTGTGGCAGATGTGGGTCAGATCTATGGGGCAGGAGATGCTGTGGAGCAGATGTGGGTCAGATCTATAGGTCAGGAGCTGCTGTGGCTGATGTGGGCCAGTTCTATGGAGCAGGAGATGCTGTGAGTCAGATGTATGAGGCAGGAGCTGCTGTGGGGCAGATGGGGGTCAGATCTATGGGGCAGGAGATGCTGTGCTGCACATGTTGGTAGGGTCTATGGGGCAGGAGCTGCTGTGGGGCAGATGTGGGTCAGATCTATGGGGCAGGAGCTGCTGTGGGGCTGATGTTGGTCAGATCTTTGGGGCAGCAGCTGCTGTGGATCATATCTGGGTAAGATCTATGTCGCAGGAGCTGCTGTGGGGCAGACGTGGCACATATCTATGGGGCAAAATCTGCTGTGGGGCTGATGTGGGTCAGATCTATGGGGCAGGATCTCCTGTGGGGCTGATGTGGGTCAAATCAATGGGGCAGAGCTGCTCTGGGGCACATGTGGGTCAGATCTATGGAGCAGGAGCTGCTGTGGGTCAGATCTATGTGGGAGGAGATGCTGTGGGTCAGATCTATGGGGCAGGAGCTGATGTGTGGCTGATGTGGGTCAGATCTATGGGGCAGGAGCTGCTTTGGGGCTGATGGTGGTTAGATCTATATGGCAGGAGCTGCTGTGGGGCACATGTGGGTCAGACCTATGGGGCAGGAGCTGCAGAGGGGATGATGTAGGTGATATCTATGGGGCAGGAGTTGCTGTGGGGTATATGAGGGACATATCTATGGTGCAAAATCTGCTGTTGGACTGATGTGGGTCAGGTCTATGAGTTTGGAGCTGCTGTGGGGCACATTAATCAGATCAATGGGCCAGGAGCTGCTGCGGGGCTGATTTGGGTCAGATTTATGGTGCAGGAGCTGCTGTGGGTCAGATCTATGGCGCAGGAGCTGCAGTGGGGAACATGTTGGTCAGATCTATGTGGAAGAGCTGCTGTTGGTCTAATCAATGGGGCAGGAGCAGCAGTGGGGCAGATTTGGGTAAGATCTATAAGGCAGGAGCGGCTGTGGGGCTGATGTGGGTCAGATCTGTGGGGCAGGGGCTGCTGTGGGGCAGATGTGGGTCAGATCTATGGGGAAGGGGCTGCTGTGGGGCAGATGTGGGTCAGATCTATGAAGCAGGAGCTGCAGTGAGGCTGATGTGGGTCAGTTCTATGGGGCAGGAGATGCTGTGGGGCTGATGTGGGTCAAATCAATGGGGCAGAGCTGCTGTGGGGCACATGTGGGTCAGATCTATAGGGTAGAAGCTGCTGTGGGGCTGATGGGGTTCATATCTATAAGGCAGGAGCTGCTGTGGGGCTGACTTGGGTCAGATCTATGAGGCAGGAGCTGCTGTGGGGCTGACTTGGTTCAGATGTATGGGGCAGGAGCTGCTGTGGGGCAGATTTGGGTCAGATCTATGGGGCAGGAGCTGCTGTGGGGCTGCTGTGGGTCAGATTTATGAGTCAGGAGCTGCTGTGTGGCTGATGTGGGTCAGATCTATGGGGCAGGAGCTGCTGTGGGGCATATGTGGGTCAGATCTCTATGGCAGGAAGTGCTGTGGGGCGCATGTGGGTCAGACCTATGGGGCAGGAGCTGCAGAGGGGATGATGTAGGTCAGATCTAGGGGGCAGGAGTTGCTGTGGGGCAGATGAGGGACATATCTATGGTGCCAAATCTGCTGTGGGGCAGATGTGGGTCAGATCTATGAGTTTGGAGCTGCTGTGTGGCACATGTGGGTCAGATCTATGGGCCAGGAGCTGATGCGG
Organism: Coturnix japonica; assembly: GCF_054131305.1. Lineage (NCBI taxonomy): Eukaryota > Metazoa > Chordata > Aves > Galliformes > Phasianidae > Coturnix > Coturnix japonica. The sequence continues at coordinate 1,656,471 of NC_140683.1, forward strand.
GGCTGATTTGGGTCAGATCTATGGGGGAGGAGCTGCTGTGGGGATGATGTGGGTCAGATTTATGAGTCAGGAGCTGCTGTGGGGCAAATGTTGGTCAGATCTATGGGGCAGGAGATGCTGTGGGTCAGATCTATGGGGCAGGAGCTGCTGTGGGGAACATGTTGGTCAGATCTATGGGGAAGAGCTGCTGTTGGTCTGATCAATGTGGCAGGAGCAGCAGTGGGGCAGATTTGGGTAAGATCTATAAGGCAGGAGCGGCTGTGGGGCTGATGTGGGTCAGATCTATGAGGTAGTAGCTGCTGTGGGCACATGTGGGTCAGATCTAGTGGGCGAAAGTTGCTGTGGGGCGCAAGTGAGGCAGATCTACGGGGCAGGAACTGCTGTGTGGCAAATGTGGGTCAGATCTATGGGGCAGGAGCTGCTGTGGGGCAGATCTATGGGGCAGGAACAGATGTGGGCCTGATGTTGGTCAGATTTATGGAGCAGGAGCTGCTGTGTTGCAGATGTGGGTCAGATCTATGGTGCAGGAGCTGCTGTGGGGCAGATGTAGGGCATATCTATGGGGCAGGAGCTGCTGTAAGGCTGATGGGTGTTAGATCTATGGGGAGGAGCTGCTGTGGTGCAGATGTGGGTCAGAGCTATGGGGCAGGAGCTGCTGTGGGGCAGAAGTGGGTAAGATCTATGGAGCAGGATCTGCTGTGGGGCAGATTTGAATCAGATCTATAGGGCAGGAGCTGCTGTGGGTCAGATCTATGGGCAGGAGCTGCTGTGGGGCACATGTGAGTTAGATCTATGGGGCAGGAGATGGTGTGGGGCAGATTTGGGTCAGATGTATGGGGCAGGAGCTGATGTGGGGCTGATGAGGGTCAGATCTATGGGGCATGGGCTGCTGTGGGTCAGATCTGCGGGACTGGAGCTGCAGTGGATCACATGTGGGTCAGATCTATGGGGTAGATGCTGCTGTGGAGCTGATGGGGGTCATATCTATAAGGCAGGAGCTGCTGTGGGGCTGATGTGGGTCAGATCTGTGAGGCAGGAGCTGCTGTGGGGCTGACTTGGGTCAGATCTATGGGGCAGGAGCTGCTGTGCGACAGATGTGGGTCAGATCTATGGGGCACGAGCTGCTGTGGGGCAGATGGGGGTCAGATCTATGGGGCAGGAGCTGCTGTGCGACAGATGTGGGTCAGATCTATGGGGCACGAGCTGCTGTGGGGCTGATGTGGGTCATATCCTTGGGGCTGAAGCTGCTGTGGGTCATATCTATTGGGCAGCAGCTGCTTTACATATGATGTGTGTCAGATCTATGGGGCAGGAGCTGCTGTGGGGCTGATGTGGGTTAGATCTATGGGGCAGGAGCTGTTGTGGGGCGCATGTGAATCAGGTCTATGGGGCAGGAGCTGCTGTGGGTCAGATTGTCATGGTTTAATAATGTTGTAATTTTGCTATCAGTATTCCACATCATAACATCATATAAAGCATGAATAATTTTACTGAATCTGCAACTTACAGAAGAAGACTACATCTCCCAGAGAGCAACACGATGGGTCACGGGACCTGGACTCTATATTAACTCTGTCGCAGAACAGACTGACGTCTTTCGAGTTCTGGCGTTCAGGGCAGTGTGTGGGAGCCTTCAGCCGTTCGCCCAGATTCACAGTAGGCCTCTCGGTTACGGGACTCATTCTCTCTCCTATTTTGCTTGATTCATTAGCTCAATTTTCAATTATATTGTATTCTATTGTGTTATCCTGTATTTCGATATAGTATTTAGTAAATAAGTGTGCCTCCCTACATCGTTGCCGCTGTTTTCTTTTCTTAATTAACTTTTTCTTTTCGGCCTAGGGCCCTTCAGGGGCCCACGGCCCTTGTCACGGACGCAGGTGGATTTTTCGTTCAAACCATGACAGATTTGGTAGCAGAGGATGGTTCCACTGTTGCAGCCACCCCCATAAGGCATTTGCCACCATCCATGAATCAGTATAAAGATGAAGCATTGGCCACCTCTCCCGTTCAGCCACATCTAAAGCCAGCTGAACAGCCTTTACCTCTGCAAATTGACTTGATTCTCCTTTACCTTCAGTGGCCTCTGCAACTTGTCGTGTGGGGCTCCATACAGCAGCTTTCCATCTGCGATGCTTCCCTACAATACGACATGATCCGTCTGTGAATAGGGCAAATTACTTTTCGTTTTCTGGTAGCTCATTGTATGGTGGTGCCTCTTTAGCACGTGATACCTCTTCTGTAGGTGGTGTTTCAATTTTTTTACTCTCAGGCCAGTCCATGATCACTTCTAGAATTCCAGGACGGCTGAGTTTTCCCATTCCAGCTCGTTGAGTAATTAATGAAATCCACTTACTCCAAGTGGCATCAGTAGCATGATGGGTGGAGGGAACCTGTCCTTTAAACATCCAATTTATTACTGGCAAGCTAGGTGCTAGAAGAAGCTGAACCTCTGTCCCAACTACTTCAGAAGCAGCCCGAACCCCCTCATACACGGCTAAGATCTCCTTCTTAGTCGGAGTGTAGCGCTCCTCAGACCCTTTATATGCTTGACTCCAAAATCCTAGGGGTCGGCCTCGGATCCTCACATCCTGCCCCGTCCGTACTGGCCCCAAGGCCACGGCACGGGCTATTTCTTGTTTTCTCTGCTCAAAAGCCTGCTGCTGCTCAGGACCCCATGAGAAATTATTCTTCTTCTGTGTTACCTGATAGAGGGGGCTCACTATGTGGCTGTAGTTTGGGACATGCATTCTCCAAAAGCCCACTACTCCCAGAAAAGATTGGGTCTCTGTCTTGTCGGTGGGCGGAGACATCATAGCAGTGATTTTGTCAATCACATCTGCTGGGATGTGACGACGTCCATCTTGCCATTTTATACCTAAGAACTGGATTTCCTGGGCAGGCCCCTTCACCTTGCTGCGCTTAATGGCAAAACCAGCTTTCAAAAGAATTTGGATTATCTGTTTCCCTTTCTTGAAAACCTCTGCTGCTGTATGGCCCCACACTACAATATCATCAATATACTGCAAGTGCTCAGGAGCATCACCCTGTTCCAAAACAGCTTGGATCAATCCATGGCAAATTGTTGGGCTGTGCTTCCACCCCTGAGGTAAACGGTTCCAGGTGTACTGAATACCTCTCCAGGTAAAAGCAAACTGTGGCCTACATTTTGCAGCCAATGGGATGGAAAAGAAGGCATTAGCAATGTCAATGGTGGCATACCACCTAGCTTCTTTTGACTCCAGTTCATACTGGAGTTCTAGCATGTCTGGTACAGCAGCACTTAATGGAGGTGTGACTTCATTCAGGCCACGGTAATCCACCGTCAGCCTCCATTCCCCACTGGTTTTACACACTGGCCATATGGGGCTGTTAAAAGGCGAGTGAGTTTTGCTAATCACTCCCTGATTCTCTAATTGGCGAATTAGCTTGTGAATGGGGAGCAATGAGTCCCTATTGGTGCGGTACTGCCGTCTGTGAACCACTCTGGTGACAATTGGTACCTCTTGGTCTTTTACCTGGTGCAACCTCCCAGCACCCGCTGGGAGACCCGGCGCTCGCTGCGTTGCATCCGTCCTCCGCTCGGGGGGTTCCGTGCGCTGGCGCCGGCGCGTGGAAAGGGGGTGTGCGGCTGGTCGCGCGCGGGCGCGTGCCAGGCCCCCTTTCGCCCGGTTTTTCCCCATCCATCCATCCATCCATCCATCCATCCATCCATCCATTCACCTTCCCGCTTCGCGGCGGCGTGGGGTAGACCTGGGCGACCATCCACCCGCTCGATCGGCGCGTGCAGTTTCCCGTCCGTGCCGCGGGTAGACGTGTCGGCCGTAGCCGCGCGTCACGCAGCTGTGTCAAGCGGTAAGGGTACGACGAACGGCCAGCCGCCCCCCGACCCGACCCGACCCGTGATGTATTAGGCGGCACGAACTCACGGGATGTAACGCGATAGGCCTCCCCGTGCTCGGTAATGTATATGTATGAGGCTGAATTTGGAGCCCTATATAAGGGTCTCACACGGTTCATTAAACGCCATTTTACAGCTCACCATATTGGTGTGATCAGCGTGTAACTTGGTCATGGGGCCGTCAGATGCACATTCTCAATGATGGACGTAGTTCTTTAGGTTACCTTACACAAGGCAACAATTGGTGCCTCGTGTGAGGACGTCCTGAGAGTGAGTGTGCGACGGCTAACCGCCAGACGGACGCGAATCCTGCGGTTAGATCCCGTGGAAGCGCCGGAGGGGCGATATATTGACTGCAGCTACTGATTATCCTGCGGTAAGACCGTGGAAGACCGTGGGACTTTGGGCCCGGGTATATATACAAAGGGTGCGAGGACGTACGGTGTCGAGCACCAGAAAAAACATGGATTCCGTCACAAAGGTACTATTACGGGTTTGTAAAACCCACTGCGGTAGGAATGCTCCTTCTAAGAAGGAGATTGTTGCCGTTATTACTTTTTTGCAGGAAGCGGAGCTTTCACCCTCCCCTTGTAATTTGCTCGATTCGGAGCGGTGGGAATCTTTCACCGCTGCCCTGCTCCTAAGAGCAACAAACGATTATAAGGCGGAGGAGTTAAAAACCTGGGTTTTGGTCCTGGGTGCGCTTAAAGCGGCTAAGGAGGAGAAAAAGATCCAGGCAGTCGCGAATGGGGTTTTTGGGGTGGGTTCCGGGACGTCTGGGGTCCCGGAGGGTGCGGAGGAACTGCTCCCTTGCGGCGACTCTGTACCCAAGATGGCGCCGACCACGCCGGCCGTTTTCACAATGGCCATGGCGGCGCCCGAAACAACTCCGGAAGGGATGGCGGAAGTTGCCTCATCTGGGGAGGCGCCGCCATATTTTCCCCGCCTATACCCCTGTTTGCAGAGCTTTCGTTCACCTGAGGGGGGTGGGTCCTGTCCGAGGGAGGGAGAGTCATGGGGGGAGGCGCGCCGTGGAGGCGTTAAGCCACCCCTAGACCCGTCCCCGGAGGAGGGACCTCATTCCCCGAAAGGGGAGGAACGAAAGGTACTGCCTGCCCCTACCCCTTTGGTTTCGCCTCCCGAGGAGGGGGAGGAGAAAGGGGAGGAACAAAAGGTACTGTCTGCCTTCACCCCGTCGGTTTCGTCTCCCGCGAAGGGGGAGGAGAAAGGGGAGGAACGGAAGGAATTGCCTGTCCCCACCCAGTCGGTCGTGGTTCCCCGGAGGAGGGGGGAGAAGTGGGAGGAGCGAGAGATATCGCGTAAGCCCACTGATTGGACTGACATTTGCGATACAATGCGAGAGGTGGGGCTCAAGGAGCGGGACTGGGCGGTGTTCCCAATTGTAGTCAAACAGGAGGGACCGGTTTGGGTACCTTTGGAAGCAAAAGCAGTTGCTCGGTTTATAGAGGCGATTGACAAAAAGGGATTGAGATCCCCGATGACAATGAGTACCTTTGAGGCTCTCGTAGCCCCAGGTCCCCTACTCCCATATGATATTGAAAGCCTTATGAGAGTAGCCCTTGAACCAGTACAGTTTACTGTGTGGAAGGAGGAGTGGGTAACACAACTCAAAGCTGTTTTAGCACAGGCTGCGCGCGATCCACAGCATCCAGCAAATGGGAAGGAGGGAGATCCAAAAACTGATTTAATGAGGCTTTCAGGTTCATCTGCGGATTTGGCTGGATCTGCAGAGAGGCAGCTTAGGGACCTCCGCCCAGGAGAGCTGCTTGCCACCACGGGGGCAGCTACCTCTGCTTTTATACACTTTATAAGAAAAGCAGAGCCTGTAGCCCCGTGGTCAGAGATTATGCAGGGTCCCTCAGAGTCATTCTCTGAGTTTGCCAATCGATTGATATGGGCAGTAGAAGGATCGGAACTGCCTAAGGAAGCGCTGACTTCTGTTATAAAGGATTGCCTGAAGCAAAAGGCTCATAAAAGTGACTCTTCAGAAAAAGGAAAAAGAACAGATAAAGAACTGCTGCTAGTACCAACGAGAAGGACATCTGTTGTATCACTTGCTGTGTGTCTTTGTGTAATTGCATTCATTACCGGGGGAGAGGGTACTCACTTAACATCACAACCAGAAAATATTTGGGTTACATGGTCTAATCGAACTGGGCAGAAAGATTTCTGCCTTAGCCTGCAGTCAGCCACATCACCGTTTAGAACATGCCTTATAGGTGTACCCAGGTGGGACCCAAAGGAGTTTAACGGATATGTGCATAAGAACAACTGCAAGAGAGATGCAGTGGACAAAGTTTTCTTTATGAAAGCATTTGAGTCTAAATTCACTGACTGGGCCAGAATGTCTGCATGTTTTATTAGATCCTTGAACACCTCCTTGCCCTGGGATCCACCAGAGTTGCAGCTTCTTGGATCCCAATCGGTTGGTAACGTAACATGGAATAAGAACTCTCAAAAGTGGGAACGCCCGGTTAGATGTTTGTATTTTTCGGGTTTTAGGACACCGGGTCAACTGTCCAATCGCAGGGTATGGGAAGGCCTACTCGGGAATGGGGCACCATTCTCGGGAACAACTGGGTCGGAACCCTTTACTTTACTTAACCCCATTCAATTTGACATATATAGCTTGTCAGGGGCATATTGTGGTTTCTCAGCTGAAAGGGTGGAGGGATTCTCCCATCCCTGCTCCGGGGATGGCTCCAAGAATGGATTTGCAGACCAATGCATAAAGCAGGGTGGGAGGTGGCTCTCTTACAATCAGAAGTATGTGGTACGTCATCCTAACGGGTCCACCTATAATCTCTCATGCTACTGGGGCCCTGACGATCTGGCATGTTCTGGTTGTTGTTCTCGAAAAGAACCTTTAGCTGGGGAAGGAATAAACTGCAATGGTACAGCCAAGGCCCTTCCTAAGGACATATTTTTGATATGTGGGGATAGAGCTTGGCAAGGGATACCAAAGAATCCAGTTGGGGGGCCGTGTTATTTGGGAAAGCTGACCTTGTTGGCTCCCAATCACACTGCAATGATAAGTGTTATGAAAAAGATCGATCGAGCTCGACGCCAGAAAAGGTCAATAAAAACATTGGACCAGGATTGTAGTGATGAGGTTCAGCTGTGGGGTCCCACAGCTAGAATCTTTGCATCCGTCTTAGCTCCGGGAGTAGCTTCAGCCCAGGCCCTAAGAGAAATTAAGAGATAGGCATGCTGGTCCGTGATGCAAGCTAATGTCACCACAGCAGTCCTGTCGGAACTCCTGATGGACGTTAACAACATCAGACACGCTGTTCTTCAAAATAGAGCTGCAATTGACTTTCTGCTGCTTGCTCAAGGGCACGGGTGCAAGGACTTTGAAGGGATGTGTTGTTTCAATCTGAGCGACCACAGCGATTCGATACATAGGAAGTTGGAATGGATGCAAGAACACACGAAGAAGATCGCAATAGATGATGCATTCGGAAGCTGGTTGGAGGGACTGTTTGGTAATCTGGGCCCATGGCTTAAGCAGTTTCTCAAAGTATTAATCATAGGTATTTTATTCTTTTTAGCTTTAATGATTTGCTTACCTTGTTTGTTTCAATGTGTCCAGGGTTGTTTACAGCGTATGATAGAAAGAATGTTTAACGAAAAAATGGAGTACCAACGGGTATATGATAAACTTTGAGAAGAAGGAACTGTATAAACCCAAGATGCCTTGGATATAATCATTAGAAAACTACTGATGTTATTAGATATTGCACTACCTACCTCTGTAGCTTGTCTACCTCACTTTTTAGATAACTTATTAAGTTTAAATTATAGAGACTAACATTTTTATATTAGGATTAAGGATTAGCGTTCGGGATGTAACGGGGCATACTTTATCGAGCATGGAGAGGGGGAAATGATGTATTAGGCGGCACGAACTCACGGGATGTAACGCGATAGGCCTCCCCGTGCTCGGTAATGTATATGTATGAGGCTGAAATTGGAGCCCTATATAAGGGTCTCACACGGTTCATTAAACGCCATTTTACAGCTCACCATATTGGTGTGATCAGCGTGTAACTTGGTCATGGGGCCGTCAGATGCACATTCTCAATGATGGACGTAGTTCTTTAGGTTACCTTACACAAGGCAACAGACCCGACTCGACCGCTTCCGCCGTTGACCCTCCCTCGCTCCCGCCCGCATCCTCCCCTCCCCTCCCCTCCCCTCCCCTCCCTTGTGGAGTTATTTAAATTTATTAAAATAGGTAGGGCAGACCTGGGCTCCGGCATTCGAGCTCGGGCGTCCCTTTTTTCCCCTTTTTAAATATTTTTTTCTTTCTTTTTTTCTTTCTTTTTTTTTAAAATTTTCTTTTCCCCATATTTCCTTATTATTTATTTAGTAATTCATGCAATTATTAATATCGCTCTTCCGCTCCCCCATCTTTTATTACTTTTATTTTATTTTATTTTATTTTATTTTATTTTATTTTATTATTTTACTTTATTTTATTTTATTTTATTTTATTATTTTATTTTACCGCGACATTTTACGATCTATCTGTACTTTTTCACACCTTCTTCTCTTCTACTTTTCTTTGACTTCTGGCTTCTCTTCCCTTCCCTTCCCTTCCCTTCCCTTCCCTTCCCTTCCCTTCCCTTCCCTTCCCTTCCCTTCCCTTCCCTTCCCTTCCCTTCCCTTCCCTTCCCTTCCCTTCCCTTCCCTTCCTTTGCCTTCCCTTCCCTTGCCTTCCCTTCCCTTGCCTTCCCTTCCCTTGCCTTCCCTTCCCTTCCCTTCTCCTTCCCTTCCCTTCCCCTTCCCTTCCCCTTCCCTTCCCCTTCCCTTCCCCTTCCCTTCCCCTTCCCTTCCCCTTCCCTTCCCCTTCCCTTCCCCTTCCCTTCCCCTTCCCTTCCCTTCCCTTCCCTTCCCTTCCCTTCCCTTCCCTTCCCTTCCCTTCCCTTCCCTTCCCTTCCCTTCCCTTCCCTTCCCTTCCCTTCTCTTCTCTTCTCTTCTCTTCTCTTTCTCCTCGTCACCCGCGCGTGAGTAGGCTTGGCCCGGCCTGGACCGGCATGGCCTCTGTCACGAAGAAGGGCGTCGCATGCGTGGCCGAGGAGGGAGGGGGGGGTCCGCGACGGGGTTGCGGGTATGCGGGTAGACCTGGCTGCCGGCCGGCGCATGATCTTCCTGGCCCCGCGTCCGTCTTCCACCTTCCCGCCCCCCCCCAGTCCACACCGCACGAGCGGGAACCCGACCCGTAACCAACGGTGGCCCGCCTCCGCCTGCCCCCATCCCGGCCCTCGCTCACAACCCGCCCTCTCCCGGACGCATCTTTCCCGACCGGCCCGCGACCGTGTTTTTTTATTTGTTTGTTTGTTTTTGTTTTTGTTTTTTTTTTGTTTGGTCTGTCACTCGCTCGGTTATTTGTTTGGACCCGATTGGCCCGTTTGGTTTTTTTCTTTTCTTTCCTTTTTCCGCCGGGGTGCTCCTGACGGCTCGGCCCAATGGCGGCTCGACTCGGCGACCGGAGCCCGCCAAAATGCCTCGCCACCGCCCAGCCCCGCCGCCACCACCACCACCGCCACCACCGCCACCACCTCCTCCTCCTGCCGAAAATCCCACGTACCGTTCCACCTCATCTGCCGGCTGGGAGAGAGGCTAGGCGCGAACCCCGCGGGGGACGCGGCCGCCTCCCGCCGGCCCACCTCTCGCCGCTGCCGCCTCCCGCCGGCCCACCTCTCGCCGCTGCTGTCTTCCCGCCGCTCTTCCACTATCCCTCGCCACGCGGCCTGCCCGCAGTCCGGATATCCGGCCCGAACGGACCCCGGTGGGCGGGGCCCGCGCACGCGCCCAAGCTCTTCCTGCAGAGCCGGGGAGGCGGGGGGGGGGCGGGGCGGCTTTTTCAAAAACTAAAAAAGGGGAAAGTAAAGAAGAACCCACGAGAAAAACAAACAAACAAACAAACAAACAAACGGAAAATAATAAAACCGAGAGGGCGCGTGGGGGCACGGACAAACAAACGGACCAAAGTACGAACGAACGGACGAACAAACAAACACGCACACAAAAGGGCAAAACCGCGGTGGCGGTGGCGGGACGGCCAGCTTCAAGCAAGGCGGAACCGAGAAGCCCGGGTGCGCCCCGACCCGCCGAACAGCGGCCGGCTCATACGTGCACCCTGGTCGTTCCGCGGCTGCGGCCGAGTGGCGTCTCCGTGGCGCCTCCGGTGCTCCGGCATGGTCAACACGGCTCGACCCCTGGCCATCGCGGCTCGAGTGCGCCGGCACGGTCCAACGTCTCCCGGCAAGCTCCGTTTGGTTCGGACGGTCCGCGGTGCCGTCCGACGGTCTCAGCAGCGGCGGCTCGAGTGCGCCGGCACGGTCCAGCCTCTCCCGGCGGGCTCCGCTCGGCTCGGACGTTCCGCGGAAGTGGCCAAGTGTCGCTCTCGTGGCGGCTCCTCTGCGCTGGCACTGTCTACCCGGCTCCGAGCATCTCCGGAGGGTGGGGGGAAGGGGGGGGGGGCACGGCGTCGGCGGCTAGGCGTCGCTTCCCATGCGTCTCGACTAGGTCGGCACGGTCTACCCGGCTTCGAGCGGGCCGTGGTGCTCGGCGGCGGCTGCTAGAGGTCGCTGCCTATGCGGCTCGTCTAGGTCGGCACTGTCTACCCGGCTCCGAGCGTCTCCGGAGGGTGGGGGGAAGGAGGAGGGGCACGGCGTCGGCGGCTTGGCGTCGCTTCCCATGCGTCTCGACTAGGTCGGCACTGTCTACCCGGCTCCGAGCGGGCTAGTGTGCTCGGCGGCGGCTGCTAGAGGTCGCTGCCTATGCGGCTCATCTAGGTCGGCACTGTCTACCCGGCTCCGAGCGTCTCCGGAGGGTGGGGGGAAGGGGGGGGGGCACGGCGTTGGCGGCTAGGCGTCGCTGCCCATGCAGCTCGACTAGGTCGACACGGTCTACCCGGCTCCGAGCGGGCCGTGGGGCTCAGCGGCGGCGGTTAGGGGTCGCTGCATATGCGGCTCGGCTAGGTCGGCACGGTCTACCCTGCGCCGTGCCTGCGCGAGGGCTCGGCGGCGGTCGCTAGGTGTCGCTGCACGTCTGCCAGCCTGTCCGTCAGCAACCTCTAGCGTCCGCGGCGGAGCAGGGTAGATCGTGCCGACGTGAGCCGGCCGCCGCTCAGCGACCCCTGGCCGCCGCCGCATGAGTTTCGGTCCGCTCGGAGCCGGGTAGACCGTGCCGACCAACTCGAACCAGACGTGCAGCGACCGCTGGCCAGCGCGGAGGCTCGTGTGCGCCGGCACGGTCCAGCCTCTCCCGGCGGGCTCCGTTCGGTTCGGAAGTTCCTCGGTGGTGTCCGGGGGGTCTCAGCCGCAGCGGCACGAGTGTGCCGGCACTGCACAGCCTCTCCCGGCGGGCTCCACTCGGCACGGACGTTCCTCGGAAGCGTCCGGCGATCTGAGCCGCGGCGGCACGAGTGCGCCGGCACGGTCCAACCGCTCTCGGCGGGCTCGGCTCGGCTCGGACGTTCCGCGGCGGCGTCCGGGGGGTCTCAGCCGCGGAGGTTCGGGTGCGCCGGCACGGTCCATCCTCTCCCGGCAGGCTCCGCTCGGCTCAGACGCTCCTCGGCGGAGTCGGGCGATCTGAGCCACGGCGACACGGTCCAGGCTCTCCAGGCGGACTCAGCTCGGCTCGGACATTCCGCGGAAGCGGCCAAGTGCCGCTCTAGTGGCTGCTCCGCTGCGCTGGCACTGTGTACCCGGATCCGAGCGTCTCCGGGGGGGGGGGGGGAAGAGGGGGGGGGGCACGGCGTCGGCAGCTAGGCGTCGCTGCCCATGCGGCTCGACTAGGTCGGCACGGTCTACCCGGCTCCGAGCCGGCCGTGGTACTCGGCGGCGGCGGCTTGGGGTCGCTGCCTATGCGGCTCGGCTTGGTCGGCACGGTCTACCCGGCTCCGAGCGGGCCGTGGTGCTCGGCGGCGGCGGCTAGGTGTCGCTGCCCGTGCGGCTTGCGTGTAACTGCCAGGTCTACCCGCTTTCGGCTAGGCTTTGCCGCCCTGTGAGATGGGGGGCGCTAAAGCTCCGGAGCTTGCTGGGGGGTCGCTGTAGTTTCTTACCTACCGCTACGTCGACGGAGAGCGCCGCTTACCCTCGGCGCCGCTGCCGGTAGTCAGCGCCGTTCTTTTCCGAAGCAGTTTTTTCTTACGCCTTCCGTTTTCGTCTGCAGGAGCGAGCGCGTGCTCGTCTCCAGAGGCAGCAACGAGCGGGCGCAGGCGAGCGCGGTTGAGCGCCGGGCTGTGGAGTTTTTCGGTTGTGGCTCTCTGGTGCGCCGCTTGGTTCGTTTGGTCCGGTGGCCTCCGTCAGTCGGATGTTCGCTGCCCGTGTCGCAGTTCGGCCCTGGACTCTGGCGTTCGCTCGTTCCGCGAGCGGGGAACCCGCCAAAATCGGGGCGAAAGGCGCGAGAGAGTGAGCGAGCGTGGGCAGGCGTCTCCCCGCGCCGCGCTGCCATGGGAAGAGCCCCGAGGAGGGAGGGAGGAAGGAAGGCAGACAGGCAGGCAGAGGGAAGAAAAGGGCGCGGGCCGGCGTGCCGGGCGGCCGGCAGTCGGACGCAGAAGGGCCGGGGGCGTCCCCGGCGGGTCCCGCCGTCACGAGGGAAGGAGAAGGGGGACCCAGAGCTCGCTTGTCGCGTCGGCGACGCCGCGTTCTCCCTTTCGCACCGCTCTCACTCGCACGCGGGAGCCCCGACCCGATCCACCGTGGCGCTCCTCGGGCGTGTCGGAGAGGCTTCCCGGCGGGCCGGCTCAATCCCGCTCCCCGTGTCGTTCGGGGCGGCGTGGGGCGGGCCGGTGTTCAGGCAAGGGCGAGCACCTCTCGGCGGACGTTGCCCACGCACACCCACACGCACGTGCGCGTGCGGTCATTCCGCCGCGCCCGGGTGGAAGGGCTCGTGCCTTCCCCCAACGTCCCTCCTCCTCTACCTCACCGCACCCTACCCCTCCCGTTCCCTCCCTGCTCCCCCTTTCTTTCCGTCGATCGATGAGGCCATTCGGGTCGCGTCGGTGAGGGCCCCCGGCGGGCCGGCGCCTCTGCGTTCCCCGTCCCGGGGAAGCCGCTGCGGCGTCCGGTGTTCAGGCACGGGCGGTCTCCTCTCCGGTTCGCTTCCCGTCGTACGCGAGGTGAGGCGCTCTCCGGCTCGCTCCGAGAGCGGCCGAGAGCTCGCCCGACCGAGCGCGGCAGTGTGATGGCCGAGCGGCCCCGCGAGCCGCAGGAGTACCCAGTGGGTCGTGAGCGAGGCGCCAGCGCCAACCCCTGCTCGGGACCCGGCGAGTGCCGGCCGCGAGCAGCAAGCCGGCGGGGTGTCAAACGAGGGAAACCGTCCGTTCGGGGAAGCGAGGCGAGGGGCTAGAAAGTTAAGGGCCGGGGGCGTCCGCCGGCCTCCCCACCGCCTCTTGGGCTGCTGGGGTCCGCGTGCGTGGGGTTTCCTTCCGACGTCCCCGCCCGCTGCGGAGCGTGCCGCCTCGGGAAAGAGCCTCCGGTGTTGGGGCGGCGTCCACCTTGAGGTCGCCTTCTCCTCTAGCGCGTCCGCCAGTCTCAGGCGGCGGGGTTCCGCTTCCCGCTCGCCCGCCGCCGGTCCCGGAGGGCGGGTCAGCCCCGGCCGGTGCCGCCGTGCCGTGCCGCGTGTCCGGCTCCCGCAGCGCGAGCCCGGAGCGCGCCGCCGGCGAAAAGGCGCGCGACGACGCGAGCTGCGCAGCGGCGCCCGCTCCTTCCCCGCATGGGGGAGGCGCGCGGGTCCGCCCTCGGGGAGCGGGCGTGCCTCTCCCGCCGCCGGTCCGCCCGCGCGAGCGAGCGAGCGACGCGGAGGGCCGCCCTTCCCTGCCGAGAGGCGTTCGCCCCGTCGGCCGCTGCCATCGACCCGCGAAGGGAAGGACGTTAGGGGCAAGGCGTCGAAGCCGAGCCCCGCGGGCCGACTGAGTCGGACCCGAGGGCGAGAGAGGGAACGGTTGAGCGGTCGTCGGCGGGTCGGGCGCGTCGGGTCGTCGCCCTTTGGCGCGGCTACCTGGTTGATCCTGCCAGTAGCATATGCTTGTCTCAAAGATTAAGCCATGCATGTCTAAGTACACACGGACGGTACAGTGAAACTGCGAATGGCTCATTAAATCAGTTATGGTTCCTTTGGTCGCTCCCCTCCCGTTCCTTGGATAACTGTGGTAATTCTAGAGCTAATACATGCCGACGAGTGCCAACCTCCGGGGACGCGTGCATTTATCAGACCAAAACCAACCCAGGCTCGCCCGGCGGCTTTGGTGACTCTAGATAACCTGGAGCCGATTGCACGCCCCCGCGGCGGCGACGACCCATTCGAATGTCTGCCCTATCAACTTTCGATGGTACTGTCTGTGCCTACCATGGTGACCACGGGTAATGGGGAATCAGGGTTCGATTCCGGAGAGGGAGCCTGAGAAACGGCTACCACATCCAAGGAAGGCAGCAGGCGCGCAAATTACCCACTCCTGACCCGGGGAGGTAGTGACGAAAAATAACAATACAGGACTCTTTCGAGGCCCTGTAATTGGAATGAGTCCACTTTAAATCCTTTAGCGAGGATCCATTGGAGGGCAAGTCTGGTGCCAGCAGCCGCGGTAATTCCAGCTCCAATAGCGTATCTTAAAGTTGCTGCAGTTAAAAAGCTCGTAGTTGGATCTTGGGATCGAGCTGGCGGTCCGCCGCGAGGCAAGCTACCGCCTGTCCCAGCCCCTGTCTCTCGGCGCCCCCTCGATGCTCTTAAGTGAGTGTCCCGCGGGGCCCGAAGCGTTTACTTTGAAAAAATTAGAGTGTTCAAAGCAGGACGGCCGCCGGAATACTCCAGCTAGGAATAATGGAATAGGAGTCCGGTCCTATTTTGTTGGTTTTCGGAAACGGGGCCATGATTAAGAGGGGCGGCAGGGGGCATTCGTATTGTGCCGCTAGAGGTGAAATTCGAGGACCGGCGCAAGACGAACTAAAGCGAAAGCATTTGCCAAGAATGCTTTCATTAATCAAGAATGAAAGTTGTGCCGTGGAGCAGCTGTGGGGCTGATGTGGGTGAGATCTATGGGGTAGGAGCTGCTGTGCGGCTGATGTGGGTCAGATCTATGGGCAGGAGCTGATGTAGGGAAGATTTGGGTCTGATCTATGGGTTAGGAACTGCTGTGGTTCAGATCTATGGGGCAGGAGCAGCTGTGGGGCACATGTGGGTCAGATCTATGGGTTAGGTGCTGCTTTGGGGAAAATGTGGGTCAGATCTATGGGGCAGGAGCTGCTGTGGGTAAGATTTGGGTCAGATCTATGGGGCAGGAGCTGCTGTGGGGCTGATGGGGTCAGATTTATGAGTCAGGAGCTGCTGTGTGGCTGATGTGGGTCAGATCTATGGGGCAGGAGCTGCTGTGGGGCATATGTGGGTCAGATCTATATGGCAGGAGCTGCTGTGGGGCACATGTGGGTCAGACCTATGGGGCAGGAGCTGCAGAGGGGATGATGTAGGTCAGATCTATGGGGCAGGAGTAGCTGTGGGGCAGATGAGGGACATATCTATGGTGCAAAATCTGCTGTTGGACTGATGTGGGTAAGATCTATGAGTTTGGAGCTGCTGTGGGGCACATGTGGGTCAGATCTATGGGCCAGGAGCTGCTGCGGGGCTGAGTTGGGTCAGATCTATGGGTCAGCAGCTGCTGTGGGTCTGATGTGGGTCAGATCTATGGGGCAGGAGATGCTGTGGTGCAGATGTGGGTCAGATCTATGGGGCAGGAGCTGCTGTGGGGCTGATACGGTTCAGATCTATGAAGCGGGAGATGCTATGGGGCTGATGAGGGTCAGATCTATGGGGCAGAAGCTGCAGTGGGGCTGATGTGGGTCAGATCTATGGGGCAGGAACTCCTGTGGGGCTGATGTGCGTCAAATCAATGGGGCAGAGCTGCTCTGGAATACAGGTGGGTCAGATCTATGGGGCAGGAGCTGCTGTGTGGCTGATGTTGGTCAGATCTATGGGGCATGGGCTGCTGTGGGTCAGATCTACGGGACTGGAGCTGCAGTGGAGCACAAGTGGGTCAGATCTACGGGGTAGAAGCTGCTGTGGGGCTGATGGGGGTCATATCTATAAGGCAGGAGCTGCTGTGGGGCTGATGTGGGTCAGATCTATGGGGTAGGATCTCCTGTGGGGCTGATGTGGGTCAAATCAATGGGGCAGAGTTGCTCTGGAATACATGTGGGTCAGATCTATGGAGCAGGAGCTGCTGTGGGGCAGATTTGAATCAGATCAATAGGGCAGGAGCTGCTGTGGGTCAGATCTATGGGGCAGGAGCTGCTGTGGGGAACATGTGGGTCAGGTCTATGGGGCAGGAGCTGCTGTGGGGCAGACGTGGGTCAGATCTATGGGTCAGCAGCTGCTGTGGGTCTGATGTGGGTCAGATCTATGGGGCAGGAGCTGCTGTGGGGCTGATGTGGGTCAGATCTATGGGGCAGGAGCTGCTGTGGTTAAGATCTATTTGGCAGGATCTGCTGTGGGGCAGATTTGGGTCAGATCTATGGGGCAGGAGCAGCAGTGGGGTAGATGTGGTCAGATCTATGGGTCAGGAGCTGCAGTGGAGATGATGTAGGTCAGATTTTTTGGGCAGGAGCTGCTGTGGGGCTGCTGTGGGTCAGATCAATGGGGCTGAAGCTGCTGTGGGTCATATCTATTGGCCAGCAGCTGCTTTACATATGATGTGTGTCAGATCTATGGGGCAGGAGCTGCTGTGGGTCAGATCTATGGGCAGGAGCTGCTGTGGGGCACATGTGAGTTAGATCTATGGGGCAGGAGATGGTGTGGGGCAGATTTGGGTCAGATGTATGGGTCAGGAGCTGCTGTGTGGCTGATGTTGGTCAGATCTATGGGGCAAGGGCTGCGGTGGGTCAGATCTACGGGACTGGAGCTGCAGTGGAGAACATGTGGGTCAGATCTATGGAGCAGGAGCTGCTGTGGGGCACATGTGAGTTAGATCTATGGAGCGGGAGATGCTATGGGGCTGATGAGGGTCAGATCTATGGGGCAGGAGCTGATGTGGGGCTGATGTTGGTCAGATCTATAGGGCAGGAGCTGCAGTGGGGCTGATGTGGGTCAGATCTATGGGGCAGGATCTCCTGTGGGGCTGATGTGGGTCAAATCAATGGGGCAGAGCTGCTCTGGGGCACATGCGGGTCAGATCTATGGAGCAGGAGCTGCTGTGGGGCAGATTTGAATCAGATCTATGGGGCAGGAGCTGCTGTGGGTCAGATATATGGGCAGGAGCTGCTGCGGGGCAAATGTGAGTTAGATCTATGGGGCAGGAGATGGTGTGGGGCAGATTTGGGTCAGATGTATGGGTCAGGAGCTGCTGTGTGGCTGATGAGGGTCAGATCTATGGGGCATGGGCTGCTGTGGGGCTGACGTGGGTCAGATCTATGAGGCAGGAGCTGCTGTGGGGCAGATTTGGGTCAGATCTATGGGGCAGGAGCTGCTGTGGGGCTGATGTGGGTCAGAGCAATGGGGCAGGAGCTGCTGTGGGGCTGATGTGGGTCAGATCTATGGGGCAGGAGATGCTGTGGGTCAGATCTATGGGGCAGGAGCTGCTGTGGGGAATATGTGGGTCAGGTCTATGGGGCAGGAGCTGCTGTGGGGCAGATGTGGGTCAGATCTATGTGTCAGCAGCTGCTGTGGGTCTGATGTGGGTCAGATCTACAGGACTGGAGCTGCAGTGGAGCACATGTGGGTCAGATCTATGGGGTAGAAGCTACTGTGGGGCTGACGTGGGTCATATCTATAAGGCAGGTGCTGCTGTGGGGCTGACGTGGGTCAGATCTATGATGCAGGAGCTGCTGTGGGGCAGATTTGGGTCAGATCTATGGGCAGGAGCTGCTGTGGGGCTGATGTGGGTCAGACCTATTGGGCAGGAGCTGCAGAGGGGATGATGTAGGTCAGATCTATGGGGAAGGAGTTTCTGTGGGTCAGATCTATGGGGCAGGAGCTGCTGTGGGGAACATGTGGGTCAGGTCTATGGGGCAGGAGCTGCTGTGGGGCAGACGTGGGTCAGATCTATGGGGCAGGAGATGCTGTGGGGAACATGTTGGTCAGATCCATGGGGAAGAGCTGCTGTTGGTCTGATCAATGGGGCAGGAGCAGTAGTGGGGCAGATTTGGGTAAGATCTATAAGGCAGGAGCTGCTGTGGGGCTGATGTGGATCAGATCTATGGTGTAGTAGCTGCTGTGGGCACATGTGGGTCAGATCTATTGGGCGAAAGCTGCTGTGGGGCGCAAGTGATACAGATCTACGGGGCAGGAGCTGCTGTGTGGCAAATGTGGGTCAGATCTATGGGGCAGGAGCTGCTGTGGGTCAGATCT
This sequence comes from Coturnix japonica, assembly GCF_054131305.1. Taxonomy (NCBI): domain Eukaryota; kingdom Metazoa; phylum Chordata; class Aves; order Galliformes; family Phasianidae; genus Coturnix; species Coturnix japonica. The sequence continues at coordinate 1,674,742 of NC_140683.1, forward strand.
ATGGGGCAGGAACAGATGTGGGCCTGATGTTGGTCAGATTTATGGAGCAGGAGCTGCTGTGTTGCAGATGTGGGTCAGATCTATGGGGCAGGAGCTGCTGTGGGTCAGATGTAGGGCATATCTATGGGGCAGGAGCTGCTGTGAGGCTGATGGGTGTTAGATCTATGGGGAGGAGCTGCTGTGGTGCAGATGTGGGTCAGAGCTATGAAGCAGGAGCTGCTGTGGGGCAGAAGTGGGTAAGATCTATGGGGTAGGAGATGGTGTGTGGCAGATGTGGGTCAGATCTATGGGGCAGGAGATGCTGTGGGGCAGATGTGGGTCAGATCTATGGGGCAAAGGCTGCTGTGTGGCAGATGTGGGTCAGATCTATGGGGCAGGAGCTGCTGTGGGTCAGATGTGGGTCAGATCTATAGGTCAGGAGCTGCTGTGGCTGATGTGGGCCGATTCTATGGGGCAGGAGATGCTGTGAGTCAGATGTATGAGGCCGGAGCTGCTGTGGGGCAGATGGGGGTCAGATCTATGGGGCAGGAGATGCTGTGGAGCAGATGTGGGTCAGATCTATAGGTCAGGAGCTGCTGTGGCTGATGTGGCCCACTTCTATGGGGCAGGAGATGCTGTGAGTCAGATGTATGAAGCAGGAGCTGCTGTGGGGCAGATGGGGGTCAGATCTATGGGGCAGGAGATGCTGTGGAGCAGATGTGGGTCAGATCTAAGGGGCAGGAGCTGCTGTGGGGCAGATGTGGGTCAGATCTATGGGCAGGAGCTGCTGCGGGGCACATGTGAGTTAGATCTATGGGGCAGGAGATGGTGTGGGGCAGATTTGGGTCAGATGTATGGGTCAGGAGCTGCTGTGTTGCTGATGAGGGTCAGATCTATGGGGCATGGGCTGCTGTGGTTCAGATCTACGGGACTGGAGCTGCAGTGGAGCACATGTGGGTCAGATCTATGGGGTAGAAGCTGTTGTGGGGCTGATGGGGGTCATATCTATAAGGCAGGAGCGGCTGTGGGGCTGACTTGGGTCAGATCTATGGGGCAGTAGCTGCTTTGGGGCAGATGGTGGTTAGATCTATATGGCAGGAGCTGCTGTGGGGCACATGTGGGTCAGACCTATGGGGCAGGAGCTGCAGAGGGGATGATGTAGGTCAGATCTATGGGGCAGGAGTTGCTGTGGGGAATATGAGGGACATATCTATGGTGCAAAATCTGTTGTTGGACTGATGTGAGTCAGATCTATGAGTTTGGAGCTGCTGTGGGGCACATGTGGGTCAGATCTATGGGGCAGGATCTCCTGTGGGGCTGATTTGGGTCAGATCTATGTGGCAGGAGATGCTGTGGGTAAGATCTATGGGGCAGGAGCTGCTGTGGGGCACATGTGAGTTAGATCTATGGGGCTGGAGATGGTGTGGGGCAGATGTGGGTCAGATCTATGGGGCAGGATCTCCTGGGGGCTGATGTGGGTCAGATCTGTGGGGTAAAATCTGCTGTGGGGCAGATGTGGTTCAGATCTATGGGGCAGGAGCTTCTGTGGGGTTGATGTGGGTCAGATCTATGGGTCAGGAGCTGCTGTGGGGCAGATGTGGGTCAGTTCTATGGGGCAAGAGCTGCTGTGGTGCAGATGTGGGTCAGATCTATGGGGCAGGAGCTGCTGTGGGGCTGATACTGTTAAGATCTATGGAGCGGGAGATGCTATGGGGCTGATGAGGGTCAGATCTATGGGGCAGGAGCTGATGTGGGGCTGATGTTGGTCAGATCTATAGGGCAGGAGCTGCAGTGGGGCTGATGTGGGTCAGATCTATGGGGCAGGATCTCCTGTGGGGCTGATGTGGGTCAAATCAATGGGGCAGAGCTGCTCTGGGGCACATGTGGGTCAGTTCAATGGAGCAGGAGCTGCTGTGGGGCAGATTTGAATCAGATCTATAGGGCAGGAGCTGCTGTGGGTCAGATCTATGGAGCAGGAGCTGCTGTGGTGCACATGTGAGTTAGATCTATGGGGCAGGTTATGGTGTGGGGCATATTTGGGTCAGATGTATGGGTCAGGAGCTGCTGTGTTGCTGATGAGGGTCAGATCTATGGGGCATGGGCTGCTGTGGTTCAGATCTACGGGACTGGAGCTGCAGTGGAGCACATGTGGGTCAGATCTATGGGGTAGAAGCTGTTGTGGGGCTGATGGGGGTCATATCTATAAGGCAGGAGCTGCTGTGGGGCTGACGTGGGTCAGATCTATGAGGCAGGAGCTGCTGTGGGGCAGATTTGGGTCAGATCTATGTGGCAGGAGCTGCTGTGGGGCTGATGTGGGTCAGATCTATGGGGCAGAGCTGCTCTGGGGCACATGTGGGTCAGATCTATGGGGCAGGAGCTGCTGTGGGGCTGATACGGTTAAGATCTATGGAGCGGGAGATGCTATGGGGCTGATGAGGGTCAGATCTATGGGGCAGGAGCTGATGTGGGGCTGATGTTGGTCAGATCTATAGGGCAGGAGCTGCAGTGGGGCTGATGTGGGTCAGATCTATGGGGCAGGATCTCCTGTCGGCTGATGTGGGTCAAATCAATGGGGCAGAGCTGCTCTGGGGCACATGTGGGTCAGATCTATGGAGCAGGAGCTGCTGTGGGGCAGATTTGAATCAGATCTATAGGGCAGGAGCTGCTGTGGGTCAGATCTATGGGCAGGAGCTGCTGTGGGGCACATGTGAGTTAGATCTATGGGGCAGGAGATGGTGTGGGGCAGATGTGGGTCAGATCTATGGGGCAGGAGCTGCTGTGGGTCAGATCTATGGAGCAGGAGCTGCTGTGAGGCACATGTGAGTTAGATCTATGGGGCAGGAGATGGTGTGGGGCAGATGTGGGTCAGATCTATGGGGCAGGATCTCCTGGGGGCTGATGTGGGTCAGATCTGTGGGGTAAAATCTGCTGTGGGGCAGATGTGGTTCAGATCTATGGGGCAGGAGCTTCTGTGGGGTTGATGTGGGTCAGATCTATGGGTCAGGAGCTGCTGTGGGGCAGATGTGGGTCAGTTCTATGGGGCAATGGCTGCTGTGGTGCAGATGTGGGTCAGTTCTATGGGGCAAGAGCTGCTGTGGTGCAGATGTGGGTCAGATCTATGGGGCAGGATCTCCTGGTGGCTGATGTGGGTCAGATCTGTGGGGTAAAATCTGCTGTGGGGCAGATGTGGTTCAGATCTATGGGTCAGGAGCTGCTGTGGGGCAGATGTGGGTCAGTTCTATGGGGCAAGAGCTGCTGTGGTGCAGATGTGGGTCAGATCTATGGGGCAGGAGCTGCTGTGGGGCTGATACGGTTAAGATCTATGGAGCGGGAGATGCTATGGGGCTGATGAGGGTCAGATCTATGGGGCAGGAGCTGATGTGGGGCTGATGTTGGTCAGATCTATAGGGCAGGAGCTGCTGTGTGGCTGATGTGGGTCAGATCTATGGGGCAGGATCTCCTGTGGGGCTGATGTGGGTCAAATCAATGGGGCAGAGCTGCTCTGGGGCACATGTGGGTCAGATCTATGGAGCAGGAGCTGCTGTGGGGCAGATTTGAATCAGATCTATAGGGCAGGAGCTGCTGTGGGTCAGATCTATGGGCAGGAGCTGCTGTGGGGCACATGTGAGTTAGAACTATGGGGCAGGAGATGGTGTGGGGCAGATGTGGGTCAGATCTATGGGGCAGGATCTCCTGGGGGCTGATGTGGGTCAGATCTGTGGGGTAAAATCTGCTGTGGGGCAGATGTGGTTCGGATCTATGGGGAAGGAGCTTCTGTGGGGTTGATGTGGGTCAGATCTATGGGTCAGGAGCTGCTGTGGGGCAGATGTGGGTCAGTTCTATGGGGCAATGGCTGCTGTGGTGCAGATGTGGTTCAGATCTATGGGTCAGGAGCTGCTTTGGGGCTGATACGGTTAAGATCTATGGAGCGGGAGATGCTATTGGGCTGATGAGGGTCAGATCTATGGGGCAGGAGCTGATGTGGGGCTGATGTTGGTCAGATCTATAGGGCAGGAGCTGCTGTGTGGCTGATGTGGGTCAGATCTATGGGGCAGGATCTCCTGTGGGGCTGATGTGGGTCAAATCAATGGGGCAGAGCTGCTCTGGGGCACATGTGGGTCAGATCTATGGAGCAGGAGCTGCTGTGGGGCAGATTTGAATCAGATCTATAGGGCAGGAGCTGCTGTGGGTCAGATCTATGGGGCAGGAGCTGCTGTGGGGCACATGTGAGTTAGATCTATGGGGCAGGAGATGGTGTGGGGCAGATGTGGGTCAGATCTATGGGGCAGGATCTCCTGGGGGCTGATGTGGGTCAGATCTGTGGGGTAAAATCTGCTGTGGGGCAGATGTGGTTCAGATCTATGGGGCAGGAGCTTCTGTGGGGTTGATGTGGGTCAGATCTATGGGTCAGGAGCTGCTGTGGGGCAGATGTGGGTCAGTTCTATGGGGCAAGAGCTGCTGTGGTGCAGATGTGGGTCAGATCTATGGGGCAGGAGCTGCTGTGGGGTTGATACGGTTAAGATCTATGGAGCGGGAGATGCTATGGGGCTGATGAGGGTCAGATCTATGGGGCAGGAGCTGCTGTGGGGCTGATACGGTTAAGATCTATGAAGCGGGAGATGCTATGGGGATGATGAGGGTCAGATCTATGGGGCAGGAGCTGATGTGGGGCTGATGTTGGTCAGATCTATAGGGCAGGAGCTGCTGTGTGGCTGATGTGGGTCAGATCTATGGGGCAGGATCTCCTGTGGGGCTGATGTGGGTCAAATCAATGGGGCAGAGCTGCTCTGGGGCACATGTGGGTCAGATCTATGGAGCAGGAGCTGCTGTGGTGCAGATTTGAATCAGATCTATAGGGCAGGAGCTGCTGTGGGTCAGATCTATGGGCAGGAGCTGCTGTGGGGCACATGTGAGTTAGATCTATGGGGCAGGAGATGGTGTGGGGCAGATGTGGGTCAGATCTATGGGGCAGGATCTCCTGGGGGCTGATGTGGGTCAGATCTGTGGGGTAAAATCTGCTGTGGGGCAGATGTGGTTCAGATCTATGGGGCAGGAGCTTCTGTGGGGCACATGTGGGTCAGATCTATGGGTCAGGAGCTGCTGTGGGGCAGATGTGGGTCACTTCTATGGGGCAAGAGCTGCTGTGGTGCAGATGTGGGTCAGATCTATGGGGCAGGAGCTGCTGTGGGGCTGATACGGTTAAGATCTATGGAGCGGGAGATGCTATGGGGCTGATGAGGGTCAGATCTATGGGGCAGGAGCTGATGTGGGGCTGATGTTGGTCAGATCTATAGGTCAGGAGCTGCTGTGGCTGCTGTGGGTCAGTTCTATGGGGCAGGAGATGCTGTGGGGCTGATGTGGGTCAAATCAATGGGGCAGACCTGCTCTGGGGCACATGTGGGTCATTTCTATGGAGCAGGAGCTGCTGTGGTGCAGATTTGAATCAGATCTATAGGGCAGGAGCTGCTGTGGGTCAGATCTATGGAGCAGGAGCTGCTGTGGGGCTGATACGGTTAAGATCTATGGAGCGGGAGATGCTATGGGGATGATGAGGGTCAGATCTATGGGGCAGGAGCTGCTGTGGGGCTGATACGGTTAAGATCTATGGAGCGGGAGATGCTATGGGGCTGATGAGGGTCAGATCTATAGGGCAGGAGCTGCTGTGTGTCAGATCTATGGAGCAGGAGCTGCTGTGGGGCACATGTGAGTTAGATCTATGGGGCAGGAGATGGTGTGGGGCAGATGTGGGTCAGATCTATGGGGCAGGATCTCCTGGGGGCTGATGTGGGTCAGATCTGTGGGGCAGGAGCTGCTGTGGGGCTGATACGGTTAAGATCTATGGAGCGGGAGATGCTATTGGGCTGATGAGGGTCAGATCTATGGGGCAGGAGCTGATGTGGGGCTGATGTTGGTCAGATCTATAGGGCAGGAGCTTCTGTGGGGTTGATGTGGGTCAGATCTATGGGTCAGGAGCTGCTGTGGGGCAGATGTGGGTCAGTTCTATGGGGCAAGAGCTGCTGTGGTGCAGATGTGGGTCAGATCTATGGGGCAGGAGCTGCTGTGGGGTTGATACGGTTAAGATCTATGGAGCGGGAGATGCTATGGGGCTGATGAGGGTCAGATCTATGGGGCAGGAGCTGCTGTGGGGCTGATACGGTTAAGATCTATGAAGCGGGAGATGCTATGGGGCTGATGAGGGTCAGATCTATGGGGCAGGAGCTGATGTGGGGCTGATGTTGGTCAGATCTATAGGGCAGGAGCTGCTGTGTGGCTGATGTGGGTCAGATCTATGGGGCAGGATCTCCTGTGGGGCTGATGTGGGTCAAATCAATGGGGCAGAGCTGCTCTGGGGCACATGTGGGTCAGATCTATGGAGCAGGAGCTGCTGTGGTGCAGATTTGAATCAGATCTATAGGGCAGGAGCTGCTGTAGGTCAGATCTATGGGCAGGAGCTGCTGTGGGGCACATGTGAGTTAGATCTATGGGGCAGGAGATGGTGTGGGGCAGATGTGGGTCAGATCTATGGGGCAGGATCTCCTGGGGGCTGATGTGGGTCAGATCTGTGGGGTAAAATCTGCTGTGGGGCAGATGTGGTTCAGATCTATGGGGCAGGAGCTTCTGTGGGGCACATGTGGGTCAGATCTATGGGTCAGGAGCTGCTGTGGGGCAGATGTGGGTCACTTCTATGGGGCAAGAGCTGCTGTGGTGCAGATGTGGGTCAGATCTATGGGGCAGGAGCTGCTGTGGGGCTGATACGGTTAAGATCTATGGAGCGGGAGATGCTATGGGGCTGATGAGGGTAAGATCTATGGGGCAGGAGCTGATGTGGGGCTGATGTTGGTCAGATCTATAGGTCAGGAGCTGCTGTGGCTGCTGTGGGTCAGTTCTATGGGGCAGGAGATGCTGTGGGGCTGATGTGGGTCAAATCAATGGGGCAGACCTGCTCTGGGGCACATGTGGGTCATTTCTATGGAGCAGGAGCTGCTGTGGTGCAGATTTGAATCAGATCTATAGGGCAGGAGCTGCTGTGGGTCAGATCTATGGAGCAGGAGCTGCTGTGGGGCTGATACGGTTAAGATCTATGGAGCGGGAGATGCTATGGGGATGATGAGGGTCAGATCTATGGGGCAGGAGCTGCTGTGGGGCTGATACGGTTAAGATCTATGGAGCGGGAGATGCTATGGGGCTGATGAGGGTCAGATCTATAGGGCAGGAGCTGCTGTGGGTCAGATCTATGGAGCAGGAGCTGCTGTGGGGCACATGTGAGTTAGATCTATGGGGCAGGAGATGGTGTGGGGCAGATGTGGGTCAGATCTATGGGGCAGGATCTCCTGGGGGCTGATGTGGGTCAGATCTGTGGGGCAGGAGCTGCTGTGGGGCTGATACGGTTAAGATCTATGGAGCGGGAGATGCTATGGGGCTGATGAGGGTGAGATCTATGGGGCAGGAGCTGATGTGGGGCTGATGTTGGTCAGATCTATAGGGCAGGAGCTGCAGTGGTGCAGATGTGGGTCAGATCTATGGAGCAGGAGCTGCTGTGGGGCAGATTTGAATCAGATCTATAGGGCAGGAGCTTCTGTGGGTCAGATCTATGGGCAGGAGCTGCTGTGGGGCACATGTGAGTTAGATCTATGGGGCAGGAAATGGTGTGGGGCAGATGTGGGTCAGATCTATGTGGCAGGATCTCCTGGGGGCTGATGTGGGTCAGATCTGTGGGGTAAAATCTGCTGTGGGGCAGATGTGGTTCGGATCTATGGGGAAGGAGCTTCTGTGGGGTTGATGTGGGTCAGATCTATGGGTCAGGAGCTGCTGTGGGGCAGATGTGGGTCAGTTCTATGGGGCAATGGCTGCTGTGGTGCAGATGTGGGTCAGATCTATGGGGCAGGAGCTGCTGTGGGTCAGATCTATGGAGCAGGAGCTGCTGTGGGGCACATGTGAGTTAGATCTATGGGGCAGGAGATGGTGTGGGGCAGATGTGGGTCAGATCTATGGGGCAGGATCTCCTGGGGGCTGATGTGGGTCAGATCTGTGGGGCAGGAGCTGCTGTGGGGCTGATACGGTTAAGATCTATGGAGCGGGAGATGCTATGGGGCTGATGAGGGTGAGATCTATGGGGCAGGTGCTGATGTGGGGCTGATGTTGGTCAGATCTATAGGGCAGGAGCTGCAGTGGTGCAGATGTGGGTCAGATCTATGGAGCAGGAGCTGCTGTGGGGCAGATTTGAATCAGATCTATAGGGCAGGAGCTTCTGTGGGTCAGATCTATGGGCAGGAGCTGCTGTGGGGCACATGTGAGTTAGATCTATGGGGCAGGAGATGGTGTGGGGCAGATGTGGGTCAGATCTATGTGGCAGGATCTCCTGGGGGCTGATGTGGGTCAGATCTGTGGGTTAAAATCTGCTGTGGGGCAGATGTGGTTCGGATCTATGGGGAAGGAGCTTCTGTGGGGTTGATGTGGGTCAGATCTATGGGTCAGGAGCTGCTGTGGGGCAGATGTGGGTCAGTTCTATGGGGCAATGGCTGCTTTGGTGCAGATGTGGGTCGGATCTATGGGGCAGGAGATGGAGTGGGGCAGATGTGGGTCAGATCTATGGGGCAGGAGCTGCTGTGTGGCTGATGAGGGTCAGATCTACGGGGCAGGAGCTGATGTGGGGCTGATGTTGGTCAGATCTATAGGGCAGGAGCTGCAGTGGGGCTGATGTGGGTCAGATCTATGGGGCAGGATCTCCTGTGGGGCTGATGTGGGTCAAATCAATGGGGCAGAGCTGCTCTGGGGCACATGTGGGTCAGATCTATGGAGCAGGAGCTGCTGTGGGGCAGATTTGAATCAGATCTATAGGGCAGGAGCTGCTGTGGGTCAGATCTATGGAGCAGGAGCTGCTGTAGGGCACATCTGAGTTAGATCTATGGGGCAGGAGATGGTGTGGGGCAGATGTGGGTCAGATTTATGGGGCAGGATCTCCTGGGGGCTGATGTGGGTCAGATCTGTGGGGTAAAATCTGCTGTGGGGCAGATGTGGTTCAGATCTATGGGGCAGGAGCTTCTGTGGGGTTGATGTGGGTCAGATCTATGGGTCAGGAGCTGCTATAGGGCAGATGTGGGTCAGTTCTATGGGGCAAGAGCTGCTGTGGAGCAGATGTGGGTCAGATCTATGGGGCAGGAGCTGCTGTGGGGCAGATACGGTTAAGATCTATGGAGCGGGAGATGCTATGGGGCTGATGAGGGTCAGATCTATGGGGCAGGAGCTGATGTGGGGCTGATGTTGGTCAGATCTATAGGTCAGGAGCTGCAGTGTGGCTGATGTGGTTCAGATCTATGGGGCAGGATCTCCTCTAGGGCTGATGTGGGTCAAATCAATGGGGCAGAGCTGCTCTGGGGCACATGTGGGTCAGATCTATGGAGCAGGAGCTGCTGTGGGGCAGATGTGGGTCAGATCTATTGGCCAGGAGCTGCTCTGGGGCACATGTGAGTTAGATCTATGGGGCAGGAGATGGTGTGGGTCAGATCTATGGAGTAGGAGCTGCTGTGGAGCACATGTGAGTTAGATATATGGGGCAGGAGCTGCTGTGGGGCTGACGTGGGTCAGATCTATGAGGCAAGAGCTGCTGTGGGGCAGAGTTGGGTCAGATCTATGGGGCAGGATCTCCTGTGGGGCTGATGTGGGTCAAATCAATGGGGCAGTGCTGCTCTGGGGCACATGTGGGTCAGATCTATGGAGCAGGAGCTGCTGTGGGGCAGATTTGAATCAGATCTATGGGGCAGGAGCTGCTGTGGGTCAGATCTATGGGCAGGAGCTGCTGTGGGGCACATGTGAGTTAGATCTATGGGGCAGGAGATGGTGTGGGGCAGATGTGGGTCAGATCTATGGGGCAGAGCTGCTCTGGGGCTGATGTGGGTCAGATCTATGGAGCAGGAGCTGCTGTGGGGCAGATTTGAATCAGATCTATGGGGCAGGAGCTGCTGTGGGTCAGATCTATGGGCAGGAGCTGCTGTGGGGCACATGTGAGTTAGATCTATGGGGCAGGAGATGGTGTGGGGCAGATTTGGGTCAGATCTATGTGGCAGGAGCTGCTGTGGGTCTGATGTGGGTCAGATCTATGGGGCAGAGCTGCTCTGGGGCTGATGTGGGTTAGATCTATGGGGCAGGAGCTGTTGTGGGGCTGATGGGGGTCAGATCCTTAGGGCAGGAGCTACTGTGGGGCTGATGTTGGTCTGATCTATGGGGCAGGAGCTGCTGCGTGGCTGATTTGGTTCAGATCTATGGGGCAGGAGCTGCTGTGGGGCTGATGTGGGTTAGATCTATTGGGCAGGAGCTGTTGTGGGGCTGATGGGGGTCAGATCTATGGGGCAGGAGATGCTGTGGGTCAGATCTATGGGGCAGAAGATGCTGTGGGTCAGATCTATTGGGCAGGAGCTGCTGTGGGGAACATGTGTGTCAGGTCTATGGGGCAGGAGCTGCTGTGGGGCAGATGTGGGTCAGATCTATGGGTCAGCAGCTGCTGTGGGTCTGATGTGGGTCAGATCTATGGGTCAGCATCTGCTGTGGGTCTGATGTGGGTCAGATCTATGGGGCAAATCTGCTGTGGGTCAGATCTATGGGGCAGGAACAGATGTGGGCCTGATGTTGGTCAGATTTATGGAGCAGGAGCTGCTGTGTTGCAGATGTGGGTCAGATCTATGGGGAGGAGCTGCTGTGGTGCAGATGTGCGTCAGAGCTATGGGGCAGGAGCTGCTGTGTGGCAAATGTGGGTCAGATCTATGGGGCAGGAGCTGCTGTGGGTCAGATCTATGGGGCAGGAACAGATGTGGGCCTGATGTTGGTCAGATTTATGGAGCAGGAGCTGCTGTGTTGCAGATGTGGGTCAGATCTATGGTGTAGGAGCTGCTGTGGGGCTGATGTGGGTCAGATCCTTGGGGCTGAAGCTGCTGTGGGTCATATCTACTGGGCAGCAGCTGCTTTACATATGATGTGTGTCAGATCTATGGGGCAGGAGCTGCTGTGGGGCTGATGTGGGTTAGATCTATGGGGCAGGAGCTGTTGTGGGGCTGATTTGGGTCAGATCTATGGGGCAGGAGCTGCTGTGGGGCTGATGTGGGTTAGATCTATGGTGCAGGAGCTGCTGTGGGGCAGATGTAGGGCTTATCTATGGGGCAGGAGCTGCTGTCAGGCTGATGGGTGTTAGATCTATGGGGAGGAGCTGCTGTGGTGCAGATGTGGGTCAGAGCTATGGGGCAGGAGCTGCTCTGTGGGGCAGAAGTGGGTAAGATCTATGGGGTAGGAGATGGTGTGTGGCAGATGTGGGTCAGATCTATGGTGTAGGAGCTGCTGTGGGGCTGATGTGGGTCAGATTTATGGGGCAGGAGCTGCTGTGGTTAAGATCTATTTGGCAGGATCTGCTGTGGTGCAGATTTGGGTCAGATCTATGGGGCAGGAGCTGCAGTGGGGCAGATGTGGTCATATCTATGGGTCAGGAGCTGCAGTGGAGATGATGTACGTCAGATCTATGGGACAGGAGCTGCTGTGGGGCTGCTGTGGGTCAGATCCTTGGGGCTGAAGCTGCTGTGGGTCATATCTATTGGGCAGCAGCTGCTTTACATATTATGTGTGTCAGATCTATGGGACAGGAGCTGCTGTGGGGTTGATATGGGTCAGATCTATTGGCAGGAGCTGCTGTGTGGCACATGTGAGTTAGATCTATGGGGCAGGAGATGGTGTGGTGCAGATTTGGGTCAGATGTATGGAACAGGAGCTGCTGTGTGGCTGATGAGGGTCAGATCTATGGGGCATGGGCTGCTGTGGGTCAGATCTACGGGACTGGAGCTGCAGTGGAGCACATGTGGGTCAGATCTTTGGGGTAGAAGCTGCTGTGGGGCTGATGGGGGTCATATCTATAAGGCAGGAGCTGCTGTGGGGCTGACGTGGGTCAGATGTATGAGGCAGGAGCTGCTGTGGGGCAGAGTTGGGTCAGATCTATGGGGCAGGAGCTGCTGTGGGGCTGATGTGGGTCAGATCTATGGGGCAGGAGCTGCTGTGGGGCTGATGTGGGTCAGATCCTTGGGGCTGAAGCTGCTGTGGGTCATATCTACTGGGCAGCAGCTGCTTTACATATGATGTGTGTCAGATCTATGGGGCAGGAGCTGCTGTGGGGCTGCTGTGGGTCAGATCTATGGGGCAGGAGCTGTTGTGGGGCTGATGGGGGTCAGATCTATGGGGCAGGAGTTACTGTGGGGCTGATGTTGGTCTGATCTATGGGGCAGGAGCTGCTGTGCGACAGATGTTGGTCTGATCTATGGGGCAGGAGCTGCTGTGCGACATATGTTGGTCAGATCTATGGGGCAGGATCTGCTGTGGGGCTGATGTGGGAAAGATCTATGGGGCAGGTGATGCTGTGGGCCATATGTCGGTCCGATCTATTGGGCAGGAGCTGCTGTGGGGCACACGTGTATCAGGTCTATGGGGCAGGAGCTGCTGTGCGACAGATGTGGGTCAGATCTATGGGGCACGAGCTGCTGTGGGGCTGATGTGGGTCATATCCTTGGGGCTGAAGCTGCTGTGGGTCATATCTATTGGGCAGCAGCTGCTTTACATATGATGTGTGTCAGATCTATGGGGCAGGAGCTGCTGTGGGGCTGATGTGGGTTAGATCTATGGGGCAGGAGCTGTTGTGGGGCGCATGTGAATCAGGTCTATGGGGCAGGAGCTGCTGTGGGTCAGATTGTCATGGTTTAATAATGTTGTAATTTTGCTATCAGTATTCCACATCATAACATCATATAAAGCATGAATAATTTTACTGAATCTGCAACTTACAGAAGAAGACTACATCTCCCAGAGAGCAACACGATGGGTCACGGGACCTGGACTCTATATTAACTCTGTCGCAGAACAGACTGACGTCTTTCGAGTTCTGGCGTTCAGGGCAGTGTGTGGGAGCCTTCAGCCGTTCGCCCAGATTCACAGTAGGCCTCGGTTACGGGACTCATTCTCTCTCCTATTTTGCTTGATTCATTAGCTCAATTTTCAATTATATTGTATTCTATTGTGTTATCCTGTATTTCGATATAGTATTTAGTAAATAAGTGTGCCTCCTTACATCGTTGCCGCTGTTTTCTTTTCTTAATTAACTTTTTCTTTTCGGCTGAGGGCCCTTCAGGGGCCCACGGCCCTTGTCACGGACGCAGGTGGATTTTTCGTTCAAACCGTGACAGATTTGGTAGCAGAGGATGGTTCCACTGTTGCAGCCACCCCCATAAGGCATTTGCCACCATCCATGAATCAGTATAAAGATGAAGCATTGGCCACCTCTCCCGTTCAGCCACATCTAAAGCCAGCTGAACAGCCTTTACCTCTGCAAATTGACTTGATTCTCCTTTACCTTCAGTGGCCTCTGCAACTTGTCGTGTGGGGCTCCATACAGCAGCTTTCCATCTGCGATGCTTCCCTACAATACGACATGATCCGTCTGTGAATAGGGCAAATTACTTTTCGTTTTCTGGTAGCTCATTGTATGGTGGTGCCTCTTTAGCACGTGATACCTCTTCTGTAGGTGGTGTTTCAATTTTTTTACTCTCAGGCCAGTCCATGATCACTTCTAGAATTCCAGGACGGCTGAGTTTTCCCATTCCAGCTCGTTGAGTAATTAATGAAATCCACTTACTCCAAGTGGCATCAGTAGCATGATGGGTGGAGGGAACCTGTCCTTTAAACATCCAATTTATTACTGGCAAGCTAGGTGCTAGAAGAAGCTGAACCTCTGTCCCAACTACTTCAGAAGCAGCCCGAACCCCCTCATACACGGCTAAGATCTCCTTCTTAGTCGGAGTGTAGCGCTCCTCAGACCCTTTATATGCTTGACTCCAAAATCCTAGGGGTCGGCCTCGGATCCTCACATCCTGCCCCGTCCGTACTGGCCCCAAGGCCACGGCACGGGCTATTTCTTGTTTTCTCTGCTCAAAAGCCTGCTGCTGCTCAGGACCCCATGAGAAATTATTCTTCTTCTGTGTTACCTGATAGAGGGGGCTCACTATGTGGCTGTAGTTTGGGACATGCATTCTCCAAAAGCCCACTACTCCCAGAAAAGATTGGGTCTCTGTCTTGTCGGTGGGCGGAGACATAGCAGTGATTTTGTCAATCACATCTGCTGGGATGTGACGACGTCCATCTTGCCATTTTATACCTAAGAACTGGATTTCCTGGGCAGGCCCCTTCACCTTGCTGCGCTTAATGGCAAAACCAGCTTTCAAAAGAATTTGGATTATCTGTTTCCCTTTCTTGAAAACCTCTGCTGCTGTATGGCCCCACACTACAATATCATCAATATACTGCAAGTGCTCAGGAGCATCACCCTGTTCCAAAACAGCTTGGATCAATCCATGGCAAATTGTTGGGCTGTGCTTCCACCCCTGAGGTAAACGGTTCCAGGTGTACTGAATACCTCTCCAGGTAAAAGCAAACTGTGGCCTACATTTTGCAGCCAATGGGATGGAAAAGAAGGCATTAGCAATGTCAATGGTGGCATACCACCTAGCTTCTTTTGACTCCAGTTCATACTGGAGTTCTAGCATGTCTGGTACAGCAGCACTTAATGGAGGTGTGACTTCATTCAGGCCACGGTAATCCACCGTCAGCCTCCATTCCCCACTGGTTTTACACACTGGCCATATGGGGCTGTTAAAAGGCGAGTGAGTTTTGCTAATCACTCCCTGATTCTCTAATTGGCGAATTAGCTTGTGAATGGGGAGCAATGAGTCCCTATTGGTGCGGTACTGCCGTCTGTGAACCACTCTGGTGACAATTGGTACCTCTTGGTCTTTTACCTGGTGCAACCTCCCAGCACCCGCTGGGAGACCCGGCGCTCGCTGCGTTGCTTCCGTCCTCCGTTCGGGGGGTTCCGTGCGCCGGCGCCGGCGCGTGGAAAGGGGGTGTGCGGCTGGTCGCGCGCGGGCGCGTGCCAGGCCCCCTTTCGCCCGGTTTTTCACCATCCATCCATCCACCCACCTTCCCGCTTTGTGGCGGCGCGGGGTAGACCTGGGCGACCATCCACCCGCTCGATCGGCGGGTGCAGTTTCCCGTCCGTGCCGCGGGTAGACGTGTCGGCCGTAGCGGGGTTGACCTGTCGGCCGGTGCCGTTTCCCGTCCGTGCCGCGGGTAGACGTGTCGGCCGTAGCCGCGTGTCACACAGCTGAGTCAAGCGGTAAGGGTACGACGAACGGCCAGCCGCCCCCCGACCCGACCAGACCCGACCCGACCCGACCGCTTCCGCCGTTGACCCTCCCTTGCGCCCACCCGCATCCTCCCCTCCCCTCCCCTCCCCTCCCCTCCCCTCCCCTCCCCTCCCCTCCCCTCCCCTCCCCTCCCCTCCCCTCCCCTCCCCTCCCCTCCCCTCCCCTCCCCTCCCCTCCCCTCCTCTCCCCTCCCCTCCCCTCCCCTCCCCTCCCCTCCCCTCCCCTTCCCTCCCCTCCCCTCCTTTCCCCTCCTCTCCCCTCCCCTCCCCTCCCCTCCCCTCCCTTGTGGTGTTATTTAAATTTATTAAAACAGGTAGGGTAGACCTGGGGTCCGGCATTCGAGCTCGGGCGTCCTCGCGCACGACCGTCTCCGCCGTTCGTCCTCCCTCGGGCACGCTTGCTTCCTCCATTATTGTAGTAAGTTTTTTTTGTTTTTTGTTTTTTTTTAAATATTTTTGTTTCTTTTAAATTTTTTTTCCTTTTTTTCTCCTTTTTTCCCCATTTTTTCTTTTTTTTCCCTTTTTTCCCCTTTTTAAATATTTTTTTCTTTCTTTTTTTCTTTCTTTTTTTTTAAAATTTTCTTTTCCCCATATTTCCTTATTATTTATTTAGTTATTCATGCAATTATTAATATCGCTCTTCCGCTTTCCCATCTTTTTATTACTTTTATTTTATTTTATTATTTTATTTTACCGCGACATTTTACGATCTATCTGTACTTTTTCACACCTTCTTCCCTTCTACTTTTCTTTGACTTCTGGCTTCCCTTCCCTTCCCTTCCCTTCCCTTCCCTTCCCTTCCCTTCCCTTCCCTTCCCTTCCCTTCCCTTCCCTTCCCTTCCCTTCCCTTCCCTTCCCTTCCCTTCCCTTCCCTTCCCTTCCCTTCCCTTCTCTTCTCTTTCTCCTCGTCACCCGCGCGTGAGTAGGCCCGGCACGGCCTCTGTCACGAAGAAGGGGGTCGCTTGCGTGGCCGGGGAGGGATGGGGGGGTCCGCGACGGGGTTGCGGGTATGCGGGTAGACCTGGCTGCCGGCCGGCGCCTGATCTTCCCGGCCCCGCGTCCGTCTTCCACGTTCCCCCCCCCCAGTCCACACCGCACGAGCGGGAACCCGACCCGTACCCGACGGCGGCCTGCCTCCGCCTGCCCCCACCCCGGCCCTCGCCCACAACCCGCCCTCTCCCGGACGCATCTCGCCCGACCGGCCCGCGACCGTGTTTTTTTATTTGTTTGTTTGTTTTTGTTTTTGTTTTTGTTTTTTTTGTTTTGGTCGGTCAGTCGCTCGGTTATTTGTTTGGACCCGATTGGCCCGTTTGGTTTTTTTCTTTTCTTTCCTTTTTCCGCCGGGGTGCTCCTGACGGCTCAGCCCAATGGCGGCTCGACTCGGCGACCGGAGCCCGCCAAAACGCCTCGCCACCCCCCAGCCCCACCGCCACCACCACCACCACCTCCTCCTCCCGCCGAAAATCCCACGTACCGTTTCACCTCATCTGCCGGCTGGGAGAGAGGCTAGGCGCGAACCCCGCGGGGGACGCGGCCGCCTCCCGCCGGCCCACCTCTCGCCGCTGCCGTCTTCCCGCCGCTCTTTCGCCATCCCTCGCCACGCGGCCTGCCCGCAGTCCGGATATCCGGCCCGAACGGACCTTGGTGGGCGGGGCCCGCGCACGCGCCCACGCTCTTCCTGCAGAGCCGGGGAGGCGGGGGTGGTGGGGCGGCTTTTTCAAAAACTAAAAAAGGGGAAAGTAAAGAAGAACCCACGAGAAAAACAAACAAACTAACAAACAAACAAACAAACGGAAAATAATAAAACCGAGAGGGCGCGTGGGGGCACGGACAAACAATCAAACGGACCAAAGTACGAACGAACGGACGAACAAACAAACACGCACACAAAAGGGCAAAACCGCGGTGGCGGTTGCGGGACGGCCAGCTTCAAGCAAGGCGGAACCGAGAAGCCCGGGTGCGCCCCGACCCGGCGAACAGCGGCCGGCTCATACGTGCACCCTGGTCGTTCCGCGGCTGCGGCCGAGTGGCGTCTCCGTGGCGCCTCCGGTGCTCCGGCACGGTCAACACGGCTCGACCCCTGGCCATCGCGGCTCGAGTGCGCCGGCACGGTCCAGCCTCTCCCGGCGGGCTCCGCTCGGCTCGGATGTTCCGCGGAAGTGGCCAAGTGTCGCTCTCGTGGCGGCTCCTCTGCGCTGGCACTGTCTACCCGGCTCCGAGCGTCTCCGGAGGGTGGGGGGAGGGGGGGGGGGCACGGCGTCGGCGGCTAGGCGTTGCTTCCCATGCGTCTCGACTAGGTCGGCACGGTCTACCCGGCTCCGAGCGGGCCGTGGTGCTCGGCGGCGGCTGCTAGAGGTCGCTGCCTATGTGGCTCGACTAGGTCGGCACGGTCTACCCGGCTCCGAGCGGGCCGTGGTGCTCGGCGGCGGCTGCTAGAGGTCGCTGCCTATGCGGCTCGACAAGGTCGGCACGGTCTACCCGGCTCCGAGCGGGCCGTGGTGCTCGGCGGCGGCTGCTAGAGGTCGCTGCCTATGCCGCTCGACTAGGTCGGCACGGTCTACCCGGCTCCGAGCGGGCCGTGGTGCTCGGCGGCGGCTGCTAGAGGTCGCTGCACGTCTGCCAGCCCGTCCGTCAGCGACCTCTAGCGTCCGCAGCGCAGCAGGGTAGACCGTGCCGACGTGAGCCGGCCGCCGCTCAGCGACCCCTGGCCGCCGCCGCATGAGCTTCAGTCCACTCGGAGCCGGGTAGACCGTGCCGACCAACTCGAGCCGGACGTGCAGCAACCGCTGGCCAGCGCGGAGGCTCGTGTGTGCCGGCACGGTCCAGCCTCTCCCGGAGGGTTCCGCTCAGCTCGGACGCTCCTCGGCGGCGTCCGGCGATCTGAGCCTCGGCGGCTCGAGTGCGACGGCACGGTCCAGCCTCTCCCGGAGGGTTCCGCTCGGCTCAGACGCTCCTCGGCGGAGTCGGGCGATCTGAGCCGCGGCGACACGGTCCAGACTCTCCAGGCGGACTCAGCTCGGCTCGTACGTTCCGCGGAAGTGGCCAAGTGCCGCTCTTGTGGCTGCTCCGCTGCGCCGGCACTGTGTACCCGGCTCCGAGAGTCTCCGGGGGGGGGGGGGGGGGGGGAGTAAGGGGAGGGGCGGCACGGCGTCGGCGGCTAGGCGTCGCTGCCCATGCGGCTCGACTAGGTCGGCACGGTCTACCCGGCTCCGAGCGGGCCGTGGTGCTCGGCGGCGGCTGCTAGAGGTCGCTGCCTATGCGGCTCGACTAGGTCGGCACGGTCTACCCGGCTCCGAGCAGGCTGTGGTGCTCGGCGGCGGCTGCTAGGGGTCGCTGCCTATGCGGCTCGACTAGGTCGGCACGGTCTACCCGGCTCCGAGCAGGCTGTGGTGCTCGGCGGCGGGGGCTAGGGGTCGCTGCCTAAGCGGCTCGACTAGGTCGGCACGGTCTACCCGGCTCCGAGCGGGCTAGGGTGCTCGGCGGCGGCGGCTAAAGGTCGCTGCCTATGCGGCTCGACTAGGTCGGCACGGTCTACCCGGCTCAGGGCGTGCCGTGCTGCTCGGCGGCGGCTGCTAGAGGTCGCTGCCTATGCGGCTCGACTAGGTCGGCATGGTCTACCCGGCTCCGAGCGGGCCATGGTGCTCGGCGGCGGATGCTAGAGGTCGCTGCCTATGCGGCTCGACTAGGTCGGCACGGTCTACCCGGCTCAGGGCGTGCCGTGCTGCTCGGCAGCGGCTGCTAGAGGTCGCTGCCTATGCGGCTCGACTAGGTCGGCATGGTCTACCCGGCTCCGAGCGGGCCATGGTGCTCGGCGGCGGCTGCTAGAGGTCGCTGCCTATGCGGCTCGACTAGGTCGGCACGGTCTACCCGGCTCAGGGCAGGCCGTGGTGCTCGGCGGCGGCTGCTAGAGGTCGCTGCCTATGCGGCTCGACTAGGTCGGCACAGTCTACCCGGCTCCGAGCGGGCCGTGGTGCTCGGCGGCGGCTGCTAGAGGTCGCTGCCTATGCGGCTCGCCTAGGTCGGCACGGTCTACCCGGCTCCGAGCGGGCCGTGGTGCTCGGTGGCGGCGGCTAGGGGTCGCTGCCTATGCGGCTCGACTAGGTCGGCACGGTCTACCCGGCTCCGAGCGGACCGTGGTGCTCGGCGGCGGCGGCTAGGGGTCGCTGCCCATGCCTCTTGCGTGTAGCTGCCAGGTCTACCCGCTTTCGGCTAGGCTTTGCAGCCCTGTGAGATGGGGGGGCGCTAAAGCTTCGGAGCTTGCTGGGGGGTCGCTGTAGTTTCTTACCTACCGCTACGTCGACGTAGAGCGCCGCTTACCCTCGGCGCCGCTGCCGGTAGTCGGCGCCGTTCTTTTCCGAAGCCGTTTTTTCTTACGCCTTCCGTTTTCGTCTGCAGGAGCGAGCGCGTGCTCGCCTCCAGAGGCGGAAACGAGCGGGCGCAGGCGAGCGCGGTTGAGCGCCGGGCTGTGGATTTTTTCGGTTGCGGCTTCCCGCCGCTCTTTCGCCATCCCTCGCTACGCGGCCTGCCCGCAGTCCGGATTTCCAGCTCGAACGGACCCCGCTCAAGTGCGCCGGCACGGTCCAACTGCTCCCGGCGGGCACCGCTCGGCTCGGACGTTCCTCGGAATCAGCCAAATGTCGCTCCCGTGGCGTCTCCGCAGGCAAAAACGCATAGCCGGCGCCGCAAAGCTCGCGAGCCGCACCGAGCCGGGGAAACCGTGCCGTGGAGCAGCTGTGGGGCTGATGTGGGTGAGATCTATGGGGTAGGAGCTGCTGTGCGGCTGATGTGGGTCAGATCTATGGGCAGGAGCTGATGTAGGGAAGATTTGGGTCTGATCTATGGGTTAAGAATTGCTGTGGTTCAGATCTATGGGGCAGGAGCAGCTGTGGGGCACATGTGGGTCAGATCTATGGGTTAGGTGCTGCTTTGGGGAAAATGTGGGTCAGATCTATGGGGCAGGAGCTGCTGTGGGTCAGATTTGGGTCAGATCTATGGGGCAGGAGCTGCTGTGGGTCAGATTTATGAGTCAGGAGCTGCTGTGTGGCTGATGTGGGTCAGATCTATGGGGCAGGAGCTGCTGTGGGGCATATGTGGGTCAGATCTATATGGCAGGAGCTGCTGTGGGGCACATGTGGGTCAGACCTATGGGGCAGGTGCTGCTGTGCGACATATGTGGGTCAGATCTATGGGGCAGGAGTTGCTGTGGGGAAGATGAGGGACATATCTATGGGTTAGGTGCTGCTTTGGGGAAAATGTGGGTCAGATCTATGGGGCAGGAGCTGCTGTGGGTCAGATTTGGGTCAGATCTATGGGGCAGGAGCTGCTGTGGGTCAGATTTATGAGTCAGGAGCTGCTGTGTGGCTGATGTGGGTCAGATCTATGGGGCAGGAGCTGCTGTGGGGCATATGTGGGTCAGATCTATATGGCAGGAGCTGCTGTGGGGCACATGTGGGTCAGACCTATGGGGCAGGTGCTGCTGTGCGACATATGTGGGTCAGATCTATGGAGCAGGAGCTGCTGTGGGGCACATGTGAGTTAGATCTATGGGGCAGGAGATGGTGTGGGGCAGATGTGGGTCAGATCTATGGGGCAGGATCTCCTGGGGGCTGATGTGGGTCAGATCTGTGGGGTAAAATCTGCTGTGGGGCAGATGTGGTTCAGATCTATAGGGCAGGAGCTGCTGTGGGTCAGATCTATGGAGCAGGAGCTGCTGCGGGGCACATGTGGGTCAGATCTATATGGCAGGAGCTGCAGAGGGGATGATGTAGGTCAGATCTATGGGGCAGGAGTTGCTGTGGGGCAGATGAGGGACATATCTATGGTGCAAAATCTGCTGTTGGACTGATGTGGGTCAGATCTATGAGTTTGGAGCTGCTGTGGGGCACATGTGGGTCAGATCTATGGGGCAGGAGCTGCTGTGGTTAAGATCTATTTGGCAGGATCTGCTGTGGGGCAGATTTGGGTCAGATCTATGGGGCAGGAGCTGCTGTGTGGCAAATGTGGGTCAGATCTATGGGGCAGGAGCTGCTGTGGGTCAGAACTATGGGGCAGGAACAGATGTGGGCCTGATGTTGGTCAGATTTATGGAGCAGGAGCTGCTGTGTTGCAGATGTGGGTCAGATCTATGGTGCAGGAGCTGCTGTGGGGCAGATGTAGGGCTTATCTATGGGGCAGGAGCTGCTGTGAGGCTGATGGGTGTTAGATCTATGGGGAGGAGCTGCTGTGGTGCAGATGTGGGTCAGAGCAATGGGGCAGGAGCTGCTGTGTGGCAGATGTGGGTCAGATCTATGGTGTAGGAGCTGCTGTGGGGCTGATGTGGGTCAGATCTATGGGGCAGGTGCTGCTGTGCGACATATGTGGGTCAGATCTATGGGGCAGGATATGCTGTGGGGCTGATGTGGGAAAGATCTATGGGGCAGGAGCTGTTGTGGGGCATATGTGTGTCAGATCTATGGGGCAGGAGCTACTGTGGGGCACATGTGGGAAAGATCTATGGGGCAGGAGATGTTTTGGGGCAGATGTGGGTCAGATCTATAAGGCAGGAGCTGTTGTGGGGCTGATGTGGGTCAGATCCTTGGGGCTGAAGCTGCTGTGGGTCATATCTATTGGGCAGCAGCTGCTTTACATATGATGTGTGTCAGATCTATGGGGCAGGAGCTACTGTGGGGCTGATGTTGGTATGATCTATGGGGCAGGAGCTGCTGCAGGGCTGATTTGGGTCAGATCTATGGGGAAGGAGCTACTGTGGGGCAGATGGGGTTCAGGTCTATGGGGCAGGAGCTACTGTGGGGCTGATGTTGGTCTGATCTATGGGGCAGGAGCTGCTGTGCGACATATGTGGGTCAGATCTATGGGGCAGGTGCTGCTGTGCGACATATGTGGGTCAGATCTATGGGGCAGGATCTGCTGTGGGGCTGATGTGGGAAAGATCTATGGGGCAGGAGATGCTTTGGGGCAGATGTGGGTCAGATCTATGGGGCAGGAGTTGCTGTGGGGCTGATGTGTGTCAGATCCTTGGGGCTGAAGCTGCTGTGGGTCATATCTATTGGGCAGCAGCTGCTTTACATATGATGTGTGTCAGATCTATGGGGCAGGAGCTGCTGTGGGCCTGATGTGGGTTAGATCTATGGGGCAGGAGCTGTTGTGGGGCTGATGGGGGTCAGATCTATGGGGCAGGAGCTACTGTGGGGCACATGTGGGTCAGACCTATGGGGCAGAAGCTGAAGAGGGGATGATGTAGGTCAGATCTATGGGGCAGGAGTTGCTGTGGGGCAGATGAGGGACATATCTATGGTGCAAAATCTGCTGTTGGACTGATGAGGGTCAGATCTATGAGTTTGGAGCTGCTGTGGGGCACATGTGGGTCAGATCTATGGGCCAGGATCTGCTGCGGGGCTGATTTGGGTCAGATCTATAAGGCAGGAGCTGCTGTGGGGCACATGTGGGTCAGATCTATGGGGCAGGAGCTGCTGTGGGTCAGATCTATGGGGCAGGAACAGATGTGGGCCTGATGTTGGTCAGATTTATGGAGCAGGAGCTGCTGTGTTGCAGATGTGGGTCAGATCTATGGTGCAGGAGCTGCTGTGGGGCAGATATAGGGCATATCTATGGGGCAGGAGCTGCTGTGAGGCTGATGGGTGTTAGATCTATGGGGAGGAGCTGCTGTGGTGCAGATGTGGGTCAGAGCTATGGGGCAGGAGGTGCTGTGGGGCAGAAGTGGGTAAGATCTATGGGGTAGGAGATGGTGTGTGGCAGATGTGGGTCAGATCTATGGTGTAGGAGCTGCTGTGGGGCTGATGTGGG
Source organism: Coturnix japonica (assembly GCF_054131305.1). Classification (NCBI taxonomy): domain Eukaryota; kingdom Metazoa; phylum Chordata; class Aves; order Galliformes; family Phasianidae; genus Coturnix; species Coturnix japonica. The sequence continues at coordinate 1,697,747 of NC_140683.1, forward strand.
ACAGATCTGTGGGGCAGGAGCTGCTGTGGTTAAGATCTATTTGGCAGGATCTGCTGTGGGGCAGATTTGGGTCAGATCTATGGGGCAGGAGCTGCTGTGTGGAAAATGTGGGTCAGATCTATGGGGCAGGACCTGCTGTGGGGCAGATGTAGGGCTTATCTATGGGGCAGGAGCTGCTGTGAGGCTGATGGGTGTTAGATCTATGGGGAGGAGCTGCTGTGATGCAGATGTGGGTCAGACCTATGGGGCAGGAGGTGCTGTGTGGCAGATGTGGGTCAGATCTATGGTGCAGGAGCTGCTGTGGTTAAGATCTATTTGGCAGGATCTGCTGTGGGGCAGATTTGGGTGAGATCTATGGGGCAGGAGCTGCTGTGGGGCTGATGTACGTCAGATCTATGAAGCAGGAGCTGCTGTGGGGCTGATGTGGGTCTGGTCCTTGGGGCTGAAGCTGCCGTGGTTGTATCTATTGGGCAGCAGCTGCTTTACATATGATGTGTGTCAGATCTATGGGGCAGGAGCTGCTGTGGGCCTGATGTGCGTTAGATCTACGGGGCAGGAGCTGTTGTGGGGCTGATGGGGGTCAGATCTATGGGGCAGGAGCTACTGTGGGGCTGATGGGGGTCAGATCTATGGGGCAGGAGCTGCTGTGGGGCTGATGTTGGTCTGATCTATGGGGCAGGAGCTGCTGCGGGGCTGATGGGGGTCAGATCTATGGGGCAGGAGCTGCTGTGGGGCTGATGTGGGTCAGATCTATGGGGCAGGAGCTGTTGTGGGGCTGATGGGGGTCAGATCTATGGGCCAGGAGCTGCTGTGGGTAAGATCTATGGGGCAGGAGCTGCTGTGGGGCAGATGTGGGTCAGATCTATGGGGCAGGAGCTGCTGTGGGTCAGATCTATGGGGCAGGAACAGATGTGGGCCTGATGTTGGTCAGATTTATGGAGCAGGATCTGCTGTGTTGCAGATGTGGGTAAGATCTTTGGGCAGGAGCTGCTGTGGGGCAGATGTAGGGCATATCTATGGGGCAGGAGCTGCTGTGAGGCTGATGGGTGTTAGATCTATGGGGAGGAGCTGCTGTGGTGCAGATGTGGGTTAGAGCTATGGGGCAGGAGCAGCTGTGGGTCAGAAGTGGGTAAGATCTATGGGGTAGGAGATGGTGTGTGGCAGATGTGGGTCAGATCTATGGTGTAGGAGCTGCTGTGGGGCTGACGTGGGTCAGATCTATGGGGCAGGAGCTGCTGTGGTTAAGATCTATTTGGCAGGATCTGCTGTGCGACAGATTTGGGTCAGATCTATGGGGCAGGAGCTGCAGTGGAGATGATGTACGTCAGATCTATGGGGCAGGAGCTGCTGTGGGGCTGCTGTGGGTTAGATCTATGGGGCAGGAGCTGTTGTGGGTCATATCTATTGGGCAGCAGCTGCTTTACATATGATGTGTGTCAGATCTATGGGGCAGGAGCTGCTGTGGGTCAGATCTATGGGGAAGGAACAGATGTGGGCCTGATGTTGGTCAGATTTATGGAGCAGGAGCTGCTGTGTTGCAGATGTGGGTCAGATCTATGGGGCAGGAGCTGCTGTGGGGCAGATGTAGGGCTTATCTATGGGGCAGGAGCTGCTGTGAGGCTGATGGGTGTTAGATCTATGGGGAGGAGCTGCTGTGGTGCAGATGTGGGTCAGAGCTATGGGGCAGGAGCTGCTGTGTGGCAGATGTGGGTCAGAGCTATGGGGCAGGTGCTGCTGTGCGACATATGTGGGTCAGACCTATGGGGCAGGATCTGCTGTGGGGCTGATGTGGGAAAGATCTATGGGGCAGGAGATGCTTTGGGGCAGATGTGGGTCAGATCTATGGGGCAGGAGCTGCTGTGGGGCTGCTGTGGGTCAGATCTATGGGGCAGGAGCTGTTGTGGGTCATATCTATTGGGCAGCAGCTGCTTTACATATGATGTGTGTCAGATCTATGGGGCAGGAGCTGCTGTGGGGCTGATGTGGGTTAGATCTATGTGGCAGGAGCTGTTGTGGGGCTGATGGGGTCAGATCTATGGGGCAGGAGCTGCTGTGGGGCTGATGTTGGTCTGTTCTATGGGGCAGGAGCTGCTGCGGGGCTGATTTGGGTAAGATCTATGGGGCAGGAGCTGCTGTGGGGCTGATGTGCGTTAGATCTAAGGGGCAGGAGCTGTTGTGGAGCTGATGGGGGTCAGATCTATGGGGCAGGAGATGCTGTGGGTCTGATGTGGGTCAGATCTATGGGGCAGGAGCTGCTGTGGGGCTGATGTGGGTAATATCTATGGGGCAGGAACAGATGTGGGCCTGATGTTGGTCAGATTTATGGAGCAGGATCTGCTGTGTTGCAGATGTGGGTAAGATCTATGGTGCAGGAGCTTCTGTGTGGCAGATGTGGGTCAGATCTATGGTGTAGGAGCTGCTGTGGGGCTGATGTGGGTCAGATCTATGGGGCAGGAGCTGCTGTGGGTCAGATCTATGGGGCAGGAACAGATGTGGGCCTGATGTTGGTCAGATTTATGGAGCAGGAGCTGCTGTGTTGCAGATGTGGGTCAGATCTATGGTGCAGGAGCTGCTGTGTTGCAGATGTGGGTCAGATCTATGGTGCAGGAGCTGCTGTGGGGCAGATGTAGGGCTTATCTATGGGGCAGGAGCTGCTGTGAGGCTGATGGGTGTTAGATCTATGGGGAGGAGCTGCTGTGGGGCTGATGTGGGTCAGATCTATAGGGCAGGAGCTGCTGTGCGACAGATGTGGGTCAGATCTATGGGGCAGGAGCTGCTGTGGGGCTGATGTGGGTCAGATCTATGGGGCAGGAGCTGCTGTGGTTAAGATCTATTTGGCAGGATCTGCTGTGCGACAGATTTGGGTCAGATCTATGGGGCAGGAGCTGCTGTGGGGCTGCTGTGGGTTAGATCTATGGGGCAGGAGCTGTTGTGGGTCATATCTATTGGGCAGCAGCTGCTTTACATATGATGTGTGTCAGATCTATGGGGCCGGAGCTGCAGTGGGGCTGATGGGGGTCAGATCTATGGGGCAGGAGCTACTGTGGGTCTGAAGTGGGTCAAATCAATGGGGCAGAGCTGCTCTTGGGAACATGTGGGTCAGATCTATGGGGCAGGAGCTGCTGTGGGGCTGATGTGGGTCAGATCTATGGGGCAGGAGCTACTGTGGGGCTGATGTTGGTCTGATCTATGGGGCAGGAGCTGCTGCGGGGCTGATTTGGGTCAGATCTATGGGGCAGGAGCTGCTGTGGGGCTGATGTGGGTTAGATCTATGGGGCAGGAGCTGTTGTGGGGCTGATGGGGATCAGATCTATGGGGCAGGAGCTGCTGTGGGGCATATGTGGGTCAGATCTATATGGCAGGAGCTGCTGTGGGGCACATGTGGGTCAGACCTATGGGGCAGGAGTTGCTGTGGGGCAGATGAGGGACATATCTATGGTGCAAAATCTGCTGTTGGACTGATGTGGGTCAGATCTATGAGTTTGGAGCTGCTGTGGGGCACATGTGGGTCAGATCAATGGGCCAGGAGCTGCTGTGGGTCTGATGTGGGACAGATCTATGGGGCAGGAGCTGCTGTGGGGCTGCTGTGGGTTAGATCTATGGGGCAGGAGCTGTTGTGGGTCATATCTATTGGGCAGCAGCTGTTTTACATATGATGTGTGTCAGATCTATGGGGCCGGAGCTGCAGTGGGGCCGATGGGGGTCAGATCTATGGGGCAGGAGCTGCAGTGGGGCTGATGTGGGTCAAATCAATGGGGCAGAGCTGCTCTGGGGCACATGTGGGTCAGATCTATGGAGCAGGAGCTGCTGTGGGGCACATGTGAGTTAGATCTATGGGGCAGGAGATGGTGTGGGGCTTATGTGGGTCAGATGTATGGGGCAGGAGCTGATGTGGGGCTGATGTGGGTCAGATCTATGGGTCAGGAGCTGCTGTGGGTCAGATGTGGGTCAGTTCTATGGGGCAGGAGCTGCTGTGGGGCTAATGTGGGTCAGATCTATGGGGCAGGGGCTGCTGTGGGGCAGATGTGGGTCAGATCTATGGGGCAGGAGCTGCTGTGGGTCAGATGTGGGTCAGATCTATAGGTCAGGAGCTGCTGTGGCTGCTGTGGGTCAGTTCTATGGGGCAGGAGATGCTGTGGGGCTGATGTGGGTCAAATCAATGGGGCAGAGCTGCTCTGGGGCACATGTGGGTCAGATCTATGGAGCAGGAGCTGCTGTGGGGCAGATTTGAATCAGATCTATAGGGCAGGAGCTGCTGTGGGTCAGATCTATGGAGCAGGAGCTGCTGTGGGGCACATGTGAGTTAGATCTATGGGGCAGGAGATGGTGTGGGGCAGATTTGGGTCAGATGTATGGGGCAGGAGCTGATGTGGGGCTGGTGTTGGTCAGATCTATAGGGCAGGAGCTGCAGTGGGGCTGATGTGGGTCAGATCTATAGGGCAGGAGCTGCTGTGGGTCAGATCTATGGAGCAGGAGCTGCTGTGTGGGGCACATGTGAGTTAGATCTATGGGGCAGGAGATGGTGTGGGGCTTATGTGGGTCAGATGTATGGGGCAGGAGCTGATGTGGGGCTGATGTTGGTCAGATCTATAGGGCAGGAGCTGCAGTGGGGCTGATGTGGGTCAAATCAATGGGGCAGGAGCTGCTGTGGGTCAGATCTATGGAGCAGGAGCTGCTGTGTGGGGCACATGTGAGTTAGATCTATGGGGCAGGAGATGGTGTGGGGCTTATGTGGGTCAGATGTATGGGGCAGGAGCTGATATGGGGCTGATGTTGGTCAGATCTATAGGGCAGGAGCTGCAGTGGGGCTGATGTGGGTCAGATCTATAGGGCAGGAGCTGCAGTGGGGCTGATGTGGGTCAAATCAATGGGGCAGAGCTGCTCTGGGGCACATGTGGGTCAGATCTATGGAGCAGGAGCTGCTGTGGGGCACATGTGAGTTAGATCTATGGGGCAGGAGATGGTGTGGGGCTTATGTGGGTCAGATGTATGGGGCAGGAGCTGATGTGGGGCTGATGTGGGTCAGATCTATGGGTCAGGAGCTGCTGTGGAGCAGATGTGGGTCAGTTCTATGGGGCAGGAGCTGCTGTGGGGCTAATGTGGGTCAGATCTATGGGGCAGGGGCTGCTGTGGGGCAGATGTGGGTCAGATCTATGGGGCAGGAGCTGCTGTGGGTCAGATGTGGGTCAGATCTATAGGTCAGGAGCTGCTGTGGCTGCTGTGGGTCAGTTCTATGGGGCAGGAGATGCTGTGGGGCTGATGTGGGTCAAATCAATGGGGCAGAGCTGCTCTGGGGCACATGTGGGTCAGATCTATGGAGCAGGAGCTGCTGTGGGGCAGATTTGAATCAGATCTATAGGGCAGGAGCTGCTGTGGGTCAGATCAATGGAGCAGGAGCTGCTGTGGGGCACATGTGAGTTAGATCTATGGGGCAGGAGATGGTGTGGGGCAGATTTGGGTCAGATGTATGGGGCAGGAGCTGATGTGGGGCTGGTGTTGGTCAGATCTATAGGGCAGGAGCTGCAGTGGGGCTGATGTGGGTCAGATCTATAGGGCAGGAGCTGCTGTGGGTCAGATCTATGGAGCAGGAGCTGCTGTGTGGGGCACATGTGAGTTAGATCTATGGGGCAGGAGATGGTGTGGGGCTTATGTGGGTCAGATGTATGGGGCAGGAGCTGATGTGGGGCTGATGTTGGTCAGATCTATAGGGCAGGAGCTGCAGTGGGGCTGATGTGGGTCAAATCAATGGGGCAGGAGCTGCTGTGGGTCAGATCTATGGAGCAGGAGCTGCTGTGTGGGGCACATGTGAGTTAGATCTATGGGGCAGGAGATGGTGTGGGGCTTATGTGGGTCAGATGTATGGGGCAGGAGCTGATATGGGGCTGATGTTGGTCAGATCTATAGGGCAGGAGCTGCAGTGGGGCTGATGTGGGTCAGATCTATAGGGCAGGAGCTGCAGTGGGGCTGATGTGGGTCAAATCAATGGGGCAGAGCTGCTCTGGGGCACATGTGGGTCAGATCTATGGAGCAGGAGCTGCTGTGGGGCACATGTGAGTTAGATCTATGGGGCAGGAGATGGTGTGGGGCTTATGTGGGTCAGATGTATGGGGCAGGAGCTGATGTGGGGCTGATGTGGGTCAGATCTATGGGTCAGGAGCTGCTGTGGAGCAGATGTGGGTCAGTTCTATGGGGCAGGAGCTGCTGTGGGGCTAATGTGGGTCAGATCTATAGGTCAGGAGCTGCTGTGGCTGCTGTGGGTCAGTTCTATGGGGCAGGAGCTGCTGTGGGTCAGATGTGGGTCAGATATATAGGTCAGGAGCTGCTGTGGCTGCTGTGGGTCAGTTCTATGGGGCAGGAGATGCTGTGGGGCTGATGTGGGTCAAATCAATGGGGCAGAGCTGCTCTGGGGCACATGTGGGTCAGATCTATGGAGCAGGAGCTGCTGTGGAGCAGATGTGGGTCAGTTCTATGGGGCAGGAGCTGCTGTGGTTCAGATGTGGGTCAGATCTATAGGGCAGGAGCTGCTGTGGCTGCTGTTGGTCAGTTCTATGGGGCAGGAGATGCTGTGGGGCTGATGTGGGTCAAATCAATGGGGCAGAGCTGCTCTGGGGCACATGTGGGTCAGATCTATGGAGCAGGAGCTGCTGTGGGGCAGATTTGAATCAGATCTATAAAGCAGGAGCTGCTGTGGGTCAGATCAATGGAGCAGGAGCTGCTGTGGGGCACATGTGAGTTAGATCTATGGGGCAGGAGATGGTGTGGGGCAGATTTGGGTCAGATGTATGGGGCAGGAGCTGATGTGGGGCTGGTGTTGGTCAGATCTATAGGGCAGGAGCTGCAGTGGGGCTGATGTGGGTCAGATCTATAGGGCAGGAGCTGCTGTGGGTCAGATCTATGGAGCAGGAGCTGCTGTGTGGGGCACACGTGAGTTAGATCTATGGGGCAGGAGATGGTGTGGGGCTTATGTGGGTCAGATGTATGGGGCAGGAGCTGATGTGGGGCTGATGTTGGTCAGATCTATAGGGCAGGAGCTGCAGTGGGGCTGATGTGGGTCAGATCTATAGGGCAGGAGCTGCAGTGGGGCTGATGTGGGTCAAATCAATGGGGCAGAGCTGCTCTGGGGCACATGTGGGTCAGATCTATGGAGCAGGAGTTGCTGTGGGGCACATGTGAGTTAGATCTATGGGGCAGGAGATGGTGTGGGGCTTATGTGGGTCAGATGTATGGGGCAGGAGCTGATGTGGGGCTGATGTGGGTCAGATCTATGGGTCAGGAGCTGCTGTGGGTCAGATGTGGGTCAGTTCTATGGGGCAGGAGCTGCTGTGGGGCTAATGTGGGTCAGATCTATGGGGCAGGGGCTGCTGTGGGGCAGATGTGGGTCAGATCTATGGGGCAGGAGCTGCTGTGGGTCAGATGTGGGTCAGATCTATAGGTCAGGAGCTGCTGTGGCTGCTGTGGGTCAGTTCTATGGGGCAGGAGATGCTGTGGGGCTGATGTGGGTCAAATCAATGGGGCAGAGCTGCTCTGGGGCACATGTGGGTCAGATCTATGGAGCAGGAGCTGCTGTGGGGCACATGTGTGTTAGATCTATGGGGCAGGAGATGGTGTGGGGCAGATTTGGGTCAGATGTATGGGGCAGGAGCTGATGTGGGGCAGATTTGGGTCAGATGTATGGGGCAGGAGCTGATGTGGGGCTGGTGTTGGTCAGATCTATAGGGCAGGAGCTGCAGTGGGGCTGATGTGGGTCAAATCTATGGGGCAGAGCTGCTCTGGGGCACATGTGGGTCAGATCTATGGAGCAGGAGCTGCTGTGGGGCACATGTGAGTTAGATCTATGGGGCAGGAGATGGTGTGGGGCAGATTTGTGTCAGATGTATGGGGCAGGAGCTGATGTGGGGCAGATTTGGGTCAGATGTATGGGGCAGGAGCTGATGTGGGGCTGGTGTTGGTCAGATCTATAGGGCAGGAGCTGCAGTGGGGCTGCTGTGGGTCAGATCTATGGGGCAGAGCTGCTCTGCGGCACATGTGGGTCAGATCTATGGAGCAGGAGCTGCTGTGGAGCAGATGTGGGTCAGTTCTATGGGGCAGGAGCTGCTGTGGGGCTAATGTGGGTCAGATCTATAGGTCAGGAGCTGCTGTGGCTGCTGTTGGTCAGTTCTATGGGGCAGGAGATGCTGTGGGGCTGATGTGTGGGTCAAATCAATGGGGCAGAGCTGCTCTGGGGCACATGTGGGTCAGATCTATGGAGCAGGAGCTGCTGTGGGGCAGATTTGAATCAGATCTATAGGGCAGGAGCTGCTGTGGGTCAGATCAATGGAGCAGGAGCTGCTGTGGGGCACATGTGAGTTAGATCTATGGGGCAGGAGATGGTGTAAGGCAGATTTGGGTCAGATGTATGGGGCAGGAGCTGATGTGGGGCTGGTGTTGGTCAGATCTATAGGGCAGGAGCTGCAGTGGGGCTGATGTGGGTCAGATCTATAGGGCAGGAGCTGCTGTGGGTCAGATCTATGGAGCAGGAGCTGCTGTGTGGGGCACACGTGAGTTAGATCTATGGGGCAGGAGATGGTGTGGGGCTTATGTGGGTCAGATGTATGGGGCAGGAGCTGATGTGGGGCTGATGTGGGTCAGATCTATAGGGCAGGAGCTGCAGTGGGGCTGATGTGGTCAGATCTATAGGGCAGGAGCTGCAGTGGGGCTGATGTGGGTCAAATCAATGGGGCAGAGCTGCTCTGGGGCACATGTGGGTCAGATCTATGGAGCAGGAGCTGCTGTGGGGCACATGTGAGTTAGATCTATGGGGCAGGAGATGGTGTGGGGCTTATGTGGGTCAGATGTATGGGGCAGGAGCTGATGTGGGGCTGATGTGGGTCAGATCTATAGGTCAGGAGCTGCTGTGGCTGCTGTTGATCAGTTCTATGGGGCAGGAGATGCTGTGGGGCTGATGTGTGGGTCAAATCAATGGGGCAGAGCTGCTCTGGGGCACATGTGGGTCAGATCTATGGAGCAGGAGCTGCTGTGGGGCAGATTTGAATCAGATCTATAGGGCAGGAGCTGCTGTGGGTCAGATCAATGGAGCAGGAGCTGCTGTGGGGCACATGTGAGTTAGATCTATGGGGCAGGAGATGGTGTAAGGCAGATTTGGGTCAGATGTATGGGGCAGGAGCTGATGTGGGGCTGGTGTTGGTCAGATCTATAGGGCAGGAGCTGCAGTGGGGCTGATGTGGGTCAGATCTATAGGGCAGGAGCTGCTGTGGGTCAGATCTATGGAGCAGGAGCTGCTGTGTGGGGCACACGTGAGTTAGATCTATGGGGCAGGAGATGGTGTGGGGCTTATGTGGGTCAGATGTATGGGGCAGGAGCTGATGTGGGGCTGATGTGGGTCAGATCTATAGGGCAGGAGCTGCAGTGGGGCTGATGTGGTCAGATCTATAGGGCAGGAGCTGCAGTGGGGCTGATGTGGGTCAAATCAATGGGGCAGAGCTGCTCTGGGGCACATGTGGGTCAGATCTATGGAGCAGGAGCTTCTGTGGGGCACATGTGAGTTAGATCTATGGGGCAGGAGATGGTGTGGGGCTTATGTGGGTCAGATGTATGGGGCAGGAGCTGATGTGGGGCTGATGTGGGTCAGATCTATGGGTCAGGAGCTGCTGTGGGTCAGATGTGGGTCAGTTCTATGGGGCAGGAGCTGCTGTGGGGCTAATGTGGGTCAGATCTATGGGGCAGGGGCTGCTGTGGGGCAGATGTGGGTCAGATCTATGGGGCAGGAGCTGCTGTGGGTCAGATGTGGGTCAGATCTATAGGTCAGGAGCTGCTGTGGCTGCTGTGGGTCAGTTCTATGGGGCAGGAGATGCTGTGGGGCTGATGTGGGTCAAATCAATGGGGCAGAGCTGCTCTGGGGCACATGTGGGTCAGATCTATGGAGCAGGAGCTGCTGTGGGGCAGATTTGAATCAGATCTATAGGGCAGGAGCTGCTGTGGGTCAGATCAATGGAGCAGGAGCTGCTGTGGGGCACATGTGAGTTAGATCTATGGGGCAGGAGATGGTGTGGGGCAGATTTGGGTCAGATGTATGGGGCAGGAGCTGATGTGGGGCTGGTGTTGGTCAGATCTATAGGGCAGGAGCTGCAGTGGGGCTGATGTGGGTCAGATCTATAGGGCAGGAGCTGCTGTGGGTCAGATCTATGGAGCAGGAGCTGCTGTGTGGGGCACACGTGAGTTAGATCTATGGGGCAGGAGATGGTGTGGGGCTTATGTGGGTCAGATGTATGGGGCAGGAGCTGATGTGGGGCTGATGTGGGTCAGATCTATAGGGCAGGAGCTGCAGTGGGGCTGATGTGGTCAGATCTATAGGGCAGGAGCTGCAGTGGGGCTGATGTGGGTCAAATCAATGGGGCAGAGCTGCTCTGGGGCACATGTGGGTCAGATCTATGGAGCAGGAGCTGCTGTGGGGCACATGTGAGTTAGATCTATGGGGCAGGAGATGGTGTGGGGCTTATGTGGGTCAGATGTATGGGGCAGGAGCTGATGTGGGGCTGATGTGGGTCAGATCTATGGGTCAGGAGCTGCTGTGGGTCAGATGTGGGTCAGTTCTATGGGGCAGGAGCTGCTGTGGGGCTAATGTGGGTCAGATCTATGGGGCAGGGGCTGCTGTGGGGCAGATGTGGGTCAGATCTATGGGGCAGGAGCTGCTGTGGGTCAGATGTGGGTCAGATCTATAGGTCAGGAGCTGCTGTGGCTGCTGTGGGTCAGTTCTATGGGGCAGGAGATGCTGTGGGGCTGATGTGGGTCAAATCAATGGGGCAGAGCTGCTCTGGGGCACATGTGGGTCAGATCTATGGAGCAGGAGCTGCTGTGGGGCAGATTTGAATCAGATCTATAGGGCAGGAGCTGCTGTGGGTCAGATCAATGGAGCAGGAGCTGCTGTGGGGCACATGTGAGTTAGATCTATGGGGCAGGAGATGGTGTGGGGCAGATTTGGGTCAGATGTATGGGGCAGGAGCTGATGTGGGGCTGGTGTTGGTCAGATCTATAGGGCAGGAGCTGCAGTGGGGCTGATGTGGGTCAGATCTATAGGGCAGGAGCTGCTGTGGGTCAGATCTATGGAGCAGGAGCTGCTGTGTGGGGCACATGTGAGTTAGATCTATGGGGCAGGAGATGGTGTGGGGCTTATGTGGGTCAGATGTATGGGGCAGGAGCTGATGTGGGGCTGATGTTGGTCAGATCTATAGGGCAGGAGCTGCAGTGGGGCTGATGTGGGTCAGATCTATAGGGCAGGAGCTGCAGTGGGGCTGATGTGGGTCAAATCAATGGGGCAGAGCTGCTCTGGGGCACATGTGGGTCAGATCTATGGAGCAGGAGCTGCTGTGGGGCACATGTGAGTTAGATCTATGGGGCAGGAGATGGTGTGGGGCTTATGTGGGTCAGATGTATGGGGCAGGAGCTGATGTGGGGCTGATGTGGGTCAGATCTATGGGTCAGGAGCTGCTGTGGGTCAGATGTGGGTCAGTTCTATGGGGCAGGAGCTGCTGTGGGGCTAATGTGGGTCAGATCTATGGGGCAGGGGCTGCTGTGGGGCAGATGTGGGTCAGATCTATGGGGCAGGGGCTGCTCTGGGGCACATGTGGGTCAGATCTATGGAGCAGGAGCTGCTGTGGTGCTGATGTGGGTCATATCAATGGGGCAGAGCTGCTCTGGGGCACATGTGGGTCAGATCTATGGAGTAGGAGCTGCTGTGGGGCAGATTTGAATCAGATCTATAGGGCAGGAGCTGCTGTGGGTCAGATCAATGGAGCAGGAGCTGCTGTGGGGCACATGTGTGTTAGATCTATGGGGCAGGAGATGGTGTGGGGCAGATTTGGGTCAGATGTATGGGGCAGGAGCTGATGTGGGGCAGATTTGGGTCAGATGTATGGGGCAGGAGCTGATGTGGGGCTGGTGTTGGTCAGATCTATAGGGCAGGAGCTGCAGTGGGGCTGATGTGGGTCAAATCTATGGGGCAGAGCTGCTCTGGGGCACATGTGGGTCAGATCTATGGAGCAGGAGCTGCTGTGGGGCACATGTGAGTTAGATCTATGGGGCAGGAGATGGTGTGGGGGTTATGTGGGTCAGATGTATGGGGAAGGAGCTGATGTGGGGCTGATGTGGGTCAGATCTATGGGTCAGGAGCTGCTGTGGCTGCTGTGGGTCAGTTCTATGGGGCAGGAGCTGCTGTGGGTCAGATGTGGGTCAGATCTATAGGTCAGGAGCTGCTGTGGCTGCTGTGGGTCAGTTCTATGGGGCAGGAGATGCTGTGGGGCTGATGTGGGTCAAATCAATGGGGCAGAGCTGCTCTGCGGCACATGTGGGTCAGATCTATGGAGCAGGAGCTGCTGTGGAGCAGATGTGGGTCAGTTCTATGGGGCAGGAGCTGCTGTGGGGCTGATGTGTGGGTCAAATCAATGGGCAGAGATGCTCTGGGGCACATGTGGGTCAGATCTATGGAGCAGGAGCTGCTGTGGGGCAGATTTGAATCAGATCTATAGGGCAGGGGCTGCTGTGGGTCAGATCAATGGAGCAGGAGCTGCTGTGGGGCACATGTGAGTTAGATCTATGGGGCAGGAGATGGTGTAAGGCAGATTTGGGTCAGATGTATGGGGCAGGAGCTGATGTGGGGCTGGTGTTGGTCAGATCTATAGGGCAGGAGCTGCAGTGGGGCTGATGTGGGTCAGATCTATAGGGCAGGAGCTGCTGTGGGTCAGATCTATGGAGCAGGAGCTGCTGTGTGGGGCACACGTGAGTTAGATCTATGGGGCAGGAGATGGTGTGGGGCTTATGTGGGTCAGATGTATGGGGCAGGAGCTGATGTGGGGCTGATGTGGGTCAGATCTATAGGGCATGAGCTGCAGTGGGGCTGATGTGGTCAGATCTATAGGGCAGGAGCTGCAGTGGGGCTGATGTGGGTCAAATCAATGGGGCAGAGCTGCTCTGGGGCACATGTGGGTCAGATCTATGGAGCAGGAGCTGCTGTGGTGCTGATGTGGGTCAAATCAATGGGGCAGAGCTGCTCTGGGGCACATGTGGGTCAGATCTATGGAGCAGGAGCTGCTGTGGGGCAGATTTGAATCAGATCTATAGGGCAGGAGCTGCTGTGGGTCAGATCAATGGAGCAGGAGCTGCTGTGGGGCACATGTGAGTTAGATCTATGGGGCAGGAGATGGTGTGGGGCAGATTTGTGTCAGATGTATGGGGCAGGAGCTGATGTGGGGCAGATTTGGGTCAGATGTATGGGGCAGGAGCTGATGTGGGGCTGGTGTTGGTCAGATCTATAGGGCAGGAGCTGCAGTGGGGCTGATGTGGGTCAGATCTATGGGGCAGAGCTGCTCTGCGGCACATGTGGGTCAGATCTATGGAGCAGGAGCTGCTGTGGAGCAGATGTGGGTCAGTTCTATGGGGCAGGAGCTGCTGTGGGGCTAATGTGGGTCAGATCTATAGGTCAGGAGCTGCTGTGGCTGCTGTTGGTCAGTTCTATGGGGCAGGAGATGCTGTGGGGCTGATGTGTGGGTCAAATCAATGGGGCAGAGCTGCTCTGGGGCACATGTGGGTCAGATCTATGGAGCAGGAGCTGCTGTGGGGCAGATTTGAATCAGATCTATAGGGCAGGAGCTGCTGTGGGTCAGATCAATGGAGCAGGAGCTGCTGTGGGGCACATGTGAGTTAGATCTATGGGGCAGGAGATGGTGTGGGGCAGATTTGGGTCAGATGTATGGGGCAGGAGCTGATGTGGGGCTGGTGTTGGTCAGATCTATAGGGCAGGAGCTGCAGTGGGGCTGATGTGGGTCAGATCTATAGGGCAGGAGCTGCTGTGGGTCAGATCTATGGAGCAGGAGCTGCTGTGTGGGGCACACGTGAGTTAGATCTATGGGGCAGGAGATGGTGTGGGGCTTATGTGGGTCAGATGTATGGGGCAGGAGCTGATGTGGGGCTGATGTGGGTCAGATCTATAGGGCAGGAGCTGCAGTGGGGCTGATGTGGTCAGATCTATAGGGCAGGAGCTGCAGTGGGGCTGATGTGGGTCAAATCAATGGGGCAGAGCTGCTCTGGGGCACATGTGGGTCAGATCTATGGAGCAGGAGCTGCTGTGGGGCACATGTGAGTTAGATCTATGGGGCAGGAGATGGTGTGGGGCTTATGTGGGTCAGATGTATGGGGCAGGAGCTGATGTGGGGCTGATGTGGGTCAGATCTATAGGTCAGGAGCTGCTGTGGCTGCTGTTGATCAGTTCTATGGGGCAGGAGCTGCTGTGGGGCTGATGTGTGGGTCAAATCAATGGGCAGAGCTGCTCTGGGGCACATGTGGGTCAGATCTATGGAGCAGGAGCTGCTGTGGGGCAGATTTGAATCAGATCTATAGGGCAGGGGCTGCTGTGGGTCAGATCAATGGAGCAGGAGCTGCTGTGGGGCACATGTGAGTTAGATCTATGGGGCAGGAGATGGTGTAAGGCAGATTTGGGTCAGATGTATGGGGCAGGAGCTGATGTGGGGCTGGTGTTGGTCAGATCTATAGGGCAGGAGCTGCAGTGGGGCTGATGTGGGTCAGATCTATAGGGCAGGAGCTGCTGTGGGTCAGATCTATGGAGCAGGAGCTGCTGTGTGGGGCACACGTGAGTTAGATCTATGGGGCAGGAGATGGTGTGGGGCTTATGTGGGTCAGATGTATGGGGCAGGAGCTGATGTGGGGCTGATGTGGGTCAGATCTATAGGGCATGAGCTGCAGTGGGGCTGATGTGGTCAGATCTATAGGGCAGGAGCTGCAGTGGGGCTGATGTGGGTCAAATCAATGGGGCAGAGCTGCTCTGGGGCACATGTGGGTCAGATCTATGGAGCAGGAGCTGCTGTGGTGCTGATGTGGGTCAAATCAATGGGGCAGAGCTGCTCTGGGGCACATGTGGGTCAGATCTATGGAGCAGGAGCTGCTGTGGGGCAGATTTGAATCAGATCTATAGGGCAGGAGCTGCTGTGGGTCAGATCAATGGAGCAGGAGCTGCTGTGGGGCACATGTGAGTTAGATCTATGGGGCAGGAGATGGTGTGGGGCAGATTTGTGTCAGATGTATGGGGCAGGAGCTGATGTGGGGCTGGTGTTGGTCAGATCTATAGGGCAGGAGCTGCAGTGGGGCTGATGTGGGTCAGATCTATGGGGCAGAGCTGCTCTGCGGCACATGTGGGTCAGATCTATGGAGCAGGAGCTGCTGTGGAGCAGATGTGGGTCAGTTCTATGGGGCAGGAGCTGCTGTGGGGCTAATGTGGGTCAGATCTATAGGTCAGGAGCTGCTGTGGCTGCTGTTGGTCAGTTCTATGGGGCAGGAGATGCTGTGGGGCTGATGTGTGGGTCAAATCAATGGGGCAGAGCTGCTCTGGGGCACATGTGGGTCAGATCTATGGAGCAGGAGCTGCTGTGGGGCAGATTTGAATCAGATCTATAGGGCAGGAGCTGCTGTGGGTCAGATCAATGGAGCAGGAGCTGCTGTGGGGCACATGTGAGTTAGATCTATGGGGCAGGAGATGGTGTAAGGCAGATTTGGGTCAGATGTATGGGGCAGGAGCTGATGTGGGGCTGGTGTTGGTCAGATCTATAGGGCAGGAGCTGCAGTGGGGCTGATGTGGGTCAGATCTATAGGGCAGGAGCTGCTGTGGGTCAGATCTATGGAGCAGGAGCTGCTGTGTGGGGCACACGTGAGTTAGATCTATGGGGCAGGAGATGGTGTGGGGCTTATGTGGGTCAGATGTATGGGGCAGGAGCTGATGTGGGGCTGATGTGGGTCAGATCTATAGGGCAGGAGCTGCAGTGGGGCTGATGTGGTCAGATCTATAGGGCAGGAGCTGCAGTGGGGCTGATGTGGGTCAAATCAATGGGGCAGAGCTGCTCTGGGGCACATGTGGGTCAGATCTATGGAGCAGGAGCTGCTGTGGGGCACATGTGAGTTAGATCTATGGGGCAGGAGATGGTGTGGGGCTTATGTGGGTCAGATGTATGGGGCAGGAGCTGATGTGGGGCTGATGTGGGTCAGATCTATGGGTCAGGAGCTGCTGTGGGTCAGATGTGGGTCAGTTCTATGGGGCAGGAGCTGCTGTGGGGCTAATGTGGGTCAGATCTATGGGGCAGGGGCTGCTGTGGGGCAGACGTGGGTCAGATCTATGGGGCAGGGGCTGCTCTGGGGCACATGTGGGTCAGATCTATGGAGCAGGAGCTGCTGTGGTGCTGATGTGGGTCATATCAATGGGGCAGAGCTGCTCTGGGGCACATGTGGGTCAGATCTATGGAGTAGGAGCTGCTGTGGGGCAGATTTGAATCAGATCTATAGGGCAGGAGCTGCTGTGGGTCAGATCAATGGAGCAGGAGCTGCTGTGGGGCACATGTGTGTTAGATCTATGGGGCAGGAGATGGTGTGGGGCAGATTTGGGTCAGATGTATGGGGCAGGAGCTGATGTGGGGCAGATTTGGGTCAGATGTATGGGGCAGGAGCTGATGTGGGGCTGGTGTTGGTCAGATCTATAGGGCAGGAGCTGCAGTGGGGCTGATGTGGGTCAAATCTATGGGGCAGAGCTGCTCTGGGGCACATGTGGGTCAGATCTATGGAGCAGGAGCTGCTGTGGGGCACATGTGAGTTAGATCTATGGGGCAGGAGATGGTGTGGGGGTTATGTGGGTCAGATGTATGGGGAAGGAGCTGATGTGGGGCTGATGTGGGTCAGATCTATGGGTCAGGAGCTGCTGTGGCTGCTGTGGGTCAGTTCTATGGGGCAGGAGCTGCTGTGGGTCAGATGTGGGTCAGATCTATAGGTCAGGAGCTGCTGTGGCTGCTGTGGGTCAGTTCTATGGGGCAGGAGATGCTGTGGGGCTGATGTGGGTCAAATCAATGGGGCAGAGCTGCTCTGCGGCACATGTGGGTCAGATCTATGGAGCAGGAGCTGCTGTGGAGCAGATGTGGGTCAGTTCTATGGGGCAGGAGCTGCTGTGGGGCTGATGTGTGGGTCAAATCAATGGGCAGAGCTGCTCTGGGGCACATGTGGTTCAGATCTATGGAGCAGGAGCTGCTGTGGGGCACATGTGAGTTAGATCTATGGGGCAGGAGATGGTGTGGGTCCTATGTGGGTCAGATGTATGGGGCAGGAACTGATGTGGGGCTGATGTTGGTCAGATCTATAGGGCAGGAGCTGCAGTGGGGCTGATGTGGGTCAGATCTATAGGGCAGGAGCTGCTGTGGGTCAGATCTATGGAGCAGGAGCTGCTGTGTGGGGCACACGTGAGTTAGATCTATGGGGCAGGAGATGGTGTGGGGCTTATGTGGGTCAGATGTATGGGGCAGGAGCTGATGTGGGGCTGATGTGGGTCAGATCTATAGGGCATGAGCTGCAGTGGGGCTGATGTGGTCAGATCTATAGGGCAGGAGCTGCAGTGGGGCTGATGTGGGTCAAATCAATGGGGCAGAGCTGCTCTGGGGCACATGTGGGTCAGATCTATGGAGCAGGAGCTGCTGTGGTGCTGATGTGGGTCAAATCAATGGGGCAGAGCTGCTCTGGGGCACATGTGGGTCAGATCTATGGAGCAGGAGCTGCTGTGGGGCAGATTTGAATCAGATCTATAGGGCAGGAGCTGCTGTGGGTCAGATCAATGGAGCAGGAGCTGCTGTGGGGCACATGTGAGTTAGATCTATGGGGCAGGAGATGGTGTGGGGCAGATTTGTGTCAGATGTATGGGGCAGGAGCTGATGTGGGGCTGGTGTTGGTCAGATCTATAGGGCAGGAGCTGCAGTGGGGCTGATGTGGGTCAGATCTATGGGGCAGAGCTGCTCTGCGGCACATGTGGGTCAGATCTATGGAGCAGGAGCTGCTGTGGAGCAGATGTGGGTCAGTTCTATGGGGCAGGAGCTGCTGTGGGGCTAATGTGGTTCAGATCTATAGGTCAGGAGCTGCTGTGGCTGCTGTTGGTCAGTTCTATGGGGCAGGAGATGCTGTGGGGCTGATGTGTGGGTCAAATCAATGGGGCAGAGCTGCTCTGGGGCACATGTGGGTCAGATCTATGGAGCAGGAGCTGCTGTGGGGCAGATTTGAATCAGATCTATAGGGCAGGAGCTGCTGTGGGTCAGATCAATGGAGCAGGAGCTGCTGTGGGGCACATGTGAGTTAGATCTATGGGGCAGGAGATGGTGTAAGGCAGATTTGGGTCAGATGTATGGGGCAGGAGCTGATGTGGGGCTGGTGTTGGTCAGATCTATAGGGCAGGAGCTGCAGTGGGGCTGATGTGGGTCAGATCTATAGGGCAGGAGCTGCTGTGGGTCAGATCTATGGAGCAGGAGCTGCTGTGTGGGGCACACGTGAGTTAGATCTATGGGGCAGGAGATGGTGTGGGGCTTATGTGGGTCAGATGTATGGGGCAGGAGCTGATGTGGGGCTGATGTGGGTCAGATCTATAGGGCAGGAGCTGCAGTGGGGCTGATGTGGTCAGATCTATAGGGCAGGAGCTGCAGTGGGGCTGATGTGGGTCAAATCAATGGGGCAGAGCTGCTCTGGGGCACATGTGGGTCAGATCTATGGAGCAGGAGCTGCTGTGGGGCACATGTGAGTTAGATCTATGGGGCAGGAGATGGTGTGGGGCTTATGTGGGTCAGATGTATGGGGCAGGAGCTGATGTGGGGCTGATGTGGGTCAGATCTATAGGTCAGGAGCTGCTGTGGCTGCTGTTGATCAGTTCTATGGGGCAGGAGATGCTGTGGGGCTGATGTGTGGGTCAAATCAATGGGGCAGAGCTGCTCTGGGGCACATGTGGGTCAGATCTATGGAGCAGGAGCTGCTGTGGGGCAGATTTGAATCAGATCTATAGGGCAGGAGCTGCTGTGGGTCAGATCAATGGAGCAGGAGCTGCTGTGGGGCACATGTGAGTTAGATCTATGGGGCAGGAGATGGTGTAAGGCAGATTTGGGTCAGATGTATGGGGCAGGAGCTGATGTGGGGCTGGTTTTGGTCAGATCTATAGGGCAGGAGCTGCAGTGGGGCTGATGTGGGTCAGATCTATAGGGCAGGAGCTGCTGTGGGTCAGATCTATGGAGCAGGAGCTGCTGTGTGGGGCACACGTGAGTTAGATCTATGGGGCAGGAGATGGTGTGGGGCTTATGTGGGTCAGATGTATGGGGCAGGAGCTGATGTGGGGCTGATGTGGGTCAGATCTATAGGGCAGGAGCTGCAGTGGGGCTGATGTGGTCAGATCTATAGGGCAGGAGCTGCAGTGGGGCTGATGTGGGTCAAATCAATGGGGCAGAGCTGCTCTGGGGCACATGTGGGTCAGATCTATGGAGCAGGAGCTGCTGTGGGGCACATGTGAGTTAGATCTATGGGGCAGGAGATGGTGTGGGGCTTATGTGGGTCAGATGTATGGGGCAGGAGCTGATGTGGGGCTGATGTGGGTCAGATCTATGGGTCAGGAGCTGCTGTGGGTCAGATGTGGGTCAGTTCTATGGGGCAGGAGCTGCTGTGGGGCTAATGTGGGTCAGATCTATGGGGCAGGGGCTGCTGTGGGGCAGATGTGGGTCAGATCTATGGGGCAGGAGCTGCTGTGGGTCAGATGTGGGTCAGATCTATAGGTCAGGAGCTGCTGTGGCTGCTGTGGGTCAGTTCTATGGGGCAGGAGATGCTGTGGGGCTGATGTGGGTCAAATCAATGGGGCAGAGCTGCTCTGGGGCACATGTGGGTCAGATCTATGGAGCAGGAGCTGCTGTGGGGCAGATTTGAATCAGATCTATAGGGCAGGAGCTGCTGTGGGTCAGATCAATGGAGCAGGAGCTGCTGTGGGGCACATGTGAGTTAGATCTATGGGGCAGGAGATGGTGTGGGGCAGATTTGGGTCAGATGTATGGGGCAGGAGCTGATGTGGGGCTGGTGTTGGTCAGATCTATAGGGCAGGAGCTGCAGTGGGGCTGATGTGGGTCAGATCTATAGGGCAGGAGCTGCTGTGGGTCAGATCTATGGAGCAGGAGCTGCTGTGTGGGGCACATGTGAGTTAGATCTATGGGGCAGGAGATGGTGTGGGGCTTATGTGGGTCAGATGTATGGGGCAGGAGCTGATGTGGGGCTGATGTTGGTCAGATCTATAGGGCAGGAGCTGCAGTGGGGCTGATGTGGGTCAAATCAATGGGGCAGGAGCTGCTGTGGGTCAGATCTATGGAGCAGGAGCTGCTGTGTGGGGCACATGTGAGTTAGATCTATGGGGCAGGAGATGGTGTGGGGCTTATGTGGGTCAGATGTATAGGGCAGGAGCTGATATGGGGCTGATGTTGGTCAGATCTATAGGGCAGGAGCTGCAGTGGGGCTGATGTGGGTCAGATCTATAGGGCAGGAGCTGCAGTGGGGCTGATGTGGGTCAAATCAATGGGGCAGAGCTGCTCTGGGGCACATGTGGGTCAGATCTATGGAGCAGGAGCTGCTGTGGGGCACATGTGAGTTAGATCTATGGGGCAGGAGATGGTGTGGGTCTTATGTGGGTCAGATGTATGGGGCAGGAGCTGATGTGGGGCTGATGTGGGTCAGATCTATGGGTCAGGAGCTGCTGTGGAGCAGATGTGGGTCAGTTCTATGGGGCAGGAGCTGCTGTGGGGCTAATGTGGGTCAGATCTATAGGTCAGGAGCTGCTGTGGCTGCTGTGGGTCAGTTCTATGGGGCAGGAGCTGCTGTGGGTCAGATGTGGGTCAGATATATAGGTCAGGAGCTGCTGTGGCTGCTGTGGGTCAGTTCTATGGGGCAGGAGATGCTGTGGGGCTGATGTGGGTCAAATCAATGGGGCAGAGCTGCTCTGGGGCACATGTGGGTCAGATCTATGGAGCAGGAGCTGCTGTGGAGCAGATGTGGGTCAGTTCTATGGGGCAGGAGCTGCTGTGGTTCAGATGTGGGTCAGATCTATAGGGCAGGAGCTGCTGTGGCTGCTGTTGGTCAGTTCTATGGGGCAGGAGATGCTGTGGGGCTGATGTGGGTCAAATCAATGGGGCAGAGCTGCTCTGGGGCACATGTGGGTCAGATCTATGGAGCAGGAGCTGCTGTGGGGCAGATTTGAATCAGATCTATAAAGCAGGAGCTGCTGTGGGTCAGATCAATGGAGCAGGAGCTGCTGTGGGGCACATGTGAGTTAGATCTATGGGGCAGGAGATGGTGTGGGGCAGATTTGGGTCAGATGTATGGGGCAGGAGCTGATGTGGGGCTGGTGTTGGTCAGATCTATAGGGCAGGAGCTGCAGTGGGGCTGATGTGGGTCAGATCTATAGGGCAGGAGCTGCTGTGGGTCAGATCTATGGAGCAGGAGCTGCTGTGTGGGGCACACGTGAGTTAGATCTATGGGGCAGGAGATGGTGTGGGGCTTATGTGGGTCAGATGTATGGGGCAGGAGCTGATGTGGGGCTGATGTTGGTCAGATCTATAGGGCAGGAGCTGCAGTGGGGCTGATGTGGGTCAGATCTATAGGGCAGGAGCTGCAGTGGGGCTGATGTGGGTCAAATCAATGGGGCAGAGCTGCTCTGGGGCACATGTGGGTCAGATCTATGGAGCAGGAGTTGCTGTGGGGCACATGTGAGTTAGATCTATGGGGCAGGAGATGGTGTGGGGCTTATGTGGGTCAGATGTATGGGGCAGGAGCTGATGTGGGGCTGATGTGGGTCAGATCTATGGGTCAGGAGCTGCTGTGGGTCAGATGTGGGTCAGTTCTATGGGGCAGGAGCTGCTGTGGGGCTAATGTGGGTCAGATCTATGGGGCAGGGGCTGCTGTGGGGCAGATGTGGGTCAGATCTATGGGGCAGGAGCTGCTGTGGGTCAGATGTGGGTCAGATCTATAGGTCAGGAGCTGCTGTCGCTGCTGTGGGTCAGTTCTATGGGGCAGGAGATGCTGTGGGGCTGATGTGGGTCAAATCAATGGGGCAGAGCTGCTCTGGGGCACATGTGGGTCAGATCTATGGAGCAGGAGCTGCTGTGGGGCAGATTTGAATCAGATCTATAGGGCAGGAGCTGCTGTTGGTCAGATCAATGGAGCAGGAGCTGCTGTGGGGCACATGTGAGTTAGATATATGGGGCAGGAGATGGTGTGGGGCAGATTTGGGTCAGATGTATGGGGCAGGAGCTGATGTGGGGCTGGTGTTGGTCAGATCTATAGGGCAGGAGCTGCAGTGGGGCTGATGTGGGTCAGATCTATAGGGCAGGAGCTGCTGTGGGTCAGATCTATGGAGCAGGAGCTACTGTCTGGGGCACATGTGAGTTAGATCTATGGGGCAGGAGATGGTGTGGGGCTTATGTGGGTCAGATGTATGGGGCAGGAGCTGATGTGGGGCTGATGTTGGTCAGATCTATAGGGCAGGAGCTGCAGTGGGGCTGATGTGGGTCAAATCAATGGGGCAGAGCTGCTCTGGGGCACATGTGGGTCAGATCTATGGAGCAGGAGCTGCTGTGGGGCACATGTGAGTTAGATCTATGGGGCAGGAGATGGTGTGGGGCTTATGTGGGTCAGATGTATGGGGCAGGAGCTGATGTGGGGCTGATGTGGGTCAGATCTATGGGTCAGGAGCTGCTGTGGAGCAGATGTGGGTCAGTTCTATGGGGCAGGAGCTGCTGTGGGGCTAATGTGGGTAAGATCTATAGGTCAGGAGCTGCTGTGGCTGCTGTGGGTCAGTTCTATGGGGCAGGAGCTGCTGTGGGTCAGATGTGGGTCAGATCTATAGGTCAGGAGCTGCTGTGGCTGCTGTGGGTCAGTTCTATGGGGCAGGAGATGCTGTGGGGCTGATGTGGGTCAAATCAATGGGGCAGAGCTGCTCTGGGGCACATGTGGGTCAGATCTATGGAGCAGGAGCTGCTGTGGGGCAGATTTGAATCAGATCTATAGGGCAGGAGCTGCTGTGGGTCAGATCAATGGAGCAGGAGCTGCTGTGGGGCACATGTGAGTTAGATCTATGGGGCAGGAGATGGTGTGGGGCAGATTTGGGTCAGATGTATGGGGCAGGAGCTGATGTGGGGCTGGTGTTGGTCAGATCTATAGGGCAGGAGCTGCAGTGGGGCTGATGTGGGTCAGATCTATAGGGCAGGAGCTGCAGTGGGGCTGATGTGGGTCAAATCAATGGGGCAGAGCTGCTCTGGGGCACATGTGGGTCAGATCTATGGAGCAGGAGCTGCTGTGGGGCACATGTGAGTTTGATCTATGGGGCAGGAGATGGTGTGGGACTTATGTGGGTCAGATGTATGGGGCAGGAGCTGATGTGGGGCTGATGTGGGTCAGATCTATGGGTCAGGAGCTGCTGTGGGTCAGATGTGGGTCAGTTCTATGGGGCAGGAGCTGCTGTGGGGCTAATTTGGGTCAGATCTATGTGGCAGGGGCTGCTGTGGGGCAGATGTGGGTCAGATCTATGGGGCAGGAGCTGCTGTGGGTCAGATGTGGGTCAGATCTATAGGTCAGGAGCTGCTGTGGCTGCTGTGGGTCAGTTCTATGGGGCAGGAGATGCTGTGGGGCTGATGTGGGTCAAATCAATGGGGCAGAGCTGCTCTGGGGCACATGTGGGTCAGATCTATGGAGCAGGAGCTGCTGTGGTGTAGATTTGAATCAGATCTATAGGGCAGGAGCTGCTGTGGGTAAGATCTATGGAGCAGGAGCTGCTGTGGGGCACATGTGAGTTAGATCTATGGGGCAGGAGATGGTGTGGGGCAGATTTGGGTCAGATGTATGGGGCAGGAGCTGATGTGGGGCTGATGTTGGTCAGATCTATAGGGCAGGAGCTGCAGTGGGGCTGATGTGGGTCAAATCAATGGGGCAGAGCTGCTCTGGGGCGCATGTGGGTCAGATCTATGGAGCAGGAGCTGCTGTGGGGCACATGTGAATTAGATCTATGGGGCAGGAGATGGTGTGGGGCTTATGTGGGTCAGATGTATGGGGCAGGAGCTGATGTGGGGCTGATGTGGGTCAGATCTATGGGTCAGGAGCTGCTGTGGAGCAGATGTGGGTCAGTTCTATGGGGCAGGAGCTGCTTTGGGGCTAATGTGGGTCAGATCTATGGGGCAGGGGCTGCTGTGGGGCAGATGTGGGTCAGATCTATGGGGCAGGAGCTGCTGTGGGTCAGATGTGGGTCAGATCTATAGGTCAGGAGCTGCTGTGGCTGCTGTGGGTCAGTTCTATGGGGCAGGAGATGCTGTGGGGCTGATGTGGGTCAAATCAATGGGGCAGAGCTGCTCTGGGGCACATGTGGGTCAGATCTATGGAGCAGGAGCTGCTGTGGGGCAGATTTGAATCAGATCTATAGGGCAGGAGCTGCTGTGGGTCAGATCAATGGAGCAGGAGCTGCTGTGGGGCACATGTGAGTTAGATCTATGGGGCAGGAGATGGTGTGGGGCAGATTTGGGTCAGATGTATGGGGCAGGAGCTGATGTGGGGCTGGTGTTGGTCAGATCTATAGGGCAGGAGCTGCAGTGGGGCTGATGTGGGTCAGATCTATAGGGCAGGAGCTGCTGTGGGTCAGATCTATGGAGCAGGAGCTGCTGTGTGGGGCACATGTGAGTTAGATCTATGGGGCAGGAGATGGTGTGGGGCTTATGTGGGTCAGATGTATGGGGCAGGAGCTGATGTGGGGCTGATGTGGGTCAGATCTATGGGTCAGGAGCTGCTGTGGAGCAGATGTGGGTCAGTTCTATGGGGCAGGAGCTGCTGTGGGGCTAATGTGGGTCAGATCTATAGGTCAGGAGCTGCTGTGGCTGCTGTGGGTCAGTTCTATGGGGCAGGAGCTGCTGTGGTGCAGATGTGGGTCAGATCTATAGGGCAGGAGCTGCTGTGGGTCAGATCTATGGAGCAGGAGCTGCTGTGTGGGGCACATGTGAGTTAGATCTATGGGGCAGGTGATGGTGTGGGGCTTATGTGGGTCAGATGTATGGGGCAGGAGCTGATGTGGGGCTGATGTTGGTCAGATCTATAGGGCAGGAGCTGCAGTGGGGCTGATGTGGGTCAGATCTATAGGGCAGGAGCTGCAGTGGGGCTGATGTGGGTCAAATCAATGGGGCAGAGCTGCTCTGGGGCACATGTGGGTCAGATCTATGGAGCAGGAGCTGCTGTGGGGCACATGTGAGTTAGATCTATGGGGCAGGAGATGGTGTGGGGATTATGTGGGTCAAATGTATGGGGCAGGAGCTGATGTGGGGCTGATGTGGGTCAGATCTATGGGTCAGGAGCTGCTGTGGAGCAGATGTGGGTCAGTTCTATGAGGCAGGAGCTGCTGTGGGGCTAATGTGGGTCAGATCTATGGGGCAGGGGCTGCTGTGGGGCAGATGTGGGTCAGATCTATGGGGCAGGAGCTGCTGTGGGTCAGATGTGGGTCAGATCTATAGGTCAGGAGCTGCTGTGGCTGCTGTGGGTCAGTTCTATGGGGCAGGAGATGCTGTGGGGCTGATGTGGGTCAAATCTATGGGGCAGAGCTGCTATGGGGCACATGTGGGTCAGATCTATGGAGCAGGAGATGGTGTGGGGCAGATTTGAATCAGATCTATAGGGCAGGAGCTGCTGTGGGTCAGATCAATGGAGCAGGAGCTGCTGTGGGGCACATGTGAGTTAGATCTATGGGGCAGGAGATGGTGTGGGGCAGATTTGGGTCAGATGTATGGGGCAGGAGCTGATGTGGGGCTGGTGTTGGTCAGATCTATAGGGCAGGAGCTGCAGTGGGGCTGATGTGGGTCAGATCTATAGGGCAGGAGCTGCTGTGGGTCAGATCTATGGAGCAGGAGCTGCTGTGTGGGGCACATGTGAGTTAGATCTATGGGGCAGGAGATGGTGTGGGGCTTATGTGGGTCAGATGTATGGGGCAGGAGCTGATGTGGGGCTGATGTGGGTCAGATCTATGGGTCAGGAACTGCTGTGGAGCAGATGTGGGTCAGTTCTATGGGGCAGGAGTTGCTGTGGGGCTAATGTGGGTCAGATCTATAGGTCAGGAGCTGCTGTGGCTGCTGTGGGTCAGTTCTATGGGGCAGGAGCTGCTGTGGTGCAGATGTGGGTCAGATCTATAGGGCAGGAGCTGCTGTGGGTCAGATCTATGGAGCAGAAGCTGCTGTGTGGGGCACATGTGAGTTAGATCTATGGGGCAGGAGATGGTGTGGGGCTTATGTGGGTCAGATGTATGGGGCAGGAGCTGCTGTGTGGGGCACATGTGAGTTAGATCTATGGGGCAGGAGATGGTGTGGGGCTTATGTGGGTCAGATGTATGGGGCAGGAGCTGATGTGGGGCTGATGTTGGTCAGATCTATAGGGCAGGAGCTGCAGTGGGGCTGATGTGGGTCAGATCTATAGGGCAGGAGCTGCAGTGGGGCTGATGTGGGTCAAATCAATGGGGCAGAGCTGCTCTGGGGCACATGTGGGTCAGATCTATGGAGCAGGAGCTGCTGTGGGGCACATGTGAGTTAGATCTATGGGGCAGGAGATGGTGTGGGGCTTATGTGGGTCAGATGTATGGGGCAGGAGCTGATGTGGGGCTGATGTGGGTCAGATCTATGGGTCAGGAGCTGCTGTGGAGCAGATGTGGGTCAGTTCTATGGGGCAGGAGCTGCTGTGGGGCTAATGTGGGTCAGATCTATGGGGCAGGGGCTGCTGTGGGGCAGATGTGGGTCAGATCTATGGGGCAGGAGCTGCTGTGGGTCAGATGTGGGTCAGATCTATAGGTCAGGAGCTGCTGTGGCTGCTGTGGGTCAGTTCTATGGGGCAGGAGATGCTGTGGGGCTGATGTGGGTCAAATCAATGGGGCAGAGCTGCTCTGAGGCACATGTGGGTCAGATATATGGAGCAGGAGCTGCTGTGGGGCAGATTTGAATCAGATCTATAGGGCAGGAGCTGCTGTGGGTCAGATCAATGGAGCAGGAGTTGCTGTGGGGCACATGTGAGTTAGATCTATGGGGCAGGAGATGGTGTGGGGCAGATTTGGGTCAGATGTATGGGGCAGGAGCTGATGTGGGGCTGGTGTTGGTCAGATCTATAGGGCAGGAGCTGCAGTGGGGCTGATGTGGGTCAGATCTATAGGGCAGGAGCTGCTGTGGGTCAGATCTATGGAGCAGGAGCTGCTGTGTGGGGCACATGTGAGTTAGATCTATGGGGCAGGAGATGGTGTGGGGCTTATGTGGGTCAGATGTATGGGGCAGGAGCTGATGTGGGGCTGATGTTGGTCAGATCTATAGGGCAGGAGCTGCAGTGGGGCTGATGTGGGTCAGATCTATAGGGCAGGAGCTGCAGTGGGGCTGATGTGGGTCAAATCAATGGGGCAGAGCTGCTCTGGGGCACATGTGGGTCAGATCTATGGAGCAGGAGCTGCTGTGGGGCACATGTGAGTTAGATCTATGGGGCAGGAGATGGTGTGGGGCTTATGTGGGTCAGATGTATGGGGCAGGAGCTGATGTGGGGCTGATGTGGGTCAGATCTATGGGTCAGGAGCTGCTGTGGAGCAGATGTGGGTCAGTTCTATGAGGCAGGAGCTGCTGTGGGGCTAATGTGGGTCAGATCTATGGGGCAGGGGCTGCTCTGGGGCACATGTGGGTCAGATCTATGGAGCAGGAGCTGCTGTGGGGCAGATTTGAATCAGATCTATAGGGCAGGAGCTGCTGTGGGGCAGATTTGAATCAGATCTATAGGGCAGGAGCTGCTGTGGGTCAGATCTATGGGCAGGAGCTGCTGTGGGGCACATGTGAGTTAGATCTATGGGGCAGGAGATGGTGTGGGGCAGATTTGGGTCAGATGTATGGGGCAGGAGCTGATGTGGGGCTGATATGGGTCAGATCTATAGGGCAGGAGCTGCTGTGGGTCAGATCTATGGAGCAGGAGCTGCTGTGTGGGGCACATGTGAGTTAGATCTATGGGGCAGGAGATGGTGTGGGGCTTATGTGGGTCAGATGTATGGGGCAGGAGCTGATGTGGGGCTGATGTTGGTCAGATCTATAGGGCAGGAGCTGCAGTGGGGCTGATGTGGGTCAGATCTATAGGGCAGGAGCTGCAGTGGGGCTGATGTGGGTCAAATCAATGGGGCAGAGCTTCTCTGGGGCACATGTGGGTCAGATCTATGCAGCAGGAGCTGCTGTGGGGCACATGTGAGTTAGATCTATGGGGCAGGAGATGGTGTGGGGCAGATTTGGGTCAGATGTATGGGGCAGGAGCTGATGTGGGGCTGATGTGGGTCAGATCTATAGGGCAGGAGCTGCTGTGGGTCAGATCTATGGAGCAGGAGCTGCTGTGTGGGGCACATGTGAGTTAGATCTATGGGTCAGGAGCTGCTGTGGGGCAGATGTGGGTCAGTTCTATGGGGCAGGAGCTGCTGTGGGGCTAATGTGGGTCAGATCTATGGGGCAGGGGCTGCTGTGGGGCAGATGTGGGTCAGATCTATGGGGCAGGAGCTGCTGTGGGTCAGATGTGGGTCAGATCTATAGGTCAGGAGCTGCTGTGGCTGCTGTGGGTCAGTTCTATGGGGCAGGAGATGCTGTGGGGCTGATGTGGGTCAAATCAATGGGGCAGAGCTGCTCTGGGGCACATGTGGGTCAGATCTATGGAGCAGGAGCTGCTGTGGGGCAGATTTGAATCAGATCTATAGGGCAGGAGCTGCTGTGGGTCAGATCTATGGAGCAGGAGCTGCTGTGGGGCACATGTGAGTTAGATCTATGGGACAGGAGATGGTGTGGGGCAGATTTGTGTCAGATGTATGGGTCAGGAGCTGCTGTGTGGCTGATGAGGGTCAGATCTATGGGGCATGGGCTGCTGTGGGTCAGATCTACGGGACTGGAGCTGCAGTGGAGCACATGTGGGTCAGATCTATGGGGTAGAAGCTGCTGTGGGGCTGATGGGGGTCATATCTATAAGGCAGGAGCTGCTGTGGGGCTGACGTGGGTCAGATCTATGAGGCAAGAGCTGCTGTGGGGCAGAGTTGGGTCAGATCTATTGGGCAGGAGCTGCTGTGGGGCTGATGTGGGTCAGATCTATGGGGCAGGAGCTGATGTGGGGCTGATGTGGGTCAAATCAATGGGGCAGAGCTGCTCTGGGGCACATGTGGGTCAGATCTATGGAGCAGGAGCTGCTGTGGGGCAGATTTGAATCAGATCTATAGGGCAGGAGCTGCTGTGGGTCAGATCTATGGGCAGGAGCTGCTGTGGGGCACATGTGAGTTAGATCTATGGGGCAGGAGATGGTGTGGGGCAGATTTGGGTCAGATGTATGGGGCAGGATCTCCTGGGGGCTGATGTGGGTCAGATCTATAGGGCAGGAGCTGCTGTGGGTCAGATCTATGGAGCAGGAGCTGCTGTGTGGGGCACATGTGAGTTAGATCTATGGGGCAGGAGATGGTGTGGGGCTGATGTGGGTCAGATGTGTGGGGCAGGAGCTGATGTGGGGCTGATGTTGGTCAGATCTATAGGGCAGGAGCTGCAGTGGGGCTGATGTGGGTCAGATCTATGGGGCAGGAGCTGCAGTGGGGCTGATGTGGGTCAAATCAATGGGGCAGAGCTGCTCTGGGGCATATGTGGGTCAGATCTATGGAGCAGGAGCTGCTGTGGGGCACATGTGAGTTAGATCTATGGGGCAGGAGATGGTGTGGGGCTTATGTGGGTCAGATGTATGGGGCAGGAGCTGATGTGGGGCTGATGTGGGTCAGATCTATGGGTCAGGAGCTGCTGTGGAGCAGATGTGGGTCAGTTCTATGGGGCAGGAGCTGCTGTGGGGCTAATGTGGATCAGATCTATAGGTCAGGAGCTGCTGTGGCTGCTGTGGGTCAGTTCTATGGGGCAGGAGCTGCTGTGGGGCAGATGTGGGTCAGATCTATAGGTCAGGAGCTGCTGTGGCTGCTGTGGGTCAGTTCTATGGGGCAGGAGATGCTGTGGGGCTGATGTGGGTCAAATCAATGGGGCAGAGCTGCTCTGGGGCACATGTGGGTCAGATCTATGGAGCAGGAGCTGCTGTGGAGCAGATGTGGGTCAGTTCTATGGGGCAGGAGCTGCTGTGGGGCTAATGTGGGTCAGATCTATAGGTCAGGAGCTGCTGTGGCTGCTGTGGGTCAGTTCTATTGGGCAGGAGATGCTGTGGGGCTGATGTGGGTCAGATCTATGGGGCAGGAGCTGCAGTGGGGCTGATGTGGGTCAAATCTATGGGGCAGAGCTGCTCTGGGGCACATGTGGGTCAGATCTATGGAGCAGGAGCTGCTGTGGGGCAGATTTGAATCAGATCTATAGGGCAGGAGCTGCTGTGGGTCAGATCAATGGAGCAGGAGCTGCTGTGGGGCACATGTGAGTTAGATCTATGGGGCAGGAGATGGTGTGGGGCAGATGTGGGTCAGATGTATGGGGCAGGATCTGATGTGGGGCTGATGTTGGTCAGATCTATAGGGCAGGAGCTGCAGTGGGGCTGATGTGGGTCAGATCTATAGGGCAGGAGCTGCTGTGGGGCTGATGTGGGTCAAATCAATGGGGCAGAGCAGCTCTGGGGCACATGTGGGTCAGATCAATGGAGCAGGAGCTGCTGTGGGGCACATGTGAGTTAGATCTATGGGGCAGGAGATGGTGTGGGGCTTATGTGGGTCAGATGTATGGGGCAGGAGCTGATGTGGGGCTGATGTGGGTCAGATCTATGGGTCAGGAGCTGCTGTGGAGCAGATGTGGGTCAGTTCTATGGGGCAGGAGATGCTGTGGGGCTGATGTGGGTAAAATCAATGGGGCAGAGCTGCTCTGGGGCACATGTGGGTCAGATCTATGGAGCAGGAGCTGCTGTGGGGCAGATTTGAATCAGATCTATAGGGCAGGAGCTGCTGTGGGTCAGATCAATGGAGCAGGAGCTGCTGTGGTGCACATGTGAGTTAGATCTATGGGGCAGGAGATGGTGTGGGGCAGATTTGGGTCAGATGTATGGGGCAGGAGCTGCTGTGTGGGGCACATGTGAGTTAGATCTATGGGGCAGGAGATGGTGTGGGGCTTATGTGGGTCAGATGTATGGGGCAGGAGCTGATGTGGGGCTGATGTTGGTCAGATCTATAGGGCAGGAGCTGCAGTGGGGCTGATGTGGGTCAGATCTATAGGGCAGGAGCTGCAGTGGGGCTGATGTGGGTCAAATCAATGGGGCAGAGCTGCTCTGGGGCACATGTGGGTCAGATCTATGGAGCAGGAGCTGCTGTGGGGCACATGTGAGTTAGATCTATGGGGCAGGAGATGGTGTGGGGCTTATGTGGGTCAGATGTATGGGGCAGGAGCTGATGTGGGGCTGATGTGGGTCAGATCTATGGGTCAGGAGCTGCTGTGGAGCAGATGTTGGTCAGTTCTATGGGGCAGGAGCTGCTGTGGGGCTAATGTGGGTCAGATCTATGGGGCAGGGGCTGCTGTGGGGCAGATGTGGGTCAGATCTATGGGGCAGGAGCTGCTGTGGGTCAGATGTGGGTCAGATCTATAGGTCAGGAGCTGCTGTGGCTGCTGTGGGTCAGTTCTATGGGGCAGGAGATGCTGTGGGGCTGATGTGGGTCAAATCAATGGGGCAGAGCTGCTCTGGGGCACATGTGGGTCAGATCTATGGAGCAGGAGCTGCTGTGGGGCAGATTTGAATCAGATCTATAGGGCAGGAGCTGCTGTGGGTCAGATCAATGGAGCAGGAGCTGCTGTGGGGCACATGTGAGTTAGATCTATGGGGCAGGAGATGGTGTGGGGCAGATTTGGGTCAGATGTATGGGGCAGGAGCTGATGTGGGGCTGGTGTTGGTCAGATCTATAGGGCAGGAGCTGCAGTGGGGCTGATGTGGGTCAGATCTATAGGGCAGGAGCTGCTGTGGGTCAGATCTATGGAGCAGGAGCTGCTGTGTGGGGCACATGTTAGTTAGATCTATGGGGCAGGAGATGGTGTGGGGCTTATGTGGGTCAGATGTATGGGGCAGGAGCTGATGTGGGGCTGATGTTGGTGAGATCTATAGGGCAGGAGCTGCAGTGGGGCTGATGTGGGTCAGATCTATAGGGCAGGAGCTGCAGTGGGGCTGATGTGGGTCAAATCAATGGGGCAGAGCTGCTGTGGGGCACATGTGGGTCAGATCTATGGAGCAGGAGCTGCTGTGGGGCACATGTGAGTTAGATCTATGGGGCAGGAGATGGTGTGGGGCTTATGTGGGTCAGATGTATGGGGCAGGAGCTGATGTGGGGCTGATGTGGGTCAGATCTATGGGTCAGGAGCTGCTGTGGAGCAGATGTGGGTCAGTTCTATGGGGCAGGAGCTGCTGTGGGGCTAATGTGGGTCAGATCTATGGGGCAGGGGCTGCTGTGGGGCAGATGTGGGTCAGATCTATGGGGCAGGAGCTGCTGTGGGTCAGATGTGGGTCAGATCTATAGGTCAGGAGCTGCTGTGGCTGCTGTGGGTCAGTTCTATGGGGCAGGAGTGAAGAGTGAGCAAAGCCTCAAAATGGTGGTAAGGTAACATTTTGCTATAGAAAGGGAAAGGGGAACTTCACAGAAACCAAGACAAAGGGTAACTGTACATTTAAAAGTGCAGGGAAAGGGGGAATTACAGACACTTAGTCAAAATAAAGCCAGAGAAGAGGGCAATAAAGATAAGAAGAAACTGTCCGGAGACCTCTGACAAGAAGGATTAGATCCCACCCCCCGGGCAAGATGATGCCGACATGGGAGAACAATAACAGCAGATAACACCAAGAAGAAAACAGAAGAAGAATTTCACCCCAAAACATCGGCAAGGGTCACGGGGAATGGGGTCAGAGGGAATGAGGGAATGGGGTCGCGGGGAACGGGGCCATAGGGAATGTAATGAATATGTAATCAAACTGAGGAGGAGACTATTGATTATGTATTAGCTTAACCTATATCTGTAACACACTTTTCTCTTTACGGTGTGCAAGTTTGGAGGAGCTATCCCCCTTGCACCCGGCGCTGCGCAACGCTGGAATAAACATACCTGCTTTATAACCCATCTCTGGATTATAGAGTTTGATTCCGCAAGTCAATTTGGCACCCCAGATGGGACCCTCTCTGTTCGGCTGCAGGACCAGCTGAGAAGGGGGACGCCTTTGGCGCGCCTCGAGATTTCTCGGAAGGACTCCCCTCCCTCATCTGATCACTGCAGGAGCAGACAAGAACCATCTATCGGCGGACCAGGTATGTGAAATGGGGGACCCGTAAGTCGTGAGGAGACGTCCTACGCAGGGCACAGTGGAGTCGGCGTGCTCCCCCCCAAGGGACGTGAGCTCACGGGTTAGGTTAGGTTGCCGGCTGGGTTAGGACTCCCTAGGGAGTGCCTACAAAGGGGCCAGTAAGTCGTACGCATGGTAAAAGGGCTATTGCTCACATTCAGGTGATTGCTAATTGGGCAGAGCTTGTCTGCTCTCTGGTACAGGGTGATTTGGGTAATCCTGGGATAATTGGTATCGTACAGCGCTGTTTATATAGGTGACCTAAGTCAACAACTAGCACCGGTGTTCTTAACATCTTTGGTTAAGCTTAACAAATGATATATTGTAATTCTGTTTGAATTGTCGTGTGAGTGTGGTGTGAGTGAGACGCAGCACAGCTGCGGGGCGAGTGCGGAGTCCCGACCCGCGGTTCCGTCCTCCCGCGAGGGAAACGGCCGGGGACGGACGAAGCGAAAGTTGTCTCCAATACTTGTTTATCTATGTTTTAATACGTGTTTATTTTGTATTATTAATTACTGTTTTTTGTAAAGTATGTGGTCATAAGTCATAACAATGCTGTTGTGTCAGAAGTGGTTTTACTTATAAAAGAATACGGTGGTTTATATTAAGTTACAATGGGAAAATCACAGAGCAAAGAGGTCCCTGCGCGCTCACCCCTGGGGTGTATACTGGCACATTGGCGAGATATCGCTGGGGAACCAGGAGGAACCCTGAGCCGAAAAAAAAAAAATCCTGATTAAATATTGTAATCAGTGGTGGTTGATTTATAAGCTAGAGGACAGGGACAATGAACATATAGAGGAATGTCTGTGTGGAATGAGCATCAAGCCATTTATGTGATACTGTGTTCTGCCTGCGAAGAGGTGTAAGGGAGGTGGGTCAGTCAGTGCTGGCTCTGTGGCGAGAGGTGTATAACTGAACGATATGGATTGCTAAGGGAAAGTTATAAGGTAGTAAGAGTGTTTATGGAAACTGAAGAACTGTGTTGTTTGATTTGTGGGTTTTGAAGGGAATGGGACAAACTGTTTGGCTGGTATAAGAAAGTGTAGTTGTTAATGTCATACGGAAGTATTGTTGAGGGTACGTGGAAGTGTAAATGAGGGTACAAATAGTGGAATAGTGTACAGAGGAAAAAGGGTTAAAGAGAAAGTGAGTTTATCTGTGCTGGCATGAGAACAACCCCCCCGCACCGTTCCCCTGCAATCAGAACTCTCAGAGTGGGAGAGGGAGCCAGGGTCAGAGACTGCTGCTGTAAACAGCAAAGGGGAAGGTGGAGAGGACAGGGCATTGGAAGTGAGAATAGCCTTCATGTGCAGAGATGTGGGAAATCTGAAATCTGAGCAGCACTGGAAGGCTCTGGAGAGGAGGTGAAATGTAATGATTAGAGTTTGGAAAGCGAAAAAGTTTGGGAAGGACACAGGTTGAGGAAGGCAAAGATAAAAACAGGGATGTCAGGTCTGAAGAGAGGAGTACAATAAGAAGAAAACAAACAAACAACAACAACAACAGAAAACAAAACAAACACCTGATTGAGAATCAGAGATGTTCAGGAAATTGAGAATAATAACAGCTGTTACTGTTGTGGTGCTAGAGTAGGGCCATAGGACCCAGAGATCCCCCACAAGGAAAGGGGGGGGAGGGAGGCTTGAAGAGCCCAGGGAGGGCTCTGCCCCGCTGGAATGAAAGCAGTGTGCAAATGCAGTGGGACACTGGTAGAGAAATCCGACCAAGCTGAGTGAGAAGGAATTGCCTCTGATTGCAGAACTGAACAATGAGAACTTGGGAAGTTAACCCTAGCAGATATACCGATGAAACTGCAGCTAAGGAAGCAGGATAAAGTAGTTCATTTTCTGATGGATATGGGAGCTTCTTACTACCCATAGATGGTTTTGTAACATTAGTAGGTGCTACTGCCCAACAAGAAAAGGCTTACTTTTGGAATTAATTAAATATAAGCTAAGAAAACAAGTAGGAATACAGAAATTCTTGTACCTGTCAGGTTACCCTGGCAAGAAATTTAATAAAACTGGAGCTAAGGGTCAAACAATATTGGCTGATTAAGAATTGTAAGTCTGACTATTAACACAAACTGGGAAAAACAATGTTATACCCCCAGGAGCCACAGCAATCTCAATTAAGACACACTTAGGGGTGTGGGCATCAGGGCCAAAAATTAAGCCCTAAATACAAGTTAAAAGCAAGAGCTCACCCACTCAGGGTAAAGTGGTGCCCTTTGAGGATATGTGACTGTAGAAGGACAAAAGAAATAATAGATAATTTTTTGAGTTTAAATTACTAATTGAATGGGAATCCAAGTACAAAACTCCAATTTTGCCAATTTGCTAAATTTTCGGATAGCAAGTGCTTTAGTTTGGTAGAAGACATGAGGACAAGTAATGGAATTGTTGAATGGATACACTCAGTGATGGAAAATCCATGCACTTTATCAACCAAGTTAAGGAATGAATAGGTGGAGTTTACCTTCTGGATTTGAGGGATGTCTCTTCTGCCTGGTTTGGCTAAAGGAAGCCTAAGGTTATTTGCCTTTGAATAGGAAAACCCTAATAGAGGGAGAAGAGACTCAGTTAACCTGGACAGTGTTACCCAGGGTTGTGAGAATAGCTTAATGATCTTTGAGAACTGGTCAACTCATGAGCCTGAGACCTGGGATCCTCCATCCTAGGGTGGAACTTTACTGGAGCATGTGGATGCCACAGCAACAAAAGGACTGTGTACAATAGACTGAGAGTTTGCTGAGTTTCTTGGTTTACAGAAAGCACAAATAACTCAGAAATTACAGCTGGACTTTGGACCTTAAGGACTGCCAGGAAAGAAGCCATCTGCTAAGCCCCTGAGCTGCAAACTGCCAAG
The DNA here is from genome assembly GCF_054131305.1 of Coturnix japonica. NCBI lineage: Eukaryota > Metazoa > Chordata > Aves > Galliformes > Phasianidae > Coturnix > Coturnix japonica. Next base: position 1,733,780 of record NC_140683.1, read on the forward strand.
GAACTCCATACGTTCCCAGGAATGACAGGAGGGTGCTGACCATGGATACACAGCTACGGACTGATGGTAAACCTCAAACAGCTTGAAGTGAGTAAGGGATGGTGCCTGAGGGCAGTGGCTGCACTGGTGTTCAATATTCAAGAAGCCTATAAATCTACACTGGGCCAAAGGACACCAGTTTTAATATCTCATACAGTGTTTACTGTATTGGAGGCAAAAGGGGGACATTAGTTCATTGGCTCTCACCCCAAAGATTCCTGAAATACCAGGCCATCCTGGTAGAGCAAGATGATGTAGAAATAATTGTGACTAATATTGTCAACCCAGTATCTTTCCTTAGCGGAACTCCCGGAGAACCAGTATTACATGACTGCTTTGAATCAACTGAAGCTGCACATTCCAGCCGGTCAGTCGAACCTGAAGGACAAACCCTTAGAAGATGCAGAAGACACCTGGGTTACCAGCAGCTGCAGTTTTATGAGACAAGGAGACTGTAAGGCAGGACATGCAGTAACTGCTACTGACCAGGTAATCGAAGCACAACCACCAGCTGTGGGGACTTCCCCTCAGAAGGCTGAAATAACTGCCTTGACAAGAGCTTCAATCATATGGACAGATGCTAAATATGTGCCACATGCTCATAGTACCATCTGAAAAGAGCAAGGATTGCTCACACACAAGGAAAACAGCCTGATTTAAATCTACCAATAGTTATTATATGTTGTAAAAGACATCAGAAATGTAACACTGTACAGGAAACAGAAAATAAGATAATAGATCAGGTGGCAGAACAGGCAGTTGAAGAGGGCTTCAATTCCAGACGGTAAACTTAAAATCTCTGAAGCCAAGTCAAAACCTGTAAAATATTCTAAAGAGAACAGGAGTCCAATTAATGATTTAGAAAGGAATAGAGCAAGTTGACAGATGGGTGCATGCCCAAATGGACATTGTTATGCCCTTTAGTATTTTATGGAAATTGGTTATAAAGGAAGATAAGAGAATATATTGGGCAAACTAACACTACAAAGTACAGTCCCAGTACCAGGAACAGGGCACAAGTGGGCCTCACGGGAGAGGGCCTTCCAGGGCAACAATGGCAAATTGATTTCACAGAACTCCCAAGAAAAGGGGGGTATTGCTGTATGAAAATTTCTGTAACCTTAGAAACAATTGAGGATGCTGCTGCAGATGCCTGATGGACAATCCAAAAGGAGGTATCCTGTTTATCCAAAGATGCATTGCAACATGGAGTAGGCAGGGATAACACCGATTGGGGAATAGTTTTCTCTGGACCATGGGATAAACTTACTAGTTGCCAAATTTAGGATGACTGAAACAGTTTTTCTTAGCCTGCGTCACCTTGCTATTCTTGGTGTGTTTTACTTGTGTTGTTATAAGATGCCTTTTGTGTCTGCACCAAGGTACTGGAAGGGAATACGAGGTTTGGAAGAGACATGAGCTGAGACAAAAGGTAGAGAGCGGAGCCTATTTTGAGACCCATTAAGAATCTAGCAGGTAAAAGACTGCTAGATTAAAGAAAAGGGGGGAATTGAAGAGTGAGCAAAGCCTCAAAATGGTGGTAAGGTAACATTTTGCTATAGAAAGGGAAAGGGGAACTTCACAGAAACCAAGACAAAGGGTAACTGTACATTTAAAAGTGCAGGGAAAGGGGGAATTACAGACACTTAGTCAAAATAAAGCCAGAGAAGAGGGCAATAAAGATAAGAAGAAACTGTCCGGAGACCTCTGACAAGAAGGATTAGATCCCACCCCCCGGGCAAGATGATGCCGACATGGGAGAACAATAACAGCAGATAACACCAAGAAGAAAACAGAAGAAGAATTTCACCCCAAAACATCGGCAAGGGTCACGGGGAATGGGGTCAGAGGGAATGAGGGAATGGGGTCGCGGGGAACGGGGCCATAGGGAATGTAATGAATATGTAATCAAACTGAGGAGGAGACTATTGATTATGTATTAGCTTAACCTATATCTGTAACACACTTTTCTCTTTACGGTGTGCAAGTTTGGAGGAGCTATCCCCCTTGCACCCGGCGCTGCGCAACGCTGGAATAAACATACCTGCTTTATAACCCATCTCTGGATTATAGAGTTTGATTCCGCAAGTCAGGAGATGCTGTGGGGCTGATGTGGGTCAGATCTATAGGGCAGGAGCTGCTGTGGGTCAGATCTATGGAGCAGGAGCTGCTGTGTGGGGCACATGTGAGTTAGATCTATGGGGCAGGAGATGGTGTGGGGCTTATGTGGGTCAGATCTATGGGGCAGGAGCTGCTGTGGGTCAGATCAATGGAGCAGGAGCTGCTGTGGGGCACATGTGAGTTAGATCTATGGGGCAGGAGATGGTGTGGGGCTTATGTGGGTCAGATGTATGGGGCAGGAGCAGATGTGGGGCTGATGTGGGTCAGATCTATGGGTCAGGAGCTGCTGTGGAGCAGATGTGGGTCAGTTCTATGGGGCAGGAGCTGCTGTGGGGCTAATGTGGGTCAGATCTATGGGGCAGGGGCTGCTGTGGGGCAGATGTGGGTCAGATCTATAGGTCAGGAGCTGCTGTGGCTGCTGTGGGTCAGTTCTATGGGGCAGGAGATGCTGTGGGGCTGATGTGGGTCAAATCAATGGGGCAGAGCTGCTCTGGGGCACATGTGGGTCAGATCTATGGAGCAGGAGCTGCTGTGGGGCAGATTTGAATCAGATCTATAGGGCAGGAGCTGCTGTGGATCAGATCAATGGAGCAGGAGCTGCTGTGGGGCACATGTGAGTTATATCTATGGGGCAGGAGATGGTGTGGGGCAGATTTGGGTCAGATGTATGGGGCAGGAGCTGATGTGGGGCTGGTGTTGGTCCGATCTATAGGGCAGGAGCTGCAGTGGGGCTGATGTGGGTCAGATCTATAGGGCAGGAGCTGCTGTGGGTCAGATCTATGGTGCAGGATCTGCTGTGTGGGGCACATGTGAGTTAGATCTATGGGGCAGGAGATGGTGTGGGGCTTATGTGGGTCAGATGTATGGGGCAGGAGCTGATGTGGGGCTGATGTTGGTCAGATCTATAGGGCAGGAGCTGCAGTGGGGCTGATGTGGGTCAGATCTATAGGGCAGGAGCTGCAGTGGGGCTGATGTGGGTCAAATCAATGGGGCAGAGCTGCTCTGGGGCACATGTGGGTCAGATCTATGGAGCAGGAGCTGCTGTGGGGCACATGTGAGTTAGATCTATGGGGCAGGAGATGGTGTGGGGCTTATGTGGGTCAGATGTTTGGGGCAGGAGCTGATGTGGGGCTGATGTGGGTCAGATCTATGGGTCAGGAGCTGCTGTGGAGCAGATGTGGGTGAGTTCTATGGGGCAGGAGCTGCTGTGGGGCTAATGTGGGTCAGATCTATGGGGCAGGGGCTGCTGTGGGGCAGATGTGGGTCAGATCTATGGGGCAGGAGCTGCTGTGGGTCAGATCAATGGAGTAGGAGCTGCTGTGGGGCTCATGTGAGTTAGATCTATGGGGCAGGAGCTGCTGTGGGGCTTATGTGGGTCAGATGTATGGGGCAGGAGCTGATGTGGGGCTGATGTGGGTCAGATCTATGGGTCAGGAGCTGCTGTGGAGCAGATTTGGGTCAGTTCTATGGCGCAGGAGCTGCTGTGGTGCTAATGTGGGTCAGATCTATGGGGCAGGGGCTGCTGTGGGGCAGATGTGGGTCAGATCTATGGGGCAGGAGCTGCTGTGGGTCAGATGTGGGTCAGATCTATAGGTCAGGAGCTGCTGTGGCTGCTGTGGGTCAGTTCTATGGGGCAGGAGATGCTGTGGGGCTGATGTGGGTCAAATCAATGGGGCAGAGCTGCTCTGGGGCACATGTGGGTCAGATCTATGGAGCAGGAGCTGCTGTGGGGCAGATTTGAATCAGATCTATAGGGCAGGAGCTGCTGTGGGTCAGATCTATGGAGCAGGAGCTGCTGTGGGGCACATGTGAGTTAGATCTATGGGGCAGGAGATGGTGTGGGGCAGATGTGGGTCAGATCTATGGGGCAGGATCTCCTGGGGGCAGATGTGGGTCAGATCTGTGGGGTAAAATCTGCTGTGGGGCAGATGTGGTTCAGATCTATAGGGCAAGAGCTGCTGTGGGTCAGATCTATGGATCAGGAGCTGCTGTGGGGCACATGTGAGTTAGATCTATGGGGCAGGAGATGGTGTGGGGCTTATGTGGGTCAGATGTATGGGGCAGGAGCTGATGTGGGGCTGATGTTGGTGAGATCTATAGGGCAAGAGCTGCAGTGGGGCTGATGTGGGTCAGATCTATAGGGCAGGAGCTGCAGTGGGGCTGATGTGGGTCAAATCAATGGGGCAGAGCTGCTCTGGGGCACATGTGGGTCAGATCTATGGAGCAGGAGCTGCTGTGGGGCACATGTGAGTTAGATCTATGGGGCAGGAGATGGTGTGGGGCAGATGTGGGTCACATCTATGGGGCAGGATCTCCTGGGGGCTGAAGTGGGTCAGATCTATGGGTCAGGAGCTGCTGTGGGGCAGATGTGGGTCAGTTCTATGGGGCAGGAGCTGCTGTGGGGCTAATGTGGGTCACATCTATGGGGCAGGGGCTGGTGTGGGGCAGATTTGAATCAGATATATAGGGCAGGAGCTGCTGTGGGTCAGATCAATGGAGCAGGAGCTGCTGTGGGGCACATGTGAGTTAGATCTATGGGGCAGGAGATGGTGTGGGGCAGATTTGGGTCAGATGTATGGGTCAGGAGCTGCTGTGTGGCTGATGAGGGTCAGATCTATGGGGCATTGGCTGCTGTGGGTCAGATCTACGGGACTGGAGCTGCAGTGGAGCACATGTGGGTCAGATCTATGGGGTAGAAGCTGCTGTGGGGCTGATGGGGGTCATATCTATAAGGCAGGAGCTGCTGTGGGGCTGACGTGGGTCAGATCTATGAGGCAAGAGCTGCTGTGGGGCAGAGTTGGGTCAGATCTATGGGGCAGGAGCTGCTTTGGGGCTGATGTGGGTCAGATCTATAGGGGCAGGAGCTGATGTGGGGCTGATGTGGGTCAAATCAATGGGGCAGAGCTGCTCTGGGGCACATGTGGGTCAGATCTATGGAGCAGGAGCTGCTGTGGGGCAGATTTGAATCAGATCTATAGGGCAGGAGCTGCTGTGGGTCAGATCTATGGGCAGGAGCTGCTGTGGGGCACATGTGAGTTAGATCTATGGGGCAGGAGATTGTGTGGGGCAGATTTCGGTCAGATGTATGGGTCAGGAGCTGCAGTGGGGCTGATGTGGGTCAGATCTATAGGGCAGGAGCTGCTGTGGGTCAGATCTATGGAGCAGGAGCTGCTGTGTGGGGCACATGTGAGTTAGATCTATGGGGCAGGAGATGGTGTGGGGCTTATGTGGGTCAGATGTATGGGGCAGGAGCTGATGTGGGGCTGATGTTGGTCAGATCTATAGGGCAGGAGCTGCAGTGGGGCTGATGTGGGTCAAATCAATGGGGCAGAGCTGCTCTGGGGCACATGTGGGTCAGATCTATGGAGCAGGAGCTGCTGTGGGGCACATGTGAGTTAGATCTATGGGGCAGGAGATGGTGTGGGGCTTATGTGGGTCAGATGTATGGGGCAGGAGCTGCAGTGGGGCTGATGTGGGTCAAATCAATGGGTCAGGAGCTGCTGTGGAGCAGATGTGGGTCAGTTCTATGGGGCAGGAGCTGCTGTGGGGCTAATGTGGGTCAGATCTATGGGGCAGGGGCTGCTGTGGGGCAGATGTGGGTCAGATCTATGGGGCAGGAGCTGCTGTGGGTCAGATGTGGGTCAGATCTATAGGTCAGGAGCTGCTGTGGCTTCTGTGGGTCAGTTCTATGGGGCAGGAGATGCTGTGGGGCTGATGTGGGTCAAATCAATGGGGCAGAGCTGCTCTGGGGCACATGTGGGTCAGATCTATGGAGCAGGAGCTGCTGTGGGGCAGATTTGAATCAGATCTATAGGGCAGGAGCTGCTGTGGGTCAGATCAATGGAGCAGGAGCTGCTGTGGGGCACATGTGAGTTAGATCTATGGGGCAGGAGATGCTGTGGGGCTTATGTGGGTCAGATGTATGGGGCAGGAGCTGCAGTGGGGCTGATGTGGGTCAAATCAATGGGTCAGGAGCTGCTGTGGAGCAGATGTGGGTCAGTTCTATGGGGCAGGAGCTGCTGTGGGGCTAATGTGGGTCAGATCTATGGGGCAGGGGCTGCTGTGGGGCAGATGTGGGTCAGATCTATGGGGCAGGAGCTGCTGTGGGTCAGATGTGGGTCAGATCTATAGGTCAGGAGCTGCTGTGGCTGCTGTGGGTCAGTTCTATGGGGCAGGAGATGCTGTGGGGCTGATGTGGGTCAAATCAATGGGGCAGAGCTGCTCTGGGGCACATGTGGGTCAGATCTATGGAGCAGGAGCTGCTGTGGGGCAGATTTGAATCAGATCTATAGGGCAGGAGCTGCTGTGGGTCAGATCAATGGAGCAGGAGCTGCTGTGGGGCACATGTGAGTTAGATCTATGGGGCAGGAGATGCTGTGGGGCAGATTTGGGTCAGATGTATGGGGCAGGAGCTGATGTGGGGCTGGTGTTGGTCAGATCTATAGGGCAGGAGCTGCAGTGGGGCTGATGTGGGTCAGATCTATAGGGCAGGAGCTGCTGTGGGTCAGATCTATGGAGCAGGAGCTGCTGTGTGGGGCACATGTGAGTTAGATCTATGGGGCAGGAGATGGTGTGGGGCTTATGTGGGTCAGATGTATGGGGCAGGAGCTGATGTGGGGCTGATGTTGGTCAGATCTATAGGGCAGGAGCTGCAGTGGGGCTGATGTGGGTCAAATCAATGGGGCAGAGCTGCTCTGGGGCACATGTGGGTCAGATCTATGGAGCAGGAGCTGCTGTGGGGCACATGTGAGTTAGATCTATGGGGCAGGAGATGGTGTGGGGCAGATGTGGGTCAGATGTATGGGGCAGGAGCTGATGTGGGGCTGATGTGGGTCAGATCTATGGGTCAGGAGCTGCTGTGGAGCAGATGTGGGTCAGTTCTATGGGGCAGGAGCTGCTGTGGGGCTAATGTGGGTCAGATCTATGGGGCAGGGGCTGCTGTGGGGCAGATGTGGGTCAGATCTATGGGGCAGGAGCTGCTGTGGGTCAGATGTGGGTCAGATCTATAGGTCAGGAGCTGCTGTGGCTGCTGTTGGTCAGTTCTATGGGGCAGGAGATGCTGTGGGGCTGATGTGGGTCAAATCAATGGGGCAGAGCTGCTCTGGGGCACATGTGGGTCAGATCTATGGAGCAGGAGCTGCTGTGGGGCAGATTTGAATCAGATCTATAGGGCAGGAGCTGCTGTTGGTCAGATCAATGGAGCAGGAGCTGCTGTGGGGCACATGTGAGTTAGATCTATGGGGCAGGAGATGGTGTGGGGCAGATTTGGGTCAGATGTATGGGGCAGGAGCTGATGTGGGGCTGGTGTTGGTCAGATCTATAGGGCAGGAGCTGCAGTGGGGCTGATGTGGGTCAGATCTATAGGGCAGGAGCTGCTGTGGGTCAGATCTATGGAGCAGGAGCTGCTGTGTGGGGCACATGTGAGTTAGATCTATGGGGCAGGAGATGGTGTGGGGCTTATGTGGGTCAGATGTATGGGGCAGGAGCTGATGTTGGGCTGATGTTGGTCAGATCTATAGGGCAGGAGCTGCAGTGGGGCTGATGTGGGTCAGATCTATAGGGCAGGAGCTGCAGTGGGGCTGATGTGGGTCAAATCAATGGGGCAGAGCTGCTGTGGGGCAGATGTGGGTCAGATCTATGGGGCAGGAGCTGCTGTGGGTCAGATGTGGGTCAGATCTATAGGTCAGGAGCTGCTGTGGCTGCTGTGGGTAAGTTCTATGGGGCAGGAGATGCTGTGGGGCTGATGTGGGTCAAATCAATGGGGCAGAGCTGCTCTGGGGCACATGTGGGTCAGATCTATGGAGCAGGAGCTGCTGTGGAGCACATGTGAGTTAGATCTATGGGGCAGGAGATGGTGTGGGGCAGATGTGGGTCAGATCTATGGGGCAGGATCTCCTGGGGGCTGATGTGGGTCAGATCTATGGGTCAGGAGCTGCTGTGGGGCAGATGTGGGTCAGTTCTATGGGGCAGGAGCAGCTGTGGGGCTAATGTGGGTCAGATCTATGGGGCAGGGGCTGCTGTGGGGCAGATGTGGGTCAGATCTATGGGGCAGGAGCTGCTGTGGGTCAGATGTGGGTCAGATCTATAGGTCAGGAGCTGCTGTGGCTGCTGTGGGTCAGTTCTATGGAGCAGGAGATGCTGTGGGGCTGATGTGGGTCAAATCAATGGGGCAGAGCTGCTCTGGGGCACATGTGGCTCAGATCTATGGAGCAGGAGCTGCTGTGGGGCAGATTTGAATCAGATCTATAGGGCAGGAGCTGCTGTGGGTCAGATCAATGGAGCAGGAGCTGCTGTGGGGCACATGTGAGTTAGATCTATGGGTCAGGAGATGGTGTGGGGCAGATTTGGGTCAGATGTATGGGGCAGGAGCTGATGTGGGGCTGGTGTTGGTCAGATCTATAGGGCAGGAGCTGCAGTGGGGCTGATGTGGGTCAGATCTATGGGGCAGGAGCTGCTGTGGGGCTGATGTGGGTCAGATCTATGGGGCAGGAGCTGATGTGGGGCTGATGTGGGTCAAATCAATGGGGCAGAGCTGCTCTGGGGCACATGTGGGTCAGATCTATGGAGCAGGAGCTGCTGTGGCTCAGATGTGGGTCAGATCTATGGGCAGGAGCTGCTGTGGGGCACATGTGAATTAGATCTATGGGGCAGGAGATGGTGTGGGGCAGATTTGGGTCAGATGTATGGGTCAGGAGCTGCTGTGTGGCTGATGAGGGTCAGATCTATGGGGCATGGGCTGCTGTGGGTCAGATCTACGGGACTGGAGCTGCAGTGGAGCACATGTGGGTCAGATCTATGGGGTAGAAGCTGCTGTGGGGCTGATGGGGGTCATATCTATAAGGCAGGAGCTGCTGTGGGGCTGACGTGGGTCAGATCTATGAGGCAAGAGCTGCTGTGGGGCAGAGTTGGGTCAGATCTATGGGGCAGGAGCTGCTGTGGGGCTGATGTGGGTCAGATCTATGGGGCAGGAGCTGATGTGGGGCTGATGTTGGTCAGATCTATAGGGCAGGAGCTGCAGTGGGGCTGATGTGGGTCAGATCTATGGGGCAGGAGCTGCAGTGGGGCTGATGTGGGTCAAATCTATGGGGCAGAGCTGCTCTGGGGCACATGTGGGTCTGATCTATGGAGCAGGAGCTGCTGTGGGGCAGTTTTGAATCAGATCTATAGGGCAGGAGCTGCTGTGGGTCAGATCTATGAAGCAGGAGCTGCTGTGGGGCACATGTGAGTTAGATCTATGGGGCAGGAGATGGTGTGGTACAGATGTGGGTCAGATCTATGGGGCAGGATCTCCTGGAGGGTTAATGTGGGTCAGATGTATGAGGCAGGAGCTGCTGTGGGGCAGATGTGGTTCAGATCTATGCGGCAGGAGCTTCTGTGGGGCTGATGTGGGTCAGATCTATGGGTCAGGAGCTGCTGTGGGGCAGATGTGGGTCAGTTCTATGGGGCAAGAGCTGCTGTGGTGCAGATGTGGGTCAGATCTATGGGGCAGGAGCTGCTGTGGGGCTGATGTGGGTCAGATGTGGGTCAGATCTATAGGTAAGGAGCTGCTGTGGCTGCTGTGGGTCAGTTCTATGGGGCAGGAGATGCTGTGGGGCAGATTTGAATCAGATCTATAGGGCAGGAGCTGCTGTGGGTCAGATCAATGGAGCAGGAGCTGCTGTGGGGCACATGTGAGTTAGATCTATGGGGCAGGAGATGGTGTGGGGCAGATGTGGGTCAGATCTATGGGGCAGGATCTCCTGGGGGCTGATGTGGGTCAGATCTGTGGGGTAAAATCTGCTGTGGAGCAGATGTGGTTCAGATCTATAGGGCAGGAGCTGCTGTGGGTCAGATCTATGGATCAGGAGCTGCTGTGGGGCACATGTGAGTTAGATCTATGGGGCAGGAGATGGTGTGGGGCTTATGTGGGTCAGATGTATGGGGCAGGAGCTGATGTGGGGCTGATGTGGGTCAGATCTATGGGTCAGGAGCTGCTGTGGAGCAGATGTGGGTCAGTTCTATGGGGCAGGAGCTGCAGTGGGGCTAATGTGGTTCAGATCTATGGGGCAGGGGCTGCTGTGGGGCAGATGTGGGTCAGATCTATGGGGCAGGAGCTGCTGTTGGTCAGATGTGGGTCAGATCTATAGGTCAGGAGCTGCTGTGGCTGCTGTGGGTCAGTTCTATGGGGCAGGAGATGCTGTGGGGCTGATGTGGGTCAAATCAATGGGGCAGAGCTGCTCTGGGGCACATGTGGGTCAGATCTATGGAGCAGGAGCTGCTGTGGGGCAGATTTGAATCAGATCTATAGGGCAGGAGCTGCTGTGGGTCAGATCAATGGATCTGGAGCTGCTGTGGGGCACATGTGAGTTAGATCTATGGGGCAGGAGATGGTGTGGGGCAGATTTGGGTCAGATGTATGGGGCAGGAGCTGATGTGTGGCTGATGAGGGTCAGATCTATGGGGCATGGGCTGCTGTGATTCAGATCTACGGGACTGGAGCTGCAGTGGAGCACATGTGGGTCAGATCTATGGGGTAGAAGCTGCTGTGGGGCTGATGGGGGTCATATCTATAAGGCAGGAGCTGCTGTGGGGCTGACGTGGGTCAGATCTATGAGGCAGGAGCTGCTGTGGGGCTGACGTGTGTCAGATCTATGAGGCAGGAGCTGCTGTGGGGCTGATGTTGGTCAGATCTATAGGGCAGGAGCTGCAGTGGGGCTGATGTGGATCAAATCAATGGGGCAGAGCTGCTCTGGGGCACTTGTGGGTCAGATCTATAGAGCAGGAGCTGCTGTGGGGCACATGTGAGTTAGATCTATGGGGCAGGAGATGGTGTGGGGCAGATGTGGGTCAGATCTATGGGGCAGGATCTCCTGGGATCTGATGTGGGTCAGATCTGTGGGGTAAAATCTGCTGTGGGGCAGATGTGGTTCAGATCTATAGGGCAGGAGCTGCTGTGGGTCAGATCTATGGATCAGGAGCTGCTGTGGGGCACATGTGAGTTAGATCTATGGGGCAGGGGATGGTGTGGGGCTTATGTGGGACAGATGTATGGGGCAGGAGCTGATGTGGGGCTGATGTTGGTCAGATCTATAGGGCAGGAGCTGCAGTGGGGCTGATGTGGGTCAGATCTATAGGGCAGGAGCTGCAGTGTGGCTGATGTGGGTCAAATCAATGGGGCAGAGCTGCTCTGGGGCACATGTGGGTCAGATCTATGGAGCAGGAGCTGCTGTGGGGCACATGTGAGTTAGATCTATGGGGCAGGAGATGGTGTTGGGCAGATGTGGGTCAGATCTATGGGGCAGGATCTCCTTTTGGCTGATGTGGGTCAGATCTATAGGGCAGGAGCTGCAGTGGGGCTGATGTGGGTCAGATCTATAAGGCAGGAGCTGCTGTGGGGCTGACGTGGGTCAGATCTATAGGGCAGGAGCTGCTGTGGGTCAGATCTATGGAGCAGGAGCTGCTGTGGGGCACATGTGAGTTAGATCTATGAGGCAGGAGATGGTTGGGGCAGATGTGGGTCAGATCTATGGGGCAGGATCACCTGGGGGCTGATGTGGGTCAGATCTGTGGGGTAAAATCTGCTGTGGGGCAGATGTGGTTCAGATCTATAGAACAGGAGCTGCTGTGGGTCAGATCTATGGAGCAGGAGCTGCTGTGGGGCACATGTGAGTTAGATCTATGGGGCAGGAGATGGTGTGGGGCAGGTGTGGGTCAGATCTATGGGGCAGGATCTCCTGGGGGCTGATGTGGGTCAGATCTATGGGTCAGGAGCTGCTGTGGGGCAGATGTGGATCAGTTCTATGGGGCAGGAGCTGCTGTGGGGCTAATGTGGGTCAGATCTATGGGGCAGGGGCTGCTGTGGGGCAGACGTGGGTCAGATCTATGGAGCAGGAGCTGCTGTGGGTCAGATGTGGGTCAGATCTATAGGTCAGGAGCTGCTGTGCCTGCTGTGGGTCAGTTCTATGGGGCAGGAGATGCTGTGGGGCTGATGTGGGTCAAATCAATGGGGCAGAGCTGCTCTGGGGCACATGTGGGTCAGATCTATGGAGCAGGAGCTGCTGTGGGGCAGATGTGGTTCAGATCTATAGGGCAGGAGCTGCTGTGGGTCAGATCTATGGAGCAGGAGCTGCTGTGGGGCACATGTGAGTTAGATCTATGGGGCAGGAGATATTGTTGGGCAGATTTGGGTCAGATGTATGGGGCAGGAGCTGATGTGGGGCTGATGTTGGTCAGATCTATAGGGCAGGAGCTGCAGTGGGGCTGATGTGGGTCAGATCTTTGGGGCAGGATCTCCTGTGGGGCTGATGTGGGTCAAATCAATGGGGCAGAGCTGCTCTGGGGCACATGTGGGTCAGATCAATAGAGCAGGAGCTGCTGTGGGGCAGATTTGAATCATATCTATAGGGCAGGAGCTGCTGTGGGTCAGATCAATGGAGCAGAAGCTGCTGTGGGGCACATGTGAGTTAGATCTATGGGGCAGGAGATGGTGTGCGGCAGATGTGGGTCAGATCTATGGGGCAGGATCTCCTGGGGGCTGATGTGGGTCAGATTTGTGCGGTAAAATCTGCTGTGGGGCAGATGTGGGTCAGATCTATGGGGCAGGAGCTGCTGTGGGTCAGATGTGGGTCAGATCTATAGGTCAGGAGCTGCTGTGGCTGCTGTGGGTCAGTTCTATGGGGCAGGAGATGCTGTGGGGCTGATGTGGGTCAAATCAATGGGGCAGAGCTGCTCTGGGGCACATGTGGGTCAGATCTATGGAGCAGGAGCTGCTGTGGGGCAGATTTGAATCAGATCTATAGGGCAGGAGCTGCTGTGGGTCAGATCTATGGAGCAGGAGCTGCTGTGGGGCACATGTGAGTTAGATCTATGGGGCAGGAGATGGTGTGGTGCAGATGTGGGTCAGATCTATGGGGCAGGATCTCCTGGGGGCTGATGTGGGTCAGATCTATGAGGCAGGAGCTGCTGTGGGGCAGATGTGGTTCAGATCTATGGGGCAGGAGCTTCTGTGGGGCTGATGTAAGTCAGATCTATGGGTCAGGAGCTGCTGTGGGGCAGATGTGGGTCAGTTCTATGGGGCAAGAGCTGCTGTGGTGTAGATGTGGGTCAGATCTATGGGGCAGGAGCTGCTGTGGGGCTGATGTGGTTCAGATGTGGGTCAGATCTATAGGTAAGGAGCTGCTGTGGCTGCTGAGGGTCAGTTCTATGGGGCAGGAGATTCTGTGGGGCTGATGTGGGTCAAATCAATGGGGCAGAGCTGCTCTGGGGCACATGTGGGTCAGATCTATGGAGCAGGAGCTGCTGTGGGGCAGATTTGAATCAGATCTATTGGGCAGGAGCTGCTGTGGGTCAGATCTATGGATCAGGAGCTGCTGTGGGGCACATGTGAGTTAGATCTATGGGGCAGGAGATGGTGTGGGGCAGATTTGGGTCAGATGTATGGGGCAGGAGCTGATGTGGGGCTGATGTTGGTCAGATCTATAGGGCAGGAGCTGCAGTGGGGCTGATGTGGGTCAGATCTATAGGGCAGGAGCTGCAGTGGGGCTGATGTGGGTCAAATCAATGGGGCAGAGCTGCTCTGGGGCACATGTGGGTCAGATCTATGGAGCAGGAGCTGCTGTGGGGCACATGTGAGTTAGATCTATGGGGCAGGAGATGGTGTGGGGCAGATGTGGGTCAGATCTATGGGGCAGGATCTCCTGGGGGCTGATGTGGGTCAGATCTATAGGGCAGGAGCTGCAGTGGGGCTGATGTGGGTCAGATCTATAAGGCAGGAGCTGCTGTGGGGCTGACGTGGGTCAGATCTATAGGGCAGGAGCTGCTGTGGGTCAGATCTATGGAGCAGGAGCTGCTGTGGGGCACATGTGAGTTAGATCTATGGGGCAGGAGATGGTGTGGGGCAGATGTCGGTCAGATCTATGGGGCAGGATCTCCTGGGGGCTGATGTGGGTCAGATCTATGGGTCAGGAGCTGCTGTGGGGCAGATGTGGGTCAGTTCTATGGAACAGGAGCTGCTGTGGGGCTAATGTGGGTCAGATCTATGGGGCAGGGGAAGCTATGGGGCAGATGTGGGTCAGATCTATGGAGCAGGAGCTGCTGTGGGGCAGATGTGGGTCAGATCTATAGGTCAGGATCTGCTGTGGCTGCTGTGGGTCAGTTCTATGGGGCAGGAGATGCTGTGGGGCTGATGTGGGTCAAGTCAATGGGGCAGAGCAGCTCTGGGGCACATGTGGGTCAGATCTATGGAGCAGGAGCTGCTGTGGGGCAGATTTGAATCAGATCTATAGGGCAGGAGCTGCTGTGGGTCAGATCTATGGAGCAGGAGCTGCTGTGGGGCTGATGTGGGTCAGATGTGGGTCAGATCTATAGGTCAGGAGCTGCTGTGGCTGCTGTGGGTCAGTTCTATGGGGCAGGAGATGCTGTGGGGCTGATGTGGGTCAAATCAATAAGGCAGAGCTGCTCTGGGGCACATGTGTGTCAGATCTATGGAGCAGGAGCTGCTGTGGGGCAGATTTGAATCAGATCTATAGGGCAGGAGCTGCTGTGGGTCAGATCTATGGAGCAGGAGCTGCTGTGGGGCACATGTGAGTTAGATCTATGGGGCAGGAGATGGTGTGGGGCAGATTTGGGTCAGATGTATGGGGCAGGAGCTGATGTGGGGCTGGTGTTGGTCAGATCTATAGGGCAGGAGCTGCAGTGGGGCTGATGTGGGTCAGATCTATAGGGCAGGAGCTGCAGTGGGGCTGATGTGGGTAAAATCAATGGGGCAGAGCTGCTCTGAGGCACATGTGGGTCAGATCTATGGAGCAGGAGCTGCTGTGGGGCAGATTTGAATCAGATCTATAGGGCAGGAGCTGCTGTGGGTCAGATCTATGGAGCAGGAGCTGCTGTGGGGCACATGTGAGTTAGATCTATGGGGCAGGAGATGGTGTGGGGCAGATTTGGGTCAGATGTATGGGGCAGGAACTGATGTGGGGCTGATGTTGGTCAGATCTATAGGGCAGGAGCTGCAGTGGGGCTGATGTGGGTCACATCTTTGGGGCAGGATCTCCTGTGGGGCTGATGTGGGTCAAATCAATGGGGCAGAGCTGCTCTGGGGCACATGTGGGTCAGATCAATAGAGCAGGAGCTGCTGTGGGGCAGATTTGAATCAGATCTATAGGGCAGGAGCTGCTGTGGGTCAGATCTATGGAGCAGGAGCTGCTGTGGGGCACATGTGAGTTAGATCTATGGGGCAGGAGATGGTGTGGTGCAGATGTGGGTCAGATCTATGGGGCAGGATCTCCTGGGGGCTGATGTGGGTCAGATCTATGAGGCAGGAGGTGCTGTGGGGCAGATGTGGTTCAGATCTATGGGGCAGGAGCTTCTGTGGGGCTGATGTGGGTCAGATCTATGGGTCAGGAGCTGCTGTGGGGCAGATGTTGGTCAGTTCTATGGGGCAAGAGCTGCTGTGGTGCAGATGTGGGACAGATGTATGGGGCAGGAGCTGCTGTGGGGCTGATGTGGGTCAGATGTGGGTCAGATCTATAGGTCAGGAGCTGCTGTGGCTGCTGTGGGTCAGATCTATGGGGCAGGAGATGCTGTGGGGCTGATGTGGGTCAAATCAATAAGGCAGAGCTGCTCTGGGGCACATGTGTGTCAGATCTATGGAGCAGGAGCTGCTGTGGGGCAGATTTGAATCAGATCTATAGGGCAGGAGCTGCTGTGGGGCACATGTGAGTTAGATCTATGGGGCAGGAGATGGTGTGGGGCAGATTTGGGTCAGATCTATGGGGCAGGAGCTGATGTGGGGCTGATGTTGGTCAGATCTATAGGGCAGGAGCTGCAGTGGGGCTGATGTGGGTCAGATCTATAGGGCAGGAGCTGCAGTGGGGCTGATGTGGGTCAAATCAATAAGGCAGAGCTGCTCTGGGGCACATGTGGGTCAGATCTATGGAGCCGGTGCTGCTGTGGGGCAGATTTGAATCAGATCTATAGGGCAGGAGCTGCTGTGGGTCAGATCTATGGGCAGGAGCTGCTGTGGGGCACATGTGAGTTAGATCTATGGGGCAGGAGATGGTGTGGGGCAGATTTGGGTCAGATGTATGGGTCAGGAGCTGCTGTGTGGCTGATGAGGGTCAGATCTATGGGGCATGTGCTGCTGTGGGTCAGATCTACGGGACTGGAGCTGCAGTGGAGCACATGTGGGTCAAATCTATGGGTTAGAAGCTGCTGTGGGGCTGATGGGGGTCATATCTATAAGGCAGGAGCTGCTGTGGGGCTGACGTGGGTCAGATCTATGAGGCAAGAGCTGCTGTGGGGCAGAGTTGGGTCAGATCTATGGGGCAGGAGCTGCTGTGGGGCTGATGTGGGTCAGATCTATGGGGCAGGAGCTGATGTGGGGCTGATGTTGGTCAGATCTATAGGGCAGGAGCTGCAGTGGGGCTGATGTGGGTCAAATCAATGGGGCAGAGCTGCTCTGGGGCACATGTGGGTCAGATCTATGGAGCAGGAGCTGCTGTGGGGCACATGTGAGTTAGATCTATGGGGCAGGAGATGGTGTGGGGCAGATGTGGGTCAGATCTATGGGGCAGGATATCCTGGGGGCTGATGTGGGTCAGATCTGTGGGGTAAAATCAGCTGTGGGGCAGATGTGGTTCAGATCTATGGGGCAGGAGCTTCTGTGGGGTTGATGTGGGTCAGATCTATGGGTCAGGAGCTGCTGTGGGGCAGATGTGGGTCAGATCTATGGGGCAGGGGCTGCTGTGGGGCAGATGTGGGTCAGATCTATAAGGCAGGTGCTGCTGTGGGTCAGCTGTGGGTCAGATCTATAGGTCAGGAGCAGCTGTGGCTTCTGTGGGTCAGTTCTATGGGGCAGGAGATGCTGTGGGGCTGATGTGGGTAAAATCAATGGGGCAGAGCTGCTCTGGGGCACATGTGGGTCAGATCTATGGGTCAGGAGCTGCTGTGGGGCAGATTTGAATCAGATCTATAGGGCAGGAGCTGCTGTGGGTCAGATCTATGGAGCAGGAGCTGCTGTGGGGCACATGTGAGTTAGATCAATGGGGCAGGAGATGGTGTGGGGCAGATTTGGTTCAGATGTATGGGGCAGGAGCTGATGTGGGGCTGATGTCTGTCAGATCTATAGGGCAGGAGCTGCAGTGGGGCTGATGTGGGTCAGATCTACAGGGCAGGAGCTGCAGTGGGGCTGATGTGGGTAAAATCAATGGTGCAGAGCTGCTCTGGGGCACATGTGGGTCAGATCTATGGAGCAGGAGCTGCTGTGGGGCACATGTGAGTTAGATCTATGGGGCAGGAGATGGTGTGGGGCAGATGTGGGTCAGATCTATGGGGCAGGATCTCCTGTGGGGCTGATGTGGGTCAAATCAATGGAGCAGAGCTGCTCTGGGGCACATGTGGGTCAGATCTATGGAGCAGGAGCTGCTGTGGGGCAGATTTGAATCAGATCTATAGGGCAGGAGCTGCTGTGGTTCAGATCTATGGAGCAGGAGCTGCTGTGGGGCACATGTGAGTTAGATCTATGGGGCAGGAGATGGTGTGGTGCAGATGTGGGTCACATCTATGGGGCAGGATCTCCTGGAGGGTTAATGTGGGTCAGATCTATGAGGCAGGAGCTGCTGTGGGGCAGATGTGGTTCAGATCTATGGGGCAGGAGCTTCTGTGGGCCTGATGTGGGTCAGATCTATGGGTCAGGAGCTGCTGTGGGGCAGATGTGGGTCAGTTCTATGAGGCAAGAGCTGCTGTGGTGCAGATGTGGGTCAGATCTACGGGGCAGGAGCTGCTGTGGGGATGATGTGGGTCAGATGTGGGTCAGATCTATAGGTCAGGAGCTGCTGTGGCTGCTGTGGGTCAGATCTATGGAGCAGGAGCTGCTGTGGGGCACATGTGAGTTAGATCTATGGGGCAGGAGATGGTGTGGGGCAGATTTGGGTCAGATGTATGGGTCAGGAGCTGCTGTGTGGCTGATGAGGGTCAGATCTATGGGGCATGGGCTGCTGTGGGTCAGATCTACGGGACTGGAACTGCAGTGGAGCACATGTGGGTCAGATCTATGGGGTAGAAGCTGCTGTGGGGCTGATGGGGGTCATATCTATAAGGCAGGAGCTGCTGTGGTGCTGACGTGGGTCAGATCTATGAGGCAAGAGCTGCTGTGGGGCAGAGTTGGGTCAGATCTATGGGGCAGGAGCTGCTGTGGGGCTGATGTGGGTCAGATCTATGGGGCAGGAGCTGATGTGGGGCTGATGTTGGTCAGATCTATAGGGCAGGAGCTGCAGTGGGGCTGATGTGGGTCAGATCTATGGGGCAGGAGCTGCAGTGGGACTGATGTGGGTCAAATCTATGGGGCAGAGCTGCTCTGGGGCACATGTGGGTCTGATCTATGGAGCAGGAGCTGCTGTGGGGCAGATTTGAATCAGATCTATAGGGCAGGAACTGCTGTGGGTAAGATCTATGGTGCAGAAGCTGCTGTGGGGCACATGTGAGTTAGATCTATGGGGCAGGAGATGGTGTGGGGCAGATGTGGGTCAGATCTATGGGGCAGGATCTCCTGGGGGCTGATGTGGGTCAGATCTGTGGGGTAAAATCTGCTGTGGGGCAGATGTGGTTCAGATCTATAGGGCAGGAGCTGCTGTGGGTCAGATCTATGGAGCAGGAGCTGCTGTGGGGCACATGTGAGTAAGATCTATGGGGCAGGAGATGGTGTGGGGCAGATTTGGGTCAGATGTATGGGGCAGGAGCTGATGTGGGGCTGATGTTGGTCAGATCTATAGGGCAGGAGCTGCAGTGGGGCTGATGTGGGTCAGATCTATAGGGCAGGAGCTGCAGTGGGGCTGATGTGGGTCAAATCAATGGGGCAGAGCTGCTCTGGGGCACATGTGGGTCAGATCTATGGAGCAGGAGCTGCTGTGGGGCAGATTTGAATCAGATCTATAGGGCAGGAGCTGCTGTGGGTCAGATCTATGGGCAGGAGCTGCTGTGGGGCACATGTGAGTTAGATCTATAGGGCAGGAGATGGTGTGGGGCAGATTTGGGTCAGATGTATGGGTCAGGAGCTGCTGTGTTGCTGATGAGGGTCAGATCTCTGGGGCATGGGCTGCTGTGGGTCAGATCTACGAAACTGGAGCTGCAGTGGAGCACATGTGGGTCAGATCTATGGGGTAGAAGCTGCTGTGGGGCTGATGGGGGTCATATCTATAAGGCAGGAGCTGCTGTGGGGCTGACGTGGGTCAGATCTATGAGGCAAGAGCTGCTGTGGGGCAGAGTTGGGTCAGATCTATGGGGCAGGAGCTGCTGTGGGGCTGATGTGGGTCAGATCTATGGGGCAGGAGCTGATGTGGGGCTGATGTTGGTCAGATCTATAGGGCAGGAGCTGCAGTGGGGCTGATGTGGGTCAGGTCTATGGGGCAGGAGCTGCAGTGGGACTGATGTGGGTCAAATCAATGGGGCAGAGCTGCACTGGGGCACATGTGGGTCAGATCTATGGAGCAGGAGCTGCTGTGGAGCACATGTGAGTTAGATCTATGGGGCAGGAGATGGTGTGGAGCAGATGTGGGACAGATCTATGGGGCAGGATCTCCTGGGGGCTGATGTGGGTTAGATATATGGGGCAGGAGCTTCTGTGGGGTTGATGTGGGTCAGATCTATGGGTCAGGAGCTGCTGTGGGGCAGATGTGGGTCAGATCTATGGGGCAGGGGCTGCTGTGGGGCAGATGTGGGTCAGATCTATGGGGCAGGAGCTGCTGTGGGTCAGATGTTGTCAGATCTATAGGTCAGGAGCTGCTGTGGCTGCTGTGGGTCAGTTCTATGGGGCATGAGATGCTGTGGGGCTGATGTGGGTCAAATCAATGGGGCAGAGCTGCTCTGGGGCACATGTGGGTGAGATCTATGGAGCAGGAGCTGCTGTGGGGCAGATTTGAATCAGATCTATAGGGCAGGAGCTGCTGTGGGTGAGATCTATGGAGCAGGAGCTGCTGTGGGGCACATGTGAGTTAGATCTATGGGGCAGGAGATGGTGTGGGGCAGATGTGGGTCAGATGTATGGGGCAGGAGCTGATGTGGGGCTGATGTTGGTCAGATCTATAGGGCAGGAGCTGCAGTGGGGCTGATGTGGGTCAGATCTATAGGGCAGGAGCTGCAGTGGGGCTGATGTGGGTCAAATCAATGGGGCAGAGCTGCTCTGGGGCACATGTGGGTCAGATCTATGGAGCAGGAGCTGCTGTGGGGCAGATTTGAATCAGATCTATAGGGCAGGAGCTGCTGTGGGTCAGATCAATGGAACAGGAGCTGCTGTGGGGCACATGTGAGTTAGATCTATGGGGCAGGAGATGGTGTGGGGCAGATGTGGGTCAGATCTATGGGGCAGGATCTCCTGGGGGCTGATGTGGGTCAGATCTGTGGGGTAAAATCTGCTGTGGGGCAGATGTGGTTCAGATCTATGGGGCAGGAGCTTCTGTGGGGTTGATGTGGGTCAGATCTATGGGTCAGGAGCTGCTGTGGGGCAGATGTGGGTCAGTTCTATGGGGCAGGAGCTGCTGTGGGGCAGATGTGGGTCAGATCTATGGGGCAGGGGCTGCTGTGGGGCAGATGTGGGTCAGATCTATGGGGCAGGAGCTGCTGTGGGTCAGATGTGGGTCAGATCTGTAGGTCAGGAGCTGCTGTGGCTGCTGTGGGTCAGTTCTATGGGGCAGGAGATGCTGTAGGGCTGATGTGGCTCAAATCAATGGGGCAGAGCTGCTCTGGGGCACATGTGGGTCAGATCTATGGAGCAGGAGCTGCTGTGGGGCAGATTTGAATCAGATCTATAGGGCAGGAGCTGCTGTGGGTCAGATCTATGGAGCAGAAGCTGCTGTGGGGCACATGTGAGTTAGATCTATGGGGCAGGAGATGGTGTGGGGCAGATGTGGGTCAGATCTATGGGGCAGGATCTCCTGGGGGCTGATGTGGGTCAGATCTGTGGGGTGAAATCTGCTGTGGGGCAGATGTGGTTCAGATCTATAGGGCAGGAGCTGCTGTGGGTCAGATCTATGGAGCAGGACCTGCTGTGGGGCACATGTGAGTTAGATCTATGGGGCAGGAGATGGTGTGGGGCAGATTTGGGTCAGATGTATGGGGCAGGAGCTGATGTGGGGCTGATGTTGGTCAGATCTATAGGGCAGGAGCTGCAGTGGGGCTGATGTGGGTCAGATCTATAGGGCAGGAGCTGCAGTGGGGCTGATGTGGGTCAAATCAATGGGGCAGAGCTGCTCTGGGGCACATGTGGGTCAGATCTATGGAGCAGGAGCTGCTGTGGGGCACATGTGAGTTAGATCTATGGGGCAGGAGATGGTGTGGGGCTTATGTGGGTCAGATCTATGGGGCAGGATCTCCTGGGGGCTGATGTGGGTCAGATCTATGGGTCAGGAGCTGCTGTGGGGCAGATGTGGGTCACTTCTATGGGGCAGGAGCTGCTGTGGGGCTAATGTGGGTCAGATCTATGGGGCAGGGGCTGCTGTGGGGCAGATGTGGGTCAGATCTATGGGGCAGGAGCTGCTGTGGGTCAGATGTGGGTCAGATCTATAGGTCAGGAGCTGCTGTGGCTGCTGTGGGTCAGTTCTATGGGGCAGGAGATGCTGTGGGGCTGATGTGGGTCAAATCAATGGGGCAGAGCTGCTCTGGGGCACATGTGGGTCAGATCTATGGAGCAGGAGCTGCTGTGAGGCAGATTTGAATCAGATCTATAGGGCAGGAGCTGCTGTGGGTCAGATCTATGGAGCAGGAGCTGCTGTGGGGCACATGTGAGTTAGATCTATGGGGCAGGAGATGGTGTGGGGCAGATGTGGGTCAGATGTATGGGGCAGGAGCTGATGTGGGGCTGATGTTGGTCAGATCTATAGGGCAGGAGCTGCAGTGGGGCTGATGTGGGTCAGATCTATAGGGCAGGAGCTGCAGTGGGGCTGATGTGGGTCAAATCAATGGGGCAGAGCTGCTCTGGGGCACATGTGGGTCAGATCTATGGAGCAGGAGCTGCTGTGGGGCAGATTTGAATCAGATCTATAGGGCAGGAGCTGCTGTGGGTCAGATCAATGGAACAGGAGCTGCTGTGGGGCACATGTGAGTTAGATCTATGGGGCAGGAGATGGTGTGGGGCAGATGTGGGTCAGATCTATGGGGCAGGATCTCCTGGGGGCTGATGTGGGTCAGATCTGTGGGGTAAAATCTGCTGTGGGGCAGATGTGGTTCAGATCTATGGGGCAGGAGCTTCTGTGGGGTTGATGTGGGTCAGATCTATGGGTCAGGAGCTGCTGTGGGGCAGATGTGGGTCAGTTCTATGGGGCAGGAGCTGCTGTGGGGCAGATGTGGGTCAGATCTATGGGGCAGGGGCTGCTGTGGGGCAGATGTGGGTCAGATCTATGGGGCAGGAACTGCTGTGGGTCAGATGTGGGTCAGATCTGTAGGTCAGGAGCTGCTGTGGCTGCTGTGGGTCAGTTCTATGGGGCAGGAGATGCTGTAGGGCTGATGTGGCTCAAATCAATGGGGCAGAGCTGCTCTGGGGCACATGTGGGTCAGATCTATGGAGCAGAAGCTGCTGTGGGGCACGTGTGAGTTAGATCTATGGGGCAGGAGATGGTGTGGGGCAGATGTGGGTCAGATCTATGGGGCAGGATCTCCTGGGGGCTGATGTGGGTCAGATCTGTGGGGTGAAATCTGCTGTGGGGCAGATGTGGTTCAGATCTATAGGGCAGGAGCTGCTGTGGGTCAGATCTATGGAGCAGGACCTGCTGTGGGGCACATGTGAGTTAGATCTATGGGGCAGGAGATGGTGTGGGGCAGATTTGTGTCAGATGTATGGGGCAGGAGCTGATGTGGGGCTGATGTTGGTCAGATCTATAGGGCAGGAGCTGCAGTGGGGCTGATGTGGGTCAGATCTATAGGGCAGGAGCTGCAGTGGGGCTGATGTGGGTCAAATCAATGGGGCAGAGCTGCTCTGGGGCACATGTGGGTCAGATCTATGGAGCAGGAGCTGCTGTGGGGCACATGTGAGTTAGATCTATGGGGCAGGAGATGGTGTGGGGCTTATGTGGGTCAGATCTATGGGGCAGGATCTCCTGGGGGCTGATGTGGGTCAGATCTATGGGTCAGGAGCTGCTGTGGGGCAGATGTGGGTCACTTCTATGGGCCAGGAGCTGCTGTGGGGCTAATGTGGGTCAGATCTATGGGGCAGGGGCTGCTGTGGGGCAGATGTGGGTCAGATCTATGGGGCAGGAGCTGCTGTGGGTCAGATGTGGGTCAGATCTATAGGTCAGGAGCTGCTGTGGCTGCTGTGGGTCAGTTCTATGGGGCAGGAGTTGCTGTGGGGCTGATGTTGGTCAAATCAATGGGGCAGAGCTGCTCTGGGACACATGTGGTTCAGATCTATGGAGCAGGAGCTGCTGTGGGGCAGATTTGAATCAGATCTATAGGGCAGGAGCTGCTGTGGGTCAGATCTATGGAGCAGGAGCTGCTGTGGGTCAGATGTGGGTCATATCTATAGGTCAGGAGCTGCTGTGGCTGCTGTGGGTCAGTTCTATGGGGCAGGAGATGCTGTGTGGCTGATGTGGGTCAAATCAATGGGGCAGAGCTGCTCTGGGGCACGTGTGGGTCAGATCTATGGAGCAGGAGCTGCTGTGGGGCAGATTTGAATCAGATCTATAGGGCAGGAGCTGCTGTGGGTCAGATCAATGGAGCAGGAGCTGCTGTGGGGCACATGTGAGTTAGATCTATGGGGCAGGAGATGGTGTGAGGCAGATTAGGGTCAGATGTATGGGGCAGGAGCTGATGTGGGGCTGATGTTGGTCAGATCTATGTGGCAGGAGCTGCAGTGGGGCTGATGTGGGTCAGATCTATAGGGCAGGAGCTGCAGTGGGGCTGATGTGGGTCAAATCAATGGGGCAGAGCTGCTCTGGGGCACATGTGGGTCAGATCTATGGGGTAGAAGCTGCTGTGGGGCTGATGGGGGTCATATCTATAAGGCAGGAGCTGCTGTGGGGCTGATGTGGGTCAGATCTGTGGGGTAAAATCTGCTGTGGGGCAGATGTGGTTCAGAACTATGGGGCAGGAGCTTCTGTGGGGTTGATGTCGGTCAGATCAATGGGGCAGGGGCTGCTGTGGGGCAGATGTGGGTCAGATCTATAGGTCAGGAGCTGCTGTGGCTGCTGTGGGTCAGTTCTATGGGGCAGGAGATGCTGTGGGGCTGATGTGGGTCAAATCAATGGGGCAGAGCTGCTCTGGGGCACATGTGGGTCAGATCTATGGAGCAGGAGCTGCTGTGGGGCAGATTTGAATCAGATCTATAGGGCAGGAGCTGCTGTGGGTCAGATCTATGGGCAGGAGCTGCTGTGGGGCACATGTGAGTTAGATCTATGGGGCAGGAGATGGTGTTTGGCAGATTTGGGTCAGATGTATGGGTCAGGAGCTGCTGTGTGGCTGATGTTGGTCAGATCTATGGGGCATGGGCTGCTGTGGGTCAGATCTACGGGACTGGAGCTGCAGTGGAGCACATGTGGGTCAGTTCTATGGGGTAGAAGCTGCTGTGGGGCTGACTTGGGTCAGATCTATAAGGCAGGAGCTGCTGTGGGGCTGATGTGGGTCAGATTTATGAGTCAGGAGCTGCTGTGTGGCTGATGTGGGTCAGATCTATGGGGCAGGAGCTGCTTTGGGGCTGATGGTGGTTAGATCTATATGGCAGGAGCTGCTGTGGGGCACATGTGGGTCAGACCTATGGGGCAGGAGCTGCAGAGGGGATGATGTAGGTCAGATCTATGGGGCAGGAGTTGCTGTGGGGCAGATGAGGGACATATCTATGGTGCAAAATCTGCTGTTGGACTGATGTGGGTCAGATCTATGAGTTTGGAGCTGCTGTGGGGCACATGTGGGTCAGATCTATGGAGCAGGAGCTGCTGTGGGGCAGATTTGAATCAGATCTATAGGGCAGGAGCTGCTGTGGGTCAGATCTATGGAGCAGAAGCTGCTGTGGGGCACATGTGAGTTAGATCTATGGGGCAGGAGATGGTGTGGTGCAGATGTGGGTCAGATCTATGGGGCAGGATCTCCTGGGGGCTGATGTGGGTCAGATCTGTGGGGTAAAATCTGCTGTGGGGCACGTGTGGGTCAGATCTATAGGGCAGGAGCTGCTGTGGGTCAGATCCATGGAGCAGGAGCTGCTGTGGGGCACATGTGAGTAAGATCTATGGGGCAGGAGATGGTGTGGGGCAGATTTGGGTCAGATGTATGGGGCAGGAGCTGATGTGGGGCTGATGTTGGTCAGATCTATAGGGCAGGAGCTGCAGTGGGGCTGATGTGGGTCAGATCTATAGGGCAGGAGCTGCAGTGGGGCTGATGTGGGTCAAATCAATGGGGCAGAGCTGCACTGGGGCACATGTGGGTCAGATCTATGGAGCAGGAGCTGCTGTGGGGCACATGTGAGTTAGATCTATGGGGCAGGAGATGGTGTGGGGCAGATGTGGGACAAATCTATGGGGCAGGATCTCCTGGGGGCTGATGTGGGTCAGATCTATGGGTCAGGAGCTGCTGTGGGGCAGATGTGGGTCAGTTCTATGGGGCAGGAGCTGCTGTGGGGCTAATGTGGGTCAGATCTATGGGGCAGGGTCTGCTGTGGGGCAGATGTGGGTCAGATCTATGGGGCAGGAGCTGGTGTGGGTCAGATGTGGGTCAGATCTATAGGTCAGGAGCTGCTGTGGCTGCTGTGGGTCAGTTCTATGGGGCAGGAGATGCTGTGGGGCTGATGTGGGTCAAATCAATGGGGCAGAGCTGCTCTGGGGCACATGTGGGTGAGATCTATGGAGCAGGAGCTGCTGTGGGGCAGATTTGAATCAGATCTATAGGGCAGGAGCTGCTGTGGGTCAGATCTATTGAGCTGGAGCTGCTGTGAGGCACATGTGAGTTAGATCTATGGGGCAGGAGATGGTGTGGGGCAGATGTGGGTCAGATCTATGGGGCAGGATCTCCTGGGGGCTGATGTGGGTCAGATCTGTGGGGTAAAATCTGCTGTGGGGCAGATGTGGTTCAAATCTATAGGGCAGGAGCTGCTGTGGGTCAGATCTATGGAGCAGGAGCTGCTGTGGGGCACATGTGAGTTAGATCTATGGGGCAGGAGATGGTGTGGGGCAGATTTGGTTCAGATGTATGGGGCAGGATCTGATGTGGGGCTGATGTCTGTCAGATCTATAGGGCAGGAGCTGCAGTGGGGCTGATGTGGGTCAGATCTATAGGGCAGGAGCTGCAGTGGGGCTGATGTGGGTAAAATCAATGGGGCAGAGCTGCTCTGGGGCACATGTGGGTCAGATCTATGGAGCAGGAGCTGCTGTGGGGCACATGTGAGTTAGATCTATGGGGCAGGAGATGGTGTGGGGCAGATGTGGGTCAGATCTATGGGGCAGGATCTCCTGTGGGGCTGATGTGGGTCAAATCAATGGAGCAGAGCTGCTCTGTGGCACATGTGGGTCAGATCTATGGAGCAGGAGCTGCTGTGGGGCAGATTTGAATCAGATCTATAGGGCAGGAGCTGCTGTGGGTCAGATCTATGGGCAGGAGCTGCTGTGGGGCACATGTGAGTTAGATCTATGGGGCAGGAGATGGTGTGGGGCAGATTTGGGTCAGATGTATGGGTCAGGAGCTGCTGTGTGGCTGATGAGGGTCAGATCTCTGGGGCATGGGCTGCTGTGGGTCAGATCTACGGGACTGGAACTGCAGTGGAGCACATGTGGGTCAGATCTATGGGGTAGAAGCTGCTGTGGGGCTGATGGGGGTCATATCTATAAGGCAGGAGCTGCTGTGGTGCTGACGTGGGTCAGATCTATGAGGCAAGAGCTGCTGTGGGGCAGAGTTGGGTCAGATCTATGGGGCAGGAGCTGCTGTGGGGCTGATGTGGGTCAGATCTATGGGGCAGGAGCTGATGTGGGGCTGATGTTGGTCAGATCTATAGGGCAGGAGCTGCAGTGGGGCTGATGTGGGTCAGATCTATGGGGCAGGAGCTGCAGTGGGACTGATGTGGGTCAAATCTATGGGGCAGAGCTGCTCTGGGGCACATGTGGGTCAGATCTATGGAGCAGGAGCTGCTGTGGGGCAGATTTGAATCAGATCTATAGGGCAGGAACTGCTGTGGGTAAGATCTATGGTGCAGAAGCTGCTGTGGGGCACATGTGTGTTAGATTTATGGGGCAGGAGATGGTGTGGTGCAGATGTGGGTCAGATCTATGGGGCAGGATCTCCTGGGGGCTGATGTGGGTCAGATCTGTGGGGTAAAATCTGCTGTGGGGCAGATGTGGTTCAGATCTATAGGGCAGGAGCTGCTGTGGGTCAGATCTATGGAGCAGGAGCTGCTGTGGGGCACATGTGAGTAAGATCTATGGGGCAGGAGATGGTGTGGGGCAGATTTGGGTCAGATGTATGGGGCAGGAGCTGATGTGGGGCTGATGGGGGTCATATCTATAAGGCAGGAGCTGCTGTGGGGCTGATGTGGGTCAGATCTGTGGGGTAAAATCTGCTGTGGGGCAGATGTGGTTCAGAACTATGGGGCAGGAGCTTCTGTGGGGTTGATGTCGGTCAGATCAATGGGGCAGGGGCTGCTGTGGGGCAGATGTGGGTCAGATCTATAGGTCAGGAGCTGCTCTGGCTGCTGTGGGTCAGTTCTATGGGGCAGGAGATGCTGTGGGGCTGATGTGGGTCAAATCAATGGGGCAGAGCTGCTCTGGGGCACATGTGGGTCAGATCTATGGAGCAGGAGCTGCTGTGGGGCAGATTTGAATCAGATCTATAGGGCAGGAGCTGCTGTGGGTCAGATCAATGGAGCAGGAGCTGCTGTGGGGCACATGTGAGTTAGATCTATGGGGCAGGAGATGGTGTTTGGCAGATTTGGGTCAGATGTATGGGTCAGGAGCTGCTGTGTGGCTGATGTTGGTCAGATCTATGGGGCATGGGCTGCTGTGGGTCAGATCTACGGGACTGGAGCTGCAGTGGAGCACATGTGGGTCAGATCTATGGGGTAGAAGCTGCTGTGGGGCTGATGGGGGTCATATCTATAAGGCAGGAGCTGCTGTGGGGCTGATGTGGGTCAGATCTATGAGTCAGGAGCTGCTGTGTGGCTGATGTGGGTCAGATCTATGGGGCAGGAGCTGCTTTGGGGCTGATGGTGGTTAGATCTATATGGCAGGAGCTGCTGTGGGGCACATGTGGGTCAGACCTATGGGGCAGGAGCTGCAGAGGGGATGATGTAGGTCAGATCTATGGGGCAGGAGTTGCTGTGGGGCAGATGAGGGACATATCTATGGTGCAAAATCTGCTGTTGGACTGATGTGGGTCAGATCTATGGAGCAGGAGCTGCTGTGGGGCAGATTTGAATCAGATCTATAGGGCAGGAGCTGCTGTGGGTCAGATCTATGGAGCAGAAGCTGCTGTGGGGCACATGTGAGTTAGATCTATGGGGCAGGAGATGGTGTGGTGCAGATGTGGGTCAGATCTATGGGGCAGGATCTCCTGGGGGCTGATGTGGGTCAGATCTGTGGGGTAAAATCTGCTGTGGGGCACGTGTGGGTCAGATCTATAGGGCAGGAGCTGCTGTGGGTCAGATCCATGGAGCAGGAGCTGCTGTGGGGCACATGTGAGTAAGATCTATGGGGCAGGAGATGGTGTGGGGCAGATTTGGGTCAGATGTATGGGGCAGGAGCTGATGTGGGGCTGATGTTGGTCAGATCTATAGGGCAGGAGCTGCAGTGGGGCTGATGTGGGTCAGATCTATAGGGCAGGAGCTGCAGTGGGGCTGATGTGGGTCAAATCAATGGGGCAGAGCTGCTCTGGGGCACATGTGGGTCAGATCTATGGAGCAGGAGCTGCTGTGGGGCACATGTGAGTTAGATCTATGGGGCAGGAGATGGTGTGGGGCAGATGTGGGACAAATCTATGGGGCAGGATCTCCTGGGGGCTGATGTGGGTCAGATCTATGGGTCAGGAGCTGCTGTGGGGCAGATGTGGGTCAGTTCTATGGGGCAGGAGCTGCTGTGGGGCTAATGTGGGTCAGATCTATGGGGCAGGGGCTGCTGTGGGGCAGATGTGGGTCAGATCTATGGGGCAGGAGCTGCTGTGGGTCAGATGTGGGTCATATCTATAGGTCAGGAGCTGCTGTGGCTGCTGTGGGTCAGTTCTATGGGGCAGGAGATGCTGTGGGGCTGATGTGGGTCAAATCAATGGGGCAGAGCTGCTCTGGGGCACATGTGGGTCAGATCTATGGAGCAGGAGCTGCTGTGGGGCAGATTTGAATCAGATCTATAGGGCAGGAGCTGCTGTGGGTCAGATCTATGGGCAGGAGCTGCTGTGGGGCACATGTGAGTTAGATCTATGGGGCAGGAGATGGTGTGGGGCAGATTTGGGTCAGATGTATGGGTCAGGAGCTGCTGTGTGGCTGATGAGGGTCAGATCTCTGGGGCATGGGCTGCTGTGGGTCAGATCTACGGGACTGGAACTGCAGTGGAGCACATGTGGGTCAGATCTATGGGGTAGAAGCTGCTGTGGGGCTGATGGGGGTCATATCTATAAGGCAGGAGCTGCTGTGGGGCTGACGTGGGTCAGATCTATGAGGCAAGAGCTGCTGTGGGGCAGAGTTGGGTCAGATCTATGGGGCAGGAGCTGCTGTGGGGCTGATGTGGGTCAGATCTATGGGGCAGGAGCTGATGTGGGGCTGATGTTGGTCAGATCTATAGGGCAGGAGCTGCAGTGGGGCTGATGTGGGTCAGATCTATGGGGCAGGAGCTGCAGTGGGACTGATGTGGGTCAAATCTATGGGGCAGAGCTGCTCTGGGGCACATGTGGGTCAGATCTATGGAGCAGGAGCTGCTGTGGGGCAGATTTGAAGCAGATCTATAGGGCAGGAACTGCTGTGGGTAAGATCTATGGTGCAGAAGCTGCTGTGGGGCAGATGTGGGTCAGATCTATGGGGCAGGATCTCCTGGGGGCTGATGTGGGTCAGATCTGTGGGGTAAAATCTGCTGTGGGGCAGATGTGGTTCAGATCTATAGGGCAGGAGCTGCTGTGGGTCAGATCTATGGAGCAGGACCTGCTGTGGGGCACATGTGAGTAAGATCTATGGGGCAGGAAATGGTGTGGGGCAGATTTGGGTCAGATGTATGGGGCAGGAGCTGATGTGGGGCTGATGGGGGTCATATCTATAAGGCAGGAGCTGCTGTGGGGCTGATGTGGGTCAGATCTGTGGGGTAAAATCTGCTGTGGGGCAGATGTGGTTCAGAACTATGGGGCAGGAGCTTCTGTGGGGTTGATGTCGGTCAGATCAATGGGGCAGGGGCTGCTGTGGGGCAGATGTGGGTCAGATCTATAGGTCAGGAGCTGCTGTGGCTGCTGTGGGTCAGTTCTATGGGGCAGGAGATGCTGTGGGGCTGATGTGGGTCAAATCAATGGGGCAGAGCTGCTCTGGGGCACATGTGGGTCAGATCTATGGAGCAGGAGCTGCTGTGGGGCAGATTTGAATCAGATCTATAGGTCAGGAGCTGCTGTGGCTGCTGTGGGTCAGTTCTATGGGGCAGGAGATGCTGTGGGGCTGATGTGGGTCAAATCAATGGGGCAGAGCTGCTCTGGGGCACATGTGGGTCAGATCTATGGAGCAGGAGCTGCTGTGGGGCAGATTTGAATCAGATCTATAGGGCAGGAGCTGCTGTGGGTCAGATCTATGGAGCAGGAGCTGCTGTGGGGCACATGTGAGTTAGATCTATGGGGCAGGAGTTGCTGTGGGGCTGATGTTGGTCAAATCAATGGGGCAGAGCTGCTCTGGGACACATGTGGTTCAGATCTATGGAGCAGGAGCTGCTGTGGGGCAGATTTGAATCAGATCTATAGGGCAGGAGCTGCTGTGGGTCAGATCTATGGAGCAGGAGCTGCTGTGGGTCAGATGTGGGTCATATCTATAGGTCAGGAGCTGCTGTGGCTGCTGTGGGTCAGTTCTATGGGGCAGGAGATGCTGTGTGGCTGATGTGGGTCAAATCAATGGGGCAGAGCTGCTCTGGGGCACGTGTGGGTCAGATCTATGGAGCAGGAGCTGCTGTGGGGCAGATTTGAATCAGATCTATAGGGCAGGAGCTGCTGTGGGTCAGATCAATGGAGCAGGAGCTGCTGTGGGGCACATGTGAGTTAGATCTATGGGGCAGGAGATGGTGTGAGGCAGATTAGGGTCAGATGTATGGGGCAGGAGCTGATGTGGGGCTGATGTTGGTCAGATCTATGTGGCAGGAGCTGCAGTGGGGCTGATGTGGGTCAGATCTATAGGGCAGGAGCTGCAGTGGGGCTGATGTGGGTCAAATCAATGGGGCAGAGCTGCTCTGGGGCACATGTGGGTCAGATCTATGGGGTAGAAGCTGCTGTGGGGCTGATGGGGGTCATATCTATAAGGCAGGAGCTGCTGTGGGGCTGATGTGGGTCAGATCTGTGGGGTAAAATCTGCTGTGGGGCAGATGTGGTTCAGAACTATGGGGCAGGAGCTTCTGTGGGGTTGATGTCGGTCAGATCAATGGGGCAGGGGCTGCTGTGGGGCAGATGTGGGTCAGATCTATAGGTCAGGAGCTGCTGTGGCTGCTGTGGGTCAGTTCTATGGGGCAGGAGATGCTGTGGGGCTGATGTGGGTCAAATCAATGGGGCAGAGCTGCTCTGGGGCACATGTGGGTCAGATCTATGGAGCAGGAGCTGCTGTGGGGCAGATTTGAATCAGATCTATAGGGCAGGAGCTGCTGTGGGTCAGATCTATGGGCAGGAGCTGCTGTGGGGCACATGTGAGTTAGATCTATGGGGCAGGAGATGGTGTGGGGCAGATTTGGGTCAGATGTATGGGTCAGGAGCTGCTGTGTGGCTGATGAGGGTCAGATCTCTGGGGCATGGGCTGCTGTGGGTCAGATCTACGGGACTGGAACTGCAGTGGAGCACATGTGGGTCAGATCTATGGGGTAGAAGCTGCTGTGGGGCTGATGGGGGTCATATCTATAAGGCAGGAGCTGCTGTGGGGCTGACGTGGGTCAGATCTATGAGGCAAGAGCTGCTGTGGGGCAGAGTTGGGTCAGATCTATGGGGCAGGAGCTGCTGTGGGGCTGATGTGGGTCAGATCTATGGGGCAGGAGCTGATGTGGGGCTGATGTTGGTCAGATCTATAGGGCAGGAGCTGCAGTGGGGCTGATGTGGGTCAGATCTATGGGGCAGGAGCTGCAGTGGGACTGATGTGGGTCAAATCTATGGGGCAGAGCTGCTCTGGGGCACATGTGGGTCAGATCTATGGAGCAGGAGCTGCTGTGGGGCAGATTTGAAGCAGATCTATAGGGCAGGAACTGCTGTGGGTAAGATCTATGGTGCAGAAGCTGCTGTGGGGCAGATGTGGGTCAGATCTATGGGGCAGGATCTCCTGGGGGCTGATGTGGGTCAGATCTGTGGGGTAAAATCTGCTGTGGGGCAGATGTGGTTCAGATCTATAGGGCAGGAGCTGCTGTGGGTCAGATCTATGGAGCAGGACCTGCTGTGGGGCACATGTGAGTAAGATCTATGGGGCAGGAAATGGTGTGGGGCAGATTTGGGTCAGATGTATGGGGCAGGAGCTGATGTGGGGCTGATGGGGGTCATATCTATAAGGCAGGAGCTGCTGTGGGGCTGATGTGGGTCAGATCTGTGGGGTAAAATCTGCTGTGGGGCAGATGTGGTTCAGAACTATGGGGCAGGAGCTTCTGTGGGGTTGATGTCGGTCAGATCAATGGGGCAGGGGCTGCTGTGGGGCAGATGTGGGTCAGATCTATAGGTCAGGAGCTGCTGTGGGGCAGATGTGGGTCAGTTCTATGGGGCAGGAGCTGCTGTGGGGCTAATGTGGGTCAGATCTATGGGGCGGGGGCTGCTGTGGGGCAGATGTGGGTCAGATCTATGGGGCAGGAGCTGCTGTGGGTCAGATGTGGGTCAGATCTATAGGTCAGGAGCTGCTGTGGCTGCTGTGGGTCAGTTCTATGGGGCAGGAGATGCTGTGGGGCTGATGTGGGTCAAATCAATGGGGCAGAGCTGCTCTGGGGCACATGTGGGTCAGATCTATGGAGCAGGAGCTGCTGTGGGGCAGATTTGAATCAGATCTATAGGGCAGGAGCTGCTGTGGGTCAGATCTATGGAGCAGGAGCTGCTGTGGGGCACATGTGAGTTAGATCTATGGGGCAGGAGTTGCTGTGGGGCTGATGTTGGTCAAATCAATGGGGCAGAGCTGCTCTGGGACACATGTGGTTCAGATCTATGGAGCAGGAGCTGCTGTGGGGCACATGTGAGTAAGATCTATGGGGCAGGAAATGGTGTGGGGCAGATTTGGGTCAGATGTATGGGGCAGGAGCTGATGTGGGGCTGATGGGGGTCATATCTATAAGGCAGGAGCTGCTGTGGGGCTGATGTGGGTCAGATCTGTGGGGTAAAATCTGCTGTGGGGCAGATGTGGTTCAGAACTATGGGGCAGGAGCTTCTGTGGGGTTGATGTCGGTCAGATCAATGGGGCAGGGGCTGCTGTGGGGCAGATGTGGGTCAGATCTATAGGTCAGGAGCTGCTGTGGGGCAGATGTGGGTCAGTTCTATGGGGCAGGAGCTGCTGTGGGGCTAATGTGGGTCAGATCTATGGGGCGGGGGCTGCTGTGGGGCAGATGTGGGTCAGATCTATGGGGCAGGAGCTGCTGTGGGTCAGATGTGGGTCAGATCTATAGGTCAGGAGCTGCTGTGGCTGCTGTGGGTCAGTTCTATGGGGCAGGAGATGCTGTGGGGCTGATGTGGGTCAAATCAATGGGGCAGAGCTGCTCTGGGGCACATGTGGGTCAGATCTATGGAGCAGGAGCTGCTGTGGGGCAGATTTGAATCAGATCTATAGGGCAGGAGCTGCTGTGGGTCAGATCTATGGAGCAGGAGCTGCTGTGGGGCACATGTGAGTTAGATCTATGGGGCAGGAGATGGTGTGGGGCAGATGTGGGTCAGATGTATGGGGCAGGAGCTGATGTGGGGCTGATGTTGGTCAGATCTATAGGGCAGGAGCTGCAGTGGGGCTGATGTGGGTCAGATCTATAGGGCAGGAGCTGCAGTGGGGCTGATGTGGGTCAAATCAATGGGGCAGAGCTGCTCTGGGGCACATGTGTGTCAGATCTATGGAGCAGGAGCTGCTGTGGGGCAGATTTGAATCAGATCTATAGGGCAGGAACTGCTGTGGGTCAGATCTATGGGCAGGAGCTGCTGTGGGGCACATGTGAGTTAGATCTATGGGGCAGGAGCTGCTGTGTGGCTGATGAGGGTCAGATATCTGGGGCATGGGCTGCTGTGGGTCAGATCTACGGGACTGGAGCTGCAGTGGAGCACATGTGGGTCAGATCTATGAGGTAGAAGCTGCTGTGGGGCTGATGGGGGTCATATCTATAAGGCAGGAGCTGCTGTGGGGCTGACGTGGGTCAGATCTATGAGGCAAGAGCTGCTGTGGGGCAGAGTTGGGTCAGATCTATGGGGCAGGAGCTGCAGTGGGGCTGATGTTGGTCAGATCTATGGGGCAGGAGCTGCAGTGGGACTGATGTGGGTCAAATCTATGGGGCAGAGCTGCTCTGGGGCACATGTGGGTCAGATCTATGGAGCAGGAGCTGCTGTGGGGCAGATGTGGTTCAGATCTATAGGGCAGGAGCTGCTGTGGGTCAGATCTATGGAGCAGGAGCTGCTGTGGGGCACATGTGAGTTAGATCTATGGGGCAGGAGATGGTGTGGGGCAGATTTGGGTCAGATGTATGGGGAAGGAGCTGATGTGGGGCTGATGTTGGTCAGATCTATAGGGCAAGAGCTGCAGTGGGGCAGATGTGGGTCAGATCTATAGGGCAGGAGCTGCAGTGGGGCTGATGTGGGTCAAATTAATGGGGCAGAGCTGCTCTGGGGCACATGTGGGTCAGATCTATGGAGCAGGAGCTGCTGTGGGGCACATGTGAGTTAGATCTATGGGGCAGGAGATGGTGTGGGGCAGATGTGGGTCAGATCTATAGGGCAGGATCTCCTGGGGGCTGATGTGGGTCAGATCTGTGGGGTAAAATCTGCTGTGGGGCAGATGTGGTTCAGATCTATGGGGCAGGAGCTTCTGTGGGGTTGATGTGGGTCAGATCTATGGGTCAGGAGCTGCTGTGGGGCAGATGTGGGTCAGTTCTATGGGGCAGGAGCTGCTGTGGGGCAGATGTGGGTCAGATCTATGGGGCAGGGGCTGCTGTGGGGCAGATGTGGGTCAGATCTATGGGGCAGGAGCTGCTGTGGGTCAGATGTGGGTCAGATCTATAGGTCAGGAGCTGCTGTGGCTGCTGTGGGTCAGTTCTATGGGGCAGGAGCTGCAGTGGGACTGATGTGGGTCAAATCTATGGGGCAGAGCTGCTCTGGGGCACATGTGGGTCAGATCTATGGAGCAGGAGCTGCTGTGGGGCAGATTTGAATCAGATCTATAGGGCAGGAGCTGCTGTGGGTCAGATCTATGGAGCAGAAGCTGCTGTGGGGCACATGTGAGTTAGATCTATGGGGCAGGAGATGGTGTGGGGCAGATGTGGGTCAGATCTATGGGGCAGGATCTCCTGGGGGCTGATGTGGGTCAGATCTGTGGGGTAAAATCTGCTGTGGGGCAGATGTGGTTCAGATCTATAGGGCAGGAGCTGCTGTGGGTCAGATCTATGGAGCAGGACCTGCTGTGGGGCACATGTGAGTTAGATCTATGGGGCAGGAGATGGTGTGGGGCAGATTTGGGTCAGATGTATGGGTCAGGAGCTGCTGTGTTGCTGATGAGGGTCAGATCTCTGGGGCATGGGCTGCTGTGGGTCAGATCTACGGGACTGGAGCTGCAGTGGAGCACATGTGGGTCAGATCTATGGGGTAGAAGCTGCTGTGGGGCTGATGGGGGTCATATCTATAAGGCAGGAGCTGCTGTGGGGCTGACGTGGGTCAGATCTATGAGGCAAGAGCTGCTGTGGGGCAGAGTTGGGTCAGATCTATGGGGCAGGAGCTGCTGTGGGGCTGATGTGGGTCAGATCTATGGGGCAGGAGCTGATGTGGGGCTGATGTTGGTCAGATCTATAGGGCAGGAGCTGCAGTGGGGCTGATGTGGGTCAGATCTATGGGGCAGGAGATGCAGTGGGGCTGATGTGGGTCAAATCTATGGGGCAGAGCTGCTCTGGGGCACATGTGGGTCAGATCTATGGAGCAGGAGCTGCTGTGGGGCAGATTTGAATCAGATCTATAGGGCAGGAGCTGCTGTGGGTCAGATCTATGGAGCAGGAGCTGCTGTGGGGCACATGTGAGTTAGATCTATGGGGCAGGAGATGGTGTGGGGCAGATTTCGGTCAGATGTATGGGGCAGGAGCTGATGTGGGGCTGGTGTTGGTCAGATCTATAGGGCAGGAGCTGCAGTGGGGCTGGTGTGGGTCAGATCTATGGGGCAGGAGATGCAGTGGGGCTGATGTGGGTCAAATCAATGGGGCAGAGCTGCTCTGGGGCACATGTGGGTCAGATCAATGGAGCAGGAGCTGCTGTGGGGCACATGTGAGTTAGATCTATGGGGCAGGAGATGGTGTGGGGCTTATGTGGGTCAGATGTATTGGGCAGGATCTGATGTGGGGCTGATGTGGGACAGATCTATGGGTCAGGAGCTGCTGTGGAGCAGATGTGGGTCAGTTCTATGGGGCAGGAGCTGCTGTGGGGCTAATGTGGGTCAGATCTATGGGGCAGGGGCTGCTGTGGGGCAGATGTGGGTCAGATCTATGGGGCAGGAGCTGCTGTGGGTCAGATGTGGGTCAGATCTATAGGGCAGGAGCTGCAGTGGGGCTGATGTGGGTCAGATCTATGGGGCAGGAGCTGCAGTGGGGCTGATGTGCGTCAAATCTATGGGGCAGAGCTGCTCTGGGGCACATGTGGGTCAGATCTATGGAGCAGGAGCTGCTGTGGGGCAGATTTGAATCAGATCTATAGGGCAGGAGCTGCTGTGGGTCAGATCTATGGAGCAGGAGCTGCTGTGGGGCACATGTGAGTTAGATCTATGGGGCAGGAGATGGTGTGGGGCAGATTTGGGTCAGATGTATGGGGCAGGAGCTGCTGTGGGGCTGGTATTGGTCAGATCTATAGGGCAGGAGCTGCAGTGGGGCTGATGTGGGTCAGATCTATGGGGCAGGAGCTGCAGTGGGGCTGATGTGGGTCAAATCTATGGGGCAGAGCTGCTCTGGGGCACATGTGGGTCAGATCTATGGAGCAGGAGCTGCTGTGGGGCAGATTTGAATCAGATCTATAGGGCAGGAGCTGCTGTGGGTCAGATCTATGGAGCAGGAGCTGCTGTGGGGCACATGTGAGTTAGATCTATGGGGCAGGAGATGGTGTGGGGCAGATTTCGGTCAGATGTATGGGGCAGGAGCTGATGTGGGGCTGGTGTTGGTCAGATCTATAGGGCAGGAGCTGCAGTGGGGCTGGTGTGGGTCAGATCTATGGGGCAGGAGATGCAGTGGGGCTGATGTGGGTCAAATCAATGGGGCAGAGCTGCTCTGGGGCACATGTGGGTCAGATCAATGGAGCAGGAGCTGCTGTGGGGCACATGTGAGTTAGATCTATGGGGCAGGAGATGGTGTGGGGCTTATGTGGGTCAGATGTATTGGGCAGGATCTGATGTGGGGCTGATGTGGGTCAGATCTATGGGTCAGGAGCTGCTGTGGAGCAGATGTGGGTCAGTTCTACGGGGCAGGAGCTGCTGTGGGGCTAATGTGGGTCAGATCTATGGGGCAGGGGCTGCTGTGGGGCAGATGTGGGTCAGATCTATGGGGCAGGAGCTGCTGTGGGTCAGATGTGGGTCAGATCTATAGGGCAGGAGCTGCAGTGGGGCTGATGTGGGTCAGATCTATGGGGCAGGAGCTGCAGTGGGGCTGATGTGGGTCAAATCTATGGGGCAGAGCTGCTCTGGGGCACATGTGGGTCAGATCTATGGAGCAGGAGCTGCTGTGGGGCAGATTTGAATCAGATCTATAGGGCAGGAGCTGCTGTGGGTCAGATCAATGGAGCAGGAGCTGCTGTGGGGCACATGTGAGTTAGATCTATGGGGCAGGAGATGGTGTGGGGCAGATGTGGGTCAGATGTATGGGGCAGGAGCTGATGTGGGGCTGATGTTGGTCAGATCTATAGGGCAGGAGCTGCAGTGGGGCTGATGTGGGTCAGATCTATAGGGCAGGAGCTGCAGTGGGGCTGATGTGGGTCAAATCAATGGGGCAGAGCTGCTCTGGGGCACATGTGGGTCAGATCTATGGAGCAGGAGCTGCTGTGGGGCACATGTGAGTTAGATCTATGGGGCAGGAGATGGTGTGGGTCTTATGTGAGTTAGATCTATGGGGCAGGAGATGGTGTGGGGCTTATGTGGGTCAGATGTATGGGGCAGGAGCTGATGTGGGGCTGATGTGGGTCAGATCTATGGGTCAGGAGCTGCTGTGGAGCAGATGTGGGTCAGTTCTATGGGACAGGAGATGCTGTGGGGCTGATGTGGGTCAAATCAATGGGGCAGAGCTGCTCTGGGGCACATGTGGGTCAGATCTATGGAGCAGGAGCTGATGTGGGGCAGATTTGAATCAGATCTATAGGGCAGGAGCTGCTGTGGGTCAGATCTATGGAGCAGGAGCTGCTGTGGGGCACATGTGAGTTAGATCTATGAGGCAGGAGATGGTGTGGGGCAGATTTGGGTCAGATGTATGGGTCAGGAGCTGCTGTGTGGCTGATGAGGGTCAGATCTATGGGGCATGGGCTGCTGTGGGTCAGATCTACGGGACTGGAGCTGCAGTGGAGCACATGTGGGTCAGATCTATGGGGTAGAAGCTGCTGTGGGGCTGATGGGGGTCATATCTATAAGGCAGGAGCTGCTGTGGGGCTGACGTGGGTCAGATCTATGAGGCAAGAGCTGCTGTGGGGCAGAGTTGGGTCAGATCTATGGGGCAGGAGCTGCTGTGGGGCTGATGTGGGTCAGATCTATGGGGCAGGAGCTGCTGTGGGGCTGATGTTGGTCAGATCTATAGGGCAGGAGCTGCAGTGGGGCTGATGTGGGTCAGATCTATGGGGCAGGAGCTGCAGTGGGGCTGATGTGGGTCAAATCTATGGGGCAGAGCTGCTCTGGGGCACATGTGGGTCAGATCTATGGAGCAGGAGCTGCTGTGGGGCAGATTTGAATCAGATCTATAGGGCAGGAGCTGCTGTGGGTCAGATCAATGGAGCAGGAGCTGCTGTGGGGCACATGTGAGTTAGATCTATGGGGCAGGAGATGGTGTGGGGCAGATGTGGGTCAGATGTATGGGGCAGGAGCTGATGTGGGGCTGATGTTGGTCAGATCTATAGGGCAGGAGCTGCAGTGGGGCTGATGTGGGTCAGATCTATAGGGCAGGAGCTGCAGTGGGGCTGATGTGGGTCAAATCAATGGGGCAGAGCTGCTCTGGGGCACATGTGGGTCAGATCTATGGAGCAGGAGCTGCTGTGGGGCACATGTGAGTTAGATCTATGGGGCAGGAGATGGTGTGGGTCTTATGTGAGTTAGATCTATGGGGCAGGAGATGGTGTGGGGCTTATGTGGGTCAGATGTATGGGGCAGGAGCTGATGTGGGGCTGATGTGGGTCAGATCTATGGGTCAGGAGCTGCTGTGGAGCAGATGTGGGTCAGTTCTATGGGACAGGAGATGCTGTGGGGCTGATGTGGGTCAAATCAATGGGGCAGAGCTGCTCTGGGGCACATGTGGGTCAGATCTATGGAGCAGGAGCTGATGTGGGGCAGATTTGAATCAGATCTATAGGGCAGGAGCTGCTGTGGGTCAGATCTATGGAGCAGGAGCTGCTGTGGGGCACATGTGAGTTAGATCTATGAGGCAGGAGATGGTGTGGGGCAGATTTGGGTCAGATGTATGGGTCAGGAGCTGCTGTGTGGCTGATGAGGGTCAGATCTATGGGGCATGGGCTGCTGTGGGTCAGATCTACGGGACTGGAGCTGCAGTGGAGCACATGTGGGTCAGATCTATGGGGTAGAAGCTGCTGTGGGGCTGATGGGGGTCATATCTATAAGGCAGGAGCTGCTGTGGGGCTGACGTGGGTCAGATCTATGAGGCAAGAGCTGCTGTGGGGCAGAGTTGGGTCAGATCTATGGGGCAGGAGCTGCTGTGGGGCTGATGTGGGTCAGATCTATGGGGCAGGAGCTGATGTGGGGCTGATGTTGGTCAGATCTATAGGGCAGGAGCTGCAGTGGGGCTGATGTGGGTCAGATCTATGGGGCAGGAGATGCAGTGGGGCTGATGTGGGTCAAATCTATGGGGCAGAGCTGCTCTGGGGCACATGTGGGTCAGATCTATGGAGCAGGAGCTGCTCTGGGGCACATGTGGGTCAGATCTATGGAGCAGGAGCTGCTGTGGGGCAGATTTGAATCAGATCTATAGGGCAGGAGCTGCTGTGGGTCAGATCAATGGAGCAGGAGCTGCTGTGGGGCACATGTGAGTTAGATCTATGGGGCAGGAGATGGTGTGGGGCAGATGTGGGTCAGATGTATGGGGCAGTAGCTGATGTGGGGCTGATGTTGGTCAGATCTATAGGGCAGGAGCTGCAGTGGGGCTGATGTGGGTCAGATCTATAGGGCAGGAGCTGCAGTGGGGCTGATGTGGGTCAAATCAATGGGGCAGAGCTGCTCTGGGGCACATGTGGGTCAGATCTATGGAGCAGGAGCTGCTGTGGGGCACATGTGAGTTAGATCTATGGGGCAGGAGATGGTGTGGGTCTTATGTGAGTTAGATCTATGGGGCAGGAGATGGTGTGGGGCTTATGTGGGTCAGATGTATGGGGCAGGAGCTGATGTGGGGCTGATGTGGGTCAGATCTATGGGTCAGGAGCTGCTGTGGAGCAGATGTGGGTCAGTTCTATGGGACAGGAGATGCTGTGGGGCTGATGTGGGTCAAATCAATGGGGCAGAGCTGCTCTGGGGCACATGTGGGTCAGATCTATGGAGCAGGAGCTGATGTGGGGCAGATTTGAATCAGATCTATAGGGCAGGAGCTGCTGTGGGTCAGATCTATGGAGCAGGAGCTGCTGTGGGGCACATGTGAGTTAGATCTATGGGGCAGGAGATGGTGTGGGGCAGATTTGGGTCAGATGTATGGGTCAGGAGCTGCTGTGTGGCTGATGAGGGTCAGATCTATGGGGCATGGGCTGCTGTGGGTCAGATCTACGGGACGGGAGCTGCAGTGGAGCACATGTGGGTCAGATCTATGGGATAGAAGCTGCTGTGGGGCTGATGGGGGTCATATCTATAAGGCAGGAGCTGCTGTGGGGCTGACGTGGGTCAGATCTATGAGGCAAGAGCTGCTGTGGGGCAGAGTTGGGTCAGATCTATGGGGCAGGAGCTGCTGTGGGGCTGATGTGGGTCAGATCTATGGGGCAGGAGCTGATGTGGGGCTGATGTTGGTCAGATCTATAGGGCAGGAGCTGCAGTGGGGCTGATGTGGGTCAGATCTATGGGGCAGGAGATACTGTGGGGCTGATGTGGGTCAAATCTATGGGGCAGAGCTGCTCTGGGGCACATGTGGGTCAGATCTATGGAGCAGGAGCTGCTGTGGGGCAGATTTGAATCAGATCTATAGGGCAGGAGCTGCTGTGGGTCAGATCTATAGAGCAGGAGCTGCTGTGGGGCACATGTGAGTTAGATCTATGGGGCAGGAGATGGTGTGGGGCAGATTTGGGTCAGATGTATGGGTCAGGAGCTGATGTGGGGCTGGTGTTGGTCAGATCTATAGGGCAGGAGCTGCAGTGGGGCTGATGTGGGTCAGATCTATGGGGCAGGAGCTGCAGTGGGGCTGATGTGGGTCAAATCTATGGGGCAGAGCTGCTCTGGGGCACATGTGGGTCA
This sequence comes from Coturnix japonica, assembly GCF_054131305.1. Lineage (NCBI taxonomy): Eukaryota > Metazoa > Chordata > Aves > Galliformes > Phasianidae > Coturnix > Coturnix japonica. The sequence continues at coordinate 1,775,841 of NC_140683.1, forward strand.
GATCTATGGAGCAGGAGCTGCTGTGGGGCAGATTTGAATCAGATCTATAGGGCAGGAGCTTCTGTGGGTCAGATCTATGGAGCAGGGGCTGCTGTGGGGCACATGTGAGTTAGATCTATGGGGCAGGAGATGGTGTGGGGCAGATTTGGGTCAGATGTATGGGGCAGGAGCTGATGTGGGGCTGGTGTTGGTCAGATCTATAGGGCAGGAGCTGCAGTGGGGCTGATGTGGGTCAGATCTATGGGGCAGGAGCTGCAGTGGGGCTGATGTGTGTCAAATCAATGGGGCAGAGCTGCTCTGGGGCACATGTGGGTCAGCTCAATGGAGCAGGAGCTGCTGTGGGGCACATGTGAGTTAGATCTATGGGGCAGGAGATGGTGTGGGGCTTATGTGGGTCAGATGTATTGGGCAGGAGCTGATGTGGGGCTGATGTGGGTCAGATCTATGGGTCAGGAGCTGCTGTGGAGCAGATGTGGGTCAGTTCTATGGGGCAGGAGCTGCTGTGGGGCTAATGTGGGTCAGATCTATGGGGCAGGGGCTGCTGTGGGGCAGATGTGGGTCAGATCTATGGGGCAGGAGCTGCTGTGGGTCAGATGTGGGTCAGATCTATAGGTCAGGATCTGCTGTGGCTGCTGTGGGTCAGTTCTATGGGGCAGGAGATGCTGTGGGGCTGATGTGGGTCAAATCAATGGGGCAGAGCTGCGCTGGGGCACATGTGGGTCAGATCTATGGAGCAGGAGCTGCTGTGGGGGGCACATGTGAGTTAGATCTATGGGGCAGGAGATGGTGTGGGGCAGATGTGGGTCAGATCTATGGGGCAGGATCTCCTGGGGGCTGATGTGGGTCAGATCTGTGGGGTAAAATCTGCTGTGGGGCACATGTGGTTCAGATCTATAGGGCAGGAGCTGCTGTGGGTCATGTCTATGGATCAGGAGCTGCTGTGGGGCACATGTGAGTTAGATCTATGGGGCAGGAGATGGTGTGGGGCTTATGTGGGTCAGATGTATGGGGCAGGAGCTGATGTGGGGCTGATGTTGGTCTGATCTATAGGGCAAGAGCTGCAGTGGGGCTGATGTGGGTCAGATCTATGGGGCAGGAGCTGCAGTGGGGCTGATGTGGGTCAGATCTATGGATCAGGAGCTGCTCTGGGGCACATGTGGGTCAGATCTATGGAGCAGGAGCTGCTGTGGGGCAGATTTGAATCAGATCTATAGGGCAGGAGCTGCTGTGGGTCAGATCAATGGAGCAGGAGCTGCTGTGGGGCACATGTGAGTTAGATCTATGGGTCAGGAGCTTCTGTGTGGCTGATGAGGGTCAGATCTATGGGGCATGGGCTGCTGTGGGTCAGATCTACGGGACTGGAGCTGCAGTGTTAGAACATGTGGGTCAGATCTATGGGGTAGAAGCTGCTGTGGGGCTGATGGGGGTCATATCTATAAGGCAGGAGCTGCTGTGGGGCTGACATGGGTCAGATCTATGAGGCAAGAGCTGCTGAGGGGCAGAGTTGGGTCAGATCTATGGGGCAGGAGCTGCTGTGGGGCTGATGTGGGTCAGATCTATAGGGCACGAGCTGCTGTGGGGCAGAGTTGGGTCAGATCTATGGGGCAGGAGCTGCAGTGGGGCTGATGTGGGTCAAATCTATGGGGCAGAGCTGCTCTGGGGCACATGTGGGTCAGATCTATGGAGCAGGAGCTGCTGTGGGGCAGATTTGAATCAGATCTATAGGGCAGGAGCTGCTGTGGGTCGGATCTATGGAGCAGGAGCTGCTGTGGGGCACATGTGAGTTAGATCTATGGGGCAGGAGATGGTGTGCGGCAGATTTGGGTCAGATATATGGGGCAGGAGCTGATGTGGGGCTGGTGTTGGTCAGATCTATAGGCCTGGAGCTGCAGTGGGGCTGATGTTGGTCAGATCTATGGGGCAGGAGCTGCACTGGGGCTGATGTGGGTCTAATCTATGGGGCAGAGCTGCTCTGGGGCACATGTGGGTCAGATCTATGGAGCAGGAGGTGCTGTGGGGCAGATTTGAATCAGATCTATAGGGCAGGAGCTGCTGTGGGTCAGATCAATGGAACAGGAGCTGCTGTGGGGCACATGTGAGTTAGATCTATGGGGCAGGAGATGGTGTGGGGCAGATGTGGGTCAGATGTATGGGGCAGGAGCTGATGTGGGGCTGATGTTGGTCAGATCTATAGGGCAGGATCTGCAGTGGGGCTGATGTGGGTCAAATCAATGGGGCAGAGCTGCACTGGGGCACATGTGGGTCAGATCAATGGAGCAGGAGCTGCTGTGGGGCACATGTGAGTTAGATCTATGGGGCAGGAGATGGTGTGGGGCTTATGTGGGTCAGATGTATGGGGCAGGAGCTGATGTGGGGCTGATGTTGGTCAGATCTATAGGGCAGGAGCTGCAGTGGGGCTGATGTGGGTCAGATCTATAGGGCAGGAGCTGCAGTGGGGCTGATGTGGGTCAAATCAATGGGGCAGAGCTGCTCTGGGGCACATGTGGGTCAGATCTATGGAGCAGGAGCTGCTGTGGGGCACATGTGAGTTAGATCTATGGGGCAGGAGATGGTGTGGGGCTTATGTGGGTCAGATGTATGGGGCAGGAGCTGATGTGGGGCTGATGTGGGTCAGATCTATGGGTCAGGAGCTGCTGTGGAGCAGATGTGGGTCAGTTCTATGGGGCAGGAGCTGCTGTGGGGCTAATGTGGGTCAGATCTATGGGGCAGGGGCTGCTGTGGGGCAGATGTGGGTCAGATCTATGGGGCAGGAGATGGTGTGGGGCAGATTTGGGTCAGATGTATGGGTCAGGAGCTGATGTGGGGCTGGTGTTGGTCAGATCAATAGGGCAGGAGCTGCAGTTGGGCTGATGTGGGTCAGATCTATAGGGCAGGAGCTGCTGTGGGTCAGATCTATGGAGCAGGAGCTGCTGTGTGGGGCACATGTGAGTTAGATCTATGGGGCAGGAGATGGTGTGGGGCAGATGTGGGTCAGATCTATGGGGCAGGATCTCCTGGGGGCTGATGTGGGTCAGATCTGTGGGGTAAAATCTGCTGTGGGGCAGATGTGGTTCAGATCTATAGGGCAGGAGCTGCTGTGGGTCAGATCTATGGATCAGGAGCTGCTGTGGGGCACATGTAAGTTAGATCTATGGGGCAGGAGATGGTGTGGGGCTTATGTGGGTCAGATGTATGGGGCAGGAGCTGATGTGGGGCTGATGTTGGTCAGATCTATAGGGCAGGAGCTGCAGTGGGGCTGATGTGGGTCAGATCTATAGGGCAGGAGCTGCAGTGGGGCTGATGTGGGTCAAATCAATGGGGCAGAGCTGCTCTGGGGCACATGTGGGTCAGATCTATGGAGCAGGAGCTGCTGTGGGGCACATGTGAGTTAGATCTATGGGGCAGGAGATGGTGTGGGGCAGATGTGGGTCAGATCTATGGGGCAGGATCTCCTGGGGGCTGATGTGGGTCAGATCTATGGGTCAGGAGCTGCTGTGGGGCAGATGTGGGTCAGTTCTATGGGGCAGGAGCTGCTGTGGGGCTAATGTGGGTCAGATCTATGGGGCAGGGGCTGCTGTGGGGCAGATGTGGGTCAGATCTATGGGGCAGGAGCTGCTGTGGGTCAGATGTGGGTCAGATCTATAGGTCAGGAGCTGCTGTGGCTGCTGTGGGTCAGTTCTATGGGGCAGGAGATGCTGTGGGGCTGATGTGGGTCAAATCAATGGGGCAGAGCTGCTCTGGGGCACATGTGGGTCAGATCTGTGGAGCAGGAGCTGCTGTGGGGCAGATTTTAATCAGATCTATAGGGCAGGAGCTGCTGTGGGTCAGATCTATGGGCAGGAGCTGCTGTGGGGCACATGTGAGTTAGATCTATGGGGCAAAAGATTGTGTGGGGCAGATTTGGGTCAGATGTATGGGGCAGGAGCTGCTGTGTGGCTGATGAGGGTCAGATCTATGGGGCATGGGCTGCTGTGGGTCAGATCTACGGGACTGGAGCTGCAGTGGAGCACATGTGGGTCAGATCTATGGGGTAGAAGCTGCTGTGGGGCTGATGGGGGTCATATCTATAAGGCAGGAGCTGCTGTGGGGCTGACGTGGGTCAGATCTATGAGGCAAGAGCTGCTGTGGGGCAGAGTTGGGTCAGATCTATGGGGCAGGAGCTGCTGTGGGGCTGATGTGGGTCAGATCTATGGGGCAGGAGCTGATGTGGGGCTGATGTTGGTCAGATCTATAGGTCAGGAGCTGCAGTGGGGCTGATGTGGGTCAGATCTATGGGGCAGGAGCTGCAGTGGGGCTGATGTGGGTCAAATCTATGGGGCAGAGCTGCTCTGGGGCACATGTGGGTCAGATCTATGGAGCAGGAGCTGCTGTGGGGCAGATTTGAATCAGATCTATAGGGCAGGAGCTGCTGTGGGTCAGATCTATGGAGCAGGAGCTGCTGTGGGGCACATGTGAGTTAGATCTATGGGGCAGGAGATGGTGTGGGGCTTATGTGGGTCAGATGTATGGGGCAGGAGCTGATGTGGGGCTGATGTGGGTCAGATCTATGGGTCAGGAGCTGCTGTGGAGCAGATGTGGGTCAGTTCTATTGGGCAGGAGCTGCTGTGGGGCTAATGTGGGTCAGATCTATGGGGCAGGGGCTGCTGTGGGGCAGATGTGGGTCAGATCTATGGGGCAGGAGCTGCTGTGGGTCAGATGTGGGTCAGATCTATAGGTCAGGAGCTGCTGTGGCTGCTGTGGGTCAGTTCTATGGGGCAGGAGATGCTGTGGGGCTGATGTGGGTCAAATCAATGGGGCAGAGCTGCTCTGGGGCACATGTGGGTCAGATCTATGGAGCAGGAGCTGCTGTGGGGCAGATTTGAATCAGATCTATAGGGCAGGAGCTGCTGTGGGTCAGATCTATGGGCAGGAGCTGCTGTGGGGCACATGTGAGTTAGATCTATGTTGCAGGAGATGGTGTGGGGCAGATTTGGGTCAGATGTATGGGTCAGGAGCTGCTGTGTGGCTGATGAGGGTCAGATCTATGGGGCATGGGCTGCTGTGGGTCAGATCTACGGGACTGGAGCTGCAGTGGAGCACATGTGGGTCAGATCTATGGGGTAGAAGCTGCTGTGGTGCTGACGGGGGTCATATCTATAAGGCAGGAGCTGCTGTGGGGCTGACGTGGGTCAGATCTATGAGGCAAGAGCTGCTGTGGGGCCGAGTTGGGTCAGATCTATGGGGCAGGAGCTGCTGTGGGGCTGATGTGGGTCAGATCTATGGGGCAGGTGCTGATGTGGGGCTGATGTTGGTCAGATCTATAGGGCAGGAGCTGCAGTGGGGCTGATGTGGGTCAGATCTACGGGGCAGGAGCTGCAGTGGGGCTGATGTGGGTCAAATCCATGGGGCAGAGCTGCTCTGGGGCACATGTGGGTCAGATCTATGGAGCCGGAGCTGCTGTGGGGCAGATTTGAATCAGATCTATAGGGCAGGAGCTGCTGTGGGTCAGATCTATGGAGCCGGAGCTGCTGTGGGGCACATGTGAGTTAGATCTATGGGGCAGGAGATGGTGTGGGGCAGATGTGGGTCAGATGTATAGGGCAGGAGCTGATGTGGGGCTGATGTTGGTCAGATCTATAGGGCAGGAGCTGCAGTGGGGCTGATGTGGGTCAGATCTATAGGGCAGGAGCTGCAGTGGGGCTGATGTGTGTCAAATCAATGGGGCAGAGCTGCTCTGGGGCACATGTGGGTCAGATCAATGGAGCAGGAGCTGCTGTGGGGCACATGTGAGTTAGATCTATGGGGCAGGAGATGGTGTGGGGCTTATGTGGGTCAGATGTATGGGGCAGGAGCTGATGTGGGGCTGATGTGGGTCAGATCTATGGGTCAGGAGCTGCTGTGGAGCAGATGTGGGTCAGTTCTATGGGGCAGGAGATGCTGTGGGGCTGATGTGGGTCAAATCAATGGGGCAGAGCTGCTCTGGGGCACATTTGGGTCAGATCTATGGAGCAGGAGCTGCTGTGGGGCAGATTTGAATCAGATCTATAGGGCAGGAGCTGCTGTGGGTCAGATCAATAGAGCAGGAGCTGCTGTGGGGCACATGTGAGTTAGATCTATGGGGCAGGAGATGGTGTGGGGCAGATTTTAGTCAGATGTATGGGGCAGGAGCTGATGTGGGGCTGGTGTTGGTCAGATCTATAGGGCAGGAGCTGCAGTGGGGCTGATGTGGGTCAGATCTATAGGTCAGGAGCTGCAGTGGGTCAGATCTATGGAGCAGGAGCTGCTGTGTGGGGCACATGTGAGTTAGATCTATGGGGCAGGAGATGGTGTGGGGCAGATGTGGGTCAGATCTATGGGGCAGGATCTCCTGGGGGCTGATGTGGGTCAGATCTGTGGGGTAAAATCTGCTGTGGGGCAGATGTGGTTCAGATCTATAGGGCAGGAGCTGCTGGGGGTCAGATCTATGGATCAGGAGCTGCTGTGGGGCACATGTGAGTTAGATCTATGGGGCAGGAGATGGTGTGGGGCTTATGTGGGTCAGATGTATGGGGCAGGAGCTGATGTGGGGCTGATGTTGGTCAGATCTATAGGGCAAGAGCTGCAGTGGGGCTGATGTGGGTCAGATCTATAGGGCAGGAGCTGCAGTGGGGCTGATGTGGGTCAAATCAATGGGGTAGAGCTGCTCTGGGGCACATGTGGGTCAGATCTATGGAGCAGGAGCTGCTGTGGGGCACATGTGAGTTAGATCTATGGGGCAGGAGATGGTGTGGGGCAGATGTGGGTCAGATCTATGGGGCAGGATCTCCTGGGGGCTGATGTGGGTCAGATCTATGGGTCAGGAGCTGCTGTGGGGCAGATGTGGGTCAGTTCTATGGGGCAGGAGCTGCTGTGGGGCTAATGTGGGTCAGATCTATGGGGCAGGGGCTGCTGTGGGGCAGATGTGGGTCAGATCTATGGGGCAGGAGCTGCTGTGGGTCAGATGTGGGTCAGATCTATAGGTCAGGAGCTGCTGTGGCTGCTGTGGGTCAGTTCTATGGGGCAGGAGATGCTGTGGGGCTGATGTGGGTCAAATCAATGGGGCAGAGCTGCTCTGGGGCACATGTGGGTCAGATCTGTGGAGCAGGAGCTGCTGTGGGGCAGATTTGAATCAGATCTATAGGGCAGGAGCTGCTGTGGGTCAGATCTATGGGCAGGAGCTGCTGTGGGGCACATGTGAGTTAGATCTATGGGGCAAAAGATTTTGTGGGGCAGATTTGGGTCAGATGTATGGGGCAGGAGCTGATGTGGGGCTGATGAGGGTCAGATCTATGGGGCATGGGCTGCTGTGGGTCAGATCTACGGGACTGGAGCTGCAGTGGAGCACATGTGGGTCAGATCTATGGGGTAGAAGCTGCTGTGGGGCTGATGGGGGTCATATCTAAAAGGCAGGAGCTGCTGTGGGGCTGACGTGGGTCAGATCTATGAGGCAAGAGCTGCTGTGGGGCAGAGTTGGGTCAGATCTATGGGGCAGGAGCTGCTGTGGGGCTGATGTGGGTCAGATCTATGGGGCAGGAGCTGATGTGGGGCTGATGTTGGTCAGATCTATGGGGCAGGAGCTGCAGTGGGGCTGACGTGGGTCAGATCAATGGGGCAGGAGCTGCAGTGGGGCTGATGTGGGTCAAATCTATGGGGCAGAGCTGCTCTGGGGCACATGTGGGTCAGATCTATGGAGCAGGAGCTGCTGTGGGGCTGATGTTGGTCAGATCTATAGGGCAGGAGCTGCAGTGGGGCTGATGTGGGTCAGATCTATGGGGCAGGAGCTGCAGTGGGGCTGATGTGGGTCAAATCCATGGGGCAGAGCTGCTCTGGGGCACATGTGGGTCAGATCTATGGAGCCGGAGCTGCTGTGGGGCAGATTTGAATCAGATCTATAGTGCAGGAGCTGCTGTGGGTCAGATCTATGGAGCCGGAGCTGCTGTGGGGCACATGTGAGTTAGATCTATGGGGCAGGAGATGGTGTGGGGCAGATGTGGGTCAGATGTATAGGGCAGGAGCTGATGTGGGGCTGATGTTGGTCAGATCTATAGGGCAGGAGCTGCAGTGGGGCTGATGTGGGTCAGATCTATAGGGCAGGAGCTGCAGTGGGGCTGATGTGGGTCAAATCAATGGGGCAGAGCTGCTCTGGGGCACATGTGGGTCAGATCAATGGAGCAGGAGCTGCTGTGGGGCACATGTGAGTTAGATCTATGGGGCAGGAGATGGTGTGGGGCTTATGTGGGTCAGATGTATGGGGCAGGAGCTGATGTGGGGCTGATGTGGGTCAGATCTATGGGTCAGGAGCTGCTGTGGAGCAGATGTGGGTCAGTTCTATGGGGCAGGAGATGCTGTGGGGCTGATGTGGGTCAAATCAATGGGGCAGAGCTGCTCTGGGGCACATGTGGGTCAGATCTATGGAGCAGGAGCTGCTGTGGGGCAGATTTGAATCAGATCTATAGGGCAGGAGCTGCTGTGGGTCAGATCAATAGAGCAGGAGCTGCTGTGGGGCACATGTGAGTTAGATCTATGGGGCAGGAGATGGTGTGGGGCAGATTTGGGTCAGATGTATGGGGCAGGAGCTGATGTGGGGCTGGTGTTGGTCAGATCTATAGGGCAGGAGCTGCAGTGGGGCTGATGTGGGTCAGATCTATAGGTCAGGAGCTGCAGTGGGTCAGATCTATGGAGCAGGAGCTGCTGTGTGGGGCACATGTGAGTTAGATCTATGGGGCAGGAGATGGTGTGGGGCAGATGTGGGTCAGATCTATGGGGCAGGATCTCCTGGGGGCTGATGTGGGTCAGATCTGTGGGGTAAAATCTGCTGTGGGGCAGATGTGGTTCAGATCTATAGGGCAGGAGCTGCTGGGGGTCAGATCTATGGATCAGGAGCTGCTGTGGGGCACATGTGAGTTAGATCTATGGGGCAGGAGATGGTGTGGGGCTTATGTGGGTCAGATGTATGGGGCAGGAGCTGATGTGGGGCTGATGTTGGTCAGATCTATAGGGCAAGAGCTGCAGTGGGGCTGATGTGGGTCAGATCTATAGGGCAGGAGCTGCAGTGGGGCTGATGTGGGTCAAATCAATGGGGTAGAGCTGCTCTGGGGCACATGTGGGTCAGATCTATGGAGCAGGAGCTGCTGTGGGGCACATGTGAGTTAGATCTATGGGGCAGGAGATGGTGTGGGGCAGATGTGGGTCAGATCTATGGGGCAGGATCTCCTGGGGGCAGATGTGGGTCAGTTCTATGGGGCAGGAGCTGCTGTGGGGCTAATGTGGGTCAGATCTATGGGGCAGGGGCTGCTGTGGGGCAGATGTGGGTCAGATCTATGGGGCAGGAGCTGCTGTGGGTCAGATGTGGGTCAGATCTATAGGTCAGGAGCTGCTGTGGCTGCTGTGGGTCAGTTCTATGGGGCAGGAGATGCTGTGGGGCTGATGTGGGTCAAATCAATGGGGCAGAGCTGCTCTGGGGCACATGTGGGTCAGATCTGTGGAGCAGGAGCTGCTGTGGGGCAGATTTTAATCAGATCTATAGGGCAGGAGCTGCTGTGGGTCAGATCTATGGGCAGGAGCTGCTGTGGGGCACATGTGAGTTAGATCTATGGGGCAAAAGATTGTGTGGGGCAGATTTGGGTCAGATGTATGGGGCAGGAGCTGATGTGTGGCTGATGAGGGTCAGATCTATGGGGCATGGGCTGCTGTGGGTCAGATCTACGGGACTGGAGCTGCAGTGGAGCACATGTGGGTCAGATCTATGGGGTAGAAGCTGCTGTGGGGCTGATGGGGGTCATATCTATAAGGCAGGAGCTGCTGTGGGGCTGACGTGGGTCAGATCTATGAGGCAAGAGCTGCTGTGGGGCAGAGTTGGGTCAGATCTATGGGGCAGGAGCTGCTGTGGGGCTGATGTGGGTCAGATCTATGGGGCAGGAGCTGATGTGGGGCTGATGTTGGTCAGATCTATAGGGCAGGAGCTGCAGTGGGGCTGACGTGGGTCAGATCTATGGGGCAGGAGCTGCAGTGGGGCTGATGTGGGTCAAATCTATGGGGCAGAGCTGCTCTGGGGCACATGTGGGTCAGATCTATGGAGCAGGAGCTGCTGTGGGGCTGATGTTGGTCAGATCTATAGGGCAGGAGCTGCAGTGGGGCTGATGTGGGTCAGATCTATGGGGCAGGAGCTGCAGTGGGGCTGATGTGGGTCAAATCCATGGGGCAGAGCTGCTCTGGGGCACATGTGGGTCAGATCTATGGAGCCGGAGCTGCTGTGGGGCAGATTTGAATCAGATCTATAGGGCAGGAGCTGCTGTGGGTCAGATCTATGGAGCCGGAGCTGCTGTGGGGCACATGTGAGTTAGATCTATGGGGCAGGAGATGGTGTGGGGCAGATGTGGGTCAGATGTATAGGGCAGGAGCTGATGTGGGGCTGATGTTGGTCAGATCTATAGGGCAGGAGCTGCAGTGGGGCTGATGTGGGTCAGATCTATAGGGCAGGAGCTGCAGTGGGGCTGATGTGGGTCAAATCAATGGGGCAGAGCTGCTCTGGGGCACATGTGGGTCAGATCAATGGAGCAGGAGCTGCTGTGGGGCACATGTGAGTTAGATCTATGGGGCAGGAGATGGTGTGGGGCTTATGTGGGTCAGATGTATGGGGCAGGAGCTGATGTGGGGCTGATGTGGGTCAGATCTATGGGTCAGGAGCTGCTGTGGAGCAGATGTGGGTCAGTTCTATGGGGCAGGAGATGCTGTGGGGCTGATGTGGGTCAAATCAATGGGGCAGAGCTGCTCTGGGGCACATGTGGGTCAGATCTATGGAGCCGGAGCTGCTGTGGGGCAGATTTGAATCAGATCTATAGGGCAGGAGCTGCTGTGGGTCAGATCAATAGAGCAGGAGCTGCTGTGGGGCACATGTGAGTTAGATCTATGGGGCAGGAGATGGTGTGGGGCAGATTTGGGTCAGATGTATGGGGCAGGAGCTGATGTGGGGCTGGTGTTGGTCAGATCTATAGGGCAGGAGCTGCAGTGGGGCTGATGTGGGTCAGATCTATAGGTCAGGAGCTGCAGTGGGTCAGATCTATGGAGCAGGAGCTGCTGTGTGGGGCACATGTGAGTTAGATCTATGGGGCAGGAGATGGTGTGGGGCAGATGTGGGTCAGATCTATGGGGCAGGATCTCCTGGGGGCTGATGTGGGTCAGATCTGTGGGGTAAAATCTGCTGTGGGGCAGATGTGGTTCAGATCTATAGGGCAGGAGCTGCTGGGGGTCAGATCTATGGATCAGGAGCTGCTGTGGGGCACATGTGAGTTAGATCTATGGGGCAGGAGATGGTGTGGGGCTTATGTGGGTCAGATGTATGGGGCAGGAGCTGATGTGGGGCTGATGTTGGTCAGATCTATAGGGCAAGAGCTGCAGTGGGGCTGATGTGGGTCAGATCTATAGGGCAGGAGCTGCAGTGGGGCTGATGTGGGTCAAATCAATGGGGTAGAGCTGCTCTGGGGCACATGTGGGTCAGATCTATGGAGCAGGAGCTGCTGTGGGGCACATGTGAGTTAGATCTATGGGGCAGGAGATGGTGTGGGGCAGATGTGGGTCAGATCTATGGGGCAGGATCTCCTGGGGGCTGATGTGGGTCAGATCTATGGGTCAGGAGCTGCTGTGGGGCAGATGTGGGTCAGTTCTATGGGGCAGTAGCTGCTGTGGGGCTAATGTGGGTCAGATCTATGGGGCAGGGGCTGCTGTGGGGCAGATGTGGGTCAGATCTATGGGGCAGGAGCTGCTGTGGGTCAGATGTGGGTCAGATCTATAGGTCAGGAGCTGCTGTGGCTGCTGTGGGTCAGTTCTATGGGGCAGGAGATGCTGTGGGGCTGATGTGGGTCAAATCAATGGGGCAGAGCTGCTCTGGGGCACATGTGGGTCAGATCTATGGAGCAGGAGCTGCTGTGGGGCAGATTTGAATCAGATCTATAGGGCAGGAGCTGCTGTGGGTCAGATCTATGGAGCAGGAGCTGCTGTGGGGCACATGTGAGTTAGATCTATGTGGCAGGAGATGGTGTGGGGCAGATTTGGGTCAGATGTATGGGTCAGGAGCTGCTGTGTGGCTGATGAGGGTCAGATCTATGGGGCATGGGCTGCTGTGGGTCAGATCTACGGGACTGGAGCTGCAGTGGAGCACATGTGGGTCAGATCTATGGGGTAGAAGCTGCTGTGGGGCTGATGGGGGTCATATCTATAAGGCAGGAGCTGCTGAGGGGCTGACGTGGGTCAGATCTATGAGGCAAGAGCTGCTGTGGGGCAGAGTTGGGTCAGATCTATGGGGCAGGAGCTGCTGTGGGGCTGATGTGGGTCAGATCTATGGGGCAGGAGCTGATGTGGGGCTGGTGTTGGTCAGATCTATAGGGCAGGAGCTGCAGTGGGTCTGATGTGGGTCAGATCTATGGGGCAGGAGCTGCAGTGGGGCTGATGTGGGTCAAATCTATGGGGCAGAGCTGCTCTGGGGCTCATGTGGGTCAGATCTATGGAGGAGGAGCTGCTGTGGGGCAGATTTGAATCAGATCTATAGGGCAGGAGCTGCTGTGGGTCAGATCTATGGAGCAGGAGCTGCTGTGGGGCACATGTGAGTTAGATCTATGGGGCAGGAGATGGTGTGGGGCAGATTTGGGTCAGATGTATGGGGCAGGAGCTGATGTGGGGCTGGTGTTGGTCAGATCTATAGGGCAGGAGCTGCAGTGGGGCTGATGTGGGTCAGATCTATGGGGCAGGAGCTGCAGTGGGGCTGATGTGGGTCAAATCAATGGGGCAGAGCTGCTCTGGGGCACATGTGGGTCAGATCAATGGAGCAGGAGCTGCTGTGGGGCACATGTGAGTTAGATCTATGGGGCAGGAGATGGTGTGGGGCAGATTTGGGTCAGATGTATGGGGCAGGAGCTGATGTGGGGCTGGTGTTGGTCAGATCTATAGGGCAGGAGTTGCAGTGGGGCTGATGTGGGTCAGATCTATAGGGCAGGAGCTGCTGTGGGTCAGATCTATGGAGCAGGAGCTGCTGTGTGGGGCACATGTGAGTTAGATCTATGGGGCAGGAGATGGTGTGGGGCAGATGTGGGTCAGATCTATGGGGCAGGATCTCCTGGGGGCTGATGTGGGTCAGATCTGTGGGGTAAAATCTGCTGAGGGGCAGTTGTGGTTCAGATCTATAGGGCAGGAGCTGCTGTGGGTCAGATCTATGGATCAGGAGCTGCTGTGGGGCACATGTGAGTTAGATCTATGGGGCAGGAGATGGTGTGGGGCTTATGTGGGTCAGATGTATGGGGCAGGAGCTGATGTGGGGCTGATGTTGGTCAGATCTATAGGGCAAGAGCTGCAGTGGGGCTGATGTGGGTCAGATCTATAGGGCAGGAGCTGCAGTGGGGCTGATGTGGGTCAAATCAATGGGGCAGAGCTGCTCTGGGGCACATGTGGGTCAGATCTATGGAGCAGGAGCTGCTGTGGGGCAGATTTGAATCAGATCTATAGGGCAGGAGCTGCTGTGGGTCAGATCTATGGGCAGGAGCTGCTGTGGGGCACATGTGAGTTAGATCTATGGGGCAGGAGATGGTGTGGGGCAGATTTGGGTCAGATGTATGGGGCAGGAGCTGCTGTGTGGCTGATGAGGGTCAGATCTATGGGGCATGGGCTGCTGTGGGTCAGATCTACGGGACTGGAGCTGCAGTGGAGCACATGTTGGTCAGATCTATGGGGTAGAAGCTGCTGTGGGGCTGATGGGGGTCATATCTATAAGGCAGGAGCTGCTGTGGGGCTGACGTGGGTCAGATCTATGAGGCAAGAGCTGCTGTGGGGCAGAGTTGGGTCAGATCTATGGGGCAGGAGCTGCTGTGGGGCTGATGTGGGTCAGATCTATGGGGCAGGAGCTGATGTGGGGCTGATGTTGGTCAGATCTATAGGGCAGGAGCTGCATTGGGGCTGATGTGGGTCAAATCTATGGGGCAGAGCTGCTCTGGGGCACATGTGGGTCAGATCTATGGAGCAGGAGCTGCTGTGGGGCACATGTGAGTTAGATCTATGGGGCAGGAGATGGTGTGGTGCAGATGTGGGTCAGATCTATGGGGCAGGATCTCCTGGAGGGTTAATGTGGGTCAGATCTATGAGGCAGGAGCTTCTGTGGGGCTGATGTGGGTCAGATCTATGGGTCAGGAGCTGCTGTGGGGCAGATGTGGGTCAGTTCTATGGGGCAAGAGCTGCTGTGGTGCAGATGTGGGTCAGATCTATGGGGCAGGAGCTGCTGTGGGGCTGATGTGGGTCAGATGTGGGTCAGATCTATAGGTAAGAAGCTGCTGTGGCTGCTGTGGGTCAGTTCTATGGGGCAGGAGATGCTGTGGGGCAGATTTGAATCAGATCTATAGGGCAGGAGCTGCTGTGGGTCAGATCAATGGAGCAGGAGCTGCTGTAGGGCACATGTGAGTTAGATCTATGGGGCAGGAGATGGTGTGGGGCAGATGTGGGTCAGATCTATGGGGCAGGATCTCCTGGGGGCTGATGTGGGTCAGATCTATGGGTCAGGAGCTGCTGTGGGGCAGATGTGGGTCAGTTCTATGGGGCAGGAGCTGCTGTGGGGCTAATGTGGGTCAGATCTATGGGGCAGGGGCTGCTGTGGGGCAGATGTGGGTCAGATCTATGGGGCAGGAGCTGCTGTGGGTCAGATGTGGGTCAGATCTATAGGTCAGGAGCTGCTGTGGCTGCTGTGGGTCAGTTCTATGGGGCAGGAGATGCTGTGGGGCTGATGTGGGTCAAATCAATGGGGCAGAGCTGCTCTGGGGCACATGTGGGTCAGATCTATGGAGCAGGAGCTGCTGTGGGGCAGATTTGAATCAGATCTATAGGGCAGGAGCTGCTGTGGGTCAGATCTATGGAGCAGGAGCTGCTGTGGGGCACATGTGAGTTAGATCTATGTGGCAGGAGATGGTGTGGGGCAGATTTGGGTCAGATGTATGGGTCAGGAGCTGCTGTGTGGCTGATGAGGGTCAGATCTATGGGGCATGGGCTGCTGTGGGTCAGATCTACGGGACTGGAGCTGCAGTGGAGCACATGTGGGTCAGATCTATGGGGTAGAAGCTGCTGTGGGGCTGATGGGGGTCATATCTATAAGGCAGGAGCTGCTGAGGGGCTGACGTGGGTCAGATCTATGAGGCAAGAGCTGCTGTGGGGCAGAGTTGGGTCAGATCTATGGGGCAGGAGCTGCTGTGGGGCTGATGTGGGTCAGATCTATGGGGCAGGAGCTGATGTGGGGCTGGTGTTGGTCAGATCTATAGGGCAGGAGCTGCAGTGGGTCTGATGTGGGTCAGATCTATGGGGCAGGAGCTGCAGTGGGGCTGATGTGGGTCAAATCTATGGGGCAGAGCTGCTCTGGGGCTCATGTGGGTCAGATCTATGGAGGAGGAGCTGCTGTGGGGCAGATTTGAATCAGATCTATAGGGCAGGAGCTGCTGTGGGTCAGATCTATGGAGCAGGAGCTGCTGTGGGGCACATGTGAGTTAGATCTATGGGGCAGGAGATGGTGTGGGGCAGATTTGGGTCAGATGTATGGGGCAGGAGCTGATGTGGGGCTGGTGTTGGTCAGATCTATAGGGCAGGAGCTGCAGTGGGGCTGATGTGGGTCAGATCTATGGGGCAGGAGCTGCAGTGGGGCTGATGTGGGTCAAATCAATGGGGCAGAGCTGCTCTGGGGCACATGTGGGTCAGATCAATGGAGCAGGAGCTGCTGTGGGGCACATGTGAGTTAGATCTATGGGGCAGGAGATGGTGTGGGGCAGATTTGGGTCAGATGTATGGGGCAGGAGCTGATGTGGGGCTGGTGTTGGTCAGATCTATAGGGCAGGAGTTGCAGTGGGGCTGATGTGGGTCAGATCTATAGGGCAGGAGCTGCTGTGGGTCAGATCTATGGAGCAGGAGCTGCTGTGTGGGGCACATGTGAGTTAGATCTATGGGGCAGGAGATGGTGTGGGGCAGATGTGGGTCAGATCTATGGGGCAGGATCTCCTGGGGGCTGATGTGGGTCAGATCTGTGGGGTAAAATCTGCTGAGGGGCAGTTGTGGTTCAGATCTATAGGGCAGGAGCTGCTGTGGGTCAGATCTATGGATCAGGAGCTGCTGTGGGGCACATGTGAGTTAGATCTATGGGGCAGGAGATGGTGTGGGGCTTATGTGGGTCAGATGTATGGGGCAGGAGCTGATGTGGGGCTGATGTTGGTCAGATCTATAGGGCAAGAGCTGCAGTGGGGCTGATGTGGGTCAGATCTATAGGGCAGGAGCTGCAGTGGGGCTGATGTGGGTCAAATCAATGGGGCAGAGCTGCTCTGGGGCACATGTGGGTCAGATCTATGGAGCAGGAGCTGCTGTGGGGCAGATTTGAATCAGATCTATAGGGCAGGAGCTGCTGTGGGTCAGATCTATGGGCAGGAGCTGCTGTGGGGCACATGTGAGTTAGATCTATGGGGCAGGAGATGGTGTGGGGCAGATTTGGGTCAGATGTATGGGGCAGGAGCTGCTGTGTGGCTGATGAGGGTCAGATCTATGGGGCATGGGCTGCTGTGGGTCAGATCTACGGGACTGGAGCTGCAGTGGAGCACATGTTGGTCAGATCTATGGGGTAGAAGCTGCTGTGGGGCTGATGGGGGTCATATCTATAAGGCAGGAGCTGCTGTGGGGCTGACGTGGGTCAGATCTATGAGGCAAGAGCTGCTGTGGGGCAGAGTTGGGTCAGATCTATGGGGCAGGAGCTGCTGTGGGGCTGATGTGGGTCAGATCTATGGGGCAGGAGCTGATGTGGGGCTGATGTTGGTCAGATCTATAGGGCAGGAGCTGCATTGGGGCTGATGTGGGTCAAATCTATGGGGCAGAGCTGCTCTGGGGCACATGTGGGTCAGATCTATGGAGCAGGAGCTGCTGTGGGGCACATGTGAGTTAGATCTATGGGGCAGGAGATGGTGTGGTGCAGATGTGGGTCAGATCTATGGGGCAGGATCTCCTGGAGGGTTAATGTGGGTCAGATCTATGAGGCAGGAGCTTCTGTGGGGCTGATGTGGGTCAGATCTATGGGTCAGGAGCTGCTGTGGGGCAGATGTGGGTCAGTTCTATGGGGCAAGAGCTGCTGTGGTGCAGATGTGGGTCAGATCTATGGGGCAGGAGCTGCTGTGGGGCTGATGTGGGTCAGATGTGGGTCAGATCTATAGGTAAGAAGCTGCTGTGGCTGCTGTGGGTCAGTTCTATGGGGCAGGAGATGCTGTGGGGCAGATTTGAATCAGATCTATAGGGCAGGAGCTGCTGTGGGTCAGATCAATGGAGCAGGAGCTGCTGTAGGGCACATGTGAGTTAGATCTATGGGGCAGGAGATGGTGTGGGGCAGATGTGGGTCAGATCTATGGGGCAGGATCTCCTGGGGGCTGATGTGGGTCAGATCTATGGGTCAGGAGCTGCTGTGGGGCAGATGTGGGTCAGTTCTATGGGGCAGGAGCTGCTGTGGGGCTAATGTGGGTCAGATCTATGGGGCAGGGGCTGCTGTGGGGCAGATGTGGGTCAGATCTATGGGGCAGGAGCTGCTGTGGGTCAGATGTGGGTCAGATCTATAGGTCAGGAGCTGCTGTGGCTGCTGTGGGTCAGTTCTATGGGGCAGGAGATGCTGTGGGGCTGATGTGGGTCAAATCAATGGGGCAGAGCTGCTCTGGGGCACATGTGGGTCAGATCTATGGAGCAGGAGCTGCTGTGGGGCAGATTTGAATCAGATCTATAGGGCAGGAGCTGCTGTGGGTCAGATCTATGGAGCAGGAGCTGCTGTGGGGCACATGTGAGTTAGATCTATGGGGCAGGAGATGGTGTGGGGCAGATTTGGGTCAGATGTATGGGTCAGGAGCTGCTGTGTGGCTGATGAGGGTCAGATCTATGGGGCATGGGCTGCTGTGGGTCAGATCTACGGGACTGGAGCTGCAGTGGAGCACATGTGGGTCAGATCTATGGGGTAGAAGCTGCTGTGGGGCTGATGGGGGTCATATCTATAAGGCAGGAGCTGCTGAGGGGCTGACGTGGGTCAGATCTATGAGGCAAGAGCTGCTGTGGGGCAGAGTTGGGTCAGATCTATGGGGCAGGAGCTGCTGTGGGGCTGATGTGGGTCAGATCTATGGGTCAGGAGCTGCTGTGGGGCAGATGTGGGTCAGTTCTATGGGGCAAGAGCTGCTGTGGTGCAGATGTGGGTCAGATCTATGGGGCAGGAGCTGCTGTGGGGCTGATGTGGGTCAGATGTGGGTCAGATCTATAGGTAAGAAGCTGCTGTGGCTGCTGTGGGTCAGTTCTATGGGGCAGGAGATGCTGTGGGGCAGATTTGAATCAGATCTATAGGGCAGGAGCTGCTGTGGGTCAGATCAATGGAGCAGGAGCTGCTGTAGGGCACATGTGAGTTAGATCTATGGGGCAGGAGATGGTGTGGGGCAGATGTGGGTCAGATCTATGGGGCAGGATCTCCTGGGGGCTGATGTGGGTCAGATCTATGGGTCAGGAGCTGCTGTGGGGCAGATGTGGGTCAGTTCTATGGGGCAGGAGCTGCTGTGGGGCTAATGTGGGTCAGATCTATGGGGCAGGGGCTGCTGTGGGGCAGATGTGGGTCAGATCTATGGGGCAGGAGCTGCTGTGGGTCAGATGTGGGTCAGATCTATAGGTCAGGAGCTGCTGTGGCTGCTGTGGGTCAGTTCTATGGGGCAGGAGATGCTGTGGGGCTGATGTGGGTCAAATCAATGGGGCAGAGCTGCTCTGGGGCACATGTGGGTCAGATCTATGGAGCAGGAGCTGCTGTGGGGCAGATTTGAATCAGATCTATAGGGCAGGAGCTGCTGTGGGTCAGATCTATGGAGCAGGAGCTGCTGTGGGGCACATGTGAGTTAGATCTATGGGGCAGGAGATGGTGTGGGGCAGATTTGGGTCAGATGTATGGGTCAGGAGCTGCTGTGTGGCTGATGAGGGTCAGATCTATGGGGCATGGGCTGCTGTGGGTCAGATCTACGGGACTGGAGCTGCAGTGGAGCACATGTGGGTCAGATCTATGGGGTAGAAGCTGCTGTGGGGCTGATGGGGGTCATATCTATAAGGCAGGAGCTGCTGAGGGGCTGACGTGGGTCAGATCTATGAGGCAAGAGCTGCTGTGGGGCAGAGTTGGGTCAGATCTATGGGGCAGGAGCTGCTGTGGGGCTGATGTGGGTCAGATCTATGGGGCAGGAGCTGATGTGGGGCTGGTGTTGGTCAGATCTATAGGGCAGGAGCTGCAGTGGGTCTGATGTGGGTCAGATCTATGGGGCAGGAGCTGCAGTGGGGCTGATGTGGGTCAAATCTATGGGGCAGAGCTGCTCTGGGGCTCATGTGGGTCAGATCTATGGAGGAGGAGCTGCTGTGGGGCAGATTTGAATCAGATCTATAGGGCAGGAGCTGCTCTGGGTCAGATCTATGGAGCAGGAGCTGCTGTGGGGCACATGTGAGTTAGATCTATGGGGCAGGAGATGGTGTGGGGCAGATTTGGGTCAGATGTATGGGGCAGGAGCTGATGTGGGGCTGGTGTTGGTCAGATCTATAGGGCAGGAGCTGCAGTGGGGCTGATGTGGGTCAGATCTATGGGGCAGGAGCTGCAGTGGGGCTGATGTGGGTCAAATCTATAGGTCAGGAGCTGCAGTGGGTCAGATCTATGGAGCAGGAGCTGCTGTGTGGGGCACATGTGAGTTAGATCTATGGGGCAGGAGATGGTGTGGGGCAGATGTGGGTCAGATCTATGGGGCAGGATCTCCTGGGGGCTGATGTGGGTCAGATCTGTGGGGTAAAATCTGCTGTGGGGCAGATGTGGTTCAGATCTATAGGGCAGGAGCTGCTGGGGGTCAGATCTATGGATCAGGAGCTGCTGTGGGGCACATGTGAGTTAGATCTATGGGGCAGGAGATGGTGTGGGGCTTATGTGGGTCAGATGTATGGGGCAGGAGCTGATGTGGGGCTGATGTTGGTCAGATCTATAGGGCAAGAGCTGCAGTGGGGCTGATGTGGGTCAGATCTATAGGGCAGGAGCTGCAGTGGGGCTGATGTGGGTCAAATCAATGGGGTAGAGCTGCTCTGGGGCACATGTGGGTCAGATCTATGGAGCAGGAGCTGCTGTGGGGCACATGTGAGTTAGATCTATGGGGCAGGAGATGGTGTGGGGCAGATGTGGGTCAGATCTATGGGGCAGGATCTCCTGGGGGCTGATGTGGGTCAGATCTATGGGTCAGGAGCTGCTGTGGGGCAGATGTGGGTCAGTTCTATGGGGCAGGAGCTGCTGTGGGGCTAATGTGGGTCAGATCTATGGGGCAGGGGCTGCTGTGGGGCAGATGTGGGTCAGATCTATGGGGCAGGAGCTGCTGTGGGTCAGATGTGGGTCAGATCTATAGGTCAGGAGCTGCTGTGGCTGCTGTGGGTCAGTTCTATGGGGCAGGAGATGCTGTGGGGCTGATGTGGGTCAAATCAATGGGGCAGAGCTGCTCTGGGGCACATGTGGGTCAGATCTATGGAGCAGGAGCTGCTGTGGGGCAGATTTGAATCAGATCTATAGGGCAGGAGCTGCTGTGGGTCAGATCTATGGAGCAGGAGCTGCTGTGGGGCACATGTGAGTTAGATCTATGTGGCAGGAGATGGTGTGGGGCAGATTTGGGTCAGATGTATGGGTCAGGAGCTGCTGTGTGGCTGATGAGGGTCAGATCTATGGGGCATGGGCTGCTGTGGGTCAGATCTACGGGACTGGAGCTGCAGTGGAGCACATGTGGGTCAGATCTATGGGGTAGAAGCTGCTGTGGGGCTGATGGGGGTCATATCTATAAGGCAGGAGCTGCTGAGGGGCTGACGTGGGTCAGATCTATGAGGCAAGAGCTGCTGTGGGGCAGAGTTGGGTCAGATCTATGGGGCAGGAGCTGCTGTGGGGCTGATGTGGGTCAGATCTATGGGGCAGGAGCTGATGTGGGGCTGGTGTTGGTCAGATCTATAGGGCAGGAGCTGCAGTGGGTCTGATGTGGGTCAGATCTATGGGGCAGGAGCTGCAGTGGGGCTGATGTGGGTCAAATCTATGGGGCAGAGCTGCTCTGGGGCTCATGTGGGTCAGATCTATGGAGGAGGAGCTGCTGTGGGGCAGATTTGAATCAGATCTATAGGGCAGGAGCTGCTGTGGGTCAGATCTATGGAGCAGGAGCTGCTGTGGGGCACATGTGAGTTAGATCTATGGGGCAGGAGATGGTGTGGGGCAGATTTGGGTCAGATGTATGGGGCAGGAGCTGATGTGGGGCTGGTGTTGGTCAGATCTATAGGGCAGGAGCTGCAGTGGGGCTGATGTGGGTCAGATCTATGGGGCAGGAGCTGCAGTGGGGCTGATGTGGGTCAAATCAATGGGGCAGAGCTGCTCTGGGGCACATGTGGGTCAGATCAATGGAGCAGGAGCTGCTGTGGGGCACATGTGAGTTAGATCTATGGGGCAGGAGATGGTGTGGGGCAGATTTGGGTCAGATGTATGGGGCAGGAGCTGATGTGGGGCTGGTGTTGGTCAGATCTATAGGGCAGGAGTTGCAGTGGGGCTGATGTGGGTCAGATCTATAGGGCAGGAGCTGCTGTGGGTCAGATCTATGGAGCAGGAGCTGCTGTGTGGGGCACATGTGAGTTAGATCTATGGGGCAGGAGATGGTGTGGGGCAGATGTGGGTCAGATCTATGGGGCAGGATCTCCTGGGGGCTGATGTGGGTCAGATCTGTGGGGTAAAATCTGCTGAGGGGCAGTTGTGGTTCAGATCTATAGGGCAGGAGCTGCTGTGGGTCAGATCTATGGATCAGGAGCTGCTGTGGGGCACATGTGAGTTAGATCTATGGGGCAGGAGATGGTGTGGGGCTTATGTGGGTCAGATGTATGGGGCAGGAGCTGATGTGGGGCTGATGTTGGTCAGATCTATAGGGCAAGAGCTGCAGTGGGGCTGATGTGGGTCAGATCTATAGGGCAGGAGCTGCAGTGGGGCTGATGTGGGTCAAATCAATGGGGCAGAGCTGCTCTGGGGCACATGTGGGTCAGATCTATGGAGCAGGAGCTGCTGTGGGGCAGATTTGAATCAGATCTATAGGGCAGGAGCTGCTGTGGGTCAGATCTATGGGCAGGAGCTGCTGTGGGGCACATGTGAGTTAGATCTATGGGGCAGGAGATGGTGTGGGGCAGATTTGGGTCAGATGTATGGGTCAGGAGCTGCTGTGTGGCTGATGAGGGTCAGATCTATGGGGCATGGGCTGCTGTGGGTCAGATCTACGGGACTGGAGCTGCAGTGGAGCACATGTGGGTCAGATCTATGGGGTAGAAGCTGCTGTGGGGCTGATGGGGGTCATATCTATAAGGCAGGAGCTGCTGTGGGGCTGACGTGGGTCAGATCTATGAGGCAAGAGCTGCTGTGGGGCAGAGTTGGGTCAGATCTATGGGGCAGGAGCTGCTGTGGGGCTGATGTGGGTCAGATCTATGGGGCAGGAGCTGATGTGGGGCTGATGTTGGTCAGATCTATAGGGCAGGAGCTGCAGTGGGGCTGATGTGGGTCAGATCTATGGGGCAGGAGCTGCATTGGGGCTGATGTGGGTCAAATCTATGGGGCAGAGCTGCTCTGGGGCACATGTGGGTCAGATCTATGGAGCAGGAGCTGCTGTGGGGCACATGTGAGTTAGATCTATGGGGCAGGAGATGGTGTGGTGCAGATGTGGGTCAGATCTATGGGGCAGGATCTCCTGGAGGGTTAATGTGGGTCAGATCTATGAGGCAGGAGCTTCTGTGGGGCTGATGTGGGTCAGATCTATGGGTCAGGAGCTGCTGTGGGGCAGATGTGGGTCAGTTCTATGGGGCAAGAGCTGCTGTGGTGCAGATGTGGGTCAGATCTATGGGGCAGGAGCTGCTGTGGGGCTGATGTGGGTCAGATGTGGGTCAGATCTATAGGTAAGAAGCTGCTGTGGCTGCTGTGGGTCAGTTCTATGGGGCAGGAGATGCTGTGGGGCAGATTTGAATCAGATCTATAGGGCAGGAGCTGCTGTGGGTCAGATCAATGGAGCAGGAGCTGCTGTAGGGCACATGTGAGTTAGATCTATGGGGCAGGAGATGGTGTGGGGCAGATGTGGGTCAGATGTATGGGGCAGGAGCTGATGTGGGGCTGATGTTGGTCAGATCTATAGGGCAGGAGCTGCAGTGGGGCTGATGTGGGTCAGATCTATAGGGCAGGAGCTGCAGTGGGGCTGATGTGGGTCAAATCAATGGGGCAGAGCTGCTCTGGGGCACATGTGGGTCAGATCAATGGAGCAGGAGCTGCTGTGGGGCACATGTGAGTAAGATCTATGGGGCAGGAGATGGTGTGGGGCTTATGTGGGTCAGATGTATGGGGCAGGAGCTGATGTGGGGCTGATGTGGGTCAGATCTATGGGTCAGGAGCTGCTGTGGAGCAGATGTGGGTCAGTTCTATGGGGCAGGAGATGCTGTGGGGCTGATGTGGGTCAAATCAATGGGGCAGAGCTGCTCTGGGGCACATGTGGGTCAGATCTATGGAGCAGGAGCTGCTGTGGGGCAGATTTGAATCAGATCTATAGGGCAGGAGCTGCTGTGGGTCAGATCAATGAAGCAGGAGCTGCTGTGGGGCACATGTGAGTTAGATCTATGGGGCAAGAGATGGTGTGGGGCAGATTTGGGTCTGATGTATGGGGCAGGAGCTGATGTGGGGCTGGTGTTGGTCAGATCTATAGGGCAGGAGCTGCAGTGGGGCTGATGTGGGTCAGATCTATAGGGCAGGAGCTGCTGTGGGTCAGATCTATGGAGCAGGAGCTGCTGTGTGGGGCACATGTGAGTTAGATCTATGGGGCAGGAGATGGTGTGGGGCTTATGTGGGTCAGATGTATGGGGCAGGAGCTGATGTGGGGCTGATGTTGGTCAGATCTATAGGGCAGGAGCTGCAGTGGGGCTGATGTGGGTCAGATCTATAGGGCAGGAGCTGCAGTGGGGCTGATGTGGGTCAAATCAATGGGGCAGAGCTGCTCTGGGGCACATGTGGGTCAGATCTATGGAGCAGGAGCTGCTGTGGGGCACATGTGAGTTAGATCTATGGGGCAGGAGATGGTGTGGGGCAGATGTGGGTCAGATCTATGGGGCAGGATCTCCTGGGGGCTGATGTGGGTCAGATCTATGGGTGAGGAGCTGCTGTGGGGCAGATGTGGGTCAGTTCTATGGGGCAGGAGCTGCTGTGGGGCTAATGTGGGTCAGATCTATGGGGCAGGGGCTGCTGTGGGGCAGATGTGGGTCAGATCTATGGGGCAGGAGCTGCTGTGGGTCAGATGTGGGTCAGATCTATAGGTCAGGAGCTGCTGTGGCTGCTGTGGGTCAGTTCTATGGGGCAGGAGATGCTGTGGGGCTGATGTGGGTCAATTCAATGGGGCAGAGCTGCTCTGGAGCACATGTGGGTCAGATCTATGGAGCAGGAGCTGCTGTGGGGCAGATTTGAATCAGATCTATAGGGCAGGAGCTGCTGTGGGTCAGATCTATGGAGCAGGAGCTGCTGTGGGGCACATGTGAGTTAGATCTATGGGGCAGGAGATGGTGTGGGGCAGATGTGGGTCAGATCTATGGGGCAGGATCTCCTGGGGGCTGATGTGGGTCAGATCTATGGGTCAGGAGCTGCTGTGGGGCAGATGTGGGTCAGTTCTATGGGGCAGGAGCTGCTGTGGGGCTAATGTGGGTCAGATCTATGGGGCGGGGGCTGCTGTGGGGCTGATGTGGGTCAGATCTATGGGGCAGGAGCTGCTGTGGGTCAGATGTGGGTCAGATCTATAGGTCAGGAGCTGCTGTGGCTGCTGTGGGTCAGTTCTATGGGGCAGGAGATGCTGTGGGGCTGATGTGGGTCAAATCAATGGGGCAGAGCTGCTCTGGGGCACATGTGGGTCAGATCTATGGAGCAGGAGCTGCTGTGGGGCAGATTTGAATCAGATCTATAGGGCAGGAGCTGCTCTGGGTCAGATCTATGGAGCAGGAGCTGCTGTGGGGCACATGTGAGTTAGATCTATGGGGCAGGAGATGGTGTGGGGCAGATTTGGGTCAGATGTATGGGGCAGGAGCTGCTGTGTGGCTGATGAGGGTCAGATCTATGGGGCATGGGCTGCTGTGGGTCAGATCTACGGGACTGGAGCTGCAGTGGAGCACATGTGGGTCAGATCTATGGGGTAGAAGCTGCTGTGGGGCTGATGGGGGTCATATCTATAAGGCAGGAGCTGCTGTGGGGCTGACGTGGGTCAGATCTATGAGGCAAGAGCTGCTGTGGGGCAGAGTTGGGTCAGATCTATGGGGCAGGAGATGGTGTGGGGATTATGTGGGTCAGATGTATGGGGCAGGAGCTGATGTGGGGCTGATGTTGGTCAGATCTATAGGGCAAGAGCTGCAGTGGGGCTGATGTGGGTCAGATCTATAGGGCAGGAGCTGATGTGGGGCTGATGTTGGTCAGTTCTATAGGGCAAGAGCTGCAGTGGGGCTGATGTGGGTCAGATCTATAGGGCAGGAGCTGCAGTGGGGCTGATGTGGGTCAAATCAATGGGGCAGAGCTGCTCTGGGGCACATGTGGGTCAGATCTATGGAGCAGGAGCTGCTGTGGGGCACATGTGAGTTAGATCTATGGGGCAGGAGATGGTGTGGGGCAGATGTGGGTCAGATCTATGGGGCAGGATCTCCTGGGGGCTGATGTGGGTCAGATCTATGGGTCAGGAGCTGCTGTGGGGCAGATGTGGGTCAGTTCTATGGGGCAGGAGCTGCTGTGGGGCTAATGTGGGTCAGATCTATGGGGCAGGGGCTGCTGTGGGGCAGATGTGGGTCAGATCTATGGGGCAGGAGCTGCTGTGGGTCAGATGTGGGTCAGATCTATAGGTCAGGAGCTGCTGTGGCTGCTGTGGGTCAGTTCTATGGGGCAGGAGATGCTGTGGGGCTGATGTGGGTCAAATCAATGGGGCAGAGCTGCTCTGGGGCACATGTGGGTCAGATCTATGGAGCAGGAGCTGCTGTGGGGCAGATTTGAATCAGATCTATAGGGCAGGAGCTGCTGTGGGTCAGATCTATGAAGCAGGAGCTGCTGTGGGGCACATGTGAGTTAGATCTATGGGGCAGGAGATGGTGTGGGGCAGATTTGGGTCAGATGTATGGGTCAGGAGCTGCTGTGTGGCTGATGAGGGTCAGATCTATGGGGCATGGGCTGCTGTGGGTCAGATCTACGGGACTGGAGCTGCAGTGGAGCACATGTGGGTCAGATCTATGGGGTAGAAGCTGCTGTGGGGCTGATGGGGGTCATATCTATAAGGCAGGAGCTGCTGTGGGGCTGACGTGGGTCAGATCTATGAGGCAAGAGCTGCTGTGGGGCAGAGTTGGGTCAGATCTATGGGGCAGGAGCTGCTGTGGGGCTGATGTGGGTCAGATCGATGGGGCAGGAGCTGATGTGGGGCTGATGTGGGTCAAATCAATGGGGCAGAGCTGCTCTGGGGCACATGTGGGTCAGATCTATGGAGCAGGAGCTCCTGTGGCTCAGATGTGGGTCAGATCTATGGGCAGGAGCTGCTGTGGGGCACATGTGAATTAGGTCTATGGGGCAGGAGATGGTGTGGGGCAGATTTGGGTCAGATGTATGGGTCAGGAGCTGCTGTGTGGCTGATGAGGGTCAGATCTATGGGGCATGGGCTGCTGTGGGTCAGATCTACGGGACTGGAGCTGCAGTGGAGCACATGTGGGTCAGATCTATGGGGTAGAAGCTGCTGTGGGGCTGATGGGGGTCATATCTATAAGGCAGGAGCTGCTGTGGGGCTGACGTGGGTCAGATCTATGAGGCAAGAGCTGCTGTGGGGCAGAGTTGGGTCAGATCTATGGGGCAGGAGCTGCTGTGGAGCTGATGTGGGTCAGATCTATGGGGCAGGAGCTGATGTGGGGCTGATGTTGGTCAGATCTATAGGGCAGGAGCTGCAGTGGGGCTGATGTTGGTCAGATCTATGGGGCAGGAGCTGCAGTGGGGCTGATGTGGGTCAAATCTATGGGGCAGAGCTGCTCTGGGGCACATGTGGGTCAGATCTATGGAGCAGGATCTGCTGTGGGGCAGATTTGAATCAGATCTATAGGGCAGGAGCTGCTGTGGGTCAGATCTATGGAGCAGGAGCTGCTGTGGGGCACATGTGAGTTAGATCTATGGGGCAGGAGATGGTGTGGTACAGATGTGGGTCAGATCTATGGGGCAGGATCTCCTGGAGGGTTAATGTGGGTCAGATGTATGAGGCAGGAGCTGCTGTGGGGCAGATGTGGTTCAGATCTATGGGGCAGGAGCTTCTGTGGGGCTGATGTGGGTCAGATCTATGGGTCAGGAGCTGCTGTGGGGCAGATGTGGGTCAGTTCTATGGGGCAAGAGCTGCTGTGGTGCAGATGTGGGTCAGATCTATGGGGCAGGAGCTGCTGTGGGGCTGATGTGGGTCAGATGTGGGTCAGATCTATAGGTAAGGAGCTGCTGTGGCTGCTTTGGGTCAGTTCTATGGGGCAGGAGATGCTGTGGGGCAGATTTGAATCAGATCTATAGGGCAGGAGCTGCTGTGGGTCAGATCAATGGAGCAGGAGCTGCTGTGGGGCACATGTGAGTTAGATCTATGGGGCAGGAGATGGTGTGGGGCAGATGTGGGTCAGATCTATGGGGCAGGATCTCCTGGGGGCTGATGTGGGTCAGATCTGTGGGGTAAAATCTGCTGTGGAGCAGATGTGGTTCAGATCTATAGGGCAGGAGCTGCTGTGGGTCAGATCTATGGATCAGGAGCTGCTGTGGGGCACATGTGAGTTAGATCTATGGGGCAGGAAATGGTGTGGGGCTTATGTGGGTCAGATGTATGGGGCAGGAGCTGATGTGGGGCTGATGTGGGTCAGATCTATGGGTCAGGAGCTGCTGTGGAGCAGATGTGGGTCAGTTCTATGGGGCAGGAGCTGCTGTGGGGCTAATGTGGGTCAGATCTATGGGGCAGGGGCTGCTGTGGGGCAGATGTGGGTCAGATCTATGGGGCAGGAGCTGCTGTGGGTCAGATGTGGGTCAGATCTATAGGTCAGGAGCTGCTGTGGCTGCTGTGGGTCAGTTCTATGGGGCAGGAGATGCTGTGGGGCTGATGTGGGTCAAATCAATGGGGCAGAGCTGCTCTGGGGCACATGTGGGTCAGATCTATGGAGCAGGAGCTGCTGTGGGGCAGATTTGAATCAGATCTATAGGGCAGGAGCTGCTGTGGGTCAGATCAATGGAGCAGGAGCTGCTGTGGGGCACATGTGAGTTAGATCTATGGGGCAGGAGATGGTGTGGGGCAGATTTGGGTCAGATGTATGGGGCAGGAGCTGATGTGGGGCTGGTGTTTGTCAGATCTATAGGGCAGGAGCTGCAGTGGGGCTGATGTGGGTCAGATCTATAGGGCAGGAGCTGCTGTGGGTCAGATCTATGGAGCAGGAGATGCTGTGGGGGGCACATGTGAGTTAGATCTATGGGGCAGGAGATGGTGTGGGGCTTATGTGGGTCAGATGTATGGGGCAGGAGCTGATGTGGGGCTGATGTTGGTCAGATCTATAGGGCGAGAGCTGCAGTGGGTCTGATGTGGGTCAGATCTATAGGGCAGGAGCTGCAGTGGGGCTGATGTGGGTCAAATCAATGGGGCAGGAGCTGATGTGGGTCAGATCTATGGAGCAGGAGCTGCTGTGTGGGGCACATGTGAGTTAGATCTACGGGACTGGAGCTGCAGTGGAGCACATGTGGGTCAGATCTATGGGGTAGAAGCTGCTGTGGGGCTGATGGGGGTCATATCTATAAGGCAGGAGCTGCTGTGGGGCTGACGTGGGTCAGATCTATGAGGCAAGAGCTGCTGTGGGGCAGAGTTGGGTCAGATCTATGGGGCAGGAGCTGCTGTGGGGCTGATGTGGGTCAGATCGATGGGGCAGGAGCTGATGTGGGGCTGATGTGGGTCAAATCAATGGGGCAGAGCTGCTCTGGGGCACATGTGGGTCAGATCTATGGAGCAGGAGCTCCTGTGGCTCAGATGTGGGTCAGATCTATGGGCAGGAGCTGCTGTGGGGCACATGTGAATAAGGTCTATGGGGCAGGAGATGGTGTGGGGCAGATTTGGGTCAGATGTATGGGTCAGGAGCTGCTGTGTGGCTGATGAGGGTCAGATCTATGGGGCATGGGCTGCTGTGGGTCAGATCTACGGGACTGGAGCTGCAGTGGAGCACATGTGGGTCAGATCTATGGGGTAGAAGCTGCTGTGGGGCTGATGGGGGTCATATCTATAAGGCAGGAGCTGCTGTGGGGCTGACGTGGGTCAGATCTATGAGGCAAGAGCTGCTGTGGGGCAGAGTTGGGTCAGATCTATGGGGCAGGAGCTGCTGTGGAGCTGATGTGGGTCAGATCTATGGGGCAGGAGCTGATGTGGGGCTGATGTTGGTCAGATCTATAGGGCAGGAGCTGCAGTGGGGCTGATGTTGGTCAGATCTATGGGGCAGGAGCTGCAGTGGGGCTGATGTGGGTCAAATCTATGGGGCAGAGCTGCTCTGGGGCACATGTGGGTCAGATCTATGGAGCAGGATCTGCTGTGGGGCAGATTTGAATCAGATCTATAGGGCAGGAGCTGCTGTGGGTCAGATCTATGGAGCAGGAGCTGCTGTGGGGCACATGTGAGTTAGATCTATGGGGCAGGAGATGGTGTGGTACAGATGTGGGTCAGATCTATGGGGCAGGATCTCCTGGAGGGTTAATGTGGGTCAGATGTATGAGGCAGGAGCTGCTGTGGGGCAGATGTGGTTCAGATCTATGGGGCAGGAGCTTCTGTGGGGCTGATGTGGGTCAGATCTATGGGTCAGGAGCTGCTGTGGGGCAGATGTGGGTCAGTTCTATGGGGCAAGAGCTGCTGTGGTGCAGATGTGGGTCAGATCTATGGGGCAGGAGCTGCTGTGGGGCTGATGTGGGTCAGATGTGGGTCAGATCTATAGGTAAGGAGCTGCTGTGGCTGCTGTGGGTCAGTTCTATGGGGCAGGAGATGCTGTGGGGCAGATTTGAATCAGATCTATAGGGCAGGAGCTGCTGTGGGTCAGATCAATGGAGCAGGAGCTGCTGTGGGGCACATGTGAGTTAGATCTATGGGGCAGGAGATGGTGTGGGGCAGATGTGGGTCAGATCTATGGGGCAGGATCTCCTGGGGGCTGATGTGGGTCAGATCTGTGGGGTAAAATCTGCTGTGGAGCAGATGTGGTTCAGATCTATAGGGCAGGAGCTGCTGTGGGTCAGATCTATGGATCAGGAGCTGCTCTGGGGCACATGTGGGTCAGATCTATGGAGCAGGAGCTGCTGTGGGGCACATGTGAGTTAGATCTATGGGGCAGGAAATGGTGTGGGGCTTATGTGGGTCAGATGTATGGGGCAGGAGCTGATGTGGGGCTGATGTGGGTCAGATCTATGGGTCAGGAGCTGCTGTGGAGCAGATGTGGGTCAGTTCTATGGGGCAGGAGCTGCTGTGGGGCTAATGTGGGTCAGATCTATGGGGCAGGGGCTGCTGTGGGGCAGATGTGGGTCAGATCTATGGGGCAGGAGCTGCTGTGGGTCAGATGTGGGTCAGATCTATAGGTCAGGAGCTGCTGTGGCTGCTGTGGGTCAGTTCTATGGGGCAGGAGATGCTGTGGGGCTGATGTGGGTCAAATCAATGGGGCAGAGCTGCTCTGGGGCACATGTGGGTCAGATCTATGGAGCAGGAGCTGCTGTGGGGCAGATTTGAATCAGATCTATAGGGCAGGAGCTGCTGTGGGTCAGATCAATGGAGCAGGAGCTGCTGTGGGGCACATGTGAGTTAGATCTATGGGGCAGGAGATGGTGTGGGGCAGATTTGGGTCAGATGTATGGGGCAGGAGCTGATGTGGGGCTGGTGTTTGTCAGATCTATAGGGCAGGAGCTGCAGTGGGGCTGATGTGGGTCAGATCTATAGGGCAGGAGCTGCTGTGGGTCAGATCTATGGAGCAGGAGCTGCTGTGTGGGGCACATGTGAGTTAGATCTATGGGGCAGGAGATGGTGTGGGGCTTATGTGGGTCAGATGTATGGGGCAGGAGCTGATGTGGGGCTGATGTTGGTCAGATCTATAGGGCGAGAGCTGCAGTGGGTCTGATGTGGGTCAGATCTATAGGGCAGGAGCTGCAGTGGGGCTGATGTGGGTCAAATCAATGGGGCAGAGCTGCTCTGGGGCACATGTGGGTCAGATCTATGGAGCAGGAGCTGCTGTGGGGCACATGTGAGTTAGATCTATGGGGCAGGAGATGGTGTGGGGCAGATGTGGGTCAGATCTATAGGACAGGATCTCCTGGGGGCTGATGTGGGTCAGATCTATGGGTCAGGAGCTGCTGTGGGGCAGATGTGGGTCAGTTCTATGGGGCACGAGCTGCTGTGGGGCTAATGTGGGTCAGATCTATGGGGCAGGGGCTGCTGTGGGGCAGATGTGGGTCAGATCTATGGGGCAGGAGCTGCTGTGGGTCAGATGTGGGTCAGATCTATAGGTCAGGAGCTGCTGTGGCTGCTGTGGGTCAGTTCTATGGGGCAGGAGATGCTGTGGGGCAGATTTGAATCAGATCTATAGGGCAGGAGCTGCTGTGGGTGAGATCAATGGAGCAGGAGCTGCTGTGGGGCACATGTGAGTTAGATCTATGGGGCAGGAGATGGTGTGGGGCAGATGTGGGTCAGATCTATGGGGCAGGATCTCCTGGGGGCTGATGTGGGTCAGATCTGTGGGGTAAAATCTGCTGTGGGGCAGATGTGGTTCAGATCTATAGGGCAGGAGCTGCTGTGGGTCAGATCTATGGATCAGGAGCTGCTGTGGGGCACATGTGAGTTAGATCTATGGGGCAGGAGATGGTGTGGGGCAGATGTGGGACAAATCTATGGGGCAGGATCTCCTGGGGGCTGATGTGGGTCAGATCTATGGGTCAGGAGCTGATGTGGGGCTGATGTTGGTCAGATCTATAGGGCAGGAGCTGCTGTGGCTGCTGTGGGTGGGTCAGTTCTATGGGGCAGGAGATGCTGTGGGGCTGATGTGGGTCAAATCAATGGGGCAGAGCTGCTCTGGGGCACATGTGGGTCAGATCTATGGAGCAGGAGCTGCTGTGGGGCAGATTTGAATCAGATCTATAGGGCAGGAGCTGCTGTGGGTCAGATCTATGGAGCAGGAGCTGCTGTGGGGCACATGTGAGTTAGATCTATGGGGCAGGAGATGGTGTGGGGCAGATTTGGGTCAGATGTATGGGGCAGGAGCTGCTGTGTGGCTGATGAGGGTCAGATCTATGGGGCATGGGCTGCTGTGGGTCAGATCTACGGGACTGGAGCTGCAGTGGAGCACATGTGGGTCAGATCTATGGGGTAGAAGCTGCTGTGGGGCTGATGGGGGTCAGTTCTATAAGGCAGGAGCTGCTGTGGGGCTGACGTGGGTCAGATCTATGAGGCAAGAGCTGCTGTGGGGCAGAGTTGGGTCAGATCTATGGGGCAGGAGCTGCTGTGGGGCTGATGTGGGTCAGATCTATGGGGCAGGAGCTGATGTGGGGCTGATGTGGGTCAAATCAATGGGGCAGAGCTGCTCTGGGGCACATGTGGGTCAGATCTATGGAGCAGGAGCTGCTGTGGGGCAGATTTGAATCAGATCTATAGGGCAGGAGCTGCTGTGGGTCAGATCTATGGGCAGGAGCTGCTGTGGGGCACATGTGAGTTAGATCTATGGGGCAGGAGATGGTGTGGGGCAGATTTGGGTCAGATGTATGGGTCAGGAGCTGCTGTGTGGCTGATGAGGGTCAGATCTATGGGGCATGGGCTGCTGTGGGTCAGATCTACGGGACTGGAGCTGCAGTGGAGCACATGTGGGTCAGATCTATGGGGTAGAAGCTGCTGTGGGGCTGATGGGGGTCATATCTATAAGGCAGGAGCTGCTGTGGGGCTGACGTGGGTCAGATCTATTAGGCAAGAGCTGCTGTGGGGCAGAGTTGGGTCAGATCTATGGGGCAGGAGCTGCTGTGGGGCTGATGTGGGTCAGATCTATGGGGCAGGAGCTGATGTGGGGCTGATGTGGGTCAGATCTATGGGGCAGGAGCTGCAGTGGGGCTGATGTGGGTCAAATCTATGGGGCAGAGCTGCTCTGGGGCACATGTGGGTCAGATCTATGGAGCAGGAGCTGCTGTGGGGCAGATTTGAATGAGATCTATAGGGCAGGAGCTGCTGTGGGTCAGATATATGGAGCAGGAGCTGCTGTGGGGCACATGTGAGTTAGATCTATGGGGCAGGAGATGGTGTGGGGCAGATTTGGGTCAGATGTATGGGGCAGGAGCTGATGTGGGGCTGGTGTTGGTCAGATCTATAGGGCAGGAGCTGCAGTGGGGCTGATGTGGGTCAAATCAATGGGGCAGAGCTGCTCTGGGGCACATGTGGGTCAGATCTATGGAGCAGGAGCTGCAGTGGGGCAGATTTGAATCAGATCTATAGGGCAGGAGCTGCTGTGGGTCAGATATATGGAGCAGGAGCTGCTGTGGGGCACATCTGAGTTAGATCTATGGGGCAGGAGATGGTGTGGTGCAGATGTGGGTCAGATCTATGGGGCAGGATCTCCTGGAGGGTTAATGTGGGTCAGATCTATGAGGCAGGAGCTGCTGTGGGGCAGATGTGGTTCAGATCTATGGGGCAGGAGCTTCTGTGGGGCTGATGTGGGTCAGATCTATGGGTCTGGAGCTGCTGTTGGGCAGATGTGGGTCAGTTCTATGGGGCAAGAGCTGCTGTGGTGCAGATGTGGGTCAGATCTATGGGGCAGGAGCTGCTGTGGGGCTGATGTGGGTCAGATGTGGGTCAGATCTATAGGTCAGGAGCTGCTGTGGCTGCTGTGGGTCAGTTCTATGGGGCAGGAGATGCTGTGGGGCAGATTTGAATCAGATCTATAGGGCAGGAGCTGCTGTGGGTCAGATCAATGGAGCAGGAGCTGCTGTGGGGCACATGTGAGTTAGATCTATGGGGCAGGAGATGGTGTGGGGCAGATGTGGATCAGATCTATGGGGCAGGATCTCCTGGGGGCTGATGTGGGTCAGATCTGTGGGGTAAAATCTGCTGTGGGGCAGATGTGGTTCAGATCTATAGGGCAGGAGCTGCTGTGGGTCAGATCTATGGATCAGGAGCTGCTGTGGGGCACATGTGAGTTAGATCTATGGGGCAGGAGATGGTGTGGGGCTTATGTGGGTCAGATGTATGGGGCAGGAGCTGATGTGGGGCTGATGTTGGTCAGATCTATAGGGCAGGAGCTGCAGTGGGGCTGATGTGGGTCTGATCAATAGGGCAGGAGCTGCTGTGGCTGCTGTGGGTGGGTCAGTTCTATGGGGCAGGAGATGCTGTGGGGCTGATGTGGGTCAAATCAATGGGGCAGAGCTGCTCTGGGGCACATGTGGGTCAGATCTATGGAGCAGGATCTGCTGTGGGGCAGATTTGAATCAGATCTATAGGGCAGGAGCTGCTGTGGGTCAGATCTATGGAGCAGGAGCTGCTGTGGGGCACATGTGAGTTAGATCTATGGGGCAGGAGATGGTGTGGGGCAGATTTGGGTCAGATGTATGGGTCAGGAGCTGCTGTGTGGCTGATGAGGGTCAGATCTATGGGGCATGGGCTGCTGTGGGTCAGATCTACGGGACTGGAGCTGCAGTGGAGCACATGTGGGTCAGATCTATGGGGTAGAAGCTGCTGTGGGGCTGATGGGGGTCATATCTATAAGGCAGGAGCTGCTGTGGGGCTGACGTGGGTCAGATCTATGAGGCAAGAGCTGCTGTGGGGCAGAGTTGGGTCAGATCTATGGGGCAGGAGCTGCTGTGGGGCTGATGTGAGACAGATCTATGGGGCAGGAGCTGATGTGGGGCTGATGTTGGTCAGATCTATAGGGCAGGAGCTGCAGTGGGGCTGATGTGGGTCAGATCTATGGGGCAGGAGCTGCAGTGGGGCTGATGTGGGTCAAATCTATGGGGCAGAGCTGCTCTGGGGCACATGTGGGTCAGATCTATGGAGCAGGAGCTGCTGTGGGGCAGATTTGAATCAGATCTATAGGGCAGGAGCTGCTGTGGGTCAGATCTATAGAGCAGGAGCTGCTGTGGGGCACATGTGAGTTAGATCTATGGGGCAGGAGATGGTGTGGGGCAGATTTGGGTCAGATGTATGGGGCAGGAGCTGATGTGGGGCTGGTGTTGGTCAGATCTATAGGGCAGGAGCTGCAGTGGAGCTGATGTGGGTCAGATCTATAGGGCAGGAGCTGCAGTGGGGCTGATGTGGGTCAAATCAATGGGGCAGAGCTGCTCTGGGGCAAATGTGGGTCAGATCTATGGAGCAGGAGCTGCAGTGGGGCAGATTTGAATCAGATCTATAGGGCAGGAGCTGCTGTGGGTCAGATCTATGGAGCAGGAGCTGCTGTGGGGCACATGTGAGTTAGATCTATGGGGCAGGAGATGGTGTGGTGCAGATGTGGGTCAGATCTATGGGGCAGGATCTCCTGGAGGGTTAATGTGGGTCAGATCTATGAGGCAGGAGCTGCTGTGGGGCAGATGTGGTTCAGATCTATGGGGCAGGAGCTTCTGTGGGGCTGATGTGGGTCAGATCTATGGGGCAAGAGCTGCTGTGGTGCAGATGTGGGTCAGATCTATGGGGCAGGAGCTGCTGTGGGGCTGATGTGGGTCAGATGTGGGTCAGATCTATAGGTCAGGAGCTGCTGTGGCTGCTGTGGGTCAGTTCTATGGGGCAAGAGATGCTGTGGGGCAGATTTGAATCAGATCTATAGGGCAGGAGCTGCTGTGGGTCAGATCAATGGAGCAGGAGCTGCTGTGGGGCACATGTGAGTTAGATCTATGGGGCAGGAGATGGTGTGGGGCAGATGTGGGTCAGATCTATGGGGCAGGATCTCCTGGGGGCTGATGTGGGTCAGATCTGTGGGGTAAAATCTGCTGTGGGGAGATGTGGTTCAGATCTATAGGGCAGGAGCTGCTGTGGGTCAGATCTATGGAGCAGGAGCTGCTGTGGGGCACATGTGAGTTAGATCTATGGGGCAAGAGATGGTGTGGGGCTTATGTGGGTCAGATGTATGGGGCATGAGCTGATGTGGGGCTGATGTTGGTCAGATCTATAGGGCAGGAGCTGCAGTGGGGCTGATGTGGGTCAGATCTATAGGGCAGGAGCTGCAGTGGGGCTGATGTGGGTCAAATCAATGGGGCAGAGCTGCTCTGGGGCACATGTGGGTCAGATCTATGGAGCAGGAGCTGCTGTGGGGCACATGTGAGTTAGATCTATAGGGCAGGAGATGGTGTGGGGCTTATGTAGGTCAGATGTATGGGGCAGGAGCTGATGTCGGGCTGATGTTGGTCAGATCTATAGGGCAGGAGCTGCAGTGGGGCTGATGTGGGTCAGATCTATAGGGCAGGAGCTGCAGTGGGGCTGATGTGGGTCAAATCAATGGGGCAGAGCTGCTCTGGGGCACATGTGAGTTAGATCTATGGGGCAGGAGATGGTGTGGGGCAGATTTGGGTCAGATGTATGGGTCAGGAGCTGCTGTGTGGCTGATGAGGGTCAGATCTATGGGGCATGGGCTGCTGTGGGTCAGATCTACGGGACTGGAGCTGCAGTGGAGCACATGTGGGTCAGATCTATGGGGTAGAAGCTGCTGTGGGGCTGATGAGGGTCATATCTATAAGACAGGAAATGCTGTGGGGCTGACGTGGGTCAGATCTATGAGGCAAGAGCTGCTGTGGGGCAGAGTTGGGTCAGATCTATGGGGCAGGAGCTGCTGTGGGGCTGATGTGGGTCAGATCTATGGGGCAGGAGCTGATGTGGGGCTGATGTGGGTCAAATCAATGGGGCAGAGCTGCTCTGGGGCACATGTGGGTCAGATCTATGGAGCAGGAGCTGCTGTGGGGCAGATTTGAATCAGATCTATAGGGCAGGAGCTGCTGTGGGTCAGATCTATGGGCAGGAGCTGCTGTGGGGCACATGTGAGTTAGATCTATGGGGCAGGAGATGGTGTGGGGCAGATTTGGGTCAGATGTATGGGGCAGGAGCTGATGTGGGGCTGGTGTTGGTCAGATCTATAGGGCAGGAGCTGCAGTGGGGCTGATGTGGGTCAGATCTATGGGGCAGGAGCTGATGTGGGGCTGATGTTGGTCAGATCTATAGGGCAGGAGCTGCAGTGGGGCTGATGTGGGTCAGATCTATGGGGCAGGAGCTGCAGTGGGGCTGATGTGGGTCAAATCTATGGGGCAGAGCTGCTCTGGGGCACATGTGGGTCAGATCTATGGAGGAGGAGCTGCTGTGGGGCAGATCAATGGAGCAGAAGCTGCTGTGGGGCACATGTGAGTTAGATCTATGGGGCAGGAGATGGTGTGGGGCAGATGTGGGTCAGATCTATGGGGCAGGATCTCCTGGGGGCTGATGTGGGTCAGATCTGTGGGGTAAAATCTGCTGTGGGGCAGATGTGGTTCAGATCTATAGGGCAGGAGCTGCTGTGGGTCAGATCTATGGATCAGGAGCTGCTGTGGGGCACATGTGAGTTAGATCTATGGGGCACGAGATGGTGTGGGGCAGATTTGGGTCAGATGTATGGGGCAGGAGCTGATGTGGGGCTGATGTTGGTCAGATCTATAGGGCAGGAGCTGCAGTGGGGCTGATGTGGGTCAAATCAATGGGGCAG
Organism: Coturnix japonica; assembly: GCF_054131305.1. Classification (NCBI taxonomy): domain Eukaryota; kingdom Metazoa; phylum Chordata; class Aves; order Galliformes; family Phasianidae; genus Coturnix; species Coturnix japonica. The sequence continues at coordinate 1,813,614 of NC_140683.1, forward strand.
AGCTGCTCTGGGGCACATGTGGGTCAGATCTATGGAGCAGGAGCTGCTGTGGGGCAGATTTGAATCAGATCTATAGGGCAGGAGCTGCTGTGGGTCAGATCTATGGAGCAGGAGCTGCTGTGGGGCACATGTGGGTCAGATCTATAAGGCAGGAGCTGCAGAGGGGATGATGTCGGTCAGATCTAGCGGGGCAGGAGTTGCTGTGGGGCAGATGAGGGACATATCTATGGTGCAAAATCTGCTGTTGGACTGATGTGGGTCAGATCTATGAGTTTGGAGCTGCTGTGGGGCACATGTGGGTCAGATCTATGGGCCAGGAACTGCTGCGGGGCAGATTTGTGTCAGATCTATGGGGCAGGAGCTGCTGTGGGGCTGATGTGAGTCAGATGTGGGTCAGATCTATAGGTCAGGAGCTGCTGTGGCTGCTGTGGGTCAGTTCTATGGGGCAGGAGATGCTGTGGGGCTGATGTGGGTCAAATCAATGGGGCAGAGCTGCTCTGGGGCACATGTGGGTCAGATCTATGGAGCAGGAGCTGCTGTGGGGCAGATTTGAATCAGATCTATAGGGCAGGAGCTGCTGTGGGTCAGATCTATGGAGCAGGAGCTGCTGTGGGGCACATGTGAGTTAGATCTATGGGGCAGGAGATGGTGTGGTGCAGATGTGGGTCAGATCTATGGGGCAGGATCTCCTGGAGGGTTAATGTGGGTCAGATCTATGAGGCAGGAGCTGCTGTGGGGCAGATGTGGTTCAGATCTATGAGGCAGGAGCTTCTGTGGGGCTGATGTGGGTCAGATCTATGGGTCAGGAGCTGCTGTGGTGCAGATGTGGGTCAAATCAATGGGGCAGGAGCTGCTGTGGGGCTGATGTGGGTCAGATGTGGGTCAGATCTATAGGTAAGGAGCTGCTGTGGCTGCTGTGGGTCAGTTCTATGGGGCAGGAGATGCTGTGGGGCAGATTTGAATCAGATCTATAGGGCAGGAGCTGCTCTGGGTCAGATCTATGGGCAGGAGCTGCTGTGGGGCACATGTGAGTTAGATCTATGGGGCAGGAGATGGTGTGGGGCAGATGTTGGTCAGATCTATGGGGCAGGATCTCCTGGGGGCTGATGTGGGTCAGATCTGTGGGGTAAAATCTGCTGTGGGGCAGATGTGGTTCAGATCTATAGGGCAGGAGCTGCTGTGGGTCAGATCTATGGATCAGGAGCTGCTGTGGGGCAGATGTGGGTCAGATCTATGGGGCAGGAGATGGTGTGGGGCTTATGTTGGTCAGATGTATGGGGCAGGAGCTGATGTGGGGCTGATGTTGGTCAGATCTATAGGGCAGGAGCTGCAGTGGGGCTGATGTGGGTCAGAACTATAGGGCAGGAGCTGCAGTAGGGCTTATGTGGGTCAAATCAATGGGGCAGAGCTGCTGTGGGGCACATGTGGTTCAGATCTATGGAGCAGGAGCTGCTGTGGGGCACATGTGAGTTAGATCTATGGGGCAGGAGATGGTGTGGGTCCTATGTGGGTCAGATGTATGGGGCAGGAACTGATGTGGGGCTGATGTTGGTCAGATCTATAGGGCAGGAGCTGCAGTGGGGCTGATGTGGGTCAGATCTATAGGGCAGGAGCTGCTGTGGGGCTGATGTGGGTCAAATCAATGGGGCAGAGCTGCTCTGGGGCACATGTGGGTCAGATCTATGGAGCAGGAGCTGCTGTGGGGCAGATTTGAATCAGATCTTTAGGGCAGGAGCAGCTGTGGGTCAGATCTATGGGCAGGAGCTGCTGTGGGGCACATGTGAGTTAGATCTATGGGGCAGGAGATGGTGTGGGGCAGATTTGGGTCAGATGTATGGGTCAGGAGCTGCTGTGTGGCTGATGAGGGTCAGATCTATGGGGCATGGGCTGCTGTGGGTCAGATCTACGGGACTGGAGCTGCAGTGGAGCACATGTGGGTCAGATCTATGGGGTAGAAGCTGCTGTGGGTACTGATGGGGGTCATATCTATAAGGCAGGAGCTGCTGTGGGGCTGACGTGGGTCAGATCTATGAGGCAAGAGCTGCTGTGGGGCAGAGTTGGGTCAGATCTATGGGGCAGGAGCTGCTGTGGGGCTGATGTGGGTCAGATCTATGGGGCAGGAGCTGATGTGGGGCTGCTGTGGGTCAGATCTATGGAGCAGGAGCTGCTGTGGGGCACATGTGAGTTAGATCTATGGGGCAGGAGATGGTGTGGGGCAGATGTGGGTCAAATCTATGGGGCAGAGCTGCTCTGGGGCACATGTGGGTCAGATCTATGGAGCAGGAGCTGCTGTGGGGCAGATTTGAATCAGATCTATAGGGCAGGAGCTGCTGTGGGTCAGATCAATGGAGCAGAAGCTGCTGTGGGGCACATGTGAGTTAGATCTATGGGGCAGGAGATGGTGTGGTGCAGATGTGGGTCAGATCTATGGGGAAGGATCTCCTGGGGGCTGATGTGGGTCAGATCTGTGGGGTAAAATCTGCTGTGGGGCAGATGTGGTTCAGATCTATAGGGCAGGAGCTGCTGTGGGTCAGATCTATGGATCAGGAGCTGCTGTGGGGCACATGTGAGTTAGATCTATGGGGCACGAGATGGTGTGGGGCAGATTTGGGTCAGATGTATGGGGCAGGAGCTGATGTGGGGCTGATGTTGGTCAGACCTATAGGGCAGGAGCTGCAGTGGGGCTGATGTGGGTCATATCTATAAGGCAGGAGCTGCTGTGGTGCTGACGTGGGTCAGATCTATGGAGCAGGAGCTGCTCTGGGGCACATGTGGGTCAGATCTATGGAGCAGGAGCTGCTGTGGGGCAGATTTGAATCAGATCTATAGGGCAGGAGCTGCTGTGGGTCAGATCTATGGAGCAGGAGCTGCTGTGGGGCACATGTGAGTTAGATCTATGGGGCAGGAGATGGTGTGGGGCAGATGTGGGTCAGATCTATGGGGCAGGATCTCCTGGGGGCTGATGTGGGTCAGATCTGTGGGGTAAAATCTGCTGTGGGGCAGATGTGGTTCAGATCTATAGGGCAGGAGCTGCTGTGGGTCAGATCTATGGAGCAGGAGCTGCTGTGGGGCACATGTGGGTCAGATCTATATGGCAGGAGCTGCAGAGGGGATGATGTAGGTCAGATCTAGCGGGGCAGGAGTTGCTGTGGGGCAGATGAGGGACATATCTATGGTGCAAAATCTGCTGTTGGACTGATGTGGGTCAGATCTATGAGTTTGGAGCTGCTGTGGGGCACATATGGGTCAGATCTATGGGCCAGGAACTGCTGCGGGGCAGATTTGTGTCAGATCTATGGGGCAGGAGCTGCTGTGGGGCTGATGTGGGTCAGATGTGGGTCAGATCTATAGGTAAGGAGCTGCTGTGGCTGCTGTGGGTCAGTTCTATGGGGCAGGAGATGCTGTGGGGCTGATGTGGGTCAAATCAATGGGGCAGAGCTGCTCTGGGGCACATGTGGGTCAGATCTATGGAGCAGGAGCTGCTGTGGGGCAGATTTGAATCAGATCTATAGGGCAGGAGCTGCTGTGGGTCAGATCTATGGAGCAGGAGCTGCTGTGGGGCACATGTGAGTTAGATCTATGGGGCAGGAGATGGTGTGGTGCAGATGTGGGTCAGATCTATGGGGCAGGATCTCCTGGAGGGTTAATGTGGGTCAGATCTATGAGGCAGGAGCTGCTGTGGGGCAGATGTGGTTCAGATCTATGGGGCAGGAGCTTCTGTGGGGCTGATGTGGGTCAGATCTATGGGTCAGGAGCTGCTGTGGGGCAGATGTGGGTCAGTTCTATGGGGCAAGAGCTGCTGTGGTGCAGATGTGGGTCAGATCTATGGGGCAGGAGCTGCTGTGGGGCTGATGTGGGTCAGATGTGGGTCAGATCTATAGGTAAGGAGCTGCTGTGGCTGCTGTGGGTCAGTTCTATGGGGCAGGAGATGCTGTGGGGCAGATTTGAATCAGATCTATAGGGCAGGAGCTGCTCTGGGTCAGATCTATGGGACGCAGCTGCTGTGGGGCACATGTGAGTTTGATCTATGGGGCAGGAGATGGTGTGGGGCAGATGTGGGTCAGATCTATGGGGCAGGATCTCCTGGGGGCTGATGTGGGTCAGATCTGTGGGGTAAAATCTGCTGTGGGGCAGATGTGGTTCAGATCTATAGGGCTGGAGCTGCTGTGGGTCAGATCTATGGATCAGGAGCTGCTGTGGGGCAGATGTGGGTCAGATCTATGGGGCAGGAGATGGTGTGGGGCTGATGGGGGTCATATCTATAAGGCAGGAGCTGCTGTGGGGCTGACGTGGGTCAGATCTATGAGGCAAGAGCTGCTGTGGGGCAGAGTTGGGTCAGATCTATGGGGCAGGAGCTGCTGTGGGGCTGATGTGGGTCAGATCTACGGGGCAGGAGCTGATGTGGGGCTGATGTGGGTCAAATCAATGGGGCAGAGCTGCTCTGGGGCACATGTGGGTCAGATCTATGGAGTAGGAGCTGCTGTGGGGCAGATTTCAATCAGATCTATAGGGCAGGAGCTGCTGTGGGTCAGATCTATGGGCAGGAGCTGCTGTGGGGCACATGTGAGTTAGATCTATGGGGCAGGAGATGGTGTGGTGCAGATGTGGGTCAGATCTATGGGGCAGGATCTCCTGGGGGCTGATGCGGGTCAGATCTGTGGGGTAAAATCTGCTGTGGGGCAGATGTGGTTCAGATCTATAGGGCAGGAGCTGCTGTGGGTCAGATCTATGGATCAGGAGCTGCTGTGGGGCACATGTGAGTTAGACCTATGGGGCAGGAGATGGTGTGGGGCAGATTTGGGTCAGATGTATGGGGCAGGAGCTGCTGTGTGGCTGATGTGGGTCAGATCTATGGGGCAGGAGCTGATGTGGGTGTGATGTTGGTCAGATCTATAGGGCAGGAGCTGCAGTGGGGCTGATGTGGGTCAGATCTATAGGGCAGGAGCTGCAGTGGGGCTGATGTGGGTCAAATCAATGGGGCAGAGCTGCTCTGGGGCACATGTGGGTCAGATCTATGGAGCAGGAGCTGCTGTGGGGCACATGTGAGTTAGATCTATGGGGCAGGAGATGGTGTGGGGCAGATGTGGGTCAGATCTATGGGGCAGGATCTCCTGGGGGCTGATGTGGGTCAGATCTGTGGGGAAAAATCTGCTGTGGGGCAGATGTGGTTCAGATCTATATGGCAGGAGCTGCTGTGGGTCAGATCTATGGATCAGGAGCTGCTGTGGGGCAGATGTGGGTCAGATCTATGGGGCAGGAGATGGTGTGAGGCTTATGTGGGTCAGATGTATGGGGCAGGAGCTGATGTGGGGCTGATGTTGGTCAGATCTATAGGGCAGGAGCTGCAGTGGGGCTGATGTGGGTCAGATCTATAGGGCAGGAGCTGCAGTGGGGCTGATGTGGGTCAAATCAATGGGGCAGAGCTGCTCTGGGGCACATGTGGGTTAGATCTATGGGGTAGAAGCTGCTGTGGGGCACATGTGAGTTAGATCTATGGGGCAGGAGATGGTGTGGGGCAGATGTGGGTCAGATCTATGGGGCAGGATCTCCTGGGGGCTGATGTGGGTCAGATCTGTGGGGTAAAATCTGCTGTGGGGCAGATGTGGTTCAGATCTATAGGGCAGGAGCTGCTGTGGGTCAGATCTATGGATCAGGAGCTGCTGTGGGGCACATGTGAGTAAGATCTATGGGGCAGGAGATGGTGTGGGGCAGATTTGGGTCAGATGTATGGGTCAGGAGCTGATGTGGGGCTGATGTTGGTCAGATCTATGGGGCAGGAGCTGCAGTGGGGCTGATGTGGGTCAAATCAATGGGGCAGAGCTGCTCTGGGGCACATGTGGGTCAGATCTATGGAGCAGGAGCTGCTGTGGGGCAGATTTGAATCAGATCTATAGGGCAGGAGCTGCTGAGGGTCAGATCAATGGAACAGGAGCTGCTGTGGGGCACATGTGAGTTAGATCTATGGGGCAGGAGATGGTGTGGGGCAGATGTGGGTCAGATCTATGGGGCAGGATCTCCTGGGGGCTGATGTGGGTCAGATCTGTGGGGTAAAATCTGCTGTGGGGCAGATGTGGTTCAGATCTATGGGGCAGGAGCTTCTGTGGGGTTGATGTGGGTCAGATCTATGGGTCAGGAGCTGCTGTGGGGCAGATGTGGGTCAGTTCTATGGGGCAGGAGCTGCTGTGGGGCAGATGTGGGTCAGATCTATGGGGCAGGGGCTGCTGTGGGGCAGATGTGGGTCAGATCAATGGGGCAGGAGCTGCTGTGGGTCAGATGTGGGTCAGATCTATAGGTCAGGAGCTGCTGTGGCTGCTGTGGGTCAGTTCTATGGGGAAGGAGTTGCTGTGGGGCTGATGTGGGTCAAATCAATGGGGCAGAGCTTCTCTGGGGCACATGTGGGTCAGATCTATGGAGCAGGAGCTGCTGTGGGGCAGATTTGAATCAGATCTATAGGGCAGGAGCTGCTGTGGGTCAGATCTATGGAGCAGGAGCTGCTGTGGGGCACATGTGAGTTAGATCTATGGGGCAGGAGATGGTGTGGGGCAGATTTGGGTCAGATGTATGGGGCAGGAGCTGATGTGGGGCTGGTGTTGGTCAGATCTATAGGGCAGGAGCTGCAGTGGGGCTGATGTGGGTCAGATCTATAGGGCAGGATCTGCAGTGGGGCTGATGTGGGTCAAATCAATGGGGCAGAGCTGCTCTGGGGCACATGTGGGTCAGATCTATGGAGCAGGAGCTGCTGTGGGGCAGATTTGAATCAGATCTACAGGGCAGGAGCTGCTGTGTGTCAGATCTATGGAGCAGGAGCTGCTGTGGGGCACATGTGAGTTAGATCTATGGGGCAGGAGATGGTGTGGTGCAGATGTGGGTCAGATCTATGGGTCAGGATCTCCTGGAGGGTTAATGTGGGTCAGATCTATGAGGCAGGAGCTGCTGTGGGGCAGATGTGGTTCAGATCTATGGGGCAGGAGCTTCTGTGGGGCTGATGTAGGTCAGATCTATGGGTCAGGAGCTGCTGTGGGGCAGATGTGGGTCAGTTCGATGGGGCAAGAGCTGCTGTGGTGCAGATGTGGGTCAGATCTATGGGGCAGGAGCTGCTGTGGGGCTGATGTGGGTCAGATGTGGGTCAGATCTATAGGTAAGGAGCTGCTGTGGCTGCTGTGGGTCAGTTCTATGGGGCAGGAGATGCTGTGGGGCTGATGTGGGTCAAATCAATAAGGCAGAGCTGCTCTGGGGCACATGTGGGTCAGATCTATGGAGCAGGAGCTGCTGTGGGGCAGATTTGAATCAGATCTATAGGGCAGGAGCTGCTGTGGGTCAGATCTATGGAGCAGGAGCTGCTGTGGGGCACATGTGAGTTAGATCTATGGGGCAGGAGATGGTGTGGGGCAGATGTGGGTCAGATCTATGGGGCAGGATCTCCTGGGGGCTGATGTGGGTCAGATCTGTGGGGTAAAATCTGCTGTGGGGCAGATGTGGTTCAGATCTATAGGGCAGGAGCTGCTGTGGGTCAGATCTATGGATCAGGAGCTGCTGTGGGGCACATGTGAGTTAGATCTATGGGGCAGGAGATGGTGTGGGGCAGATTTGGGTCAGATGTATGGGGCAGGAGCTGATGTGGGGCTGATGTTGGTCAGATCTATAGCGCAGGAGCTGCAGTGGGGCTGATGTGGGTCAGATCTTTGGGGCATAATCTCCTGTGGGGCTGATGTGGGTCAAATCAATGGGGCAGAGCTGCTCTGGGGCACATGTGGGTCAGATCTATGGAGCAGGAGCTGCTGTGGGGCACATGTGAGTTAGATCTATGGGGCAGGAGATGGTGTGGGGCAGATGTGGGTCAGATCTATGGGGCAGGATCTCCTGGGGGCTGATGTGGGTCAGATCTATGGGTCAGGAGCTGCTGTGGGGCAGATGTGGGTCAGTTCTATGGGGCAGGAGCTGCTGTGGGGCTAATGTGGGTCAGATCTATGGGGCAGGGGCTGCTGTGGGGCAGATGTGGGTCAGATCTATGGGGCAGGAGCTGCTGTGGGTCAGATGTGGGTCAGATCTATAGGTCAGGAGCTGCTGTGGCTGCTGTGGGTCAGTTTTATGGGGCAGGAGATGCTGTGGGGCTGATGTGGGTCAAATCAATGGGGCAGAGCTGCTCTGGGGCACATGTGGGTCAGATCTATGGAGCAGGAGCTGCTGTGGGGCAGATTTGAATCAGATCTATAGGGCAGGAGCTGCTGTGGGTCAGATCTATGGAACGGGAGCTGCTGTGGGGCACATGTGAGTTAGATCTATGGGGCAGGAGATGCTGTGGGGCTGATTTGGGTCAGATCTATGGGGCAGGAGCTGATGTGGGGCTGATGTTGGTCAGATCTATGAGGCAAGAGCTGCTGTAAGGCAGAGTTGGGTCAGATCTATGGGGCAGGAGCTGCTGTGGGGCTGATGTGGGTCAGATCTATGGGGCAGGAGCTGCAGTGGGACTGATGTGGGTCAAATCTATGGGGCAGAGCTGCTCTGGGGCACATGTGGGTCAGATCTATGGAGCAGGAGCTGCTGTGGGGCAGATTTGAATCAGATCTATAGGGCAGGAGCTGCTGTGGGTCAGATCCATGGAGCAGAAGCTGCTGTGGGGCACATTTGAGTTAGATCTATGGGGCAGGAGATGGTGTGGTGCAGATGTGGGTCAGATCTATGGGGCAGGATCTCCTGGGGGCTGATGTGGGTCAGATCTGTGGGGTAAAATCTGCTGTGGGGCAGATGTGGTTCAGATCTATAGGGCAGGAGCTGCTGTGGGTCAGATCTATGGAGCAGGAGCTGCTGTGGGGCACATGTGAGTAAGATCTATGGGGCAGGAGATGGTGTGGGGCAGATTTGGGTCAGATGTATGGGGCAGGAGCTGATGTGGGGCTGATGTTGGTCAGATCTATAGGGCAGGAGCTGCAGTGGGGCTGATGTGGGTCAGATCTCTAGGGCAGGAGCTGCAGTGGGGCTGATGTGGGTCAAATCAATGGGGCAGAGCTGCACTGGAGCACATGTGGGTCAGATCTATGGAGCAGGAGCTGCTGTGGGGCACATGTGAGTTAGATCTATGGGGCAGGAGATGGTGTGGGGCAGATGTGGGACAGATCTATGCTGCAGGATCTCCTGGGGGCTGATGTGGGTCAGATCTATGGGTCAGGAGCTGCTGTGGGGCAGATGTGGGTCAGTTCTATGGGGCAGGAGCTGCTGTGGGGCTAATGTGAATCAGATCTATGGGGCAGGGGCTGCTGTGGGGCAGATGTGGGTCAGATCTATGGGGCAGGAGCTGCTGTGGGTCAGATGTGGGTCAGATCTATAGGTCAGGAGCTGCTGTGGCTGCTGTGGGTCAGTTCTATGGGGCAGGAGATGCTGTGGGGCTGATGTGGGTCAAATCAATGGGGCAGAGCTGCTCTGGGGCACATGTGGGTGCGATCTATGGAGCAGGAGCTGCTGTGGGGCAGATTTGAATCAGATCTATAGGGCAGGAGCTGCTGTGGGTCAGATCTATGGAGCAGGAGCTGCTGTGGGGCACATGTGAGTTAGATCTATGGGGCAGGAGATGGTGTGGGGCAGATGTGGGTCAGATCTATGGGGCAGGATCTTCTGGGGGCTGATGTGGGTCAGATCTGTGGGGTAAAATCTGCTGTGGGGCAGATGTGGTTCAGATCTATAGGGCAGGAGCTGCTGTGGGTCAGATCTATAGATCAGGAGCTGCTGTGGGGCACATGTGAGTTAGATCTATGGGGCAGGAGATGGTGTGGGGCAGATTTGGGTCAGATGTATGGGGCAGGAGCTGATGTGGGGCTGATGTTGGTCAGATCTATAGGGCAGGAGCTGCAGTGGGGCTGATGTGGGTCAGATCTATAGGGCAGGAGCTGCAGTGGGGCTGATGTGGGTCAAATCAATGGGGCAGAGCTGCTCTGGGGCACATGTGGGTCAGATCTATGGAGCAGGAGCTGCTGTGGGGCACATGTGAGTTAGATCTATGGGGCAGGAGATGGTGTGGGGCTTATGTGGGTCAGATCTATGGAGCAGGATCTCCTGGGGGCTGATGTGGGTCAGATCTATGGGTCGGGAGCTGCTGTGGGGCAGATGTGGGTCAGTTCTATGGGGCAGGAGCTGCTGTGGGGCTAATGTGGGTCAGATCTATGGGGCAGGGGCTGCTGTGGGGCAGATGTGGGTCAGATCTATGGGGCAGGAGCTGCTGTGGGTCAGATGTGGGTCAGATCTATAGGTCAGGAGCTGCTGTGGCTGCTGTGGGTCAGTTCTATGGGGCAGGAGATGCTGTGGGGCTGATGTGGGTCAAATCAATAGGGCAGAGCTGCTCTGGGGCACGTGTGCGTCAGATCTATGGAGCAGGAGCTGCTGTGGGGCAGATTTGAATCAGATCTATAGGGCAGGAGCTGCTGTGGGTCAGATCAATGGAGCAGGAGCTGCTGTGGGGCACATGTGGGTCAGATCTATGGTGCAGGAGATGCTGTGGGGCTGATTTGGGTCAGATCTATGGGGCAGGAGATGCTGTGGGTCAGATCTATGGGGCAGGAGCTGCTGTGGGGCTGATGTTGGTCAGATCTATAGGGCAGGAGCTGCAGTGGGGCTGATGTGGGTCAAATCAATGGGGCAGAGCTGCTCTGGGGCACATGTGGGTCAGATCTATGGAGCAGGAGCTGCTGTGGGGCAGATTTGGGTCAGATCTATGTGGCAGGAGCTGCTGTGGGGCAGACGTGGCACATATCTATGGGGCAAAATCTGCTGTGGGGCTGATGTGGGTCAGATCTATAGGTCAGGAGCTGCTGTGGCTGATGTGGGCCATTTCTATGGGGCAGGAGATGCTGTGAGTCAGATGTATGAGGCAGGAGCTGCTGTGGGGCAGATGGGGGTCAGATCTATGGGGCAGGAGATGCTGTGGGGCAGATGTGGGTCAGATCTATGGGGCAAAGGCTGCTGTGTGGCAGATGTGGGTCAGATCTATGGGGCAGGAGCTGCTGTGGGTCAGATGTGGGTCAGATCTATAGGTCAGGAGCTGCTGTGGCTGCTGTGGGTCAGTTCTATGGAGCAGGAGATGCTGTGGGGCTGATGTGGGTCAAATCAATGGGGCAGAGCTGCTCTGGGGCACATGTGGGTCAGATCTATGGAGCAGGAGCTGCTGTGGGGCAGATTTGAATCAGATCTATAGGGCAGGAGCTGCTGTGGGTCAGATCTATGGAGCAGGAGCTGCTGTGGGGCACATGTGAGTTAGATCTATGGGGCAGGAGATGGTGTGGGGCAGATTTGGGTCAGATGTATGGGGCAGGAGCTGATGTGGGGCTGGTGTTGGTCAGATCTATAGGGCAGGAGCTGCAGTGGGGCTGATGTGGGTCAGATCTATAGGGCAGGAGCTGCTGTGGGTCAGATCTATGGAGCAGGAGCTGCTGTGTGGGGCACATGTGAGTTAGATCTATGGGGCAGGAGATGGTGTGGGGCTTATGTGGGTCAGATGTATGGGGCAGGAGCTGATGTGGGGCTGATGTTGGTCAGATCTATAGGGCAGGAGCTGCAGTGGGGCTGATGTGGGTCAGATCTATAGGGCAGGAGCTGCAGTGGGGCTGATGTGGGTCAAATCAATGGGGCAGAGCTGCTCTGGGGCACATGTGGGTCAGATCTATGGAGCAGGAGCTGCTGTGGGGCACATGTGAGTTAGATCTATGGGGCAGGAGATGGTGTGGGGCTTATGTGGGTCAGATGTATGGGGCAGGAGCTGATGTGGGGCTGATGTTGGTCAGATCTATAGGGCAGGAGCTGCAGTGGGGCTGATGTGGGTCAGATCTATAGGGCAGGAGCTGAAGTGGGGCTGATGTGGGTCAAATCAATGGGGCAGAGCTGCTCTGGGGCACATGTGGGTCAGATCTATGGAGCAGGAGCTGCTGTGGGGCACATGTGAGTTAGATCTATGGGGCAGGAGATGGTGTGGGGCTTATGTGAGTTAGATCTATGGGGCAGGAGATGGTGTGGGGCTTATGTGGGTCAGATGTATGGGGCAGGAGCTGATGTGGGGCTGATGTGGGTCAGATCTATGGGTCAGGAGCTGCTGTGGAGCAGATGTGGGTCAGTTCTATGGGGCAGGAGCTGCTGTGGGGCTAATGTGGGTCAGATCTATAGGTCAGGAGCTGCTGTGGCTGCTGTGGGTCAGTTCTATTGGGCAGGAGCTGCTGTGGGTCAGATGTGGGTCAGATCTATAGGTCAGGAGCTGCTGTGGCTGCTGTGGGTCAGTTCTATGGGTCAGGAGATGCTGTAGGGCTGATGTGGGTCAAATCAATGGGGCAGAGCTGCTCTGGGGCACATGTGGGTCAGATCTATGGAGCAGGAGCTGCTGTGGGGCACATGTGAGTTAGATCTATGGGGCAGGAGATGGTGTGGGGCTTATGTGGGTCAGATGTATGGGGCAGGAGCTGATGTGGGGCTGATGTGGGTCAGATCTATGGGTCAGGAGCTGCTGTGGAGCAGATGTGGGTCAGTTCTATGGGGCAGGAGCTGCTGTGGGGCTAATGTGGGTCAGATCTTTGGGGCAGGGGCTGCTGTGGGGCAGATGTGGGTCAGATCTATGGGGCAGGAGCTGCTGTGGGTCAGATGTGGGTCAGATCTATAGGTCAGGAGCTGCTGTGGCTGCTGTGGGTCAGTTCTATGGAGCAGGAGATGCTGTGGGGCTGATGTGGGTCAAATCTATGGGGCAGAGCTGCTCTGGGGCAAATGTGGGTCAGATCTATGGAGCAGGAGCTGCTGTGGGGCAGATTTGAATCAGATCTATAGGGCAGGAGCTGCTGTGGGTCAGATCAATGGAGCAGGAGCTGCTGTGGGGCACATGTGAGTTAGATCTATGGGGCAGGAGATGGTGTGGGGCAGATTTGGGTCAGATGTATGGGGCAGGAGCTGATGTGGGGCTGGTGTTGGTCAGATCTATAGGGCAGGAGCTGCAGTGGGGCTGATGTGGGTCAGATCTATAGGGCAGGAGCTGCTGTGGGTCAGATCTATGGAGCAGGAGCTGCTGTGTGGGGCACATGTGAGTTAGATCTATGGGGCAGGAGATGGTGTGGGGCTTATGTGGGTCAGATGTATGGGGCAGGAGCTGATGTGGGGCTGATGTTGGTCAGATCTATAGGGCAGGAGCTGCAGTGGGGCTGATGTGGGTCAGATCTATAGGGCAGGAGCTGCAGTGGGGCTGATGTGGGTCAAATCAATGGGGCAGAGCTGCTCTGGGGCACATGTGGGTCAGATCTATGGAGCAGGAGCTGCTGTGGGGCACATGTGAGTTAGATCTATGGGGCAGGAGATGGTGTGGGGCTTATGTGGGTCAGATGTATGGGGCAGGAGCTGATGTGGGGCTGATGTTGGTCAGATCTATAGGGCAGGAGCTGCAGTGGGGCTGATGTGGGTCAGATCTATAGGGCAGGAGCTGCAGTGGGGCTGATGTGGGTCAAATCAATGGGGCAGAGCTGCTCTGGGGCACATGTGGGTCAGATCTATGGAGCAGGAGCTGCTGTGGGGCACATGTGAGTTAGATCTATGGGGCAGGAGATGGTGTGGGGCTTATGTGGGTCAGATGTATGGGGCAGGAGCTGATGTGGGGCTGATGTGGGTCAGATCTATGGGTCAGGAGCTGCTGTGGAGCAGATGTGGGTCAGTTCTATGGGGCAGGAGCTGCTGTGGGGCTAATGTGGGTCAGATCTATAGGTCAGGAGCTGCTGTGGCTGCTGTGGGTCAGTTCTATTGGGCAGGAGCTGCTGTGGGTCAGATGTGGGTCAGATCTATAGGTCAGGAGCTGCTGTGGCTGCTGTGGGTCAGTTCTATGGGTCAGGAGATGCTGTAGGGCTGATGTGGGTCAAATCAATGGGGCAGAGCTGCTCTGGGGCACATGTGGGTCAGATCTATGGAGCAGGAGCTGCTGTGGAGCAGATGTGGGTCAGTTCTATGGGGCAGGAGCTGCTGTGGGGCTAATGTGGGTCAGATCTATGGGGCAGGGGCTGCTGTGGGGCAGATGTGGGTCAGATCTATGGGGCAGGAGCTGCTGTGGGTCAGATGTGGGTCAGATCTATAGGTCAGGAGCTGCTGTGGCTGCTGTGGGTCAGTTCTATGGAGCAGGAGATGCTGTGGGGCTGATGTGGGTCAAATCAATGGGGCAGAGCTGCTCTGGGGCACATGTGGGTCAGATCTATGGAGCAGGAGCTGCTGTGGGGCAGATTTGAATCAGATCTATAGGGCAGGAGCTGCTGTGGGTCAGATCTATGGAGCAGGAGCTGCTGTGGGGCACATGTGAGTTAGATCTATGGGGCAGGAGATGGTGTGGGGCAGATTTGGGTCAGATGTATGGGGCAGGAGCTGATGTGGGGCTGGTGTTGGTCAGATCTATAGGGCAGGAGCTGCAGTGGGGCTGATGTGGGTCAGATCTATAGGGCAGGAGCTGCTGTGGGTCAGATCTATGGAGCAGGAGCTGCTGTGTTGGGCACATGTGAGTTAGATCTATGGAGCAGGAGATGGTGTGGGGCTTATGTGGGTCAGATGTATGGGGCAGGAGCTGATGTGGGGCTGATGTTGGTCAGATCTATAGGGCAGGAGCTGCAGTGGGGCTGATGTGGGTCAGATCTATAGGGCAGGAGCTGCAGTGGGGCTGATGTGGGTCAAATCAATGGGGCAGAGCTGCTCTGGGGCACATGTGGGTCAGATCTATGGAGCAGGAGCTGCTGTGGGGCACATGTGTGTTAGATCTATGGGGCAGGAGATGGTGTGGGGCTTATGTGAGTTAGATCTATGGGGCAGGAGATGGTGTGGGGCTTATGTGGGTCAGATGTATGGGGCAGGAGCTGATGTGGGTCAGATGTGGGTCAGATCTATAGGTCAGGAGCTGCTGTGGCTGCTGTGGGTCAGTTCTATGGGGCAGGAGCTGCTGTGGGGCTAATGTGGGTCAGATCTATAGGTCAGGAGCTGCTGTGGCTGCTGTGGGTCAGTTCTATGGGGCAGGAGATGCTGTGGGGCTGATGTGGGTCAAATCAATGGGGCAGAGCTGCTCTGGGGCACATGTGGGTCAGATCAATGGAGCAGGAGCTGCTGTGTGGCACATGTGAGTTAGATCTATGGGGCAGGAGATGGTGTGGGGCAGATTTGGGTCAGATGTATGGGGCAGGAGCTGATGTGGGGCTGGTGTTGGTCAGATCTATAGGGCTGGAGCTGCAGTGGGGCTGATGTGGGTCAGATCTATAGGGCAGGAGCTGCTGTGGGTCAGATCTATGGAGCAGGAGCTGCTGTGTGGGGCACACGTGTGTTAGATCTATGGGGCAGGAGATGGTGTGGGGCTTATGTGGGTCAGATGTATGGGGCAGGAGCTGATGTGGGGCTGATGTTGGTCAGATCTATAGGGCAGGAGCTGCAGTGGGGCTGATGTTGGTCAGATCTATAGGGCAGGAGCTGCAGTGGGGCTGATGTGGGTCAGATCTATAGGGCAGGAGCTGCAGTGGGGCTGATGTGGGTCAAATCAATGGGGCAGAGCTGCTCTGGGGCACATGTGGGTCAGATCTATGGAGCAGGAGCTGCTGTGGGGCACATGTGAGTTAGATCTATGGGGCAGGAGATGGTGTGGGGCTTATGTGGGTCAGATGTATGGGGCAGGAGCTGATGTGGGGCTGATGTGGGTCAGATCTATGGGTCAGGAGCTGCTGTGGAGCAGATGTGGGTCAGTTCTATGGGGCAGGAGCTGCTGTGGGGCTAATGTGGGTCAGATCTATAGGTCAGGAGCTGCTGTGGCTGCTGTGGGTCAGTTCTATTGGGCAGGAGCTGCTGTGGGTCAGATGTGGGTCAGATCTATAGGTCAGGAGCTGCTGTGGCTGCTGTGGGTCAGTTCTATGGGTCAGGAGATGCTGTAGGGCTGATGTGGGTCAAATCAATGGGGCAGAGCTGCTCTGGGGCACATGTGGGTCAGATCTATGGAGCAGGAGCTGCTGTGGAGCAGATGTGGGTCAGTTCTAT
The DNA here is from genome assembly GCF_054131305.1 of Coturnix japonica. NCBI lineage: Eukaryota > Metazoa > Chordata > Aves > Galliformes > Phasianidae > Coturnix > Coturnix japonica. Next base: position 1,829,613 of record NC_140683.1, read on the forward strand.
GGGGCAGGAGCTGCTGTGGGGCTAATGTGGGTCAGATCTATGGGGCAGGGGCTGCTGTGGGGCAGATGTGGGTCAGATCTATGGGGCAGGAGCTGCTGTGGGTCAGATGTGGGTCAGATCTATAGGTCAGGAGCTGCTGTGGCTGCTGTGGGTCAGTTCTATGGAGCAGGAGATGCTGTGGGGCTGATGTGGGTCAAATCAATGGGGCAGAGCTGCTCTGGGGCACATGTGGGTCAGATCTATGGAGCAGGAGCTGCTGTGGGGCAGATTTGAATCAGATCTATAGGGCAGGAGCTGCTGTGGGTCAGATCTATGGAGCAGGAGCTGCTGTGGGGCACATGTGAGTTAGATCTATGGGGCAGGAGATGGTGTGGGGCAGATTTGGGTCAGATGTATGGGGCAGGAGCTGATGTGGGGCTGGTGTTGGTCAGATCTATAGGGCAGGAGCTGCAGTGGGGCTGATGTGGGTCAGATCTATAGGGCAGGAGCTGCTGTGGGTCAGATCTATGGAGCAGGAGCTGCTGTGTTGGGCACATGTGAGTTAGATCTATGGAGCAGGAGATGGTGTGGGGCTTATGTGGGTCAGATGTATGGGGCAGGAGCTGATGTGGGGCTGATGTTGGTCAGATCTATAGGGCAGGAGCTGCAGTGGGGCTGATGTGGGTCAGATCTATAGGGCAGGAGCTGCAGTGGGGCTGATGTGGGTCAAATCTATGGGGCAGAGCTGCTCTGGGGCACATGTGGGTCAGATCTATGGAGCAGGAGCTGCTGTGGGGCACATGTGAGTTAGATCTATGGGGCAGGAGATGGTGTGGGGCTTATGTGGGTCAGATGTATGGGGCAGGAGCTGATGTGGGGCTGATGTGGGTCAGATCTATGGGTCAGGAGCTGCTGTGGAGCAGATGTGGGTCAGTTCTATGGGGCAGGAGCTGCTGTGGGGCTGATGTGGGTCAGATCTATGGGGCAGGGGCTGCTGTGGGGCAGATGTGGGTCAGATCTATGGGGCAGGAGCTGCTGTGGGTCAGATGTGGGTCAGATCTATAGGTCAGGAGCTGCTGTGGCTGCTGTGGGTCAGTTCTATGGGGCAGGAGATGCTGTGGGGCTGATGTGGGTCAAATCAATGGGGCAGAGCTGCTCTGGGACACATGTGGGTCAGATCTATGGAGCAGGAGCTGCTGTGGGGCAGATTTGAATCAGATCTATAGGGCAGGAACTGCTGTGGGTCAGATCTATGGAGCAGGAGCTGCTGTGGGGCACATGTGAGTTAGATCTATGGGGCAGGAGATGGTGTGGGGCCGATTTGGGTCAGATGTATGGGGCAGGAGCTGATGTGGGGCTGGTGTTGGTCAGATCTATAGGGCAGGAGCTGCAGTGGGGCTGATGTGGGTCAGATCTATAGGGCAGGAGCTGCTGTGGGTCAGATCTATGGAGCAGGAGCTGCTGTGTGGGGCACATGTGACTTAGATCTATGGGGCAGGAGATGGTGTGGGGCTTATGTGGGTCAGATGTATGGGGCAGGAGCTGATGTGGGGCTGATGTTGGTCAGATCTATAGGGCAGGAGCTGCAGTGGGGCTGATGTGGGTCAGATCTATAGGGCAGGAGCTGCAGTGGGGCTGATGTGGGTCAAATAAATGGGGCAGAGCTGCTCTGGGGCACATGTGGGTCAGATCTATGGAGCAGGAGCTGCTGTGGGGCACATGTGAGTTAGATCTATGGGGCAGGAGATGGTGTGGGGCTTATGTGGGTCAGATGTATGGGGCAGGAGCTGCTGTGTGGGGCACATGTGAGTTAGATCTATGGGGCAGGAGATGGTGTGGGGCTTATGTGGGTCAGATGTATGGGGCAGGAGCTGATGTGGGGCTGATGTTGGTCAGATCTATAGGGCAGGAGCTGCAGTGGGGCTGATGTGGGTCAGATCTATAGGGCAGGAGCTGCAGTGGGGCTGATGTGGGTCAAATCAATGGGGCAGAGCTGCTCTGGGGCACATGTGGGTCAGATCTATGGAGCAGGAGCTGCTGTGGGGCACATGTGAGTTAGGTCTATGGGGCAGGAGATGGTGTGGGGCTTATGTGGGTCAGATGTATGGGGCAGGAGCAGATGTGGGGCTGATGTGGGTCAGATCTATGGGTCAGGAGCTGCTGTGGAGCAGATGTGGGTCAGTTCTATTGGGCAGGAGCTGCTGTGGGGCTAATGTGGGTCAGATCTATGGGGCAGGGGCTGCTGTGGGGCAGATGTGGGTCAGATCTATGGGGCAGGAGCTGCTGTGGGTCAGATGTGGGTCAGATCTATAGGTCAGGAGCTGCTGTGGCTGCTGTGGGTCAGTTCTATGGGGCAGGAGATGCTGTGGGGCTGATGTGGGTCAAATCAATGGGGCAGAGCTGCTCTGGGGCACATGTGGGTCAGATCTATGGAGCAGGAGCTGCTGTGGGCAGATTTGAATCAGATCTATAGGGCAGGAACTGCTGTGGGTCAGATCTATGGAGCAGGAGCTGCTGTGGGGCACATGTGAGTTAGATCTATGGGGCAGGAGATGGTGTGGGGCAGATTTGGGTCAGATGTATGGGGCAGGAGCTGATGTGTGGCTGGTGTTGGTCAGATCTATAGGGCAGGAGCTGCAGTGGGGCTGATGTGGGTCAGATCTATAGGGCAGGAGCTGCTGTGGGTCAGATCTATGGAGCAGGAGCTGCTGTGTGGGGCACATGTGAGTTAGATCTATGGGGCAGGAGATGGTGTGGGGCTTATGTGGGTCAGATGTATGGGGCAGGAGCTGATGTGGGGCTGATGTTGGTCAGATCTATAGGGCAGGAGCTGCAGTGGGACTGATGTGGGTCAGATCTATAGGGCAGGAGCTGCAGTGGGGCTGATGTGGGTCAAATCAATGGGGCAGAGCTGCTCTGGGGCACATGTGGGTCAGATCTATGGAGCAGGAGCTGCTGTGGGGCACATGTGAGTTAGATCTATGGGGCAGGAGATGGTGTGGGGCTTATGTGGGTCAGATGTATGGGGCAGGAGCTGCTGTGTGGGGCACATGTGAGTTAGATCTATGGGGCAGGAGATGGTGTGGGGCTTATGTGGGTCAGATGTATGGGGCAGGAGCTGATGTGGGGCTGATGTTGGTCAGATCTATAGGGCAGGAGCTGCAGTGGGGCTGATGTGGGTCAGATCTATAGGGCAGGAGCTGCAGTGGGCCTGATGTGGGTCAAATCAATGGGGCAGAGCTGCTCTGGGGCACATGTGGGTCAGATCTATGGAGCAGGAGCTGCTGTGGGGCACATGTGAGTTAGGTCTATGGGGCAGGAGATGGTGTGGGGCTTATGTGGGTCAGATGTATGGGGCAGGAGCAGATGTGGGGCTGATGTGGGTCAGATCTATGGGTCAGAAGCTGCTGTGGAGCAGATGTGGGTCAGTTCTATTGGGCAGGAGCTGCTGTGGGGCTAATGTGGGTCAGATCTATGGGGCAGGGGCTGCTGTGGGGCAGATGTGGGTCAGATCTATGGGGCAGGAGCTGCTGTGGGTCAGATGTGGGTCAGATCTATAGGTCAGGAGCTGCTGTGGCTGCTGTGGGTCAGTTCTATGGGGCAGGAGATGCTGTGGGGCTGATGTGGGTCAAATCAATGGGGCAGAGCTGCTCTGGGGCACTAGTGGGTAAGATCTATTGAGCAGGAGCTGCTGTGGGGCAGATTTGAATCAGATCTATAGGGCAGGAGCTGCTGTGGGGCAGATTTGAATCAGATCTATAGGGCAGGAGCTGCTGTGGGTCAGATCAATGGAGCAGGAGCTGCTGTGGGGCACATGTGAGTTAGATCTATGGGGCAGGAGATGGTGTGGGGCAGATTTGGGTCAGATGGATGGGGCAGGAGCTGATGTGGGGCTGGTGTTGGTCAGATCTATAGGGCAGGAGCTGCAGTGGGGCTGATGTGGGTCAGATCTATAGGGCAGGAGCTGCTGTGGGTCAGATCTATGGAGCAGGAGCTGCTGTGTGGGGCACATGTGAGTTAGATCTATGGGGCAGGAGATGGTGTGGGGCTTATGTGGGTCAGATGTATGGGGCAGGAGCTGATGTGGGGCTGATATTGGTCAGATCTATAGGGCAGGAGCTGCAGTGGGACTGATGTGGGTCAGATCTATTGGGCAGGAGCTGCAGTGGGGCTGATGTGGGTCAAATAAATGGGGCAGAGCTGCTCTGGGGCACATGTGGGTCAGATCTATGGAGCAGGAGCTGCTGTGGGGCACATGTGAGTTAGATCTACGGAGCAGGAGATGGTGTGGGGCTTATGTGGGTCAGATGTATGGGGCAGGAGCTGATGTGGGGCTGATGTGGGTCAGATCTATGGGTCAGGAGCTGCTGTGGAGCAGATGTGGGTCAGTTCTATGGGGCAGGAGCTGCTGTGGGGCTAATGTGGGTCAGATATATGGGGCAGGGGCTGCTGTGGGGCAGATGTGGGTCAGATCTATGGGGCAGGAGCTGCTGTGGGTCAGATGTGGGTCAGATCTATAGGTCAGGAGCTGCTGTGGCTGCTGTGGGTCAGTTCTATGGGGCAGGAGATGCTGTGGGGCTGATGTGGGTCAAATCAATGGGGCAGAGCTGCTCTGGGGCACATGTGGGTCAGATCAATGGAGCAGGGGCTGCTGTGGGGCACATGTGAGTTAGATCTATGGGGCAGGAGATGGTGTGGGGCTTATGTGGGTCAGATGTATGGGGCAGGAGCTGATGTGGGGCTGATGTGGGTCAGATCTATGGGTCAGGAGCTGCTGTGGAGCAGATGTGGGTCAGTTCTATGGGGCAGGAGCTGCTGTGGGGCTAATGTGGGTCAGATCTATGGGGCAGGGGCTGCTGTGGGGCAGATATGGGTCAGATCTATGGGGCAGGAGCTGCTGTGGGTCAGATGTGGGTCAGATCTATAGGTCAGGAGCTGCTGTGGCTGCTGTGGGTCAGTTCTATGGGGCAGGAGATGCTGTGGGGCTGATGTGGGTCAAATCAATGGGGCAGAGCTGCTCTGGGGCACATGTGGGTCAGATCTATGGAGCAGTAGCTGCTGTGGGGCAGATTTGAATCAGATCTATAGGGCAGGAGCTGCTGTGGGTCAGATCTATGGGCAGGAGCTGCTGTGGGGCACATGTGAGTTAGATCTATGGGGCAGGAGATGGTGTGGGGCAGATTTGGGTCAGATGTATGGGGCAGGAGCTGATGTGGGGCTGGTGTTGGTCAGATCTATAGGGCAGGAGCTGCAGTGGGGCTAATGTGGGTCAGATCTATAGGGCAGGAGCTGCAGTGGGGCTGATGTGGGTCAAATCAATGGGGCAGAGCTGCTCTGGGGCACATGTGGGTCAGATCTATGGAGCAGGAGCTGCTGTGGGGCACATGTGAGTTAGATCTATGGGGCAGGAGATGGTGTGGGGCTTATGTGGGTCAGATGTATGGGGCAGGAGCTGATGTGGGGCTGATGTTGGTCAGATCTATAGGGCAGGAGCTGCAGTGGGGCTGATGTGGGTCAAATCAATGGGGCAGAGCTGCTCTGGGGCACATGTGGGTCAGATCTATGGAGCAGGAGCTGCTGTGGGGCACATGTGAGTTAGATCTATGGGGCAGGAGATGGTGTGGGGCAGATGTGGGTCAGATCTATGGGGCAGGATCTCCTGGAGGCTGATGTGGGTCAGATCTATAGGGCAGGAGCTGCTGTGGGTCAGATCTATGGAGCAGGAGCTGCTGTGTGGGGCACATGTGAGTTAGATCTATGGGGCAGGAGATGGTGTGGGGCTTATGTGGGTCAGATGTATGGGGCAGGAGCTGATGTGGGGCTGATGTTGGTCAGATCTATAGGGCAGGAGCTGCAGTGGGGCTGATGTGGGTCAGATCTATAGGGCACGAGCTGCAGTGGGGCTGATGTGAGTCAAATCAATGGGGCAGAGCTGCTCTGGGGCACATGTGGGTCAGATCTATGGAGCAGGAGCTGCTGTGGGGCACATGTGAGTTAGATCTATGGGGCAGGAGATGGTGTGGGGCTTATGTGGGTCAGATGTATGGGGCAGGAGCTGATGTGGGGCTGATGTGGGTCAGATCTATGGGTCAGGAGCTGCTGTGGAGCAGATGTGGGTCAGTTCTATGGGGCAGGAGCTGCTGTGGGGCTAATGTGGGTCAGATCTATACGTCAGGAGCTGCTGTGGCTGCTGTGGGTCAGTTCTATGGGGCAGGAGCTGCTGTGGGTCAGATGTGGGTCAGATCTATAGGTCAGGAGCTGCTGTGGCTGCTGTGGGTCAGTTCTATGGGGCAGGAGATGCTGTGGGGCTGATGTGGGTCAAATCAATGGGGCAGAGCTGCTCTGGGGCACATGTGGGTCAGATCTATGGAGCAGGAGCTGCTGTGGAGCAGATGTGGGTCAGTTCTATGGGGCAGGAGCTGCTGTGGGGCTAATGTGGGTCAGATCTATAGGTCAGGTGCTGCTGTGGCTGCTGTGGGTCAGTTCTATTGGGCAGGAGATGCTGTGGGGCTGATGTGGGTAAGATCTATGGGGCAGGAGCTGCAGTGGGGCTGATGTGGGTCAAATCTATGGGGCAGAGCTGCTCTGGGGCACATGTGGGTCAGATCTATGGAGCAGGAGCTGCTGTGGGGCAGATTTGAATCAGATCTATAGGGCAGGAGCTGCTGTGGGTCAGATCAATGGAGCAGGAGCTGCTGTGGGGCACATGTGAGTTAGATCTATGGGGCAGGAGATGGTGTGGGGCAGATGTGGGTCAGATGTATGGGGCAGGAGCTGATGTGGGGCTGATGTTGGTCAGATCTATAGGGCAGGAGCTGCAGTGGGGCTGATGTGGGTCAGATCTATAGGGCAGGAGCTGCTGTGGGGCTGATGTGGGTCAAATCAATGGGGCAGAGCAGCTCTGGGGCACATGTGGGTCAGATCAATGGAGCAGGAGCTGCTGTGGGGCACATGAGAGTTAGATCTATGGGGCAGGAGATGGTGTGGGGCTTATGTGCGTCAGATGTATGGGGCAGGAGCTGATGTGGGGCTGATGTGGGTCAGATCTATGGGTCAGGAGCTGCTGTGGAGCAGATGTGGGTCAGTTCTATGGGGCAGGAGATGCTGTGGGGCTGATGTGGGTAAAATCAATGGGGCAGAGCTGCTCTGGGGCACATGTGGGTCAGATCTATGGAGCAGGAGCTGCTGTGGGGCAGATTTGAATCAGATCTATAGGGCAGGAGCTGCTGTGCATCAGATCAATGGAGCAGGAGCTGCTGTGGTGCACATGTGAGTTAGATCTATGGGGCAGGAGATGGTGTGGGGCAGATTTGGGTCAGATGTATGGGGCAGGAGCTGATGTGGGGCTGGTGTTGGTCAGATCTATAGGGCAGGAGCTGCAGTGGGGCTGATGTGGGTCAGATCTATAGGGCAGGAGCTGCTGTGGGTCAGATCTATGGAGCAGGAGCTGCTGTGTGGGGCACATGTGAGTTAGATCTATGGGGCAGGAGATGGTGTGGGGCTTATGTGGGTCAGATGTATGGGGCAGGAGCTGATGTGGGGCTGATGTTGGTCAGATCTATAGGGCAGGAGCTGCAGTGGGGCTGATGTGGGTCAGATCTATAGGGCAGGAGCTGCAGTGGGGCTGATGTGGGTCAATTCAATGGGGCAGAGCTCCTCTGGGGCACATGTGGGTCAGATCTCTGGAGCAGGAGCTGCTGTGGGGCACATGTGAGTTAGATCTATGGGGCAGGAGATGGTGTGGGGCTTATGTGGGTCAGATGTATGGGGCAGGAGCTGATGTGGGGCTGATGTGGGTCAGATCTATGGGTCAGGAGCTGCTGTGGAGCAGATGTGGGTCAGTTCTATGGGGCAGGAGCTGCTGTGGGGCTAATGTGGGTCAGATCTATGGGGCAGGGGCTGCTGTGGGGCAGATGTGGGTCAGATCTATGGGGCAGGAGCTGCTGTGGGTCAGATGTGGGTCAGATCTATAGGTCAGGAGCTGCTGTGGCTGCTGTGGGTCAGTTCTATGGGGCAGGAGATGCTGTGGGGCTGATGTGGGTCAAATCAATGGGGCAGAGCTGCTCTGGGGCACATGTGGGTCAGATCTATGGAGCAGGAGCTGCTGTGGGGCAGATTTGAATCAGATCTATAGGGCAGGAGCTGCTGTGGGTCTGATCAATGGAGCAGGAGCTGCTGTGGGGCACATGTGAGTTAGATCTATGGGGCAGGAGATGGTGTGGGGCAGATTTGGGTCAGATGTATGGGGCAGGAGCTGATGTGGGGCTGGTGTTGGTCAGATCTATAGGGCAGGAGCTGCAGTGGGGCTGATGTGGGTCAGATCTATAGGGCAGGAGCTGCTGTGGGTCAGATCTATGGAGCAGGAGCTGCTGTGTGGGGCACATGTGAGTTAGATCTATGGGGCAGGAGATGGTGTGGGGCTTATGTGGGTCAGATCTATGGGGCAGGAGCTGCTGTGGGTCAGATCAATGGAGCAGGAGCTGCTGTGGGGCACATGTGAGTTAGATCTATGGGGCAGGAGATGGTGTGAGGCTTATGTGGGTCAGATGTATGGGGCAGGAAGAGATGTGGGGCTGATGTGGGTCAGATCTATGGGTCAGGAGCTGCTGTGGAGCAGATGTGGGTCAGTTCTATGGGGCAGGAGCTGCTGTGGGGCTAATGTGGGTCAGATCTATAGGTCAGGAGCTGCTGTGGCTGCTGTGGGTCAGTTCTATGGGGCAGGAGATGCTGTGGGGCTGATGTGGGTCAGTTCTATGGGGCAGGAGACGCTGTGGGGCTGATGTGGGTCAAATCAATGGGGCAGAGCTGCTCTGGGGCACATGTGGGTCAGATCTATGGAGCAGGAGCTGCTGTGGGGCAGATTTGAATCAGATCTATAGGGCAGGAGCTGCTGTGGGTCAGATCAATGGAGCAGGAGCTGCTGTGGGGCACATGTGAGTTATATCTATGGGGCAGGAGATGGTGTGGGGCAGATTTGGGTCAGATGTATGGGGCAGGAGCTGATGTGGGGCTGGTGTTGGTCCGATCTATAGGGCAGGAGCTGCAGTGGGGCTGATGTGGGTCAGATCTATAGGGCAGGAGCTGCTGTGGGTCAGATCTATGGAGCAGGAGCTGCTGTGTGGGGCACATGTGAGTTAGATCTATGGGGCAGGAGATGGTGTGGGGCAGATTTGGGTCAGATTTATGGGGCAGGAGCTGATGTGGGGCTGGTGTTGGTCAGATCTATAGGGAAGGAGCTGCAGTGGGGCTGATGTGGGTCAGATCTATATTGCAGGAGCTGCTGTGGGTCAGATCTATGGAGCAGGAGCTGCTCTGTGGGGCACATGTGAGTTAGATCTATGGGGCAGGAGATGGTGTGGGGCTTATGTGGGTCAGATGTATGGGGCAGGAGCTGATGTGGGGCTGATGTTGGTCAGATCTATAGGGCAGGAGCTGCAGTGGGGCTGATGTGGGTCAGATCTATAGGGCAGGAGCTGCAGTGGGGCTGATGTGGGTCAAATCAATGGGGCAGAGCTGCTCTGGGGCACATGTGGGTCAGATCTATGGAGCAGGAGCTGCTGTGGGGCACATGTGAGTTAGATCTATGGGGCAGGAGATGGTGTGGGGCTTATGTGGGTCAGATGTATGGGGCAGGAGCTGATGTGGGGCTGATGTGGGTCAGATCTATGGGTCAGGAGCTGCTGTGGAGCAGATGTGGGTGAGTTCTATGGGGCAGGAGCTGCTGTGGGGCTAATGTGGGTCAGATCTATGGGGCAGGGGCTGCTGTGGGGCAGAAGTGGGTCAGATCTATGGGGCAGGAGCTGCTGTGGGTCAGATCAATGGAGCAGGAGCTGCTGTGGGGCTCATGTGAGTTAGATCTATAGGGCAGGAGATGGTGTGGGGCTTATGTGGGTCAGATGTATGGGGCAGGAGCTGATGTGGGGCTGATGTGGGTCAGATCTATGGGTCAGGAGCTGCTGTGGAGCAGATGTGGGTCAGTTCTATGGGGCAGGAGCTGCTGTGGGGCTAATGTGGGTCAGATCTATGGGGCAGGGGCTGCTGTGGGCCAGATGTGGGTCAGATCTATGGGGCAGGAGCTGCTGTGGGTCAGATGTGGGTCAGATCTATAGGTCAGGAGCTGCTGTGGCTGCTGAGGGTCAGATCTATGGGGCAGGAGATGCTGTGGGGCTGATGTGGGTCAAATCAATGGGGCAGAGCTGCTCTGGGGCACATGTGGGTCAGATCTATGGAGCAGGAGCTGCTGTGGGGCAGATTTGAATCAGATCTATAGGGCAGGAGCTGCTGTGGGTCAGATCAATGGAGAAGGAGCTGCTGTGGGGCACATGTGAGTTAGATCTATGGGGCAGGAGATGGTGTGGGGCAGATTTGGGTCAGATGTATGGGGCAGGAGCTGATGTGGGGCTGGTGTTGGTCAGATCTATAGGGCAGGAGCTGCAGTGGGGCTGATGTGGGTCAGATCTATTGGGCAGGAGCTGCTGTGGGTCAGATCTATGGAGCAGGAGCTGATGTGTGGGGCACATGTGAGTTAGATCTATGGGGCAGGAGATTGTGTGGGGCAGATGTGGGTCAGTTCTATGGGGCAGGATCTCCTGGGGGCTGATGTGGGTCAGATCTGTGGGGTAAAATCTGCTGTGGGGCAGATGTGGTTCAGATCTATAGGGCAGGAGCTGCAGTGGGGCTGATGTGGGTCAAATCAATGGGGCAGAGCTGCTCTGGGGCACATGTGGGTCAGATCTATGGAGCAGGAGCTGCTGTGGGGCACATGTGAGTTAGATCTATGGGGCAAGAGATGGTGTGGGGCAGATGTGGGTCAGATCTATGGGGCAGGATCTCCTGGGGGCTGATGTGGGTCAGATCTATGGGTCAGGAGCTGCTGTGGGGCAGATGTGGGTCAGTTCTATGGGGCAGGAGCTGCTGTGGGGCTAATGTGGGTCAGATCTATGGGGCAGGGGCTGCTGTGGGGCAGATTTGAATCAGATCTATAGGGCAGGAGCTGCTGTAGGTCAGATCAATGGAGCAGGAGCTGCTGTGGGGCACATGTGAGTTAGATCTATGGGGCAGGAGATGGTGTGGGGCAGATTTGGGTCAGATGTATGGGGCAGGAGCTGATGTGGGGCTGGTGTTGGTCAGATCTATAGGGCAGGAGCTGCAGTGGGGCTGATGTGGGTCAGATCTATAGGGCAGGAGCTGCTGTGGGTCAGATCTATGGAGCAGGAGCTGCTGTGTGGGGCACATGTGAGTTAGATCTATGGGGCAGGAGATGGTGTGGGGCTTTTGTGGGTCAGATGTATGGGGCAGGAGCTGATGTGGGGCTGATGTTGGTCAGATCTATAGGGCAGGAGCTGCAGTGGGGCTGATGTGGGTCAGATCTATAGGGCAGGAGCTGCAGTGAGGCTGATGTGGGTCAAATCAATGGGGCAGAGCTGCTCTGGGGCTTATGTGGGTCAGATCTATGGAGCAGGAGCTGCTGTGGGGCACATGTGAGTTAGATCTATGGGGCAGGAGATGGTGTGGGGCTGATGTGGGTCAGATCTATGGGTCAGGAGCTGCTGTGGAGCAGATGTGGGTCAGTTCTATGGGGCAGGAGCTGCTGTGGGGCTAATGTGGGTCAGATCTATGGGGCAGGGGCTGCTGTGGGTAGATGTGGGTCAGATCTATGGGGCAGGAGCTGCTGTGGGTCAGATGTGGGTCAGATCTATAGGTCAGGAGCTGCTGTGGCTGCTGTGGGTCAGTTCTATGGGGCAGGAGATGCTGTGGGGCTGATGTGGGTCAAATCAATGGGGCAGAGCTGCTCTGGGGCACATGTGGGTCAGATCTATGGAGCAGGAGCTGCTGTGGGGCAGATTTGAATCAGATCTATAGGGCAGGAGCTGCTGTGGGTCAGATCAATGGAGCAGGAGCTGCTGTGGGGCACATGTGAGTTAGATCTATGGGGCAGGAGATGGTGTGGGGCAGATTTTGGTCAGATGTATGGGGCAGGAGCTGATGTGGGGCTGGTGTTGGTCAGATCTATAGGGCAGGAGCTGCAGTGGGGCTGATGTGGGTCAGATCTATAGGGCAGGAGCTGCTGTGGGTCAGATCTATGGAGCAGGAGCTGCTGTGTGGGGCACATGTGAGTTAGATCTATGGGGCAGGAGATGGTGTGGGGCAGATGTGGGTCAGATCTATGGGGCAGGATCTCCTGGGGGCTGATGTGGGTCAGATCTGTGGGGTAAAATCTGCTGTGGGGCAGATGTGGCTCAGATCTATAGGGCAGGAGATGCTGTGGGTCAGATCTATGGATTCGGAGCTGCTGTGGGGCACATGTGAGTTAGATCTAAGGGGCAGGAGCTGATGTGGGGCTGATGTTGGTCAGATCTATAGGGCAAGAGCTGCAGTGGGGCTGATGTGGGTCAGATGTATGGGGCAGGAGCTGATGTGGGGCTGATGTGGGTCAAATCAATGGGGCAGAGCTGCTCTGGGGCACATGTGGGTCAGATCTATGGAGCAGGAGCTGCTGTGGGGCACATGTGAGTTAGATCTATGGGGCAGGAGATGGTGTGGGGCAGATGTGGGTCAGATCTATGGGGCAGGATCTCCTGGGGGCTGATGTGGGTCAGATCTATGGGACTGGAGCTGCAGTGGAGCACATGTGGGTCAGATCTATGGGGTAGAAGCTGCTGTGGGGCTGATGGGGGTCATATCTATAAGGCAGGAGCTGCTGTGGGGCTGACGTGGGTCAGATCTATGAGGCAAGAGCTGCTGTGGGGCAGAGTTGGGTCAGATCTATGGGGCAGGAGCTGCTGTGGGGCTGATGTGGGTCAGATCTATGGGGCAGGAGCTGATGTGGGGCTGATGTGGGTCAAATCAATGGGGCAGAGCTGCTCTGGGGCAGATTTGGGTCAGATCAATGGAGCAGGAGCTGCTGTGGGGCACATGTGAGTTATATCTATGGGGCAGGAGATGGTGTGGGGCAGATTTGGGTCAGATGTATGGGGCAGGAGCTGATGTGGGGCTGGTGTTGGTCCGATCTATAGGGCAGGAGCTGCAGTGGGGCTGATGTGGGTCAGATCTATAGGGCAGGAGCTGCTGTGGGTCAGATCTATGGAGCAGGAGCTGCTGTGTGGGGCACATGTGAGTTAGATCTATGGGGCAGGAGATGGTGTGGGGCAGATTTGGGTCAGATGTATGGGGCAGGAGCTGATGTGGGGCTGGTGTTGGTCAGATCTATAGGGAAGGAGCTGCAGTGGGGCTGATGTGGGTCAGATCTATATTGCAGGAGCTGCTGTGGGTCAGATCTATGGAGCAGGAGCTGCTCTGTGGGGCACATGTGAGTTAGATCTATGGGGCAGGAGATGGTGTGGGGCTTATGTGGGTCAGATGTATGGGGCAGGAGCTGATGTGGGGCTGATGTTGGTCAGATCTATAGGGCAGGAGCTGCAGTGGGGCTGATGTGGGTCAGATCTATAGGGCAGGAGCTGCAGTGGGGCTGATGTGGGTCAAATCAATGGGGCAGAGCTGCTCTGGGGCACATGTGGGTCAGATCTATGGAGCAGGAGCTGCTGTGGGGCACATGTGAGTTAGATCTATGGGGCAGGAGATGGTGTGGGGCTTATGTGGGTCAGATGTATGGGGCAGGAGCTGATGTGGGGCTGATGTGGGTCAGATCTATGGGTCAGGAGCTGCTGTGGAGCAGATGTGGGTGAGTTCTATGGGGCAGGAGCTGCTGTGGGGCTAATGTGGGTCAGATCTATGGGGCAGGGGCTGCTGTGGGGCAGATGTGGGTCAGATCTATGGGGCAGGAGCTGCTGTGGGTCAGATCAATGGAGCAGGAGCTGCTGTGGGGCTCATGTGAGTTAGATCTATAGGGCAGGAGATGGTGTGGGGCTTATGTGGGTCAGATGTATGGGGCAGGAGCTGATGTGGGGCTGATGTGGGTCAGATCTATGGGTCAGGAGCTGCTGTGGAGCAGATGTGGGTCAGTTCTATGGGGCAGGAGCTGCTGTGGGGCTAATGTGGGTCAGATCTATGGGGCAGGGGCTGCTGTGGGCCAGATGTGGGTCAGATCTATGGGGCAGGAGCTGCTGTGGGTCAGATGTGGGTCAGATCTATAGGTCAGGAGCTGCTGTGGCTGCTGAGGGTCAGATCTATGGGGCAGGAGATGCTGTGGGGCTGATGTGGGTCAAATCAATGGGGCAGAGCTGCTCTGGGGCACATGTGGGTCAGATCTATGGAGCAGGAGCTGCTGTGGGGCAGATTTGAATCAGATCTATAGGGCAGGAGCTGCTGTGGGTCAGATCAATGGAGAAGGAGCTGCTGTGGGGCACATGTGAGTTAGATCTATGGGGCAGGAGATGGTGTGGGGCAGATTTGGGTCAGATGTATGGGGCAGGAGCTGATGTGGGGCTGGTGTTGGTCAGATCTATAGGGCAGGAGCTGCAGTGGGGCTGATGTGGGTCAGATCTATTGGGCAGGAGCTGCTGTGGGTCAGATCTATGGAGCAGGAGCTGATGTGTGGGGCACATGTGAGTTAGATCTATGGGGCAGGAGATTGTGTGGGGCAGATGTGGGTCAGATCTATGGGGCAGGATCTCCTGGGGGCTGATGTGGGTCAGATCTGTGGGGTAAAATCTGCTGTGGGGCAGATGTGGTTCAGATCTATAGGGCAGGAGCTGCAGTGGGGCTGATGTGGGTCAAATCAATGGGGCAGAGCTGCTCTGGGGCACATGTGGGTCAGATCTATGGAGCAGGAGCTGCTGTGGGGCACATGTGAGTTAGATCTATGGGGCAAGAGATGGTGTGGGGCAGATGTGGGTCAGATCTATGGGGCAGGATCTCCTGGGGGCTGATGTGGGTCAGATCTATGGGTCAGGAGCTGCTGTGGGGCAGATGTGGGTCAGTTCTATGGGGCAGGAGCTGCTGTGGGGCTAATGTGGGTCAGATCTATGGGGCAGGGGCTGCTGTGGGGCAGATTTGAATCAGATCTATAGGGCAGGAGCTGCTGTAGGTCAGATCAATGGAGCAGGAGCTGCTGTGGGGCACATGTGAGTTAGATCTATGGGGCAGGAGATGGTGTGGGGCAGATTTGGGTCAGATGTATGGGGCAGGAGCTGACGTGGGGCTGGTGTTGGTCAGATCTATAGGGCAGGAGCTGCAGTGGGGCTGATGTGGGTCAGATCTATATGGCAGGAGCTGCTGTGGGTCAGATCTATGGAGCAGGAGCTGCTGTGTGGGGCACATGTGAGTTAGATCTATGGGGCAGGAGATGGTGTGGGGCTTTTGTGGGTCAGATGTATGGGGCAGGAGCTGATGTGGGGCTGATGTTGGTCAGATCTATAGGGCAGGAGCTGCAGTGGGGCTGATGTGGGTCAGATCTATAGGGCAGGAGCTGCAGTGAGGCTGATGTGGGTCAAATCAATGGGGCAGAGCTGCTCTGGGGCTTATGTGGGTCAGATCTATGGAGCAGGAGCTGCTGTGGGGCACATGTGAGTTAGATCTATGGGGCAGGAGATGGTGTGGGGCTGATGTGGGTCAGATCTATGGGTCAGGAGCTGCTGTGGAGCAGATGTGGGTCAGTTCTATGGGGCAGGAGCTGCTGTGGGGCTAATGTGGGTCAGATCTATGGGGCAGGGGCTGCTGTGGGTAGATGTGGGTCAGATCTATGGGGCAGGAGCTGCTGTGTGTCAGATGTGGGTCAGATCTATAGGTCAGGAGCTGCTGTGGCTGCTGTGGGTCAGTTCTATGGGGCAGGAGATGCTGTGGGGCTGATGTGGGTCAAATCAATGGGGCAGAGCTGCTCTGGGGCACATGTGGGTCAGATCTATGGAGCAGGAGCTGCTGTGGGGCAGATTTGAATCAGATCTATAGGGCAGGAGCTGCTGTGGGTCAGATCAATGGAGCAGGAGCTGCTGTGGGGCACATGTGAGTTAGATCTATGGGGCAGGAGATGGTGTGGGGCAGATTTTGGTCAGATGTATGGGGCAGGAGCTGATGTGGGGCTGGTGTTGGTCAGATCTATAGGGCAGGAGCTGCAGTGGGGCTGATGTGGGTCAGATCTATAGGGCAGGAGCTGCTGTGGGTCAGATCTATGGAGCAGGAGCTGCTGTGTGGGGCACATGTGAGTTAGATCTATGGGGCAGGAGATGGTGTGGGGCAGATGTGGGTCAGATCTATGGGGCAGGATCTCCTGGGGGCTGATGTGGGTCAGATCTGTGGGGTAAAATCTGCTGTGGGGCAGATGTGGCTCAGATCTATAGGGCAGGAGATGCTGTGGGTCAGATCTATGGATTCGGAGCTGCTGTGGGGCACATGTGAGTTAGATCTAAGGGGCAGGAGCTGATGTGGGGCTGATGTTGGTCAGATCTATAGGGCAAGAGCTGCAGTGGGGCTGATGTGGGTCAGATGTATGGGGCAGGAGCTGATGTGGGGCTGATGTGGGTCAAATCAATGGGGCAGAGCTGCTCTGGGGCACATGTGGGTCAGATCTATGGAGCAGGAGCTGCTGTGGGGCACATGTGAGTTAGATCTATGGGGCAGGAGATGGTGTGGGGCAGATGTGGGTCAGATCTATGGGGCAGGATCTCCTGGGGGCTGATGTGGGTCAGATCTATGGGACTGGAGCTGCAGTGGAGCACATGTGGGTCAGATCTATGGGGTAGAAGCTGCTGTGGGGCTGATGGGGGTCATATCTATAAGGCAGGAGCTGCTGTGGGGCTGACGTGGGTCAGATCTATGAGGCAAGAGCTGCTGTGGGGCAGAGTTGGGTCAGATCTATGGGGCAGGAGCTGCTGTGGGGCTGATGTGGGTCAGATCTATGGGGCAGGAGCTGATGTGGGGCTGATGTGGGTCAAATCAATGGGGCAGAGCTGCTCTGGGGCAGATTTGGGTCAGATCTATGGAGCAGGAGCTGCTGTGGGGCAGATTTGAATCAGATCTATAGGGCAGGAGCTGCTGTGGGTCAGATCTATGGGCAGGAGCTGCTGTGGGGCACATGTGAGTTAGATCTATGGGGCAGGAGATGGTGTGGGGCAGATTTGGGTCAGATGTATGGGTCAGGAGCTGCTGTGTGGCTGATGAGGGTCAGATCTATGGGGCATGGGCTGCTGTGGGTCAGATCTACGGGACTGGAGCTGCAGTGGAGCACATGTGGGTCAGATCTATGGGGTAGAAGCTGCTGTGGGGCTGATGGGGGTCATATCTATAAGGCAGGAGCTGCTGTGGGGCTGACGTGGGTCAGATCTATGAGGCAAGAGCTGCTGTGGGGCAGAGTTGGGTCAGATCTATGGGGCAGGAGCTGCCGTGGGGCTGATGTGGGTCAGATCTATGGGGCAGGAGCTGATGTGGGGCTGATGTTGGTCAGATCTATAGGGCAGGAGCTGCAGTGGGGCTGATGTGGGTCAGATCTATGGGGCAGGAGCTGCAGTGGGGCTGATGTGGGTCAAATCTATGGGGCAGAGCTGCTCTGGGGCACATGTGGGTCAGATCTATGGAGCAGGAGCTGCTGTGGGGCAGATTTGAATCAGATCTATAGGGCAGGAGCTGCTGTGGGTCAGATCTATGGAGCAGAAGCTGCTGTCGGGCACATGTGAGTTAGATCTATGGGGCAGGAGATGGTGTGGGGCAGATTTGGGTCAGATGTATGGGGCAGGAGCTGATGTGGGGCTGGTGTTGGTCAGATCTATAGGGCAGGAGCTGCAGTGGGGCTGATGTGGGTCAGATCTATAGGGCAGGAGCTGCAGTGGGGCTGATGTGGGTCAAATCAATGGGGCAGAGCTGCTCTGGGGCACATGTGGGTCAGATCAATGGAGCAGGAGCTGCTGTGGGGCACATGTGAGTTAGATCTATGGGGCAGGAGATGGTGTGGGGCAGATTTGGGTCAGATGTATGGGGCAGGAGCTGATGTGGGGCTGGTGTTGGTCAGATCTATAGGGCAGGAGCTGCAGTGGGGCTGATGTGGGTCAGATCTATAGGGCAGGAGCTGCTGTTGGTCAGATCTATGGAGCAGGAGCTGCTGTGTGGGGCACATGTGAGTTAGATCTATGGGGCAGGAGATGGTGTGGGGCTTATGTGGGTCAGATGTATCGGGCAGGAGCTGATGTGGGGCTGATGTGGGTCAGATCTATGGGTCAGGAGCTGCTGTGGAGCAGATGTGGGTCAGTTCTATGGGGCAGGAGCTGCTGTGGGGCTAATGTGGGTCAGATCTATGGGGCAGGGGCTGCTGTGGGGCAGATGTGGGTCAGATCTATGGGGCAGGAGCTGCTGTGGGTCAGATGTGGGTCAGATCTATAGGTCAGGAGCTGCTGTGGCTGCTGTGGGTCAGTTCTATGGGGCAGGAGATGCTGTGGGGCTGATGTGGGTCAAATCAATGGGGCAGAGCTGCTCTGGGGCACATGTGGGTCAGATCTATGGAGCAGGAGCTGCTGTGGGGCAGATTTGAATCAGATCTATAGGGCAGGAGCTGCTGTGGGTCAGATCTATGGAGCAGGAGCTGCTGTGGGGCACATGTGAGTTAGATCTATGGGGCAGGAGATGGTGTGGGGCAGATTTGGGTCAGATGTATGGGGCAGGAGCTGATGTGGGGCTGGTGTTGGTCAGATCTATAGGGCAGGAGCTGCAGTGGGGCTGATGTGGGTCAGATCTATAGGGCAGGAGCTGCTGTGGGTCAGATCTATGGAGCAGGAGCTGCTGTGTGGGGCACATGTGAGTTAGATCTATGGGGCAGGAGATGGTGTGGGGCATATGTGGGTCAGATGTATGGGGCAGGAGCTGATGTGGGGCTGGTGTTGGTCAGATCTATAGGGAAGGAGCTGCAGTGGGGCTGATGTGGGTCAGATCTATAGGGCAGGAGCTGCAGTGGGGCTGATGTGGGTCAAATAAATGGGGCAGAGCTGCTCTGGGGCACATGTGGGTCAGATCTATGGAGCAGGAGCTGCTGTGGGGCACATGTGAGTTAGATCTATGGGGCAGGAGATGGTGTGGGGCTTATGTGGGTCAGATGTATGGGGCAGGAGCTGATGTGGGGCTGATGTGGGTCAGATCTATGGGTCAGGAGCTGCTGTGGAGCAGATGTGGGTCAGTTCTATGGGGCAGGAGCTGCTGTGGGGCTAATGTGGGTCAGATCTATGGGGCAGGGGCTGCTGTGGGGAAGATGTGGGTCAGATCTATGGGGCAGGAGCTGCTGTGGGTCAGATGTGGGTCAGATCTATAGGTCAGGAGCTTCTGTGTGGGGCACATGTGAGTTAGATCTATGGGGCAGGAGATGCTGTGGGGCTGATGTGGGTCAAATCAATGGGGCAGAGCTGCTCTGGGGCACATGTGGGTCAGATCTATGGAGCAGGAGCTGCAGTGGGGCAGATTTGAATCAGATCTATAGGGCAGGAGCTGCTGTGGGTCAGATCAATGGAGCAGGAGCTGCTGTGGGGCACATGTGAGTTAGATCTATGGGGCAGGAGATGGTGTGGGGCTTATGTGGGTCAGATGTATGGGGCAGGAGCTGATGTGGGGCTGATGTGGGTCAGATCTATGGGTCAGGAGCTGCTGTGGAGCAGATGTGGGTCACTTCTATGGGGCAGGAGCTGCTGTGGGGCTAATGTGGGTCAGATCTATGGGGCAGGGGCTGCTGTGGGGCAGATGTGGGTCAGATCTATGGGGCAGGAGCTGCTGTGGGTCAGATGTGGGTCAGATCTATAGGTCAGGAGCTGCTGTGGCTGCTGTGGGTCAGTTCTATGGGGCAGGAGATGCTGTGGGGCTGATGTGGGTCAAATCAATGGGGCAGAGCTGCTCTGGGGCACATGTGGGTCAGATCTATGGAGCAGGAGCTGCTGTGGGGCAGATTTGAATCAGATCTATAGGGCAGGAGCTGCTGTGGGTCAGATCAATGGAGCAGGAGCTGCTGTGGGGCACATGTGAGTTAGATCTATGGGGCAGGAGATGGTGTGGGGCAGATTTGGGTCAGATGTATGGGGCAGGAGCTGATGTGGGGCTGGTGTTGGTCAGATCTATAGGGCAGGAGCTGCAGTGGGGCAGAGTTGGGTCAGATCTATGGGGCAGGAGCTGCTGTTGGGCTGATGTGGGTCAGATCTATGGGGCAGGAGCTGATGTGGGGCTGATGTTGGTCAGATCTATTGGGCAGGAGCTGCAGTGGGGCTGATGTGGGTCAGATCTATAAGGCAGGAGCTGCAGTGGGGCTGATGTGGGTCAAATCTATGGGGCAGAGCTGCTCTGGGGCACATGTGGGTCAGATCTATGGAGCAGGAGCTGCTGTGGGGCAGATTTGAATCAGATCTATAGGGCAGGAGCTGCTGTGGGTCAGATCTATGGAGCAGGAGCTGCTGTGGGGCACATGTGAGTTGAATCTATGGGGCAGGAGATGGTGTGGGGCTTATGTGGGTCAGATGTATGGGGCAGGAGCTGATGTGGGGCTGATGTGGGTCAGATCTATGGGTCAGGAGCTGCTGTGGAGCAGATGTGGGTCAGTTCTATGGGGCAGGAGATGCTGTGGGGCTGATGTGGGTCAAATCAATGGGGCAGAGCTGCTCTGGGGCACATGTGTGTCAGATCTATGGAGCAGGAGCTGCTGTGGGGCAGATTTGAATCAGATCTATAGGGCAGGAGCTGCTGTGGGTCTGATCAATGGAGCAGGAGCTGCTGTGGGGCACATGTGAGTTAGATCTATGGGGCAGGAGATGGTGTGGGGCAGATTTGGGTCAGATGTATAGGGCAGGAGCTGATGTGGGGCTGGTGTTGGTCAGATCTATAGGGCAGGAGCTGCAGTGGGGCTGATGTGGGTCAGATCTATAGGGCAGGAGCTGCTGTGGGTCAGATCTATGGAGCAGGAGCTGCTGTGTGGGGCACATTTGAGTTAGATCTATGGGGCAGGAGATTGTGTGGGGCTTATGTGGGTCAGATGTATGGGGCAGGAGCTGATGTGGGGCTGATGTGGGTCAGATCTATGGGTCAGGAGCTGCTGTGGAGCAGATGTGGGTCAGTTCTATGGAGCAGGAGCTGCTGTGGGGCTAATGTAGGTCAGATCTATAGGTCAGGAGCTGCTGTGGCTGCTGTGGGTCAGTTCTATGGGGCAGGAGATGTTGTGGGGCTGATGTGGGTCAAATCAATGGGGCAGAGCTGCTCTGGGGCACATGTGGGTCAGATCTATGGAGCAGGAGCTGCTGTGGGGCAGATTTGAATCAGATCTATAGGGCAGGAGCTGCTGTGGGTCAGATCAATGGAGCAGGAGCTGCTGTGGGGCACATGTGAGTTAGATCTATGGGGCAGGAGATGGTGTGGGGCAGATTTGGGTCAGATGTATGGGGCAGGAGCTGATGTGGGGCTGGTGTTGGTCAGATCTATAGGGAAGGAGCTGCAGTGGGGCTGATGTGGGTCAGATCTATAGGGCAGGAGCTGCAGTGGGGCTGATGTGGGTCAAATCAATGGGGCAGAGCTGCTCTGGGGCACATGTGGGTCAGATCTATGGAGCAGGAGCTGCTGTGGGGCACATGTGAGTTAGATCTATGGGGCAGGAGATGGTGTGGGGCTTATGTGGGTCAGATGTATGGGGCAGGAGCTGATGTGGGGCTGATGTGGGTCAGATCTATGGGTCAGGAGCTGCTGTGGAGCAGATGTGGGTCAGTTCTATGGGGCAGGAGCTGCTGTGGGGCTAATGTGGGTCAGATCTATGGGGCAGGGGCTGCTGTGGGGAAGATGTGGGTCAGATCTATGGGGCAGGAGCTGCTGTGGGTCAGATGTGGGTCAGATCTATAGGTCAGGAGCTGCTGTGTGGGGCACATGTGAGTTAGATCTATGGGGCAGGAGATGCTGTGGGGCTGATGTGGGTCAAATCAATGGGGCAGAGCTGCTCTGGGGCACATGTGGGTCAGATCTATGGAGCAGGAGCTGCAGTGGGGCAGATTTGAATCAGATCTATAGGGCAGGAGCTGCTGTGGGTCAGATCAATGGAGCAGGAGCTGCTGTGGGGCACATGTGAGTTAGATCTATGGGGCAGGAGATGGTGTGGGGCTTATGTGGGTCAGATGTATGGGGCAGGAGCTGATGTGGGGCTGATGTGGGTCAGATCTATGGGTCAGGAGCTGCTGTGGAGCAGATGTGGGTCAGTTCTATGGGGCAGGAGCTGCTGTGGGGCTAATGTGGGTCAGATCTATGGGGCAGGGGCTGCTGTGGGGCAGATGTGGGTCAGATCTATGGGGCAGGAGCTGCTGTGGGTCAGATGTGGGTCAGATCTATAGGTCAGGAGCTGCTGTGGCTGCTGTGGGTCAGTTCTATGGGGCAGGAGATGCTGTGGGGCTGATGTGGGTCAAATCAATGGGGCAGAGCTGCTCTGGGGCACATGTGGGTCAGATCTATGGAGCAGGAGCTGCTGTGGGGCAGATTTGAATCAGATCTATAGGGCAGGAGCTGCTGTGGGTCAGATCAATGGAGCAGGAGCTGCTGTGGGGCACATGTGAGTTAGATCTATGGGGCAGGAGATGGTGTGGGGCAGATTTGGGTCAGATGTATGGGGCAGGAGCTGATGTGGGGCTGGTGTTGGTCAGATCTATAGGGCAGGAGCTGCAGTGGGGCAGAGTTGGGTCAGATCTATGGGGCAGGAGCTGCTGTTGGGCTGATGTGGGTCAGATCTATGGGGCAGGAGCTGATGTGGGGCTGATGTTGGTCAGATCTATTGGGCAGGAGCTGCAGTGGGGCTGATGTGGGTCAGATCTATAAGGCAGGAGCTGCAGTGGGGCTGATGTGGGTCAAATCTATGGGGCAGAGCTGCTCTGGGGCACATGTGGGTCAGATCTATGGAGCAGGAGCTGCTGTGGGGCAGATTTGAATCAGATCTATAGGGCAGGAGCTGCTGTGGGTCAGATCTATGGAGCAGGAGCTGCTGTGGGGCACATGTGAGTTGAATCTATGGGGCAGGAGATGGTGTGGGGCTTATGTGGGTCAGATGTATGGGGCAGGAGCTGATGTGGGGCTGATGTGGGTCAGATCTATGGGTCAGGAGCTGCTGTGGAGCAGATGTGGGTCAGTTCTATGGGGCAGGAGATGCTGTGGGGCTGATGTGGGTCAAATCAATGGGGCAGAGCTGCTCTGGGGCACATGTGTGTCAGATCTATGGAGCAGGAGCTGCTGTGGGGCAGATTTGAATCAGATCTATAGGGCAGGAGCTGCTGTGGGTCTGATCAATGGAGCAGGAGCTGCTGTGGGGCACATGTGAGTTAGATCAATGGGGCAGGAGATGGTGTGGGGCAGATTTGGGTCAGATGTATGGGGCAGGAGCTGATGTGGGGCTGGTGTTGGTCAGATCTATAGGGCAGGAGCTGCAGTGGGGCTGATGTGGGTCAGATCTATAGGGCAGGAGCTGCTGTGGGTCAGATCTTTGGAGCAGGAGCTGCTGTGTGGGGCACATTTGAGTTAGATCTATGGGGCAGGAGATTGTGTGGGGCTTATGTGGGTCAGATGTATGGGGCAGGAGCTGATGTGGGGCTGATGTGGGTCAGATCTATGGGTCAGGAGCTGCTGTGGAGCAGATGTGGGTCAGTTCTATGGAGCAGGAGCTGCTGTGGGGCTAATGTAGGTCAGATCTATAGGTCAGGAGCTGCTGTGGCTGCTGTGGGTCAGTTCTATGGGGCAGGAGATGTTGTGGGGCTGATGTGGGTCAAATCAATGGGGCAGAGCTGCTCTGGGGCACATGTGGGTCAGATCTATGGAGCAGGAGCTGCTGTGGGGCAGATTTGAATCAGATCTATAGGGCAGGAGCTGCTGTGGGTCAGATCAATGGAGCAGGAGCTGCTGTGGGGCACATGTGAGTTAGATCTATGGGGCAGGAGATGGTGTGGGGCAGATTTGGGTCAGATGTATGGGGCAGGAGCTGATGTGGGGCTGGTGTTGGTCAGATCTATAGGGAAGGAGCTGCAGTGGGGCTGATGTGGGTCAGATCTATAGGGCAGGAGCTGCTGTGGGTCAGATCTATGGAGCAGGAGCTGCTGTGTGGGGCACATGTGAGTTAGATCTATGGGGCAGGAGATGGTGTGGGGCAGATTTGGGTCAGATGTATGGGGCAGGAGCTGATGTGGGGCTG
Source organism: Coturnix japonica (assembly GCF_054131305.1). NCBI lineage: Eukaryota > Metazoa > Chordata > Aves > Galliformes > Phasianidae > Coturnix > Coturnix japonica. The sequence goes on from NC_140683.1 coordinate 1,853,650, forward strand.
GTGTTGGTCAGATCTATAGGGAAGGAGCTGCAGTGGGGCTGATGTGGTTCAGATCTATAGGGCAGGAGCTGCGGTGGGTCAGATCTATGGATCAGGAGCTGCTGTGGGGCACATGTGAGTTAGATCTATGGGGCAGGAGATGGTGTGGGGCTTATGTGGGTCAGATGTATGGGGCAGGAGCTGATGTGGGGCTGATGTTGGTCAGATCTATAGGGCAAGAGCTGCAGTGGGGCTGATGTGGGTCAGATCTATAGGGCAGGAGCTGCAGTGGGGCTGATGTGGGTCAAATCAATGGGGCAGAGCTGCTCTGGGGCACATGTGGGTCAGATCTATGGAGCTGGAGCTGCTGTGGGGCACATGTGAATTAGATCTATGGGGCAGGAGATGGTGTGGGGCAGATGTGGGTCAGATCTATGGGGCAGGATCTCCTGGGGGCTGATGTGGGTCAGATCTATGGGTCAGGAGCTGCTGTGGGGCAGATGTGGGTCAGTTCTATGGGGCAGGAGCTGCTGTGGGGCTAATGTGGGTCAGATCTATGGGGCAGGGGCTGCTGAGGGGCAGATGTGGGTCAGATCTATGGGTCAGGAGCTGCTGTGGCTGCTGTGGGTCAGTTCTATGGGGCAGGAGCTGCAGTGGGGCTGATGTGGGTCAAATCAATGGGGCAAGGCTGCTCTGGGGCACATGTGGGTCAGATCTATGGAGCAGGAGCTGCTGTGGGGCAGATTTGAATCAGATCTATAGGGCAGGAGCTGCTGTGGGTCAGATCTATGGAGCAGGAGCTGCTGTGGGGCACATGTGAGTTAGATCTATGGGGCAGGAGATGGTGTGGGGCAGATTTGGGTCAGATGTATGGGGCAGGAGCTGATGTGGGGCTGGTGTTGGTCAGATCTATAGGGAAGGAGCTGCAGTGGGGCTGATGTGGGTCAGATCTATAGGGCAGGAGCTGCTGTGGGTCAGATCTATGGAGCAGGAGCTGCTGTGTGGGGCACATGTGAGTTAGATCTATGGGGCAGGAGATGGTGTGGGGCAGATTTGGGTCAGATGTATGGGGCAGGAGCTGATGTGGGGCTGGTGTTGGTCAGATCTATAGGGAAGGAGCTGCAGTGGGGCTGATGTGGTTCAGATCTATAGGGCAGGAGCTGCGGTGGGTCAGATCTATGGATCAGGAGCTGCTGTGGGGCACATGTGAGTTAGATCTATGGGGCAGGAGATGGTGTGGGGCTTATGTGGGTCAGATGTATGGGGCAGGAGCTGATGTGGGGCTGATGTTGGTCAGATCTATAGGGCAAGAGCTGCAGTGGGGCTGATGTGGGTCAGATCTATAGGGCAGGAGCTGCAGTGGGTCAGATCTATGGAGCAGGAGCTGCTGTGGGGCACATGTGAGTTAGATCTATGGGGCAGGAGATGGTGTGGGGCAGATTTGGGACAGATGTATGGGGCAGGAGCTGATGTGGGGCTGATGTGGGTCAGATCTATGGGTCAGGAGCTGCTGTGGAGCAGATGTGGGTCAGTTCTATGGGGCAGGAGCTGCTGTGGGGCTAATGTGGGTCAGATCTATGGGGCAGGAGCTGCTATGGGGCTGATGTGGGTCAGATGTATGGGTCAGGAGCTGCTGTGTGGCTGATGAGGGTCAGATCTCTGGGGCATGGGCTGCTGTGGGTCAGATCTACGGGACTGGAGCTGCAGTGGAGCACATGTGGGTCAGATCTATGGGGTAGAAGCTGCTGTGGGGCTGATGGGGGTCATATCTATAAGGCAGGAGCTGCTGTGGGGCAGACGTGGGTCAGATCTATGAGGCAAGAGCTGCTGTGGGGCAGAGTTGGGTCAGATCTATGGGGCAGGAGCTGATGTGGGGCTGATGTTGGTCAGATCTATAGGGCAGGAGCTGCAGTGGGGCTGATGTGGGTCAGATCTATGGGGCAGGAGATGCAGTGGGGCTGATGTGGGTCAAATCTATGGGGCAGAGCTGCTCTGGGGCACATGTGGGTCAGATCTATGGAGCAGGAGCTGCTGTGGGGCAGATTTGAATCAGATCTATAGGGCAGGAGCTGCTGTGGGTCAGATCTATGGAGCAGGAGCTGCTGTGGGGCACATGTGAGTTAGATCTATGGGGCAGGAGATGGTGTGGGGCAGATTTGGATCAGATGTATGGGGCAGGAGCTGATGTGGGGCTGGTATTGGTCAGATCTATAGGGCAGGAGCTGCAGTGGGGCTGATGTGGGTCAGATCTATGGGGCAGGAGCTGCAGTGGGGCTGATGTGGGTCAAATCTATGGGGCAGAGCTGCTCTGGGGCACATGTGGGTCAGATCTATGGAGCAGGAGCTGCTGTGGGGCAGATTTGAATCAGATCTATAGGGCAGGAGCTGCTGTGGGTCAGATCTATGGAGCAGGAGCTGCTGTGGGGCACATGTGAGTTAGATCTATGGGGCAGGAGATGGTGTGGGGCAGATTTCGGTCAGATGTATGGGGCAGGAGCTGATGTGGGGCTGGTGTTGGTCAGATCTATAGGGCAGGAGCTGCAGTGGGGCTGGTGTGGGTCAGATCTATGGGGCAGGAGATGCAGTGGGGCTGATGTGGGTCAAATCAATGGGGCAGAGCTGCTCTGGGGCACATGTGGGTCAGATCAATGGAGCAGGAGCTGCTGTGGGGCACATGTGAGTTAGATCTATGGGGCAGGAGATGGTGTGGGGCTTATGTGGGTCAGATGTATTGGGCAGGATCTGATGTGGGGCTGATGTGGGTCAGTTCTATGGGGCAGGAGCTGCTGTGGGGCTAATGTGGGTCAGATCTATGGGGCAGGGGCTGCTGTGGGGCAGATGTGGGTCAGATCTATGGGGCAGGAGCTGCTGTGGGTCAGATGTGGGTCAGATCTATAGGGCAGGAGCTGCAGTGGGGCTGATGTGGGTCAGATCTATGGGGCAGGAGCTGCTCTGGGGCACATGTGGGTCAGATCTATGGAGCAGGAGCTGCTGTGGGGCAGATTTGAATCAGATCTATAGGGCAGGAGCTGCTGTGGGTCAGATCAATGGAGCAGGAGCTGCTGTGGGGCACATGTGAGTTAGATCTATGGGGCAGGAGATGGTGTGGGGCAGATTTGGGTCAGATGTATGGGGCAGGAGCTGATGTGGGGCTGATGTTGGTCAGATCTATAGGGCAGGAGCTGCAGTGTTCCTGATGTGGGTCAGATCTATAGGGCAGGAGCTGCAGTGGTGCTGATGTGGGTCAAATCAATGGGGCAGAGCTGCTCTGGGGCACATGTGGGTCAGATCTATGGAGCAGGAGCTGCTGTGGGGCACATGTGAGTTAGATCTATGGGGCAGGAGATGGTGTGGGGCTTATGTGAGTTAGATCTATGGGGCAGGAGATGGTGTGGGGCTTATGTGGGTCAGATGTATGGGGCAGGAGCTGATGTGGGGCTGATGTGGGTCAGATCTATGGGTCAGGAGCTGCTGTGGAGCAGATGTGGGTCAGTTCTATGGGACAGGAGATGCTGTGGGGCTGATGTGGGTCAAATCAATGGGGCCGAGCTGCTCTGGGGCACATGTGGGTCAGATCTATGGAGCAGGAGCTGATGTGGGGCAGATTTGAATCAGATCTATAGGGCAGGAGCTGCTGTGGGTCAGATCTATGGAGCAGGAGCTGCTGTGGGGCACATGTGAGTTAGATCTATGGGGCAGGAGATGGTGTGGGGCAGATTTGGGTCAGATGTATGGGTCAGGAGCTGCTGTGTGGCTGATGAGGGTCAGATCTATGGGGCATGGGCTGCTGTGGGTCAGATCTACGGGACTGGAGCTGCAGTGGAGCACATGTGGGTCAGATCTATGGGATAGAAGCTGCTGTGGGGCTGATGGGGGTCATATCTATAAGGCAGGAGCTGCTGTGGGGCTGACGTGGGTCAGATCTATGAGGCAAGAGCTGCTGTGGGGCAGAGTTGGGTCAGATCTATGGGGCAGGAGCTGCTGTGGGGCTGATGTGGGTCAGATCTATGGGGCAGGAGCTGATGTGGGGCTGATGTTGGTCAGATCTATAGGGCAGGAGCTGCAGTGGGGCTGATGTGGGTCAGATCTATGGGGCAGGAGATGCAGTGGGGCTGATGTGGGTCAAATCTATGGGGCAGAGCTGCTCTGGGGCACATGTGGGTCAGATCTATGGAGCAGGAGCTGCTGTGGGGCAGATTTGAATCAGATCTATAGGGCAGGAGCTGCTGTGGGTCAGATCTATGGAGCAGGAGCTGCTGTGGGGCACATGTGAGTGAGATCTATGGGGCAGGAGATGGTGTGGGGCAGATTTGGGTCAGATGTATGGGGCAGGAGCTGATGTGGGGCTGGTATTGGTCAGATCTATAGGGCAGGAGCTGCAGTGGGGCTGATGTGGGTCAGATCTATGGGGCAGGAGCTGCAGTGGGGCTGATGTGGGTCAAATCTATGGGGCAGAGCTGCTCTGGGGCACATGTGGGTCAGATCTATGGAGCAGGAGCTGCTGTGGGGCAGATTTGAATCAGATCTATAGGGCAGGAGCTGCTGTGGGTCAGATCTATGGAGCAGGAGCTGCTGTGGGGCACATGTGAGTTAGATCTATGGGGCAGGAGATGGTGTGTGGCAGATTTCGGTCAGATGTATGGGGCAGGAGCTGATGTGGGGCTGGTGTTGGTCAGATCTATAGGGCAGGAGCTGCAGTGGGGCTGGTGTGGGTCAGATCTATGGGGCAGGAGATGCAGTGGGGCTGATGTGGGTCAAATCAATGGGGCAGAGCTGCTCTGGGGCACATGTGGGTCAGATCAATGGAGCAGGAGCTGCTGTGGGGCACATGTGAGTTAGATCTATGGGGCAGGAGATGGTGTGGGGCTTATGTGGGTCAGATGTATTGGGCAGGATCTGATGTGGGGCTGATGTGGGTCAGATCTATGGGTCAGGAGCTGCTGTGGAGCAGATGTGGGTCAGTTCTATGGGGCAGGAGCTGCTGTGGGGCTAATGTGGGTCAGATCTATGGGGCAGGGGCTGCTGTGGGGCAGATGTGGGTCAGATCTATGGGGCAGGAGCTGCTGTGGGTCAGATGTGGGTCAGATCTATAGGGCAGGAGCTGCAGTGGGGCTGATGTGGGTCAGATCTATGGGGCAGGAGCTGCAGTGGGGCTGATGTGGGTCAAATCTATGGGGCAGAGCTGCTCTGGGGCACATGTGGGTCAGATCTATGGAGCAGGAGCTGCTGTGGGGCAGATTTGAATCAGATCTATAGGGCAGGAGCTGCTGTGGGTCAGATCTATGGAGCAGGAGCTGCTGTGGGGCACATGTGAGTTAGATCTATGGGGCAGGAGATGGTGTGGGGCAGATGTGGGTCAGATGTATGGGGCAGGAGCTGATGTGGGGCTGATGTTGGTCAGATCTATAGGGCAGGAGCTGCAGTGGGGCTGATGTGGGTCAGATCTATAGGGCAGGAGCTGCAGTGGGGCTGATGTGGGTCAAATCAATGGGGCAGAGCTGCTCTGGGGCACATGTGGGTCAGATCTATGGAGCAGGAGCTGCTGTGGGGCACATGTGAGTTAGATCTATGGGGCAGGAGATGGTGTGGGGCTTATGTGAGTTAGATCTATGGGGCAGGAGATGGTGTGGGGCTTATGTGGGTCAGATGTATGGGGCAGGAGCTGATGTGGGGCTGATGTGGGTCAGATCTATGGGTCAGGAGCTGCTGTGGAGCAGATGTGGGTCAGTTCTATGGGACAGGAGATGCTGTGGGGCTGATGTGGGTCAAATCAATGGGGCAGAGCTGCTCTGGGGCACATGTGGGTCAGATCTATGGAGCAGGAGCTGATGTGGGGCAGATTTGAATCAGATCTATAGGGCAGGAGCTGCTGTGGGTCAGATCTATGGAGCAGGAGCTGCTGTGGGGCACATGTGAGTTAGATCTATGGGGCAGGAGATGGTGTGGGGCAGATTTGGGTCAGATGTATGGGTCAGGAGCTGCTGTGTGGCTGATGAGGGTCAGATCTATGGGGCATGGGCTGCTGTGGGTCAGATCTACGGGACTGGAGCTGCAGTGGAGCACATGTGGGTCAGATCTATGGGATAGAAGCTGCTGTGGGGCTGATGGGGGTCATATCTATAAGGCAGGAGCTGCTGTGGGGCTGACGTGGGTCAGATCTATGAGGCAAGAGCTGCTGTGGGGCAGAGTTGGGTCAGATCTATGGGGCAGGAGCTGCTGTGGGGCTGATGTGGGTCAGATCTATGGGGCAGGAGCTGATGTGGGGCTGATGTTGGTCAGATCTATTGGGCAGGAGCTGCAGTGGGGCTGATGTGGGTCAGATCTATGGGGCAGGAGATGCAGTGGGGCTGATGTGGGTCAAATCTATGGGGCAGAGCTGCTCTGGGGCACATGTGGGTCAGATCTATGGAGCAGGAGCTGCTGTGGGGCAGATTTGAATCAGATCTATAGGGCAGGAGCTGCTGTGGGTCAGATCTATGGAGCAGGAGCTGCTGTGGGGCACATGTGAGTTAGATCTATGGGGCAGGAGATGGTGTGGGGCAGATTTGGGTCAGATGTATGGGTCAGGAGCTGATGTGGGGCTGGTGTTGGTCAGATATATAGGGCAGGAGCTGCAGTGGGGCTGATGTGGGTCAGATCTATGGGGCAGGAGCTGCAGTGGGGCTGATGTGGGTCAAATCTATGGGGCAGAGCTGCTCTGGGGCACATGTGGGTCAGATCTATGGAGCAGGAGCTGCTGTGGGGCAGATTTGAATCAGATCTATAGGGCAGGAGCTGCTGTGGGTCAGATCTATGGAGCAGGGGCTGCTGTGGGGCACATGTGAGTTAGATCTATGGGGCAGGAGATGGTGTGGGGCAGATTTGGGTCAGATGTATGGGGCAGGAGCTGATGTGGGGCTGGTGTTGGTCAGATCTATAGGGCAGGAGCTGCAGTGGGGCTGATGTGGGTCAGATCTATGGGGCAGGAGCTGCAGTGGGGCTGATGTGTGTCAAATCAATGGGGCAGAGCTGCTCTGGGGCACATGTGGGTCAGCTCAATGGAGCAGGAGCTGCTGTGGGGCACATGTGAGTTAGATCTATGGGGCAGGAGATGGTGTGGGGCTTATGTGGGTCAGATGTATTGGGCAGGAGCTGATGTGGGGCTGATGTGGGTCAGATCTATGGGTCAGGAGCTGCTGTGGAGCAGATGTGGGTCAGTTCTATGGGGCAGGAGCTGCTGTGGGGCTAATGTGGGTCAGATCTATGGGGCAGGGGCTGCTGTGGGGCAGATGTGGGTCAGATCTATGGGGCAGGAGCTGCTGTGGGTCAGATGTGGGTCAGATCTATAGGTCAGGAGCTGCTGTGGCTGCTGTGGGTCAGTTCTATGGGGCAGGAGATGCTGTGGGGCTGATGTGGGTCAAATCAATGGGGCAGAGCTGCGCTGGGGCACATGTGGGTCAGATCTATGGAGCAGGAGCTGCTGTGGGGGGCACATGTGAGTTAGATCTATGGGGCAGGAGATGGTGTGGGGCAGATGTGGGTCAGATCTATGGGGCAGGAGCTGATGTGGGGCTGATGTTGGTCTCATCTATAGGGCAAGAGCTGCAGTGGGGCTGATGTGGGTCAGATCTATGGGTCAGGAGCTGCTGTGGAGCAGATGTGGGTCAGTTCTATGGAGCAGGAGCTGCTGTGGGGCTAATGTAGGTCAGATCTATAGGTCAGGAGCTGCTGTGGAGCAGATGTGGGTCAGTTCTATGGGGCAGGAGATGCTGTGGGGCTGATGTGGGTCAAATCAATGGGGCAGAGCTGCTCTGGGGCACATGTGGGTCAGATCTATGGAGCAGGAGCTGCTGTGGGGCAGATTTGAATCAGATCTATAGGGCAGGAGCTGCTGTGGGTCAGATCAATGGAGCAGGAGCTGCTGTGGGGCACACGTGAGTTAGATCTATGGGTCAGGAGCTTCTGTGTGGCTGATGAGGGTCAGATCTATGGGGCATGGGCTGCTGTGGGTCAGATCTACGGGACTGGAGCTGCAGTGTTAGAACATGTGGGTCAGATCTATGGGGTAGAAGCTGCTGTGGGGCTGATGGGGGTCATATCTATAAGGCAGGAGCTGCTGTGGGGCTGACATGGGTCAGATCTATGAGGCAAGAGCTGCTGAGGGGCAGAGTTGGGTCAGATCTATGGGGCAGGAGCTGCTGTGGGGCTGATGTGGGTCAGATCTATAGGGCACGAGCTGCTGTGGGGCAGAGTTGGGTCAGATCTATGGGGCAGGAGCTGCAGTGGGGCTGATGTGGGTCAAATCTATGGGGCAGAGCTGCTCTGGGGCACATGTGGGTCAGATCTATGGAGCAGGAGCTGCTGTGGGGCAGATTTGAATCAGATCTATAGAGCAGGAGCTGCTGTGGGTCAGATCTATGGAGCAGGAGCTGCTGTGGGGCACATGTGAGTTAGATCTATGGGGCAGGAGATGGTGTGGGGCAGATTTGGGTCAGATGTATGGGGCAGGAGCTGATGTGGGGCTGGTGTTGGTCAGATCTATAGGCCAGGAGCTGCAGTGGGGCTGATGTGGGTCAGATCTATGGGGCAGGAGCTGCACTGGGGCTGATGTGGGTCTAATCTATGGGGCAGAGCTGCTCTGGGGCACATGTGGGTCAGATCTATGGAGCAGGAGGTGCTCTGGGGCAGATTTGAATCAGATCTATAGGGCAGGAGCTGCTGTGGGTCAGATCAATGGAACAGGAGCTGCTGTGGGGCACATGTGAGTTAGATCTATGGGGCAGGAGATGGTGTGGGGCAGATGTGGGTCAGATGTATGGGGCAGGAGCTGATGTGGGGCTGGTGTTGGTCAGATCTATAGGGCAGGAGCTGCAGTGGGGCTGATGTGGGTCAGATCTATGGGGCAGGAGCTGATGTGGGGCTGATGTGGGTCAAATCTATGGGGCAGAGCTGCTCTGGGGCACATGTGGGTCAGATCTATGGAGCAGGAGCTGCTGTGGGGCAGATTTGAATCAGATCTATAGGGCAAGAGCTGCTGTGGGTCAGATCAATGGAGCAGGAGCTGCTGTGGGGCACATGTGAGTTAGATCTATGGGGCAGGAGATGGTGTGGGGCAGATGTGGGTCAGATGTATGGGGCAGGAGCTGATGTTGGGCTGATGTTGGTCAGATCTATAGGGCAGGAGCTGCAGTGGGGCTGATGTGGGTCAGATCTATAGGGCAGGAGCTGCAGTGGGGCTGATGTGGGTCAAATCAATGGGGCAGAGCTGCTCTGGGGCACATGTGGGTCAGATCAATGGAGCAGGAGCTGCTGTGGGGCACATGTGAGTTAGATCTATGGGGCAGGAGATGGTGTGGGGCAGATTTGGGTCAGATGTATGGGGCAGGAGCTGATGTGGGGCTGGTGTTGGTCAGATCTATAGGGCAGGAGCTGCAGTGGGGCTGATGTGGGTCAGATCTATAGGGCAGGAGCTGCTGTTGGTCAGATCTATGGAGCAGGAGCTGCTGTGTGGGGCACATGTGAGTTAGATCTATGGGGCAGGAGATGGTGTGGGGCTTATGTGGGTCAGATGTATGGGGCAGGAACTGATGTGGGGCTGATGTTGGTCAGATCTATAGGGCAGGAGCTGCAGTGGGGCTGATGTGGGTCAGATCTATAGGGCAGGAGCTGCAGTGGGGCTGATGTGGGTCAAATCTATGGGGCAGAGCTGCTCTGGGGCACATGTGGGTCAGATCAATGGAGCAGGAGCTGCTGTGGGGCACATGTGAGTTAGATCTATGGGGCAGGAGATGGTGTGGGGCTTATGTGGGTCAGATGTATCGGGCAGGAGCTGATGTGGGGCTGATGTGGGTCAGATCTATGGGTCAGGAGCTGCTGTGGAGCAGATGTGGGTGAGTTCTATGGGGCAGGAGCTGCTGTGGGGCTAATGTGGGTCAGATCTATGGGGCAGGAGCTGCTGTGGGTCAGATGTGGGTCAGATCTATAGGTCAGGAGCTGCTGTGGCTGCTGTGGGTCAGTTCTATGGTGCAGGAGATGCTGTGGGGCTGATGTGGGTCAAATCAATGGGGCAGAGCTGCTCTGGGGCACATGTGGGTCAGATCTATGGAGCAGGAGCTGCTGTGGGGCAGATTTGAATCAGATCTATAGGGCAGGAGCTGCTGTGGGTCAGATCAATGGAGCAGGAGCTGCTGTGGGGCACATGTGAGTTAGATCTATGGGTCAGGAGATGGTGTGGGGCAGATTTGGGTCAGATGTATGGGGCAGGAGCTGATGTGGGGCTGGTGTTGGTCAGATCTATAGGGCAGGAGCTGCAGTGGGGCTGATGTGGGTCAGATCTATAGGGCAGGAGCTGCTGTGGGTCAGATCTATGGAGCAGGAGCTGCTGTGTGGGGCACATGTGAGTTAGACCTATGGGGCAGGAGATGGTGTGGGGCTTATGTGGGTCAGATGTATGGGGCAGGAGCTGATGTGGGGCTGATGTTGGTCAGATCTATAGGGCAGGAGCTGCAGTGGGGCTGATGTGGGTCAAATCATTGGGGCAGAGCTGCTCTGGGGCACATGTGGGTCAGATCTATGGAGCAGGAGCTGCTGTGGGGCACATGTGAGTTAGATCTATGGGGCAGGAGATGGTGTGGGGCTTATATGGGTCAGATGTATGGGGCAGGAGCTGATGTGGGGCTGATGTGGGTCAGATCTATGGGTCAGGAGCTGCTGTGGAGCAGATGTGGGTCAGTTCTATGGGGCAGGAGCTGCTGTGGGGCTAATGTGGGTCAGATCTATGGGGCAGGGGCTGCTGTGGGGCAGATGTGGGTCAGATCTATGGGGCAGGAGCTGCTGTGGGTCAGATGTGGGTCAGATCTATAGGTCAGGAGCTGCTGTGGCTGCTGTGGGTCAGTTCTATGGGGCAGGAGATGCTGTGGGGCTGATGTGGGTCAAATCAATGGGGCAGAGCTGCTCTGGGGCACATGTGGGTCAGATCTATGGAGCAGGAGCTGCTGTGGGGCAGATTTGAATCAGATCTATAAAGCAGGAGCTGCTGTGGGTCAGATCAATGGAGCAGGAGCTGCTGTGGGGCACATGTGAGTTAGATCTATGGGGCAGGAGATGGTGTGGGGCAGATTTGGGTCAGATGTATGGGGCAGGAGCTGATGTGGGGCTGGTGTTGGTCAGATCTATAGGGCAGGAGCTGCAGTGGGGCTGATGTGGGTCAGATCTATAGGGCAGGAGCTGCTGTTGGTCAGATCTATGGAGCAGGAGCTGCTGTGTGGGGCACATGTGAGTTAGATCTATGGGGCAGGAGATGGTGTGGGGCAGATGTGGGTCAGATCTATGGGGCAGGATCTCCTGGGGGCTGATGTGGGTCAGATCTGTGGGGTAAAATCTGCTGTGGGGCAGATGTTGTTCAGATCTATGGGGCAGGAGCTTCTGTGGGGTTGATGTGGGTCAGATCTATGGGTCAGGAGCTGCTGTGGGGCAGATGTGGGTCAGTTCTATGGGGCAGGAGCTGCTGTGGGGCAGATGTGGGTCAGATCTATGGGGCAGGGGCTGCTGTGGGGCAGATGTGGGTCAGATCAATGGGGCAGGAGCTGCTGTGTGTCAGATGTGGGTCAGATCTATAGGTCAGGAGCTGCTGTGGCTGCTGTGGGTCAGTTCTATGGGGAAGGAGTTGCTGTGGGGCTGATGTGGGTCAAATCAATGGGGCAGAGCTTCTCTGGGGCACATGTGGGTCAGATCTATGGAGCAGGAGCTGCTGTGGGGCAGATTTGAATCAGATCTATAGGGCAGGAGCTGCTGAGGGTCAGATCAATGGAACAGGAGCTGCTGTGGGGCACATGTGAGTTAGATCTATGGGGCAGGAGATGGTGTGGGGCAGATTTGGGTCAGATGTATGGGGCAGGAGCTGATGTGGGGCTGGTGTTGGTCAGATCTATAGGGCAGGAGCTGCAGTGGGGCTGATGTGGGTCAGATCTATAGGGCAGGATCTGCAGTGGGGCTGATGTGGGTCAAATCAATGGGGCAGAGCTGCTCTGGGGCACATGTGGGTCAGATCTATGGAGCAGGAGCTGCTGTGGGGCAGATTTGACTCAGATCTACAGGGCAGGAGCTGCTGTGGGTCAGATCTATGGAGCAGGAGCTGCTGTGGGGCACATGTGAGTTAGATCTATGGGGCAGGAGATGGTGTGGTGCAGATGTGGGTCAGATCTATGGGTCAGGATCTCCTGGAGGGTTAATGTGGGTCAGATCTATGAGGCAGGAGCTGCTGTGGGGCAGATGTGGTTCAGATCTATGGGGCAGGAGCTTCTGTGGGGCTGATGTAGGTCAGATCTATGGGTCAGGAGCTGCTGTGGGGCAGATGTGGGTCAGTTCGATGGGGCAAGAGCTGCTGTGGTGCAGATGTGGGTCAGATCTATGGGGCAGGAGCTGCTGTGGGGCTGATGTGGGTCAGATGTGGGTCAGATCTATAGGTAAGGAGCTGCTGTGGCTGCTGTGGGTCAGTTCTATGGGGCAGGAGATGCTGTGGGGCTGATGTGGGTCAAATCAATAAGGCAGAGCTGCTCTGGGGCACATGTGGGTCAGATCTATGGAGCAGGAGCTGCTGTGGGGCAGATTTGAATCAGATCTATAGGGCAGGAGCTGCTGTGGGTCAGATCTATGGAGCAGGAGCTGCTGTGGGGCACATGTGAGTTAGATCTATGGGGCAGGAGATGGTGTGGGGCAGATGTGGGTCAGATCTATGGGGCAGGATCTCCTGGGGGCTGATGTGGGTCAGATCTGTGGGGTAAAATCTGCTGTGGGGCAGATGTGGTTCAGATCTATAGGGCAGGAGCTGCTGTGGGTCAGATCTATGGATCAGGAGCTGCTGTGGGGCACATGTGAGTTAGATCTATGGGGCAGGAGATGGTGTGGGGCAGATTTGGGTCAGATGTATGGGGCAGGAGCTGATGTGGGGCTGATGTTGGTCAGATCTATAGCGCAGGAGCTGCAGTGGGGCTGATGTGGGTCAGATCTTTGGGGCATAATCTCCTGTGGGGCTGATGTGGGTCAAATCAATGGGGCAGAGCAGCTCTGGGGCACATGTGGGTCAGATCTATGGAGCAGGAGCTGCTGTGGGGCACATGTGAGTTAGATCTATGGGGCAGGAGATGGTGTGGGGCAGATGTGGGTCAGATCTATGGGGCAGGATCTCCTGGGGGCTGATGTGGGTCAGATCTGTGGGGTAAAATCTGCTGTGGGGCAGATGTGGTTCAGATCTATAGGGCAGGAGCTGCTGTGGGTCAGATCTATGGAGCAGGAGCTGCTGCGGGGCACATGTGGGTCAGATCTATATGGCAGGAGCTGCAGAGGGGATGATGTAGGTCAGATCTAGCGGGGCAGGAGTTGCTGTGGGGCAGATGAGGGACATATCTATGGTGCAAAATCTGCTGTTGGACTGATGTGGGTCAGATCTATGAGTTTGGAGCTGCTGTGGGGCACATATGGGTCAGATCTATGGGCCAGGAACTGCTGCGGGGCAGATTTGTGTCAGATCTATGGGGCAGGAGCTGCTGTGGGGCTGATGTGGGTCAGATGTGGGTCAGATCTATAGGTAAGGAGCTGCTGTGGCTGCTGTGGGTCAGTTCTATGGGGCAGGAGATGCTGTGGGGCTGATGTGGGTCAAATCAATGGGGCAGAGCTGCTCTGGGGCACATGTGGGTCAGATCTATGGAGCAGGAGCTGCTGTGGGGCAGATTTGAATCAGATCTATAGGGCAGGAGCTGCTGTGGGTCAGATCTATGGAGCAGGAGCTGCTGTGGGGCACATGTGAGTTAGATCTATGGGGCAGGAGATGGTGTGGTGCAGATGTGGGTCAGATCTATGGGGCAGGATCTCCTGGAGGGTTAATGTGGGTCAGATCTATGAGGCAGGAGCTGCTGTGGGGCAGATGTGGTTCAGATCTATGGGGCAGGAGCTTCTGTGGGGCTGATGTGGGTCAGATCTATGGGTCAGGAGCTGCTGTGGGGCAGATGTGGGTCAGTTCTATGGGGCAAGAGCTGCTGTGGTGCAGATGTGGGTCAGATCTATGGGGCAGGAGCTGCTGTGGGGCTGATGTGGGTCAGATGTGGGTCAGATCTATAGGTAAGGAGCTGCTGTGGCAGCTGTGGGTCAGTTCTATGGGGCAGGAGATGCTGTGGGGCAGATTTGAATCAGATCTATAGGGCAGGAGCTGCTCTGGGTCAGATCTATGGGCAGCAGCTGCTGTGGGGCATATGTGAGTTAGATCTATGGGGCAGGAGATGGTTTGGGGCAGATGTGGGTCAGATCTATGGGGCAGGATCTCCTGGGGGCTGATGTGGGTCAGATCTGTGGGGTAAAATCTGCTGTGGGGCAGATGTGGTTCAGATCTATAGGGCAGGAGCTGCTGTGGGGCAGATCTATGGATCAGGAGCTGCTGTGGGGCACATGTGAGTTAGATCTATGGGGCAGGAGATGGTGTGGGGCAGATTTGGGTCAGATGTATGGGGCAGGAGCTGATGTGGGGCTGATGTTGGTCAGATCTATAGCGCAGGAGCTGCAGTGGGGCTGATGTGGGTCAGATCTTTGGGGCATAATCTCCTGTGGGGCTGATGTGGGTCAAATCAATGGGGCAGAGCTGCTCTGGGGCACATGTGGGTCAGATCTATGGAGCAGGAGCTGCTGTGGGGCACATGTGAGTTAGATCTATGGGGCAGGAGATGGTGTGGGGCAGATGTGGGTCAGATGTATGGGGCAGGAGCTCATGTGGGGCAGATGTGGGTCAGATCTATGGGGCAGGAGCTGGTGTGGGTCAGATGTGGGTCAGATCTATAGGTCAGGAGCTGCTGTGGCTGCTGTGGGTCAGTTCTATGGGGCAGGAGATGCTGTGGGGCTGATGTGGGTCAAATCAATGGGGCAGAGCTGCTCTGGAGCACATGTGGGTCAGATCTATGGAGCAGGAGCTGCTGTGGGGCAGATTTGAATCAGATCTATAGGGCTGGAGCTGCTGTGGGTCAGATCTATGGATCAGGAGCTGCTGTGGGGCAGATGTGGGTCAGATCTATGGGGCAGGAGATGGTGTGGGGCTGATGGGGGTCATATCTATAAGGCAGGAGCTGCTGTGGGGCTGACGTGGGTCAGATCTATGAGGCAAGAGCTGCTGTGGGGCAGAGTTGGGTCAGATCTATGGGGCAGGAGCTGCTGTGGGGCTGATGTGGGTCAGATCTACGGGGCAGGAGCTGATGTGGGGCTGATGTGGGTCAAATCAATGGGGCAGAGCTGCTCTGGGGCACATGTGGGTCAGATCTATGGAGTAGGAGCTGCTGTGGGGCAGATTTCAATCAGATCTATAGGGCAGGAGCTGCTGTGGGTCAGATCTATGGGCAGGAGCTGCTGTGGGACACATGTGAGTTAGATCTATGGGGCAGGAGATGGTGTGGTGCAGATGTGGGTCAGATCTATGGGGCAGGATCTCCTGGGGGCTGATGCGGGTCAGATCTGTGGGGTAAAATCTGCTGTGGGGCAGATGTGGTTCAGATCTATAGGGCAGGAGCTGCTGTGGGTCAGATCTATGGATCAGGAGCTGCTGTGGGGCACATGTGAGTTAGACCTATGGGGCAGGAGATGGTGTGGGGCAGATTTGGGTCAGATGTATGGGGCAGGAGCTGCTGTGTGGCTGATGTGGGTCAGATCTATGGGGCAGGAGCTGATGTGGGTGTGATGTTGGTCAGATCTATAGGGCAGGAGCTGCAGTGGGGCTGATGTGGGTCAGATCTATAGGGCAGGAGCTGCAGTGGGGCTGATGTGGGTCAAATCAATGGGGCAGAGCTGCTCTGGGGCACATGTGGGTCAGATCTATGGAGCAGGAGCTGCTGTGGGGCACATGTGAGTTAGATCTATGGGGCAGGAGATGGTGTGGGGCAGATGTGGGTCAGATCTATGGGGCAGGATCTCCTGGGGGCTGATGTGGGTGAGATCTGTGGGGAAAAATCTGCTGTGGGGCAGATGTGGTTCAGATCTATAGGGCAGGAGCTGCTGTGGGTCAGATCTATGGATCAGGAGCTGCTGTGGGGCAGATGTGGGTCAGATCTATGGGGCAGGAGATGGTGTGAGGCTTATGTGGGTCAGATGTATGGGGCAGGAGCTGATGTGGGGCTGATGTTGGTCAGATCTATAGGGCAGGAGCTGCAGTGGGGCTGATGTGGGTCAGATATATAGGGCAGGAGCTGCAGTGGGGCTGATGTGGGTCAAATCAATGGGGCAGAGCTGCTCTGGGGCACATGTGGGTCAGATCTATGGAGCAGGAGCTGCTGTGGGGCAGATTTGAATCAGATCTATAGGGCAGGAGCTGCTGAGGGTCAGATCAATGGAACAGGAGCTGCTGTGGGGCACATGTGAGTTAGATCTATGGGGCAGGAGATGGTGTGGGGCAGATGTGGGTCAGATCTATGGGGCAGGATCTCCTGGGGGCTGATGTGGGTCAGATCTGTGGGGTAAAATCTGCTGTGGGGCAGATGTGGTTCAGATCTATGGGGCAGGAGCTTCTGTGGGGTTGATGTGGGTCAGATCTATGGGTCAGGAGCTGCTGTGGGGCAGATGTGGGTCAGTTCTATGGGGCAGGAGCTGCTGTGGGGCAGATGTGGGTCAGATCTATGGGGCAGGGGCTGCTGTGGGGCAGATGTGGGTCAGATCAATGGGGCAGGAGCTGCTGTGGGTCAGATGTGGGTCAGATCTATAGGTCAGGAGCTGCTGTGGCTGCTGTGGGTCAGTTCTATGGGGAAGGAGTTGCTGTGGGGCTGATGTGGGTCAAATCAATGGGGCAGAGCTTCTCTGGGGCACATGTGGGTCAGATCTATGGAGCAGGAGCTGCTGTGGGGCAGATTTGAATCAGATCTATAGGGCAGGAGCTGCTGTGGGTCAGATCTATGGAGCAGGAGCTGCTGTGGGGCACATGTGAGTTAGATCTATGGGGCAGGAGATGGTGTGGGGCAGATTTGGGTCAGATGTATGGGGCAGGAGCTGATGTGGGGCTGGTGTTGGTCAGATCTATAGGGCAGGAGCTGCAGTGGGGCTGATGTGGGTCAGATCTATAGGGCAGGATCTGCAGTGGGGCTGATGTGGGTCAAATCAATGGGGCAGAGCTGCTCTGGGGCACATGTGGGTCAGATCTATGGAGCAGGAGCTGCTGTGGGGCAGATTTGAATCAGATCTATAGGGCAGGAGCTGCTGTGTGTCAGATCTATGGAGCAGGAGCTGCTGTGGGGCACATGTGAGTTAGATCTATGGGGCAGGAGATGGTGTGGTTCAGATGTGGGTCAGATCTATGGGTCAGGATCTCCTGGAGGGTTAATGTGGGTCAGATCTATGAGGCAGGAGCTGCTGTGGGGCAGATGTGGTTCAGATCTATGGGGCAGGAGCTTCTGTGGGGCTGATGTAGGTCAGATCTATGGGTCAGGAGCTGCTGTGGGGCAGATGTGGGTCAGTTCGATGGGGCAAGAGCTGCTGTGGTGCAGATGTGGGTCAGATCTATGGGGCAGGAGCTGCTGTGGGGCTGATGTGGGTCAGATGTGGGTCAGATCTATAGGTAAGGAGCTGCTGTGGCTGCTGTGGGTCAGTTCTATGGGGCAGGAGATGCTGTGGGGCTGATGTGGGTCAAATCAATAAGGCAGAGCTGCTCTGGGGCACATGTGGGTCAGATCTATGGAGCAGGAGCTGCTGTGGGGCAGATTTGAATCAGATCTATAGGGCAGGAGCTGCTGTGGGTCAGATCTATGGAGCAGGAGCTGCTGTGGGGCACATGTGAGTTAGATCTATGGGGCAGGAGATGGTGTGGGGCAGATGTGGGTCAGATCTATGGGGCAGGATCTCCTGGGGGCTGATGTGGGTCAGATCTGTGGGGTAAAATCTGCTGTGGGGCAGATGTGGTTCAGATCTATAGGGCAGGAGCTGCTGTGGGTCAGATCTATGGATCAGGAGCTGCTGTGGGGCACATGTGAGTTAGATCTATGGGGCAGGAGATGGTGTGGGGCAGATTTGGGTCAGATGTATGGGGCAGGAGCTGATGTGGGGCTGATGTTGGTCAGATCTATAGCGCAGGAGCTGCAGTGGGGCTGATGTGGGTCAGATCTTTGGGGCATAATCTCCTGTGGGGCTGATGTGGGTCAAATCAATGGGGCAGAGCTGCTCTGGGGCACATGTGGGTCAGATCTATGGAGCAGGAGCTGCTGTGGGGCACATGTGAGTTAGATCTATGGGGCAGGAGATGGTGTGGGGCAGATGTGGGTCAGATCTATGGGGCAGGATCTCCTGGGGGCTGATGTGGGTCAGATCTATGGGTCAGGAGCTGCTGTGGGGCAGATGTGGGTCAGTTCTATGGGGCAGGAGCTGCTGTGGGGCTAATGTGGGTCAGATCTATGGGGCAGGGGCTGCTGTGGGGCAGATGTGGGTCAGATCTATGGGGCAGGAGCTGCTGTGGGTCAGATGTGGGTCAGATCTATAGGTCAGGAGCTGCTGTGGCTGCTGTGGGTCAGTTTTATGGGGCAGGAGATGCTGTGGGGCTGATGTGGGTCAAATCAATGGGGCAGAGCTGCTCTGGGGCACATGTGGGTCAGATCTATGGAGCAGGAGCTGCTGTGGGGCAGATTTGAATCAGATCTATAGGGCAGGAGCTGCTGTGGGTCAGATCTATGGAACGGGAGCTGCTGTGGGGCACATGTGAGTTAGATCTATGGGGCAGGAGATGCTGTGGGGCTGATTTGGGTCAGATCTATGGGGCAGGAGCTGATGTGGGGCTGATGTTGGTCAGATCTATAGGGCAGGAGCTGCAGTGGGGCTGATGTGGGTCAGATCTATAGGGCAGGAGCTGCAGTGGGGCTGATGTGGGTCAAATCAATGGGGCAGAGCTGCTCTGGGGCACATGTGGGTCAGATCTATGGAGCAGGAGCTGCTGTGGGGCAGATTTGAATCAGATCTATAGGGCAGGAGCTGCTGTGGGTCAGATCTATGGGCAGGAGCTGCTGTGGGGCACATGTGAGTTAGATCTATGGGGCAGGAGATGGTGTGGGGCAGATGTGGGTCAGATCTATGGGGCAGGATCTCCTGGGGGCTGATGTGGGTCAGATCTGTGGGGTAAAATCTGCTGTGGGGCAGATGTGGTTCAGATCTATAGGGCAGGAGCTGCTGTGGGTCAGATCTATGGAGCAGGAGCTGCTGCGGGGCACATGTGGGTCAGATCTATATGGCAGGAGCTGCAGAGGGGATGATGTAGGTCAGATCTAGCGGGGCAGGAGTTGCTATGGGGCAGATGAGGGACATATCTATGGTGCAAAATCTGCTGTTGGACTGATGTGGGTCAGATCTATGAGTTTGGAGCTGCTGTGGGGCACATATGGGTCAGATCTATGGGCCAGGAACTGCTGCGGGGCAGATTTGTGTCAGATCTATGGGGCAGGAGCTGCTGTGGGGCTGATGTGGGTCAGATGTGGGTCAGATCTATAGGTAAGGAGCTGCTGTGGCTGCTGTGGGTCAGTTCTATGGGGCAGGAGATGCTGTGGGGCTGATGTGGGTCAAATCAATGGGGCAGAGCTGCTCTGGGGCACATGTGGGTCAGATCTATGGAGCAGGAGCTGCTGTGGGGCAGATTTGAATCAGATCTATAGGGCAGGAGCTGCTGATGGTCAGATCTATGGAGCAGGAGCTGCTGTGGGGCACATGTGAGTTAGATCTATGGGGCAGGAGATGGTGTGGTGCAGATGTGGGTCAGATCTATGGGGCAGGATCTCCTGGAGGGTTAATGTGGGTCAGATCTATGAGGCAGGAGCTGCTGTGGGGCAGATGTGGTTCAGATCTATGGGGCAGGAGCTTCTGTGGGGCTGATGTGGGTCAGATCTATGGGTCAGGAGCTGCTGTGGGGCAGATGTGGGTCAGTTCGATGGGGCAAGAGCTGCTGTGGTGCAGATGTGGGTCAGATCTATGGGGCAGGAGCTGCTGTGGGGCTGATGTGGGTCAGATGTGGGTCAGATCTATAGGTAAGGAGCTTCTGTGGCTGCTGTGGGTCAGTTCTATGGGGCAGGAGATGCTGTGGGGCAGATTTGAATCAGATCTATAGGGCAGGAGCTGCTCTGGGTCAGATCTATGGGCAGCAGCTGCTGTGGGGCACATGTGAGTTAGATCTATGGGGCAGGAGATGGTGTGGGGCAGATGTGGGTCAGATCTATGGGGCAGGATCTCCTGGGGGCTGATGTGGGTCAGATCTGTGGGGTAAAATCTGCTGTGGGGCAGATGTGGTTCAGATCTATAGGGCTGGAGCTGCTGTGGGTCAGATCTATGGATCAGGAGCTGCTGTGGGGCAGATGTGGGTCAGATCTATGGGGCAGGAGATGGTGTGGGGCTGATGGGGGTCATATCTATAAGGCAGGAGCTGCTGTGGGGCTGACGTGGGTCAGATCTATGAGGCAAGAGCTGCTGTGGGGCAGAGTTGGGTCAGATCTATGGGGCAGGAGCTGCTGTGGGGCTGATGTGGGTCAGATCTACGGGGCAGGAGCTGATGTGGGGCTGATGTGGGTCAAATCAATGGGGCAGAGCTGCTCTGGGGCACATGTGGGTCAGATCTATGGAGTAGGAGCTGCTGTGGGGCAGATTTCAATCAGATCTATAGGGCAGGAGCTGCTGTGGGTCAGATCTATGGGCAGGAGCTGCTGTGGGGCACATGTGAGTTAGATCTATGGGGCAGGAGATGGTGTGGGGCAGATGTGGGTCAGATCTATGGGGCAGGATCTCCTGGGGGCTGATGTGGGTCAGATCTGTGGGGTAAAATCTGCTGTGGGGCAGATGTGGTTCAGATCTATAGGGCAGGAGCTGCTGTGGGTCAGATCTATGGATCAGGAGCTGCTGTGGGGCACATGTGAGTTAGACCTATGGGGCAGGAGATGGTGTGGGGCAGATTTGGGTCAGATGTATGGGGCAGGAGCTGCTGTGTGGCTGATGTGGGTCAGATCTATGGGGCAGGAGCTGATGTGGGTGTGATGTTGGTCAGATCTATAGGGCAGGAGCTGCAGTGGGGCTGATGTGGGTCAGATCTATAGGGCAGGAGCTGCAGTGGGGCTGATGTGGGTCAAATCAATGGGGCAGAGCTGCTCTGGGGCACATGTGGGTCAGATCTATGGAGCAGGAGCTGCTGTGGGGCACATGTGAGTTAGATCTATGGGGCAGGAGATGGTGTGGGGCAGATGTGGGTCAGATCTATGGGGCAGGAGCTGCTGTGGGTCAAATCTATGGAGCAGGAGCTGCTCTGGGGCACATGTGTGTTAGATCTATGGGGCAGGAGATGGTGTGGGGCTTATGTGGGTCAGATGTATGGGGCAGGAGCTGATGTGGGGCTGATGTTGGTCAGATCTATAGGGCAGGATCTGCAGTGGGGCTGATGTGGGTCAGATCTATGGGGCAGGAGCTGCTGTGGGGCAGATTTGAATCAGATCTATAGGGCAGGAGCTGCTGTGGGTCAGATCAATGGAGCAGAAGCTGCTGTGGGGCACATGTGAGTTAGATCTATGGGGCAGGAGATGGTGTGGGGCAGATGTGGGTCAGATCTATGGGGCAGGATCTCCTGGGGGCTGATGTGGGTCAGATCTGTGGGGTAAAATCTGCTGTGGGGCAGATGTGGTTCAGATCTATAGGGCAGGAGCTGCTGTGGGTCAGATCTATGGATCAGGAGCTGCTGTGGGGCACATGTGAGTAAGATCTATGGGGCAGGAGATGGTGTGGGGCAGATTTGGGTCAGATGTATGGGTCAGGAGCTGATGTGGGGCTGATGTTGGTCAGATCTATGGGGCAGGAGCTGCAGTGGGGCTGATGTGGGTCAAATCAATGGGGCAGAGCTGCTCTGGGGCACATGTGGGTCAGATCTATGGAGCAGGAGCTGCTGTGGGGCAGATTTGAATCAGATCTATAGGGCAGGAGCTGCTGAGGGTCAGATCAATGGAACAGGAGCTGCTGTGGGGCACATGTGAGTTAGATCTATGGGGCAGGAGATGGTGTGGGGCAGATGTGGGTCAGATCTATGGGGCAGGATCTCCTGGGGGCTGATGTGGGTCAGATCTGTGGGGTAAAATCTGCTGTGGGGCAGATGTGGTTCAGATCTATGGGGCAGGAGCTTCTGTGGGGTTGATGTGGGTCAGATCTATGGGTCAGGAGCTGCTGTGGGGCAGATGTGGGTCAGTTCTATGGGGCAGGAGCTGCTGTGGGGCAGATGTGGGTCAGATCTATGGGGCAGGGGCTGCTGTGGGGCAGATGTGGGTCAGATCAATGGGGCAGGAGCTGCTGTGGGTCAGATGTGGGTCAGATCTATAGGGCAGGAGCTGCAGTGGGGCTGATGTGGGTCAAATCAATGGGGCAGAGCTGCTCTGGGGCACATGTGGGTCAGATCTATGGAGCAGGAGCTGCTGTGGGGCACATGTGAGTTAGATCTATGGGGCAGGAGATGGTGTGGGGCAGATGTGGGTCAGATCTATGGGGCAGGATCTCCTGGGGGCTGATGTGGTTCAGATCTGTGGGGAAAAATCTGCTGTGGGGCAGATGTGGTTCAGATCTATAGGGCAGGAGCTGCTGTGGGTCAGATCTATGGATCAGGAGCTGCTGTGGGGCAGATGTGGGTCAGATCTATGGGGCAGGAGATGGTGTGAGGCTTATGTGGGTCAGATGTATGGGGCAGGAGCTGATGTGGGGCTGATGTTGGTCCGATCTATAGGGCAGGAGCTGCAGTGGGGCTGATGTGGGTCAGATCTATAGGGCAGGAGCTGCAGTGGGGCTGATGTGGGTCAAATCAATGGGGCAGAGCTGCTCTGGGGCACATGTGGGTTAGATCTATGGGGTAGAAGCTGCTGTGGGGCACATGTGAGTTAGATCTATGGGGCAGGAGATGGTGTGGGGCAGATGTGGGTCAGATCTATGGGGCAGGATCTCCTGGGGGCTGATGTGGGTCAGATCTGTGGGGTAAAATCTGCTGTGGGGCAGATGTGGTTCAGATCTATAGGGCAGGAGCTGCTGTGGGTCAGATCTATGGATCAGGAGCTGCTGTGGGGCACATGTGAGTAAGATCTATGGGGCAGGAGATGGTGTGGGGCAGATTTGGGTCAGATGTATGGGTCAGGAGCTGATGTGGGGCTGATGTTGGTCAGATCTATGGGGCAGGAGCTGCAGTGGGGCTGATGTGGGTCAAATCAATGGGGCAGAGCTGCTCTGGGGCACATGTGGGTCAGATCTATGGAGCAGGAGCTGCTGTGGGGCAGATTTGAATCAGATCTATAGGGCAGGAGCTGCTGAGGGTCAGATCAATGGAACAGGAGCTGCTGTGGGGCACATGTGAGTTAGATCTATGGGGCAGGAGATGGTGTGGGGCAGATGTGGGTCAGATCTATGGGGCAGGATCTCCTGGGGGCTGATGTGGGTCAGATCTGTGGGGTAAAATCTGCTGTGGGGCAGATGTGGTTCAGATCTATGGGGCAGGAGCTTCTGTGGGGTTGATGTGGGTCAGATCTATGGGTCAGGAGCTGCTGTGGGGCAGATGTGGGTCAGTTCTATGGGGCAGGAGCTGCTGTGGGGCAGATGTGGGTCAGATCTATGGGGCAGGGGCTGCTGTGGGGCAGATGTGGGTCAGATCAATGGGGCAGGAGCTGCTGTGGGTCAGATGTGGGTCAGATCTATAGGTCAGGAGCTGCTGTGGCTGCTGTGGGTCAGTTCTATGGGGAAGGAGTTGCTGTGGGGCTGATGTGGGTCAAATCAATGGGGCAGAGCTTCTCTGGGGCACATGTGGGTCAGATCTATGGAGCAGGAGCTGCTGTGGGGCAGATTTGAATCAGATCTATAGGGCAGGAGCTGCTGTGGGTCAGATCTATGGAGCAGGAGCTGCTGTGGGGCACATGTGAGTTAGATCTATGGGGCAGGAGATGGTGTGGGGCAGGTTTGGGTCAGATGTATGGGGCAGGAGCTGATGTGGGGCTGGTGTTGGTCAGATCTATAGGGCAGGAGCTGCAGTGGGGCTGATGTGGGTCAGATCTATAGGGCAGGATCTGCAGTGGGGCTGATGTGGGTCAAATCAATGGGGCAGAGCTGCTCTGGGGCACATGTGGGTCAGATCTATGGAGCAGGAGCTGCTGTGGGGCAGATTTGAATCAGATCTACAGGGCAGGAGCTGCTGTGTGTCAGATCTATGGAGCAGGAGCTGCTGTGGGGCACATGTGAGTTAGATCTATGGGGCAGGAGATGGTGTGGTGCAGATGTGGGTCAGATCTATGGGTCAGGATCTCCTGGAGGGTTAATGTGGGTCAGATCTATGAGGCAGGAGCTGCTGTGGGGCAGATGTGGTTCAGATCTATGGGGCAGGAGCTTCTGTGGGGCTGATGTAGGTCAGATCTATGGGTCAGGAGCTGCTGTGGGGCAGATGTGGGTCAGTTCGATGGGGCAAGAGCTGCTGTGGTGCAGATGTGGGTCAGATCTATGGGGCAGGAGCTGCTGTGGGGCTGATGTGGGTCAGATGTGGGTCAGATCTATAGGTAAGGAGCTGCTGGGTCAGATCTATGGGGCAGGAGCTGCTGTGGGGCTGATGTGGGTCAGATGTGGGTCAGATCTATAGGTAAGGAGCTGCTGTGGCTGCTGTGGGTCAGTTCTATGGGGCAGGAGATGCTGTGGGGCTGATGTGGGTCAAATCAATAAGGCAGAGCTGCTCTGGGGCACATGTGGGTCAGATCTATGGAGCAGGAGCTGCTGTGGGGCAGATTTGAATCAGATCTATAGGGCAGGAGCTGCTGTGGGTCAGATCTATGGAGCAGGAGCTGCTGTGGGGCACATGTGAGTTAGATCTATGGGGCAGGAGATGGTGTGGGGCAGATGTGGGTCAGATCTATGGGGCAGGATCTCCTGGGGGCTGATGTGGGTCAGATCTGTGGGGTAAAATCTGCTGTGGGGCAGATGTGGTTCAGATCTATAGGGCAGGAGCTGCTGTGGGTCAGATCTATGGATCAGGAGCTGCTGTGGGGCACATGTGAGTTAGATCTATGGGGCAGGAGATGGTGTGGGGCAGATTTGGGTCAGATGTATGGGGCAGGAGCTGATGTGGGGCTGATGTTGGTCAGATCTATAGCGCAGGAGCTGCAGTGGGGCTGATGTGGGTCAGATCTTTGGGGCATAATCTCCTGTGGGGCTGATGTGGGTCAAATCAATGGGGCAGAGCTGCTCTGGGGCACATGTGGGTCAGATCTATGGAGCAGGAGCTGCTGTGGGGCACATGTGAGTTAGATCTATGGGGCAGGAGATGGTGTGGGGCAGATGTGGGTCAGATCTATGGGGCAGGATCTCCTGGGGGCTGATGTGGGTCAGATCTATGGGTCAGGAGCTGCTGTGGGGCAGATGTGGGTCAGTTCTATGGGGCAGGAGCTGCTGTGGGGCTAATGTGGGTCAGATCTATGGGGCAGGGGCTGCTGTGGGGCAGATGTGGGTCAGATCTATGGGGCAGGAGCTGCTGTGGGTCAGATGTGGGTCAGATCTATAGGTCAGGAGCTGCTGTGGCTGCTGTGGGTCAGTTTTATGGGGCAGGAGATGCTGTGGGGCTGATGTGGGTCAAATCAATGGGGCAGAGCTGCTCTGGGGCACATGTGGGTCAGATCTATGGAGCAGGAGCTGCTGTGGGGCAGATTTGAATCAGATCTATAGCGCAGGAGCTGCTGTGGGTCAGATCTATGGAACGGGAGCTGCTCTGGGGCACATGTGAGTTAGATCTATGGGGCAGGAGATGCTGTGGGGCTGATTTGGGTCAGATCTATGGGGCAGGAGCTGATGTGGGGCTGATGTTGGTCAGATCTATAGGGCAGGAGCTGCAGTGGGGCTGATGTGGGTCAGATCTATAGGGCAGGAGCTGCAGTGGGGCTGATGTGGGTCAAATCAATGGGGCAGAGCTGCTCTGGGGCACATGTGAGTCAGATCTATGGAGCAGGAGCTGCTGTGGGGCAGATTTGAATCAGATCTATAGGGCAGGAGCTGCTGTGGGTCAGATCTATGGGCAGGAGCTGCTGTGGGGCACATGTGAGTTAGATCTATGGGGCAGGAGATGGTGTGGGGCAGATTTGTGTCAGATGTATGGGTCAGGAGCTGCTGTGTGGCTGATGAGGGTCAGATCTATGGGGCATGGGCTGATGTGGGTCAGATCTACGGGACTGGAGCTGCAGTGGAGCACATGTGGGTCAGATCTATGGGGTAGAAGCTGCTGTGGGGCTGATGGGGGTCATATCTATAGGGCAGGAGCTGCAGTGGGGCTGATGTGGGTCAGATCTATGGGCAGGAGCTGCAGTGGGGCTGATGTGGGTCAAATCAATGGGGCAGAGCTGCTCTGGGGCACATGTGGGTCAGATCTATGGAGCAGGAGCTGCTGTGGGGCAGATTTGAATCAGATCTATAGGGCAGGAGCTGCTGTGGGTCAGATCTATGGGCAGGAGCTGCTGTGGGGCACATGTGAGTTAGATCTATGGGGCAGGAGATGGTGTGGGGCAGATTTGGGTCAGATGTATGGGTCAGGAGCTGCTGTGTGGCTGATGAGGGTCAGATCTATGGGGCATGGGCTGCTGTGGGTCAGATCTACGGGACTGGAGCTGCAGTGGAGCACATGTGGGTCAGATCTATGGGGTAGAAGCTGCTGTGGGGCTGATGGGGGTCCTATCTATAAGGCAGGAGCTGCTGTGGGGCTGACGTTGGTCAGATCTATGAGGCAATTGCTGCTGTGGGTCAGAGTTGGGTCAGATCTATGGGGCAGGAGCTGCTGTGGGGCTGATGTGGGTCAGATCTATGGGGCAGGAGCTGATGTGGGGCTGATGTTGGTCAGATCTATAGGGCAGGAGCTGCAGTGGGGCTGATGTGAATCAGATCTCTGGGGCAGGAGCTGCAGTGGGGCTGATGTGGGTCAAATCTATGGGGCAGAGCTGCTCTGGGGCACATGTGGGTCAGATCTATGGAGCAGGAGCTGCAGTGGGGCTGATGTGGGTCAAATCAATGGGGCAGAGCTGCTCTGGGGCACATGTGGGTCAGATCTATAGAGCAGGAGCTGCTGTGGGGCAGATTTGAATCATATCTATAGGGCAGGAGCTGCTGTGGGTCAGATCAATGGAGCAGAAGCTGCTGTGGGGCACATGTGAGTTAGATCTATGGGGCAGGAGATGGTGTGGGGCAGATGTGGGTCAGATCTATGGGGCAGGATCTCCTGGGGGCTGATGTGGGTCAGATTTGTGCGGTAAAATCTGCTGTGGGGCAGATGTGGTTCAGATCTATAGGGCAGGAGCTGCTGTGGGTCCGATCTATGGATCTGGAGCTGCTGTGGGGCACATGTGAGTTAGATCTATGGGGCAGGAGATGGTGTGGGGCAGATTTGGGTCAGATGTATGGGGCAGGAGCTGATGTGGGGCTGATGTTGGTCAGATCTATAGGGCAGGAGCTGCAGTGGGGCTGATGTGGGTCAAATCAATGGGGCAGAGCTGCTCTGGGGCACATGTGGGTCAGATCTATGGAGCAGGAGCTGCTGTGGGGCACATGTGAGTTAGATCTATGGGGCAGGAGATGGTGTGGGGCAGATGTGGGTCAGATCTATGGGGCAGGATCTCCTGGGGGCTGATGTGGGTCAGATCTGCGGGGTAAAATCTGCTGTGGGGCAGATGTGGTTCAGATCGATAGGGCAGGAGCTGCTGTGGGTCAGATCTATGGAGCAGGAGCTGCTGTGGGGCACATGTGAGTTAGATCTATGGGGCAGGAGATGGTGTTGGGCAGATTTGGGTCAGATGTATGGGGCAGGAGCTGATGTGGGGCTGATGTTGATCAGATCTATAGGGCAGGAGCTGCAGTTGGGCTGATGTGGGTCAGTTCTATGGGGCAGGAGATGTTGTGGGGCTGATGTGGGTCAAATCAATGGGGCAGAGCTGCTCTGGGGCACATGTGGGTCAGATCTATGGAGCAGGAGCTGCTGTGGGGCAGATTTGAATCAGATCTATAGGGCAGGAGCTGCTGTGGGTCAGATCTATGGAGCAGGAGCTGCTGTGGGGCACATGTGAGTTAGATCTATGGGGCAGGAGATGGTGTGGTGCAGATGTGGGTCAGATCTATGGGGCAGGATCTCCTGGGGGCTGATGTGGGTCAGATCTATGAGGCAGGAGCTGCTGTGGGGCAGATGTGGTTCCGATCTATGGGGCAGGAGCTTCTGTGGGGCTGATGTAAGTCAGATCTATGGGTCAGGAGCTGCTGTGGGGCAGATGTGGGTCAGTTCTATGGGGCAAGAGCTGCTGTGGTGCAGATGTGGGTCAGATCTATGGGGCAGGAGCTGCTGTGGGGCTGATGTGGGTCAGATGTGGGTCAGATCTATAGGTAAGGAGCTGCTGTGGCTGCTGTGGGTCAGTTCTATGGGGCAGGAGATTCTGTGGGGCTGATGTGGGTCAAATCAATGGGGCAGAGCTGCTCTGGGGCACATGTGGGTCAGATCTATGGAGCAGGAGCTGCTGTGGGGCAGATTTGAATCAGATCTATTGGGCAGGAGCTGCTGTGGGTCAAATCTATGGAGCAGGAGCTGCTCTGGGGCACATGTGAGTTAGATCTATGGGGCAGGAGATGGTGTGGGGCAGATGTGGGTCAGATCTATGGGGCAGGATCTCCTGGGGGCTGATGTGTGTCAGATCTGTGGGGTAAAATCTGCTGTGGGGCAGATGTGGTTTAGATCTATAGGGCAGGAGCTGCTGTGGGTCAGATCTATGGATCAGGAGCTGCTGTGGGGCACATGTGAGTTAGATCTATGGGGCAGGAGATGGTGTGGGGCTTATGTGGGTCAGATGTATGGGGCAGGAGCTGATGTGGGGCTGATGTTGGTCAGATCTATAGGGCAGGAGCTGCAGTGGGGCTGATGTGGGTCAGATCTATAGGGCAGGAGCTGCAGTGGGGCTGATGTGGGTCAAATCAATGGGGCAGAGCTGCTCTGGGGCACATGTGGGTCAGATCTATGGAGCAGGAGCTGCTGTGGGTCAGATCTATGGAGCAGGAGCTGCTGTGGGGCACATGTGAGTTAGATCTATGGGGCAGGAGATGGTGTGGTGCAGATGTGGGTCAGATCTATGGGGCAGGATCTCCTGGGGGCTGATGTGGGTCAGATCTATGAGGCAGGAGCTGCTGTGGGGCAGATGTGGTTCAGATCTATGGGGCAGGAGCTTCTGTGGGGCTGATGTAAGTCAGATCTATGGGTCAGGAGCTGCTGTGGGGCAGATGTGGGTCAGTTCTATGGGGCAAGAGCTGCTGTGGTGCAGATGTGGGTCAGATCTATGGGGCAGGAGCTGCTGTGGGGCTGATGTGGGTCAGATGTGGGTCAGATCTATAGGTAAGGAGCTGCTGTGGCTGCTGAGGGTCAGTTCTATGGGGCAGGAGATTCTGTGGGGCTGATGTGGGTCAAATCAATGGGGCAGAGCTGCTCTGGGGCACATGTGGGTCAGATCTATGGAGCAGGAGCTGCTGTGGGGCAGATTTGAATCAGATCTATTGGGCAGGAGCTGCTGTGGGTCAAATCTATGGAGCAGGAGCTGCTCTGGGGCACATGTGAGTTAGATCTATGGGGCAGGAGATGGTGTGGGGCAGATGTGGGTCAGATCTATGGGGCAGGATCTCCTGGGGGCTGATGTGTGTCAGATCTGTGGGGTAAAATCTGCTGTGGGGCAGATGTAGTTTAGATCTATAGGGCAGGAGCTGCTGTGGGTCAGATCTATGGATCAGGAGCTGCTGTGGGGCACATGTGAGTTAGATCTATGGGGCAGGAGATGGTGTGGGGCAGATTTGGGTCAGATGTATGGGGCAGGAGCTGATGTGGGGCTGATGTTGGTCAGATCTATAGGGCAGGAGCTGCAGTGGGGCTGATGTGGGTCAGATCTATAGGGCAGGAGCTGCAGTGGGGCTGATGTGGGTCAAATCAATGGGGCAGAGCTGCTCTGGGGCACATGTGGGTCAGATCTATGGAGCAGGAGCTGCTGTGGGGCACATGTGAGTTAGATCTATGGGGCAGGAGATGGTGTGGGGCAGATGTGGGTCAGATCTATGGGGCAGGATCAACTGGGGGCTGATGTGGGTCAGATCTATAGGGCAGGAGCTGCAGTGGGGCTGATGTGGGTCAGATCTATAAGGCAGGAGCTGCTGTGGGGCTGACGTGGGTCAGATCTATAGGGCAGGAGCTGCTGTGGGTCAGATCTATGGAGCAGGAGCTGCTGTGGGGCACATGTGAGTTAGATCTATGGGGCAGGAGATGGTGTGGGGCAGATGTGGGTCAGATCTGTAGGGAAGGATCTCCTGGGGGCTGATGTGGGTCAGATCTGTGGGGTAAAATCTGCTGTGGGGCAGATGTGGTTCAGATCTATAGGGCAGGAGCTGCTGTGGGTCAGATCTATGGAGCAGGAGCTGCTGTGGGGCACATGTGAGTTTGATCTATGGGGCAGGAGATGGTGTGGGGCAGATGTCGGTCAGATCTATGGGGCAGGATCTCCTGGGGGCTGATGTGGGTCAGATCTATGGGTCAGGAGCTGCTGTGGGGCAGATGTGGGTCAGTTCTATGGAACAGGAGCTGCTGTGGGGCTAATGTGGGTCAGATCTATGGGGCAGGGGCTGCTATGGGGCAGATGTGGGTCAGATCTATGGAGCAGGAGCTGCTGTGGGGCAGATGTGGGTCAGATCTATAGGTCAGGAGCTGCTGTGGCTGCTGTGGGTCAGTTCTATGGGGCAGGAGATGCTGTGGGGCTGATGTGGGTCAAGTCAATGGGGCAGAGCAGCTCTGGGGCACATGTGGGTCAGATCTATGGAGCAGGAGCTGCTGTGGGGCAGATTTGAATCAGATCTATAGGGCAGGAGCTGCTGTGGGTCAGATCTATGGAGCAGGAGCTGCTGTGGGGCACATGTGAGTTAGATCTATGGGGCAGGAGATGGTGTTGGGCACATTTGGGTCAGATGTATGGGGCAGGAGCTGATGTGGGGCTGATGTTGGTCAGATCTATAGGGCAGGAGCTGCAGTGGGTCTGATGTGGGTCACATCTTTGGGGCAGGATCTCCTGTGGGGCTGATGTGGGTCAAATCAATGGGGCAGAGCTGCTCTGGGGCACATGTGGGTCAGATCAATAGAGCAGGAGCTGCTGTGGGGCAGATTTGAATCAGATCTATAGGGCAGGAGCTGCTGTGGGTCAGATCTATGGAGCAGGAGCTGCTGTGGGGCACATGTGAGTTAGATCTATGGGGCAGGAGATGGTGTGGTGCAGATGTGGGTCAGATCTATGGGGCAGGATCTCCTGGGGGCTGATGTGGGTCAGATCTATGAGGCAGGAGGTGCTGTGGGGCAGATGTGGTTCAGATATATGGGGCAGGAGCTTCTGTGGGGCTGATGTGGGTCAGATCTATGGGTCAGGAGCTGCTGTGGGGCAGATGTGGGTCAGTTCTATGGGGCAAGAGCTGCTGTGGTGCAGATGTGGGACAGATGTATGGGGCAGGAGCTGCTGTGGGGCTGATGTGGGTCAGATGTGGGTCAGATCTATAGGTCAGGAGCTGCTGTGGCTGCTGTGGGTCAGTTCTATGGGGCAGGAGATGCTGTGGGGCTGATGTGGGTCAAATCAATAAGGCAGAGCTGCTCTGGGGCACATGTGTGTCAGATCTATGGAGCAGGAGCTGCTGTGGGGCAGATTTGAATCAGATCTATAGGGCAGGAGCTGCTGTGGGTCAGATCTATGGAGCAGGAGCTGCTGTGGGGCACATGTGAGTTAGATCTATGGGGCAGGAGATGGTGTGGGGCAGATGTGGGTCAGATCTATGGGGCAGGATCTCCTGGGGGCTGATGTGGGTCAGATCTATGGGTCAGGAGCTGCTGTGGAGCAGATGTGGGTCAGTTCTATGGGGCAGGAGCTGCTGTGGGGCTAATGTGGGTCAGATCTATGGGGCAGGGGCTGCTGTGGGGCAGATGTGGGTCAGATCTATGGGGCAGGAGCTGCCGTGGGTCAGATGTGGGTCAGATCTATGGGGCAGGAGCTGCTGTGGGTCAGATGTGGGTCAGTTCTATGGGGCAGGAGCTGCTGTGGGGCAGATTTGAATCAGATCTATAGGGCAGGAGCTGCTGTGGGGCAAATGTGAGTTAGATCTATGGGGCAGGAGATGGTGTGGGGCAGATTTGGGTCAGATCTATGGGGCAGGATCTCCTGGGGGCTGATGTGGGTCAGATCTATGAGGCAGGAGGTGCTGTGGGGCAGATGTGGTTCAGATCTATGGGGCAGGAGCTTCTGTGGGGCTGATGTGGGTCAGATCTATGGGTCAGGAGCTGCTGTGGGGCAGATGTTGGTCAGTTCTATGGGGCAAGAGCTGCTGTGGTGCAGATGTGGGACAGATGTATGGGGCAGGAGCTGCTGTGGGGCTGATGTGGGTCAGATGTGGGTCAGATCTATAGGTCAGGAGCTGCTGTGGCTGCTGTGGGTCAGATCTATGGGGCAGGAGATGCTGTGGGGCTGATGTGGGTCAAATCAATAAGGCAGAGCTGCTCTGGGGCACATGTGTGTCAGATCTATGGAGCAGGAGCTGCTGTGGGGCAGATTTGAATCAGATCTATAGGGCAGGAGCTGCTGTGGGGCACATGTGAGTTAGATCTATGGGGCAGGAGATGGTGTGGGGCAGATTTGGGTCAGATCTATGGGGCAGGAGCTGATGTGGGGCTGATGTTGGTCAGATCTATAGGGCAGGAGCTGCAGTGGGGCTGATGTGGGTCAGATCTATAGGGCAGGAGCTGCAGTGGGGCTGATGTGGGTCAAATCAATAAGGCAGAGCTGCTCTGGGGCACATGTGGGTCAGATCTATGGAGCCGGTGCTGCTGTGGGGCAGATTTGAATCAGATCTATAGGGCAGGAGCTGCTGTGGGTCAGATCTATGGGCAGGAGCTGCTGTGGGGCACATGTGAGTTAGATCTATGGGGCAGGAGATGGTGTGGGGCAGATTTGGGTCAGATCTATGGGTCAGGAGCTGCTGTGTGGCTGATGAGGGTCAGATCTATGGGGCATGTGCTGCTGTGGGTAAGATCTACGGGACTGGAACTGCAGTGGAGCACATGTGGGTCAAATCTATGGGTTAGAAGCTGCTGTGGGGCTGATGGGGGTCATATCTATAAGGCAGGAGCTGCTGTGGGGCTGATGTGGGTCAGATCTATGAGGCAAGAGCTGCTGTGGGGCAGAGTTGGGTCAGATGTATGGGGCAGGAGCTGCTGTGGGGCTGATGTGGGTCAGATGTATGGGGCAGGAGCTGATGTGGGGCTGATGTTGGTCAGATCTATAGGGCAGGAGCTGCAGTGGGGCTGATGTGGGTCAAATCAATGGGGCAGAGCTGCTCTGGGGCACATGTGGGTCAGATCTATGGAGCAGGAGCTGCTGTGGGGCACATGTGAGTTAGATCTATGGGGCAGGAGATGGTGTGGGGCAGATGTGGGTCAGATCTATGGGGCAGGATATCCTGGGGGCTGATGTGGGTCAGATCTGTGGGGTAAAATCAGCTGTGGGGCAGATGTGGTTCAGATCTATGGGGCAGGAGCTTCTGTGGGGTTGATGTGGGTCAGATCTATGGGTCAGGAGCTGCTGTGGGGCAGATGTGGGTCAGATCTATGGGGCAGGGACTGCTGTGGGGCAGATGTGGGTCAGATCTATAAGGCAGGTGCTGCTGTGGGTCAGCTGTGGGTCAGATCTATAGGTCAGGAGCAGCTGTGGCTTCTGTGGGTCAGTTCTATGGGGCAGGAGATGCTGTGGGGCTGATGTGGGTAAAATCAATGGGGCAGAGCTGCTCTGGGGCACATGTGGGTCAGATCTATGGGTCAGGAGCTGCTGTGGGGCAGATTTGAATCAGATCTATAGGGCAGGAGCTGCTGTGGGTCAGATCTATGGAGCAGGAGCTGCTGTGGGGCACATGTGAGTTAGATCTATGGGGCAGGAGATGGTGTGGGGCAGATTTGGTTCAGATGTATGGGGCAGGAGCTGATGTGGGGCTGATGTCTGTCAGATCTATAGGGCAGGAGCTGCAGTGGGGCTGATGTGGGTCAGATCTATAGGGCAGGAGCTGCAGTGGGGCTGATGTGGGTAAAATCAATGGTGCAGAGCTGCTCTGGGGCACATGTGGGTCAGATCTATGGAGCAGGAGCTGCTGTGGGGCACATGTGAGTTAGATCTATGGGGCAGGAGATGGTGTGGGGCTTATGTGGGTCAGATCTATGGGGCAGGATCTTCCGGGGACTGATGTGGGTCAGATCTATGGGTCAGGAGCTGCTGTGGGGCAGATGTGGGTCACTTCTATGGGGCAGGAGCTGCTGTGGGGCTAATGTGGGTCAGATCTATGGAGCAGGGGCTGCTGTGGGGCAGATGTGGGTCAGATCTATGGGGCAGGAGCTGCTGTGGGTCAGATGTGGGTCAGATCTATAGGTCAGGAGCTGCTGTGGCTGCTGTGGGTCAGTTCTATGGGGCAGGAGTTGCTGTGGGGCTGATGTTGGTCAAATCAATGGGGCAGAGCTGCTCTGGGACACATGTGGTTCAGATCTATGGAGCAGGAGCTGCTGTGGGGCAGATTTGAATCAGATCTATAGGGCAGGAGCTGCTGTGGGTCAGATCTATGGAGCAGGAGCTGCTGTGGGTCAGATGTGGGTCATATCTATAGGTCAGGAGCTGCTGTGGCTGCTGTGGGTCAGTTCTATGGGGCAGGAGATGCTGTGGGGCTGATGTGGGTCAAATCAATGGGGCAGAGCTGCTCTGGGGCACATGTGGGTCAGATCTATGGAGCAGGAGCTGCTGTGGGGCACATGTGAGTTAGATCTATGGGGCAGGAGATGGTGTGGGGCTTATGTGGGTCAGATCTATGGGGCAGGATCTCCTGGGGGCTGATGTGGGTCAGATCTATGGGTCAGGAGCTGCTGTGGGGCAGATGTGGGTCACTTCTATGGGGCAGGAGCTGCTGTGGGGCTAATGTGGGTCAGATCTATGGGTCAGGAGCTGCTGTGGGGCAGATGTGGGTCACTTCTATGGGGCAGGAGCTGCTGTGGGGCTAATGTGGGTCAGATCTATGGGGCAGGGGCTGCTGTGGGTCAGATCTATGGAGCAGGACCTGCTGTGGGGCACATGTGAGTTAGATCTATGGGGCAGGAGATGGTGTGGGGCAGATTTGGGTCAGATGTATGGGGCAGGAGCTGATGTGGGGCTGATGTTGGTCAGATCTATAGGGCAGGAGCTGCAGTGGGGCTGATGTGGGTCAGATCTATAGGGCAGGAGCTGCAGTGGGGCTGATGTGGGTCAAATCAATGGGGCAGAGCTGCTCTGGGGCACATGTGGGTCAGATCTATGGAGCAGGAGCTGCTGTGGGGCACATGTGAGTTAGATCTATGGGGCAGGAGATGGTGTGGGGCTTATGTGGGTCAGATCTATGGGGCAGGATCTCCTGGGGGCTGATGTGGGTCAGATCTATGGGTCAGGAGCTGCTGTGGGGCAGATGTGGGTCACTTCTATGGGGCAGGAGCTGCTGTGGGGCTAATGTGGGTCAGATCTATGGGGCAGGGGCTGCTGTGGGGCAGATGTGGGTCAGATCTATGGGGCAGGAGCTGCTGTGGGTCAGATGTGGGTCAGATCTATAGGTCAGGAGCTGCTGTGGCTGCTGTGGGTCAGTTCTATGGGGCAGGAGTTGCTGTGGGGCTGATGTTGGTCAAATCAATGGGGCAGAGCTGCTCTGGGACACATGTGGTTCAGATCTATGGAGCAGGAGCTGCTGTGGGGCAGATTTGAATCAGATCTATAGGGCAGGAGCTGCTGTGGGTCAGATCTATGGAGCAGGAGCTGCTGTGGGTCAGATGTGGGTCATATCTATAGGTCAGGAGCTGCTGTGGCTGCTGTGGGTCAGTTCTATGGGGCAGGAGATGCTGTGGGGCTGATGTGGGTCAAATCAATGGGGCAGAGCTGCTCTGGGGCACATGTGGGTCAGATCTATGGAGCAGGAGCTGCTGTGAGGCAGATTTGAATCAGATCTATAGGGCAGGAGCTGCTGTGGGTCAGATCTATGGAGCAGGAGCTGCTGTGGGGCACATGTGAGTTAGATCTATGGGGCAGGAGATGGTGTGGGGCAGATGTGGGTCAGATGTATGGGGCAGGAGCTGATGTGGGGCTGATGTTGGTCAGATCTATAGGGCAGGAGCTGCAGTGGGGCTGATGTGGGTCAGATCTATAGGGCAGGAGCTGCAGTGGGGCTGATGTGGGTCAAATCAATGGGGCAGAGCTGCTCTGGGGCACATGTGGGTCAGATCTATGGAGCAGGAGCTGCTGTGGGGCAGATTTGAATCAGATCTATAGGGCAGGAGCTGCTGTGGGTCAGATCAATGGAACAGGAGCTGCTGTGGGGCACATGTGAGTTAGATCTATGGGGCAGGAGATGGTGTGGGGCAGATGTGGGTCAGATCTATGGGGCAGGATCTCCTGGGGGCTGATGTGGGTCAGATCTGTGGGGTAAAATCTGCTGTGGGGAAGATGTGGTTCAGATGTATGGGGCAGGAGCTTCTGTGGGGTTGATGTGGGTCAGATCTATGGGTCAGGAGCTGCTGTGGGGCAGATGTGGGTCAGTTCTATGGGGCAGGAGCTGCTGTGGGGCAGATGTGGGTCAGATCTATGGGGCAGGGGCTGCTGTGGGGCAGATGTGGGTCAGATCTATGGGGCAGGAGCTGCTGTGGGTCAGATGTGGGTCAGATCTGTAGGTCAGGAGCTGCTGTGGCTGCTGTGGGTCAGTTCTATGGGGCAGGAGATGCTGTAGGGCTGATGTGGCTCAAATCAATGGGGCAGAGCTGCTCTGGGGCACATGTGGGTCAGATCTATGGAGCAGGAGCTGCTATGGGGCAGATTTGAATCAGATCTATAGGGCAGGAGCTGCTGTGGGTCAGATCTATGGAGCAGAAGCTGCTGTGGGGCACGTGTGAGTTAGATCTATGGGGCAGGAGATGGTGTGGGGCAGATGTGGGTCAGATCTATGGGGCAGGATCTCCTGGGGGCTGATGTGGGTCAGATCTGTGGGGTGAAATCTGCTGTGGGGCAGATGTGGTTCAGATCTATAGGGCAGGAGCTGCTGTGGGTCAGATCTATGGAGCAGGACCTGCTGTGGGGCACATGTGAGTTAGATCTATGGGGCAGGAGATGGTGTGGGGCAGATTTGGGTCAGATGTATGGGGCAGGAGCTGATGTGGGGCTGATGTTGGTCAGATCTATAGGGCAGGAGCTGCAGTGGGGCTGATGTGGGTCAGATCTATAGGGCAGGAGCTGCAGTGGGGCTGATGTGGGTCAAATCAATGGGGCAGAGCTGCTCTGGGGCACATGTGGGTCAGATCTATGGAGCAGGAGCTGCTGTGGGGCACATGTGAGTTAGATCTATGGGGCAGGAGATGGTGTGGGGCTTATGTGGGTCAGATCTATGGGGCAGGATCTCCTGGGGGCTGATGTGGGTCAGATCTATGGGTCAGGAGCTGCTGTGGGGCAGATGTGGGTCACTTCTATGGGGCAGGAGCTGCTGTGGGGCTAATGTGGGTCAGATCTATGGGGCAGGGGCTGCTGTGGGGCAGATGTGGGTCAGATCTATGGGGCAGGAGCTGCTGTGGGTCAGATGTGGGTCAGATCTATAGGTCAGGAGCTGCTGTGGCTGCTGTGGGTCAGTTCTATGGGGCAGGAGTTGCTGTGGGGCTGATGTTGGTCAAATCAATGGGGCAGAGCTGCTCTGGGACACATGTGGTTCAGATCTATGGAGCAGGAGCTGCTGTGGGGCAGATTTGAATCAGATCTATAGGGCAGGAGCTGCTGTGGGTCAGATCTATGGAGCAGGAGCTGCTGTGGGTCAGATGTGGGTCATATCTATAGGTCAGGAGCTGCTGTGGCTGCTGTGGGTCAGTTCTATGGGGCAGGAGATGCTGTGTGGCTGATGTGGGTCAAATCAATGGGGCAGAGCTGCTCTGGGGCACGTGTGGGTCAGATCTATGGAGCAGGAGCTGCTGTGGGGCAGATTTGAATCAGATCTATAGGGCAGGAGCTGCTGTGGGTCAGATCAATGGAGCAGGAGCTGCTGTGGGGCACATGTGAGTTAGATCTATGGGGCAGGAGATGGTGTGAGGCAGATTAGGGTCAGATGTATGGGGCAGGAGCTGATGTGGGGCTGATGTTGGTCAGATCTATAGGGCAGGAGCTGCAGTGGGGCTGATGTGGGTCAGATCTATAGGGCAGGAGCTGCAGTGGGGCTGATGTGGGTCAAATCAATGGGGCAGAGCTGCTCTGGGGCACATGTGGGTCAGATCTATGGGGTAGAAGCTGCTGTGGGGCTGATGGGGGTCATATCTATAAGGCAGGAGCTGCTGTGGGGCTGATGTGGGTCAGATCTGTGGGGTAAAATCTGCTGTGGGGCAGATGTGGTTCAGAACTATGGGGCAGGAGCTTCTGTGGGGTTGATGTCGGTCAGATCAATGGGGCAGGGGCTGCTGTGGGGCAGATGTGGGTCAGATCTATAGGTCAGGAGCTGCTGTGGCTGCTGTGGGTCAGTTCTATGGGGCAGGAGATGCTGTGGGGCTGATGTGGGTCAAATCAATGGGGCAGAGCTGCTCTGGGGCACATGTGGGTCAGATCTATGGAGCAGGAGCTGCTGTGGGGCAGATTTGAATCAGATCTATAGGGCAGGAGCTGCTGTGGGTCAGATCTATGGGCAGGAGCTGCTGTGGGGCACATGTGAGTTAGATCTATGGGGCAGGAGATGGTGTTTGGCAGATTTGGGTCAGATGTATGGGTCAGGAGCTGCTGTGTGGCTGATGTTGGTCAGATCTATGGGGCATGGGCTGCTGTGGGTCAGATCTACGGGACTGGAGCTGCAGTGGAGCACATGTGGGTCAGTTCTATGGGGTAGAAGCTGCTGTGGGGCTGACTTGGGTCAGATCTATAAGGCAGGAGCTGCTGTGGGGCTGATGTGGGTCAGATTTATGAGTCAGGAGCTGCTGTGTGGCTGATGTGGGTCAGATCTATGGGGCAGGAGCTGCTTTGGGGCTGATGGTGGTTAGATCTATATGGCAGGAGCTGCTGTGGGGCACATGTGGGTCAGACCTATGGGGCAGGAGCTGCAGAGGGGATGATGTAGGTCAGATCTATGGGGCAGGAGTTGCTGTGGGGCAGATGAGGGACATATCTATGGTGCAAAATCTGCTGTTGGACTGATGTGGGTCAGATCTATGAGTTTGGAGCTGCTGTGGGGCACATGTGGGTCAGATCTATGGAGCAGGAGCTGCTGTGGGGCAGATTTGAATCAGATCTATAGGGCAGGAGCTGCTGTGGGTCAGATCTATGGAGCAGAAGCTGCTGTGGGGCACATGTGAGTTAGATCTATGGGGCAGGAGATGGTGTGGTGCAGATGTGGGTCAGATCTATGGGGCAGGATCTCCTGGGGGCTGACGTGGGTCAGATCTGTGGGGTAAAATCTGCTGTGGGGCACGTGTGGGTCAGATCTATAGGGCAGGAGCTGCTGTGGGTCAGATCCATGGAGCAGGAGCTGCTGTGGGGCACATGTGAGTAAGATCTATGGGGCAGGAGATGGTGTGGGGCAGATTTGGGTCAGATGTATGGGGCAGGAGCTGATGTGGGGCTGATGTTGGTCAGATCTATAGGGCAGGAGCTGCAGTGGGGCTGATGTGGGTCAGATCTATAGGGCAGGAGCTGCAGTGGGGCTGATGTGGGTCAAATCAATGGGGCAGAGCTGCACTGGGGCACATGTGGGTCAGATCTATGGAGCAGGAGCTGCTGTGGGGCACATGTGAGTTAGATCTATGGGGCAGGAGATGGTGTGGGGCAGATGTGGGACAAATCTATGGGGCAGGATCTCCTGGGGGCTGATGTGGGTCAGATCTATGGGTCAGGAGCTGCTGTGGGGCAGATGTGGGTCAGTTCTATGGGGCAGGAGCTGCTGTGGGGCTAATGTGGGTCAGATCTATGGGGCAGGGTCTGCTGTGGGGCAGATGTGGGTCAGATCTATGGGGCAGGAGCTGGTGTGGGTCAGATGTGGGTCAGATCTATAGGTCAGGAGCTGCTGTGGCTGCTGTGGGTCAGTTCTATGGGGCAGGAGATGCTGTGGGGCTGATGTGGGTCAAATCAATGGGGCAGAGCTGCTCTGGGGCACATGTGGGTGAGATCTATGGAGCAGGAGCTGCTGTGGGGCAGATTTGAATCAGATCTATAGGGCAGGAGCTGCTGTGGGTCAGATCTATTGAGCTGGAGCTGCTGTGAGGCACATGTGAGTTAGATCTATGGGGCAGGAGATGGTGTGGGGCAGATGTGGGTCAGATCTATGGGGCAGGATCTCCTGGGGGCTGATGTGGGTCAGATATGTGGGGTAAAATCTGCTGTGGGGCAGATGTGGTTCAGATCTATAGGGCAGGAGCTGCTGTGGGTCAGATCTATGGAGCAGGAGCTGCTGTGGGGCACATGTGAGTTAGATCTATGGGGCAGGAGATGGTGTGGTGCAGATTTGGTTCAGATGTATGGGGCAGGATCTGATGTGGGGCTGATGTCTGTCAGATCTATAGGGCAGGAGCTGCAGTGGGGCTGATGTGGGTCAGATCTATAGGGCAGGAGCTGCAGTGGGGCTGATGTGGGTAAAATCAATGGGGCAGAGCTGCTCTGGGGCACATGTGGGTCAGATCTATGGAGCAGGAGCTGCTGTGGGGCACATGTGAGTTAGATCTATGGGGCAGGAGATGGTGTGGGGCAGATGTGGGTCAGATCTATGGGGCAGGATCTCCTGTGGGGCTGATGTGGGTCAAATCAATGGAGCAGAGCTGCTCTGTGGCACATGTGGGTCAGATCTATGGAGCAGGAGCTGCTGTGGGGCAGATTTGAATCAGATCTATAGGGCAGGAGCTGCTGTGGGTCAGATCTATGGGCAGGAGCTGCTGTGGGGCACATGTGAGTTAGATCTATGGGGCAGGAGATGGTGTGGGGCAGATTTGGGTCAGATGTATGGGTCAGGAGCTGCTGTGTGGCTGATGAGGGTCAGATCTCTGGGGCATGGGCTGCTGTGGGTCAGATCTACGGGACTGGAACTGCAGTGGAGCACATGTGGGTCAGATCTATGGGGTAGAAGCTGCTGTGGGGCTGATGGGGGTCATATCTATAAGGCAGGAGCTGCTGTGGTGCTGACGTGGGTCAGATCTATGAGGCAAGAGCTGCTGTGGGGCAGAGTTGGGTCAGATCTATGGGGCAGGAGCTGCTGTGGGGCTGATGTGGGTCAGATCTATGGGGCAGGAGCTGATGTGGGGCTGATGTTGGTCAGATCTATAGGGCAGGAGCTGCAGTGGGGCTGATGTGGGTCAGATCTATGGGGCAGGAGCTGCAGTGGGACTGATGTGGGTCAAATCTATGGGGCAGAGCTGCTCTGGGGCACATGTGGGTCAGATCTATGGAGCAGGAGCTGCTGTGGGGCAGATTTGAATCAGATCTATAGGGCAGGAACTGCTGTGGGTAAGATCTATGGTGCAGAAGCTGCTGTGGGGCACATGTGTGTTAGATCTATGGGGCAGGAGATGGTGTGGTGCAGATGTGGGTCAGATCTATGGGGCAGGATCTCCTGGGGGCTGATGTGGGTCAGATCTGTGGGGTAAAATCTGCTGTGGGGCAGATGTGGTTCAGATCTATAGGGCAGGAGCTGCTGTGGGTCAGATCTATGGAGCAGGAGCTGCTGTGGGGCACATGTGAGTAAGATCTATGGGGCAGGAGATGGTGTGGGGCAGATTTGGGTCAGATGTATGGGGCAGGAGCTGATGTGGGGCTGATGGGGGTCATATCTATAAGGCAGGAGCTGCTGTGGGGCTGATGTGGGTCAGATCTGTGGGGTAAAATCTGCTGTGGGGCAGATGTGGTTCAGAACTATGGGGCAGGAGCTTCTGTGGGGTTGATGTCGGTCAGATCAATGGGGCAGGGGCTGCTGTGGGGCAGATGTGGGTCAGATCTATAGGTCAGGAGCTGCTGTGGCTGCTGTGGGTCAGTTCTATGGGGCAGGAGATGCTGTGGGGCTGATGTGGGTCAAATCAATGGGGCAGAGCTGCTCTGGGGCACATGTGGGTCAGATCTATGGAGCAGGAGCTGCTGTGGGGCAGATTTGAATCAGATCTATAGGGCAGGAGCTGCTGTGGGTCAGATCTATGGGCAGGAGCTGCTGTGGGGCACATGTGAGTTAGATCTATGGGGCAGGAGATGGTGTTTGGCAGATTTGGGTCAGATGTATGGGTCAGGAGCTGCTGTGTGGCTGATGTTGGTCAGATCTATGGGGCATGGGCTGCTGTGGGTCAGATCTACGGGACTGGAGCTGCAGTGGAGCACATGTGGGTCAGTTCTAT
Source organism: Coturnix japonica (assembly GCF_054131305.1). Lineage (NCBI taxonomy): Eukaryota > Metazoa > Chordata > Aves > Galliformes > Phasianidae > Coturnix > Coturnix japonica. The sequence goes on from NC_140683.1 coordinate 1,896,035, forward strand.
GGGGTAGAAGCTGCTGTGGGGCTGACTTGGGTCAGATCTATAAGGCAGGAGCTGCTGTGGGGCTGATGTGGGTCAGATTTATGAGTCAGGAGCTGCTGTGTGGCTGATGTGGGTCAGATCTATGGGGCAGGAGCTGCTTTGGGGCTGATGGTGGTTAGATCTATATGGCAGGAGCTGCTGTGGGGCACATGTGGGTCAGACCTATGGGGCAGGAGCTGCAGAGGGGATGATGTAGGTCAGATCTATGGGGCAGGAGTTGCTGTGGGGCAGATGAGGGACATATCTATGGTGCAAAATCTGCTGTTGGACTGATGTGGGTCAGATCTATGAGTTTGGAACTGCTGTGGGGCACATGTGGGTCAGATCTATGGAGCTGGAGCTGCTGTGGGGCAGATTTGAATCAGATCTATAGGGCAGGAGCTGCTGTGGGTCAGATCTATGGAGCAGAAGCTGTTGTGGGGCACATGTGAGTTAGATCTATGGGGCAGGAGATGGTGTGGTGCAGATGTGGGTCAGATCTATGGGGCAGGATCTCCTGGGGGCTGATGTGGGTCAGATCTGTGGGGTAAAATCTGCTGTGGGGCACGTGTGGGTCAGATCTATAGGGCAGGAGCTGCTGTGGGTCAGATCCATGGAGCAGGAGCTGCTGTGGGGCACATGTGAGTAAGATCTATGGGGCAGGAGATGGTGTGGGGCAGATTTGGGTCAGATGTATGGGGCAGGAGCTGATGTGGGGCTGATGTTGGTCAGATCTATAGGGCAGGAGCTGCAGTGGGGCTGATGTGGGTCAGATCTATAGGGCAGGAGCTGCAGTGGGGCTGATGTGGGTCAAATCAATGGGGCAGAGCTGCTCTGGGGCACATGTGGGTCAGATCTATGGAGCAGGAGCTGCTGTGGGGCACATGTGAGTTAGATCTATGGGGCAGGAGATGGTGTGGGGCAGATGTGGGACAAATCTATGGGGCAGGATCTCCTGGGGGCTGATGTGGGTCAGATCTATGGGTCAGGAGCTGCTGTGGGGCAGATGTGGGTCAGTTCTATGGGGCAGGAGCTGCTGTGGGGCTAATGTGGGTCAGATCTATGGGGCTGGGGCTGCTGTGGGGCAGATGTGGGTCAGATCTATGGGGCAGGAGCTGCTGTGGGTCAGATGTGGGTCATATCTATAGGTCAGGAGCTGCTGTGGCTGCTGTGGGTCAGTTCTATGGGGCAGGAGATGCTGTGGGGCTGATGTGGGTCAAATCAATGGGGCAGAGCTGCTCTGGGGCACATGTGGGTGAGATCTATGGAGCAGGAGCTGCTGTGGGGCAGATTTGAATCAGATCTATAGGGCAGGAGCTGCTGTGGGTCAGATCTATTGAGCTGGAGCTGCTGTGAGGCACATGTGAGTTAGATCTATGGGGCAGGAGATGGTGTGGGGCAGATGTGGGTCAGATCTATGGGGCAGGATCTCCTGGGGGCTGATGTGGGTCAGATCTGTGGGGTAAAATCTGCTGTGGGGCAGATGTGGTTCAGATCTATAGGGCAGGAGCTGCTGTGGGTCAGATCTATGGAGCAGGAGCTGCTGTGGGGCACATGTGAGTTAGATCTATGGGGCAGGAGATGGTGTGGGGCAGATTTGGGTCAGATGTATGGGGCAGGATCTGATGTGGGGCTGATGTCTGTCAGATCTATAGGGCAGGAGCTGCAGTGGGGCTGATGTGGGTCAGATCTATAGGGCAGGAGCTGCAGTGGGGCTGATGTGGGTCAAATCAATGGGGCAGAGCTGCTCTGGGGCACATGTGGGTCAGATCTATGGAGCAGGAGCTGCTGTGGGGCACATGTGAGTTAGATCTATGGGGCAGGAGATGGTGTGGGGCAGATGTGGGTCAGATCTATGGGGCAGGATCTCCTGTGGGGCTGATGTGGGTCAAATCAATGGAGCAGAGCTGCTCTGTGGCACATGTGGGTCAGATCTATGGAGCAGGAGCTGCTGTGGGGCAGATTTGAATCAGATCTATAGGGCAGGAGCTGCTGTGGGTCAGATCTATGGGCAGGAGCTGCTGTGGGGCACATGTGAGTTAGATCTATGGGGCAGGAGATGGTGTGGGGCAGATTTGGGTCAGATGTATGGGTCAGGAGCTGCTGTGTGGCTGATGAGGGTCAGATCTCTGGGGCATGGGCTGCTGTGGGTCAGATCTACGGGACTGGAACTGCAGTGGAGCACATGTGGGTCAGATCTATGGGGTAGAAGCTGCTGTGGGGCTGATGGGGGTCATATCTATAAGGCAGGAGCTGCTGTGGGGCTGACGTGGGTCAGATCTATGAGGCAAGAGCTGCTGTGGGGCAGAGTTGGGTCAGATGTATGGGGCAGGAGCTGCTGTGGGGCTGATGTGGGTCAGATCTATGGGGCAGGAGCTGATGTGGGGCTGATGTTGGTCAGATCTATAGGGCAGGAGCTGCAGTGGGGCTGATGTGGGTCAGATCTATGGGGCAGGAGCTGCAGTGGGACTGATGTGGGTCAAATCTATGGGGCAGAGCTGCTCTGGGGCACATGTGGGTCAGATCTATGGAGCAGGAGCTGCTGTGGGGCAGATTTGAATCAGATCTATAGGGCAGGAACTGCTGTGGGTAAGATCTATGGTGCAGAAGCTGCTGTGGGGCACATGTGAGTTAGATCTATGGGGCAGGAGATGGTGTGGGGCAGATGTGGGTCAGATCTATGGGGCAGGATCTCCTGGGGGCTGATGTGGGTCAGATCTGTGGGGTAAAATCTGCTGTGGGGCAGATGTGGTTCAGATCTATAGGGCAGGAGCTGCTGTGGGTCAGATCTATGGAGCAGGAGCTGCTGTGGGGCACATGTGAGTAAGATCTATGGGGCAGGAGATGGTGTGGGGCAGATTTGGGTCAGATGTATGGGGCAGGAGCTGATGTGGGGCTGATGGGGGTCATATCTATAAGGCAGGAGCTGCTGTGGGGCTGATGTGGGTCAGATCTGTGGGGTAAAATCTGCTGTGGGGCAGATGTGGTTCAGAACTATGGGGCAGGAGCTTCTGTGGGGTTGATGTCGGTCAGATCAATGGGGCAGGGGCTGCTGTGGGGCAGATGTGGGTCAGATCTATAGGTCAGGAGCTGCTGTGGCTGCTGTGGGTCAGTTCTATGGGGCAGGAGATGCTGTGGGGCTGATGTGGGTCAAATCAATGGGGCAGAGCTGCTCTGGGGCACATGTGGGTCAGATCTATGGAGCAGGAGCTGCTGTGGGGCAGATTTGAATCAGATCTATAGGGCAGGAGCTGCTGTGGGTCAGATCTATGGGCAGGAGCTGCTGTGGGGCACATGTGAGTTAGATCTATGGGGCAGGAGATGGTGTTTGGCAGATTTGGGTCAGATGTATGGGTCAGGAGCTGCTGTGTGGCTGATGTTGGTCAGATCTATGGGGCATGGGCTGCTGTGGGTCAGATCTACGGGACTGGAGCTGCAGTGGAGCACATGTGGGTCAGTTCTATGGGGTAGAAGCTGCTGTGGGGCTGACTTGGGTCAGATCTATAAGGCAGGAGCTGCTGTGGGGCTGATGTGGGTCAGATTTATGAGTCAGGAGCTGCTGTGTGGCTGATGTGGGTCAGATCTATGGGGCAGGAGCTGCTTTGGGGCTGATGGTGGTTAGATCTATATGGCAGGAGCTGCTGTGGGGCACATGTGGGTCAGACCTATGGGGCAGGAGCTGCAGAGGGGATGATGTAGGTCAGATCTATGGGGCAGGAGTTGCTGTGGGGCAGATGAGGGACATATCTATGGTGCAAAATCTGCTGTTGGACTGATGTGGGTCAGATCTATGAGTTTGGAGCTGCTGTGGGGCACATGTGGGTCAGATCTATGGAGCAGGAGCTGCTGTGGGGCAGATTTGAATCAGATCTATAGGGCAGGAGCTGCTGTGGGTCAGATCTATGGAGCAGAAGCTGCTGTGGGTCAGATCTATGGAGCAGAAGCTGCTGTGGGGCACATGTGAGTTAGATCTATGGGGCAGGAGATGGTGTGGTGCAGATGTGGGTCAGATCTATGGGGCAGGATCTCCTGGGGGCTGATGTGGGTCAGATCTGTGGGGTAAAATCTGCTGTGGGGCACGTGTGGGTTAGATCTATAGGGCAGGAGCTGCTGTGGGTCAGATCCATGGAGCAGGAGCTGCTGTGGGGCACATGTGAGTAAGATCTATGGGGCAGGAGATGGTGTGGGGCAGATTTGGGTCAGATGTATGGGGCAGGAGCTGATGTGGGGCTGATGTTGGTCAGATCTATAGGGCAGGAGCTGCAGTGGGGCTGATGTGGGTCAAATCAATGGGGCAGAGCTGCTCTGGGGCACATGTGGGTCAGATCTATGGAGCAGGAGCTGCTGTGGGGCACATGTGAGTTAGATCTATGGGGCAGGAGATGGTGTGGGGCTTATGTGGGTCAGATCTATGGGGCAGGATCTCCTGGGGGCTGATGTGGGTCAGATCTATGGGTCAGGAGCTGCTGTGGGGCAGATGTTGGTCAGATCTATAGGGCAGGAGCTGCAGTGGGGCTGATGTGGGTCAGATCTATAGGGCAGGAGCTGCAGTGGGGCTGATGTGGGTCAAATCAATGGGGCAGAGCTGCTCTGGGGCACATGTGGGTCAGATCTATGGAGCAGGAGCTGCTGTGGGGCACATGTGAGTTAGATCTATGGGGCAGGAGATCGTGTGGGGCTTATGTGGGTCAGATCTATGGGGCAGGATCTCCTGGGGGCTGATGTGGGTCAGATCTATGGGTCAGGAGCTGCTGTGGGGCAGATGTGGGTCACTTCTATGGGGCAGGAGCTGCTGTGGGGCTAATGTGGGTCAGATCTATGGGGCAGGGGCTGCTGTGGGGCAGATGTGGGTCAGATCTATGGGGCAGGAGCTGCTGTGGGTCAGATGTGGGTCAGATCTATAGGTCAGGAGCTGCTGTGGCTGCTGTGGGTCAGTTCTATGGGGCAGGAGTTGCTGTGGGGCTGATGTTGGTCAAATCAATGGGGCAGAGCTGCTCTGGGACACATGTGGTTCAGATCTATGGAGCAGGAGCTGCTGTGGGGCAGATTTGAATCAGATCTATAGGGCAGGAGCTGCTGTGGGTCAGATCTATGGAGCAGGAGCTGCTGTGGGTCAGATGTGGGTCATATCTATAGGTCAGGAGCTGCTGTGGCTGCTGTGGGTCAGTTCTATGGGGCAGGAGATGCTGTGTGGCTGATGTGGGTCAAATCAATGGGGCAGAGCTGCTCTGGGGCACGTGTGGGTCAGATCTATGGAGCAGGAGCTGCTGTGGGGCAGATTTGAATCAGATCTATAGGGCAGGAGCTGCTGTGGGTCAGATCAATGGAGCAGGAGCTGCTGTGGGGCACATGTGAGTTAGATCTATGGGGCAGGAGATGGTGTGAGGCAGATTAGGGTCAGATGTATGGGGCAGGAGCTGATGTGGGGCTGATGTTGGTCAGATCTATGTGGCAGGAGCTGCAGTGGGGCTGATGTGGGTCAGATCTATAGGGCAGGAGCTGCAGTGGGGCTGATGTGGGTCAAATCAATGGGGCAGAGCTGCTCTGGGGCACATGTGGGTCAGATCTATGGGGTAGAAGCTGCTGTGGGGCTGATGGGGGTCATATCTATAAGGCAGGAGCTGCTGTGGGGCTGATGTGGGTCAGATCTGTGGGGTAAAATCTGCTGTGGGGCAGATGTGGTTCAGAACTATGGGGCAGGAGCTTCTGTGGGGTTGATGTCGGTCAGATCAATGGGGCAGGGGCTGCTGTGGGGCAGATGTGGGTCAGATCTATAGGTCAGGAGCTGCTGTGGCTGCTGTGGGTCAGTTCTATGGGGCAGGAGATGCTGTGGGGCTGATGTGGGTCAAATCAATGGGGCAGAGCTGCTCTGGGGCACATGTGGGTCAGATCTATGGAGCAGGAGCTGCTGTGGGGCAGATTTGAATCAGATCTATAGGGCAGGAGCTGCTGTGGGTCAGATCTATGGGCAGGAGCTGCTGTGGGGCACATGTGAGTTAGATCTATGGGGCAGGAGATGGTGTTTGGCAGATTTGGGTCAGATGTATGGGTCAGGAGCTGCTGTGTGGCTGATGTTGGTCAGATCTATGGGGCATGGGCTGCTGTGGGTCAGATCTACGGGACTGGAGCTGCAGTGGAGCACATGTGGGTCAGTTCTATGGGGTAGAAGCTGCTGTGGGGCTGACTTGGGTCAGATCTATAAGGCAGGAGCTGCTGTGGGGCTGATGTGGGTCAGATTTATGAGTCAGGAGCTGCTGTGTGGCTGATGTGGGTCAGATCTATGGGGCAGGAGCTGCTTTGGGGCTGATGGTGGTTAGATCTATATGGCAGGAGCTGCTGTGGGGCACATGTGGGTCAGACCTATGGGGCAGGAGCTGCAGAGGGGATGATGTAGGTCAGATCTATGGGGCAGGAGTTGCTGTGGGGCAGATGAGGGACATATCTATGGTGCAAAATCTGCTGTTGGACTGATGTGGGTCAGATCTATGAGTTTGGAGCTGCTGTGGGGCACATGTGGGTCAGATCTATGGAGCAGGAGCTGCTGTGGGGCAGATTTGAATCAGATCTATAGGGCAGGAGCTGCTGTGGGTCAGATCTATGGAGCAGAAGCTGCTGTGGGGCACATGTGAGTTAGATCTATGGGGCAGGAGATGGTGTGGTGCAGATGTGGGTCAGATCTATGGGGCAGGATCTCCTGGGGGCTGATGTGGGTCAGATCTGTGGGGTAAAATCTGCTGTGGGGCACGTGTGGGTCAGATCTATAGGGCAGGAGCTGCTGTGGGTCAGATCCATGGAGCAGGAGCTGCTGTGGGGCACATGTGAGTAAGATCTATGGGGCAGGAGATGGTGTGGGGCAGATTTGGGTCAGATGTATGGGGCAGGAGCTGATGTGGGGCTGATGTTGGTCAGATCTATAGGGCAGGAGCTGCAGTGGGGCTGATGTGGGTCAAATCAATGGGGCAGAGCTGCTCTGGGGCACATGTGGGTCAGATCTATGGAGCAGGAGCTGCTGTGGGGCACATGTGAGTTAGATCTATGGGGCAGGAGATGGTGTGGGGCTTATGTGGGTCAGATCTATGGGGCAGGATCTCCTGGGGGCTGATGTGGGTCAGATCTATGGGTCAGGAGCTGCTGTGGGGCAGATGTTGGTCAGATCTATAGGGCAGGAGCTGCAGTGGGGCTGATGTGGGTCAGATCTATAGGGCAGGAGCTGCAGTGGGGCTGATGTGGGTCAAATCAATGGGGCAGAGCTGCTCTGGGGCACATGTGGGTCAGATCTATGGAGCAGGAGCTGCTGTGGGGCACATGTGAGTTAGATCTATGGGGCAGGAGATCGTGTGGGGCTTATGTGGGTCAGATCTATGGGGCAGGATCTCCTGGGGGCTGATGTGGGTCAGATCTATGGGTCAGGAGCTGCTGTGGGGCAGATGTGGGTCACTTCTATGGGGCAGGAGCTGCTGTGGGGCTAATGTGGGTCAGATCTATGGGGCAGGGGCTGCTGTGGGGCAGATGTGGGTCAGATCTATGGGGCAGGAGCTGCTGTGGGTCAGATGTGGGTCAGATCTATAGGTCAGGAGCTGCTGTGGCTGCTGTGGGTCAGTTCTATGGGGCAGGAGTTGCTGTGGGGCTGATGTTGGTCAAATCAATGGGGCAGAGCTGCTCTGGGACACATGTGGTTCAGATCTATGGAGCAGGAGCTGCTGTGGGGCAGATTTGAATCAGATCTATAGGGCAGGAGCTGCTGTGGGTCAGATCTATGGAGCAGGAGCTGCTGTGGGTCAGATGTGGGTCATATCTATAGGTCAGGAGCTGCTGTGGCTGCTGTGGGTCAGTTCTATGGGGCAGGAGATGCTGTGTGGCTGATGTGGGTCAAATCAATGGGGCAGAGCTGCTCTGGGGCACGTGTGGGTCAGATCTATGGAGCAGGAGCTGCTGTGGGGCAGATTTGAATCAGATCTATAGGGCAGGAGCTGCTGTGGGTCAGATCAATGGAGCAGGAGCTGCTGTGGGGCACATGTGAGTTAGATCTATGGGGCAGGAGATGGTGTGAGGCAGATTAGGGTCAGATGTATGGGGCAGGAGCTGATGTGGGGCTGATGTTGGTCAGATCTATGTGGCAGGAGCTGCAGTGGGGCTGATGTGGGTCAGATCTATAGGGCAGGAGCTGCAGTGGGGCTGATGTGGGTCAAATCAATGGGGCAGAGCTGCTCTGGGGCACATGTGGGTCAGATCTATGGGGTAGAAGCTGCTGTGGGGCTGATGGGGGTCATATCTATAAGGCAGGAGCTGCTGTGGGGCTGATGTGGGTCAGATCTGTGGGGTAAAATCTGCTGTGGGGCAGATGTGGTTCAGAACTATGGGGCAGGAGCTTCTGTGGGGTTGATGTCGGTCAGATCAATGGGGCAGGGGCTGCTGTGGGGCAGATGTGGGTCAGATCTATAGGTCAGGAGCTGCTGTGGCTGCTGTGGGTCAGTTCTATGGGGCAGGAGATGCTGTGGGGCTGATGTGGGTCAAATCAATGGGGCAGAGCTGCTCTGGGGCACATGTGGGTCAGATCTATGGAGCAGGAGCTGCTGTGGGGCAGATTTGAATCAGATCTATAGGGCAGGAGCTGCTGTGGGTCAGATCTATGGGCAGGAGCTGCTGTGGGGCACATGTGAGTTAGATCTATGGGGCAGGAGATGGTGTTTGGCAGATTTGGGTCAGATGTATGGGTCAGGAGCTGCTGTGTGGCTGATGTTGGTCAGATCTATGGGGCATGGGCTGCTGTGGGTCAGATCTACGGGACTGGAGCTGCAGTGGAGCACATGTGGGTCAGTTCTATGGGGTAGAAGCTGCTGTGGGGCTGACTTGGGTCAGATCTATAAGGCAGGAGCTGCTGTGGGGCTGATGTGGGTCAGATTTATGAGTCAGGAGCTGCTGTGTGGCTGATGTGGGTCAGATCTATGGGGCAGGAGCTGCTTTGGGGCTGATGGTGGTTAGATCTATATGGCAGGAGCTGCTGTGGGGCACATGTGGGTCAGACCTATGGGGCAGGAGCTGCAGAGGGGATGATGTAGGTCAGATCTATGGGGCAGGAGTTGCTGTGGGGCAGATGAGGGACATATCTATGGTGCAAAATCTGCTGTTGGACTGATGTGGGTCAGATCTATGAGTTTGGAGCTGCTGTGGGGCACATGTGGGTCAGATCTATGGAGCAGGAGCTGCTGTGGGGCAGATTTGAATCAGATCTATAGGGCAGGAGCTGCTGTGGGTCAGATCTATGGAGCAGAAGCTGCTGTGGGGCACATGTGAGTTAGATCTATGGGGCAGGAGATGGTGTGGTGCAGATGTGGGTCAGATCTATGGGGCAGGATCTCCTGGGGGCTGATGTGGGTCAGATCTGTGGGGTAAAATCTGCTGTGGGGCACGTGTGGGTCAGATCTATAGGGCAGGAGCTGCTGTGGGTCAGATCCATGGAGCAGGAGCTGCTGTGGGGCACATGTGAGTAAGATCTATGGGGCAGGAGATGGTGTGGGGCAGATTTGGGTCAGATGTATGGGGCAGGAGCTGATGTGGGGCTGATGTTGGTCAGATCTATAGGGCAGGAGCTGCAGTGGGGCTGATGTGGGTCAGATCTATAGGGCAGGAGCTGCAGTGGGGCTGATGTGGGTCAAATCAATGGGGCAGAGCTGCACTGGGGCACATGTGGGTCAGATCTATGGAGCAGGAGCTGCTGTGGGGCACATGTGAGTTAGATCTATGGGGCAGGAGATGGTGTGGGGCAGATGTGGGACAAATCTATGGGGCAGGATCTCCTGGGGGCTGATGTGGGTCAGATCTATGGGTCAGGAGCTGCTGTGGGGCAGATGTGGGTCAGTTCTATGGGGCAGGAGCTGCTGTGGGGCTAATGTGGGTCAGATCTATGGGGCAGGGTCTGCTGTGGGGCAGATGTGGGTCAGATCTATGGGGCAGGAGCTGGTGTGGGTCAGATGTGGGTCAGATCTATAGGTCAGGAGCTGCTGTGGCTGCTGTGGGTCAGTTCTATGGGGCAGGAGATGCTGTGGGGCTGATGTGGGTCAAATCAATGGGGCAGAGCTGCTCTGGGGCACATGTGGGTGAGATCTATGGAGCAGGAGCTGCTGTGGGGCAGATTTGAATCAGATCTATAGGGCAGGAGCTGCTGTGGGTCAGATCTATTGAGCTGGAGCTGCTGTGAGGCACATGTGAGTTAGATCTATGGGGCAGGAGATGGTGTGGGGCAGATGTGGGTCAGATCTATGGGGCAGGATCTCCTGGGGGCTGATGTGGGTCAGATATGTGGGGTAAAATCTGCTGTGGGGCAGATGTGGTTCAGATCTATAGGGCAGGAGCTGCTGTGGGTCAGATCTATGGAGCAGGAGCTGCTGTGGGGCACATGTGAGTTAGATCTATGGGGCAGGAGATGGTGTGGGGCAGATTTCGTTCAGATGTATGGGGCAGGATCTGATGTGGGGCTGATGTCTGTCAGATCTATAGGGCAGGAGCTGCAGTGGGGCTGATGTGGGTCAGATCTATAGGGCAGGAGCTGCAGTGGGGCTGATGTGGGTAAAATCAATGGGGCAGAGCTGCTCTGGGGCACATGTGGGTCAGATCTATGGAGCAGGAGCTGCTGTGGGGCACATGTGAGTTAGATCTATGGGGCAGGAGATGGTGTGGGGCAGATGTGGGTCAGATCTATGGGGCAGGATCTCCTGTGGGGCTGATGTGGGTCAAATCAATGGAGCAGAGCTGCTCTGTGGCACATGTGGGTCAGATCTATGGAGCAGGAGCTGCTGTGGGGCAGATTTGAATCAGATCTATAGGGCAGGAGCTGCTGTGGGTCAGATCTATGGGCAGGAGCTGCTGTGGGGCACATGTGAGTTAGATCTATGGGGCAGGAGATGGTGTGGGGCAGATTTGGGTCAGATGTATGGGTCAGGAGCTGCTGTGTGGCTGATGAGGGTCAGATCTCTGGGGCATGGGCTGCTGTGGGTCAGATCTACGGGACTGGAACTGCAGTGGAGCACATGTGGGTCAGATCTATGGGGTAGAAGCTGCTGTGGGGCTGATGGGGGTCATATCTATAAGGCAGGAGCTGCTGTGGTGCTGACGTGGGTCAGATCTATGAGGCAAGAGCTGCTGTGGGGCAGAGTTGGGTCAGATCTATGGGGCAGGAGCTGCTGTGGGGCTGATGTGGGTCAGATCTATGGGGCAGGAGCTGATGTGGGGCTGATGTTGGTCAGATCTATAGGGCAGGAGCTGCAGTGGGGCTGATGTGGGTCAGATCTATGGGGCAGGAGCTGCAGTGGGACTGATGTGGGTCAAATCTATGGGGCAGAGCTGCTCTGGGGCACATGTGGGTCAGATCTATGGAGCAGGAGCTGCTGTGGGGCAGATTTGAATCAGATCTATAGGGCAGGAACTGCTGTGGGTAAGATCTATGGTGCAGAAGCTGCTGTGGGGCACATGTGTGTTAGATCTATGGGGCAGGAGATGGTGTGGTGCAGATGTGGGTCAGATCTATGGGGCAGGATCTCCTGGGGGCTGATGTGGGTCAGATCTGTGGGGTAAAATCTGCTGTGGGGCAGATGTGGTTCAGATCTATAGGGCAGGAGCTGCTGTGGGTCAGATCTATGGAGCAGGAGCTGCTGTGGGGCACATGTGAGTAAGATCTATGGGGCAGGAGATGGTGTGGGGCAGATTTGGGTCAGATGTATGGGGCAGGAGCTGATGTGGGGCTGATGGGGGTCATATCTATAAGGCAGGAGCTGCTGTGGGGCTGATGTGGGTCAGATCTGTGGGGTAAAATCTGCTGTGGGGCAGATGTGGTTCAGAACTATGGGGCAGGAGCTTCTGTGGGGTTGATGTCGGTCAGATCAATGGGGCAGGGGCTGCTGTGGGGCAGATGTGGGTCAGATCTATAGGTCAGGAGCTGCTGTGGCTGCTGTGGGTCAGTTCTATGGGGCAGGAGATGCTGTGGGGCTGATGTGGGTCAAATCAATGGGGCAGAGCTGCTCTGGGGCACATGTGGGTCAGATCTATGGAGCAGGAGCTGCTGTGGGGCAGATTTGAATCAGATCTATAGGGCAGGAGCTGCTGTGGGTCAGATCTATGGGCAGGAGCTGCTGTGGGGCACATGTGAGTTAGATCTATGGGGCAGGAGATGGTGTTTGGCAGATTTGGGTCAGATGTATGGGTCAGGAGCTGCTGTGTGGCTGATGTTGGTCAGATCTATGGGGCATGGGCTGCTGTGGGTCAGATCTACGGGACTGGAGCTGCAGTGGAGCACATGTGGGTCAGTTCTATGGGGTAGAAGCTGCTGTGGGGCTGACTTGGGTCAGATCTATAAGGCAGGAGCTGCTGTGGGGCTGATGTGGGTCAGATTTATGAGTCAGGAGCTGCTGTGTGGCTGATGTGGGTCAGATCTATGGGGCAGGAGCTGCTTTGGGGCTGATGGTGGTTAGATCTATATGGCAGGAGCTGCTGTGGGGCACATGTGGGTCAGACCTATGGGGCAGGAGCTGCAGAGGGGATGATGTAGGTCAGATCTATGGGGCAGGAGTTGCTGTGGGGCAGATGAGGGACATATCTATGGTGCAAAATCTGCTGTTGGACTGATGTGGGTCAGATCTATGAGTTTGGAACTGCTGTGGGGCACATGTGGGTCAGATCTATGGAGCAGGAGCTGCTGTGGGGCAGATTTGAATCAGATCTATAGGGCAGGAGCTGCTGTGGGTCAGATCTATGGAGCAGAAGCTGTTGTGGGGCACATGTGAGTTAGATCTATGGGGCAGGAGATGGTGTGGTGCAGATGTGGGTCAGATCTATGGGGCAGGATCTCCTGGGGGCTGATGTGGGTCAGATCTGTGGGGTAAAATCTGCTGTGGGGCACGTGTGGGTCAGATCTATAGGGCAGGAGCTGCTGTGGGTCAGATCCATGGAGCAGGAGCTGCTGTGGGGCACATGTGAGTAAGATCTATGGGGCAGGAGATGGTGTGGGGCAGATTTGGGTCAGATGTATGGGGCAGGAGCTGATGTGGGGCTGATGTTGGTCAGATCTATAGGGCAGGAGCTGCAGTGGGGCTGATGTGGGTCAGATCTATAGGGCAGGAGCTGCAGTGGGGCTGATGTGGGTCAAATCAATGGGGCAGAGCTGCTCTGGGGCACATGTGGGTCAGATCTATGGAGCAGGAGCTGCTGTGGGGCACATGTGAGTTAGATCTATGGGGCAGGAGATGGTGTGGGGCAGATGTGGGACAAATCTATGGGGCAGGATCTCCTGGGGGCTGATGTGGGTCAGATCTATGGGTCAGGAGCTGCTGTGGGGCAGATGTGGGTCAGTTCTATGGGGCAGGAGCTGCTGTGGGGCTAATGTGGGTCAGATCTATGGGGCTGGGGCTGCTGTGGGGCAGATGTGGGTCAGATCTATGGGGCAGGAGCTGCTGTGGGTCAGATGTGGGTCATATCTATAGGTCAGGAGCTGCTGTGGCTGCTGTGGGTCAGTTCTATGGGGCAGGAGATGCTGTGGGGCTGATGTGGGTCAAATCAATGGGGCAGAGCTGCTCTGGGGCACATGTGGGTGAGATCTATGGAGCAGGAGCTGCTGTGGGGCAGATTTGAATCAGATCTATAGGGCAGGAGCTGCTGTGGGTCAGATCTATTGAGCTGGAGCTGCTGTGAGGCACATGTGAGTTAGATCTATGTGGCAGGAGATGGTGTGGGGCAGATGTGGGTCAGATCTATGGGGCAGGATCTCCTGGGGGCTGATGTGGGTCAGATCTGTGGGGTAAAATCTGCTGTGGGGCAGATGTGGTTCAGATCTATAGGGCAGGAGCTGCTGTGGGTCAGATCTATGGAGCAGGAGCTGCTGTGGGGCACATGTGAGTTAGATCTATGGGGCAGGAGATGGTGTGGGGCAGATTTGGGTCAGATGTATGGGGCAGGATCTGATGTGGGGCTGATGTCTGTCAGATCTATAGGGCAGGAGCTGCAGTGGGGCTGATGTGGGTCAGATCTATAGGGCAGGAGCTGCAGTGGGGCTGATGTGGGTAAAATCAATGGGGCAGAGCTGCTCTGGGGCACATGTGGGTCAGATCTATGGAGCAGGAGCTGCTGTGGGGCACATGTGAGTTAGATCTATGGGGCAGGAGATGGTGTGGGGCAGATGTGGGTCAGATCTATGGGGCAGGATCTCCTGTGGGGCTGATGTGGGTCAAATCAATGGAGCAGAGCTGCTCTGTGGCACATGTGGGTCAGATCTATGGAGCAGGAGCTGCTGTGGGGCAGATTTGAATCAGATCTATAGGGCAGGAGCTGCTGTGGGTCAGATCTATGGGCAGGAGCTGCTGTGGGGCACATGTGAGTTAGATCTATGGGGCAGGAGATGGTGTGGGGCAGATTTGGGTCAGATGTATGGGTCAGGAGCTGCTGTGTGGCTGATGAGGGTCAGATCTCTGGGGCATGGGCTGCTGTGGGTCAGATCTACGGGACTGGAACTGCAGTGGAGCACATGTGGGTCAGATCTATGGGGTAGAAGCTGCTGTGGGGCTGATGGGGGTCATATCTATAAGGCAGGAGCTGCTGTGGGGCTGACGTGGGTCAGATCTATGAGGCAAGAGCTGCTGTGGGGCAGAGTTGGGTCAGATCTATGGGGCAGGAGCTGCTGTGGGGCTGATGTGGGTCAGATCTATGGGGCAGGAGCTGATGTGGGGCTGATGTTGGTCAGATCTATAGGGCAGGAGCTGCAGTGGGGCTGATGTGGGTCAGATCTATGGGGCAGGAGCTGCAGTGGGACTGATGTGGGTCAAATCTATGGGGCAGAGCTGCTCTGGGGCACATGTGGGTCAGATCTATGGAGCAGGAGCTGCTGTGGGGCAGATTTGAATCAGATCTATAGGGCAGGAACTGCTGTGGGTAAGATCTATGGTGCAGAAGCTGCTGTGGGGCACATGTGAGTTAGATCTATGGGGCAGGAGATGGTGTGGGGCAGATGTGGGTCAGATCTATGGGGCAGGATCTCCTGGGGGCTGATGTGGGTCAGATCTGTGGGGTAAAATCTGCTGTGGGGCAGATGTGGTTCAGATCTATAGGGCAGGAGCTGCTGTGGGTCAGATCTATGGAGCAGGAGCTGCTGTGGGGCACATGTGAGTAAGATCTATGGGGCAGGAGATGGTGTGGGGCAGATTTGGGTCAGATGTATGGGGCAGGAGCTGATGTGGGGCTGATGGGGGTCATATCTATAAGGCAGGAGCTGCTGTGGGGCTGATGTGGGTCAGATCTGTGGGGTAAAATCTGCTGTGGGGCAGATGTGGTTCAGAACTATGGGGCAGGAGCTTCTGTGGGGTTGATGTCGGTCAGATCAATGGGGCAGGGGCTGCTGTGGGGCAGATGTGGGTCAGATCTATAGGTCAGGAGCTGCTGTGGCTGCTGTGGGTCAGTTCTATGGGGCAGGAGATGCTGTGGGGCTGATGTGGGTCAAATCAATGGGGCAGAGCTGCTCTGGGGCACATGTGGGTCAGATCTATGGAGCAGGAGCTGCTGTGGGGCACATGTGAGTTAGATCTATGGGGCAGGAGATGGTGTGGGGCAGATGTGGGACAAATCTATGGGGCAGGATCTCCTGGGGGCTGATGTGGGTCAAATCAATGGGGCAGAGCTGCTCTGGGGCACATGTGGGTGAGATCTATGGAGCAGGAGCTGCTGTGGGGCAGATTTGAATCAGATCTATAGGGCAGGAGCTGCTGTGGGTCAGATCTATTGAGCTGGAGCTGCTGTGAGGCACATGTGAGTTAGATCTATGGGGCAGGAGATGGTGTGGGGCAGATGTGGGTCAGATCTATGGGGCAGGATCTCCTGGGGGCTGATGTGGGTCAGATCTGTGGGGTAAAATCTGCTGTGGGGCAGATGTGGTTCAGATCTATAGGGCAGGAGCTGCTGTGGGTCAGATCTATGGAGCAGGAGCTGCTGTGGGGCACATGTGAGTTAGATCTATGGGGCAGGAGATGGTGTGGGGCAGATTTGGGTCAGATGTATGGGGCAGGATCTGATGTGGGGCTGATGTCTGTCAGATCTATAGGGCAGGAGCTGCAGTGGGGCTGATGTGGGTCAGATCTATAGGGCAGGAGCTGCAGTGGGGCTGATGTGGGTAAAATCAATGGGGCAGAGCTGCTCTGGGGCACATGTGGGTCAGATCTATGGAGCAGGAGCTGCTGTGGGGCACATGTGAGTTAGATCTATGGGGCAGGAGATGGTGTGGGGCAGATGTGGGTCAGATCTATGGGGCAGGATCTCCTGTGGGGCTGATGTGGGTCAAATCAATGGAGCAGAGCTGCTCTGTGGCACATGTGGGTCAGATCTATGGAGCAGGAGCTGCTGTGGGGCAGATTTGAATCAGATCTATAGGGCAGGAGCTGCTGTGGGTCAGATCTATGGGCAGGAGCTGCTGTGGGGCACATGTGAGTTAGATCTATGGGGCAGGAGATGGTGTGGGGCAGATTTGGGTCAGATGTATGGGTCAGGAGCTGCTGTGTGGCTGATGAGGGTCAGATCTCTGGGGCATGGGCTGCTGTGGGTCAGATCTACGGGACTGGAACTGCAGTGGAGCACATGTGGGTCAGATCTATGGGGTAGAAGCTGCTGTGGGGCTGATGGGGGTCATATCTATAAGGCAGGAGCTGCTGTGGGGCTGACGTGGGTCAGATCTATGAGGCAAGAGCTGCTGTGGGGCAGAGTTGGGTCAGATCTATGGGGCAGGAGCTGCTGTGGGGCTGATGTGGGTCAGATCTATGGGGCAGGAGCTGATGTGGGGCTGATGTTGGTCAGATCTATAGGGCAGGAGCTGCAGTGGGGCTGATGTGGGTCAGATCTATGGGGCAGGAGCTGCAGTGGGACTGATGTGGGTCAAATCTATGGGGCAGAGCTGCTCTGGGGCACATGTGGGTCAGATCTATGGAGCAGGAGCTGCTGTGGGGCAGATTTGAATCAGATCTATAGGGCAGGAACTGCTGTGGGTAAGATCTATGGTGCAGAAGCTGCTGTGGGGCACATGTGAGTTAGATCTATGGGGCAGGAGATGGTGTGGGGCAGATGTGGGTCAGATCTATGGGGCAGGATCTCCTGGGGGCTGATGTGGGTCAGATCTGTGGGGTAAAATCTGCTGTGGGGCAGATGTGGTTCAGATCTATAGGGCAGGAGCTGCTGTGGGTCAGATCTATGGAGCAGGAGCTGCTGTGGGGCACATGTGAGTTAGATCTATGGGGCAGGAGATGGTGTGGGGCAGATTTGGGTCAGATGTATGGGGCAGGAGCTGATGTGGGGCTGATGGGGGTCATATCTATAAGGCAGGAGCTGCTGTGGGGCTGATGTGGGTCAGATCTGTGGGGTAAAATCTGCTGTGGGGCAGATGTGGTTCAGAACTATGGGGCAGGAGCTTCTGTGGGGTTGATGTCGGTCAGATCAATGGGGCAGGGGCTGCTGTGGGGCAGATGTGGGTCAGATCTATAGGTCAGGAGCTGCTGTGGCTGCTGTGGGTCAGTTCTATGGGGCAGGAGATGCTGTGGGGCTGATGTGGGTCAAATCAATGGGGCAGAGCTGCTCTGGGGCACATGTGGGTCAGATCTATGGAGCAGGAGCTGCTGTGGGGCAGATTTGAATCAGATCTATAGGGCAGGAGCTGCTGTGGGTCAGATCTATGGGCAGGAGCTGCTGTGGGGCACATGTGAGTTAGATCTATGGGGCAGGAGATGGTGTTTGGCAGATTTGGGTCAGATGTATGGGTCAGGAGCTGCTGTGTGGCTGATGTTGGTCAGATCTATGGGGCATGGGCTGCTGTGGGTCAGATCTACGGGACTGGAGCTGCAGTGGAGCACATGTGGGTCAGTTCTATGGGGTAGAAGCTGCTGTGGGGCTAACTTGGGTCAGATCTATAAGGCAGGAGCTGCTGTGGGGCTGATGTGGGTCAGATTTATGAGTCAGGAGCTGCTGTGTGGCTGATGTGGGTCAGATCTATGGGGCAGGAGCTGCTTTGGGGCTGATGGTGGTTAGATCTATATGGCAGGAGCTGCTGTGGGGCACATGTGGGTCAGACCTATGGGGCAGGAGCTGCAGAGGGGATGATGTAGGTCAGATCTATGGGGCAGGAGTTGCTGTGGGGCAGATGAGGGACATATCTATGGTGCAAAATCTGCTGTTGGACTGATGTGGGTCAGATCTATGAGTTTGGAGCTGCTGTGGGGCACATGTGGGTCAGATCTATGGAGCAGGAGCTGCTGTGGGGCAGATTTGAATCAGATCTATAGGGCAGGAGCTGCTGTGGGTCAGATCTATGGAGCAGAAGCTGCTGTGGGGCACATGTGAGTTAGATCTATGGGGCAGGAGATGGTGTGGTGCAGATGTGGGTCAGATCTATGGGGCAGGATCTCCTGGGGGCTGATGTGGGTCAGATCTGTGGGGTAAAATCTGCTGTGGGGCACGTGTGGGTTAGATCTATAGGGCAGGAGCTGCTGTGGGTCAGATCCATGGAGCAGGAGCTGCTGTGGGGCACATATGAGTAAGATCTATGGGGCAGGAGATGGTGTGGGGCAGATTTGGGTCAGATGTATGGGGCAGGAGCTGATGTGGGGCTGATGTTGGTCAGATCTATAGGGCAGGAGCTGCAGTGGGGCTGATGTGGGTCAGATCTATAGGGCAGGAGCTGCAGTGGGGCTGATGTGGGTCAAATCAATGGGGCATAGCTGCACTGGGGCACATGTGGGTCAGATCTATGGAGCAGGAGCTGCTGTGGGGCACATGTGAGTTAGATCTATGGGGCAGGAGATGGTGTGGGGCAGATGTGGGACAAATCTATGGGGCAGGATCTCCTGGGGGCTGATGTGGGTCAGATCTATGGGTCAGGAGCTGCTGTGGGGCAGATGTGGGTCAGTTCTATGGGGCAGGAGCTGCTGTGGGGCTAATGTGGGTCAGATCTATGGGGCAGGGGCTGCTGTGGGGCAGATGTGGGTCAGATCTATGGGGCAGGAGCTGCTGTGGGTCAGATGTGGGTCATATCTATAGGTCAGGAGCTGCTGTGGCTGCTGTGGGTCAGTTCTATGGGGCAGGAGATGCTGTGGGGCTGATGTGGGTCAAATCAATGGGGCAGAGCTGCTCTGGGGCACATGTGGGTGAGATCTATGGAGCAGGAGCTGCTGTGGGGCAGATTTGAATCAGATCTATAGGGCAGGAGCTGCTGTGGGTCAGATCAATGGAGCAGGAGCTGCTGTGAGGCACATGTGAGTTAGATCTATGGGGCAGGAGATGGTGTGGGGCAGATGTGGGTCAGATCTATGGGGCAGGATCTCCTGGGGGCTGATGTGGGTCAGATCTGTGGGGTAAAATCTGCTGTGGGGCAGATGTGGTTCAGATCTATAGGGCAGGAGCTGCTGTGGGTCAGATCTATGGAGCAGGAGCTGCTGTGGGGCACATGTGAGTTAGATCTATGGGGCAGGAGATGGTGTGGGGCAGATTTGGGTC
Source organism: Coturnix japonica (assembly GCF_054131305.1). Classification (NCBI taxonomy): domain Eukaryota; kingdom Metazoa; phylum Chordata; class Aves; order Galliformes; family Phasianidae; genus Coturnix; species Coturnix japonica. Next base: position 1,915,559 of record NC_140683.1, read on the forward strand.
AGATGTATGGGGCAGGAGCTGATGTGGGGCTGATGTTGGTCAGATCTATAGGGCAGGAGCTGCAGTGGGGCTGATGTGGGTCAGATCTATAGGGCAGGAGCTGCAGTGGGGCTGATGTGGGTCAAATCAATGGGGCAGAGCTGCACTGGGGCACACGTGGGTCAGATCTATGGAGCAGGAGCTGCTGTGGGGCACATGTGAGTTAGATCTATGGGGCAGGAGATGGTGTGGGGCAGATGTGGGACAGATCTATGGGGCAGGATCTCCTGGGGGCTGATGTGGGTCAGATCTATGGGTCAGGAGCTGCTGTGGGGCAGATGTGGGTCAGTTCTATGGGGCAGGAGCTGCTGTGGGGCTAATGTGGGTCAGATCTATGGGGCGGGGGCTGCTGTGGGGCAGATGTGGGTCAGATCTATGGGGCAGGAGCTGCTGTGGGTCAGATGTGGGTCAGATCTATAGGTCAGGAGCTGCTGTGGCTGCTGTGGGTCAGTTCTATGGGGCAGGAGATGCTGTGGGGCTGATGTGGGTCAAATCAATGGGGCAGAGCTGCTCTGGGGCACATGTGGGTCAGATCTATGGAGCTGGAGCTGCTGTGGGGCAGATTTGAATCAGATCTATAGGGCAGGAGCTGCTGTGGGTGAGATCTATGGAGCAGGAGCTGCTGTGGGTCAGATGTGGGTCAGATCTATAGGTCAGGAGCTGCTGTGGCTGCTGTGGGTCAGTTCTATGGGGCAGGAGATGCTGTGGGGCTGATGTGGGTCAAATCAATGGGGCAGAGCTGCTCTGGGGCACATGTGGGTCAGATCTATGGAGCAGGAGCTGCTGTGAGGCAGATTTGAATCAGATCTATAGGGCAGGAGCTGCTGTGGGTCAGATCTATGGAGCAGGAGCTGCTGTGGGGCACATGTGAGTTAGATCTATGGGGCAGGAGATGGTGTGGGGCAGATGTGGGTCAGATGTATGGGGCAGGAGCTGATGTGGGGCTGATGTTGGTCAGATCTATAGGGCAGGAGCTGCAGTGGGGCTGATGTGGGTCAGATCTATAGGGCAGGAGCTGCAGTGGGGCTGATGTGGGTCAAATCAATGGGGCAGAGCTGCTCTGGGGCACATGTGTGTCAGATCTATGGAGCAGGAGCTGCTGTGGGGCAGATTTGAATCAGATCTATAGGGCAGGAACTGCTGTGGGTCAGATCTATGGGCAGGAGCTGCTGTGGGGCACATGTGAGTTAGATCTATGGGGCAGGAGATGGTGTGGGGCAGATTTGGGTCAGATGTATGGGGCAGGAGCTGCTGTGTGGCTGATGAGGGTCAGATATCTGGGGCATGGACTGCTGTGGGTCAGATCTACGGGACTGGAGCTGCAGTGGAGCACATGTGGGTCAGATCTATGAGGTAGAAGCTGCTGTGGGGCTGATGGGGGTCATATCTATAAGGCAGGAGCTGCTGTGGGGCTGACGTGGGTCAGATCTATGAGGCAAGAGCTGCTGTGGGGCAGAGTTGGGTCAGATCTATGGGGCAGGAGCTGCAGTGGGGCTGATGTTGGTCAGATCTATGGGGCAGGAGCTGCAGTGGGACTGATGTGGGTCAAATCTATGGGGCAGAGCTGCTCTGGGGCACATGTGGGTCAGATCTATGGAGCAGGAGCTGCTGTGGGGCAGATGTGGTTCAGATCTCTAGGGCAGGAGCTGCTGTGGGTCAGATCTATGGAGCAGGAGCTGCTGTGGGGCACATGTGAGTTAGATCTATGGGGCAGGAGATGGTGTGGGGCAGATTTGGGTCAGATGTATGGGGAAGGAGCTGATGTGGGGCTGATGTTGGTCAGATCTATAGGGCAAGAGCTGCAGTGGGGCAGATGTGGGTCAGATCTATAGGGCAGGAGCTGCAGTGGGGCTGATGTGGGTCAAATTAATGGGGCAGAGCTGCTCTGGGGCACATGTGGGTCAGATCTATGGAGCAGGAGCTGCTGTGGGGCACAAGTGAGTTAGATCTATGGGGCAGGAGATGGTGTGGGGCAGATGTGGGTCAGATCTATAGGGCAGGATCTCCTGGGGGCTGATGTGGGTCAGATCTGTGGGGTAAAATCTGCTGTGGGGCAGATGTGGTTCAGATCTATGGGGCAGGAGCTTCTGTGGGGTTGATGTGGGTCAGATCTATGGGTCAGGAGCTGCTGTGGGGCAGATGTGGGTCAGTTCTATGGGGCAGGAGCTGCTGTGGGGCAGATGTGGGTCAGATCTATGGGGCAGGGGCTGCTGTGGGGCAGATGTGGGTCAGATCTATGGGGCAGGAGCTGCTGTGGGTCAGATGTGGGTCAGATCTATAGGTCAGGAGCTGCTGTGGCTGCTGTGGGTCAGTTCTATGGGGCAGGAGCTGCAGTGGGACTGATGTGGGTCAAATCTATGGGGCAGAGCTGCTCTGGGGCACATGTGGGTCAGATCTATGGAGCAGGAGCTGCTGTGGGGCAGATTTGAATCAGATCTATAGGGCAGGAGCTGCTGTGGGTCAGATCTATGGAGCAGAAGCTGCTGTGGGGCACATGTGAGTTAGATCTATGGGGCAGGAGATGGTGTGGGGCAGATGTGGGTCAGATCTATGGGGCAGGATCTCCTGGGGGCTGATGTGGGTCAGATCTGTGGGGTAAAATCTGCTGTGGGGCAGATGTGGTTCAGATCTATAGGGCAGGAGCTGCTGTGGGTCAGATCTATGGAGCAGGACCTGCTGTGGGGCACATGTGAGTTAGATCTATGGGGCAGGAGATGGTGTGGGGCAGATTTGGGTCAGATGTATGGGGCAGGAGCTGATGTGGGGCTGATGTTGGTCAGATCTATAGGGCAGGAGCTGCAGTGGGGCTGATGTGGGTCAGATCTATAGGGCAGGAGCTGCAGTGGGGCTGATGTGGGTCAAATCAATGGGGCAGAGCTGCTCTGGGGCACATGTGGGTCAGATCTATGGAGCAGGAGCTGCTGTGGGGCACATGTGAGTTAGATCTATGGGGCAGGAGATGGTGTGGGGCTTATGTGGGTCAGATCTATGGGGCAGGATCTCCTGGGGGCTGATGTGGGTCAGATCTATGGGTCAGGAGCTGCTGTGGGGCAGATGTGGGTCAGTTCTATGGGGCAGGAGCTGCTGTGGGGCTAATGTGGGTCAGATCTATGGGGCAGGGGCTGCTGTGTGGCAGATGTGGGTCAGATCTATGGGGCAGGAGCTGCTGTGGGTCAGATGTGGGTCAGATCTATAGGTCAGGAGCTGCTGTGGCTGCTGTGGGTCAGTTCTATGGGGCAGGAGTTGCTGTGGGGCTGATGTTGGTCAAATCAATGGTGCAGAGCTGCTCTGGGGCACATGTGGGTCAGATCTATGGAGCAGAAGCTGCTGTGGGGCAGATTTGAATCAGATCTATAGGGCAGGAGCTGCTGTGGGTCAGATCTATGGAGCAGGAGCTGCTGTGGGTCAGATGTGGGTCATATCTATAGGTCAGGAGCTGCTGTGGCTGCTGTGGGTCAGTTCTATGCGGCAGGAGATGCTGTGGGGCTGATGTGGGTCAAATCAATGGGGCAGAGCTGCTCTGGGGCACGTGTGGGTCAGATCTATGGAGCAGGAGCTGCTGTGGGGCAGATTTGAATCAGATCTATAGGGCAGGAGCTGATGTGGGTCAGATCAATGGAGCAGGAGCTGCTGTGGGGCACATGTGAGTTAGATCTATGGGGCAGGAGATGGTGTGAGGCAGATTTGGGTCAGATGTATGGGGCAGGAGCTGATGTGGGGCTGATGTTGGTCAGATCTATGGGGCAGGAGCTGCAGTGGGGCTGATGTGGGTAGATCTATAGGGCAGGAGCTGCAGTGGGGCTGATGTGGGTCAAATCAATGGGGCAGAGCTGCTCTGGGGCACATGTGGGTCAGATCTATGGGGTAGAAGCTGCTGTGGGGCTGATGGGGGTCATATCTATAAGGCAGGAGCTGCTGTGGGGCTGATGTGGGTCAGATCTGTGGGGTAAAATCTGCTGTGGGGCAGATGTGGTTCAGAACTATGGGGCAGGAGCTTCTGTGGAGTTGATGTCGGTCAGATCAATGGGGCAGGGGCTGCTGTGGGGCAGATGTGGGTCAGATCTATAGGTCAGGAGCTGCTGTGGCTGCTGTGGGTCAGTTCTATGGGGCAGGAGATGCTGTGGGGCTGATGTGGGTCAAATCAATGGGGCAGAGCTGCTCTGGGGCACATGTGGGTCAGATCTATGGAGCAGGAGCTGCTGTGGGGCAGATTTGAATCAGATCTATAGGGCAGGAGCTGCTGTGGGTCAGATCTATGGGCAGGAGCTGCTGTGGGGCACATGTGAGTTAGATCTATGGGGCAGGAGATGGTGTGGGGCAGATTTGGGTCAGATGTATGGGTCAGGAGCTGCTGTGTGGCTGATGTTGGTCAGATCTATGGGGCATGGGCTGCTGTGGGTCAGATCTACGGGACTGGAGCTGCAGTGGAGCACATGTGGGTCAGTTCTTTGGGGTAGAAGCTGCTGTGGGGCTGACTTGGGTCAGATCTATAAGGCAGGAGCTGCTGTGGGGCTGATGTGGGTCAGATTTATGAGTCAGGAGCTGCTGTGTGGCTGATGTGGGTCAGATCTATGGGGCAGGAGCTGCTTTGGGGCTGATGGTGGTTAGATCTATATGGCAGGAGCTGCTGTGGGGCACATGTGGGTCAGATCTATGGGGCAGGAGCTGCAGAGGGGATGATGTAGGTCAGATCTATGGGGCAGGAGTTGCTGTGGGGCAGATGAGGGACATATCTATGGTGCAAAATCTGCTGTTGGACTGATGTGGGTCAGATCTATGAGTTTGGAGCTGCTGTGGGGCACATGTGGGTCAGATCTATGGAGCAGGAGCTGCTGTGGGGCAGATTTGAATCAGATCTATAGGGCAGGAGCTGCTGTGGGTCAGATCTATGGAGCAGAAGCTGCTGTGGGGCACATGTGAGTTAGATCTATGGGGCAGGAGATGGTGTGGTGCAGATGTGGGTCAGATCTATGGGGCAGGATCTCCTGGGGGCTGATGTGGGTCAGATCTGTGGGGTAAAATCTGCTGTGGGGCACGTGTGGGTCAGATCTATAGGGCAGGAGCTGCTGTGGGTCAGATCCATGGAGCAGGAGCTGCTGTGGGGCACATGTGAGTAAGATCTATGGGGCAGGAGATGGTGTGGGGCAGATTTGGGTCAGATGTATGGGGCAGGAGCTGATGTGGGGCTGATGTTGGTCAGATCTATAGGGCAGGAGCTGCAGTGGGGCTGATGTGGGTCAGATCTATAGGGCAGGAGCTGCAGTGGGGCTGATGTGGGTCAAATCAATGGGGCAGAGCTGCACTGGGGCACATGTGGGTCAGATCTATGGAGCAGGAGCTGCTGTGGGGCACATGTGAGTTAGATCTATGGGGCAGGAGATGGTGTGGGGCAGATGTGGGACAAATCTATGGGGCAGGATCTCCTGGGGGCTGATGTGGGTCAGATCTATGGGTCAGGAGCTGCTGTGGGGCACATGTGGGTCAGTTCTATGGGGCAGGAGCTGCTGTGGGGCTAATGTGGGTCAGATCTATGGGGCAGGGGCTGCTGTGGGGCAGATGTGGGTCAGATCTATGGGGCAGGAGCTGCTGTGGGTCAGATGTGGGTCATATCTATAGGTCAGGAGCTGCTGTGGCTGCTGTGGGTCAGTTCTATGGGGCAGGAGATGCTGTGGGGCTGATGTGGGTCAAATCAATGGGGCAGAGCTGCTCTGGGGCACATGTTGGTGAGATCAATGGAGCAGGAGCTGCTGTGGGTCAGATCTATTGAGCTGGAGCTGCTGTGAGGCACATGTGAGTTAGATCTATGGGGCAGGAGATGGTGTGGGGCAGATGTGGGTCAGATCTATGGGGCAGGATCTCCTGGGGGCTGATGTGGGTCAGATCTGTGGGGTAAAATCTGCTGTGGGGCAGATGTGGTTCAGATCTATAGGGCAGGAGCTGCTGTGGGTCAGATCTATGGAGCAGGAGCTGCTGTGGGGCACATGTGAGTTAGATCTATGGGGCAGGAGATGGTGTGGGGCAGATTTGGTTCAGATGTATGGGGCAGGATCTGATGTGGGGCTGATGTCTGTCAGATCTATAGGGCAGGAGCTGCAGTGGGGCTGATGTGGGTCAGATCTATAGGGCAGGAGCTGCAGTGGGGCTGATGTGGGTCAAATCAATGGGGCAGAGCTGCTCTGGGGCACATGTGGGTCAGATCTATGGAGCAGGAGCTGCTGTGGGGCACATGTGAGTTAGATCTATGGGGCAGGAGATGGTGTGGGGCAGATGTGGGTCAGATCTATGGGGCAGGATCTCCTGTGGGGCTGATGTGGGTCAAATCAATGGAGCAGAGCTGCTCTGTGGCACATGTGGGTCAGATCTATGGAGCAGGAGCTGCTGTGGGGCAGATTTGAATCAGATCTATAGGGCAGGAGCTGCTGTGGGTCAGATCTATGGGCAGGAGCTGCTGTGGGGCACATGTGAGTTAGATCTATGGGGCAGGAGATGGTGTGGGGCAGATTTGGGTCAGATGTATGGGTCAGGAGCTGCTGTGTGGCTGATGAGGGTCAGATCTCTGGGGCATGGGCTGCTGTGGGTCAGATCTACGGGACTGGAACTGCAGTGGAGCACATGTGGGTCAGATCTATGGGGTAGAAGCTGCTGTGGGGCTGATGGGGGTCATATCTATAAGGCAGGAGCTGCTGTGGGGCTGACGTGGGTCAGATCTATGAGGCAAGAGCTGCTGTGGGGCAGAGTTGGGTCAGATCTATGGGGCAGGAGCTGCTGTGGGGCTGATGTGGGTCAGATCTATGGGGCAGGAGCTGATGTGGGGCTGATGTTGGTCAGATCTATAGGGCAGGAGCTGCAGTGGGGCTGATGTGGGTCAGATCTATGGGGCAGGAGCTGCAGTGGGACTGATGTGGGTCAAATCTATGGGGCAGAGCTGCTCTGGGGCACATGTGGGTCAGATCTATGGAGCAGGAGCTGCTGTGGGGCAGATTTGAATCAGATCTATAGGGCAGGAGCTGCTGTGGGTCAGATCTATGGAGCAGAAGCTGCTGTGGGGCACATGTGAGTTAGATCTATGGGGCAGGAGATGGTGTGGGGCAGATGTGGGTCAGATCTATGGGGCAGGAGCTGATGTGGGGCTGATGTTGGTCAGATCTATGGGGCAGGAGCTGCAGTGGGGCTGATGTGGGTCAGATCTATAGGGCAGGAGCTGCAGTGGGGCTGATGTGGGTCAAATCAATGGGGCAGAGCTGCTCTGGGGCACATGTGGGTCAGATCTATGGGGTAGGAGCTGATGTGGGGCTGATGGGGGTCATATCTATAAGGCAGGAGCTGCTGTGGGGCTGATGTGGGTCAGATCTGTGGGGTAAAATCTGCTGTGGGGCAGATGTGGTTCAGAACTATGGGGCAGGAGCTTCTGTGGGGTTGATGTCGGTCAGATCAATGGGGCAGGGGCTGCTGTGGGGCAGATGTGGGTCAGATCTATAGGTCAGGAGCTGCTGTGGCTGCTGTGGGTCAGTTCTATGGGGCAGGAGATGCTGTGGCCTGATGTGGGTCAAATCAATGGGGCAGAGCTGCTCTGGGGCACATGTGGGTCAGATCTATGGAGCAGGAGCTGCTGTGGGGCAGATTTGAATCAGATCTATAGGGCAGGAGCTGCTGTGGGTCAGATCTATGGGCAGGAGCTGCTGTGGGGCACATGTGAGTTAGATCTATGGGGCAGGAGATGGTGTGGGGCAGATTTGGGTCAGATGTATGGGTCAGGAGCTGCTGTGTGGCTGATGTTGGTCAGATCTATGGGGCATGGGCTGCTGTGGGTCAGATCTACGGGACTGGAGCTGCAGTGGAGCACATGTGGGTCAGTTCTATGGGGTAGAAGCTGCTGTGGGGCTGACTTGGGTCAGATCTATAAGGCAGGAGCTGCTGTGGGGCTGATGTGGGTCAGATTTATGAGTCAGGAGCTGCTGTGTGGCTGATGTGGGTCAGATCTATGGGGCAGGAGCTGCTTTGGGGCTGATGGTGGTTAGATCTATATGGCAGGAGCTGCTGTGGGGCACATGTGGGTCAGACCTATGGGGCAGGAGCTGCAGAGGGGATGATGTAGGTCAGATCTATGGGGCAGGAGTTGCTGTGGGGCAGATGAGGGACATATCTATGGTGCAAAATCTGCTGTTGGACTGATGTGGGTCAGATCTATGAGTTTGGAGCTGCTGTGGGGCACATGTGGGTCAGATCTATGGAGCAGGAGCTGCTGTGGGGCAGATTTGAATCAGATCTATAGGGCAGGAGCTGCTGTGGGTCAGATCTATGGAGCAGAAGCTGCTGTGGGGCACATGTGAGTTAGATCTATGGGGCAGGAGATGGTGTGGTGCAGATGTGGGTCAGATCTATGGGGCAGGATCTCCTGGGGGCTGATGTGGGTCAGATCTGTGGGGTAAAATCTGCTGTGGGGCACGTGTGGGTCAGATCTATAGGGCAGGAGCTGCTGTGGGTCAGATCCATGGAGCAGGAGCTGCTGTGGGGCACATGTGAGTAAGATCTATGGGGCAGGAGATGGTGTGGGGCAGATTTGGGTCAGATGTATGGGGCAGGAGCTGATGTGGGGCTGATGTTGGTCAGATCTATAGGGCAGGAGCTGCAGTGGGGCTGATGTGGGTCAGATCTATAGGGCAGGAGCTGCAGTGGGGCTGATGTGGGTCAAATCAATGGGGCAGAGCTGCACTGGGGCACATGTGGGTCAGATCTATGGAGCAGGAGCTGCTGTGGGGCACATGTGAGTTAGATCTATGGGGCAGGAGATGGTGTGGGGCAGATGTGGGACAAATCTATGGGGCAGGATCTCCTGGGGGCTGATGTGGGTCAGATCTATGGGTCAGGAGCTGCTGTGGGGCAGATGTGGGTCAGTTCTATAGGGCAGGAGCTGCTGTGGGGCTAATGTGGGTCAGATCTATGGGGCAGGGGCTGCTGTGGGGCAGATGTGGGTCAGATCTATGGGGCAGGAGCTGCTGTGGGTCAGATGTGGGTCAGATCTATAGGTCAGGAGCTGCTGTGGCTGCTGTGGGTCAGTTCTATGGGGCAGGAGCTGCAGTGGGGCTGATGTGGGTCAAATCAATGGGGCAGAGCTGCTCTGGGGCACATGTGGGTCAGATCTATGGAGCAGGAGCTGCTGTGGGTCAGATCTATTGAGATGGAGCTGCTGTGAGGCACATGTGAGTTAGATCTATGGGGCAGGAGATGGTGTGGGGCAGATGTGGGTCAGATCTATGGGGCAGGATCTCCTGGGGGCTGATGTGGGTCAGATCTATGGGTCAGGAGCTGCTGTGGGGCAGATGTGGGTCAGTTCTATGGGGCAGGAGCTGCTGTGGGGCTAATGTGGGTCAGATCTATGGGGCGGGGGCTGCTGTGGGGCAGATGTGGGTCAGATCTATGGGGCAGGAGCTGCTGTGGGTCAGATGTGGGTCAGATCTATAGGTCAGGAGCTGCTGTGGCTGCTGTGGGTCAGTTCTATGGGGCAGGAGATGCTGTGGGGCTGATGTGGGTCAAATCAATGGGGCAGAGCTGCTCTGGGGCACATGTGGGTCAGATCTATGGAGCAGGAGCTGCTGTGAGGCAGATTTGAATCAGATCTATAGGGCAGGAGCTGCTGTGGGTCAGATCTATGGAGCAGGAGCTGCTGTGGGGCACATGTGAGTTAGATCTATGGGGCAGGAGATGGTGTGGGGCAGATGTGGGTCAGATGTATGGGGCAGGAGCTGATGTGGGGCTGATGTTGGTCAGATCTATAGGGCAGGAGCTGCAGTGGGGCTGATGTGGGTCAGATCTATAGGGCAGGAGCTGCAGTGGGGCTGATGTGGGTCAAATCAATGGGGCAGAGCTGCTCTGGGGCACATGTGGGTCAGATCTATGGAGCAGGAGCTGCTGTGGGGCAGATTTGAATCAGATCTATAGGGCAGGAGCTGCTGTGGGTCAGATCTATGGGCAGGAGCTGCTGTGGGGCACATATGAGTTAGATCTATGGGGCAGGAGATGGTGTGGGGCAGATTTGGGTCAGATGTATGGGGCAGGAGCTGCTGTGTGGCTGATGAGGGTCAGATATTTGGGGCATGGGCTGCTGTGGGTCAGATCTACGGGACTGGAGCTGCAGTGGAGCACATGTGGGTCAGATCTATGGGGTAGAAGCTGCTGTGGGGCTGCTGTGGGTCAGATCTATGGGCAGGAGCTGCTGTGGGGCACATGTGAGTTAGATCTATGGGGCAAGAGCTGCTGTGGGGCAGAGTTGGGTCAGATCTATGGGGCAGGAGCTGCAGTGGGGCTGATGTTGGTCAGATCTATGGGGCAGGAGCTGCAGTGGGACTGATGTGGGTCAAATCTATGGGGCAGAGCTGCTCTGGGGCACATGTGGGTCAGATCTATGGAGCAGGAGCTGCTGTGGGGCAGATGTGGTTCAGATCTATAGGGCAGGAGCTGCTGTGGGTCAGATCTATGGAGCAGGATCTGCTGTGGGGCACATGTGAGTTAGATCTATGGGGCAGGAGATGGTGTGGGGCAGATTTGGGTCAGATGTATGGGGAAGGAGCTGATGTGGGGCTGCTGTGGGTCAGATCTATAGGGCAAGAGCTGCAGTGGGGCAGATGTGGGTCAGATCTATAGGGCAGGAGCTGCAGTGGGGCTGATGTGGGTCAAATCAATGGGGCAGAGCTGCTCTGGGGCACATGTGGGTCAGATCTATGGAGCAGGAGCTGCTGTGGGGCACAAGTGAGTTAGATCTATGGGGCAGGAGATGGTGTGGGGCAGATGTGGGTCAGATCTATGGGGCAGGATCTCCTGGGGGCTGATGTGGGTCAGATCTGTGGGGTAAAATCTGCTGTGGGGCAGATGTGGTTCAGATCTATGGGGCAGGAGCTTCTGTGGGGTTGATGTGGGTCAGATCTATGGGTCAGGAGCTGCTGTGGGGCAGATGTGGGTCAGTTCTATGGGGCAGGAGCTGCTGTGGGGCAGATGTGGGTCAGATCTATGGGGCAGGTGCTGCTGTGGGGCAGATGTGGGTCAGATCTATGGGGCAGGAGCTGCTGTGGGTCAGATGTGGGTCAGATCTATAGGGCAGGAGCTGCTGTGGCTGCTGTGGGTCAGTTCTATGGGGCAGGAGCTGCAGTGGGACTGATGTGGGTCAAATCTATGGGGCAGAGCTGCTCTGGGGCACATGTGGGTCAGATCTATGGAGCAGGAGCTGCTGTGGGGCAGATTTGAATCAGATCTATAGGGCAGGAGCTGCTGTGGGTCAGATCTATGGAGCAGAAGCTGCTGTGGGGCACATGTGAGTTAGATCTATGGGGCAGGAGATGGTGTGGGGCAGATGTGGGTCAGATCTATGGGGCAGGAGCTGATGTGGGGCTGATGTGGGTCAGATCTGTGGGGTAAAATCTGCTGTGGGGCAGATGTGGTTCAGATCTATAGGGCAGGAGCTGCTGTGGGTCAGATCTATGGAGCAGGACCTGCTGTGGGGCACATGTGAGTTAGATCTATGGGGCAGGAGATGGTGTGGGGCAGATTTGGGTCAGATGTATGGGGCAGGAGCTGATGTGGGGCTGATGTTGGTCAGATCTATAGGGCAGGAGCTGCAGTGGGGCTGATGTGGGTCAGATCTATAGGGCAGGAGCTGCAGTGGGGCTGATGTGGGTCAAATCAATGGGGCAGAGCTGCTCTGGGGCACATGTGGGTCAGATCTATGGAGCAGGAGCTGCTGTGGGGCACATGTGAGTTAGATCTATGGGGCAGGAGATGGTGTGGGGCTTATGTGGGTCAGATCTATGGGGCAGGATCTCCTGGGGGCTGATGTGGGTCAGATCTATGGGTCAGGAGCTGCTGTGGGGCAGATGTGGGTCAGTTCTATGGGGCAGGAGCTGCTGTGGGGCTAATGTGGGTCAGATCTATGGGGCAGGGGCTGCTGTGTGGCAGATGTGGGTCAGATCTATGGGGCAGGAGCTGCTGTGGGTCAGATGTGGGTCAGATCTATAGGTCAGGAGCTGCTGTGGCTGCTGTGGGTCAGTTCTATGGGGCAGGAGTTGCTGTGGGGCTGATGTTGGTCAAATCAATGGTGCAGAGCTGCTCTGGGGCACATGTGGGTCAGATCTATGGAGCAGAAGCTGCTGTGGGGCAGATTTGAATCAGATCTATAGGGCAGGAGCTGCTGTGGGTCAGATCTATGGAGCAGGAGCTGCTGTGGGTCAGATGTGGGTCATATCTATAGGTCAGGAGCTGCTGTGGCTGCTGTGGGTCAGTTCTATGGGGCAGGAGATGCTGTGGGGCTGATGTGGGTCAAATCAATGGGGCAGAGCTGCTCTGGGGCACGTGTGGGTCAGATCTATGGAGCAGGAGCTGCTGTGGGGCAGATTTGAATCAGATCTATAGGGCAGGAGCTGCTGTGGGTCAAATCAATGGAGCAGGAGCTGCTGTGGGGCACATGTGAGTTAGATCTATGGGGCAGGAGATGGTGTGAGGCAGATTTGGGTCAGATGTATGGGGCAGGAGCTGATGTGGGGCTGATGTTGGTCAGATCTATGGGGCAGGAGCTGCAGTGGGGCTGATGTGGGTCAGATCTATAGGGCAGGAGCTGCAGTGGGGCTGATGTGGGTCAAATCAATGGGGCAGAGCTGCTCTGGGGCACATGTGGGTCAGATCTATGGGGTAGAAGCTGCTGTGGGGCTGATGGGGGTCATATCTATAAGGCAGGAGCTGCTGTGGGGCTGATGTGGGTCAGATCTGTGGGGTAAAATCTGCTGTGGGGCAGATGTGGTTCAGAACTATGGGGCAGGAGCTTCTGTGGGGTTGATGTCGGTCAGATCAATGGGGCAGGGGCTGCTGTGGGGCAGATGTGGGTCAGATCTATAGGTCAGGAGCTGCTGTGGCTGCTGTGGGTCAGTTCTATGGGGCAGGAGATGCTGTGGGGCTGATGTGGGTCAAATCAATGGGGCAGAGCTGCTCTGGGGCACATGTGGGTCAGATCTATGGAGCAGGAGCTGCTGTGGGGCAGATTTGAATCAGATCTATAGGGCAGGAGCTGCTGTGGGTCAGATCTATGGGCAGGAGCTGCTGTGGGGCACATGTGAGTTAGATCTATGGGGCAGGAGATGGTGTGGGGCAGATTTGGGTCAGATGTATGGGTCAGGAGCTGCTGTGTGGCTGATGTTGGTCAGATCAATGGGGCATGGGCTGCTGTGGGTCAGATCTACGGGACTGGAGCTGCAGTGGAGCACATGTGGGTCAGTTCTATGGGGTAGAAGCTGCTGTGGGGCTGACTTGGGTCAGATCTATAAGGCAGGAGCTGCTGTGGGGCTGATGTGGGTCAGATTTATGAGTCAGGAGCTGCTGTGTGGCTGATGTGGGTCAGATCTATGGGGCAGGAGCTGCTTTGGGGCTGATGGTGGTTAGATCTATATGGCAGGAGCTACTGTGGGGCACATGTGGGTCAGACCTATGGGGCAGGAGCTGCAGAGGGGATGATGTAGGTCAGATCTATGGGGCAGGAGTTGCTGTGGGGCAGATGAGGGACATATCTATGGTGCAAAATCTGCTGTTGGACTGATGTGGGTCAGATCTATGAGTTTGGAGCTGCTGTGGGGCACATGTGGGTCAGATCTATGGAGCAGGAGCTGCTGTGGGGCAGATTTGAATCAGATCTATAGGGCAGGAGCTGCTGTGGGTCAGATCTATGGAGCAGAAGCTGCTGTGGGGCACATGTGAGTTAGATCTATGGGGCAGGAGATGGTGTGGTGCAGATGTGGGTCAGATCTATGGGGCAGGATCTCCTGGGGGCTGATGTGGGTCAGATCTGTGGGGTAAAATCTGCTGTGGGGCACGTGTGGGTCAGATCTATAGGGCAGGAGCTGCTGTGGGTCAGATCCATGGAGCAGGAGCTGCTGTGGGGCACATATGAGTAAGATCTATGGGGCAGGAGATGGTGTGGGGCAGATTTGGGTCAGATGTATGGGGCAGGAGCTGATGTGGGGCTGATGTTGGTCAGATCTATAGGGCAGGAGCTGCAGTGGGGCTGATGTGGGTCAGATCTATAGGGCAGGAGCTGCAGTGGGGCTGATGTGGGTCAAATCAATGGGGCAGAGCTGCACTGGGGCACATGTGGGTCAGATCTATGGAGCAGGAGCTGCTGTGGGGCACATGTGAGTTAGATCTATGGGGCAGGAGATGGTGTGGGGCAGATGTGGGACAAATCTATGGGGCAGGATCTCCTGGGGGCTGATCTGGGTCAGATCTATGGGTCAGGAGCTGCTGTGGGGCAGATGTGGGTCAGTTCTATGGGGCAGGAGCTGCTGTGGGGCTAATGTGGGTCAGATCTATGGGGCAGGGGCTGCTGTGGGGCAGATGTGGGTCAGATCTATGGGGCAGGAGCTGCTGTGGGTCAGATGTGGGTCATATCTATAGGTCAGGAGCTGCTGTGGCTGCTGTGGGTCAGTTCTATGGGGCAGGAGATGCTGTGGGGCTGATGTGGGTCAAATCAATGGGGCAGAGCTGCTCTGGGGGACATGTGGGTGAGATCAATGGAGCAGGAGCTGCTGTGGGTCAGATCTATTGAGCTGGAGCTGCTGTGAGGCACATGTGAGTTAGATCTATGGGGCAGGAGATGGTGTGGGGCAGATGTGGGTCAGATCTATGGGGCAGGATCTCCTGGGGGCTGATGTGGGTCAGATCTGTGGGGTAAAATCTGCTGTGGGGCAGATGTGGTTCAGATCTATAGGGCAGGAGCTGCTGTGGGTCAGATCTATGGAGCAGGAGCTGCTGTGGGGCACATGTGAGTTAGATCTATGGGGCAGGAGATGGTGTGGGGCAGATTTGGTTCAGATGTATGGGGCAGGATCTGATGTGGGGCTGATGTCTGTCAGATCTATAGGGCAGGAGCTGCAGTGGGGCTGATGTGGGTCAGATCTATAGGGCAGGAGCTGCAGTGGGGCTGATGTGGGTAAAATCAATGGGGCAGAGCTGCTCTGGGGCACATGTGGGTCAGATCTATGGAGCAGGAGCTGCTGTGGGGCACATGTGAGTTAGATCTATGGGGCAGGAGATGGTGTGGGGCAGATGTGGGTCAGATCTATGGGGCAGGATCTCCTGTGGGGCTGATGTGGGTCAAATCAATGGAGCAGAGCTGCTCTGTGGCACATGTGGGTCAGATCTATGGAGCAGGAGCTGCTGTGGGGCAGATTTGAATCAGATCTATAGGGCAGGAGCTGCTGTGGGTCAGATCTATGGGCAGGAGCTGCTGTGGGGCACATGTGAGTTAGATCTATGGGGCAGGAGATGGTGTGGGGCAGATTTGGGTCAGATGTATGGGTCAGGAGCTGCTGTGTGGCTGATGAGGGTCAGATCTCTGTGGCATGGGCTGCTGTGGGTCAGATCTACGGGACTGGAGCTGCAGTGGAGCACATGTGGGTCAGATCTATGGGGTAGAAGCTGCTGTGGGGCTGATGGGGGTCATATCTATAAGGCAGGAGCTGCTGTGGGGCTGACGTGGGTCAGATCTGTGAGGCAAGAGCTGCTGTGGGGCAGAGTTGGGTCAGATCTATGGGGCAGGAGCTGCTGTGGGGCTGATGTGGGTCAGATCTATGGGGCAGGAGCTGATGTGGGGCTGATGTTGGTCAGATCTATAGGGCAGGAGCTGCAGTGGGGCTGATGTGGGTCAGATCTATGGGGCAGGAGCTGCAGTGGGACTGATGTGGGTCAAATCTATGGGGCAGAGCTGCTCTGGGGCACATGTGGGTCAGATCTATGGAGCAGGAGCTGCTGTGGGGCAGATTTGAATCAGATCTATAGGGCAGGAACTGCTGTGGGTCAGATCCATGGAGCAGAAGCTGCTGTGGGGCACATGTGAGTTAGATCTATGGGGCAGGAGATGGTGTGGTGCAGATGTGGGTCAGATCTATGGGGCAGGATCTCCTGGGGGCTGATGTGGGTCAGATCTGTGGGGTAAAATCTGCTGTGGGGCAGATGTGGTTCAGATCTATAGGGCAGGAGCTGCTGTGGGTCAGATCTATGGAGCAGGAGCTGCTGTGGGGCACATGTGAGTAAGATCTATGGGGCAGGAGATGGTGTGGGGCAGATTTGGGTCAGATGTATGGGGCAGGAGCTGATGTGGGGCTGATGGGGGTCATGTCTATAAGGCAGGAGCTGCTGTGGGGCTGATGTGGGTCAGATCTGTGGGGTAAAATCTGCTGTGGGGCAGATGTGGTTCAGAACTATGGGGCAGGAGCTTCTGTGGGGTTGATGTCGGTCAGATCAATGGGGCAGGGGCTGCTGTGGGGCAGATGTGGGTCAGATCTATAGGTCAGGTGCTGCTGTGGCTGCTGTGTGTCAGTTCTATGGGGCAGGAGATGCTGTGGGGCTGATGTGGGTCAAATCAATGGGGCAGAGCTGCTCTGGGGCACATGTGGGTCAGATCTATGGAGCAGGAGCTGCTGTGGGGCAGATTTGAATCAGATCTATAGGGCAGGAGCTGCTGTGGGTCAGATCTATGGGCAGGAGCTGCTGTGGGGCACATGTGAGTTAGATCTATGGGGCAGGAGATGGTGTTTGGCAGATTTGGGTCAGATGTATGGGTCAGGAGCTGCTGTGTGGCTGATGTTGGTCAGATCTATGGGGCATGGGCTGCTGTGGGTCAGATCTACGGGACTGGAGCTGCAGTGGAGCACATGTGGGTCAGTTCTATGGGGTAGAAGCTGCTGTGGGGCTGACTTGGGTCAGATCTATAAGGCAGGAGCTGCTGTGGGGCTGATGTGGGTCAGATTTATGAGTCAGGAGCTGCTGTGTGGCTGATGTGGGTCAGATCTATGGGGCAGGAGCTGCTTTGGGGCTGATGGTGGTTAGATCTATATGGCAGGAGCTGCTGTGGGGCACATGTGGGTCAGACCTTTGGGGCAGGAGCTGCAGAGGGGATGATGTAGGTCAGATCTATGGGGCAGGAGTTGCTGTGGGGCAGATGAGGGACATATCTATGGTGCAAAATCTGCTGTTGGACTGATGTGGGTCAGATCTATGAGTTTGGAGCTGCTGTGGGGCACATGTGGGTCAGATCTATGGAGCAGGAGCTGCTGTGGGGCAGATTTGAATCAGATCTATAGGGCAGGAGCTGCTGTGGGTCAGATCTATGGAGCAGAAGCTGCTGTGGGGCACATGTGAGTTAGATCTATGGGGCAGGAGATGGTGTGGTGCAGATGTGGGTCAGATCTATGGGGCAGGATCTCCTGGGGGCTGATGTGGGTCAGATCTGTGGGGTAAAATCTGCTGTGGGGCACGTGTGGGTCAGATCTATAGGGCAGGAGCTGCTGTGGGTCAGATCCATGGAGCAGGAGCTGCTGTGGGGCACATGTGAGTTAGATCTATGGGGCAGGAGATGGTGTGGGGCAGATTTGGGTCAGATGTATGGGGCAGGAGCTGATGTGGGGCTGATGTTGGTCAGATCTATAGGGCAGGAGCTGCAGTGGGGCTGATGTGGGTCAGATCTATAGGGCAGGAGCTGCAGTGGGGCTGATGTGGGTCAAATCAATGGGGCATAGCAGCACTGGGGCACATGTGGGTCAGATCTATGGAGCAGGAGCTGCTGTGGGGCACATGTGAGTTAGATCTATGGGGCAGGAGATGGTGTGGGGCAGATGTGGGACAAATCTATGGGGCAGGATCTCCTGGGGGCTGATGTGGGTCAGATCTATGGGTCAGGAGCTGCTGTGGGGCAGATGTGGGTCAGTTCTATGGGGCAGGAGCTGCTGTGGGGCTAATGTGGGTCAGATCTATGGGGCAGGGGCTGCTGTGGGGCAGATGTGGGTCAGATCTATGGGGCAGGAGCTGCTGTGGGTCAGATGTGGGTCATATCTATAGGTCAGGAGCTGCTGTGGCTGCTGTGGGTCAGTTCTATGGGGCAGGAGATGCTGTGGGGCTGATGTGGGTCAAATCAATGGGGCAGAGCTGCTCTGGGGCACATGTGGGTGAGATCTATGGAGCAGGAGCTGCTGTGGGGCAGATTTGAATCAGATCTATAGGGCAGGAGCTGCTGTGGGTCAGATCTATTGAGCTGGAGCTGCTGTGAGGCACATGTGAGTTAGATCTATGGGGCAGGAGATGGTGTGGGGCAGATGTGGGTCAGATCTATGGGGCAGGATCTCCTGGGGGCTGATGTGGGTCAGATCTGTGGGGTAAAATCTGCTGTGGGGCAGATGTGGTTCGGATCTATAGGGCAGGAGCTGCTGTGGGTCAGATCTATGGAGCAGGAGCTGCTGTGGGGCACATGTGAGTTAGATCTATGGGGCAGGAGATGGTGTGGGGCAGATTTGGTTCAGATGTATGGGGCAGGATCTGATGTGGGGCTGATGTCTGTCAGATCTATAGGGCAGGAGCTGCAGGGGGCTGATGTGGGTCAGATCTATAGGGCAGGAGCTGCAGTGGGGCTGATGTGGGTCAAATCAATGGGGCAGAGCTGCTCTGGGGCACATGTGGGTCAGATCTATGGAGCAGGAGCTGCTGTGGGGCACATGTGAGTTAGATCTATGGGGCAGGAGATGGTGTGGGGCAGATGTGGGTCAGATCTATGGGGCAGGATCTCCTGTGGGGCTGATGTGGGTCAAATCAATGGAGCAGAGCTGCTCTGTGGCACATGTGGGTCAGATCTATGGAGCAGGAGCTGTTGTGGGGCAGATTTGAATCAGATCTATAGGGCAGGAGCTGCTGTGGGTCAGATCTATGGGCAGGAGCTGCTGTGGGGCACATGTGAGTTAGATCTATGGGGCAGGAGATGGTGTGGGGCAGATTTGGGTCAGATGTATGGGTCAGGAGCTGCTGTGTGGCTGATGAGGGTCAGATCTCTGGGGCATGGGCTGCTGTGGGTCAGATCTACGGGACTGGAACTGCAGTGGAGCACATGTGGGTCAGATCTATGGGGTAGAAGCTGCTGTGGGGCTGATGGGGGTCATATCTATAAGGCAGGAGCTGCTGTGGTGCTGACGTGGGTCAGATCTATGAGGCAAGAGCTGCTGTGGGGCAGAGTTGGGTCAGATCTATGGGGCAGGAGCTGCTGTGGGGCTGATGTGGGTCAGATCTATGGGGCAGGAGCTGATGTGGGGCTGATGTTGGTCAGATCTATAGGGCAGGAGCTGCAGTGGGGCTGATGTGGGTCAGATCTATGGGGCAGGAGCTGCAGTGGGACTGATGTGGGTCAAATCTATGGGGCAGAGCTGCTCTGGGGCACATGTGGGTCAGATCTATGGAGCAGGAGCTGCTGTGGGGCAGATTTGAATCAGATCTATAGGGCAGGAACTGCTGTGGGTAAGATCTATGGTGCAGAAGCTGCTGTGGGGCACATGTGAGTTAGATCTATGGGGCAGGAGATGGTGTGGTGCAGATGTGGGTCAGATCTATGGGGCAGGATCTCCTGGGGGCTGATGTGGGTCAGATCTGTGGGGTAAAATCTGCTGTGGGGCAGATGTGGTTCAGATCTATAGGGCAGGAGCTGCTGTGGGTCAGATCTATGGAGCAGGAGCTGCTGTGGGGCACATGTGAGTAAGATCTATGGGGCAGGAGATGGTGTGGGGCAGATTTGGGTCAGATGTATGGGGCAGGAGCTGATGTGGGGCTGATGTTGGTCAGATCTATAGGGCAGGAGCTGCAGTGGGGCTGATGTGGGTCAGATCTATAGGGCAGGAGCTGCAGTGGGGCTGATGTGGGTCAAATCAATGGGGCAGAGCTGCTCTGGGGCACATGTGGGTCAGATCTATGGAGCAGGAGCTGCTGTGGGGCAGATTTGAATCAGATCTATAGGGCAGGAGCTGCTGTGGGTCAGATCTATGGGCAGGAGCTGCTGTGGGGCACATGTGAGTTAGATCTATAGGGCAGGAGATGGTGTGGGGCAGATTTGGGTCAGATGTATGGGTCAGGAGCTGCTGTGTTGCTGATGAGGGTCAGATCTCTGGGGCATGGGCTGCTGTGGGTCAGATCTACGAAACTGGAGCTGCAGTGGAGCACATGTGGGTCAGATCTATGGGGTAGAAGCTGCTGTGGGGCTGATGGGGGTCATATCTATAAGGCAGGAGCTGCTGTGGGGCTGACGTGGGTCAGATCTATGAGGCAAGAGCTGCTGTGGGGCAGAGTTGGGTCAGATCTATGGGGCAGGAGCTGCTGTGGGGCTGATGTGGGTCAGATCTATGGGGCAGGAGCTGATGTGGGGCTGATGTTGGTCAGATCTATAGGGCAGGAGCTGCAGTGGGGCTGATGTGGGTCAGATCTATGGGGCAGGAGCTGCAGTGGGACTGATGTGGGTCAAATCTATGGGGCAGAGCTGCTCTGGGGCACATGTGGGTCAGATCTATGGAGCAGGAGCTGCTGTGGGGCAGATTTGAATCAGATCTATAGGGCAGGAGCTGCTGTGGGTCAGATCTATGGAGCAGAAGCTGCTGTGGGGCACATGTGAGTTAGATCTATGGGGCAGGAGATGGTGTGGTGCAGATGTGGGTCAGATCTATGGGGCAGGATCTCCTGGGGGCTGATGTGGGTCAGATCTGTGGGGTAAAATCTGCTGTGGGGCAGATGTGGTTCAGATCTATAGGGCAGGAGCTGCTGTGGGTCAGATCTATGGAGCAGGAGCTGCTGTGGGGCACATGTGAGTAAGATCTATGGGGCAGGAGATGGTGTGGGGCAGATTTGGGTCAGATGTATGGGGCAGGAGCTGATGTGGGGCTGATGTTGGTCAGATCTATAGGGCAGGAGCTGCAGTGGGGCTGATGTGGGTCAGATCTATAGGGCAGGAGCTGCAGTGGGGCTGATGTGGGTCAAATCAATGGGGCAGAGCTGCACTGGGGCACATGTGGGTCAGATCTATGGAGCAGGAGCTGCTGTGGGGCACATGTGAGTTAGATCTATGGGGCAGGAGATGGTGTGGGGCAGATGTGGGACAGATCTATGCTGCAGGATCTCCTGGGGGCTGATGTGGGTCAGATCTATGGGTCAGGAGCTGCTGTGGGGCAGATGTGGATCAGTTCTATGGGGCAGGAGCTGCTGTGGGGCTAATGTGAATCAGATCTATGGGGCAGGGGCTGCTGTGGGGCAGATGTGGGTCAGATCTATGGGGCAGGAGCTGCTGTGGGTCAGATGTGGGTCATATCTATAGGTCAGGAGCTGCTGTGGCTGCTGTGGGTCAGTTCTATGGGGCAGGAGATGCTGTGGGGCTGATGTGGGTCAAATCAATGGGTCAGAGCTGCTCTGGGGCACATGTGGGTGCGATCTATGGAGCAGGAGCTGCTGTGGGGCAGATTTGAATCAGATCTATAGGGCAGGAGCTGCTGTGGGGCTGATGTGGGTCAGATTTATGAGTCAGGAGCTGCTGTGTGGCTGATGTGGGTCAGATCTATGGGGCAGGAGCTGCTTTGGGGCTGATGGTGGTTAGATCTATATGGCAGGAGCTGCTGTGGGGCACATGTGGGTCAGACCTATGGGGCAGGAGCTGCAGAGGGGATGATGTAGGTCAGATCTATGGGGCAGGAGTTGCTGTGGGGCAGATGAGGGACATATCTATGGTGCAAAATCTGCTGTTGGACTGATGTGGGTCAGATCTATGAGTTTGGAGCTGCTGTGGGGCACATGTGGGTCAGATCTATGGAGCAGGAGCTGCTGTGGGGCAGATTTGAATCAGATCTATAGGGCAGGAGCTGCTGTGGGTCAGATCTATGGAGCAGAAGCTGCTGTGGGGCACATGTGAGTTAGATCTATGGGGCAGGAGATGGTGTGGTGCAGATGTGGGTCAGATCTATGGGGCAGGATCTCCTGGGGGCTGATGTGGGTCAGATCTGTGGGGTAAAATCTGCTGTGGGGCACGTGTGGGTCAGATCTATAGGGCAGGAGCTGCTGTGGGTCAGATCCATGGAGCAGGAGCTGCTGTGGGGCACATGTGAGTTAGATCTATGGGGCAGGAGATGGTGTGGGGCAGATTTGGGTCAGATGTATGGGGCAGGAGCTGATGTGGGGCTGATGTTGGTCAGATCTATAGGGCAGGAGCTGCAGTGGGGCTGATGTGGGTCAGATCTATAGGGCAGGAGCTGCAGTGGGGCTGATGTGGGTCAAATCAATGGGGCATAGCTGCACTGGGGCACATGTGGGTCAGATCTATGGAGCAGGAGCTGCTGTGGGGCACATGTGAGTTAGATCTATGGGGCAGGAGATGGTGTGGGGCAGATGTGGGACAAATCTATGGGGCAGGATCTCCTGGGGGCTGATGTGGGTCAGATCTATGGGTCAGGAGCTGCTGTGGGGCAGATGTGGGTCAGTTCTATGGGGCAGGAGCTGCTGTGGGGCTAATGTGGGTCAGATCTATGGGGCAGGGGCTGCTGTGGGGCAGATGTGGGTCAGATCTATGGGGCAGGAGCTGCTGTGGGTCAGATGTGGGTCATATCTATAGGTCAGGAGCTGCTGTGGCTGCTGTGGGTCAGTTCTATGGGGCAGGAGATGCTGTGGGGCTGATGTGGGTCAAATCAATGGGGCAGAGCTGCTCTGGGGCACATGTGGGTGAGATCTATGGAGCAGGAGCTGCTGTGGGGCAGATTTGAATCAGATCTATAGGGCAGGAGCTGCTGTGGGTCAGATCTATGGAGCAGGAGCTGCTGTGGGGCACATGTGAGTTAGATCTATGGGGCAGGAGATGGTGTGGGGCAGATTTGGGTCAGATGTATGGGGAAGGAGCTGATGTGGGGCTGATGTTGGTCAGATCTATAGGGCAAGAGCTGCAGTGGGGCAGATGTGGTTCAGATCTATAGGGCAGGAGCTGCTGTGGGTCAGATCTATGGAGCAGGAGCTGCTGTGGGGCACATGTGAGTTAGATCTATGGGGCAGGAGATGGTGTGGGGCAGATTTGGTTCAGATGTATGGGGCAGGATCTGATGTGGGGCTGATGTCTGTCAGATCTATAGGGCAGGAGCTGCAGGGGGCTGATGTGGGTCAGATCTATAGGGCAGGAGCTGCAGTGGGGCTGATGTGGGTCAAATCAATGGGGCAGAGCTGCTCTGGGGCACATGTGGGTCAGATCTATGGAGCAGGAGCTGCTGTGGGGCACATGTGAGTTAGATCTATGGGGCAGGAGATGGTGTGGGGCAGATGTGGGTCAGATCTATGGGGCAGGATCTCCTGTGGGGCTGATGTGGGTCAAATCAATGGAGCAGAGCTGCACTGTGGCACATGTGGGTCAGATCTATGGAGCAGGAGCTGCTGTGGGGCAGATTTGAATCAGATCTATAGGGCAGGAGCTGCTGTGGGTCAGATCTATGGGCAGGAGCTGCTGTGGGGCTGATGTGGGTCAGATCTATGGGGCAGGAGCTGATGTGGGGCTGATGTTGGTCAGATCTATAGGGCAGGAGCTGCTGTGTGGCTGATGAGGGTCAGATCTCTGGGGCATGGGCTGCTGTGGGTCAGATCTACGGGACTGGAACTGCAGTGGAGCACATGTGGGTCAGATCTATGGGGTAGAAGCTGCTGTGGGGCTGATGGGGGTCATATCTATAAGGCAGGAGCTGCTGTGGTGCTGACGTGGGTCAGATCTATGAGGCAAGAGCTGCTGTGGGGCAGAGTTGGGTCAGATCTATGGGGCAGGAGCTGCTGTGGGGCTGATGTGGGTCAGATCTATGGGGCAGGAGCTGATGTGGGGCTGATGTTGGTCAGATCTATAGGGCAGGAGCTGCAGTGGGGCTGATGTGGGTCAGATCTATGGGGCAGAGCTGCTCTGGGGCACATGTGGGTCAGATCTATGGAGCAGGAGCTGCTGTGGGGCAGATTTGAATCAGATCTATAGGGCAGGAACTGCTGTGGGTAAGATCTATGGTGCAGAAGCTGCTGTGGGGCACATGTGAGTTAGATCTATGGGGCAGGAGATGGTGTGGTGCAGATGTGGGTCAGATGTATGGGGCAGGATCTCCTGGGGGCTGATGTGGGTCAGATCTGTGGGGTAAAATCTGCTGTGGGGCAGATGTGGTTCAGATCTATAGGGCAGGAGCTGCTGTGGGTCAGATCTATGGAGCAGGAGCTGCTGTGGGGCACATGTGAGTAAGATCTATGGGGCAGGAGATGGTGTGGGGCAGATTTGGGTCAGATGTATGGGGCAGGAGCTGATGTGGGGCTGATGTTGGTCAGATCTATAGGGCAGGAGCTGCAGTGGGGCTGATGTGGGTCAGATCTATAGGGCAGGAGCTGCAGTGGGGCTGATGTGGGTCAAATCAATGGGGCAGAGCTGCTCTGGGGCACATGTGGGTCAGATCTATGGAGCAGGAGCTGCTGTGGGGCAGATTTGAATCAGATCTATAGGGCAGGAGCTGCTGTGGGTCAGATCTATGGGCAGGAGCTGCTGTGGGGCACATGTAAGTTAGATCTATGGGGCAGGAGATGGTGTGGGGCAGATTTGGGTCAGATGTATGGGTCAGGAGCTGCTGTGTTGCTGATGAGGGTCAGATCTCTGGGGCATGGGCTGCTGTGGGTCAGATCTACGAAACTGGAGCTGCAGTGGAGCACATGTGGGTCAGATCTATGGGGTAGAAGCTGCTGTGGGGCTGATGGGGGTCATATCTATAAGGCAGGAGCTGCTGTGGGGCTGACGTGGGTCAGATCTATGAGGCAAGAGCTGCTGTGGGGCAGAGTTGGGTCAGATCTATGGGGCAGGAGCTGCTGTGGGGCTGATGTGGGTCAGATCTATGGGGCAGGAGCTGATGTGGGGCTGATGTTGGTCAGATCTATAGGGCAGGAGCTGCAGTGGGGCTGATGTGGGTCAGATCTATGGGGCAGGAGCTGCAGTGGGACTGATGTGGGTCAAATCTATGGGGCAGAGCTGCTCTGGGGCACATGTGGGTCAGATCTATGGAGCAGGAGCTGCTGTGGGGCAGATTTGAATCAGATCTATAGGGCAGGAGCTGCTGTGGGTCAGATCCATGGAGCAGAAGCTGCTGTGGGGCACATGTGAGTTAGATCTATGGGGCAGGAGATGGTGTGGTGCAGATGTGGGTCAGATCTATGGGGCAGGATCTCCTGGGGGCTGATGTGGGTCAGATCTGTGGGGTAAAATCTGCTGTGGGGCACGTGTGGGTTAGATCTATAGGGCAGGAGCTGCTGTGGGTCAGATCCATGGAGCAGGAGCTGCTGTGGGGCACATGTGAGTAAGATCTATGGGGCAGGAGATGGTGTGGGGCAGATTTGGGTCAGATGTATGGGGCAGGAGCTGATGTGGGGCTGATGTTGGTCAGATCTATAGGGCAGGAGCTGCAGTGGGGCTGATGTGGGTCAGATCTCTAGGGCAGGAGCTGCAGTGGGGCTGATGTGGGTCAAATCAATGGGGCAGAGCTGCACTGGGGCAAATGTGGGTCAGATCTATGGAGCAGGAGCTGCTGTGGGGCACATGTGAGTTAGATCTATGGGGCAGGAGATGGTGTGGGGCAGATGTGGGACAGATCTATGCTGCAGGATCTCCTGGGGGCTGATGTGGGTCAGATCTATGGGTCAGGAGCTGCTGTGGGGCAGATGTGGGTCAGTTCTATGGGGCAGGAGCTGCTGTGGGGCTAATGTGAATCAGATCTATGGGGCAGGGGCTGCTGTGGGGCAGATGTGGGTCAGATCTATGGGGCAGGAGCTGCTGTGGGTCAGATGTGGGTCAGATCTATAGGTCAGGAGCTGCTGTGGCTGCTGTGGGTCAGTTCTATGGGGCAGGAGATGCTGTGGGGCTGATGTGGGTCAAATCAATGGGGCAGAGCTGCTCTGGGGCACATGTGGGTGCGATCTATGGAGCAGGAGCTGCTGTGGGGCAGATTTGAATCAGATCTATAGGGCAGGAGCTGCTGTGGGTGAGATCTATGGAGCAGGAGCTGCTGTGGGTCAGATGTGGGTCAGATCTATAGGTCAGGAGCTGCTGTGGCTGCTGTGGGTCAGTTCTATGGGGCAGGAGCTGCAGTGGGGCTGATGTGGGTCAAATCAATGGGGCAGAGCTGCTCTGGGGCACATGTGTGTCAGATCTATGGAGCAGGAGCTGCTGTGGGGCAGATTTGAATAAGATCTATAGGGCAGGAGCTGCTGTGGGTCAGATCTATGGGCAGGAGCTGCTGTGGGGCACATGTGAGTTAGATCTATGGGGCAGGAGATGGTGTGGGGCAGATTTGGGTCAGATGTATGGGTCGGGAGCTGCTGTGTGGCTGATGAGGGTCAGATCTCTGGGGCATGGGCTGCTGTGGGTCAGATCTACGGGACTGGAGCTGCAGTGGAGCACATGTGGGTCAGATCTATGGGGTAGAAGCTGCTGTGGGGCTGATGGGGGTCATATCTATAAGGCAGGAGCTGCTGTGGGGCTGACGTGGGTCAGATCTATGAGGCAAGAGCTGCTGTGGGGCAGAGTTGGGTCAGATCTATGGGGCAGGAGCTGCAGTGGGGCTGATGTTGGTCAGATCTATGGGGCAGGAGCTGCAGTGGGACTGATGTGGGTCAAATCAATGGGGCAGAGCTGCTCTGGGGCACATGTGGGTCAGATCTATGGAGCAGGAGCTGCTGTGGGGCAGATTTGAATCAGATCTATAGGGCAGGAGCTGCTGTGGGTCAGATCTATGGAGCAGGAGCTGCTGTGGGGCACATGTGAGTTAGATCTATGGGGCAGGAGATGGTGTGGGGCAGATTTGGGTCAGATGTATGGGGAAGGAGCTGATGTGGGGCTGATGTTGGTCAGATCTATAGGGCAAGAGCTGCAGTGGGGCAGATGTGGGTCAGATCTATAGGGCAGGAGCTGCAGTGGGGCTGATGTGGGTCAAATCAATGGGGCAGAGCTGCTCTGGGGCACATGTGGGTCAGATCTATGGAGCAGGAGCTGCTGTGGGGCACAAGTGAGTTAGATCTATGGGGCAGGAGATGGTGTGGGGCAGATGTGGGTCAGATCTATGGGGCAGGATCTCCTGGGGGCTGATGTGGGTCAGATCTGTGGGGTAAAATCTGCTGTGGGGCAGATGTGGTTCAGATCTATGGGGCAGGAGCTTCTGTGGGGTTGATGTGGGTCAGATCTATGGGTCAGGAGCTGCTGTGGGGCAGATGTGGGTCAGTTCTATGGGGCAGGAGCTGCTGTGGGGCAGATGTGGATCAGATCTATGGGGCAGGGGCTGCTGTGGGGCAGATGTGGGTCAGATCTATGGGGCAGGAGCTGCTGTGGGTCAGATGTGGGTCAGATCTATAGGTCAGGAGCTGCTGTGGCTGCTGTGGGTCAGTTCTATGGGGCAGGAGATGCTGTGGGGCTGATGTGGGTCAAATCAATGGGGCAGAGCTTCTCTGGGGCACATGTGGGTCAGATCTATGGAGCAGGAGCTGCTGTGGGGCAGATATGAATCAGATCTATAGGGCAGGAGCTGCTGTGGGTCAGATCTATGCAGCAGGAGCTGCTGTGGGGCACATGTGAGTTAGATCTATGGGGCAGGAGATGGTGTGGGGCAGATGTGGGTCAGATCTATGGGGCAGGATCTCCTGGGGGCTGATGTGGGTCAGATCTGTGGGGTAAAATCTGCTGTGGGGCAGATGTGGTTCAGATCTATAGGGCAGGAGCTGCTGTGGGTCAGATCTATGGAGCAGGAGCTGCTGTGGGGCACATGTGAGTTAGATCTATGGGGCAGGAGATGGTGTGGGGCAGATTTGGGTCAGATGTATGGGGCAGGAGCTGATGTGGGGCTGATGTTGGTCAGATCTATAGGGCAGGAGCTGCAGTGGGGCTGATGTGGGTCAGATCTATAGGGCAGGAGCTGCAGTGGGGCTGATGTGGGTCAAATCAATGGGGCAGAGCTGCTCTGGGGCACATGTGGGTCAGATCTATGGAGCAGGAGCTGCTGTGGGGCACATGTGAGTTAGATCTATGGGGCAGGAGATGGTGTGGGGCTTATGTGGGTCAGATCTATGGAGCAGGATCTCCTGGGGGCTGATGTGGGTCAGATCTATGGGTCGGGAGCTGCTGTGGGGCAGATGTGGGTCAGTTCTATGGGGCAGGAGCTGCTGTGGGGCTAATGTGGGTCAGATCTATGGGGCAGGGGCTGCTGTGGGGCAGATGTGGGTCAGATCTATGGGGCAGGAGCTGCTGTGGGTCAGATGTGGGTCAGATCTATAGGTCAGGAGCTGCTGTGGCTGCTGTGGGTCAGTTCTATGGGGCAGGAGATGCTGTGGGGCTGATGTGGGTCAAATCAATAGGGCAGAGCTGCTCTGGGGCACGTGTGGGTCAGATCTATGGAGCAGGAGCTGCTGTGGGGCAGATTTGAATCAGATCTATAGGGCAGGAGCTGCTGTGGGTCAGATCAATGGAGCAGGAGCTGCTGTGGGGCACATGTGGGTCAGATCTATGGTGCAGGAGATGCTGTGGGGCTGATTTGGGTCAGATCTATGGGGCAGGAGATGCTGTGGGTCAGATCTATGGGGCAGGAGCTGCTGTGGGGCTGATGTTGGTCAGATCTATAGGGCAGGAGCTGCAGTGGGGCTGATGTGGGTCAAATCAATGGGGCAGAGCTGCTCTGGGGCACATGTGGGTCAGATCTATGGAGCAGGAGCTGCTGTGGGGCAGATTTGGGTCAGATCTATGGGGCAGGAGCTGCTGTGGGGCAGACGTGGCACATATCTATGGGGCAAAATCTGCTGTGGGGCTGATGTGGGTCAGATCTATAGGTCAGGAGCTGCTGTGGCTGATGTGGGCCATTTCTATGGGGCAGGAGATGCTGTGAGTCAGATGTATGAGGCAGGAGCTGCTGTGGGGCAGATGGGGGTCAGATCTATGGGGCAGGAGATGCTGTGGGGCAGATGTGGGTCAGATCTATGGGGCAAAGGCTGCTGTGTGGCAGATGTGGGTCAGATCTATGGGGCAGGAGCTGCTGTGGGTCAGATGTGGGTCAGATCTATGGGGCAGGAGCTGCTGTGGGGCTGATGTTGGTCAGATCTTTGGGGCAGCAGCTTCTGTGAGTCAGATGTATGAGGCAGGAGCTGCTGTGGGGCCGATGGGGGTCAGATCTATGTGGCAGGAGATGCTGTGGAGCAGATGTGGGTCAGATCTATAGGTCAGGAGCTGCTGTGGCTGATGTGGGCCAGTTCTATGGGGCAGGAGATGCTGTGAGTCAGATGTATGAGGCAGGAGCTGCTGTGGGGCAGATGGGGGTCAGATCGATGGGGCAGGAGCTGCTGTGGACCAGATGTGGGTTAGATCTATGAGACAGGAGCTGCTGTTGTTCAGATCTATGGGGCAGGAGCAGCTCTGGGGCACATGTGGGTCAGATCTATGTGTTAGGAGCTGCTGTGGGGCACATGTGGGTCAGATCTATGGGACAGGAGCTGCTGTCGAGATGATGTGGGTCAGATCTTTGGGTCAGAGCTGCTGTGGCGCAGATCTGGGTAAGATGTATGGGGCAGGAGCTGCTGTGGGTCAGATGTGGGTCAGATCTATGGGGCAGGAGCTGCTGTGGGGCTGATGTTGGTCAGATCTTTGGGGCAGCAGCTGCTGTGGAGCAGATCTGGGTAAGATCTATGTCGCAGGAGCTGCTGTGGGGCAGATGTGGCACATATCTATGGGGCAAAATCTGCTGTGGGGCTGATGTGGGTCAGATCTATAGGTCAGGAGCTGCTGTGGCTGATGTGGGCCATTTCTATGGGGCAGGAGATGCTGTGAGTCAGTTCTATGGGGCAGGAGATGCTGTGGAGCAGATGTGGGTCAGATCTATGGGGCAGGAGATGCTGTGGGGCAGATGTGGGTTAGATCTATGGGCAGGAGCTGCTGTGCTGCACATGTTGGTAGGGTCTATGGGGCAGGAGCTGCTGTGGGGCAGATGTGGGTCAGATCTATGGGGTAGGAGCTGCTGAGGGGCTGATGTGGGTCAGATCTATGGGCAGGAGCTGCTGTGGGGCTGATGTGGGTCAGATCTATGGGCAGGAGCTGATGTAGGGAAGATTTGGGTCTGATCTATGGGGAAGGAACTGCTGAGGTTCAGATTTATGGGGCAGGATCAGCTGTGAGGCACATGTGGGTCAGATCTACTGTTTAGGTGCTGCTTTGGGGAAAATGTGGGTCAGATCTATGTGGCAGGAGATGCTCTGGGTCTGATGTGGGTCAGATCTATGGGGCAGGAGATGCTGTGAGTCAGATCTATGAGGCAGGAGCTGCTGTGGGGCTGATGTGTGTCAGGTCTATGGGGCAGGACCTGCTGTGTGGCTGATGCGGGTCAGATCTATGGGCAGGAGCTGCAGTGGAGATGATGTAGGTCAGATCTGTGGTGTAGGAGCAGCAGTGGGGCAGATGTGTGTCAGATCTTTGGGGAGGATCTGCAGTGGGTCTGATGTGGGTCAGATCTATGGGGCAGGAGCTGTTGTGCCGCAGATGTGGGTCAGATCTATGTTGCAGGAGCTGATGTGGGGCAGATGTAGGGCATATCTATGGGGAGGAGCTGCTGTGGTGCAGATGTGGGTCACATCTATGGGGCGGGAGATGCTGTGTGGCTGATGTGGGTCAAATCTATGCGGCAGGAGCTGCTGTTGGGCAGATGTGGGACATAACTATGGGGCAAAATCTGCTGTGGGGCTGATGTGGGTAAGATCTATGAGACAGGAGCTGCTGTGGTTCAGATCTATGGGGCAGGAGCACCTCTGGGGCACATGTGGGTCAGATCTATGTGTTAGAAGCTGCTGTGGGGCACATGTGGGTCAGATCTAAGGGGCAGGAGCTGCTGTCGAGATTATGTGGGTCAGATCTTTGGGTAGGAGCTGCTGTGGTGCAGATCTGTGTAAGATGTAAGGGGCAGGAGCTGCTGTGGGGCAGATGTGGGTCAGATCTATGGGGCAGGAGCTGCTGTGGGGCAGATGTGGGTCAGATCTATGGGGCAAAGGCTGCTGTGTGGCAGATGTGGGTCAGATCTATGGGGCAGGAGGTGCTGTGGGTCAGATGTGGGTCAGATCTTTGCGGCAGGAGCAGCAGTGGGGCAGATTTGGGTCCGATCTATGGGGCAGGAGCTGCTGTGGGGCACATGTGGTCGGATTTATGGGGCAGGAGCTTCTGTGGGGCATTTGTGGGTCAGATATATGGGGCAGTAGCTGCTGTGGGTCAGATCTATTGAGCAGCAGCTGTTTTGCATATGATGTGTGTCAGATCTTTCGGGCAGGAGCTGCTGTGGGTCTGATGGGGGTCAGATCTACGGGGCAGGAGCTGCTGTGGTGCAGATGTGGTTAAGATCTATAAGGCAGGAGCTTCTGTGGGGTTGATGTGGGTCAGATCTCTGGGGCAGGAGCTACTGTGGGGCACATGTGGGTCAGAAGCTTCTGTGGGGTTGATGTGGGTCAGATCTATGGGGCAGGAGCAGCTGTGGGGCATATGTGGGTTAAATCTATGGGCAGGAGCTGCTGTGCTGCACATGTTGGTAGGGTCTATGGGGCAGGAGCTGCTGTGGGTCAGATGTGGGTCAGATCTATGGGGCAGGAGCTGCTGTGGGGCAGATGTGGGTCAGATCTATGGGGCAGGAGCTGCTGTGGGGCTGATGTTGGTCAGATCTTTGGGGCAGCAGCTGCTGTGGAGCAGATCTGGGTAAGATCTATGTCGCTGGAGCTGCTGTTGGGCAGACGTGGCACATATCTATGGGGCAAAATCTGCTGTGGGGCTGATGTGGGTCAGATCTATGGGGCAGGAGCTGCTGTGGCTGATGTGGGCCAGTTCTATGGGGCAGGAGATGCTGTGAGTCAGATGTATGAGGCAGGAGCTGCTGTGGGGCAGATGGGGGTCAGATCTATGGGGCAGGAGATGCTGTGGAGCAGATGTGGGTCAGATCTATGGGGCAGGAGCTGCTGTGGGGCAGATGTGGGTTAGATCTATGGGCAGGAGCTGCTGTGCTGCACATGTTGGTAGGGTCTATGGGGCAGGAGCTGCTGTGGGGCAGATGTGGGTCAGATCTATGGGGCAGGAGCTGCTGTGGGGCTGATGTTGGTCAGATCTTTGGGGCAGCAGCTGCTGTGGAGCAGATGTGGGTAAGATCTATGTCGCAGGAGCTACTGTGGGGCAGACGTGGCATATATCTATGGGGCAAAATCTGCTGTGGGGCTGATGTGGGTCAGATATATGGGGTAGGAGCTGCTGTGGGTCTGATGTGGGTCAGATCTATGGGCAGGAGCTGCTGTGGAGCAGATGTGGGTCAGATCTATGGGGCAGGAGCTGCTTTGGAGCTGATGGTGGTTAGATCTATATGGCAGGAGCTGCTGTGGGGCACATGTGGGTCAGACCTATGGGGCAGGAGCTGCAGAGGGGATGATGTAGGTCAGATCTATGGGGCAGGAGTTGCTGTGGGGAATATGAGGGACATATCGATGGTGCAAAATCTGCTGTTGGACTGATGTGAGTCAGATCTATGAGTTTGGAGCTGCTGTGGGGCACATGTGGGTCAGATCTATGGGGCAGGAGATGCTGTGGGGAACATGTGGGTCAGGTCTATGGGGCAGGAGCTGCTGTGGGGAACATGTGGGTCAGGTCTATGGGGTAGGAGCTGCTGTGGGCACATGTGGGTCACACTGGGACCCATATGGGGACAAAGGGAGACATCATAGAGACTCATAGGGACCTACTGGGACCAATAGGGACCCAAAGAGAGACATAGAGACCCCATAGAAACCCATGGAGACCCCATAGAGGCACAAAGTGTCACATAGAGGGACACCAAGACCCATAGAAACCAGATAGAGACTCCATATAGACACATAGGAACACATAGAGACCCACTGGGACAGTGAGACCACATATAGACTCATAGGGACACATTAGGAGCCATTAAGACCCATAGGGACACATAGGACGACTTTGAAACTTATAGATACCCAAAGGAAGACATTTGGGCCCAGAGATAACCATAAGAGACCCCATAGAGACCCCATAGGGGCACATAGCAACCCATAGGGGGGACATTGGGACACATAGGTACACATTGTGACCCGTAGGAAGACACTGGGACCCACAGGGGGACATTGGGACACATAGGGACCCAATGAATTACAGTGGGGGACAGTGAGACCCATAGAGATACATAAGGACCCCGCTGAGACCCATAAGAGACCCCATAGAGGCACCTAGGGACCACATTGAAACTCATAGATACTTGTAGGAAGACATTTGGGCCCAGAGATATCCATAAGAGACCCCACAGAGACCCCATAGAGGCACATAGCAACCCATAGGGGGGACATTGGGACACGTAGGGAAACATTCTGACCCATAGGGAGACACTGGGACCCATATGGGGACATTGGGACACATAGGGACCCCTTGGACTACAGTGGGGGACAGCCAGACCCATAGAGACACATAGAAACCCCGCTGAGACCCATAAGAGACCCCATAGAGGCACATAGGGACCACATTGAAACCCATAGATAGCTATAGGAAGATATTTGGGCCCAGAGATACCCATAAGAAACCACATACAAGCACATAGCAACCCATAGGGGGGACATTGGGACACATAGTGACCCATGGGGGGACATTGGGACACATAGGGACACACCGTGACCCATGAGGAGACACTGGATCCCATAGGGGGACAATGGGACACATAAGGACCCCATGGATTACAGTGGGGGACAGTGAGACCCATAGAGACACATAGGGAACCCGCTGAGACCCATAAGAGACCCCATAGAGGCACATAGGGACCTAATGTAACCCATAGATACCCACAGGGAGACATTTGGGCCCAGAGCTATCCATAAGAGAGCCCATTGAGGCACATAGCAACCCATAGGGGGGACATTGGGACACATAGGGACACATAGTGACCCATAGGGAGACACTGGGACCCATATGGGGATATTGGGACACATAGGGACCACATGGATTACAGTGGTGGACAGTGAGACCCATAGAGACACATAGGGACTTCGTTGAGACCCATAAGAGACCCCATAGAGGCACATAGGGACCACATTGAAACCCATAGATACCCTTAGGAATACATTTGGGACGATAGTTACCCATAAAAGACCCCATAGAGACCCCATAGAGGCACATAGCAAACCATAGTGGGGACATTGGGACACATAGAGACCCCATAGAGAGACATTTAGAGGCATAATAACCCCATAGAGTCCTATAGGGACACCCAGAGATCCATAGGGAAACATTGGGACCCACAGGGGCTGTGTGGGAGATTGGTAATCACAGCCTGAACCTCTGATTAATCAGCTGAGGCAAGTGTGGGGTCAGCTGCGGGAGCACAGGTGAGAGTAATGGAGCTGTGCTCCCGGGAGGGCTGGAGCTCGACTCCACCTCCTCTGAGACCTCATTTAAGGGCTGACCCTCACTCGAGCCGCTTTCCATTATCTTTCCGAGCTCCCTGTTACCGGGTGAGGTCCCAGAAGACTGGAGGCTTGCCAACGTGACTCCCATTTCCAAGCAAGGTTGTCAGGAGGATCCGGGCAACTCCAGGCCTGTTAGCCTGACCTCGGTGCCAGGGAAGGGAATGGAACGAATTGTCTTGAGGGAGATGACAGATGCGGCAGGTGTGGGATGAGCAGGAGATCAGACCTAGCCAGCATGGGTTCGTGAAGGGCAGCTCCTGCTTGACCAATCTGATCTCCTTCTACGATCCTGTGACCCATCTGATGGATGAAGGAAAGAAAGAAAGGCTGTTGATGTGCTCTACTTGGACTTCAGCAAAGCCTTCACAACTGTCTCCCATGCTATTCTCCTACAAAAGCTGGCAGCCCTTTTCCAACCTTGAGAATTCTGTGATTCTGTGAGGCAGCATCTCTTGGACATCGCTCTGCAGTGAAGACCGCCCCAGCTTCCTCAGCGAAGGCATCACCACTGGTGAGTTTCTCTCTCGCTTAGAACCTCTGTACATTTGTTACCATCTTTGTTACCATCTGTATAGTTACCACCTAGACAGGGGGACATAGAGAGACACTGGGACCCATAGGGACCCATAGAGATCCAGAGGAAGACATTGGGACCCATAGAGAGACACTGGGACCCATAGGGACACATAGAGAGACACTGGGACCCATAGGAACACATAGAGACCCATAGACAGTCATTGGGAGCCATAAGGAGAAATTGAGACCCATAGAGACCCCATTGAGACCCATAGTGCCTCAAAGAAACCCATAGCGACCCCATAGTCACCCATAGCGCCCCATAGGAACACAAAGATACCCCATAGAGCCCCATAGTGACCCATAGGGACCCAAAGAGACCCCATAGCACCCCATAGCTACTCCATAGTGCCCCATAGCAGCCCATGGAGCCTCATAGACACTCCATTGTGCCCCACAGCACCCCATTGCACCCCATAGGGACCCATAGACACAGCATACTGCTCCATAGAGCCCCATAGACACCCCATAGTTCCCCACAGCACCCCATAGCAGCCCACAGTGCCCCATAGACACCACATAAGGCCCTACAGCCACACCATAGAGCCCAATTGAACCAAATAGACACCCCATATCGCCCCATAGTGCCTGTAGACACCCCATAGAGCCCCATAGGGACCTCATAGCGCCCCATAGAAACCCCATTCTTCCGCATAGAGCCCCATAGCAAACCATCGCACCCCATAGTCGCCCATAGCGCCCCATAGGAGCCCAAGGATACCGCAAAGCACCCCATAGCCACCCTACAGCACCGCATAGCCACCCCATAGAGCCCCATAGACACCACATAGTGACCCATAGTGACCCATAGGGGCCCAAAGAGACCCCATAGCACCCCATAGCTACTCCATAGTGCCCCATAGCAGCCCATGGAGCCTCATAGACACTCTCTTGTGCCCCACAGCGCCCCATTGCACCCCATAGAGACCCATAGACACCCTATACTGCTCCATAGAGCCCCATAGCACCCCATAGTGCCTCACAGCACCCCATAGCACAACATAGTGCCACATAGACACCACATAAGGACATATAGCCGCGCCATAGAGCCCCACAGACATCCCATAGAGCCCCGTAGGCAACCCATTGTGCCCCATAGAGCTCCCATAGCCACCCATAGAAACTAATTTACCAAATAGACACACTATAGCGTTCCATAGACACCCCATAGAAACCTCAGAACGCCCCATAGAGCTCCATAGGCACCCCATAGAGCCCCATAGAGAACCCATAGAGGCACATAGCAACCCATAGGGGGGACATTGGGACACATAGTGACCCATAGGGAGACACTGGGACCCATAGGGTGACATTGGGACACATAGGGACACCATGGATTACATGGTTGATACAACCCATGTTGTATGTTTTCATGTTTATCAACATGGTTGATGTGGGTCAGATCTATGGGGCAGGAACAAATGTGGGCCTGATGTTGGTCAGATTTATGGAGCAGGAGCTGCTGTGTTGCAGATGTGGGTCAGATCTATGTTGCTGGAGCTGATGTGGGGCAGATGTAGGGCATATCTATGGGGCAGGAGCTGCTGTGAGGCTGATGGGTGTTAGATCTATGGGGAGGAGCTGCTGTGGTGCAGATGTGGGTCACATCTATGGGGTGGGAGATGCTGTGTGGCTGATGTGGGTCAAATCTATGGGGCAGGAGCTGCTTTGGGGCTGATGGTGGTTAGATCTATGGGGCAGGAGCTGCTGTGAGGCGCATGTGGGTCAGACCTATGGGGCAGGAGCTGCTGTGTGGCTGATGTGGGTCAGATCTATGGGGCAGGAGTTGCTGTTGGGCAGATGTGGGACATAACTATGGGGCAAAATCTGCTGTGGGGCTGATGTGGGTAAGATCTATGAGACAGGAGCTGCTGTGGTTCAGATCTATGGGGCAGGAGCAGCTCTGGGGAACATGTGGGTCAGATCTATGTGTTAGGAGCTGCTGTGGGGCACATGTGGGTCAGACCTATGGGGCAGGAGCTGCTGTCGAGATGATGTGGGTCAGATCTTTGGGTAGGAGCTGCTGTGGGGCAGATCTGGGTAAGATGTATGGGGCAGGAGCTGCTGTGGGTCAGATGTGGGTCAGATCTATGGGGCAGGAGATGCTGTGGGGCTGATGTTGGTCAGATCTTTGGGGCAGAAGCTGCTGTGGAGCAGATCTGGGTAAGATCTATGTCGCAGGAGCTGCTGTGTGGCAGATGTGGGTCAGATCTATGGGGCAAAATCTGCTGTGGGGCTGATGTGGGTCAGATCTATAGGTCAGGAGCTGCTGTGGCTGATGTGGGCCAGTTCTATGGGGCAGGAGATGCTGTGAGTCAGATGTATGAGGCAGGAGCTGCTGTGAGGCAGATGGGGGTCAAATCTATGGGGCAGGAGATGCTGTGGGGCAGATGTGGGTCAGATCTATGGTGCAGGAGCTGCTGTGGGGCAGATGTGGGTCAGATCTATGGGCAGGAGCTGCTGTGCTGCACATGTTGGTAGGGTCTATTGGGCAGGAGCTGCTGTGGGGCAGATGTGGGTCAGATCTATGGGGCAGGAGCTGCTGTGGGGCTGATGTTGGTCAGATCTTTGGGGCAGCAGCTGCTGTGGAGAATATCTGGGTAAGATCTATGTCGCAGGAGCTGCTATGGGGCAGACGTGGCACATATCTATGGGGCAAAATCTCCTGTGGGGCTGATGTGGGTCAAATCAATGGGGCAGAGCTGCTCTGGGTCAGATCTATGGGCAGGAGCTGCTGTGGGGCACATGTGAGTTAGATCTATGGGGCAGGAGATGGTGTGGGGCAGATTTGGGTCAGATCTATGGGTCAGGAGCTGCTGTGTTGCTGATGAGGGTCAGATCTATGGGGCATGGGCTGCTGTGGTTCAGATCTACGGGACTGGAGCTGCAGTGGAGCACATGTGTGTCAGATCTATGGGGTAGAAGCTGTTGTGGGGCTGATGGTGGTTAGATCTATAAGGCAGGAGCTGCTGTGGGGCTGACTTGGGTCAGATCTATGGGGCAGGAGCTGCTTTGGGGCTGATGGTGGTTAGATCTATATGGCAGGAGCTGCTGTGGGGCACATGTGGGTCAGACCTATCGGGCAGGAGCTGCAGAGGGGATGATGTAGGTCAGATCTATGGGGCAGGAGTTTCTGTGGGGAATATGAGGGACATATCTATGGTGCAAAATCTGCTGTTGGACTGATGTGAGTCAGATCTATGAGTTTGGAGCTGCTGTGGGGCACATGTGGGTCAGATCTATGGGGCAGGAGATGCTGTGGGGCTGATTTGGGTCAGATCTATGGGGCAGGAGCTGCTGTGGGGCTGATGTGGGTGAGATCTATGTGGCAGGAGATGCTGTGGGTCAGATCTATGGGGCAGGAGCTGCTGTGGGCACATGTGGGTCACACTGGGACCCATATGGGGACAAAGGGAGACATCATAGAGACTCATAAGGACCTATTGGGACCAATAGGGACCCAAAGAGAGACATAGAGACCCCATAGAAAGCCATGGAGACCCCATAGAGGCACAAAGTGACACATAGAGGGACACCAAGACCCATAGAAACCAGATAGAGACTCCGTATAGACACATAGGAACACATAGAGACCCACTGGGACAGTGAGACCACATATAGACTCATAGGGACACATTAGGAGCCATTAAGACCCATAGGGACACATAGGACGACTTTGAAACTTATAGATACCCAAAGGAAGACATTTGGGCCCAGAGATAACCATAAGAGACCCCATAGAGACCCCATAGGGGCACATAGCAACCCATAGGGGGGACATTGGGACACATAGGTACACATTGTGACCCGTAGGAAGACACTGGGACCCATAGGGGGATATTGGGACACATAGGGACCCAATGAATTACAGTGGGGGACAGTGAGACCCATAGAGATACATAAGGACCCCGCTGAGACCCATAAGAGACCCCATAGAGGCACCTAGGGACCACATTGAAACTCATAGATACTTGTAGGAAGACATTTGGGCCCAGAGATATCCATAAGAGACCCCACAGAGACCCCATAGAGGCACATAGCAACCCATAGGGGGGACATTGGGACACGTAGGGAAACATTCTGACCCATAGGGAGACACTGGGACCCATATGGGGACATTGGGACATATAGGGACCCCTTGGACTACAGTGGGGGACAGCCAGACCCATAGAGACACATAGAAACCCCGCTGAGACCCATAAGAGACCCCATAGAGGCACATAGGGACCACATTGAAACCCATAGATAGCTATAGGAAGATATTTGGGCCCAGAGATACCCATAAGAAACCACATACAAGCACATAGCAACCCATAGGGGGGACATTGGGACACATAGTGACCCATGGGGGGACATTGGGACACATAGGGACACACCGTGACCCATGAGGAGACACTGGATCCCATAGGGGGACAATGGGACACATAAGGACCCCATGGATTACAGTGGGGGACAGTGAGACCCATAGAGACACATAGGGAACCCGCTGAGACCCATAAGAGACCCCATAGAGGCACATAGGGACCTAATGTAACCCATAGATACCCACAGGGAGACATTTGGGCCCAGAGCTATCCATAAGAGAGCCCATTGAGGCACATAGCAACCCATAGGGGGGACATTGGGACACATAGGGACACATAGTGACCCATAGGGAGACACTGGGACCCATATGGGGATATTGGGACACATAGGGACCACATGGATTACAGTGGTGGACAGTGAGACCCATAGAGACACATAGGGACTTCGTTGAGACCCATAAGAGACCCCATAGAGGCACATAGGGACCACATTGAAACCCATAGATACCCTTAGGAATACATTTGGGACGATAGTTACCCATAAAAGACCCCATAGAGACCCCATAGAGGCACATAGCAAACCATAGTGGGGACATTGGGACACATAGAGACCCCATAGAGAGACATTTAGAGGCATAATAACCCCATAGAGTCCTATAGGGACACCCAGAGATCCATAGGGAAACATTGGGACCCACAGGGGCTGTGTGGGAGATTGGTAATCACAGCCTGAACCTCTGATTAATCAGCTGAGGCAAGTGTGGGGTCAGCTGCGGGAGCACAGGTGAGAGTAATGGAGCTGTGCTCCCGGGAGGGCTGGAGCTCGACTCCACCTCCTCTGAGACCTCATTTAAGGGCTGACCCTCACTCGAGCCGCTTTCCATTATCTTTCCGAGCTCCCTGTTACCGGGTGAGGTCCCAGAAGACTGGAGGCTTGCCAACGTGACTCCCATTTCCAAGCAAGGTTGTCAGGAGGATCCGGGCAACTCCAGGCCTGTTAGCCTGACCTCGGTGCCAGGGAAGGGAATGGAACGAATTGTCTTGAGGGAGATGACAGATGCGGCAGGTGTGGGATGAGCAGGAGATCAGACCTAGCCAGCATGGGTTCGTGAAGGGCAGCTCCTGCTTGACCAATCTGATCTCCTTCTACGATCCTGTGACCCATCTGATGGATGAAGGAAAGAAAGAAAGGCTGTTGATGTGCTCTACTTGGACTTCAGCAAAGCCTTCACAACTGTCTCCCATGCTATTCTCCTACAAAAGCTGGCAGCCCTTTTCCAACCTTGAGAATTCTGTGATTCTGTGAGGCAGCATCTCTTGGACATCGCTCTGCAGTGAAGACCGCCCCAGCTTCCTCAGCGAAGGCATCACCACTGGTGAGTTTCTCTCTCGCTTAGAACCTCTGTACATTTGTTACCATCTTTGTTACCATCTGTATAGTTACCACCTAGACAGGGGGACATAGAGAGACACTGGGACCCCTAGGGACCCATAGAGATCCAGAGGAAGACATTGGGACCCATAGAGAGACACTGGGACCCATAGGGACACATAGAGAGACACTGGGACCCATAGGGACACATAGAGACCCATAGACAGTCATTGGGAGCCATAAGGAGAAATTGAGACCCATAGAGACCCCATTGAGACCCATAGTGCCTCAAAGAAACCCATAGCGACCCCATAGTCACCCATAGCGCCCCATAGGAACACAAAGATACCCCATAGAGCCCCATAGTGACCCATAGGGACCCAAAGAGACCCCATAGCACCCCATAGCTACTCCATAGTGCCCCATAGCAGCCCATGGAGCCTCATAGACACTCCATTGTGCCCCACAGCACCCCATTGCACCCCATAGGGACCCATAGACACAGCATACTGCTCCATAGAGCCCCATAGACACCCCATAGTTCCCCACAGCACCCCATAGCAGCCCACAGTGCCCCATAGACACCACATAAGGCCCTACAGCCACACCATAGAGCCCAATTGAACCAAATAGACACCCCATATCGCCCCATAGTGCCTGTAGACACCCCATAGAGCCCCATAGGGACCTCATAGCGCCCCATAGAAACCCCATTCTTCCGCATAGAGCCCCATAGCAAACCATCGCACCCCATAGTCGCCCATAGCGCCCCATAGGAGCCCAAGGATACCCCAAAGCACCCCATAGCCACCCTACAGCACCGCATAGCCACCCCATAGAGCCCCATAGACACCACATAGTGACCCATAGTGACCCATAGGGGCCCAAAGAGACCCCATAGCACCCCATAGCTACTCCATAGTGCCCCATAGCAGCCCATGGAGCCTCATAGACACTCTCTTGTGCCCCACAGCGCCCCATTGCACCCCATAGAGACCCATAGACACCCTATACTGCTCCATAGAGCCCCATAGCACCCCATAGTGCCTCACAGCACCCCATAGCACAACATAGTGCCACATAGACACCACATAAGGACATATAGCCGCGCCATAGAGCCCCACAGACATCCCATAGAGCCCCGTAGGCAACCCATTGTGCCCCATAGAGCTCCCATAGCCACCCATAGAAACTAATTTACCAAATAGACACACTATAGCGTTCCATAGACACCCCATAGAAACCTCAGAACGCCCCATAGAGCTCCATAGGCACCCCATAGAGCCCCATAGAGAACCCATAGAGGCACATAGCAACCCATAGGGGGGACATTGGGACACATAGTGACCCATAGGGAGACACTGGGACCCATAGGGTGACATTGGGACACATAGGGACACCATGGATTACATGGTTGATACAACCCATGTTGTATGTTTTCATGTTTATCAACATGGTTGATGTGGGTCAGATCTATGGGGCAGGAGATGCTGTGGGGCACATGTGGGTCAGATCTATTGGGCCGGAGGTGCTGTGGGGCTGATGTAGGAAAGATCTATGGGGCAGGAGATGCTTTGGGGCAGATGTGGGTCAGGTCTATTGGGCTGGAGCTGCTGTGGGGCACTTGTGGGTCAGATCTATGAGGCAGGGGCTGCTGTGGGTCAGATCTATGGGGCAGGAACAAATGTGGGCCTGATGTTGGTCAGATTTATGGAGCAGGAGCTGCTGTGTTGCAGATGTGGGTACGATCTATGTTGCAGGAGCTGATGTGGGGCAGATGTAGGGCATACCTATGGGGCAGGAGCTGCTGTGACGCTGATGGGTGTTAGATCTATGGGGAGGAGCTGCTGTGGTGCAGATGTGGGTCACATCTATGGGGCGGGAGATGCTGTGTGGCTGATGTGGGTCAAATCTATGGGGCAGGAGCTGCTTTGGGGCTGATGGTGGTTAGATCTATGGGGTAGGAGCTGCTGTGAGGCGCATGTGGGTCA
Source organism: Coturnix japonica (assembly GCF_054131305.1). Classification (NCBI taxonomy): domain Eukaryota; kingdom Metazoa; phylum Chordata; class Aves; order Galliformes; family Phasianidae; genus Coturnix; species Coturnix japonica. The sequence continues at coordinate 1,958,161 of NC_140683.1, forward strand.
GACCTATGGGGCAGGAGCTGCTGTGGGGCGCATGTGGGTCAGATCTATGGGGCAGGAGTTGCTGTTGGGCAGATGTGGGACATAACTATGGGGCAAAATCTGCTGTGGGGCTGATGTGGGTAAGATCTATGAGACAGGAGCTGCTGTGGTTCAGATCTATGGGTCAGGAGCAGCTCTGGGGCACATGTGGGTCAGATCTATGTGTTAGGAGCTGCTGTGGGGCACATGTGGGTCAGATCTATGGGGCAGGAGCTGCTGTCGAGATGATGTGGGTCAGATCTTTGGGTAGGAGCTGCTGTGGGGCAGATCTGGGTAAGATGTATGGGGCAGGAGCTGCTGTGGGTCAGATGTGGGTCAGATCTATGGGGCAGGAGCTGCTGTGGGGCAGATGTGGGTCAGATCTATGGGGCAGGAGATGCTGTGGGGCAGATGTGGGTCAGATCTATGGGGCAAAGGCTGCTGTGTGGCAGATGTGGGTCAGATCTATGGGGCAGGAGCTGCTGTTGGGCAGATGTGGGTTAGATCTATGGGCAGGAGCTGCTGTGCTGCACATGTTGGTAGGGTCTATGGGGCAGGAGCTGCTGTGGGGCAGATGTGGGTCAGATCTATGGGGCAGGAGCTGCTGTGGGGCTGATGTTGGTCAGATCTATGGGGCAGCAGCTGCTGTGGAGCAGATCTGGGTACGATCTATGTCGCAGGAGCTGCTGTGGGGCAGATTTGAATCAGATCTATAGGGCAGGAGCTGCTGTGGGTCAGATCTATGGGCAGGAGCTGCTGCGGGGCACATGTGAGTTAGATCTATGGGGCAGGAGATGGTGTGGGGCAGATTTGGGTCAGATGTATGGGTCAGGAGCTGCTGTGTTGCTGATGAGGGTCAGATCTATGGGGCATGGGCTGCTGTGGTTCAGATCTACGGGACTGGAGCTGCAGTGGAGCACATGTGGGTCAGATCTATGGGGTAGAAGCTGTTGTGGGGCTGATGGTGGTTAGATCTATAAGGCAGGAGCTGCTGTGGGGCTGACTTGGGTCAGATCTATGGGGCAGGAGCTGCTTTGGGGCTGATGGTGGTTAGATCAATATGGCAGGAGCTGCTGTGGGGCACATGTGGGTCAGACCTATGGGGCAGGAGCTGCAGAGGGGATGATGTATGTCAGATCTATGGGGCAGGAGTTGCTGTGGGGAATATGAGGGACATATCTATGGTGCAAAATCTACTGTTGGACTGATGTGAGTCAGATCTATGAGGCAGGAGCTGCTGTGGGGCAGATGGTGGTCAGATATATGGGGCAGGAGATGCTGTGGAGCAGATGTGGGTCAGATCTATGGGGCAGGAGCTGCTGTGGGGCAGATGTGGGTTAGATCTATGGGCAGGAGCTGCTGTGCTGCACATCTTGGTAGGGTCTATGGGGCAGGAGCTGCTGTGGGGCAGATGTGGGTCAGATCTATGGGGCAGGAGCTGCTGTGGGGCTGATGTTGGTCAGATCTTTGGGGCAGCAGCTGCTGTGGAGCAGATCTGGGTAAGATCTATGTCGCAGGAGCTGCTGTGGGGCAGACGTGGCACATATCTATGGGGCAAAATCTGCTGTGGGGCTGATGTGGGTCAGATCTATGGGGTAGGAGCTGCTGTGGGGCTGATGTGGGTCAGATCTATGGGCAGGAGCTGATGTAGGGAAGATTTGGGTCTGATCTATGGGGCAGGAACTGCTGTCGTTCAGATCTATGGGGCAGGAGCAGCTGTGAGGCACATGTGGGTCAGATCTATGGTTTAGGTGCTGCTTTGGGGAAAATGTGGGTCAGATCTATGTGGCAGGAGATGCTCTGGGTCTGATGTGGGTCAGATCTATGGGGCAGGAGATGCTGTGAGTCAGATCTATGAGGCAGGAGCTGCTGTGGGGCTGATGTGTGTCAGGTCTATGGGGAAGGACCTGCTGTGTGGCTGATGCGGGTCAGATCTATGGGCAGGAGCTGCAGTGGAGATGATGTAGATCAGATCTGTGGTGTAGGAGCAGCAGTGGGGCAGATGTGTGTCAGATCTTTGGGGAGGATCTGCTGTGGGTCTGATGTGGGTCAGATCTATGGGGCAGGAGCTGTTGTGGCGCAGATGTGGGTCAGATCTTTGCGGCAGGAGCAGCAGTGGGGCAGATTTGGGTCTGATCTAGGGGGCAGGAGCTGCTGTGGGGCAGATGTGGTCGGATTTATGGGGCAGGAGCTTCTGTGGGGCATTTGTGGGTCAGATATATGGGGCAGTAGCTGCTGTGGATCAGATCTATTGGGCAGCAGCTGTTTTGCATATGATGTGTGTCAGATCTTTCGGGCAGGAGCTGCTGTGGGTCTGGTGGGGGTCAGATCTACGGGGCAGGAGCTGCTGTGGTGCAGATGTGGTTAAGATCTATGGGGCAGGAGCTTCTGTGGGGTTGATGTGGGTCAGATCTATGGGGCAGGAGCTGCTGTGGGGCTGATGTAGGAAAGATCTATGGGGCAGGAGATGCTTTGGGGCAGATGTGGGTCAGGTCTATTGGGCTGGAGCTGCTGTGGGGCACTTGTGGGTCAGATCTATGAGGCAGGGGCTGCTGTGGGTCAGATATATGGGGCAGGAACAAATGTGGGCCTGATGTTGGTCAGATTTATGGAGCAGGAGCTGCTGTGTTTCAGATGTGGGTCAGATCTATGTTGCAGGAGCTGATGTGGAGCAGATGTAGGGCATATCTATGGGGAGGAGCTGCTGTGAGGCTGATGGGTGTTAGATCTATGGGGAGGAGCTGCTGTGGTGCAGATGTGGGTCACATCTTTGGGCGGGAGATGCTGTGTGGCTGATGTGGGTCAAATCTATGGGGCAAGAGCTGCTTTGGGGCTGATGGTGGTTAGATCTATGGGGCAGGAGCTGCTGTGAGGCGCATGTGGGTCAGACCTATGGGGCAGGAGCAGCTCTGGGGCACATGTGGGTCAGATCTATGTGTTATGAGCTGCTGTGGGGCACATGTGGGTCAGATCTATGGGGCAGGAGCTGCAGTCGAGATGATGTGGGTCAGATCTTTGGGTAGGAGCTGCTGTGGGGCAGATCTGGGTAAGATGTATGGGGCAGGAGCTGCTGTGGGTCAGATGTGGGTCAGATCTATGGGGCAGGAGCTGCTGTGGGGCAGATGTGGGTCAGATCTATGGGGCAGGAGCTGCTGTGGGGCCGATGTGGGGCAGATCTATGGGGCAGGAGCTGCTGTGGGGCACATGTGGGTCAGATCTATGGGGCAGGAGCTGCTGTGGGGCAGATGTGGGTCAGATCTATGGGGCAGGAGCTGCTGTGGGGCACATGTGGGTCAGATCTATGGGGCAGGATCTGCTGTGGGTCAGATGTGGGTCAGATCTATAGGTCAGGAGCTGCTGTGGCTGATGTGGGCCAGTTCTATGGGGCAGGAGATGCTGTGAGTCAGATGTATGAGGCAGGAGCTGCTGTGGGGCAGATGGGGGTCAGATCTATTGGGCAGGAGATGCTGTGGAGCAGATGTGGGTCAGATCTATGGGCAGGAGCTGCTGTGGGGCAGATGGGGGTCAGATCTATGGGGCAGGAGCTGCTGTGGGTCAGATATGGGTCAGATCTATAGGTCAGGAGCTGCTGTGGCTGATGTGGGCCAGTTCTATGGGGCAGGAGATGCTGTGAGTCAGATGTATGAGGCAGGAGCTGCTGTGGGGCAGATGGGGGTCAGATCTATGGGGCAGGAGATGCTGTGGAGCAGATGTGGGTCAGATCTATGGGGCAGCAGCTGCTGTGGGGCAGATGTGGGTCAGATCTATGGGCAGGAGCTGCTGTGCTGCACATGTTGGTAGGGTCTATGGGGCAGGAGCTGCTGTGGGGCAGATGTGGGTCAGATCTATGGGGCAGGAGATGCTGTGGAGCAGATGTGGGTCAGATCTATGGGCCAGCAGCTGCTGTGGGGCAGATGGGGGTCAGATCTATGGGGCAGGAGCTGCTGTGGGTCAGATATGGGTCAGATCTATAGGTCAGGAGCTGCTGTGGCTGATGTGGGCCAGTTCTATGGGGCAGGAGATGCTGTGAGTCAGATGTATGAGGCAGGAGCTGCTGTGGGGCAGATGGGGGTCAGATCTATGGGCAGGAGCTGCTGTGGGGCACATGTGAGTTAGATCTATGGGGCAGGAGATGGTGTGGGGCAGATTTGGGTTAGATCTATGGGTCAGGAGCTGCTGTGTTGCTGATGAGGGTCAGATCTATGGGGCATGGGCTGCTGTGGTTCAGATCTACGGGACTGGAGCTGCAGTGGAGCACATGTGGGTCAGATCTATGGGGTAGAAGCTGTTGTGGGGCTGATGGTGGTTAGATCTATAAGGCAGGAGCTGCTGTGGGGCTGACTTGGGTCAGATCTATGGGGCAGGAGCTGCTTTGGGGCTGATGGTGGTTAGATCTATATGGCAGGAGCTGCTGTGGGGCACATGTGGGTCAGACCTATGGGGCAGGAGCTGCAGAGGGGATGATGTATGTCAGATCTATGCGGCAGGAGTTGCTGTGGGGAATATGAGGGACATATCTATGGTGCAAAATCTGCTGTTGGACTGATGTGAGTCAGATCTATGAGTTTGGAGCTGCTGTGGGGCACATGTGGGTCAGATCTATGGGGCAGGAGATGCTGTGGGGCTGATTTGGGTCAGATCTATGTGGCAGGAGATGCTGTGGGTCAGATCTATGGGGCAGGAGCTGCTGTGGGGAACATGTGGGTCAGGTCTATGGGGCAGGAGCTGCTGTGGGCACATGTGGGTCAGATCTATGGGGCAGGAGTTGCTGTTGGGCAGATGTGGGGCATAACTATGGGGCAAAATCTGCTGTGGGGCTGATGTGGGTAAGATCTATGAGACAGGAGCTGCTGTGGTTTAGATCTATGGGGCAGGAGCAGCTCTGGGGCACATGTGGGTCAGATCTATGTGTTAGGAGCTGCTGTGGGGCACATGTGGGTCAGATCTATGGAGCAGGAGCTGCTGTGTGGCAGATGTGGGTCAGATCTATGGGGCAGGAGCTGCTGTGGGTCAGATGTGGGTCAGATCTATACGTCAGGAGCTGCTGTGGCTGATGTGGGCCAGTTCTATGGGGCAAGAGATGCTGTGAGTCAGATGTATGAGGCAGGAGCTGCTGTGGGGCAGATGGGGGTCAGATCTATGGGGCAGGAGATGCTGTGGAGCAGATGTGGGTCAGATCTATGGGGCAGGAGCTGCTGTCGGGCAGATGTGGGTCAGATCTATGGGCAGGAGCTGCTGTGCTGCACATGTTGGTAGGGTCTATGGGGCAGGAGCTGCTGTGGGGCAGATGTGGGTCAGATCTATGGGGCAGGAGCTGCTGTGGGGCGATGTTAGTCAGATCTTTGGGGCAGCAGCTGCTGTGGAGCAGATCTGGGTAAGATCTATGTCGCAGGAGCTGCTGTGGGACAGACGTGGCACATATCTATGGGGCAAAATCTGCTGTGGGGCTGATGTGGGTCAGATCTATGGGGCAGGATCTCCTGTGGGGCTGATGTGGGTCAAATCAATGGGGCAGAGCTGCTCTGGGGCACATGTGGGTCAGATCTATAGAACAGGAGCTGCTGTGGGGCAGATTTGAATCAGATCTATAGGGCAGGAGCTGCTGTGGGTCAGATCTATGGGCAGGAGCTGCTTTGGGGCACATGTGAGTTAGATCTATGGGGCAGGAGATGGTGTGGGGCAGATTTGGGTCAGATGTATGGGTCAGGAGCTGCTGTGTTGCTGATGAGGGTCAGATCTATGGGGCATGGGCTGCTGTGGTTCAGATCTACGGGACTGGAGCTGCAGTGGAGCACATGTGGGTCAGATCTATGGGGTAGAAGCTGTTGTGGGGCTGATGGTGGTTAGATCTATAAGGCAGGAGCTGCTGTGGGGCTGACTTGGGTCAGATCTATGGGGCAGGAGCTGCTTTGGGGCTGATGGTGGTTAGATCTATATGGCAGGAGCTGCTGTGAGGCACATGTGGGTCAGACCTATGGGGCAGGAGCTGCAGAGGGGATGATGAAGGTCAGATCTATGGGGCAGGAGTTGCTGTGGGGAATATGAGGGACATATCTATGGTGCAAAATCTGCTGTTGGACTGATGTGAGTCAGATCTATGAGTTTGGAGCTGCTGTGGGGCAGATGTGGGTCAGATCTATGGGGCAGGAGATGCTGTGGGGCTGATTTGGGTCAGATCTATGGGGCAGGAGATGCTGTGGGTCAGATCTATGGGGCAGGAGCTGCTGTGGGGAACATGTGTGTCAGGTCTATGGGGCAGGAGCTGCTGTGGGCACATGTGGGTCACACTGGGACCCATATGGGGACAAAGGGAGACATCATAGAGACTCATAGGGACCTATTGGGACCAATAGGGACCCAAAGAGAGACATAGAGACCCCATAGAAACCCATGGAGACCCCATAGAGGCACAAAGTGACACATAGAGGGACACCAAGACCCATAGAAACCAGATAGAGACTCCATATAGACACATAGGAACACATAGAGACCCACTGGGACAGTGAGACCACATATAGACTCATAGGGACACATTAGGAGCCATTAAGACCCATAGGGACACATAGGACGACTTTGAAACTTATAGATACCCAAAGGAAGACATTTGGGCCCAGAGATAACCATAAGAGACCCCATAGAGACCCCATAGGGGCACATAGCAACCCATAGGGGGGACATTGGGACACATAGGGACCCAATGAATTACAGTGGGGGACAGTGAGACCCATAGAGATACATAAGGACCCCGCTGAGACCCATAAGAGACCCCATAGAGGCACCTAGGGACCACATTGAAACTCATAGATACTTGTAGGAAGACATTTGGGCCCAGAGATATCCATAAGAGACCCCACAGAGACCCCATAGAGGCACATAGCAACCCATAGGGGGGACATTGGGACACGTAGGGAAACATTCTGACCCATAGGGAGACACTGGGACCCATATGGGGACATTGGGACACATAGGGACCCCTTGGACTACAGTGGGGGACAGCCAGACCCATAGAGACACATAGAAACCCCGCTGAGACCCATAAGAGACCACATAGAGGCACATAGGGACCACATTGAAACCCATAGATAGCTATAGGAAGATATTTGGGCCCAGAGATACCCATAAGAAACCACATACAAGCACATAGCAACCCATAGGGGGGACATTGGGACACATAGTGACCCATAGGGGGACATTGGGACACATAGGTACACATAGGGAGACACTGGGACCCATAGGGGGACATTGGGACACATAGTGACCCCATGGATTAAAGTGGGGGACAGCCAGACCCATAGAGACACATAGAAACCCCGCTGAGACCCATAAGAGACCACATAGAGGCACATAGGGACCACATTGAAACCCATAGATAGCTATAGGAAGATATTTGGGCCCAGAGATACCCATAAGAAACCACATACAAGCACATAGCAACCCATAGGGGGGACATTGGGACACATAGTGACCCATAGGGGGACATTGGGACACATAGGTACACATAGGGAGACACTGGGACCCATAGGGGGACATTGGGACACATAGTGACCCCATGGATTAAAGTGGGGGACAGCCAGACCCATAGAGACACATAGAAGCCCCGCTGAGACCCATAAGAGACCACATAGAGGCACATAGGGACCACATTGAAACCCATAGATAGCTATAGGAAGATATTTGGGCCCAGAGATACCCATAAGAAACCACATACAAGCACATAGCAACCCATAGGGGGGACATTGGGACACATAGTGACCCATAGGGGGACATTGGGACACATAGGTACACATAGGGAGACACTGGGACCCATAGGGGGACATTGGGACACATAGTGACCCCATGGATTAAAGTGGGGGACAGTCAGATCCATCGAGACACATAGGGACCCTGCTGAGACCCATAAGAGACCCCATAGAGGAACATAGCAACCCATAGGGGGGACATAGGGACACATAGGGACACACCGTGACCCATGAGGAGACACTGGATCCCATAGGGGGACAATGGGACACATAAGGACCCCATGGATTACAGTGGGGGACAGTGAGACCCATAGAGACACATAGGGAACCCGCTGAGACCCATAAGAGACCCCATAGAGGCACATAGGGACCTAATGTAACCCATAGATACCCACAGGGAGACATTTGGGCCCAGAGCTATCCATAAGAGAGCCCTTTGAGGCACATAGCAACCCATAGGGGGGACTTTGGGACACATAGGGACACATAGTGACCCATAGGGAGACACTGGGACCCATATGGGGATATTGGGACACATAGGGACCACATGGATTACAGTGGTGGACAGTGAGACTCATAGAGACACATAGGGACTTCGTTGAGACCCATAAGAGACCCCATAGAGGCACATAGGGACCTAATGTAACCCATAGATACCCACAGGGAGACATTTGGGCCCAGAGCTATCCATAAGAGAGCCCATTGAGGCACATAGCAACCCATAGGGGGGACATTGGGACACATAGGGACACATAGTGACCCATAGGAGACACTGGGACCCATATGGGGATATTGGGACACATAGGGACCACATGGATTACAGTGGTGGACAGTGAGACCCATAGAGACACATAGGGACTTCGTTGAGACCCATAAGAGACCCCATAGAGGCACATAGGGACCACATTGAAACCCATAGATACCCTTAGGAATACATTTGGGACGATAGTTACCCATAAAAGACCCCATAGAGACCCCATAGAGGCACATAGCAAACCATAGTGGGGACATTGGGACACATAGGGACCCCATAGAGAGACATAGAGACATATAGGGACCCATTTAGAGGCATAATAACCCCATAGAGTCCTATAGGGACACCCAGAGATCCATAGGGAAACATTGGGACCCACAGGGGCTGTATGGGAGATTGGTAATCACAGCCTGAACCTCTGATTAATCAGCTGAGGCAAGTGTGGGGTCAGCTGCGGGAGCACAGGTGAGAGTAATGGAGCTGTGCTCCCGGGAGGGCTGGAGCTCGACTCCACCTCCTCTGAGACCTCATTTAAGGGCTGACCCTCACTCGAGCCGCTTTCCATTATCTTTCCAAGCTCCCTGTTACCGGGTGACGTCCCAGAAGACTGGAGGCTTGCCAACGTGACTCCCATTTCCAAGCAAGGTTGTCAGGAGGATCCGGGCAACTCCAGGCCTGTTAGCCTGACCTCGGTGCCAGGGAAGGGAATGGAACGAATTGTCTTGAGGGAGATGACAGATGCGGCAGGTGTGGGATGAGCAGGAGATCAGACCTAGCCAGCATGGGTTCGTGAAGGGCAGCTCCTGCTTGACCAATCTGATCTCCTTCTACGATCCTGTGACCCATCTGATGGATGAAGGAAAGAAAGAAAGGCTGTTGATGTGCCCTACTTGGACTTCAGCAAAGCCTTCACAACTGTCTCCCATGCTATTCTCCTACAAAAGCTGGCAGCCCTTTTCCAACCTTGAGAATTCTGTGATTCTGTGAGGCAGCATCTCTTGGACATCGCTCTGCAGTGAAGACCGCCCCAGCTTCCTCAGCGAAGGCATCACCACTGGTGAGTTTCTCTCTCGCTTAGAACCTCTGTACATTTGTTACCATCTTTGTTACCATCTGTATAGTTACCACCTAGACAGGGGGACATAGAGAGACACTTGGGACCCCTAGGGACCCATAGAGATCCAGAGGAAGACATTGGGACCCATAGAGAGACACTGGGACCCATAGGGACACATAGAGAGACACTGGGACCCATAGGGACACATAGAGACCCATAGACAGTCATTGGGAGCCATAAGGAGAAATTGAGACCCATAGAGACCCCATTGAGACCCACAGTGCCTCAAAGAAACCCATAGCGACCCCATAGTCACCCATAGCGCCCCATAGGAACACAAAGATACCCCATAGAGCCCCATAGTGACCCATAGGGGCCCAAAGAGACCCCATAGCACCCCATAGCTACTCCATAGTGCCCCATAGCAGCCCATGGAGCCTCATAGACACTCCATTGTGCCCCACAGCACCCCATTGCACCCCATAGGGACCCATAGACACAGCATACTGCTCCATAGAGCCCCATAGACACCCCATAGTTCCCCACAGCACCCCATAGCAGCCCACAGTGCCCCATAGACACCACATAAGGCCCTACAGCCACACCATAGAGCCCAATTGAACCAAATAGACACCCCATATCGCCCCATAGTGCCTGTAGACACCCCATAGAGCCCCATAGAAACTCACTGAACCCCATACAGACCCCATGCAGACCCCATAGAGCCCCACAGAAAACCCATAGATCCCCAAAGACACCCCATAGACTCCCCATAGAGCCCCATAGGGACCTCATAGCGCCCCATAGAAACCCCATTCTTCCGCATAGAGCCCCATAGCAAACCATAGCACCCCATAGTCACCCATAGCGCCCCATAGGAACCCAAGGATACCCCAAAGCACCCCATAGCCACCCTACAGCACCGCATAGCCACCCCATAGAGCCCCATAGACACCACATAGTGACCCATAGCGCCCCATAGGGGCACAAAGAGACCCCAAATCATCCCATAGCTACTCCACAGTGCCCCATAGCAGCCCATGGAGCCTCATAGACACTCTCTTGTGCCCCACAGCGCCCCATTGCACCCCATAGGGACCCATAGACACCTTATACTGCTCCGTAGAGCCCCATAGCACCCCATAGTGCCTCACAGCACCCCATAGCACAACATAGTGCCACATAGACTCCACATAAGGACATATAGCCGCGCCATAGAGCCCCATAGACATCCCATAGAGCCCCGTAGGCAACCCATTGTGCCCCATAGAGCTCCCATAGCCACCCATAGAAACTCATTTTGCCACATAGACACACCATAGCGTTCCATAGAAACATACACCATAGCGTTCCCCATAGAAACCTCAGAACGCCCTATAGAACCCCATAGAGCTCCATAGGCACCCCATAGAGCCCAATAGCTACCTACAGAACACCACAGAGCCTAATAGGCACCCAATAGCCACCCCATAGTGCTCCACAGACATCACATAGAGCCCCATAGTGCCCCACATCGACACACAGTGCCCGATTGAACCCCATACATATCTCATAGAGCCCCATAGACACCCTATACTACTCCATAGAGCCCCATAGGCACCCTACAGTGCCCCATAGCCAGTCCACAGCACCCCATACTACCCCATAGAGCACCATAGACACACATAGCATCCCATAGAAACACATAGGGACCCATAAAGACACATAGCACCCCATAGACACCCCATAGAGACCCCATAGACGCACATAGACACCCATAGGGAGACATTGGGACACATAGGGTGACACTGGGACCCATAGAGACTTATAGACAGACATATGGACCACATAGAGACCAATAGAGACCCCATGGGGGAACACTGGGACCCATAGAAATTCCATAGGGACCCATTGAAACCTCATAGTGACACAGTGAGTACCATAGAGACCCATAGAAAGACACTGGGACCCATATGGGGACAAAGGGAGACATCATAGAGACTCATAGGGACCCATTGGGACCAATAGGGACCCATAGAGAGACCCCATAGAAACCCATGGAGAACCCATAGAGGCACATAGTGACACATTGAGAGAAGTTGGGACCCATAGAAACCACATAGAGACTCCATATAGACACATAGGAACACAAAGAGACACATTGGGACCTATAGAGACCCCATATAAACTCATAGGAACACATTAGGAGCCATTAAGACCAATAGGGACACATAGGACAACTTTGAAACACATAGAGACCAATAGGAAGATATTCGGGCCCAGAGATACCCATAAGAGACCCCATAGAGAACCCATAGAGGCACATAGCAACCCACAGGGGTGACATTGGGACATATAGAGACATATAGTGACCCATAGGGAGACATTGGGACCAATAGGTGGACATTGGGACACATAGGGACCCTATGGATTACAGTGGGGGACGGTGAGACCCATACAGACACATAGGAACCGCACTGAAACCCATAGATACCCATAGGAAGACATTTGGGCCCAGAGATACCCATAAGAGACCCAATAAAGACTACATAGAGGCACAAGAAACTCATAGGTGGGACATTGGGACATATAGGGACACATACTGACCCATAGGGAGACACTGAGACCCATAGCGGGACACTGGGACACATATGGACACCATGCATTACACTGGGGGACAGTGAGACCAATAGAGACACAGAGGGATTCTGCTGAGACCCATAAAAGAACCCATAGAGTCACATAGGGACCACATTGAAACCCATAGAGTCACATAGGGACCACATTGAAACCCATAGATACCCATAGGAATACACTTGGGTCCAGAGATGTCCATAAGAGACCCCATAGAAACCTTCTAAATGTGTCCCTATGTGTCTCTATGTCACTCTATGGGGTTCCAATGTGTCCCAATGTCCTCCTATGGATGTCTATGTCCCCCCATGGGTCCCAGTGTCTCCGTATGTGCCTCTATGGGGTCTCTTATGGGTCTCAGCGGGGTCCCTATGTGTCTCTATGGGTCTCACTGTCACCCACTGTAATCCATGGGGTCCCTATGGGTCCCAGTGTCTCCCTATGGGTCACTATGTGTCCCTATGTGTCCCAATGTCCCCCCTATGGGTTGCTATGTGCTTGTATGTGGTTTCTTATGGGTATCTCTGGGCCCAAATATCTTCCTATAGCTATCTATGGGTTTCAGTGTGGTCCCTATGTGCCTCTCTGGGGTCTCTTATGGGTCACAGCGGGGTCCCTATGTGTCTCTATGGGTCTCACTGTCCCCCACTGTAATCCATGGGGTCCCTATGTTTCCCAATGTCCCCCTATGTGTCCCTATGGATCACTATGCGTCCCTATGGGTCCCAGTGTCCCCCCTGTGGGTTGCTATGTGTCTCTATGGGGTCTCTATGGGGTCTCTTATGGGTATCTCTGGGCCCAAATGTCTTCCTATGGGGATTTGTGGGATTCAGTGTGGTCCCTATGTGTCTCTATGGGCTCTCATGACATTCAGCGGGGTCCCTATGTGTCTCCATGGGTCTCACTGTCCCCCACTGTAATCCGTGGGGTCCCCATGTGTCCCATTGTCCGCCCATGGGTCCCAGTGTCTCCCTATGAGTCACTATGTGTCCCTATGTTTCCCAATGTCCCCACTATGGGTTGCTATGTGCCTCTATGGGGTCTCTATAGGGTCTCCTATGGGTATCTCTGGGCCCAAATATTTTCCTATGGGTATCTATGGGTTTCAATGTGGTCCCTATGCGCCTCTATGAGGTCTTTAATTGGTCTCAACGGGGACCCTATGTGTCTCTATGGGTTTCACTGTCCCCCTTGTAATCCATGGGGTCCCTATGGGTCCCAGTGTCTCCCTATAGGTCCCAGTGTATCCCTATGGGTCACTATGTGTCCCTATGTGTCCCAATGTCCCCGCTATGGGTTGCTATGTGCCTCTATAGGGTCTCTATGGGGTCTCTTATGCGTATCTCTGGGCCGAAAATTCTCCCTCTGTGTATCTATGGGTTTCAGTGTCGTCCGTATGTGCCTCTATGGGGTCTCTTATGGGTCTCAACGGGGTCCCTATGTGTCTCTAGGGGTTTCACTGTCCCCCTTGTAATCCATGTGGTCCCTATGTGTGCCAATGTCTCCCTATGGGTCCCAGTGTCTCCCTATGGGTCACTATGTGTCCCTATGTTTCCCAATGTCCCCCCTATGGGTTGCTATTTGCCTCTATGGGGTCTCTATGGGGTATCTTATGGGTATCTCTTGGTCCAAATGTCTTCCTATGGGTATCTATGGGTTTCAGTGTTGTCCCTATGCGCCTCTATGAGGTCTTTAATGGGTCTCAGCAAGGTCCCTATGTGTCTCTATGGGTCTCACTGTCCCCCTTGTAATCCATGGGGTCCCTATTTGTCCCATTGTCCCTATGGTTCCCTGTGTCTCCCTATGAGTCAGTATGTGTCCCTATTTGTCCCAGTGTCCCCCGTATGGATTGCTATGTGCCTCTTTGGGGACTCTATGGGGTCTCTTATGGGTCTCAGCGGGGTCCCTGTGTGTCTCTATGGGTCTCAATGTCCCCCACTGTAATCCATGGGGTCCCTATGTGTCCCATTGTTCCGCTGTGGGTCCCAGTGTCTACCTATGGGTCTCTGTGTGTCTCTGTGTTTCCCAATGTCCCGCCTATGGGATGCTATGTGCCTCTATAGGGTTTCTATGGGGTCTCTTATGCGTATCTCTGTGCTCAAATGTCTTCCTATGGGTATCTATGGGTTTCAATGTGGTCCCTCTGTGCCCCTAAATTATTGGGTTTCATCTCGAAAAGAAGACACATTCTCTTTAAAATGATGCTTTGTAACAAATTATGACTCATTGATTCCAGAATATCTGTCTTCCCCTACAAAATAATGACATTAACATAAGAATTATCCATTTCAGACAATTTTCCGATGTATTTCACACTAATATCAAGACTTACACCAGAAAAAAAATGTGTTCTCTCTTAGTTATCACTCTTGAATCTTGCAAAAAATTCATTTTCTTACCAATAGAAAAACATCTCTAACCCCGCTATTCTGGGTTTTCCGCCACTTTAACCCCGCTTTTCTTGGTTTTCCTCCGCTCTAACTTCGCTTTTCTTGATTTTCCTCTGCTCTAGCCCCGCTTTTCTTGGTTTTCCTCCTCTCTAACTTCGCCTTTCTTGTTTTTCCTCTGCTCTAACTTCGAATTTCTTGGTTTTCATCCGCTCTAACTCCGCTTTTCTTGGTTTTTCCCCGATCTAACCCCGCTTTACTTGGTTTTCATCCGCTCTAACCTAGATTTTCTTGGTTTCATCAGGTCTTGGTGTCATCACTGGTGAGTTTCCCTTTTTTCCTTATACCTTCTGTACTTCTACTATCATCCTTGTAGTTACCATTCTTGTTAACCTGTATGGTTACCACCAATACATCCTGCAATGACAGCTAATCACATTCTTTCTCCTTCTCCAAGCAATTCTACCATAACGGCTCCCTTTCAGCTGTGGGGTTGTTCTTGATCAAGTTAGATGAGCCACCAGACACCTTAACTGTTGTCCCTGCACTCTCCCAGACACACAGCTTCAGCTCAGATTTGGCAAGGCAGAAACTCCTAAGTCTCACAAACCTCTCAAAGACCTTAAAAACTGCTTTTATGCATAAATCCATGTTGGAAACTTGTTAGCCAATTCTAATATGAATCAGATTTACATTACTGTATTTCCTCCATAACATTTACTTCTGGGGCAAAAATGCCCACTGTTGTATTTGCTTTCAGTCTGTACATTTGATAAGAAATGGCATAAAGCAGCAGGCTTCCCATCTGATAATACACAGTGACACACACCTCCCCCCCTTTTAAGAGCCTCTTCAGCCGGCCCCCGTCTCTAAAATATAAGGAGTCCTTTAGAAGGCCGAAGAGGTATTCCCGAATACAATGGAGATGTTGGAATCACGGTTCCACGGACTGCCGCTTGTGAGAGAAAAGAGCGGTTGCGGACATATCGGTAGACGAAAAAGAGCGACTTCAGCCGGCTGCTTTCTTCCGCTGAGGGGGGTTTCTCTCTGTAGCCCGGAAAGGAGTACTTTTGTGCTCAACTTCTTTTCTCGCTGAAAGCACAAGTCCTAGAACTGTTTCGAGGTGTTACCTTTCAAATGGCGAAAGATTTCGTTTCTTTCATTATTTTTCGGCACTTCACTTTTAGTTTCTCTGTCGACATAGGAAAGATAAGAATATCTCCTTCTTACATATCTGACTAGCTAGCTGAGTAACTCTGGGATATACGCCGTCGGATTGAAATCGACTTGATGTCCCCATCGCTCCTTTCTGGGCTGCAGGGATAAGCTTTATCCTCTGAAGAAAGAAGCCGGCTAAAAACGCACTCCCGAATGCAACGGAGATGTTGGAATCACGGTTCCCAGCGACTGCCGCTTGTGAGAGAAAATAGCGGTTGCGGACAAAACGGTAGACGAAAAAGAGCGACTTTAGCCGGCTGCTTTCTTCCGCTGAGGGGGGTTTCTCTCTGTAGTTCGGAAAAAGAAAATCTTGTATTCAACTTCTTTTCCCGCTGAAAGCACAAGTCCTAGAACTGTTTCGAGGTGTTACCTTTCAAATGGCGAAAGATTTCGTTTCTTTCATTATTTTTCGGTACTTCACTTTTAGTTTCTCTGTCGACAGAGGAAAGAAACGAATATCTCCTTCTTACATATCTGACTAACTAGCTGAGTAGCTCTGGGATATACGCCGTCGGATTGAAATCGACTTGATGTCCCCATCGCTTTGTTCTGGGCTGAAGGGATAAACTTTTTCCTCTGAAGAAAGAAGCCGGCTAAAAACGCACTCCCGAATGCAACGGAGATGTTGGAATCACGGTTCCCAGCGACTGCCGCTTGTGAGAGAAAAGAGCGTTTGCGGACAAAACGGTAGACGAAAAAGAGTGACATTAGCCGTTTGCTTTCTTCCGCTGAGGGGGGTTTCTCTCTGTAGCCCGGAAAAAAGCAATTTTGTGCTCAACTTCTTTTCTCGCTGAAAGCACAAGTCCTAGAACTGTTTCAAGGTGTTACCTTTCAAATGGCGAAAGATTTCGTTTCTTTCATTATTTTTCGGTACTTCACTTTTAGTTTCTCTGTCGACAGACTAAAGATAAGAATATCTCCTTCTTACATATCTGACTAGCTAGCTGAGTAGCTCTGGGATATACGCCGTCGGATTGAAATCGACTTGATGTCCCCATCGCTTTTTTCTGGGCTGAAGGGATAAACTTTTTCCTCTGAAGAAATAAGCCGGCTAAAGACACACTCCCGAATGCAACGGAGATGTTGGAATCACGGTATCCAGCGACTGCCGCTTGTGAGAGAAAAGAGCGGTTGCGGACAAAACGGTAGACGAAAAAGAGTGACATTAGCCGGCTGCTTTCTTCCGCTGAGGGGGGTTTCTCTCTGTAGCCCGGAAAAAAGCAATTTTGTGCTCAACTTCTTTTCTCGCTGAAAGCACAAGTCCTAGAACTGTTTCGAGGTGTTACCTTTCAAATGGCGAAAGATTTCGTTTCTTTCATTATTTTTCGGTACTTCACTTTTAGTTTCTCTGTCGACAGAGGAAAGAAACGAATATCTCCTTCTTACATATCTGACTAGCTAGCTGAGTAGCTCTGGGATATACGCCGTCGGATTGAAATCGACTTGATCTCCCCATCGCTTTTTTCTGGGCTGAAGGGATAAACTTTTTCCTCTGAAGAAAGAAGCCGGCTAAAAACGCACTCCCGAATGCAACGGAGATGTTGGAATCACGGTATCCAGCGACTGCCGCTTGTGAGAGAAAAGAGCGGTTGCAGACAAATCGGTAGACGAAAAAGAGCGACATTAGTCGGCTGCTTTCTTCCGCTGAGGGCGGTTTCTCTCTGTAGCCCGGAAAGACGCAATTTTGTGCTCAACTTCTTTTCTCGCTGAAAGCACAAGTCCTAGAACTGTTTCGAGGTGTTACCTTTCAAATGGCGAAAGATTTCGTTTCTTTCATTATTTTTCGGTACTTCACTTTTAGTTTCTCTGTCGACAGAGGAAAGAAACGAATATCTCCTTCTTACATATCTGACTAGCTAGCTGAGTAGCTCTGGGATATACGCCGTCGGATTGAAATCGACTTGATGTCCCCATCGCTTTGTTCTGGGCTGAAGGGATAAACTTTTTCCTCTGAAGAAATAAGCCGGCTAAAGACACACTCCCGAATGCAACGGAGATGTTGGAATCACGGTATCCAGCGACTGCCGCTTGTGAGAGAAAAGAGCGGTTGCGGACAAAACGGTAGACGAAAAAGAGTGACATTAGCCGGCTGCTTTCTTCCGCTGAGGGGGGTTTCTCTCTGTAGCCCGGAAAAAAGCAATTTTGTGCTCAACTTCTTTTCTCGCTGAAAGCACAAGTCCTAGAACTGTTTCAAGGTGTTACCTTTCAAATGGCGAAAGATTTCGTTTCTTTCATTATTTTTCGGTACTTCACTTTTAGTTTCTCTGTCGACAGAGGAAAGATAAGAATATCTCCTTCTTACATATCTGACTAGCTAGCTGAGTAGCTCTGGGATATATGCCGTCGGATTGAAATCGACTTGATGTCCCCATCGCTTTTTTCTGGGCTGAAGGGATAAACTTTTTCCTCTGAAGAAATAAGCCGGCTAAAGACACACTCCCGAATGCAACGGAGATGTTGGAATCACGGTATCCAGCGACTGCCGCTTGTGAGAGAAAAGAGCGGTTGCGGACAAAACGGTAGACGAAAAAGAGTGACATTAGCCGGCTGCTTTCTTCCGCTGAGGGGGGTTTCTCTCTGTAGCCCGGAAAAAAGCAATTTTGTGCTCAACTTCTTTTCTCGCTGAAAGCACAAGTCCTAGAACTGTTTCGAGGTGTTACCTTTCAAATGGCGAAAGATTTCGTTTCTTTCATTATTTTTCGGTACTTCACTTTTAGTTTCTCTGTCGACAGAGGAAAGAAACGAATATCTCCTTCTTACATATCTGACTAGCTAGCTGAGTAGCTCTGGGATATACGCCGTCGGATTGAAATCGACTTGATGTCCCCATCGCTTTTTTCTGGGCTGAAGGGATAAACTTTTTCCTCTGAAGAAAGAAGCCGGCTAAAAACGCACTCCCGAATGCAACGGAGATGTTGAAATCACGGTTCCCAGCGACTGCCGCTTGTGAGAGAAAAGAGCGGTTGCAGACAAATCGGTAGACGAAAAAGAGCGACATTAGTCGGCTGCTTTCTTCCGCTGAGGGCGGTTTCTCTCTGTAGCCCGGAAAGACGCAATTTTGTGCTCAACTTCTTTTCTCGCTGATAGCACAAGTCCTAGAACTGTTTCGAGGTGTTACCTTTCAAATGGCGAAAGATTTCGTTTCTTTCATTATTTTTCGGTACTTCACTTTTAGTTTCTCTGTCGACAGAGGAAAGAAACGAATATCTCCTTCTTACATATCTGACTAGCTAGCTGAGTAGCTCTGGGATATACGCCGTCGGATTGAAATCGACTTGATGTCCCCATCGCTTTTTTCTGGGCTGAAGGGATAAACTTTTTCCTCTGAAGAAAGAAGCCGGCTAAAAACGCACTCCCGAATGCAACGGAGATGTTGGAATCACGGTTCCCAGCGACTGCCGCTTGTGAGAGTAAATAGCGGTTGCGGACAAAACGGTAGACGAAAAAGAGCGACATTAGTCGGCTGCTTTCTTCCGCTGAGGGGGGTTTCTCTCTGTAGCCCGGAAAGATGCAATCTTGTGCTCAGCTTCTTTTCTCGCTGAGAGCACAAGTCCTAGAACTGTTTCGAGGTGTTACCTTTCAAATGGGGAAAGATTTCGTTTCTTTCATTATTTTTCGGTACTTCACTTTTAGTTTCTCTGTCGACAGAGGAAAGAAACGAATATCTCCTTCTTACATATCTGACTAGCTAGCTGAGTAGCTCTGGGATATACGCCGTCGGATTGAAATCGACTTGATGTCCCCATCGCTTTGTTCTGGGCTGAAGGGATAAACTTTTTCCTCTGAAGAAATAAGCCGGCTAAAGACACACTCCCGAATGCAACGGAGATGTTGGAATCACGGTATCCAGCGACTGCCGCTTGTGAGAGAAAAGAGCGGTTGCGGACAAAACGGTAGACGAAAAAGAGTGACATTAGCCGGCTGCTTTCTTCCGCTGAGGGGGGTTTCTGTCTGTAGCCCGGAAAAAGAAAATCTTGTATTCAACTTCTTTTCCCGCTGAAAGCACAAGTCCTAGAACTGTTTCGAGGTGTTACCTTTCAAATGGCGAAAGATTTCGTTTCTTTCATTATTTTTCGGTACTTCACTTTTAGTTTCTCTGTCGACAGAGGAAAGAAACGAATATCTCCTTCTTACATATCTGACTAGCTAGCTGAGTAGCTCTGGGATATACGCCGTCGGATTGAAATCGACTTGATGTCCCCATCGCTTTGTTCTGGGCTGAAGGGATAAACTTTTTCCTCTGAAGAAATAAGCCGGCTAAAGACACACTCCCGAATGCAACGGAGATGTTGGAATCACGGTATCCAGCGACTGCCGCTTGTGAGAGAAAAGAGCGTTTGCGGACAAAACGGTAGACGAAAAAGAGTGACATTAGCCGGCTGCTTTCTTCCGCTGAGGGGGGTTTCTCTCTGTAGCCCGGAAAAAAGCAATTTTGTGCTCAACTTCTTTTCTCGCTGAAAGCACAAGTCCTAGAACTGTTTCAAGGTGTTACCTTTCAAATGGCGAAAGATTTCGTTTCTTTCATTATTTTTCGGTACTTCACTTTTAGTTTCTCTGTCGACAGACTAAAGATAAGAATATCTCCTTCTTACATATCTGACTAGCTAGCTGAGCAGCTCTGGCATATACGCCGTCGGATTGAAATCGACTTGATGTCCCCATCGCTTTTTTCTGGGCTGAAGGGATAGACTTTTTCCTCTGAAGAAATAAGCCGGCTAAAGACACACTCCCGAATGCAACGGAGATGTTGGAATCACGGTATCCAGCGACTGCCGCTTGTGAGAGAAAAGAGCGGTTGCGGACAAAACGGTAGACGAAAAAGAGTGACATTAGCCGGCTGCTTTCTTCCGCTGAGGGGGGTTTCTCTCTGTAGCCCGGAAAAAAGCAATTTTGTGCTCAACTTCTTTTCTCGCTGAAAGCACAAGTCCTAGAACTGTTTCGAGGTGTTACCTTTCAAATGGCGAAAGATTTCGTTTCTTTCATTATTTTTCGGTACTTCACTTTTAGTTTCTCTGTCGACAGAGGAAAGAAACGAATATCTCCTTCTTACATATCTGACTAGCTAGCTGAGTAGCTCTGGGATATATGCCGTCGGATTGAAATCGACTTGATGTCCCCATCGCTTTTTTCTGGGCTGAAGGGATAAACTTTTTCCTCTGAAGAAATAAGCCGGCTAAAGACACACTCCCGAATGCAACGGAGATGTTGGAATCACGGTATCCAGCGACTGCCGCTTGTGAGAGAAAAGAGCGGTTGCGGACAAAACGGTAGACGAAAAAGAGTGACATTAGCCGGCTGCTTTCTTCCGCTGAGGGGGGTTTCTCTCTGTAGCCCGGAAAAAAGCAATTTTGTGCTCAACTTCTTTTCTCGCTGAAAGCACAAGTCCTAGAACTGTTTCGAGGTGTTACCTTTCAAATGGCGAAAGATTTCGTTTCTTTCATTATTTTTCGGTACTTCACTTTTAGTTTCTCTGTCGACAGAGGAAAGAAACGAATATCTCCTTCTTACATATCTGACTAGCTAGCTGAGTAGCTCTGGGATATACGCCGTCGGATTGAAATCGACTTGATGTCCCCATCGCTTTTTTCTGGGCTGAAGGGATAAACTTTTTCCTCTGAAGAAAGAAGCCGGCTAAAAACGCACTCCCGAATGCAACGGAGATGTTGAAATCACGGTTCCCAGCGACTGCCGCTTGTGAGAGAAAAGAGCGGTTGCAGACAAATCGGTAGACGAAAAAGAGCGACATTAGTCGGCTGCTTTCTTCCGCTGAGGGCGGTTTCTCTCTGTAGCCCGGAAAGACGCAATTTTGTGCTCAACTTCTTTTCTCGCTGATAGCACAAGTCCTAGAACTGTTTCGAGGTGTTACCTTTCAAATGGCGAAAGATTTCGTTTCTTTCATTATTTTTCGGTACTTCACTTTTAGTTTCTCTGTCGACAGAGGAAAGAAACGAATATCTCCTTCTTACATATCTGACTAGCTAGCTGAGTAGCTCTGGGATATACGCCGTCGGATTGAAATCGACTTGATGTCCCCATCGCTTTTTTCTGGGCTGAAGGGATAAACTTTTTCCTCTGAAGAAAGAAGCCGGCTAAAAACGCACTCCCGAATGCAACGGAGATGTTGGAATCACGGTTCCCAGCGACTGCCGCTTGTGAGAGTAAATAGCGGTTGCGGACAAAACGGTAGACGAAAAAGAGCGACATTAGTCGGCTGCTTTCTTCCGCTGAGGGGGGTTTCTCTCTGTAGCCCGGAAAGATGCAATCTTGTGCTCAGCTTCTTTTCTCGCTGAGAGCACAAGTCCTAGAACTGTTTCGAGGTGTTACCTTTCAAATGGGGAAAGATTTCGTTTCTTTCATTATTTTTCGGTACTTCACTTTTAGTTTCTCTGTCGACAGAGGAAAGAAACGAATATCTCCTTCTTACATATCTGACTAGCTAGCTGAGTAGCTCTGGGATATACGCCGTCGGATTGAAATCGACTTGATGTCCCCATCGCTTTGTTCTGGGCTGAAGGGATAAACTTTTTCCTCTGAAGAAATAAGCCGGCTAAAGACACACTCCCGAATGCAACGGAGATGTTGGAATCACGGTATCCAGCGACTGCCGCTTGTGAGAGAAAAGAGCGGTTGCGGACAAAACGGTAGACGAAAAAGAGTGACATTAGCCGGCTGCTTTCTTCCGCTGAGGGGGGTTTCTGTCTGTAGCCCGGAAAAAGAAAATCTTGTATTCAACTTCTTTTCCCGCTGAAAGCACAAGTCCTAGAACTGTTTCGAGGTGTTACCTTTCAAATGGCGAAAGATTTCGTTTCTTTCATTATTTTTCGGTACTTCACTTTTAGTTTCTCTGTCGACAGAGGAAAGAAACGAATATCTCCTTCTTACATATCTGACTAGCTAGCTGAGTAGCTCTGGGATATACGCCGTCGGATTGAAATCGACTTGATGTCCCCATCGCTTTGTTCTGGGCTGAAGGGATAAACTTTTTCCTCTGAAGAAATAAGCCGGCTAAAGACACACTCCCGAATGCAACGGAGATGTTGGAATCACGGTATCCAGCGACTGCCGCTTGTGAGAGAAAAGAGCGTTTGCGGACAAAACGGTAGACGAAAAAGAGTGACATTAGCCGGCTGCTTTCTTCCGCTGAGGGGGGTTTCTCTCTGTAGCCCGGAAAAAAGCAATTTTGTGCTCAACTTCTTTTCTCGCTGAAAGCACAAGTCCTAGAACTGTTTCAAGGTGTTACCTTTCAAATGGCGAAAGATTTCGTTTCTTTCATTATTTTTCGGTACTTCACTTTTAGTTTCTCTGTCGACAGACTAAAGATAAGAATATCTCCTTCTTACATATCTGACTAGCTAGCTGAGCAGCTCTGGCATATACGCCGTCGGATTGAAATCGACTTGATGTCCCCATCGCTTTTTTCTGGGCTGAAGGGATAGACTTTTTCCTCTGAAGAAATAAGCCGGCTAAAGACACACTCCCGAATGCAACGGAGATGTTGGAATCACGGTATCCAGCGACTGCCGCTTGTGAGAGAAAAGAGCGGTTGCGGACAAAACGGTAGACGAAAAAGAGTGACATTAGCCGGCTGCTTTCTTCCGCTGAGGGGGGTTTCTCTCTGTAGCCCGGAAAAAAGCAATTTTGTGCTCAACTTCTTTTCTCGCTGAAAGCACAAGTCCTAGAACTGTTTCGAGGTGTTACCTTTCAAATGGCGAAAGATTTCGTTTCTTTCATTATTTTTCGGTACTTCACTTTTAGTTTCTCTGTCGACAGACTAAAGATAATAATATCTCCTTCTTACATATCTGACTAGCTAGCTGAGTAGCTCTGGGATATACGCCGTCGGATTGAAATCGACTTGATGTCCCCATCGCTTTTTTCTGGGCTGAAGGGATAAACTTTTTCCTCTGAAGAAAGAAGCCGGCTAAAAACGCACTCCCGAATGCAACGGAGATGTTGAAATCACGGTTCCCAGCGACTGCCGCTTGTGAGAGAAAAGAGCGGTTGCAGACAAATCGGTAGACGAAAAAGAGCGACATTAGTCGGCTGCTTTCTTCCGCTGAGGGCGGTTTCTCTCTGTAGCCCGGAAAGACGCAATTTTGTGCTCAACTTCTTTTCTCGCTGATAGCACAAGTCCTAGAACTGTTTCGAGGTGTTACCTTTCAAATGGCGAAAGATTTCGTTTCTTTCATTATTTTTCGGTACTTCACTTTTAGTTTCTCTGTCGACAGAGGAAAGAAACGAATATCTCCTTCTTACATATCTGACTAGCTAGCTGAGTAGCTCTGGGATATACGCCGTCGGATTGAAATCGACTTGATGTCCCCATCGCTTTTTTCTGGGCTGAAGGGATAAACTTTTTCCTCTGAAGAAATAAGCCGGCTAAAGACACACTCCCGAATGCAACGGAGATGTTGGAATCACGGTATCCAGCGACTGCCGCTTGTGAGAGAAAAGAGCGGTTGCGGACAAAACGGTAGACGAAAAAGAGTGACATTAGCCGGCTGCTTTCTTCCGCTGAGGGGGGTTTCTCTCTGTAGCCCGGAAAAAAGCAATTTTGTGCTCAAATTCTTTTCTCGCTGAAAGCACAAGTCCTAGAACTGTTTCAAGGTGTTACCTTTCAAATGGCGAAAGATTTCGTTTCTTTCATTATTTTTCGGTACTTCACTTTTAGTTTCTCTGTCGACAGAGGAAAGATAAGAATATCTCCTTCTTACATATCTGACTAGCTAGCTGAGTAGCTCTGGGATATACGCCGTCGGATTGAAATCGACTTGGTGTCCCCATCGCTTTTTTCTGGGATGAAGGGATAAACTTTTTCCTCTGAAGAAAGAAGCCGGCTAAAAACGCACTCCCCTAATGCAACGGAGATGTTGGAATCACGGTTCCCAGCGACTGCCGCTTGTGAGAGAAAATAGCGGTTGCGGACAAAACGGTAGACGAAAAAGAGTGACATTAGCAGGCTGCTTTCTTCCGCTGAGGGGGGTTTCTCTCTCTAGCCCGGAAAAAGAAAATCTTGTATTCAACTTCTTTTCCCGCTGAAAGCACAAGTCCTAGAACTGTTTCGAGGTGTTACCTTTCAAATGGCGAAAGATTTCGTTTCTTTCATTATTTTTCGGTACTTCACTTTTAGTTTCTCTGTCGACAGAGGAAAGAAACGAATATCTCCTTCTTACATATCTGACTAGCTAGCTGAGTAGCTCTGGGATATACGCCGTCGGATTGAAATCGACTTGATGTCCCCATCGCTCCTTTAAGGGCTGCAGGGATAAGCTTAATCCTCTAAAGAAAGAAGCCGGCTAAAACCGCACTCCCCGAATGCAACGGAGATGTTGGAATCACGGTTCCCAGCGACTGCCGCTTGTGAGAGAAAAGAGCGGTTGCGGACAAATCGGTAGACGAAAAAGAGCGACTTTAGCCGGCTGCTTTCTTCCGCTGAGGGGGGTTTGTCCCTGTAGCCCGGAAAAAAGCAATCTTGTATTCAACTTCTTTTCCCGCTGAAAGCACAAGTCCTAGTACTTTTTCGAGGTGTTACCTTTCAAATGGCGAAAGATTTCGTTTCTTTCATTATTTTTCGGTACTTCACTTTTAGTTTCTCTGTCGACAGAGGAAAGATAAGAATATCTCCTTCTTACATATCTGACTAGCTAGCTGAGTAGCTCTGGGATATACGCCGTCGGATTGAAATCGACTTGATGTCCCCATCGCTTTTTTCTGGGATGAAGGGATAAACTTTTTCCTCTGAAGAAAGAAGCCGGCTAAAAACGCACTCCCCTAATGCAACGGAGATGTTGGAATCACGGTTCCCAGCGACTGCCGCTTGTGAGAGAAAATAGCGGTTGCGGACAAAACGGTAGACGAAAAAGAGTGACATTAGCAGGCTGCTTTCTTCCGCTGAGGGGGGTTTCTCTCTCTAGCCCGGAAAAAGAAAATCTTGTATTCAACTTCTTTTCCCGCTGAAAGCACAAGTCCTAGAACTGTTTCGAGGTGTTACCTTTCAAATGGCGAAAGATTTCGTTTCTTTCATTATTTTTCGGTACTTCACTTTTAGTTTCTCTGTCGACAGAGGAAAGAAACGAATATCTCCTTCTTACATATCTGACTAGCTAGCTGAGTAGCTCTGGGATATACGCCGTCGGATTGAAATCGACTTGATGTCCCCATCGCTTTTTTCTGGGATGAAGGGATAAGCTTTTTCCTCTGAAGAAAGAAGCCGGCTAAAAACGCACTCCCGAATGCAACGGAGATGTTGGAATCACGGTTCCCAGCGACTGCCGCTTGTGAGAGAAAATAGCGGTTGCGGACAAAACGGTAGACGAAAAAGAGCGACTTTAGCCGGCTGCTTTCTTCCGCTGAAGGAGGTTTCTCTCTGTAGCCCGGAAAGGAGTACTTTTGTGCTCAACTTCTTTTCTTGCTAAAAGCACAAGTCCTAGAACTGTTTCGAGGTGTTACCTTTCAAATGGGGAAAGATTTCGTTTCTTTCATATTTTTGGTACTACACTTCTAGTTTCTCTGTCGACAGAGTAAAGATAAGAATATCTCCTTCTTACATATCTGACTAGCTAGCTGAGTAGCTCTGGGATATACGCCGTCGGAGAGAAATCGACTTGATGTCCCCTTCGCTCCTTTCTGAGCTGCAGGGATAAGATTTTCCTCTGAAGAAAGAAGCCGGCTAAAAGCGCAATCCCCGAATGCAACGGAGATGTTGGAATCACGGTTCCCAGCGACTGCCGCTTGTGAGAGAAAAGAGCGGTTGCGGACAAATCGGTAGAAGAAAAAGAGCGACTTCAGCCGGCTGCTTTCCTCCGCTGAGAAAGGTTTCTCTCTGTAGCCCGGAAAGCAGTACTTTTGTATTCAACTTCTTTTCCCGCTGAAAGCACAAGTCCTAGAAGGCACAGCAGCTCCTGCCCATAGATCTAACCCACATCTGCCCAACAGCAGCTCCTGCCCCATAGATCTGACCCACATCTGACCCACAGCAGCTCCTGCCCCATAGATCTGACCCACATCTGCCCCACAGCATCTCCTGCCCCATAGATCTGACCCACATGTGCCCCACAGCAGCTCCTAACACATAGATCTGACCCACATCAGCCCCACAGCAGCTCCTGCCCCATAGATCTGAAACACAGCAGCTCCTGTCTCATAGATCTAACCCACATCTGCCCCACAGCATCTCCTGCCCCATAGATCTGACCCACATCGGCTCCACAGCATCTCCTGCCCCATAGATCTGACCCACATGTGCCCCACAGCAGCTCCTGCCTCATACATCTGACTCACAGCATCTCCTGCCCCATAGAACTGGCCCACATCAGCCACAGCAGCTCCTGCCCCATAGATCTGACCCACATGTGCCCCACAGGAGCTCATAACACATAGATCTGACCCACATGTGCCTCACAGCTGCTCCTGCCCCATAGATCTGAACCACAGCAGTTCCTGCCCCATAGATCAGACCCAAAACTTCCCCACAGCAGCTCCTGCGCATAGATCTGACCCACATCAGCCCCACAGCAGCTCCTACCCCATAGATCTAACCAACATCAGCCCCACAGCAGCTCCTGCCCCATAGATCTGACCTACATCTGACCCACTGCAGCTCCTGCCCCATACATCTTACCCAGATCTGCCCCACAGCAGCTCCTACCCAAAGGTCTGACCCACATGTGCCCCACAGCAGCTCCTAACACATAGATCTGACCCACATGTGCCCCAGAGCTGCTCCTGCCCAATAGATCTGAACCACAGCAGCTCCTGTCTCATAGATCTAACCCACATCTGCCCCACAGCATCTCCTGCCCCATAGATCTGACCAACATCTGCTCCACAGCATCTCCTGCCCCATAGATCTGACCCCCATCTGCCCCACAGCAGCTCCTGCCTCATACATCTGACTCACAGCATCTCCTGCCCCATAGAACTGGCCCACATCAGCCACAGCAGCTCCTGCCCTATAGATCTGACCCACATCTGCCCCAAAGCAGCTACTGCCCCATAGACCCTACCAACATGTGCAGCACAGCATCTCCTGCCCATAGATCTAACCCACATCTGCCCCACAGCCGCTCCTGCCCAATAGATATGACCCACATCTGCCCCACAGCATCTCCTGCCCCATAGATCTGACCCCCATCTGCCCCACAGCAGCTCCTGCCTCATACATCTGACTCACAGCATCTCCTGCCCCATAGAACTGGCCCACATCAGCCACAGCAGCTCCTGACCTATAGATCTGACCCACATCTGACCCACAGCATCTCATGCCCCATAGATCATACCCACATCTGCCACACAGCAGCCTTTGCCCCATAGATCAGACCCACATCTGCCCCACAGCAGCTCCTTCCCCATACGTCTTACCAAGATCTGCCCCACAGCAGCTCCTACCCAAAGATCTGACCCACATCATCTCGACAGCAGCTCCTGCCTCATAGATCTGACCCACATCAGCCACACAGCATCTCCCACCCCATAGATCTGACCCACATCTGCACCACAGCAGCTCCTCCCCATAGATATGCCCTACATCTGCCCCACATCAGCTCCTGCAACATAGATCTGACCCACATCTGCGCCACAACAGCTCCTGCCCCATAGATCTGACCCACATCAGACCCACAGCAGATCCTGCCCCATAGATCTGACCCACATCTGCCACACAGCAGCCTTTGCCCCATAGATCTGACCCAGATCTGCCCCACAGCATCTCCAGCCCCATAGATCTGACCCACATCTGCCCCACAGCATCTTCTGCCCCATAGATCTAACCCACATCTGACCCACAGCAGCTCCTGCCCCATAGATCTGACCCACATCTGCCCCACAGCAGCTCCTGCCCCATAGATCTGACCCACATCTGCCCCACAGCAGCTCCTGCCTCATAGATCTTACCCACATCTGACCCACAGCAGCTCCTGCCCCATACATCTTACCCAGATCTGCCCCACAGCAGCTCCTACCCAAAGATCTGACCCACATCATCTCGACAGCAGCTCCTGCCCCATAGATCTGACCCACATGTGCCCCACAGCAGCTCCTGCCCCATAGATCTGACCCACATGTGCCCCAGAGCTGCTCCTGCCCCATAGATCTGAACCACAGCAGCTCCTGCCCCATAGATCTTACCCACATCTGCTCCACAGCATCTCCTGCCCCATAGATCTGACCCCCATCTGCCCCACAGCAGCTCCTGCCCCATACATCTGACTCACAGCATCTCCTGCCCCATAGAACTGGCCCACATCAGCCACAGCAGCTCCCGACCTATAGATCTGACCCACATCAGCCCCACAGCAGATTTTGCCCCATAGATATGTGCCACGTCTGCCCCACAGCAGCTCCTGCGACATAGATCTTACCCAGATCTGCTCCACAGCAGCTGCTGCCCCAAAGATCTGACCAACATCAGCCCCACAGCAGCTCCTGCCCTATAGATCTGACCCATATCTGCCCCACAGCAGCTCCTGCCCCATAGACCCTACCAACATGTGCAGCACAGCAGCTCCTGCCCCATAGATCTGACCCACATCTGACCCACAGCAGCTCCTGCCCCATAGATCTGACCCACATCTGCCCCACAGCATCTCCTGCCCCATAGATCTGACCCACATGTGCCCCACAGCAGCTCCTAACACATAGATCTGACCCACATGTGCCCCACAGCAGCTCCTGCCCCATAGATCTGAACCACAGCAGCTCCTGTCTCATAGATCTAACCCACATCTGCCCCACAGCAGCTCCTGCCCCATAGATCTGACCCACATCTGCTCCACAGCATCTCCTGCCCTATAGATCTGACCCACATCTGCCCCACAGCAGCTCCTGCCCCATACATCTGACTCACAGCATCTCCTGCCCCATAGAACTGGCCCACATCAGGCACAGCAGCTCCTGACCTATAGATCTGACCCACATCTGACCCACAGCAGCTCCTGCCCCATAGATCTGACCCACATCTGCCACACAGCAGCCTTTGCCCCATAGATCTGACCCACATCTGCCCCACAGCATCTCCTGCCCCATAGATCTGACCCCCATCTGCCCCACAGCAGCTCCTGCCCCATTGATCTGACCCACACCTGACCCACAGCAGCTCCTGCCCCATACATCTTACCCAGATCTGCCCCACAGCAGCTCCTACCCAAAGATCTGACCCACATCATCTCGACAGCAGCTCCTGCCTCATAGATCTGACTCACAGCATCTCCTGCCCCACAGATCTGACCCACATCAGACCCAGAGCATCTCCTGCCACATAGATCTGACCCACATTTTCCCCAAAGCAGCACCTAAACCATAGATCTGACCCACATGTGCCTCACAGCTGCTCCTGCCCCATAGATCTGAACCACATCTGCTCCACAGCATCTCCTGCCCCATAGATCTGACCCCCATCTGCCCCACTGCAGCTCCTGCCTCATACATCTGACTCACAGCATCTCCTGCCCCATAGAACTGGCCCACATCAGCCACAGCAGCTCCTGCCCCATAAATCTGACCCACATCTGCTCCACAGCATCTCCTGCCCCATTGATCTGACCCACATCTGCCCCACAGCAGCTCCTGCCTCATACATCTGACTCACAGCATCTCCTGCCCCATAGAACTGGCCCACATCAGCCACAGCAGCTCCTGCCCCATAGATCTGACCCACATCTGACCCACAGCAGCTCCTGCCCATAGATCTGACCCACATCTGACCCACAGCAGCTCCTGCCCCATACATCTTACCCAGATCTGCCCCACAGCAGCTCCTACCCAAAGATCTGCCCCACATCATCTCGACAGCAGCTCCTGCCTCATAGATCTGACCCACATGTGCCCCACAGCAGCTCCTAACACATAGATCTGACCCACATGTGCCCCAGAGCTGCTCCTGCCCCATAGATTTGACCCACATCAGCCACACAGCTTCTCCCACCCCATAGATGTGACCCACATCTGCACCACAGCAGCTCCTCCCCATAGATATGCACTACATCTGCCCCACATCAGCTCCTGCAACATAGATCTGACCCACATCTGCGCCACAACAGCTCCTGCCCCATAGATCTGACCCACATCAGACCCACAGCAGATCCTCCCCAAAGATCTGACACACATCTGCCCCACTGCTGCTCCTACACCACAGATCTGACCTACATCATCTCCACTGCAGCTCCTGCCCATAGATCTGACCCGCATCAGCCACACAGCAGGTCCTGCCCCATAGACCTGACACACATCAGCCCCACAGCAGCTCCTGCCTCATAGATCTGACTCACAGCATCTCCTGCCCCATAGATCTGACCCACATCAGACCCAGAGCATCTCCTGCCACATAGATCTTACCCACATTTTCCCCAAAGTAGCACCTAAACCATAGATCTGACCCACATGTGCCTCACAGCTGCTCCTGCCCCATAGATCTGACCAAATATCTGCTCCACAGCATCTCCTGCCTCATACATCTGACTCACAGCATCTCCTGCCCCATAGAACTGGCCCACATCAGCCACAGCAGCTCCTGCCCCATAGATCTGACCCACATCTGCCACACAGCAGCCTTTGCCCCATAGATCTGACCCACATCTGCCCCACAGCATCTCCTGCCCCATAGATCTGACCCACATCTGCCCCACAGCATCTTCTGCCCCATAGATCTGACCCACATCTGACCCACAGCAGCTCCTGCCCCATAGATCTGACCCACATCTGCCCCACAGCAGCTCCTGCCCCATAGATCTGACCCACATCTGCCCCACAGCAGCTCCTGCCTCATAGATCTTACCCACATCTGACCCACAGCAGCTCCTGCCCCATACGTCTTACCAAGATCTGCCCCACAGCAGCTCCTACCCAAAGATCTGACCCACATCATCTCAACAGCAGCTCCTGCCCCATAGATCTGACCCACATGTGCCCCACAGCAGCTCCTAACACATAGATCTTACCCACATGTGCCCCAGTCCTGCTCCTGCCCCATAGATCTGAACCACAGCAGCTCCTGTCTCATAGATCTAACCCACATCTGCCCCACAGCAGCTCCTGCCCCATAGATCTGACCCACATCTGCTCCACAGCATCTCCTGCCCCATAGATCTGACCCCACCTGCCCCACAGCAGCTCCTGCCTCATACATCTGACTCACAGCATCTCCTGCCCCATAGATCTGGCACCCATCTGCCCCACAGCAGCTCCTGCCTCATACATCTGACTCACAGCAATCTCCTCCCCATAGAGCTGGCCCACATCAGCCACAGCAGCTCCTGACCTATAGATCTGACCCACATCAGCCCCACAGCAGCTCCTGCCCCATAGATCTGACTACATCTGCCCCACAGCATCTCCTGCCCCATATATCTGACCCCCATCTGCCCCACAGCAGCTCCTGGCCCATAGATCTGACCCACATCTGACCCACAGCAGCTCCTGCCCCATACATCTTACCCAGATCTGCCCCACAGCAGCTCCTACCCAAAGATCTGACCCACATCATCTCGACAGCAGCTCCTGCCTCATAGATCTGACCCACATCAGCCACACAGCATCTCCCACCCCATAGATCTGACCCACATCTGCACCACAGCAGCTCCTCCCCATAGATATGCCCTACATCTGCCCCACATCAGCTCCTGCAACATAGATCTGACCCACATCTGCGCCACAACAGCTCCTGCCCCATAGATCTGACCCACATCAGACCCACAGCAGATCCTGCCCCATAGATCTGACCCACATCTGCCACACAGCAGCCTTTGCCCCATAGATCTGACCCAGATCTGCCCCACAGCATCTCCAGCCCCATAGATCTGACCCACATCTGCCCCACAGCATCTTCTGCCCCATAGATCTAACCCACATCTGACCCACAGCAGCTCCTGCCCCATAGATCTGACCCACATCTGCCCCACAGCAGCTCCTGCCCCATAGATCTGACCCACATCTGCCCCACAGCAGCTCCTGCCTCATAGATCTTACCCACATCTGACCCACAGCAGCTCCTGCCCCATACATCTTACCCAGATCTGCCCCACAGCAGCTCCTACCCAAAGATCTGACCCACATCATCTCGACAGCAGCTCCTGCCCCATAGATCTGACCCACATGTGCCCCACAGCAGCTCCTAACACATAGATCTGACCCACATGTGCCCCAGAGCTGCTCCTGCCCCATAGATCTGAACCACAGCAGCTCCTGCCCCATAGATCTTACCCACATCTGCTCCACAGCATCTCCTGCCCCATAGATCTGACCCCCATCTGCCCCACAGCAGCTCCTGCCCCATACATCTGACTCACAGCATCTCCTGCCCCATAGAACTGGCCCACATCAGCCACAGCAGCTCCCGACCTATAGATCTGACCCACATCAGCCCCACAGCAGATTTTGCCCCATAGATATGTGCCACGTCTGCCCCACAGCAGCTCCTGCGACATAGATCTTACCCAGATCTGCTCCACAGCAGCTGCTGCCCCAAAGATCTGACCAACATCAGCCCCACAGCAGCTCCTGCCCTATAGATCTGACCCATATCTGCCCCACAGCAGCTCCTGCCCCATAGACCCTACCAACATGTGCAGCACAGCAGCTCCTGCCCCATAGATCTGACCCACATCTGACCCACAGCAGCTCCTGCCCCATAGATCTGACCCACATCTGCCCCACAGCATCTCCTGCCCCATAGATCTGACCCACATGTGCCCCACAGCAGCTCCTAACACATAGATCTGACCCACATGTGCCCCACAGCAGCTCCTGCCCCATAGATCTGAACCACAGCAGCTCCTGTCTCATAGATCTAACCCACATCTGCCCCACAGCAGCTCCTGCCCCATAGATCTGACCCACATCTGCTCCACAGCATCTCCTGCCCTATAGATCTGACCCACATCTGCCCCACAGCAGCTCCTGCCCCATACATCTGACTCACAGCATCTCCTGCCCCATAGAACTGGCCCACATCAGGCACAGCAGCTCCTGACCTATAGATCTGACCCACATCTGACCCACAGCAGCTCCTGCCCCATAGATCTGACCCACATCTGCCACACAGCAGCCTTTGCCCCATAGATCTGACCCACATCTGCCCCACAGCATCTCCTGCCCCATAGATCTGACCCCCATCTGCCCCACAGCAGCTCCTGCCCCATTGATCTGACCCACACCTGACCCACAGCAGCTCCTGCCCCATACATCTTACCCAGATCTGCCCCACAGCAGCTCCTACCCAAAGATCTGACCCACATCATCTCGACAGCAGCTCCTGCCTCATAGATCTGACTCACAGCATCTCCTGCCCCACAGATCTGACCCACATCAGACCCAGAGCATCTCCTGCCACATAGATCTGACCCACATTTTCCCCAAAGCAGCACCTAAACCATAGATCTGACCCACATGTGCCTCACAGCTGCTCCTGCCCCATAGATCTGAACCACATCTGCTCCACAGCATCTCCTGCCCCATAGATCTGACCCCCATCTGCCCCACTGCAGCTCCTGCCTCATACATCTGACTCACAGCATCTCCTGCCCCATAGAACTGGCCCACATCAGCCACAGCAGCTCCTGCCCCATAAATCTGACCCACATCTGCTCCACAGCATCTCCTGCCCCATTGATCTGACCCACATCTGCCCCACAGCAGCTCCTGCCTCATACATCTGACTCACAGCATCTCCTGCCCCATAGAACTGGCCCACATCAGCCACAGCAGCTCCTGCCCCATAGATCTGACCCACATCTGACCCACAGCAGCTCCTGCCCATAGATCTGACCCACATCTGACCCACAGCAGCTCCTGCCCCATACATCTTACCCAGATCTGCCCCACAGCAGCTCCTACCCAAAGATCTGCCCCACATCATCTCGACAGCAGCTCCTGCCTCATAGATCTGACCCACATGTGCCCCACAGCAGCTCCTAACACATAGATCTGACCCACATGTGCCCCAGAGCTGCTCCTGCCCCATAGATTTGACCCACATCAGCCACACAGCATCTCCCACCCCATAGATGTGACCCACATCTGCACCACAGCAGCTCCTCCCCATAGATATGCACTACATCTGCCCCACATCAGCTCCTGCAACATAGATCTGACCCACATCTGCGCCACAACAGCTCCTGCCCCATAGATCTGACCCACATCAGACCCACAGCAGATCCTCCCCAAAGATCTGACACACATCTGCCCCACTGCTGCTCCTACACCACAGATCTGACCTACATCATCTCCACTGCAGCTCCTGCCCATAGATCTGACCCGCATCAGCCACACAGCAGGTCCTGCCCCATAGACCTGACACACATCAGCCCCACAGCAGCTCCTGCCTCATAGATCTGACTCACAGCATCTCCTGCCCCATAGATCTGACCCACATCAGACCCAGAGCATCTCCTGCCACATAGATCTTACCCACATTTTCCCCAAAGTAGCACCTAAACCATAGATCTGACCCACATGTGCCTCACAGCTGCTCCTGCCCCATAGATCTGACCAAATATCTGCTCCACAGCATCTCCTGCCTCATACATCTGACTCACAGCATCTCCTGCCCCATAGAACTGGCCCACATCAGCCACAGCAGCTCCTGCCCCATAGATCTGACCCACATCTGCCACACAGCAGCCTTTGCCCCATAGATCTGACCCACATCTGCCCCACAGCATCTCCTGCCCCATAGATCTGACCCACATCTGCCCCACAGCATCTTCTGCCCCATAGATCTGACCCACATCTGACCCACAGCAGCTCCTGCCCCATAGATCTGACCCACATCTGCCCCACAGCAGCTCCTGCCCCATAGATCTGACCCACATCTGCCCCACAGCAGCTCCTGCCTCATAGATCTTACCCACATCTGACCCACAGCAGCTCCTGCCCCATACATCTTACCCAGATCTGCCCCACAGCAGCTCCTACCCAAAGATCTGACCCACATCATCTCGACAGCAGCTCCTGCCCCATAGATCTGACCCACATGTGCCCCACAGCAGCTCCTAACACATAGATCTGACCCACATGTGCCCCAGAGCTGCTCCTGCCCCATAGATCTGACCCACATCTGCTCCACAGCATCTCCTGCCCCATAGATCTGACCCCCATCTGCCCCACAGCAGCTCCTGCCTCATACATCTGACTCACACCATCTCCTGCCCCATAGAACTGGCCCACATCAGCCACAGCAGCTCCTGACCTATAGATCTGACCCACATCAGCCCCACAGCAGATTTTGCCCCATAGATATGTGCCACGTCTGCCCCACAGCAGCTCCTGCGACATAGATCTTACCCAGATCTGCTCCACAGCAGCTGCTGCCCCAAAGATCTGACCAACATCAGCCCCACAGCAGCTCCTGCCCTAT
This sequence comes from Coturnix japonica, assembly GCF_054131305.1. Classification (NCBI taxonomy): domain Eukaryota; kingdom Metazoa; phylum Chordata; class Aves; order Galliformes; family Phasianidae; genus Coturnix; species Coturnix japonica. Next base: position 1,994,294 of record NC_140683.1, read on the forward strand.
AGATCTGACCCATATCTGCCCCACAGCAGCTCCTGCCCCATAGACCCTACCAACATGTGCAGCACAGCAGCTCCTGCCCCATAGATCTGACCCACATCTGACCCACAGCAGCTCCTGCCCCATAGATCTGACCCACATCTGCCCCACAGCATCTCCTGCCCCATAGATCTGACCCACATGTGCCCCACAGCAGCTCCTAACACATAGATCTGACCCACATGTGCCCCAGAGCTGCTCCTGCCCCATAGATCTGAACCACAGCAGCTCCTGTCTGATAGATCTAACCCACATCTGCCACACAGCAGCTCCTGCCCCATAGATCTGACCCACATCTGCTCCACAGCATCTCCTGCCCTATAGATCTGACCCCCATCTGCCCCACAACAGCTCCTGCCCCATAGATCTGACCCCCATCTGCCCCACAGCAGCTCCTGCCCCATAGATCTGACCCCCATCTGCCCCACAGCAGCTCCTGCCCCATAGATCTGACCCCCATCTGCCCCACAGCAGCTCCTGCCCCATTGATCTGACCCACATCTGACCCACAGCAGCTCCTGCCCCATACATCTTACCCAGATCTGCCCCACAGCAGCTCCTACCCAAAGATCTGACCCACATCATCTCGACAGCAGCTCCTGCCTCATAGATCTGACTCACAGCATCTCCTGCCCCACAGATCTGACCCACATCAGACCCAGAGCATCTCCTGCCACATAGATCTGACCCACATTTTCCCCAAAGCAGCACCTAAACCATAGATCTGACCCACATGTGCCTCACAGCTGCTCCTGCCCCATAGATCTGAACCACATCTGCTCCACAGCATCTCCTGCCCCATAGATCTGACCCCCATCTGCCCCACAGCAGCTCCTGCCTCATACATCTGACTCACAGCATCTCCTGCCCCATAGAACTGGCCCACATCAGCCACAGCAGCTCCTGCCCCATAAATCTGACCCACATCTGCTCCACAGCATCTCCTGCCCCATTGATCTGACCCACATCTGCCCCACAGCAGCTCCTGCCTCATACATCTGACTCACAGCATCTCCTGCCCCATAGAACTGGCCCACATCAGCCACAGCAGCTCCTGCCCCATAGATCTGACCCACATCAGACCCACAGCAGATCCTCCCCAAAGATCTGACACACATCTGCCCCACTGCTGCTCCTACACCACAGATCTGACCTACATCATCTCCACTGCAGCTCCTGCCCATAGATCTGACCCGCATCAGCCACACAGCAGGTCCTGCCCCATAGACCTGACACACATCAGCCCCACAGCAGCTCCTGCCTCATAGATCTGACTCACAGCATCTCCTGCCCCATAGATCTGACCCACATAAGACCCAGAGCATCTCCTGCCACATAGATCTTACCCACATTTTCCCCAAAGCAGCACCTAAACCATAGATCTGACCCACATGTGCCTCACAGCTGCTCCTGCCCCATAGATCTGACCAAAAATCTGCTCGACAGCATCTCCTGCCTCATACATCTGACTCACAGCATCTCCTGCCCCATAGAACTGGCCCACATCAGCCACAGCAGCTCCTGCCCCATAGATCTGACCCACATCTGCCACACAGCAGCCTTTGCCCCATAGATCTGACCCACATCTGCCCCACAGCATCTCCTGCCCCATAGATCTGACCCACATCTGCCCCACAGCATCTTCTGCCCCATAGATCTGACCCACATCTGACCCACAGCAGCTCCTGCCCCATAGATCTGACCCACATCTGCCCCACAGCAGCTCCTGCCCCATAGATCTGACCCACATCTGCCCCACAGCAGCTCCTGCCTCATAGATCTTACCCACATCTGACCCACAGCAGCTCCTGCCCCATACATCTTACCCAGATCTGCCCCACAGCAGCTCCTACCCAAAGATCTGACCCACATCATCTCGACAGCAGCTCCTGCCCCATAGATCTGACCCACATGTGCCCCACAGCAGCTCCTAACACATAGATCTGACCCACATGTGCCCCAGAGCTGCTCCTGCCCATAGATCTGAACCACAGCAGCTCCTGCCCCATAGATCTGACCCACATCTGCTCCACAGCATCTCCTGCCCCATAGATCTGACCCCCATCTACCACAGCAGCTCCTGCCTCATACATCTGACTCACAGCATCTCCTGCCCCATAGAACTGGCCCACATCAGCCACAGCAGCTCCTGACCTATAGATCTGACCCACATCAGCCCCACAGCAGATTTTGCCCCATAGATATGTGCCACGTCTGCCCCACAGCAGCTCCTGCGACATAGATCTTACCCAGATCTGCTCCACAGCAGCTGCTGCCCCAAAGATCTGACCAACATCAGCCCCACAGCAGCTCCTGCCCTATAGACCCTACCAACATGTGCAGCACAGCAGCTCCTGCCCCATAGATCTGACCCACATCTGACCCACAGCAGCTCCTGCCCCATAGATCTGACCCACATCTGCCCCACAGCATCTCCTGCCCCATAGATCTGACCCCCATCTGCCCCACAGCAGCTCCTGCCCCATAGATCTGACCCACATCTGACCCACAGCAGCTCCTGCCCCATACATCTTACCCAGATCTTCCCCACAGCAGCTCCTACCCAAAGATCTGACCCACATCATCTCGACAGCAGCTCCTGCCTCATAGATCTGACTCACAGCATCTCCTGCCCCATAGATCTGACCCACATCAGACCCAGAGCATCTCCTGCCACATAGATCTTACCCACATTTTCCCCAAAGTAGCACCTAAACCATAGATCTGACCCACATGTGCCTCACAGCTGCTCCTGCCCCATAGATCTGACCAAAAATCTGCTCCACAGCATCTCCTGCCTCATACATCTGACTCACAGCATCTCCTGCCCCATAGAACTGGCCCACATCAGCCACAGCAGCTCCTGCCCCATAGATCTGACCCACATCTGCCACACAGCAGCCTTTGCCCCATAGATCTGACCCACATCTGCCCCACAGCATCTCCTGCCCCATAGATCTGACCCACATCTGCCCCACAGCATCTTCTGCCCCATAGATCTGACCCACATCTGACCCACAGCAGCTCCTGCCCCATAGATCTGACCCACATCTGCCCCACAGCAGCTCCTGCCCCATAGATCTGACCCACATCTGCCCCACAGCAGCTCCTGCCTCATAGATCTTACCCACATCTGACCCACAGCAGCTCCTGCCCCATACATCTTACCCAGATCTGCCCCACAGCAGCTCCTACCCAAAGATCTGACCCACATCATCTCGACAGCAGCTCCTGCCCCATAGATCTGACCCACATGTGCCCCACAGCAGCTCCTAACACATAGATCTGACCCACATGTGCCCCAGAGCTGCTCCTGCCCCATAGATCTGAACCACAGCAGCTCCTGCCCCATAGATCTGACCCACATCTGCTCCACAGCATCTCCTGCCCCATAGATCTGACCCCCATCTGCCCCACAGCAGCTCCTGCCTCATACATCTGACTCACAGCATCTCCTGCCCCATAGAACTGGCCCACATCAGCCACAGCAGCTCCTGACCTTATAGATCTGACCCACATCAGCCCCACAGCAGATTTTGCCCCATAGATATGTGCCACGTCTGCCCCACAGCAGCTCCTGCGACATAGATCTTACCCAGATCTGCTCCACAGCAGCTGCTGCCCCAAAGATCTGACCAACATCAGCCCCACAGCAGCTCCTGCCCTATAGATCTGACCCATATCTGCCCCACAGCAGCTCCTGCCCCATAGACCCTACCAACATGTGCAGCACAGCAGCTCCTGCCCCATAGATCTGACCCACATCTGACCCACAGCAGCTCCTGCCCCATAGATCTGACCCACATCTGCCCCACAGCATCTCCTGCCCCATAGATCTGACCCACATGTGCCCCACAGCAGCTCCTAACACATAGATCTGACCCACATGTGCCCCAGAGCTGCTCCTGCCCCATAGATCTGAACCACAGCAGCTCCTGTCTGATAGATCTAACCCACATCTGCCACACAGCAGCTCCTGCCCCATAGATCTGACCCACATCTGCTCCACAGCATCTCCTGCCCTATAGATCTGACCCCCATCTGCCCCACAACAGCTCCTGCCCCATAGATCTGACCCCCATCTGCCCCACAGCAGCTCCTGCCCCATAGATCTGACCCCCATCTGCCCCACAGCAGCTCCTGCCCCATAGATCTGACCCCCATCTGCCCCACAGCAGCTCCTGCCCCATTGATCTGACCCACACCTGACCCACAGCAGCTCCTGCCCCATACATCTTACCCAGATCTGCCCCACAGCAGCTCCTACCCAAAGATCTGACCCACATCATCTCGACAGCAGCTCCTGCCTCATAGATCTGACTCACAGCATCTCCTGCCCCACAGATCTGACCCACATCAGACCCAGAGCATCTCCTGCCACATAGATCTGACCCACATTTTCCCCAAAGCAGCACCTAAACCATAGATCTGACCCACATGTGCCTCACAGCTGCTCCTGCCCCATAGATCTGAACCACATCTGCTCCACAGCATCTCCTGCCCCATAGATCTGACCCCCATCTGCCCCACTGCAGCTCCTGCCTCATACATCTGACTCACAGCATCTCCTGCCCCATAGAACTGGCCCACATCAGCCACAGCAGCTCCTGCCCCATAAATCTGACCCACATCTGCTCCACAGCATCTCCTGCCCCATTGATCTGACCCACATCTGCCCCACAGCAGCTCCTGCCTCATACATCTGACTCACAGCATCTCCTGCCCCATAGAACTGGCCCACATCAGCCACAGCAGCTCCTGCCCCATAGATCTGACCCACATCAGACCCACAGCAGATCCTCCCCAAAGATCTGACACACATCTGCCCCACTGCTGCTCCTACACCACAGATCTGACCTACATCATCTCCACTGCAGCTCCTGCCCATAGATCTGACCCGCATCAGCCACACAGCAGGTCCTGCCCCATAGACCTGACACACATCAGCCCCACAGCAGCTCCTGCCTCATAGATCTGACTCACAGCATCTCCTGCCCCATAGATCTGACCCACATCAGACCCAGAGCATCTCCTGCCACATAGATCTTACCCACATTTTCCCCAAAGCAGCACCTAAATCATAGATCTGACCCACATGTGCCTCACAGCTGCTCCTGCCCCATAGATCTGACCAAAAATCTGCTCGACAGCATCTCCTGCCTCATACATCTGACTCACAGCATCTCCTGCCCCATAGAACTGGCCCACATCAGCCACAGCAGCTCCTGCCCCATAGATCTGACCCACATCTGCCACACAGCAGCCTTTGCCCCATAGATCTGACCCACATCTGCCCCACAGCATCTCCTGCCCCATAGATCTGACCCACATCTGCCCCACAGCATCTTCTGCCCCATAGATCTGACCCACATCTGACCCACAGCAGCTCCTGCCCCATAGATCTGACCCACATCTGCCCCACAGCAGCTCCTGCCCCATAGATCTGACCCACATCTGCCCCACAGCAGCTCCTGCCTCATAGATCTTACCCACATCTGACCCACAGCAGCTCCTGCCCCATACATCTTACCCAGATCTGCCCCACAGCAGCTCCTACCCAAAGATCTGACCCACATCATCTCGACAGCAGCTCCTGCCCCATAGATCTGACCCACATGTGCCCCACAGCACTCCTAACACATAGATCTGACCCACATGTGCCCCAGAGCTGCTCCTGCCCATAGATCTGAACCACAGCAGCTCCTGCCCCATAGATCTGACCCACATCTGCTCCACAGCATCTCCTGCCCCATAGATCTGACCCCCATCTGCCCCACAGCAGCTCCTGCCTCATACATCTGACTCACAGCATCTCCTGCCCCATAGAACTGGCCCACATCAGCCACAGCAGCTCCTGACCTATAGATCTGACCCACATCAGCCCCACAGCAGATTTTGCCCCATAGATATGTGCCACGTCTGCCCCACAGCAGCTCCTGCGACATAGATCTTACCCAGATCTGCTCCACAGCAGCTGCTGCCCCAAAGATCTGACCAACATCAGCCCCACAGCAGCTCCTGCCCTATAGACCCTACCAACATGTGCAGCACAGCAGCTCCTGCCCCATAGATCTGACCCACATCTGACCCACAGCAGCTCCTGCCCCATAGATCTGACCCACATCTGCCCCACAGCATCTCCTGCCCCATAGATCTGACCCACATGTGCCCCACAGCAGCTCCTAACACATAGATCTGACCCACATGTGCCCCAGAGCTGCTCCTGCCCCATAGATCTGAACCACAGCAGCTCCTGTCTCATAGATCTAACCCACATCTGCCCCACAGCAGCTCCTGCCCCTAGATCTGACCCACATCTGCTCCACAGCATCTCCTGCCCTATAGATCTGACCCCCATCTGCCCCACAGCAGCTCCTGCCCCATACATCTGACTCACAGCATCTCCTGCCCCATAGAACTGGCCCACATCAGGCACAGTAGCTCCTGACCTATAGATCTGACCCACATCTGACCCACAGCAGCTCCTGCCCCATAGATCTGACCCACATCTGCCACACAGCAGCCTTTGCCCCATAGATCTGACCCACATCTGCCCCACAGCATCTCCTGCCCCATAGATCTGACCCCCATCTGCCCCACAGCAGCTCCTGCCCCATAGATCTGACCCACATCTGACCCACAGCAGCTCCTGCCCCATACATCTTACCCAGATCTTCCCCACAGCAGCTCCTACCCAAAGATCTGACCCACATCATCTCGACAGCAGCTCCTGCCTCATAGATCTGACTCACAGCATCTCCTGCCCCACAGATCTGACCCACATCAGACCCAGAGCATCTCCTGCCACATAGATCTGACCCACATTTTCCCCAAAGCAGCACCTAAACCATAGATCTGACCCACATGTGCCTCACAGCTGCTCCTGCCCCATAGATCTGAACCACATCTGCTCCACAGCATCTCCTGCCCCATAGATCTGACCCCCATCTGCCCCACAGCAGCTCCTGCCTCATACATCTGACTCACAGCATCTCCTGCCCCATAGAACTGGCCCACATCAGCCACAGCAGCTCCTGCCCCATAAATCTGACCCACATCTGCTCCACAGCATCTCCTGCCCCATTGATCTGACCCACATCTGCGCCACAGCAGCTCCTGCCTCATAGATCTGACTCACAGCATCTCCTGCCCCATAGAACTGGCCCACATCAGCCACAGCAGCTCCTGCCCCATAGATCTGACCCACATCTGACCCACAGCAGCTCCTGCCCATAGATCTGACCCACATCTGCCACACAGCAGCCTTTGCCCCATAGATCTGACCCACATCTGCCCCACAGCATCTCCTGCCCCATAGATCTGACCCACATGTGCCCCACAGCAGCTCCTAACACATAGATCTGACCCACATGTGCCCCAGAGCTGCTCCTGCCCCATAGATCTGAACCACAGCAGCTCCTAACACATAGATCTGACCCACATCATACCCACAGCAGATTTTGCCCCATAGTTATGCCCCACATCTGCCCAACAGCAACTCCTGCCCCATAGATCTGACCCACATGTGCCCACAGCAGCTCCTGCCCCATAGACCTGACCCACATGTTCCCCACAGCAGCTCCTGCCCCATAGATCTGACCCACAGCATCTCCTGCCACATAGATCTGACCCAAATCAGCCCCACAGCATCTCCTGCCCCATAGATCTGACCCACATGTGCTCCACAGCAGCTCCAAACTCATAGATCTGACTCACATCAGTCCAACAGCAGATTTTGCACCATAGATATGTCCCTCATATTCCCCACAGCAACTCCTGCCCCATAGATCTGACCTACATCATCCCCTCTGCAGCTCCTGCCCCATAGGTCTGACCCACATGTGCCCCACAGCAGCTCCTGCCATATAGATCTAACCACCATCAGCCCCAAAGCAGCTCCTGCCCCATAGATCTGACCCAAGTCAGCCCCACAGCAGCTCCTGCCTTATAGATATGACCCCCATCAGCCCCACAACAGCTTCTACCCCATAGATCTGACCCACATGTGCTCCACTGCAGCTCCAGTCCCGTAGATCTGAACCACAGCAGCCCATGCCCCATAGATCTGACCCTCATCAGCAACACAGCAGCTCCTGACCCATACATCTGACCCAAATCTGCCCCACACCATCTCCTGCCCCATAGATCTAACTCACATGTGCCCCGCAGCAGCTCCTGCCCAAAGATCTGACACACAGCAGCTCCTGCCCTATAGATCTGATTCAAATCTGCCCCACAGAAGCTCCTGCTCCATAGATCTGACCCACATGTGCCCCAGAGCAGCTCTGCCCCATTGATTTGACCCACATCAGCCCCACAGGAGATCCTGCCCCATAGATCTGACCAACATCAGCCCCACAGCAGATTTTGCCCCATAGATATGTGCCACGTCTGCCCCACAGCAGCTCCTGCGACATAGATCTTACCCAGATCTGCTCCACAGCAGCTGCTGCCCCAAAGATCTGACCAACATCAGCCCCACAGCAGCTCCTGCCCCATAGATCTGACCCACATCTGCCCCACAGCAGCTCCTGCCCCATAGACCCTACCAACATGTGCAGCACAGCAGCTCCTGCCCATAGATCTGACCCACATCTGCCCCACAGCAGCTCCTGCCCCATAGATCTGACCCACATCTGCTCCACAGCATCTCCTGCCCCATAGATCTGACCCCCATCTGCCCCACAGCAGCTCCTGCCTCATACATCTGACTCACAGCATCTCCTGCCCCATAAAACTGGCCCACATCAGCCACAGCAGCTCCTGACCTATAGATCTGACCCACATCAGCCCGACAGCAGCTCCTGCTCCATAGATCTGACCCAAGTCAGCCCCACAGCAGCTCCTGCCTTATAGATCTAACCACCATCAGCCCCACAACAGCTTCTACCCCATAGATCTGACCCACATGTGCTCCACTGCAGCTCCAGTGCCGTAGATCTGAACCACAGCAGCCCATGCCCCATAGATCTGACCCTCATCAGCAACACAGCAGCTCCTGACCCATACATCTGACCCAAATCTGCCCCACACCATCTCCTGCCCCATAGATCTAACTCACATGTGCCCCACAGCAGCTCCTGCCCATAGATCTGACCCACAGCAGCTCCTGCCCTATAGATCTGATTCAAATCTGCCCCACAGCAGCTCCTGCTCCATAGATCTGACCCACATGTGCCCCAGAGTAGCTCTGCCCCATTGATTTGACCCACATCAGCCCCACAGGAGATCCTGCCCCATAGATCTGACCCACATCAGCCCCACAGCAGATTTTGCCCCATAGATATGTGCCACGTCTGCCCCACAGCAGCTCCTGCGACATAGATCTTACCCAGATCTGCTCCACAGCAGCTGCTGCCCCAAGGATCTGACCAACATCAGCCCCACAGCAGCTCCTGCTTCATAGATCTGACCCACATCAGCCCCACAGCAGCTCCTGCCCATAGATCTGACCCACATCTGCCCCAAAGCAGCTACTGCCCCATAGATCTGACCCACATTTGCTCCACAGCATCTCCTGCACCATAGATCTGACCCCCATCTGCCCCACAGCAGCTCCTGCCTCATACATCTGACTCACAACACCTCCTGCCCAATAGAACTGGCCCACATCAGCCACAGCAGCTCCTGACCTATAGATCTGACCCACATCTGACCCACAGAAGCTCCTGCCCCATAGATCTGACCCACATCTGCCACACAGCAGCCTTTGCCCCATAAATCTGACCCACTTCATCTCGACAGCAGCTCCTGCCCCATAGATCTGCCCCACATCTGCCCCACAGCAGCTCCTGCCCCATAGATCTGACCCACATCTGACCCACAGCAGCTCCTGCCCCATACATCTTACCCAGATCTGCCCCACAGCAGCTCCTACCCAAAGATCTGACCCACATCATCTCGACAGCAGCTCCTGCCCCATAGATCTGACCCAAATGTGCCCCACAGCAGCTCCTAACACATAGATCTAACCCACATGTGCCCCAGAGCTGCTCCTGCCCCATAGATCTGAACCACAGCAGCTCCTGTCTCATAGATCTTACCCACATCAGCCCCACAGCAGATTTTACCCCATAGTTATGCCCCACATCTGCCCAACAGCAACTCCTGCCCCATAGATCTGACCCACATGTGCCCACAGCAGCTCCTGCCCCATAGACCTGACCCACATGTTCCCCACAGCAGCTCCTGCCCCATAGATCTGACACACAGCATCTCCTGCGACATAGACATACACAAATCAGCCCCACAGCATCTCCTGCCCCATAGATCTGACCCACATGTGCCCCAGAGCAGCTCTGCCCTATTGATTTGACCCACATCAGCCCCACAGGAGATCCTGCCCCGTAGATCTGACCCACATCAGCCCCACAGCAGATTTTGCCCCATAGATATGTGCCACGTCTGCCCCACAGCAGCTCCTGCGACATAGATCTTACCCAGATCTGCTCCACAGCAGCTGCTGCCCCATAGATCTGACCCACATCTGCCCCACAGCAGCTCCTGCCCAATAGACCCTACCAACATGTGCAGCACAGCAGCTCCTGCCCATAGATCTGACCCACATCTGCCCCACAGCAGCTCCTGCCCCATAGATCTGACCCACATCTGCTCCACAGCATCTCCTGCCCCATAGATCTGACCCCCATCTGCCCCACAGCAGCTCCTGCCTCATAGATCTGACTCACAGGAACTCCTGCCCCATAGAACTGGCCCACATCAGCCACAGCAGCTCCTGACCTATAGATCTGACCCTCATCAGCAACACAGCAGCTCCTGCCCCATAGATCTGACCCACATCTGCCACACAGCAGCCTTTGCCCCATAGATCTGACCCACATCTGCCCCACAGCATCTCCTGCCCCATAGATCTGACCCACATGTGCCCCACAGCAGCTCCTAACACATAGATCTGACCCACATGTGCCCCAGAGCTGCTCCTGCCCCATAGATCTGAAGCACAGCAGCTCCTGTCTCATAGATCTTACCCACATCAGCCCCACAGCAGATTTTGCCCCATAGTTATGCCCCACATCTGCCCAACAGCAACTCCTGCCCCATAGATCTGACCCACATGTGCCCACAGCAGCTCCTGCCCCATAGACCTGACCCACATGTTCCCCACAGCAGCTCCTGCCCCATAGATCTGACCCACAGCATCTCCTGCCACATAGATCTGACCCACATCAGCCCCACAGTATCTCCTGCCCCATAGATCTGACCCACATGTGCCCCACAGCAGCTCCAAACTCATAGATCTGTCTCACATCAGTCCAACAGCAGATTTTGCAGCATAGATATGTCCCTCATATTCCCCACAGCAACTCCTGCCCCATAGATCTGACCTACATCATCCCCTCTGCAGCTCCTGCCCCATAGGTCTGACCCACATGTGCCCCACAGCAGCTCCTGCCATATAGATCTAACAACCATCAGCCCCAAAGCAACTCCTGCCCCATAGATCTGACCCAAGTCAGCCCCACAGCAGCTCCTGCCTTATAGATCTAACCACCATCAGCCCCACAACAGCTTCTACCCCATAGATCTGACCCACATGTGCTCCACTGCAGGTCCAGTCCCGTAGATCTGAACCACAGCAGCCCATGCCCCATAGATCTGACCCTCATCAGCAACACAGCAGCTCCTGACCCATACATCTGACCCAAATCTGCCCCACACCATCTCCTGCCCCATAGATCTAACTCACATGTGCCCCACAGCAGCTCCTGCCCATAGATCTGACCCACAGCAGCTCCTGCCCTATAGATCTGATTCAAATCTGCCCCACAGCAGCTCCTGCTCCATAGATCTGACCCACATGTGCCCCAGAGCAGCTCTGCCCAATTGATTTGACCCACATCAGCCCCATAGGAGATCCTGCCCCATAGATCTGACACACATCAGCCCCACAGCAGATTTTGCCCCATAGATATGTGCCACGTCTGCCCCACAGCAGCTCCTGCGACATAGATCTTACCCAGATCTGCTCCACAGCATATCCTGCCCTAAAGATCTGACCCACATCTGCCCCACAGCAGCTCCTGCCCAATAGACCCTACCAACATGTGCAGCACAGCAGCTCCTGCCCATAGATCTGACCCACATCTGCCCCACAGCAGCTCCTGCCCCATAGATCTGACCCACATCTGCTCCACAGCATCTCCTGCCCCATAGATCTGACCCCCATCTGCCCCACAGCAGCTCCTGCCTCATACATCTGACTCACAGCATCTCCTGCCCCATAGAACTGGCCCACATCAGCCACAGCAGCTCCTGACCTATAGATCTGACCCTCATCAGCAACACAGCAGCTGCTGCCCCATAGATCTGACCCACATCTGCCACACAGCAGCCTTTGCCCCATAGATCTGACCCACATCTGCCCCACAGCATCTCCTGCCCCATAGATCTGACCCACATGTGCCCCACAGCAGCTCCTGCCCCATAGATCTGACCCACATGTGCCCCAGAGCTGCTCCTGCCCCATAGATCTGAACCACAGCAGCTCCTTTCTCATAGATATTACCCACATCAGCCCCACAGCAGATTTTGCCCCATAGTTATGCCCCACATCTGCCCAACAGCAACTCCTGCCCCATCGATCTGACCCACATGTGCCCACAGCAGTTCCTGCCCCATAGACCTGACCCACATATTCCCCACAGCAGCTCCTGCCCCATAGATCTGACCCACAGCATCTCCTGCCACATAGATCTGAACCACATCTGCCTCACAGCAGCTCCTGCCCCATAGATCTGACCCACATCTGCTCCACAGCATCTCCTGCCCCATAGATCTGACCCACATCTGCCCCACAGCAACTCCTGCGTCATACATCTGACTCACAGCATCTCCTACCCCATAGAACTTGCCCACATCAGCCACAGCAGCTCCTGACCTATAGATCTGACCCACATCTGACCCACAGCAGCTCCTGGCCCATCGATCTGACCCACATGTGCCCCACAGCAGCTCCTAACACATAGATCTGACCCACATGTGCCCCAGAGCTGCTCCTGCCCCATAGATCTGAACCACAGCAGCTCCTGTCTCATAGATCTTACCCACATCAGTCCCACAGCAGATTTTGCCCCATAGTTATGCCCACATCTGCCCAACAGCAACTCCTGCCTCATAGATCTGACCCACATGTGCCCGCAGCAGCTCCTGCCCCATAGACCTGACCCACATGTTCCCCACAGCAGCTCCTGCCCCATAGATCTGACCCACAGCATCTCCTGCCACATAGATCTGACCCAAATCAGCCCCACAGCATCTCCTGCCTCATAGATCTGACCTACATGTGCCCCACAGCAGCTCAAAACTCATAGATCTGACTCACATCAGTCCAACAGCAGATTTTGCAACATAGATATGTCCCTCATATTCCCCACAGCATCTCCTGTCCCATAGATCTGATCTACATCATCCCCTCTGCAGCTCCTGCCCCATAGGTCTGACCCACATGTGCCCCACAGCAGCTTTTGCCTTATAGATCTAACCACCATCAGCCCCACAACAGCTTCTACCCCATAGATCTGACCCACATGTGCTCCACTGCAGGTCCAGTCCCGTAGATCCGAACCACAGCAGCCCATGCCCCATAGATCTGACCCTCATCAGCAACACAGCAGCTCCTGACCAATACATCTGACCCAAATCTGCCCCACACCATCTCCTGCCCCATAGATCTAACTCACATGTGCCCCACAGCAGCTCCTGCCCATAGATCTGACCCACAGCAGCTCCTGCCCTATAGATCTGATTCAAATCTGCCCCACAGCAGCTCCTGCTCCATAGATCTGACCCACATGTGCCCCAGAGCAGCTCTGCCCCATTGATTTGACCCACATCAGCCCCACAGGAGATCCTGCCCCATAGATCTGACCCACATCAGCCCCACAGCAGATTTTGCCCATAGATATGTGCCACGTCTGCCCCACAGCAGCTCCTGCGACATAGATCTTACCCAGATCTGCTCCACAGCAGCTGCTGCCCCAAAGATCTGACCAACATCAGCCCCACAGAAGCTCCTGCCTAATAGATCTGACCCACATCTGCCCCACAGCAGCTCCTGCCCCATAGACCCTACCAACATGTGCAGCACAGCAGCTCCTGCCCATAGATCTGACCCACATCTGCCCCACAGCAGCTCCTGCCCCATAGATCTGACCCCCATCTGCTCCACAGCATCTCCTGCCCCATAGATCTGACCCCCATCTGCCCCACAGCAGCTCCTGCCTCATACATCTGACTCACAGCATCTCCTGCCCCATAGAACTGGCCCACATCAGCCACAGCAGCTCCTGACCTATAGATCTGACCCACATCTGACCCACAGCATCTCCTGCCCCATAGATCTGACCCCCATCTGCCCCACAGCAGCTCCTGCCTCATACATCTGACTCACAGCATCTCCTGCCCCATAGAACTGGCCCACATCAGCCACAGCAGCTCCTGACCTATAGATCTGACCCCCATCTGACCCACAGCAGCTCCTGCCCCATAGATCTGACCCACATCTGCCACACAGCAGCCTTTGCCCCATAGATCTGACCCACATCTGCCCCACAGCATCTCCTGCCCCATAGATCTGACCCACATGTGTTCCACAGCAGCTCCTAACACATAGATCTGACCCACATGTGCCCCAGAGCTGCTCCTGCCCCATAGATCTGAAACACAGCAGCTCCTTTCTCATAGATCTTACGACATCAGCCCCACAGCAGATTTTGCCCCATAGTTATGTCCCACATCTGCCCAACAGCTACTCCTGCCCCATCGATCTGACCCACATGTGCCCACAGCAGCTCCTGCCCCATAGACCTGACCCACATGTTCCCCACAGCAGCTCCTGCCCCATAGATCTGACCCACAGCATCTCCTGCCACATAGATCTGACCCAAATCAGCCCCACAGCATCTCCTGCCCCATAGATCTGACCCACATGTGCCCCACAGCAGCTCCAAACTCATAGATCTGACTCACATCAGTCCAACAGCAGATTTTGCACCATAGATATGTCCCTCATATTCCCCACAGCAACTCCTGCCCCATAGAACAGACCTACATCATCCCCTCTGCAGCTCCTGCCCCATAGGTCTGACCCACATGTGCCCCACAGCAGCTCCTGCCATATAGATCTAACCACCATCAGCCCCAAAGCAGCTCCTGCCCCATAGATCTGACCCAAGTCAGCCCCACAGCAGCTCCTGCCTTATAGATATGACCCCCATCAGCCCCACAACAGCTTCTACCCCATAGATCTGACCCACATGTGCTCCACTGCAGCTCCAGTCCCGTAGATCTGAACCACAGCAGCCCATGCCCCATAGATCTGACCCTCATCAGCAACACAGCAGCTCCTGACCCATACATCTGACCCAAATCTGCCCCACACCATCTCCTGCCCCATAGATCTAACTCACATGTGCCCCACAGCAGCTCCTGCCCATAGATCTGACCCACAGCAGCTCCTGCCCCATAGATCTGATTCAAATCTGCCCCACAGCAGCTCCTGCTCCATAGATCTGACCCACATGTGCCCCAGAGCAGCTCTGCCCCATTGATTTGACCCACATCAGCCCCACAGGAGATCCTGCCCCATAGATCTGACCCACATCAGCCCCACAGCAGATTTTGCCCCATAGATATGTGCCACGTCTGCCCCACAGCAGCTCCTGCGACATAGATCTTACCCAGATCTGCTCCACAGCAGCTGCTGCCCCAAAGATCTGACCAACATCAGCCCCACAGCAGCTCCTGCCCCATAGATCTGACCCACATCTGCCCCACAGCAGCTCCTGCCCCATAGACCCTACCAACATGTGCAGCACAGCAGCTCCTGCCCATAGATCTGACCCCCATCTGCCCCACTGCAGCTCCTGCCTCATACATCTGACTCACAGCATCTCCTGCCCCATAGAACTGGCCCACATCAGCCACAGCAGCTCCTGACCTATAGATCTGACCCACACCTGACCCACAGCAGCTCCTGCCCCATAGATCTGACCCACATCTGCCACACAGCAGCCTTTGCCCCATAGATCTGACCCACATCTGCCCCACAGCATCTCCTGCCCCATAGATCTGACCCACATGTGCTCCACAGCAGCTCCTAACACATAGATCTGACCCACATGTGCCCCAGAGCAGCTCTGCCCCATTGATTTGACCCACATCAGCCCCACAGGAGATCCTGCCCCATAGATCTGACCCACATCAGCCCCACAGCAGATTTTGCCGCATAGATATGTGCCACGTCTGCCCCACAGCAGCTCCTGCGACATAGATCTTACCCAGATCTGCTCCACAGCAGCTCCTGCCCCATAGATCTGACCCTCATCTGCCCCACAGCATCTCCTGCCCCATAGATCTGACCCACATGTGCCCCACAGCAGCTCCTAACACATAGATCTGACCCACATGTGCCCCAGAGCTGCTCCTGCCCCATAGATCTGAAGCACAGCAGCTCCTGTCTCATAGATCTTACCCACATCAGCCCCACAGCAGATTTTGCCCCATAGTTATGCCCCACATCTGCCCAACAGCAACTCCTGCCCCATAGATCTGACCCACATGTGCCCACAGCAGCTCCTGCCCCATAGACCTGACCCACATGTTCCCCACAGCAGCTCCTGCCCCATAGATCTGACCCACAGCATCTCCTGCCACATAGATCTGACCCAAATCAGCCCCACAGCATCTCCTGCCCCATAGATCTGACCCACATGTGCCCCACAGCAGCTCCAAACTCATAGATCTGACTCACATCAGTCCAACAGCAGATTTTGCACCATAGATATGTCCCTCATATTCCCCACAGCAACTCCTGCCCTATAGATCTGACCTACATCATCCCCTGTGCAGCTGCTGCCCCATAGGTCTGACCCACATGTGCCCCACAGCAGCTCCTGCCCTATAGATCTAACCACCATCAGCCCCAAAGCAGCTCCTGCCCCATAGATCTGACCCAAGTCAGCCCCACAGCAGCTCCTGCCTTATAGATCTAACCACCATCAGCCCCACAACAGCTTCTACCCCATAGATCTGACCCACATGTGCTCCACTGCAGCTCCAGTCCCGTAGATCTGAACCACAGCAGCCCATGCCCCATAGATCTGACCCTCATCAGCAACACAGCAGCTCCTGACCCATACATCTGACCCAAATCTGCCCCACACCATCTCCTGCCCCATAGATCTAACTCACATGTGCCCCACAGCAGCTCCTGCCCATAGATCTGACCCACAGCAGCTCCTGCCCTATAGATCTGATTCAAATCTGCCCCACAGCAGCTCCTGCTCCATAGATCTGACCCACATCTGCCCCACAGCATCTCCTACCCCATAGATCTGACCCACATCAGCCCCACAGCAGATTTTGCCCCATAGATATGTGCCACGTCTGCCCCACAGCAGCTCCTGCGACATAGATCTTACCCAGATCTGCTCCACAGCAGCTGCTGCCCCAAAGATCAGACCAACATCAGCCCCACAGCAGCTCCGGCCCCATAGATCTAACCCACATCTGCCCCACAGCAGCTCCTGCCCCATAGACCATACCAACATGTGCAGCACAGCAGCTCCTGCCCATAGATCTGACCCACATCTGCCCCACAGCAGCTCCTGCCCCATAGATCTGACCCACATCTGCTCCACAGCATCTCCTGCCCCATAGATCTGACCCCCATCTGCCCCACAGCAGCTCCTGCCTCATACATCTGACTCACAGCATCTCCTGCCCCATAGAACTGGCCCACATCAGCCACAGCAGCTCCTGACCTATAGATCTGACCCACATCTGACCCACAGCATCTCCTGCCCCATAGATCATACCCACATCTGCCTCACAGCAGCCTTTGCCCCACAGATCTGACCCACATCAGACCCACAGCAGATTTTGCCCCATAGATATGTGCCACGTCTGCCACACAGCAGCCTTTGCCCCATAGATCTGACCCACATCTGCCCCACAGCATCTCCTGCCCCATAGATCTGACACACATCTGCCCCACAGCAGCTCCTGCCCCATAGATCTGACCCACATCTGACCCACAGCAGCTCCTGCCCCATACATCTTACCCAGATCTGCCCCACAGCAGCTCCTACCCAAAGATCTGACCCACATCATCTCGACAGGAGCTCCTGCCCCATAGATCTGACCCACATGTGCCCCACAGCAGCTCCTAACACATAGATCTGACCCACATCAGACCCACAGCAGATTTTGCCCCATAGATATGTGCCACGTCTGCCCCACAGCAGCTCCTGCGACATAGATCTTACCCAGATCTGCTCCACGGCAGCTGCTGCCCCAAAGATCTGACCAACATCAGCCCCACAGCAGCTCCTGCCCCATAGATCTGACCCACATCTGCCCCACAGCAGCTCCTGCCCCATAGACCCTACCAACATGTGCAGAACAGCAGCTCCTGCCCATAGATCTGACCCACATCTGCCCCACAGCAGCTCCTGCCCCATAGATCTGACCCACATCTGCTCCACAGCATCTCCTGCCCCATAGATCTGACCCCCATCTGCCCCACAGCAGCTCCAGCCTCATACATATGACTCACAGCATCTCCTGCCCCATAGAACTGGCCCACATCAGCCACAGCAGCTCCTGACCTATAGATCTGACCCACATCTGCTCCACAGCATCTCCTGCCCCATAGATCTGACCCCCATCTGCCCCACAGCAGCTCCTGCCTCATACATCTGACTCACAGCATCTCCTGCCCCATAGAACTGGCCCACATCAGCCACAGCAGCTCCTGACCTATAGATCTGACCCACATCAGCCCCACAGCAGATTTTGCCCCATAGATATGTGCCACGTCTGCCCCACAGCAGCTCCTGCGACATAGATCTTACCCAGATCTGCTCCACAGCAGCTGCTGCCCCAAAGATCTGACCAACATCAGCCCCACAGAAGCTCCTGCCCCATAGATCTGACCCACATGTGCCCCACAGCAGCTCCTGCCCCATAGACCCTACCAACATGTGCAGCACAGCAGCTCCTGCCCCATAGATCTGACCCACATCTGCTCCACAGCATCTCCTGCCCCATAGATCTGACCCTCATCTGCCCCACAGCAGCTCCTGCCCCATAGATCTGACCCACATCTGCCCCACAGCAGCCTTTGCCCCATAGATCTGACCGACATCTGACCCACAGCATCTCGTGCCCCATAGATCTGACCCACATCTGCCCCACAGCAGCTCCTGCCCCATAGATCTGACCCACATCAGCCCCACAGCAGATTTTGCCCCATAGATATGTGCCACGTCTGCCCCACAGCAACTCCTGCGACATAGATCTTACCCAGATCTGCTCCACAGCAGCTGCTGCCCCAAAGATCTGACCAACATCAGCCCCACAGCAGCTACTGCCCCATAGATCTGACCCACATCTGCTCCACAGCATCTCCTGCCCCATAGATCTGACCCCCATCTGCCCCACAGCATCTCCTGCCTCATACATCTGACTCACAGCATCTCCTGCCCCATAGAACTGGCCCACATCAGCCACAGCAGCTCCTGACCTATAGATCTGACCCACATCAGCCCCACAGCAGATTTTGCCCCATAGATATGTGCCACGTCTGCCCCACAGCAGCTCCTGCGACATAGATCTTACCCAGATCTGCTCCACAGCAGCTGCTGCCCCAAAGATCTGACCCACATCAGCCCCACAGGAGATCCTGCCCCATAGATCTGACCCACATCTGCCCCACAGCAGCTCCTGCCCCATAGACCCTACCAACATGTGCAGCACAGCAGCTCCTGCCCATAGATCTAACCCACATCTGCCCCACAGCAGCTCCTGACCTATAGATCTGACCCACATCTGCTCCACAGCAGCTCCTGCCCCATAGATCTCACCCACATCTGCCACACAGCAGCCTTTGCCCCATAGATCTGACCCACATCTGACTCACAGCATCTCCTGCCCCATAGATCTGACCCACATCTGCCCCACAGCATCTCCTGCCCCATAGATCTGACCCACATCTGCCCCACAGCAGCTCCTGCCCCTTACATCTTACACAGATCTGCCCCACAGCAGCTCCTACTCAAAGATCTGACCCACATCATCTCGACAGCAGCTCCTGCCCCATAGATCTGACCCACATGTGCCCAACAGAAGGTCCTAACACATAGATCTGACCCACATGTGCCCCAGAGCTGCTCCTGCCCCATAGATCTGAACCACAGCAGCTCCTGTCTCATAGATCTAACCCACATCTGCCCCACAGCAGCTCCTGCCCCATAGATCTGACCCACATCTGCTCCACAGCATCTCCTGCCCCAGAGATCTGACCCCCATCTGCCCCACAGCAGCTCCTGCCTCATACATCTGACTCACAGCATCTCCTGCCCCATAGAACTGGCCCACATCAGCCACAGCAGCTCCTGACCTATAGATCTGACCCACATCTGCTCCACAGCATCTCCTGCCCCATAGATCTGACCCCCATCTGCCCCACAGCAGCTCCTGCCTCATAGATCTGACTCACAGCATCTCCTGCCCCATAGAAGTGTCCCACATCAGCCACAGCAGCTCCTGACCTATAGATCTGACCCACATCTGACCCACAGCAGCTCCTGCCCCATAGATCTGACCCACATCTGCCACACAGCAGCTTTTGCCCCATAGATCTGACCCACATCTGCCCCACAGCATCTCCTGCCCCATAGATCTGACCCACATGTGCCCCACAGCAGCTCCTAACACATAGATCTGACTCACATGTGCCCCAGAGCTGCTCCTGCCCCATAGATCTGAACCACAGCAGCTCCTGTCTCATAGATCTTACCCACATCAGCCCCACAGCAGATTTTGCCCCATAGTTATGCCCCACATCTGCCCAACAGCAACTCCTGCCTCATAGATCTGACCCACATGTGCCCACAGCAGCTCCTGCCCCATAGACCTGACCCACATGTTCCCCACAGCAGCTCCTGCCCCATAGATCTGACCCACAGCATCTCCTGCCACATAGATCTGACCCAAATCAGCCCCACAGCATCTCCTGCCCCATAGATCTGACCCACATGTGCCCCACAGCAGCTCCAAACTCATAGATCTGACTCACATCAGTCCAACAGCAGATTTTGCACCATAGATATGTCCCTCATATTCCCCACAGCAACTCCTGCCCCATAGATCTGACCTACATCATCCCCTCTGCAGCTCCTGCCCCATAGGTCTGACCCACATGTGCCCCACAGCAGCTCCTGCCATATAGATCTAACCACCATCAGCCCCAAAGCAGCTCCTGCCCCATAGATCTGACCCAAGTCAGCCCCACAGCAGCTCCTGCCTTATAGATCTAACCACCATCAGCCCCACAACAGCTTCTACCCCATAGATCTGACCCACATGTGCTCCACTGCAGCTCCAGTCCCGTAGATCTGAACCACAGCAGCCCATGCCCCATAGATCTGACCCTCATCAGCAACGCAGCAGCTCCTGACCCATACATCTGACCCAAATCTGCCCCACACCATCTCCTGCCCCATAGATCTAACTCACATGTGCCCCACAGCAGCTCCTGCCCATAGATCTGACCCACAGCAGCTCCTGCCCTATAGATCTGATTCAAATCTGCCCCACAGCAGCTCCTGCTCCATAGATCTGACCCACATGTGCCCCAGAGCAGCTCTGCCCCATTGATTTGACCCACATCAGCCCCACAGCAGCTCCTGCCCGAAAGATCTGACACACATCATATGCAAAACAGCTGCTGCCCAATAGATCTGACCCACAGCAGCTACTGCCCCATAGATCTGACCCACAAGTGCCCCACAGAAGCTCCTGCCCGATAAATCCGACCACATCTGCCCCACAGCAGCTCCTGCCCCATAGATCTGACCCACATCTGCCACACAGCAGCCTTTGCCCCATAGATCTGACCCACATCTGCCCCACAGCATCTCCTGCCCCATAGATCTGACCCACATGTGCTCCACAGCAGCTCCTAACACATAGATCTGACCCACATGTGCCCCAGAGCAGCTCTGCCCCATTGATTTGACCCACATCAGCCCCACAGGAGATCCTGCCCCATAGATCTGACCCACATCAGCCCCACAGCAGATTTTGCCGCATAGATATGTGCTACGTCTGCCCCACAGCAGCTCCTGCGACATAGATCTTACCCAGATCTGCTCCACAGCAGCTGCAGCCCCAAAGATCTGACCAACATCAGCCCCACAGCAGCTCCTGCCCCATAGATCTGACCCACATCTGCTCCACAGCATCTCCTGCCCATAGATCTGACCCCCATCTGCCCCACAGCAGCTCCTGCCTCATACATCTGACTCAGAGCATCTCCTGCCCCATAGTACTGGCCCACATCAGCCACAGCAGCTCCTGACCTATAGATCTGACCCACATCTGCTCCACAGCATCTCCTGCCCCATAGATCTGACCCCCATCTGCCCCACAGCAGCTCCTGCCTCATAGATCTGACTCACAGCATCTCCTGCCCCATAGAAGTGTCCCACATCAGCCACAGCAGCTCCTGACCTATAGATCTGACCCACATCTGACCCACAGCAGCTCCTGCCCCATAGATCTGACCCACATCTCCCACACAGCAGCCTTTGCCCCATAGATCTGACCCACATCTGCCCCACAGCATCTCCTGCCCCATAGATCTGACCCACATGTGCCCCACAGCAGCTCCTAATACATAGATCTGACTCACATGTGCCCCAGAGCTGCTCCTGCCCCATAGATCTGAACCACAGCAGCTCCTGTCTCATAGATCTTACCCACATCAGCCCCACAGCAGATTTTGCCCCATAGTTATGCCCCACATCTGCCCAACAGCAACTCCTGCCTCATAGATCTGACCCACATGTGCCCACAGCAGCTCCTGCCCCATAGACCTGACCCACATGTTCCCCACAGCAGCTCCTGCCCCATAGATCTGACCCACAGCATCTCCTGCCACATAGATCTGACCCAAATCAGCCCCACAGCATCTCCTGCCCCATAGATCTGACCCACATGTGCCCCACAGCAGCTCCAAACTCATAGATCTGACTCACATCAGTCCAACAGCAGATTTTGCACCATAGATATGTCCCTCATATTCCCCACAGCAACTCCTGCCCCATAGATCTGACCTACATCATCCCCTCTGCAGCTCCTGCCCCATAGGTCTGACCCACATGTGCCCCACAGCAGCTCCTGCCATATAGATCTAACCACCATCAGCCCCAAAGCAGCTCCTGCCCCATAGATCTGACCCAAGTCAGCCCCACAGCAGCTCCTGCCTTATAGATCTAACCACCATCAGCCCCACAACAGCTTCTACCCCATAGATCTGACCCACATGTGCTCCACTGCAGCTCCAGTCCCGTAGATCTGAACCACAGCAGCCCATGCCCCATAGATCTGACCCTCATCAGCAACGCAGCAGCTCCTGACCCATACATCTGACCCAAATCTGCCCCACACCATCTCCTGCCCCATAGATCTAACTCACATGTGCCCCACAGCAGCTCCTGCCCATAGATCTGACCCACAGCAGCTCCTGCCCTATAGATCTGATTCAAATCTGCCCCACAGCAGCTCCTGCTCCATAGATCTGACCCACATGTGCCCCAGAGCAGCTCTGCCCCATTGATTTGACCCACATCAGCCCCACAGCAGCTCCTGCCCGAAAGATCTGACACACATCATATGCAAAACAGCTGCTGCCCAATAGATCTGACCCACAGCAGCTACTGCCCCATAGATCTGACCCACAAGTGCCCCACAGAAGCTCCTGCCCCATAAATCCAACCACATCTGCCCCACAGCAGCTCCTGCCCCATAGATCGGACCCAAATCTGCCCCACTGATGCTCCTGCCGCAAAGATCTGACCCACATCTGACCCACAGCAGCTCCTGCCCCATAGATCTGACCCACATCAGACCAACAGCAGCTCCTGCCTCATACATCTGACTCACAGCATCTCCTGCCCCATAGAACTGGCCCACATCAGCCACAGCAGCTCCTGCCCATAGATCTGACCCACATCTGCTCCACAGCAGCTCCTGCCCATAGATCTGACCCACATCTGCCCCACAGCAGCTCCTGCCCCATAGATCTGACCCCCATCTGCCCCACAGCAGCTCCAGCCTCATACATATGACTCACAGCATCTCCTGCCCCATAGAACTGGCCCACATCAGCCACAGCAGCTCCTGACCTATAGATCTGACCCACATCTGCTCCACAGCATCTCCTGCCCCATAGATCTGACCCCCATCTGCCCCACAGCAGCTTGTACCTCATACATCTGACTCACAGCAGCTCCTGACCTATAGATCTGACCCACATCTGACCTACAGCAGCTCCTGCCCCATAGATCTGACCCACATCTGCCACACAGCAGCCTTTGCCCCATAGATCTGACCCACATCTGCCCCACAGCATCTCCTGCCCCATAGATCTGAACCACAGAAGTTCCTGCCCCATAGATCAGACCCAAATCTTCCCTACATCAGCTCCTGCCCATAGATCTGACCCACATCAGCCCCACAGCAGCTCCTACCCCATTCATATTACCCAGATCTGCCCCACAGCAGATTTTGCCCCATAGATATGTGCCACGTCTGCCCCACAGCAGCTCCTGCGACATAGATCTTACCCAGATCTGCTCCACAGCAGCTGCTGCCCCATAGATCTGACCCACATCAGCCCCACAGCAGCTCCTGCCCCATAGATCTGACCCACATCTGCCCCACAGCAGCTCCTGCCCCATAGACCCTACCAACATGTGCAGCACAGCAGCTCCTGCCCATAGATCTAACCCACATCAGCCCCACAGCAGCTCCTGCCCCATAGATCTGACCCACATCTGCCCCACAGCAGCTCCTGCCTCATACATCTGACTCACAGCATCTCCTGCCCCATAGAACTGGCCCACATCTGCCCCACAGCAGCTCCTGCCCCATAGATCTGACCCACATCTGACCCACAGCAGCTCCTGCCCCATAGATCTGACCCACATCTGCAACACAGCAGCCTTTACCCCATAGATCTGACCCACATCTGCCCCACAGCATCTCCTGCCCCATAGATCTGACCCACATCTGCCCCACTGCAGCTCCTGCCCCATAGATCTGACCCACATCTGACCCACAGCAGCTCCTGCCCCATACATCTTACCCAGATCTGCCCCACAGCAGCTCCTACCCAAAGATCTGACCCACATCATCTTGACAGCATCTCCTGCCCCATAGATCTGACCCCCATCTGCCCCACAGCAGCTCCTGCCTCATACATCTGACTCACAGAATCTCCTGCCCCATAGAACTGGCCCACATCAGCCACAGCAGCTCCTGACCTATAGATCTGACCCACATCAGCCCCACAGCAGATTTTGCCCCATATATATGTGCCACGTCTGCCCCACAGCAGCTCCTGCGACATAGATCTTACCCAGATCTGCTCCACAGCAGCTGCTGCCCCAGGGATCTGACCAACATCAGCCCCACAGCAGCTCCTGCCCCATAGATCTGACCCACATCTGCCCCACAGCAGCTCCTGCCCCATAGACCCTACCAACATGTGCAGCACAGCAGCTCCTGCCCCATAGATCTGACCCACATCTGCCACACAGCATCTCCTGCCCCATAGATCTGACCCCCATCTGCCCCACAGCAGCTCCTGCCCCATAGATCTGACCCACATCTGCCCCACAGCAGCCTTTGCCCCATAGATCTGACCGACATCTGCCCTACAGCATCTCGTGCCCCATAGATCTGACCCACATCTGCCCCACAGCAGCTCCTGCCCCATAGATCTGACCCACATCAGCCCCACAGCAGATTTTGCCCCATAGATATGTGCCACGTCTGCCCCACAGCAACTCCTGCGACATAGATCTTACCCAGATCTGCTCCACAGCAGCTGCTGCCCCAAAGATCTGACCAACATCAGCCCCACAGCAGCTCCTGCCCCATAGATCTGACCCACATCTGTCCCACAGCAGCTCCTGCCCCATAGACCCTACCAACATGTGCAGCACAGCAGCTCCTGCCCCATAGATCTAACCCACATCTGCCCCACAGCAGCTCCTGCCCCATAGATCTGACCCACATCTGCTCCACAGCATCTCCTGCCCCATAGATCTAACCCCCATCTGCCCCACAGCAGCTCCTGCCTCATACATCTGACTCACAGCATCTCCTGCCCCATAGAACTGGCCCACATCAGCCACAGCAGCTCCTGACCTATAGATCTGACCCACATCTGCTCCACAGCATCTCCTGCCCCATAGATCTGACCCCCATCTGCCCCACAGCAGCTCCTGCCTCATACATCTGACTCACAGCATCTCCTGCCCCATAGAACTGGCCCACATCAGCCACAGCAGCTCCTGACCTATAGATCTGACCCACATCAGCCCCACAGCAGATTTATCCCCATAGATATGTGCCACGTCTGCCCCACAGCAGCTCCTGCGACATAGATCTTACCCAGATCTGCTCCACAGCAGCTGCTGCCCCAAAGATCTGACCAACATCAGCCCCACAGCAGCTCCTGCCCCATAGATCTGACCCACATCTGCCCCACAGCAGCTCCTGCCCCATAGACCCTACCAACATGTGCAGCACAGAAGCTCCTGCCCATAGATCTAACCCACATCTGCCCCACAGCAGCTCCTGACCTATAGATCTGACCCACATCTGCTCCACAGCAGCTCCTGCCCCATAGATCTCACCCACATCTGCCACACAGTAGCATTTGCCCCATAGATCTGACCCACATCTGACTCACAGCATCTCCTGCCCCATAGATCTGACCCACATCTGCCCCACAGCAGCTCCTGCCCCATAGATCTGACCCACATCTGCCCCACAGCAGCTCCTGCCCCTTACATCTTACACAGATCTGCCCCACAGCAGCTCCTACCCAAAGATCTGACCCACATCATCTCGACAGCAGCTCCTGCCCCATAGATCTGACCCACATGTGCCCCACAGAAGCTCCTAACACATAGATCTGACCCACATGTGCCCTAGAGCTACTCCTGCCCCATAGATCTGAACCACAGCAGCTCCTGTCTCATAGATCTGACCCACATCAGCCCCACAGCAGATTTTGCCCCATATGTCTCTTTTTGGGTCCCTATTGGTCCCAATAGGTCCCTATGAGTCTCTATGATGTCTCCCTTTGTCCCCATATGGGTCCCAGTGTGACCCACATGTGCCCACAGCAGCTCCTGCCCCATAGACCTGACCCACATGTACCCCACAGCAGCTCCTGCCCCATAGATCAGCCCCACAGCATCTCCTGCCCCATAGATCTGACCCACATGTGCCCCACAGCAGCTCCAAACTCATAGATCTGACTCACATCAGTCCAACAGCAGATTTTGCACCATAGATATGTCCCTCATATTCCCCACAGCAACTCCTGCCCCATAGATCTGACCTACATCATCCCCTCTGCAGCTCCTGCCCCATAGGTCTGACCCACATGTGCCCCACAGCAGCTCCTGCCATATAGATCTAACCACCATCAGCCCCAAAGCAGCTCCTGCCCCATAGATCTGACCCAAGTCAGCACAACAGCAGCTCCAGCCTTATAGATATGACCCCCATCAGCCCCACAACAGCTTCTACCCCATAGATCTGACCCACATGTGCTCCACTGCAGCTCCAGTCCCGTAGATCTGAACCACAGCAGCCCATGCCCCATAGATCTGACCCTCATCAGCAACACAGCAGCTCCTGACCCATACATCTGACCCAAATCTGCCCCACACCATCTCCTGCCCCATAGATCTAACTCACATGTGCCCCACAGCAGCTCCTGCCCATAGATCTGACCAACAGCAGCTCCTGCCCTATAGATCTGATTCAAATCTGCCCCACAGCAGCTCCTGCTCCATAGATCTGACCCACATGTGCCCCAGAGCAGCTCTGCCCCATTGATTTGACCCACATCAGCCCCACAGGAGATCCTGCCCCATAGATCTGACCCACATCAGCCCCACAGCAGATTTTGCACCATAGATATGTGCCACGTCTGCCCCACAGCAGCTCCTGCGACATAGATCTTACCCAGATCTGCTCCACAGCAGCTGCTGCCCCAAAGATCTGACCAACATCAGCCCCACAGCAGCTCCTGCCCCATAGATCTGACCCACATCTGCCCCACAGCAGCTCCTGCCCCATAGACCCTACCAACATGTGCAGCACAGCAGCTCCTGCCCATAGATCTGACCCACATGTGCCCCACAGAAGCTCCAAACTCATAGATCTGACTCACATCAGTCCAACAGCAGATTTTGCACCATATATATGTCCCTCATATTCCCCACAGCATCTCCTGTCCCATAGATCTGATCTACATCATCCCCTCTGCAGCTCCTGCCCCATAGGTCTGACCCACATGTGCCCCACAGCAGCTTTTGCCTTATAGATCTAACCACCATCAGCCCCACAACAGCTTCTACCCAATAGATCTGACCCACATGTGCTCCACTGCAGCTCCAGTCCCGTAGATCTGAACCACAGCAGCCCATGCCCCATAGATCTGACCCTCATCAGCAACACAGCAGCTCCTGACCCATACATCTGACCCAAATCTGCCCCACACCATCTCCTGCCCCATAGATCTAACTCACATGTGCCCCACAGCAGCTCCTGCCCATAGATCTGACCCACAGCAGCTCCTGCCCTATAGATCTGATTCAAATCTGCCCCACAGCAGCTCCTGCTCCATAGATCTGACCCACATGTGCCCCAGAGCAGCTCTGCCCCATTGATTTGACCCACATCAGCCCCACAGGAGATCCTGCCCCATAGATCTGACCCACATCAGCCCAACAGCAGATTTTGCCCCATAGATATGTGCCACGTCTGCCACACAGCAGCTCCTGCGACATAGATCTTACCCAGATCTGCTCCACAGCAGCTGCTGCCCAAAAGATCTGACCAACATCAGCCCCACAGCAGCTCCTGCCCCATAGATCTGACCCACATCTGCCCCACAGCAGCTCCTGCCCCATAGACCCTACCAACATGTGCAGCACAGCAGCTCCTGCCCATAGATCTGACCCACATCTGCCCCACAGCTGCTCCTGCCCCATAGATCTGACCTCCATCTGCTCCACAGCATCTCCTGCCCCATAGATCTGACCCCCATCTGCCCCACAGCAGCTCCTGCCTCATACATCTGACTCACAGCAGCTCCTGCCCCATAGAACTGGCCCACATCAGCCACAGCAGCTCCTGACCTATAGATCTGACCCACATCTGACCCACAGCAGCTTTTGCCCCATAGATCTGACCCACATCTGCCCCACAGCAGCTCCTGCCTCATAAATCTGACTCACAGCATCTCCTGCCCCATAGAACTGGCCCACATCAGCCACAGCAGCTCCTGACCTATAGATCTGACCCCCATCTGACCCACAGCAGCTCCTGCCCCATAGATCTGACCCACATCTGCCACACAGCAGCCTTTGCCCCATAGATCTGACCCACATCTGCCCCACAGCATCTCCTGCCCCATAGATCTGACCCACATGTGCCCCACAGCAGCTCCTAACACATAGATCTGACCCACATGTGCCCCAGAGCTGCTCCTGCCCCATAGATCTGAACCACAGCAGCTCCTAACACATAGATCTGACCCACATCATACCCACAGCAGATTTTGCCCCATAGTTATGCCCCACATCTGCCCAACAGCAACTCCTGCCCCATCGATCTGACCCACATGTGCCCACAGCAGCTCCTGCCCCATAGACCTGACCCACATGTTCCCCACAGCAGCTCCTGCCCCATAGATCTGACCCACAGCATCTCCTGCCACATAGATCTGACCCAAATCAGCCCCACAGCATCTCCTGCCCCATAGATCTGACCCACATGTGCCCCACAGCAGCTCCAAACTCATAGATCTGACTCACATCAGTCCAACAGCAGATTTTGCACCATAGATATGTCCCTCATATTCCACACAGCAACTCCTGCCCCATAGAACAGACCTACATCATCCCCTCTGCAGCTCCTGCCCCATAGGTCTGACCCACATGTGCCCCACAGCAGCTCCTGCCATATAGATCTAACCACCATCAGCCACAAAGCAGCTCCTGCCCCATAGATCTGACCCAAGTCAGCCCCACAGCAGCTCCTGCCTTATAGATATGACCCCCATCAGCCCCACAACAGCTTCTACCCCATAGATCTGACCCACATGTGCTCCACTGCAGCTCCAGTCCCGTAGATCTGAACCACAGCAGCCCATGCCCCATAGATCTGACCCTCATCAGCAACACAGCAGCTCCTGACCCATACATCTGACCCAAATCTGCCCCACACCATCTCCTGCCCCATAGATCTAACTCACATGTGCCCCGCAGCAGCTCCTGCCCATAGATCTGACCCACAGCAGCTCCTGCCCTATAGATCTGATTCAAATCTGCCCCACAGCAGCTCCTGCTCCATAGATCTGACCCACATGTGCCCCAGAGCAGCTCTGCCCCATTGATTTGACCCACATCAGCCCCACAGGAGATCCTGCCCCATAGATCTGACCCACATCAGCCCCACAGCAGATTTTGCCCCATAGATATGTGCCACGTCTGCCCCACAGCAGCTCCTGCGACATAGATCTTACCCAGATCTGCTCCACAGCAGCTGCTGCCCCAATGATCTGACCAACATCAGCCCCACAGCAGCTCCTGCCCCATAGATCTGACCCACATCTGACCCACAGCAGCTCCTGCCCCATAGATCTGACCCACATCTGCCACACAGCAGCCTTTGCCCCATAGATCTGACCCACATCTGCCCCACAGCATCTCCTGCCCCATAGATCTGACCCACATGTGCTCCACAGCAGCTCCTAACACATAGATCTGACCCACATGTGCCCCAGAGCAGCTCTGCCCCATTGATTTGACCCACATCAGCCCCACAGGAGATCCTGCCCCATAGATCTGACCCACATCAGCCCCACAGCAGATTTTGCCACATAGATATGTGCTACGTCTGCCCCACAGCAGCTCCTGCGACATAGATCTTACCCTGATCTGCTCCACAGCAGCTCCTGCCCCATAGATCTGACCAACATCAGCCCCACAGCAGCTCCTGCCCCATAGATCTGACCCACATCTGCCCCACAGCAGCTCCTGCCCCATAGACCCTACCAACATGTGCAGCACAGCAGCTCATGCCCATAGATCTGACCCACATCTGCCCCACAGCAGCTCCTGACCTATAGATCTGACCCACATCTGCTCCACAGCATCTCCTGCCCAATAGATCTGACCCCCATCTGCCCCACAGCAGCTCCTGCCTCATACATCTGACTCACAGCATCTCCTGCCCCATAGAACTGGCCCACATCAGCCACAGCAGCTCCTGACCTATAGATCTGACCCACATCTGCTCCACAGCATCTCCTGCCCCATAGATCTGACCCCCATCTGCCCCACAGCAGCTCCTGCCTCATACATCTGACTCACAGCATCTCCTGCCCCATAGAACTGGCCCACATCAGCCACAGCAGCTCCTGACCTATAGATCTGACTCACATCTGCTCCACAGCATCTCCTGCCCCATAGATCTGACCCCCAACTGCCCCACAGCAGCTCCTGCCTCATAAATCTGACTCACAGCATCTCCTGCCCCATAGAACTGGCCCACATCTGCTCCATAGCAGCTCCTAACCTATAGATATGACCCACATCTGACCCACAGCAGCTCCTGCCCCATAGATCTGACCCACATCTGCCACACAGCAGCCTTTGCCCCATAGATCTGACCCACATCTGCCCCAAAGCATCTCCTGCCCCATAGATCTGACCCACATGTGCCCCACAGCAGCTCCTAACACATAGATCTGACCCACATGTGCCCCAGAGCTGCTCCTGCCCCATAGATCTGAACCACAGCAGCTCCTGTCTCATAGATCTTACCCACATCAGCCCCACAGCAGATTTTGCCCCATAGTTATGCCCCACATCTGCCCAACAGCAACTCCTGCCTCATAGATCTGACCCACATGTGCCCACAGCAGCTCCTGCCCCATAGATCTGACCCACAGCATCTCCTGCCACATAGATCTGACCCAAATCAGCCCCACAGCATCTCCTGCCCCATAGATCTGACCCACATGTGCCCCACAGCAGCTCCAAACTCATAGATCTGACTCACATCAGTTCAACAGCAGATTTTGCACCATAGATATGTCCCTCATATTCCCCACAGCAACTCCTGCCCCATAGATCTGACCTACATCATCCCCTCTGCAGCTGCTGCCCCATAGGTCTGACCCACATGTGCCCCACAGCAGCTCCTGCCATATAGATCTAACCACCATCAGCCCCAAAGCAGCTCCTGCCCCATAGATCTGACCCACGTCAGCCCCACAGCAGCTCCTGCCTTATAGATATGACCCCCATCAGCCCCACAACAGCTTCTACCCCATAGATCTGACCCACATGTGCTCCACTGCAGCTCCAGTCCCGTAGATCTGAACCACAGCAGCCCATGCCCCATAGATCTGACCCTCATCAGCAACGCAGCAGCTCCTGACCCATACAACTGACCCAAATCTGCCCCACACCATCTCCTGCCCCATAGATCTAACTCACATGTGCCCCACAGCAGCTCCTGCCCATAGATCTGACCCACAGCAGCTCCTGCCCTATAGATCTGATTCAAATCTGCCCCACAGCAGCTCCTGCTCCATAGATCTGACCCACATGTGCCCCAGAGCAGCTCTGCCCCATTGATTTGACCCACATCAGCCCCACAGCAGCTCCTGCCCGAAAGATCTGACACACATCATATGCAAAACAGCTGCTGCCGCAAAGATCTGACCCACATCTGCGTCACAACAGCTCCTCCCCATAGATCTGACCCACATCAGACCAACAGCAGCTCCTGCCTCATACATCTGACTCACAGCATCTCCTGCCCCATAGAACTGGCCCACATCAGCCACAGCAGCTCCTGCCCATAGATCTGACCCACATCTGCTCCAAGGCAGCTCCTGCCCCATAGATCTGACCCACATCTGCTCCACAGCATCTCCTGCCCCATAGATCTTACCCCCATCTGCCCCACAGCAGCTCCTGCCTCATACATCTGACTCACAGCATCTCCTGCCCCATAGAACTGGCCCACATCAGCCACTGCAGCTCCTGACCTATAGATCTGACCCACATCAGCCCCACAGCAGATTTTGCCCCATAGATATTTGCCACGTCTGCCCCACAGCAGCTCCTGCGACATAGATCTTACCCAGATCTGCTCCACAGCAGCTGCTGCCCCAACGATCGGACCAACATCAGCCCCACAGCAGCTCCTGCCCCATAGATCTGACCCACATCTGCCCCACAGCAGCTCCTGCTTCATAGATCTTACCCCCATCTGCCCCACAGCAGCTCCTGCCTCATACATCTGACTCACAGCATCTCCTGCCCAATAGAACTGGCCCACATCAGCCACAGCAGCTCCTGACCTATAGATCTGACCCACATCTGCTCCACAGCATCTCCTGCCCCATAGATCTGACCCCCATCTGCCCCACAGCAGCTCCTGCCTCATACATCTGACTCACAGCATCTCCTGCCCCATTGAACTGGCCCACATCAGCCACAGCACCTCCTGCCCCATAGATCTGACCCACTTCTGACCCACAGCAGCTCCTGCCCCATAGATCTGACCCACAGCTGCCACACAGCAGCCTTTGCCCCATAGATCTGACCCACATCTGCCCCACAGCATCTCCTACCCCATAGATCTGACCCACATCAGCCCCACAGCAGATTTTTCCCCATAGATATGTGCCATGTCTGCCCCACAGCAGCTCCTGCGACATAGATCTTACCCAGATCTGCTCCACAGCAGCTGCTGCCCCAAAGATCAGACCAACATCAGCCCCACAGCAGCTCCGGCCCCATAGATCTAACCCACATCTGCCCCACAGCAGCTCCTGCCCCATAGATCTGTCCCACATCTGCTCCACAGCATCTCCTGCCCCATAGATCTGACCCCCATCTGCCCCACAGCAGCTCCTGCCTCATAAATCTGACTCACAGCATCTCCTGCCCCATAGAACTGGCCCACATCAGCCACAGCAGCAGCTGACCTATAGATCTGACCCACATCAGCCCCACAGCAGATTTTGCCCCATAGATATGTGCCACGTCTGCCACACTGCAGCCTTTGCCCCATAGATCTGACCCACATCTGCCCCACAGCATCTCCTGCCCCATAGATCTGACCCACAACTGCCCCACAGCAGCTCCTGCCCCATAGATCTGACCCACATCTGACCCACAGCAGCTCCTGCCCCATACATCTTACCCAGATCTGCCCCACAGCAGCTCCTACCCAAAGATCTGACCCACATCATCTCGACAGCAGCTCCTGCCCCATAGATCTGACCCACATGTGCCCCACAGCAGCTCCTAACACATAGATCTGACCCACATCAGACCCACAGCAGATTTTGCCCCATTGATATGTGCCACGTCTGCCACAGCAGCTCCTGCGACATAGATCTTACCCAGATCTGCTCCACGGCAGCTGCTGCCCCAAAGATCTGACCAACATCAGCCCCACAGCAGCTCCTGCCCCATAGATCTGACCCACATCTGCCCCACAGCAGCTCCTGCCACATACAACCTACCAACATGTGCAGAACAGCAGCTCCTGCCCATAGATCTGACCCACATCTGCCCCACAGCAGCTCCTGCCCCATAGATCTGACCCCCATCTGCCCCACAGCAGCTCCAGCCTCATACATATGACTCACAGCATCTCCTGCCCCATAGAACTGGCCCACATCAGGCACAGCAGCTCCTGACCTATAGATCTGACCCACATCTGCTCCACAGCATCTCCTGCCCCATAGATCTGACCACCATCTGCCCCACAGCAGCTCCTAACTCATACATCTGACTCACAGCATCTCCTGCCCCATAGATCTGACCCACATTTTCCCCAAAGCAGCACCTAAACCATAGATCTGACCCACATGTGCCTCACAGCTGCTCCTGCCCCATAGATCTGAACCACAGAAGTTCCTGCCCCATTGATCAGACCCAAATCTTCCCTACATCAGCTCCTGCTTATAGATCTGACCCACATCAGCCCCACAGCAGCTCCTACCCCATACATATTACCCAGATCTGCACCACAGCAGATTTTGCCCCATAGATATGTGCCACGTCTGCCCCACAGCAGCTCCTGCGACATAGATCTTACCCAGATCTGCTCCACAGCAGCTGCTGCCCCAATGATCTGACCCACATCAGCCCCACAGCAGCTCCTGCCCCATAGACCCTACCAACATGTGCAGCACAGCAGCTCATGCCCATAGATCTGACCCACATCTGCCCCACAGCAGCTCCTGCCCCATAGATCTGACCCACATCTGCTCCACAGCATCTCCTGCCCAATAGATCTGACCCCCATCTGCCCCACAGCAGCTCCTGCCTCATACATCTGACTCACAGCATCTCCTGCCCCATAGAACTGGCCCACATCAGCCACAGCAGCTCCTGACCTATAGATCTGACCCACATCTGCTCCACAGCATCTCCTGCCCCATAGATCTGACCCCCATCTGCCCCACAGCAGCTCCTGCCTCATACATCTGACTCACAGCATCTCCTGCCCCATAGAACTGGCCCACATCAGCCACAGCAGCTCCTGACCTATAGATCTGACTCACATCTGCTCCACAGCATCTCCTGCCCCATAGATCTGACCCCCAACTGCCCCACAGCAGCTCCTGCCTCATAAATCTGACTCACAGCATCTCCTGCCCCATAGAACTGGCCCACATCTGCTCCACAGCAGCTCCTGACCTATAGATCTGACCCACATCTGACCCACAGCAGCTCCTGCCCCATAGATCTGACCCACATCTGCCACACAGCAGCCTTTGCCCCATAGATCTGACCCACATCTGCCCCAAAGCATCTCCTGCCCCATAGATCTGACCCACATGTGCCCCACAGCAGCTCCTAACACATAGATCTGACCCACATGTGCCCCAGAGCTGCTCCTGCCCCATAGATCTGAACCACAGCAGCTCCTGTCTCATAGATCTTACCCACATCAGCCCCACAGCAGATTTTGCCCCATAGTTATGCCCCACATCTGCCCAACAGCAACTCCTGCCTCATAGATCTGACCCACATGTGCCCACAGCAGCTCCTGCCCCATAGATCTGACCCACAGCATCTCCTGCCACATAGATCTGACCCAAATCAGCCCCACAGCATCTCCTGCCCCATAGATCTGACCCACATGTGCCCCACAGCAGCTCCAAACTCATAGATCTGACTCACATCAGTTCAACAGCAGATTTTGCACCATAGATATGTCCCTCATATTCCCCACAGCAACTCCTGCCCCATAGATCTGACCTACATCATCCCCTCTGCAGCTGCTGCCCCATAGGTCTGACCCACATGTGCCCCACAGCAGCTCCTGCCATATAGATCTAACCACCATCAGCCCCAAAGCAGCTCCTGCCCCATAGATCTGACCCACGTCAGCCCCACAGCAGCTCCTGCCTTATAGATATGACCCCCATCAGCCCCACAACAGCTTCTACCCCATAGATCTGACCCACATGTGCTCCACTGCAGCTCCAGTCCCGTAGATCTGAACCACAGCAGCCCATGCCCCATAGATCTGACCCTCATCAGCAACGCAGCAGCTCCTGACCCATACAACTGACCCAAATCTGCCCCACACCATCTCCTGCCCCATAGATCTAACTCACATGTGCCCCACAGCAGCTCCTGCCCATAGATCTGACCCACAGCAGCTCCTGCCCTATAGATCTGATTCAAATCTGCCCCACAGCAGCTCCTGCTCCATAGATCTGACCCACATGTGCCCCAGAGCAGCTCTGCCCCATTGATTTGACCCACATCAGCCCCACAGCAGCTCCTGCCCGAAAGATCTGACACACATCATATGCAAAACAGCTGCTGCCGAATAGATCTGACCCACAGCAGCTACTGCCCCATAGATCTGACCCACAAGTGCCCCACAGAAGCTCCTGCCCCATAAATCCGACCACATCTGCCCCACAGCAGCTCCTGCCCCATAGATCGGACCCAAATCTGCCCCACTGCTGCTCCTGCCGCAAAGATCTGACCCACATCTGCGTCACAACAGCTCCTCCCCATAGATCTGACCCACATCAGACCAACAGCAGCTCCTGCCTCATACATCTGACTCACAGCATCTCCTGCCCCATAGAACTGGCCCACATCAGCCACAGCAGCTCCTGCCCATAGATCTGACCCACATCTGCTCCAAGGCAGCTCCTGCCCCATAGATCTGACCCACATCTGCTCCACAGCATCTCCTGCCCCATAGATCTTACCCCCATCTGCCCCACAGCAGCTCCTGCCTCATACATCTGACTCACAGCATCTCCTGCCCCATAGAACTGGCCCACATCAGCCACTGCAGCTCCTGACCTATAGATCTGACCCACATCAGCCCCACAGCAGATTTTGCCCCATAGATATTTGCCACGTCTGCCCCACAGCAGCTCCTGCGACATAGATCTTACCCAGATCTGCTCCACAGCAGCTGCTGCCCCAACGATCGGACCAACATCAGCCCCACAGCAGCTCCTGCCCCATAGATCTTACCCCCATCTGCCCCACAGCAGCTCCTGCCTCATACATCTGACTCACAGCATCTCCTGCCCAATAGAACTGGCCCACATCAGCCACAGCAGCTCCTGACCTATAGATCTGACCCACATCTGCTCCACAGCATCTCCTGCCCCATAGATCTGACCCCCATCTGCCCCACAGCAGCTCCTGCCTCATACATCTGACTCACAGCATCTCCTGCCCCATTGAACTGGCCCACATCAGCCACAGCACCTCCTGCCCCATAGATCTGACCCACTTCTGACCCACAGCAGCTCCTGCCCCATAGATCTGACCCACAGCTGCCACACAGCAGCCTTTGCCCCATAGATCTGACCCACATCTGCCCCACAGCATCTCCTACCCCATAGATCTGACCCACATCAGCCCCACAGCAGATTTTTCCCCATAGATATGTGCCATGTCTGCCCCACAGCAGCTCCTGCGACATAGATCTTACCCAGATCTGCTCCACAGCAGCTGCTGCCCCAAAGATCAGACCAACATCAGCCCCACAGCAGCTCCGGCCCCATAGATCTAACCCACATCTGCCCCACAGCAGCTCCTGCCCCATAGATCTGTCCCACATCTGCTCCACAGCATCTCCTGCCCCATAGATCTGACCCCCATCTGCCCCACAGCAGCTCCTGCCTCATAAATCTGACTCACAGCATCTCCTGCCCCATAGAACTGGCCCACATCAGCCACAGCAGCAGCTGACCTATAGATCTGACCCACATCAGCCCCACAGCAGATTTTGCCCCATAGATATGTGCCACGTCTGCCACACTGCAGCCTTTGCCCCATAGATCTGACCCACATCTGCCCCACAGCATCTCCTGCCCCATAGATCTGACCCACAACTGCCCCACAGCAGCTCCTGCCCCATAGATCTGACCCACATCTGACCCACAGCAGCTCCTGCCCCATACATCTTACCCAGATCTGCCCCACAGCAGCTCCTACCCAAAGATCTGACCCACATCATCTCGACAGCAGCTCCTGCCCCATAGATCTGACCCACATGTGCCCCACAGCAGCTCCTAACACATAGATCTGACCCACATCAGACCCACAGCAGATTTTGCCCCATAGATATGTGCCACGTCTGCCCCACAGCAGCTCCTGCGACATAGATCTTACCCAGATCTGCTCCACAGCAGCTGCTGCCCCAAAGATCTGACCCACATCAGCCCCACAGCAGCCCCTGCCCCATAGATCTGACCCACATCTGCCCCACAGAAGCTCCTGCCCCATAGATCTGACCCACATCTGCCCCACAGAAGCTCCTGCCCCATAGACCCTACCAACATGTGCAGCACAGCAGCTCCTGCCCATAGATCTAACCCACATCAGCCCCACAGCAGCTCCTGCCCCATAGATCTGACCCACATCTGCCCCACAGCAGCTCCTGCCTCATACATCTGACTCACAGCATCTCCTGCCCCATAGAACTGGCCCACATCAGCCACAGCAGCTCCTGACCTATAGATCTGACCCACATCTGACCCACAGCAGCTCCTGCCCCATAGATCTGACCCACATCTGCCACACAGCAGCCTTTACCCCATAGATCTGACCCACATCTGCCCCACAGCATCTCCTGCCCCATAGATCAGACCCACATCAGCCCCACAGCAGCTCCTACCCCATACATATTACCCAGATCTGCACCACAGCAGATTTTGCCCCATAGATATGTGCCACGTCTGCCCCACAGCAGCTCCTGCGACATAGATCTTACCCAGATCTGCTCCACAGCAGCTGCTGCCCCAAAGATCTGACCCACATCAGCCCCACAGCAGCTCCTGCCCCATAGATCTGACCCACATCTGCCCCACAGCAGCTCCTGCCCCATAGACCCAACCAACATGTGCAGCACAGCAGCTCCTGCCCATAGATCTAACCCACATCAGCCCCACAGCAGCTCCTGCCCCATAGATCTGACCCACATCTGCCCCACAGCAGCTCCTGCCTCATACATCTGACTCACAGCATCTCCTGCCCCATAGAACTGGCCCACATCAGCCACAGCAGCTCCTGACCTATAGATCTGACCCACATCTGACCCACAGCAGCTCCTGCCCCATAGATCTGACCCACATCTGCCACACAGCAGCCTTTACCCCATAGATCTGACCCACATCTGCCCCACAGCATCTCCTGCCCCATAGATCTGACCCACATCTGCCCCACAGCAGCTCCTGCCCCATAGATCTGACCAACATCTGACCCACAGCAGCTCCTGCCCCATACATCTTACCCAGATCTGCCCCACAGCAGCTCCTACCCAAAGATCTGACCCACATCATCTTGACAGCAGCTCCTGCCCCATAGATCTGACCCCCATCTGCCCCACAGCAGCTCCTGCCTCATACATCTGACTCACAGCATCTCCTGCCCCATAGAACTGGCCCACATCAGCCACAGCAGCTCCTGACCTATAGATCTGACCCACATCTGACCCACAGCAGATTTTGCCCCATAGATATTTGCCACGTCTGCCCCACAGCAGCTCCTGCGACATAGATCTTACCCAGATCTGCTCCACAGCAGCTGCTGCCCAGGGATCTGACCAACTTCAGCCCCACAGCAACTCCTGCCCCATAGATCTGACCCACATCTGCCCCACAGCAGCTCCTGCCCCATAGACCCTACCAACATGTGCAGCACAGCAGCTCCTGCCCATAGATCTGACCCACATCTGCTCCACAGCATCTCCTGCCCCATAGATCTGACCCCCATCTGCCCCACAGCAGCTCCTGCCCCATAGATCTGACCCACATCTGCCCCACAGCAGCCTTTGCCCCATAGATCTGACCGACATCTGCCCTACAGCATCTTGTGCCCCATAGATCTGACCCACATCTGCCCCACAGCAGCTCCTGC
This sequence comes from Coturnix japonica, assembly GCF_054131305.1. Classification (NCBI taxonomy): domain Eukaryota; kingdom Metazoa; phylum Chordata; class Aves; order Galliformes; family Phasianidae; genus Coturnix; species Coturnix japonica. The sequence goes on from NC_140683.1 coordinate 2,034,889, forward strand.
CCCATAGATCTGACCCACATCAGCCCCACAGCAGATTTTGCCCCATAGATATGTGCCACGTCTGCCCCACAGCAACTCCTGCTACATAGATCTTACCCAGATCTGCTCCACAGCAGCTGCTGCCCCAAAGATCTGACCCACATCTGCTCCACAGCAGCTCCTGCCCCATAGATCTGACCCACATCTGCCCCACAGCAGCTCCTGCCCCATAGATCTGACCCACATCAGACCCAGAGCATCTCCTGCCACATAGATCTGACCCACATTTTCCCCAAAGCAGCACCTAAACCATAGATCTGACCCACATCTGCCCCACAGCAGCTCCTGTCCCATAGACCCTACCAACATGTGCAGCACAGCAGCTCCTGCCCATAGATCTGACCCACATCTGCTCCACAGCATCTCCTGCCCCATAGATCTGACCCCCATCTGCCCCACAGCAGCTCCTGCCCCATAGATCTGACCCACATCTGCCCCACAGCAGCCTTTGCCCCATAGATCTGACCGACATCTGCCCTACAGCATCTTGTGCCCCATAGATCTGACCCACATCTGCCCCACAGCAGCTCCTGCCTCATACATCTGACTCACAGCATCTCCTGCCCCATAGAACTGGCCCACATCAGCCACAGCAGCTCCTGACCTATAGATCTGACCCACATCTGACCCACAGCAGCTCCTGCCCCATAGATCTGACCCACATCTGCCACACAGCAGCCTTTACCCCATAGATCTGACCCACATCTGCCCCACAGCATCTCCTGCCCCATAGATCTGACCCACATCTGCCCCACAGCAGCTCCTGCCCCATAGATCTGACCAACATCTGCCCCACAGCAGCTCCTGCCCCATACATCTTACCCAGATCTGCCCCACAGCAGCTCCTACCCAAAGATCTGACCCACATCATCTTGACAGCAGCTCCTGCCCCATAGATCTGACCCCCATCTGCCCCACAGCAGCTCCTGCCTCATACATCTGACTCACAGCATCTCCTGCCCCATAGAACTGGCCCACATCAGCCACAGCAGCTCCTGACCTATAGATCTGACCCACATCTGACCCACAGCAGATTTTGCCCCATAGATATTTGCCACGTCTGCCCCACAGCAGCTCCTGCGACATAGATCTTACCCAGATCTGCTCCACAGCAGCTGCTGCCCAGGGATCTGACCAACTTCAGCCCCACAGCAGCTCCTGCCCCATAGATCTGACCCACATCTGCCCCACAGCAGCTCCTGCCCCATAGACCCTACCAACATGTGCAGCACAGCAGCTCCTGCCCATAGATCTGACCCACATCTGCTCCACAGCATCTCCTGCCCCATAGATCTGACCCCCATCTGCCCCACAGCAGCTCCTGCCCCATAGATCTGACCCACATCTGCCCCACAGCAGCCTTTGCCCCATAGATCTGACCGACATCTGCCCTACAGCATCTTGTGCCCCATAGATCTGACCCACATCTGCCCCACAGCAGCTCCTGCCCCATAGATCTGACCCACATCAGCCCCACAGCAGATTTTGCCCCATAGATATGTGCCACGTCTGCCCCACAGCAACTCCTGCTACATAGATCTTACCCAGATCTGCTCCACAGCAGCTGCTGCCCCAAAGATCTGACCAACATCAGCCCCACAGCAGCTCCTACCCCATACATATTACCCAGATCTGCACCACAGCAGATTTTGCCCCATAGATATGTGCCACGTCTGCCCCACAGCAGCTCCTGCGACATAGATCTTACCCAGATCTGCTCCACAGCAGCTGCTGCCCCAAAGATCTGACCCACATCAGCCCCACAGCAGCTCCTGCCCCATAGACCCTACCAACATGTGCAGCACAGCAGCTCCTGCCCATAGATCTAACCCACATCAGCCCCACAGCAGCTCCTGCCCCATAGATCTGACCCACATCTGCCCCACAGCAGCTCCTGCCTCATACATCTGACTCACAGCATCTCCTGCCCCATAGAACTGGCCCACATCAGCCACAGCAGCTCCTGACCTATAGATCTGACCCACATCTGACCCACAGCAGCTCCTGCCCCATAGATCTGACCCACATCTGCCACACAGCAGCCTTTACCCCATAGATCTGACCCACATCTGCCCCACAGCATCTCCTGCCCCATAGATCTGACCCACATCTGCCCCACAGCAGCTCCTACCCCATACATATTACCCAGATCTGCACCACAGCAGATTTTGCCCCATAGATATGTGCCACGTCTGCCCCACAGCAGCTCCTGCGACATAGATCTTACCCAGATCTGCTCCACAGCAGCTGCTGCCCCAAAGATCTGACCCACATCAGCCCCACAGCAGCTCCTGCCCCATAGATCTGACCCACATCTGCCCCACAGCAGCTCCTGCCCCATAGACCCAACCAACATGTGCAGCACAGCAGCTCCTGCCCATAGATCTAACCCACATCAGCCCCACAGCAGCTCCTGCCCCATAGATCTGACCCCCATCTGCCCCACAGCAGCTCCTGCCTCATACATCTGACTCACAGCATCTCCTGCCCCATAGAACTGGCCCACATCAGCCACAGCAGCTCCTGACCTATAGATCTGACCCACATCTGACCCACAGCAGCTCCTGCCCCATAGATCTGACCCACATCTGCCACACAGCAGCCTTTACCCCATAGATCTGACCCACATCTGCCCCACAGCATCTCCTGCCCCATAGATCTGACCCACATCTGCCCCACAGCAGCTCCTGCCCCATAGATCTGACCAACATCTGACCCACAGCAGCTCCTGCCCCATACATCTTACCCAGATCTGCCCCACAGCAGCTCCTACCCAAAGATCTGACCCACATCATCTTGACAGCAGCTCCTGCCCCATAGATCTGACCCCCATCTGCCCCACAGCAGCTCCTGCCTCATACATCTGACTCACAGCATCTCCTGCCCCATAGAACTGGCCCACATCAGCCACAGCAGCTCCTGACCTATAGATCTGACCCACATCTGACCCACAGCAGATTTTGCCCCATAGATATTTGCCACGTCTGCCCCACAGCAGCTCCTGCGACATAGATCTTACCCAGATCTGCTCCACAGCAGCTGCTGCCCAGGGATCTGACCAACTTCAGCCCCACAGCAGCTCCTGCCCCATAGATCTGACCCACATCTGCCCCACAGCAGCTCCTGCCCCATAGACCCTACCAACATGTGCAGCACAGCAGCTCCTGCCCATAGATCTGACCCACATCTGCTCCACAGCATCTCCTGCCCCATAGATCTGACCCCCATCTGCCCCACAGCAGCTCCTGCCCCATAGATCTGACCCACATCTGCCCCACAGCAGCCTTTGCCCCATAGATCTGACCGACATCTGCCCTACAGCATCTTGTGCCCCATAGATCTGACCCACATCTGCCCCACAGCAGCTCCTGCCCCATAGATCTGACCCACATCAGCCCCACAGCAGATTTTGCCCCATAGATATGTGCCACGTCTGCCCCACAGCAACTCCTGCTACATAGATCTTACCCAGATCTGCTCCACAGCAGCTGCTGCCCCAAAGATCTGACCAACATCAGCCCCACAGCAGCTCCTGCCCCATAGATCTGACCCACATCTGCCCCACAGCAGCTCCTGCCCCATAGACCCTACCAACATGTGCAGCACAGCAGCTCCTGCCCCATAGATCTAACCCACATCTGCCCCACAGCAGCTCCTGCCCCATAGATCTGACCCACATCTGCTCCACAGCATCTCCTGCCCCATAGATCTGACCCCCATCTGCCCCACAGGAGCTCCTACCTCATACATCTGACTCACAGCATCTCCTGCCCTATAGATCTGACCCACATCAGACCCAGAGCATCTCCTGCCACATAGATCTGACCCACATTTTCCCCAAAGCAGCACCTAAACCATAGATCTGACCCACATGTGCCTCACAGCTGCTCCTGCCCCATAGATCTGAACCATAGAAGTTCCTGCCCCATTGATCAGACCCAAATCTTCCCTACATCAGCTCCTGCCCATAGATCTGACCCACATCAGCCCCACAGCAGCTCCTACCCCATACATATTACCCAGATCTGCTCCACAGCAGCTGCTGCCCCAAAGATCTGACCAACATCAGCCCCACAGCAGCTCCTGCCCCATAGATCTGACCCACATCTGCCCCACAGCAGCTCCTGCCTCATACATCTGACTCACAGCATCTCCTGCCCCATAGAACTGGCCCACATCAGCCACAGCAGCTCCTGACCTATAGATCTGACCCACATCTGACCCACAGCAGCTCCTGCCCCATAGATCTGACCCACATCTGCCACACAGCAGCCTTTACCCCATAGATCTGACCCACATCTGCCCCACAGCATCTCCTGCCCCATAGATCTGACCCACGTCTGCCCCACAGCAGCTCCTGCGACATAGATCTTACCCAGATCTGCTCCACAGCAGCTGCTGCCCCAAAGATCTGACCCACATCAGCCCCACAGCAGCTCCTGCCCCATAGATCTGACCCACATCTGCCCCACAGCAGCTCCTGCCCCATAGACCCAACCAACATGTGCAGCACAGCAGCTCCTGCCCATAGATCTAACCCACATCAGCCCCACAGCAGCTCCTGCCCCATAGATCTGACCCCCATCTGCCCCACAGCAGCTCCTGCCTCATACATCTGACTCACAGCATCTCCTGCCCCATAGAACTGGCCCACATCAGCCACAGCAGCTCCTGACCTATAGATCTGACCCACATCTGACCCACAGCAGCTCCTGCCCCATAGATCTGACCCACATCTGCCACACAGCAGCCTTTACCCCATAGATCTGACCCACATCTGCCCCACAGCATCTCCTGCCCCATAGATCTGACCCACATCTGCCCCACAGCAGCTCCTGCCCCATAGATCTGACCAACATCTGACCCACACCAGCTCCTGCCCCATACATCTTACCCAGATCTGCCCCACAGCAGCTCCTACCCAAAGATCTGACCCACATCATCTTGACAGCAGCTCCTGCCCCATAGATCTGACCCCCATCTGCCCCACAGCAGCTCCTGCCTCATACATCTGACTCACAGCATCTCCTGCCCCATAGAACTGGCCCACATCAGCCACAGCAGCTCCTGACCTATAGATCTGACCCACATCTGACCCACAGCAGATTTTGCCCCATAGATATTTGCCACGTCTGCCCCACAGCAGCTCCTGCGACATAGATCTTACCCAGATCTGCTCCACAGCAGCTGCTGCCCCAGGGATCTGACCAACTTCAGCCCCACAGCAGCTCCTGCCCCATAGATCTGACCCACATCTGCCCCACAGCAGCTCCTGCCCCATAGACCCTACCAACATGTGCAGCACAGCAGCTCCTGCCCATAGATCTGACCCACATCTGCTCCACAGCATCTCCTGCCCCATAGATCTGACCCCCATCTGCCCCACAGCAGCTCCTGCCCCATAGATCTGACCCACATCTGCCCCACAGCAGCCTTTGCCCCATAGATCTGACCGACATCTGCCCTACAGCATCTTGTGCCCCATAGATCTGACCCACATCTGCCCCACAGCAGCTCCTGCCCCATAGATCTGACCCACATCAGCCCCACAGCAGATTTTGCCCCATAGATATGTGCCACGTCTGCCCCACAGCAACTCCTGCGACATAGATCTTACCCAGATCTGCTCCACAGCAGCTGCTGCCCCAAAGATCTGACCAACATCAGCCCCACAGCAGCTCCTGCCCCATAGATCTGACCCACATCTGCCCCACAGCAGCTCCTGCCCCATAGACCCTACCAACATGTGCAGCACAGCAGCTCCTGCCCCATAGATCTAACCCACATCTGCCCCACAGCAGCTCCTGCCCCATAGATCTGACCCACATCTGCTCCACAGCATCTCCTGCCCCATTGATCTAACCCCCATCTGCCCCACAGCAGCTCCTGCCTCATACATCTGACTCACAGCATCTCCTGCCCCATAGAACTGGCCCACATCAGCCACAGCAGCTCCTGACCTATAGATCTGACCCACATCTGCTCCACAGCATCTCCTGCCCCATTGATCTGACCCCCATCTGCCCCACAGCAGCTCCTGCCTCATACATCTGACTCACAGCATCTCCTGCCCCATAGAACTGGCCCACATCAGCCACAGCAGCTCCTGACCTATAGATCTGACCCACATCAGCCCCACAGCAGATTTTGCCCCATAGATATGTGCCACGTCTGCCCCACAGCAGCTCCTGCGACATAGATCTTACCCAGATCTGCTCCACAGCAGCTGCTGCCCCAAAGATCTGACCAACATCAGCCCCACAGCAGCTCCTGCCCCATAGATCTGACCCACATCTGACCCACAGCAGCTCCTGCCCCATAGACCCTACCAACATGTGCAGCACAGCAGCTCCTGCCCATAGATCTAACCCACATCTGCCCCACAGCAGCTCCTGACCTATAGATCTGACCCACATCTGCTCCACAGCAGCTCCTGCCCCATAGATCTCACCCACATCTGCCACACAGCAGCCTTTGCCCCATAGATCTGACCCACATCTGACTCACAGCATCTCCTGCCCCATAGATCTGACCCACATCTGCCCCACAGCATCTCCTGCCCCATAGATCTGACCCACATCTGCCCCACAGCAGCTCCTGCCCCTTACATCTTACACAGATCTGCCCCACAGCAGCTCCTACCCAAAGATCTGACCCACATCATCTCGACAGCAGCTCCTGCCCCATAGATCTGACCCACATCAGCCACAGCAGCTCCTGACCTATAGATCTGACCCACATGTGCCCCACAGAAGATCCTAACACATAGATCTGACCCACATGTGCCCTAGAGCTGCTCCTGCCCCATAGATCTGAACCACAGCAGCTCCTGTCTCATAGATCTGACCCACATCAGCCCCACAGCAGATTTTGCCCCACAGATCTGACCCACATCTGCTCCACAGCATCTCCTGCCCCATAGATCTGACCCCCATCTGCCCCACAGCAGCTCCTGCCTCATACATCTGACTCACAGCATCTCCTGCCCCATAGAACTGGCCCACATCACCCACAGCAGCTCCTGACCTATAGATCTGACCCACATCTGACCCACAGCAGCTCCTGCCCCATAGATCTGACCCACATCTGCCACACAGCAGCCTTTGCCCCATAGATCTGACCCACATCTGCCCCAAAGCATCTCCTGCCCCATAGATCTGACCCACATGTGCCCCACAGCAGCTCCTAACACATAGATCTGACCCACATGTGCCCCAGAGCTGCTCCTGCCCCATAGATCTGAACCACAGCAGCTCCTGTCTCATAGATCGTACCCACATCAGCCCCACAGCAGATTTTGCCCCACAGATCTGACCCACATCTGCTCCACAGCATCTCCTGCCCCATAGATCTGACCCCCATCTGCCCCACAGCAGCTCCTGCCTCATACATCTGACTCACAGCATCTCCTGCCCCATAGAACTGGCCCACATCACCCACAGCAGCTCCTGACCTATAGATCTGACCCACATCTGACCCACAGCAGCTCCTGCCCCATAGATCTGACCCACATCTGCCACACAGCAGCCTTTGCCCCATAGATCTGACCCACATCTGCCCCAAAGCATCTCCTGCCCCATAGATCTGACCCACATGTGCCCCACAGCAGCTCCTAACACATAGATCTGACCCACATGTGCCCCAGAGCTGCTCCTGCCCCATAGATCTGAACCACAGCAGCTCCTGTCTCATAGATCGTACCCACATCAGCCCCACAGCAGATTTTGCCCCATAGTTATGTCCCACATCTGCCCAACAGCAACTCCTGCCCCATAGATCTGACCCACATGCGCCCCACAGCAGCTCCTGCCCCATAGGTCTGACCCACATGCGCCTCACAGCAGCTCCTGCCCCATAGATCTAACCACCATCAGCCCCAAAGCAGCTCCTGCCCCATAGATTTGACCCACATCAGCCACACAGCATCTCCCGCCCCATAGATGTGACCCACATCTGCACCACAGCAGCTCCTCCCCATAGATCTAACACCCATCAGCCTCACAGCATCTCCTGCCCCATAGATATGCCCTACATCTGCCCCACATCAGCTCCTGCAACATAGATCTGACCCACATCTGCAACACAGCAGCTCCTGCTCCATAAATCTGACCAACATCAGGCCCACATTTGTTCCTGCCCCATAGATCTGACCCACAGCAGCCCCTGCCTCATAGATCTGACCCACAAGTGCCCCACAGCAGCTCCAGCCCAATAGACCTGACCCACATCTGCCCCAAAGCATCTCCTGCCCCATAGATCTTTCCTACATCAGCCCCACAGCACCTCCGGACCAATAGATCTGACCCACATCTGCCCCACAGCAGCTCCTGCCCCATAGATCTGACCCACATCAACCATGTTGATAAACATGAAAACATACAACATGGGTTGTATCAACCATGTAATCCATGGTGTCCCTATGTGTCCCAATGTCACCCTATGGGTCCCAGTGTCTCCCTATGGGTCACTATGTGGTGTCTATGTGTCCCAATGTCCCCCCTATGGGTTGCTATGTGCCTCTATGGGTTCTCTATGGGGCTCTATGGGGTGCCTATGGAGCTCTATGGGGCGTTCTGAGGTTTCTATGGGGTGTCTATGGAACGCTATGGTGTGTCTATTTGGTAAATTAGTTTCTATGCGTGGCTATGGGAGCTCTATGGGGCACAATGGGTTGCCTACGGGGCTCTATGGGATGTCTGTGGGGCTCTATGGCGCGGCTGTATGTCCTTATGTGGTGTCTATGTGGCACTATGTTGTGCTATGGGGTGCTGTGAGGCACTATGGGGTGCTATGGGGCTCTATGGAGCAGTATAGGGTGTCTATGGGTCTCTATGGGGTGCAATGGGGCGCTGTGGGGCACAAGAGAGTGTCTATGAGGCTCCATGGGCTGCTATGGGGCACTGTGGAGTAGCTATGGGATGATTTGGGGTCTCTTTGTACCCCTATGGGTCACTATGGGTCACTATGTGGTGTCTATGGGGCTCTATGGGGTGGCTATGCGGTGCTGTAGGGTGGCTATGGGGTGCTTTGGGGTATCCTTGTGTTCCTATGGGGCGCTATGGGTGACTATGGGGTGCTATGGTTTGCTATGGGGCTCTATGCTGAAGAATGGGGTTTCTATGGGGCGCTATGAGGTCCCTATGGGGCTCTATGGGGAGTCTATGGGGTGTCTTTGGGGATCTATGGGTTGTCTGTGGGGCTCTATGGGGTCTGCATGGGGTTCAGTGGGTCTCTATGGGGCTCTATGGGGTGTCTACAGGCACTATGGGGCGATATGGGGTGTCTATTTGGTTCAATTGGGCTCTATGGTGTGGCTGTAGGGCCTTATGTGGTGTCTATGGGGCACTGTGGGCTGCTATGGGGTGCTGTGGGGAACTATGGGGTGTCTATGGGGCTCTATGGAGCAGTATGCTGTGTCTATGGGTCCCTATGGGGTGCAATGGGGTGCTGTGGGGCACAATGGAGTGTCTATGAGGCTCCATGGGCTGCTATGGGGCACTATGGAGTAGCTATGGGGTGCTATGGGGTCTCTTTGGGCCCCTATGGGTCACTATGGGGCTCTATGGGGTATCTTTGTGTTCCTATGGGGCGCTATGGGTGACTATGGGGTCGCTATGGGTTTCTTTGAGGCACTATGGGTCTCAATGGGGTCTCTATGGGTCTCAATTTATCCTTATGGCTCCCAATGACTGTCTATGGGTCTCTATGTGTCCCTATGGGTCCCAGTGTCTCTCTATGTGTCCCTATGGGTCCCAGTGTCTCTCTATGGGTCCCAATGTCTTCCTCTGGATCTCTATGGGTCCCTAGGGGTCCCAGTGTCTCTCTATGTCCCCCTGTCTAGGTGGTAACTATACAGATGGTAACAAAGATGGTAACAAATGTACAGAGGTTCTAAGCGAGAGAGAAACTCACCAGTGGTGATGCCTTCGCTGAGGAAGCTGGGGCGGTCTTCACTGCAGAGCGATGTCCAAGAGATGCTGCCTCACAGAATCACAGAATTCTCAAGGTTGGAAAAGGGCTGCCAGCTTTTGTAGGAGAATAGCATGGGAGACAGTTGTGAAGGCTTTGCTGAAGTCCAAGTAGAGCACATCAACAGCCTTTCTTTCTTTCCTTCATCCATCAGATGGGTCACAGGATCGTAGAAGGAGATCAGATTGGTCAAGCAGGAGCTGCCCTTCACGAACCCATGCTGGCTAGGTCTGATCTCCTGCTCATCCCACACTGCCGCATCTGTCATCTCCCTCAAGACAATTCGTTCCATTCCCTTCCCTGGCACCGAGGTCAGGCTAACAGGCCTGGAGTTGCCCGGATCCTCCTGACAACCTTGCTTGGAAATGGGAGTCACGTTGGCAAGCCTCCAGTCTTCTGGGACCTCACCCGGTAACAGGGAGCTCGGAAAGATAATGGAAAGCGGCTCGAGTGAGGGTCAGCCCTTAAATGAGGTCTCAGAGGAGGTGGAGTCGAGCTCCAGCCCTCCCGGGAGCACAGCTCCATTACTCTCACCTGTGCTCCCGCAGCTGACCCCACACTTGCCTCAGCTGATTAATCAGAGGTTCAGGCTGTGATTACCAATCTCCCACACAGCCCCTGTGGGTCCCAATGTTTCCCTATGGATCTCTGGGTGTCCCTATAGGACTCTATGGGGTTATTATGCCTCTAAATGTCTCTCTATGGGGTCCCTATGTGTCCCAATGTCCCCACTATGGTTTGCTATGTGCCTCTATGGGGTCTCTATGGGGTCTTTTATGGGTAACTATCGTCCCAAATGTATTCCTAAGGGTACCTATGGGTTTCAATGTGGTCCCTATGTGCCTCTATGGGGTCTCTTATGGGTCTCAACGAAGTCCCTATGTGTCTCTATGGGTCTCACTGTCCACCACTGTAATCCATGTGGTCCCTATGTGTCCCAATATCCCCATATGGGTCCCAGTGTCTCCCTATGGGTCACTATGTGTCCCTATGTGTCCCAATGTCCCCCCTATGGGTTGCTATGTGCCTCAATGGGCTCTCTTATGGATAGCTCTGGGCCCAAATGTCTCCCTGTGGGTATCTATGGGTTACATTAGGTCCCTATGTGCCTCTATGGGGTCTCTTATGGGTCTCAGCGGGTTCCCTATGTGTCTCTATGGGTCTCACTGTCCCCCACTGTAATCCATGGGGTCCTTATGTGTCCCATTGTCCCCCTATGGGATCCAGTGTCTCCTCATGGGTCACGGTGTTTCCCTATGTGTCCCAATGTCCCCCTATGGGTCCCAGTGTCTCCCTATGTGTACCTATGTGTCCCAATGTCCCCCCATGGGTCACTATGTGTCCCAATGTCCCCCCTATGGGTTGCTATGTGCTTGTATGTGGTTTCTTATGGGTATCTCTGGGCCCAAATATCTTCCTATAGCTATCTATGGGTTTCAATGTGGTCCCTATGTGCCTCTATGGGGTCTCTTATGCGTCTCAGCGGGGTTTCTATGTGTCTCTATGGGTCTGGCTGTCCCCCACTGTAGTCCATGGGGTCCCTATGTGTCCCAATGTCCCCATATGGGTCCCAGTGTCTCCCTATGGGTCAGAATATTTCCCTACGTGTCCCAATGTCCCCCCTATGGGTTGCTATGTGCCTCTATGGGGTCTCTGTGGGGTCTCTTATGGATATCTCTGGGCCCAAATGTCTTCCTACAAGTATCTATGAGTTTCAATGTGGTCCCTAGGTGCCTCTATGGGGTCTCTTATGGGTCTCAGCGGGGTCCTTATGTATCTCTATGGGTCTCACTGTCCCCCACTGTAATTCATTGGGTCCCTATGTGTCCCAATATCCCCCTATGGGTCCCAGTGTCTTCCTACGGGTCACAATGTGTACCTATGTGTCCCAATGTCCCCCCTATGGGTTGCTATGTGCCCCTATGGGGTCTCTATGGGGTCTCTTATGGTTATCTCTGGGCCCAAATGTCTTCCTTTGGGTATCTATAAGTTTCAAAGTCGTCCTATGTGTCCCTATGGGTCTTAATGGCTCCTAATGTGTCCCTATGAGTCTATATGTGGTCTCACTGTCCCAGTGGGTCTCTATGTGTTCCTATGTGTCTATATGGAGTCTCTATCTGGTTTCTATGGGTCTTGGTGTCCCTCTATGTGTCACTTTGTGCCTCTATGGGGTCTCCATGGGTTTCTATGGGGTCTCTATGTCTCTTTTTGGGTCCCTATTGGTCCCAATAGGTCCCTATGAGTCTCTATGATGTCTCCCTTTGTCCCCATATGGGTCCCAGTGTGACCCACATGTGCCCACAGCAGCTCCTGCCCCATAGACCTGACCCACATGTTCCCCACAGCAGCTCCTGCCCCATAGATCAGCCCCACAGCATCTCCTGCCCCATAGATCTGACCCACATGTGCCCCACAGCAGCTCCAAACTCATAGATCTGACTCACATCAGTCCAACAGCAGATTTTGCACCATAGATATGTCCCTCATATTCCCCACAGCAACTCCTGCCCCATAGATCTGACCTTCATCATCCCCTCTGCAGCTCCTGCCCCATAGGTCTGACCCACATGTGCCCCACAGCAGCTCCTGCCATATAGATCTAACCACCATCAGCCCCAAAGCAGCTCCTGCCCCATAGATCTGACCCAAGTCAGCCCCACAGCAGCTCCTGCCTTATAGATATGACCCCCATCAGCCCCACAACAGCTTCTACCCCATAGATCTGACCCACATGTGCTCCACTGCAGCTCCAGTCCCGTAGATCTGAACCACAGCAGCCCATGCCCCATAGATCTGACCCTCATCAGCAACACAGCAGCTCCTGACCCATACATCTGACCCAAATCTGCCCCACACCATCTCCTGCCCCATAGATCTAACTCACATGTGCCCCGCAGCAGCTCCTGCCCATAGATCTGACCCACAGCAGCTCCTGCCCTATAGATCTGATTCAAATCTGCCCCACAGCAGCTCCTGCTCCATAGATCTGACCCACATGTGCCCCAGAGCAGCTCTGCCCCATTGATTTGACCCACATCAGCCCCACAGCATCTCCTGCCCCATAGATCTGACCCACATCAGCCCCACAGCAGATTTTGCCCCATAGATATGTGCCACGTCTGCCCCACAGCAGCTCCTGCCCCATAGATCTGACCCACATCTGCTCCACAGCATCTCCTGCCCCATAGATCTGACCCCCATCTGCCCAACAGCAGCTCCTGCCTCATACATCTGACTCACAGCATCTCCTGCCCCATAGAACTGGCCCACATCAGCCACAGCAGCTCCTGACCTATAGATCTGACCCACATCTGACCCACAGCAGCTCCTGCCCCATAGAACTGACCCACATCTGCCACACAGCAGCTCCTGCCCCATAGATCTGACCCACATCTGCCCCACAGCATCTCCTGCCCCATAGATCTGACCCACATCTGCCCCACAGCAGCTCCTAACACATAGATCTGAACCACATCAGACCCACAGCAGATCCTCCCCAAAGATCTGACACACATCTGCCCCACAGCAGCTCCTACCCCATAGATCTGACCCACATCAGCCCCACAGCATATTTTGCCCCATAGATCTGACCCACATCTGCCCCACAGCAGCTCCTGCCCAATAGATCTGACCCACATCTGCTCCACAGCATCTCCTGCCCCATAGATCTTACCCCCATCTGCCCCACAGCAGCTCCTGCCTCATACATCTGACACACAGCATCTCCTGCCCCATAGAACTGGCCCACATCACCCACAGCAGCTCCTGACCTATAGATCTGACCCACATCTGACCCACAGCAGCTCCTGCCCCATAGATCTGACCCACATCTGCCACACAGCAGCCTTTGCCCCATAGATATGACCCACATCTGCCCCACAGCATCTCCTGCCCCATAGATCTGACCCACATCTGCCCCACAGCATCTCCTGCCCCATAGATCTGACCCACATCTGAACCACAGCAGCTCCTGCCCCTTACATCTTACACAGATCTGCCCCACAGCAGCTCCTACCCAAAGATCTGACCCACATCATCTCGACAGCAGCTCCTGCCTCATAGATCTGACCAGCATGTGCCCCACAGCAGCTCCTAACACATAGATCTGACCCACATGTGCCCCAGAGCTGCTCCTGCCCCATAGATCTGAAACACAGCAGCTCCTGTCTCGTAGATCTAACCCACATCTGCCCCACAGCATCTCCTGCCCCCTAGATCTGATCCACATCTGACCCACAGCAGCTCCTGCCCCATTGATCTGACCCACATCTGACCCACAGCAGCTCCTGCCCCATACATCTTACACAGATCTGCCCCACAGCAGCTCCTACCCAAAGATCTGACCCACATCATCTCGACAGCAGCTCCTGCCCCATAGATCTGACCCACATCTGCTCCACAGCATCTCCTGCCCCATAGATCTGACCGCCATCTGCCCCACAGCAGCTCCTGCCTCTTACATGTGACTCACAGCATCTCCTGCCCCATAGAACTGGCCCACATCAGCCATAGCAGCTCCTGACCTATAGATCTGACCCACATCTGACCCACAGCAGCTCCTGCCCCATAGATCTGACCCACATCTGCCACACAGCAGCCTTTGCCCCATAGATCTGACCCACATCAGCCCCACAGCAGATTTTGCCCCATAGATATGTGCCACGTCTGCCCCACAGCAGCTCCTGCCCCATAGATCTGACCCACATCTGCCCCACAGCAGCTCCTGCCCCATAGACCCTACCAACATGTGCAGCACAGCAGCTCCTGCCCATAGATCTGACCCACATCTGCCCCACAGCAGCTCCTAACACATAGATCTGACCCACATGTGCCCCAGAGCTGCTCCTGCCCCATAGATCTGAACCACAGCAGCTCCTGCCCCATAGATCTGACCCACATCAGCCACACAGCATCTCCCGCCCCATAGATGTGACCCACATCTGCACCACAGCAGCTCCTCCCCATAGATATGCCCTACATCTGCCGCACATTAGCTCCTGCAACATAGATGTGACCCACATCTGCGCCACAACAGCTCCTGCCCCATAGATCTGACCCACAGCAGTTCCTGCCCCATAGATCAGACCCAAATCTTCCCTACATCAGCTCCTGCCCATAGATCTGACCCACATCTGCCCCACAGCAGCTCCTGCCCCATAGACCCTACCAACATGTGCCCCACAGCAGCTCCTGCCCATAGATCTAACCCACATCTGCCCCACAGCAGCTCCTGCCCCATAGATCTGACCCACATCTGCCACACAGCAGCCTTTGCCCCATAGATCTGACCCACATCTGCCCCACAGCATCTCCTGACCCATAGATCTGACCACCATCTGCCCCACAGCAGCTCCTGCCTCATACATCTGACTCACAGCATCTCCTGCCCCATAGAACATGCCCACATCAGCCACAGCAGCTCCTGCCCCATAGATCTGACCCACATCTGCCACACAGCAGCCTTTGTCCCATAGATCTGACCCACATCTTCCACACAGCAGCCTTTGCCCCATAGATCTGACCCACATCTGCCCCACAGCATCTCCTGCCCCATAGATGTGATCCACATCTGCCCAGATCTGCCCCACAGCAGCTCCTACGCAAAGATCTGACCCACATCATCTCGACAGCAGCTCCTGACCCATAGATCTGACCCACATGTGCCCCACAGCAGCTCCTAACACATAGATCTGACCCACATGTGCCCCAGAGCTGCTCCTGCCCCATAGATCTGAACCACAGCAGCTCCTGTCTCATAGATCTAACCCACATCTGCCCCACAGCAGCTCCTGCCCCATAGATCTGACCCACATCTGCTCCACAGCATCTCCTGCCTCATAGATCTGACCCCCATCTGCCCCACAGCAGCTCCTGCCTCATACATCTGACTCACAGCATCTCCTGCCCCATAGAACTGGCCCACATCAGCCATAGCAGCTCCTGACCTAAAGATCTGACCCACATCTGACCCACAGCAGCTCCTGCCCCATAGATCTGACCCACATCTGCCACACAGCAGCCTTTGCCCCATAGATCTGACCCACATCTGCCCCACAGCATCTCCTGCCCCATAGATCAGACCCACATCTGCCCCAGAGCAGCTCCTGACCCTTACATCTTACACAGATCTGCCCCAGAGCAGCTCCTACCCAAAGATCTGACCCACATCATCTCGACAGCATCTCCTGCCCCGTAGATCTGACCCACATGTGCCCCACAGCAGCTCCTAACACATAGATCTGACCCACATGTGCCCCAGAGCTGCTCCTGCCCCATAGATCTGACGCACAGCAGCTCCTGTCTCATAGATCTTACCCACATCAGCCCCACAGCAGATTTATCCCCATAGTTATGTCCCACATCTGCCCAACAGAGACTCGTGCCCCATAGATCTGACCCACATCAGCCACACAGCAGCTCCTGCCCAATAGACCTGACCCACATGTTCCCCACAGCATCTCCTGCCCCATAGATCTTTCCTACATCAGCCCCACAGCACCTCCGGCCCAATAGATCTGACCCACATGTGCCCCACAGCTGCTCCTGCCCCATAGATCTGACCCACATCAACCCCACAGAAGCTTCTGACCCACATGTGCCCCACAGCAGCTCCTGCCCCATAGATCTGACCCACATCTGCACCACAGCAGCTCCTGCACCATAGATCTGACCCCCATCAGACCCACAGCAGCTCCTGCCCGAAAGATCTGAAACACATCATATGCAAAACAGCTGCTGCCCAATAGATCTGACCCACAGAAGCTACTGCCTCATATATCTGACCCACAAATGCCCCCACAGAAGCTCCTGCCCCATAAATCCGACCACATCTGCCCCACAGCAGCTCCTGCCCCATAGATCGGACCCAAATCTGCCCCACTGCTGCTCCTGCCGCAAAGATCTGACCCACATCTGACACACAGCACCTCCTGCCCCATAGATCTGACCCACATCTGCCACACAGCAGCCTTTGCCCCATAGATCTGACCCACATCTGCCCCACAGCATCTCCTGCCCCATAGATCTGACCCACATCTGCCCCACAGCAGCTCCTGCCCCTTACATCTTACACAGATCTGCACCACAGCAGCTCCTACCCAAAGATCTGACCCACATCATCTCGACAGCAGCTCCTGCCCCATAGATCTGACCCACATGTGCCCCACAGCAGCTTCTAACACATAGATCTGACCCACATGTGCCCCAGAGGTGCTCTTGCCCCATAGATCTGAACCACAGCAGCTCCTGTCTCATAGATCTTACCCACATCAGCCCCACAGCAGATTTTGCCCCATAGTTATGTCCCACATCTGCCCAACAGCAGCACCTGCCCCATAGATTTGACCCACAGCAGACACACAGCATCTCCCGCCCCATAGATGTGACCCACATCTGCACCACAGCAGCTCCTCCCCATAGATATGCCCTACATCTGCCCCACATCAGCTCCTGCAACATAGATCTGACCACATCTGCGCCACAACAGCTCCTGCCCCATAGATCTGACCCACATCAGACCCACAGCAGATCCTCCCCAAAGATCTGACACACATCTGCCCCACTGCTGCTCGTACACCAAAGATCTGACCTACATCATCTCCACTGCAGCACCTGCCCATAGATCTGACCCGCATCAGCCACACAGCAGCTCCTGCCTCATAGATCTGACTCACAGCATCTCCTGCCCCATAGATCTGACCCACATCAGACCCAGAGCATCTCCTGCCACATAGATCTGACCCACATCAGCCACAGCAGCTCCTGACCTATACATCTGACCCACATCTGCTCCACAGCATCTCCTGCCCCACAGATCTGACCCACATCAGACCCAGAGCATCTCCTGCCACATAGATCTGACCCACATTTTCGCCAAAGCAGCACCTAAACCATAGATCTGACCCACATGTGCCTCACAGCTGCTCCTGCCCCATAGATCTGAACCACAGCAGTTCCTGCCCCATAGATCAGACCCAAATCTTCCCTACATCAGCTCCTGCCCATAGATCTGACCCACATCAGCCCCACAGCAGCTCCTGCCCATAGATCTGACCCACATCAGCCCCACAGCAGCTCCTACCCCATAGATCTGAACCACATCAGCCCCACAGCAGATTTTGCCCCATAGATATGTGCCACGTCTGCCCCACAGCAGCTCCTGCGACATAGATCTTACCCAGATCTGCTCCACAGCAGCTGCTGCCCCAAAGATCTGACCAACATCAGCCCCACAGCAGCTCCTGCCCCATAGATCTGACCCACATCTGCCCCACAGCAGCTCCTGCCCCATAGACCCTACCAACATGTGCAGCACAGCAGCTCCTGCCCATAGATCTAACCCACATCTGCCGCACAGCAGCTCCTGCCCCATAAATCTGACCCACATCTGCTCCACAGCATCTCCTGCCCCATAGATCTGACCCCCATCTGCCCCACAGCAGCTCCTGCCCCATAGATCTGACCCACATCTGCCCCACAGCAGCTCCTGACCTATAGATCTGACCCACATCTGCCCCACAGCAGCTCCTGCCCCATAGATCTGACCCACATCTGCCACACAGCAGCCTTTGCCCCATAGATCTGACCCACATCTGCCCCAAAGCATCTCCCACCCCATAGATCTGACCCACATCTGCCCCACAGCAGCTCCTGCCTCATACATCTGACTGACAGCATCTCCTGCCCCATAGGACTGGCCCACATCAGCCACAGCAGCTCCTGCCCCATAGATCTGACCCACATCTGCTCCACACCATCTCCTGCCCCATAGATCTGACCCCCATCTGCCCCACAGCAGCTCCTGCCCCATAGATCTGACCCACATCTGCCCCACAGCAGCTCCTGCCCCATTGATCTGACCCACATCTGACCCACAGCAGCTCCTGCCCCATAGATCTGACCCACATCTGCCACACAGCAGCCTTTGCCCCATAGATCTGACCCACATCTGCCCCAAAGCATCTCCTACCCCATAGATCTGACCCACACCTGCCCCACAGCAGCTCCTGCCTCATACATCTGACTCACAGCATCTCCTGCCCCATAGGACTGGCCCACATCAGCCACAGCAGCTCCTGCCCCATAGATCTGACCCCCATCTGCCCCACAGCAGCTCCTGCCTCATACATCTGACTCACAGCATCTCCTGCCCCATAGCACTGGCCCACATAAGCCACAGTAGCTCCTGCCCCATAGATCTGACCCACATCTGCCCCACAGCATCTCCTGCCCCATAGATCTTTCCCACATCTGCCCCACAGCAGCTCCTGCCCCATAGATCTGACCCACATCTGACCCACAGCAGCTCCTGCCCCATACATCTTACCCAGATCTGCGCCACAGCAGCTCCTACCCAAAGATCTGACCCACATCATCTCGACAGCAGCTCCTGCCCCATAGATCTGACCCACATGTGTCCCACAGCAGCTCCTAGCACATAGATCTGACCCACATGTGCCCCAGAGCTGCTCCTGCCCCATAGATCTGAACCACAGCAGCTCCTGTCTCATAGATCTAACCCACAATTGCCCCACAGCATCTCCTGCCCCATAGATCTGACCCCCATCTGCTCCACAGCATCTCCTGCCCCATAGATCTGACCCCCATCTGCCCCACAGCAGCTCCTGCCTCATACATCTGACTCACAGCATCTCCTGCCCCATAGAACTGGACCACATCAGCCACAGCAGCTCCTGACCTATAGATCTGACCCACATCAGCCCCACAGCAGATTTTGCCCCATAGATATGTGCCACGTCTGCCCCACAGCAGCTCCTGCCCCATAGATCTGACCCACATCTGCTCCACAGCATCTCCTGCCCCATAGATCTGACCCCCATCTGCCCCACAGCAGCTCCTGCCTCATACATCTGACTCACAGCATCTCCTGCCCCATAGAACTGGCCCACATCAGCCATAGCAGCTCCTGACCTATAGATCTGATCCACATCTGACCCACAGCAGCTCCTGCCCCATAGATCTGACCCACATCTGCCACACAGCAGCCTTTGCCCCATAGATCTGACCCACATCTGACTCACAGCATCTCCTGCCCCATAGATCTGACCCACATCTGCCCCACAGCATCTCCTGCCCCATAGATCTGACCCACATCTGCCCCACAGCAGCTCCTGCCCCTTACATCTTACACAGATCTGCCCCACAGCAGCTCCTACCCAAAGATCTGACCCACATCATCTCGACAGCAGCTCCTGCCTCATAGATCTGACCAGCATGTGCCCCACAGCAGCTCCTAACACATAGATCTGACCCACATGTGCCCCAGAGCTGCTCCTGCCCCATAGATCTGAAACACAGCAGCTCCTGTCTCGTAGATCTAACCCACATCTGCCCCACAGCATCTCCTGCCCCCTAGATCTGATCCACATCTGACCCACAGCAGCTCCTGCCCCATTGATCTGACCCACATCTGACCCACAGCAGCTCCTGCCCCATACATCTTACACAGATCTGCCCCACAGCAGCTCCTACCCAAAGATCTGACCCACATCATCTCGACAGCAGCTCCTGCCCCATAGATCTGACCCACATCTGCTCCACAGCATCTCCTGCCCCATAGATCTGACCGCCATCTGCCCCACAGCAGCTCCTGCCTCATACATCTGACTCACAGCATCTCCTGCCCCATAGAACTGGCCCACATCAGCCATAGCAGCTCCTGACCTATAGATCTGACCCACATCTGACCCACAGCAGCTCCTGCCCCATAGATCTGACCCACATCTGCCACACAGCAGCCTTTGCCCCATAGATCTGACCCACATCAGCCCCACAGCAGATTTTGCCGCATAGATATGTGCCACGTCTGCCCCACAGCAGCTCCTGCCCCATAGATCTGACCCACATCTGCCCCACAGCAGCTCCTGCCCCATAGACCCTACCAACATGTGCAGCACAGCAGCTCCTGCCCATAGATCTGACCCACATCTGCCCCACAGCAGCTCCTAACACATAGATCTGACCCACATGTGCCCCAGAGCTGCTCCTGCCCCATAGATCTGAACCACAGCAGCTCCTGTCTCATAGATCTTACCCACATCAGCCCCACAGCAGATTTTGCCCCATAGTTATGTCCCACATCTGCCCAACAGCAGCTCCTGCCCCATAGATCTGACCCACATCAGCCACACAGCATCTCCCGCCCCATAGATGTGACCCACATCTGCACCACAGCAGCTCCTCCCCATAGATATGCCCTACATCTGCCCCACATTAGCTCCTGCAACATAGATGTGACCCACATCTGCGCCACAACAGCTCCTGCCCCATAGATCTGACCCACAGCAGTTCCTGCCCCATAGATCAGACCCAAATCTTCCCTACATCAGCTCCTGCCCATAGATCTGACCCACATCTGCCCCACAGCAGCTCCTGCCCCATAGACCCTACCAACATGCGCAGCACAGCAGCTCCTGCCCATAGATCTGAACCACATCTGCCCCACAGCAGCTCCTGCCCCATAGATCTGACCCACATCTGCTCCACAGCATCTCCTGCCTCATACATCTGACTCACAGCATCTCCTGCCCCATAGAACTGGCCCACATCAGCCACAGCAGCTCCTGACCTATAGATCTGACCCACATCTGCCACACAGCAGCCTTTGCCCCATAGATCTGACCCACATCTGCCCCACAGCAGCTCCTGACCCATAGATCTGACCACCATCTGCCCCACAGCAGCTCCTGCCTCATACATCTGACTCACAGCATCTCCTGCCCCATAGATCATACCCACATCAGCCACAGCAGCTCCTGCCCCATAGATCTGACCCACATCTGCCACACAGCAGCCTTTGTCCCATAGATCTGACCCACATCTTCCACACAGCAGCCTTTGCCCCATAGATCTGACCCACATCTGCCCCACAGCATCTCCTGCCCCATAGATGTGACCCACATCTGCCCCACAGCAGCTCCTGCCCCATAGATCTGAACCACAGCAGCTCCTGTCTCATAGATCTAACCCACATCTGCCCCACAGCAGCTCCTGCCCCATAGATCTGACCCACATCTGCTCCACAGCATCTCCTGCCCCATAGATCTGACCCCCATCTGCCCAACCGCAGCTCCTGCCTCATACATCTGACTCACAGCATCTCCTGCCCCATAGAACTGGCCCACATCAGCCACAGCAGCTCCTGACCTATAGATCTGACCCACATCAGCCCCACAGCAGATTTTGCCCCATAGATATGTGCCACGTCTGCCCCACAGCAGGTCCTGCGACATAGATCTTACCCAGATCTGCTCCACAGCAGCTGCTGCCCCAAAGATCTGACCAACATCAGCCCCACAGCAGCTCCTGCCCTATAGATCTGACCCATATCTGCCCCAAAGCAGCTCCTGCCCCATAGACCCTACCAACATGTGCAGCACAGCAGCTCCTGCCCATAGATCTAACCCACATCTGCCCAACAGCAGCTCCTAACACATAGATCTGACCCACATCTGCTCCACAGCAGCTCCTGCCCCATAGATCTGACCCACATCTGCCCCACAGCAGCTCCTGCCTCATACATCTGACTCACAGTATCTCCTGCCCCATAGAACTGGCCCACATCAGCCACAGCAGCTCCTGACCTATAGATCTGACCCACATCTGACCCACAGCAGCTCCTGCCCCATAGATCTGACCCACATCTGCCCCACAGCATCTCCTGCCCCATAGATCTGACCCACATCTGCCCCACAGCAGCTCCGGCCCCATTGATCTGACCCACATCTGACCCACAGCAGCTCCTGCCCCATACATAATACCCAGATCTGCCCCACAGCAGCTCCTACGCAAAGATCTGACCCACATCATCTCGACAGCAGCTCCTGCCCCATAGATCTGACCCACATCTGCCACACAGCAGCCTTTGCCCCATAGATCTGACCCACATCTGCCCCACAGCATATCCTGCCCCATAGATCAGACCCACATCTGCCCCAGAGCAGCTCCTGCCCCTTACATCTTACACAGATCTGCCCCAGAGCAGCTCCTACCCAAAGGTCTGACCCACATCATCTCGACAGCATCTCCTGCCCCGTAGATCTGACCCACATGTGCCCCACAGCAGCTCCTAACACATAGATCTGACCCACATGTGCCCCAGAGCTGCTCCTGCCCCATAGATCTGAACCACAGCAGCTCCTGTCTCATAGATCTTACCCACATCAGCCCCACAGCAGATTTTGCCCCATAGTTATGCCCCACATCTGCCCAACAGCAACTCCTGCCCCATAGATCTGACCCACATGTGCCCACAGCAGCTCCTGCCCCATAGACCTGACCCTCATGTTCCCCACAGCAGCTCCTGCCCCATAGATCAGCCCCACAGCATCTCCTGCCCCATAGATCTGACCCACATGTGCCCCACAGCAGCTCCAAACTCATAGATCTGACTCACATCAGTCCAACAGCAGATTTTGCACCATAGATATGTCCCTCATATTCCCCACAGCAACTCCTGCCCCATAGATCTGACCTTCATCATCCCCTCTGCAGCTCCTGCCCCATAGGTCTGACCCACATGTGCCCCACAGCAGCTCCTGCCATATAGATCTAACCACCATTAGCCCCAAAGCAGCTCCTGCCTCATAGATCTGACCCAAGTCAGCCCCACAGCAGCTCCTGCCTTATAGATCTAACCACCATCAGCCCCACAACAGCTTCTACCCCATAGATCTGACCCACATGTGCTCCACTGCAGCTCCAGTCCTGTAGATCTGAACCACAGCAGCCCATGCCCCATAGATCTGACCCTCATCAGCAACACAGCAGCTCCTGACCCATACATCTGACCCAAATCTGCCCCACACCATCTCCTGCCCCATAGATCTAACTCACATGTGCCCCACAGCAGCTCGTGCCCCATAGATCTGACCCAGAGCAGCTCTGCCCCATTGATTTGACCCACATCAGCCTCACAGGAGATCCTGCCCCATAGATCTGACCCACATCAGCCCCACAGCAGATTTTGCCCCATAGATATGTGCCACGTCTGCCCCACAGAAGCTCCTGCGACATAGATCTTACCCAGATCTGCTCCACAGCAGCTGCTGCCCCAAAGATCTGACCAACATCAGCCCCACAGCAGCTCCTGCCCCATAGATCTGACCCACATCTGCCCCACAGCAGCTCCTGCCCCATAGACCCTACCAACATGTGCAGCACAGCAGCTCCTGCCCATAGATCTGACCCACATCTGCCCCACAGCAGCTCCTGCCCCATAGATCTGACCCACATCTGCTCCACAGCATCTCCTGCCCCATAGATCTGACCCCCATCTGCCCCACAGCAGCTCCTGCCTCATACATCTGACTCACAGCATCTCCTGCCCCATAGAACTGGCCCACAGCAGCCACAGCAGCTCCTGACCTATAGATCTGACTCACATCTGCTCCACAGCATCTCCTGCCCCATAGATCTGACCCCCATCTGCCCCACAGCAGCTCCTGCCTCATACATCTGACTCACAGCATCTCCTGCCCCATAGAACTGGCCCACATCAGACACAGCAGCTCCTGCCCCATAGATCTGACCCACATCTGACCCACAGCAGCTTTTGCCCCATAGATCTGACCCACATCTGCCCTACAGCATCTCCTGCCCCATAGATCTGACCCACATCTGCCCCACAGCATCTCCTGCCCCATAGATCTGACCCCCATCTGCTCCACAGCATCTCCTGCCCCATAGATCTGACCCCCATCTGCCCCACAGCAGCTCCTGCCTCATACATCTGACTCACAGCATCTCCTGCCCCATAGAACTGGACCACATCAGCCCCACAGTAGATTTTGCCCGATAGCTATGCCCCACATCTGCCCAACAGCAACTCCTGCCCCATAGATCTGACAAAAATGTGCCCACAGCAGCTCCTGCCCCATAGATCTGACCCACATCTGCCACACAGCAGACTTTGCCCCATAGATCTGACCCACATCTGCCCCACAGCATCTCCTGCCCCATAGATCTGACCCACATCTGCCCCACAGCATCTCCTGCCCCATAGATCTGACCCACATGTGCCCCACAGAAGCTCCTGCCCCATAGATCTGACCCACATGTGCCCCAGAGCTGCTCCTGCCCCATAGATCTGAACCACAGCAGCTCCTGTCTCATAGATCTTACCCACATCAGCCCCACAGCAGATTTTGCCCCATAGTTATGCCCCACATCTGCCCAACAGCAACTCCTGCCCCATAGATCTGACCCACATGTGCCCACAGCAGCTCCTGCCCCATAGACCTGACCCACATGTTCCCCACAGCAGCTCCTGCCCCATAGATCTGACCCACAGCATCTCCTGCCACATAGATCTGACCCAAATCAGCCCCACAGCATCTCCTGCCCCATAGATCATACCCACATGTGCCCCACAGCAGCTCCTGCCCATAGATCTGACCCACAGCAGCTCCTGCCCTATAGATCTGATTCAAATCTGCCCCACAGCAGCTCCTAACACATAGATCTGACCCACATGTGCCCCAGAGCAGCTCTGCCCCATTGATTTGACCCACATCAGCCCCACAGGAGATACTGCCCCATAGATCTGACCCACATCAGCCCCACAGCAGATTTTGCCCCATAGATATGTGCCACGTCTGCCCCACAGCAGCTCCTGCGACATAGATCTTACCCAGATCTGCTCCACAGCAGCTGCTGCCCCAAAGATCTGACCAACATCAGCCCCACAGCAGCTCCTGCCCAATAGATCTGACCCCCATCTGCCCCACAGCAGCTCCTGCCCCATAGACCCTACCAACATGTGCAGCACAGCAGCTCCTGCCCATAGATCTGACCCACATCTGCCCCACAGCAGCTCCTGCCCCATAGATCTGACCCACATCTGCTCCACAGCATCTCCTGCCCCATAGATCTGACCCCATCTGCCCCACAGCAGCTCCTGCCTCATACATCTGACTCACAGCATCT
Organism: Coturnix japonica; assembly: GCF_054131305.1. NCBI lineage: Eukaryota > Metazoa > Chordata > Aves > Galliformes > Phasianidae > Coturnix > Coturnix japonica. Next base: position 2,060,842 of record NC_140683.1, read on the forward strand.
CCTGCCCCATAGAACTGGCCCACATCAGCCACAGCAGCTCCTGACCTATAGATCTAACCCACATCTGCCACACAGCAGCCTTTGCCCCATAGATCTGACCCACATCTGCCCCACAGCATCTCCTGCCCCATAGATCTGACCCACATGTGCCCCACAGCAGCTCCAAACTCATAGATCTGACTCACATCAGTCCAACAGCAGATTTTGAACCATAGATATGTCCCTCATATTCCACACAGCAACTCCTGCCCCATAGATCTGACCTACATCATCCCCTCTGCAGCTCCTGCCCCATAGGTCTGACCCAAGTCAGCCCCACAGCAGCTCCTGCCTTATAGATCTAACCACCATCAGCCCCACAACAGCTTCTACCCCATAGATCTGACCCACATGTGCTCCACTGCAGCTCCAGTCCCGTAGATCTGAACCACAGCAGCCCTTGCCCCATAGATCTGACCCTCATCAGCAACACAGCAGCTCCTGACCCATACATCTGACCCAAATCTGCCCCACACCATCTCCTGCCCCATAGGTCTAACTCACATGTGCCCCACAGCAGCTCCTGCCCATAGATCTGACCCACAGCAGCTCCTGCCCTATAGATCTGATTCAAATCTGCCCCACAGCAGCTCCTGCTCCATAGATCTGACCCACATGTGCCCCAGAGCAGCTCTGCCCCATTGATTTGACCCACATCAGCCCCATAGGAGATCCTGCCCCATAGATCTGACCCACATCTGCTCCACAGCATCTCCTGCCCCATAGATCTGACCCCCATCTGCCCCACAGCATCTCCTGCCTCATACATCTGACTCACAGTATCTCCTACCCCATAGAACTGGCCCACATCAGCCACAGCAGCTCCTGACCTATAGATCTGACCCACATCTGACCCACAGCAGCTCCTGGCCCATCGATCTGACCACATGTGCCCCACAGCAGCTCCTAACACATAGATCTGACCCACATGTGCCCCAGAGCTGCTCCTGCCCCATAGATCTGAACCACAGCAGCTCCTGTCTCATAGATCTTATTCACATCAGCCCCACAGCAGATTTTGCCCCATAGGTATGCCCACATCAGCTCCAACAGCAACTCCTGCCCCATAGATCTGTACCACATGTGCCCACAGCAGCTCCTGCCCCATAGACCTGACCCACATGTTCCCCACAGCAGCTCCTGCCCCATAGATCTGACCCACAGCATCTCCTGCCACATAGATCTGACCTACATGTGCCCCACAGCAGCTCCAAACTCATAGATCTGACTCACATCAGTCAAACAGCAGATTTTGCACCATAGATATGTCCCTCATATTCCCCACAGCAACTCCTGCCCCATAGATCTGATCTACATCATCCCCTCTGCAGCTCCTGCCCCATAGGTCTGACCCACATGTGCCCCACAGCAGCTCCTGCCTTATAGATCTAACCACCATCAGCCCCATAACAGCTTCTACCCCATAGATCTGACCCACATGTGCTCCACTGCAGGTCCAGTCCCGTAGATCTGAACCACAGCAGCCCATGCCCCATAGATCTGACCCTCATCAGCAATACAGCAGCTCCTGACCCATACATCTGACCCAAATCTGCCCCACACCATCTCCTGCCCCATAGATCTAACTCACATGTGCACCACAGCAGCTCCTGCCCATAGATCTGACACACAGCAGCTCCTGCCCTATAGATCTGATTCAAATCAGCCCCACAGCAGCTCCTAACACATAGATCTGACCCAAATGTGCCCCAGAGCAGCTCTGCCCCATTGATTTGACCCACATCAGCCCCACAGGAGATCCTGCCCCATAGATCTGACCCACATCAGCCCCACAGCAGATTTTGCCCCATAGATATGTGCCACGTCTGCCCCACAGCAGCTCCTGCGACATAGATCTTACCCAGATCTGCTCCACAGCAGCTGCTGCCCCAAAGATCTGACCAACATCAGCCCCACAGCAGCTCCTGCCCCATAGATCTGATCCACATCTGCCCCACAGCAGCTCCTGCCCCATTGACCCTACCAACATGTGCAGCACAGCAGCTCCTGCCCATAGATCTGACCCACATCTGCCCCACAGCAGCTCCTGCCCCATAGATCTGACCCACATCTGCTCCACAGCATCTCCTGCCCCATAGACCTGACCCCCATCTGCCCCACAGCAGCTCCTGCCTCATACATCTGACTCACAGCATCTCCTGCCCCATAGAACTGGCCCACATCAGACTCAGCAGCTCCTGACCTATAGATCTGACCCACATCTGACCCACAGCAGCTCCTGCCCCATAGATCTGACCCACATCTGCCACACAGCAGCCTTTGCCCCATAGATCTGACCCACATCTGCCCCACAGCATCTCCTGCCCCATAGATCTGACCCACATCTGCCCCACAGCATCTCCTGCCCCATAGATCTGACCCACATGTGCCCCAGAGCAACTCTGCCCCATTGATTTGACCCACATCAGCCCACAGGAGATCCTGACCCATACATCTGACCCAAATCTGCCCCACACCATCTCCTGCCCCATAGATCTAACTCACATGTGCCCCGCAGCAGCTCCTGCCCAAAGATCTGACCCACAGCAGCTCCTGCCCTATAGATCTGATTCAAATCTGCCCCACAGAAGCTCCTGCTCCATAGATCTGACCCACATGTGCCCCAGAGCTGCTCTGCCCCATTGATTTGACCCACATCAGCCCCACAGGAGATCCTGCCCCATAGATCTGACCAACATCAGCCCCACAGCAGATTTAGCCCCATAGATATGTGCCACGTCTGCCCCACAGCAGCTCCTGCGACATAGATCTTACCCAGATCTGCTCCACAGCAGCTGCTGCCCCAAAGATCTGACCAACATCAGCCCCACAGCAGCTCCTGCCCCATAGATCTGACCCACATCTGCCCCACAGCAGCTCCTGCCCCATAGACCCTACCAACATGTGCAGCACAGCAGCTCCTGCCCATAGATCTGACCCAAATCTGCCCCACAGCAGCTCCTGCCCCATAGATCTGACCCACATCTGCTCCACAGCAGCTCCTGCCCCATAGATCTGACCCCCATCTGCCCCACAGCAGCTCCTGCCTCATACATCTGACTCACAGCATCTCCTGCCCCATAAAACTGGCCCACATCAGCCACAGCAGCTCCTGACCTATAGATCTGACCCACATCAGCCCGACAGCAGCTCCTGCCCCATAGATCTGACCCAAGTCAGCCCCACAGCAGCTCCTGCCTTATAGATCTAACCACCATCAGCCCCACAACAGCTTCTACCCCATAGATCTGACCCACATGTGCTCCACTGCAGCTCCAGTCCCGTAGATCTGAACCACAGCAGCCCATGCCCCATAGATCTGACCCTCATCAGCAACACAGCAGCTCCTGACCCATACATCTGACCCAAATCTGCCCCACACCATCTCCTGCCCCATAGATCTAACTCACATGTGCCCCACAGCAGCTCCTGCCCATAGATCTGAACCACAGCAGCTCCTGCCCTATAGATCTGATTCAAATCTGCCCCACAGCAGCTCCTAACACATAGATCTGACCCACATGTGCCCCAGAGTAGCTCTGCCCCATTGATTTGACCCACATCAGCCCCACAGGAGATCCTGCCCCATAGATCTGACCCACATCAGCCCCACAGCAGATTTTGCCCCATAGATATGTGCCACGTCTGCCCCACAGCAGCTCCTGCGACATAGATCTTACCCAGATCTGCTCCACAGCAGCTGCTGCCCCAAGGATCTGACCAACATCAGCCCCACAGCAGCTCCTGCTTTATAGATCTGACCCACATCAGCCCCACAGCAGCTCCTGCCCATAGATCTGACCCACATCTGCCCCAAAGCAGCTACTGCCCCATAGATCTGACCCACATTTGCTCCACAGCATCTCCTGCACCATAGATCTGACCCCCATCTGCCCCACAGCAGCTCCTGCCTCATACATCTGACTCACAACACCTCCTGCCCAATAGAACTGGCCCACATCAGCCACAGCAGCTCCTGACCTATAGATCTGACCCACATCTGACCCACAGAAGCTCCTGCCCCATAGATCTGACCCACATCTGCCACACAGCAGCCTTTGCCCCATAAATCTGACCCACTTCATCTCGACAGCAGCTCCTGCCCCATAGATCTGACCCACATCTGCCCCACAGCATCTCCTGCCCCATAGATCTGACCCACATCTGACCCACAGCAGCTCCTGCCCCATACATCTTACCCAGATCTGCCCCACAGCAGCTCCTAACACATAGATCTGACCCACATGTTCCCCAGAGCTGCTCCTGCCCCATAGATCTGAACCACAGCAGCTCCTGTCTCATAGATCTTACCCACATCAGCCCCACAGCAGATTTTACCCCATAGTTATGCCCCACATCTGCCCAAAAGCAACTCCTGCCCCATAGATCTGACCCACATGTGCCCACAGCAGCTCCTGCCCCATAGACCTGACCCACATGTTCCCCACAGCAGCTCCTGCCCCATAGATCTGACACACAGCATCTCCTGCGACATAGACATACCCAAATCAGCCCCACAACATCTCCTGCCCCATAGATCTGACCCACATGTGCCCCAGAGCAGCTCTGCCCTATTGATTTGACCCACATCAGCCCCACAGGAGATCCTGCCCCGTAGATCTGACACGCATCAGCCCCACAGCAGATTTTGCCCCATAGATATGTGCCACGTCTGCCCCACAGCAGCTCCTGCGACATAGATCTTACCCAGATCTGCTCCACAGCAGCTGCTGCCCCATAGATCTGACCCACATCTGCCCCACAGCAGCTCCTGCCCAATATACCCTACCAACATGTGCAGCACAGCAGCTCCTGCCCATAGATCTGACCCACATCTGCCCCACAGCAGCTCCTGCCCCATAGATCTGACCCACATCTGCTCCACAGCATCTCCTGCCCCATAGATCTGACCCCCATCTGCCCCACAGCAGCTCCTGCCTCATAGATCTGACTCACAGGAACTCCTGCCCCATAGAACTGGCCCACATCAGCCACAGCAGCTCCTGACCTATAGATCTGACCCTCATCAGCAACAAGGCAGCTCCTGCCCCATAGATCTGACCCACATCTGCCACACAGCAGCCTTTGCCCCATAGATCTGACCCACATGTGCCCCACAGCATCTCCTGCCCCATAGATCTGACCCACACGTGCCCCACAGCAGCTGCTAACACATAGATCTGACTCACATGTGCCCCAGAGCTGCTCCTGCCCCATAGATCTGAACCACAGCAGCTCCTGTCTCATAGATCTTACCCACATCAGCCCCACAGCAGATTTTACCCCATAGTTATGCCCCACATCTGCCCAACAGCAACTCCTGCCCCATAGATCTGACCCACATGTGCCCACAGCAGCTCCTGCCCCATAGACCTGACCCACATGTTCCCCACAGCAGCTCCTGCCCCATAGATCTGACCCACAGCATCTCCTGCCACATAGATCTGACCCACATCAGCCCCACAGCATCTCCTGCCCCATAGATCTGACCCACATGTGCCCCACAGCAGCTCCAAACTCATAGATCTGACTCACATCTGTCCAACAGCAGATTTTGCACCATAGATATGTCCCTCATATTCCCCACAGCAACTCCTGCCCCATAGATCTGACCTACATCATCCCCTCTGCAGCTCCTGCCCCATAGGTCTGACCCACATGTGCCCCACAGCAGCTCCTGCCATATAGATCTAACAACCATCAGCCCCAAAGCAACTCCTGCCCCATAGATCTGACCCAAGTCAGCCCCACAGCAGCTCCTGCCTTATAGATCTAACCACCATCAGCCCCACAACAGCTTCTACCCCATAGATCTGACCCACATGTGCTCCACTGCAGCTCCAGTCCCGTAGATCTGAACCACAGCAGCCCATGCCCCATAGATCTGACCCTCATCAGCAACACAGCAGCTCCTGACCCATACATCTGACCCAAATCTGCCCCACACCATCTCCTGCCCCATAGATCTAACTCACATGTGCCCCACAGCAGCTCCTGCCCATAGATCTGACCCACAACAGCTCCTGCCCTATAGATCTGATTCAAATCTGCCCCACAGCAGCTCCTGCTCAATAGATCTGACCCACATGTGCCCCAGAGCAGCTCTGCCCCATTGATTTGACCCACATCAGCCCCATAGGAGATCCTGCCCCATAGATTTGACACACATCAGCCCCACAGCTGATTTTGCCCCATAGATATGTGCCACGTCTGCCCCACAGCAGCTCCTGCGACATAGATCTTACCCAGATCTGCTCCACAGCAGCTGCTGCCCTAAAGATCTGACCCACATCTGCCCCACAGCAGCTCCTGCCCCATAGACCCTACCAACATGTGCAGCACAGCAGCTCCTGCCCATAGATCTGACCCACATCTGCCCCACAGCAGCTCCTGCCCCATAGATCTGACCCACATCTGCTCCACAGCATCTCCTGCCCCATAGATCTGACCCCCATCTGCCCCACAGCAGCTCCTGCCTCATACATCTGACTCACAGCATCTCCTGCCCCATAGAACTGGCCCACATCAGCCACAGCAGCTCCTGACCTATAGATCTGACCCTCATCAGCAACACAGCAGCTGCTGCCCCATAGATCTGACCCACATCTGCCACACAGCAGCCTTTGCCCCATAGATCTGACCCACATCTGCCCCACAGCATCTCCTGCCCCATAGATCTGACCCACATGTGCCCCACAGCAGCTCCTGCCCCATAGATCTGACCCACATGTGCCCCAGAGCTGCTCCTGCCCCATAGATCTGAACCACAGCAGCTCCTGTCTCATAGATCTTACCCACATCAGCCCCACAGCAGATTTTGCCCCATAGTTATGCCCCACATCTGCCCAACAGCAACTCCTGCCCCATCGATCTGACCCACATGTGCCCACAGCAGTTCCTGCCCCATTGACCTGACCCACATATTCCCCACAGCAGCTCCTGCCCCATAGATCTGACCCACAGCATCTCCTGCCACATAGATCTGAACCACATCTGCCTCACAGCATCTCCTGCCCCATAGATCTGACCCACATCTGCTCCACAGCATCTCCTGCCCCATAGATCTGACCCACATCTGACCCACAGCAGCTCCTGGCCCATCGATCTGACCCACATGTGCCCCACAGCAGCTCCTAACACATAGATCTGACCCACATGTGCCCCAGAGCTGCTCCTGCCCCATAGATCTGAACCACAGCAGCTCCTGTCTCATAGATCTTACCCACATCAGTCCCACAGCAGATTTTGCCCCATAGTTATGCCCACATCGGCCCAACAGCAACTCCTGCCCCATAGATCTGACCCACATGTGCCCGCAGCAGCTCCTGCCCCATAGACCTGACCCACATGTTCCCCACAGCAGCTCCTGCCCCATAGATCTGACCCACAGCATCTCCTGCCACATAGATCTGACCCAAATCAGCCCCACAGCATCTCCTGCCTCATAGATCTGACATACATGTGCCCCACAGCAGCTCAAAACTCATAGATCTGACTCACATCAGTCCAACAGCAGATTTTGCACCATAGATATGTCCCTCATATTCCCCACAGCATCTCCTGTCCCATAGATCTGATCTACATCATCCCCTCTGCAGCTCCTGCCCCATAGACCTGACCCACATGTTCCCCACAGCAGCTCCTGCCCCATAGATCTGACCCACAGCATCTCCTGCCACATAGATCTGACCCAAATCAGCCCCACAGCATCTCCTGCCCCATAGATCTGACCCACATGTGCCCCACAGCAGCTCCAAACTCATAGATCTGACTCACATCAGTCCAACAGCAGATTTTGCACCATAGATATGTCCCTCATATTCCCCACAGCAACTCCTGCCCCATAGAACAGACCTACATCATCCCCTCTGCAGCTCCTGCCCCATAGGTCTGACCCACATGTGCCCCACAGCAGCTCCTGCCATATAGATCTAACCACCATCAGCCCCAAAGCAGCTCCTGCCCCATAGATCTGACCCAAGTCAGCCCCACAGCAGCTCCTGCCTTATAGATATGACCCCCATCAGCCCCACAACAGCTTCTACCCCATAGATCTGACCCACATGTGCTCCACTGCAGCTCCAGTCCCGTAGATCTGAACCACAGCAGCCCATGCCCCATAGATCTGACCCTCATCAGCAACACAGCAGCTCCTGACCCATACATCTGACCCAAATCTGCCCCACACCATCTCCTGCCCCATAGATCTAACTCACATGTGCCCCACAGCAGCTCCTGCCCATAGATCTGACCCACAGCAGCTCCTGCCCTATAGATCTGATTCAAATCTGCCCCACAGCAGCTCCTGCTCCATAGATCTGACCCAAATGTGCCCCAGAGCAGCTCTGCCCCATTGATTTGACCCACATCAGCCCCACAGGAGATCCTGCCCCATAGATCTGACCCACATCAGCCCCACAGCAGATTTTGCCCCATAGATATGTGCCACGTCTGCCCCACAGCAGCTCCTGCGACATAGATCTTACCCAGATCTGCTCCACAGCAGCTGCTGCCCCAAAGATCTGACCAACATCAGCCCCACAGCAGCTCCTGCCCCATAGATCTGACCCACATCTGCCCCACAGCAGCTCCTGCCACATAGACCCTACCAACATGTGCAGCACAGCAGCTCCTGCCCATAGATCTGACCCCCATCTGCCCCACAGCAGCTCCTGCCTCATACATCTGACTCACAGCATCTCCTGCCCCATAGAACTGGCCCACATCAGCCATAGCAGCTCCTGACCTATAGATCTGACCCACATCTGACCCACAGCAGCTCCTGCCCCATAGATCTGACCCACATCTGCCACACAGCAGCCTTTGCCCCATAGATCTGACCCACATCTGCCCCACAGCATCTCCTGCCCCATAGATCTGACCCACATGTGCTCCACAGCAGCTCCTAACACATAGATCTGACCCACAAGTGCCCCAGAGCAGCTCTGCCCCATTGATTTGACCCACATCAGCCCCACAGGAGATCCTGCCCCATAGATCTGACCCACATCAGCCCCACAGCAGATTTTGCCGCATAGATATGTGCTACGTCTGCCCCACAGCAGCTCCTGCGACATAGATCTTACCCAGATCTGCTCCACAGCAGCTGCTGCCCCAAAGATCTGACCAACATCAGCCCCACAGCAGCTCCTGCCCCATAGAACTGACCCACATCTGCCCCACAGCATCTCCTGCCCCATAGATCTGACCCACATGTGCCCCACAGCAGCTCCTAACACATAGATCTGACCCACATGTGCCCCAGAGCTGCTCCTGCCCCATAGATCTGAACCACAGCAGCTCCTGTCTCATAGATCTTACCCACATCAGCCCCACAGCAGATTTTGCCCCATAGTTATGCCCCACATCTGCCCAACAGCAACTCCTGCCCCATAGATCTGACCCACATGTGCCCACAGCAGCTCCTGCCCCATAGACCTGACCCACATGTTCCCCACAGCAGCTCCTGCCCCATAGATCTGACCCACAGCATCTCCTGCCACATAGATCTGACCCAAATCAGCCCCACAGCATCTCCTGCCCCATAGATCTGACCCACATGTGCCCCACAGCAGCTCCAAACTCATAGATCTGACTCACATCAGTCCAACAGCAGATTTTGCACCAGAGATATGTCCCTCATATTCCCCACAGCAACTCCTGCCCTATAGATCTGACCTACATCATCCCCTGTGCAGCTGCTGCCCCATAGGTCTGACCCACTTGTGCCCCACAGCAGCTCCTGCCATATAGATCTAACCACCATCAGCCCCAAAGCAGCTCCTGCCCCATAGATCTGACCCAAGTCAGCCCCACAGCAGCTCCTGCCTTATAGATCTAACCACCATCAGCCCCACAACAGCTTCTACCCCATAGATCTGACCCACATGTGCTCCACTGCAGCTCCAGTCCCGTAGATCTGAACCACAGCAGCCCATGCCCCATAGATCTGACCCTCATCAGCAACGCAGCAGCTCCTGACCCATACATCTGACCCAAATCTGCCCCACACCATCTCCTGCCCCATAGATCTAACTCACATGTGCCCCACAGCAGCTCCTGCCCATAGATCTGACCCACAGCAGCTCCTGCCCTATAGATCTGATTCAAATCTGCCCCACAGCAGCTCCTGCTCCATAGATCTGACCCACATGTGCCCCAGAGCAGCTCTGCCCCATTGATTTGACCCACATCAGCCCCACATCAGCTCCTGCCCCGTAGATCTGACCCACATCAGCCCCACAGGAGATCCTGCCCCATAGATCTGACCCACATCAGCCCCACAGCAGATTTTGCCCCATAGATATGTGCCACGTCTGCCCCACAGCAGCTCCTGCGACATAGATCTTACCCAGATCTGCTCCACAGCAGCTGCTGCCCCAAAGATCTGACCAACATCAGCCCCACAGCAGCTCCTGCCCCATAGATCTGACCCACATCTGCCCCACAGCAGCTCCTGCCCCATAGACCCTACCAACATGTGCAGCACAGCAGCTCCTGCCCATAGATCTGACCCCCATCTGCCCCACAGCAGCTCCTGCCTCATACATCTGACTCACAGCATCTCCTGCCCCATAGAACTGGCCCACATCAGCCATAGCAGCTCCTGACCTATAGATCTGACCCACATCTGACCCACAGCAGCTCCTGCCCCATAGATCTGACCCACATCTGCCACACAGCAGCCTTTGCCCCATAGATCTGACCCACATCTGCCCCACAGCATCTCCTGCCCCATAGATCTGACCCACATGTGCTCCACAGCAGCTCCTAACACATAGATCTGACCCACAAGTGCCCCAGAGCAGCTCTGCCCCATTGATTTGACCCACATCATCCCCACAGGAGATCCTGCCCCATAGATCTGACCCACATCAGCCCCACAGCAGATTTTGCCGCATAGATATGTGCTACGTCTGCCCCACAGCAGCTCCTGCGACATAGATCTTACCCAGATCTGCTCCACAGCAGCTCCTGCCCCATAGATCTGACCCACATCTGCCCCACACCATCTCCTGCCCCATAGATCTAACTCACATGTGCCCCACAGCAGCTCCTGCCCATAGATCTGACCCACAGCAGCTCCTGCCCTATAGATCTGATTCAAATCTGCCCCACAGCAGCTCCTGCTCCATAGATCTGACCCACATGTGCCCCAGAGCAGCTCTGCCCCATTGATTTGACCCACATCAGCCCCACAGCAGAACCTGCCCGAAAGATCTGACACACATCATATGCAAAACAGCTGCTGCCCAATAGATCTGACCCACAGCAGCTACTGCCCCATAGATCTGACCCACAAGTGCCCCACAGAAGCTCCTGCCCCATAAATCCGACCACATCTGCCCCACAGCAGCTCCTGCCCCATAGATCTGACCCCCATCTGCCCCACAGCAGCTCCTGCCTCATACATCTGACTCACAGCATCTCCTGCCCCGTAGAACTGGCCCACATCAGCCACAGCAGCTCCTGCCCCATAGATCTGACCCACATCTGCCACACAGCAGCCTTTGCCCCATAGATCTGACCCACATCTGCCCCACAGCATCTCCTGCCCCATAGATCTGACCCACATGTGCTCCACAGCAGCTCCTAACACATAGATCTGACCCACATGTGCCCCAGAGCAGCTCTGCCCCATTGATTTGACCCACATCAGCCCCACAGGAGATCCTGCCCCATAGATCTGACCCACATCAGCCCCACAGCAGATTTTGCCGCATAGATATGTGCTACGTCTGCCCCACAGCAACTCCTGCGACATAGATCTTACCCAGATCTGCTCCACAGCAGCTCCTGCCCCATAGATCTGACCCACATCTGCCCCACAGCATCTCCTGCCCCATAGATCTGACCCACATGTGCCCCACAGCAGCTCCTAACACATAGATCTGACCCACATGTGCCCCAGAGCTGCTCCTGCCCCATAGATCTGAACCACAGCAGCTCCTGTCTCATAGATCTTACCCACATCAGCCCCACAGCAGATTTTGCCCCATAGTTATGCCCCACATCTGCCCAACAGCAACTCCTGCCCCATAGATCTGACCCACATGTGCCCACAGCAGCTCCTGCCCCATAGACCTGACCCACATGTTCCCCACAGCAGCTCCTGCCCCATAGATCTGACCCACAGCATCTCCTGCCACATAGATCTGACCCAAATCAGCCCCACAGCATCTCCTGCCCCATAGATCTGACCCACATGTGCCCCACAGCAGCTCCAAACTCATAGATCTGACTCACATCAGTCCAACAGCAGATTTTGCACCAGAGATATGTCCCTCATATTCCCCACAGCAACTCCTGCCCTATAGATCTGACCTACATCATCCCCTGTGCAGCTGCTGCCCCATAGGTCTGACCCACATGTGCCCCACAGCAGCTCCTGCCATATAGATCTAACCACCATCAGCCCCAAAGCAGCTCCTGCCCCATAGATCTGACCCAAGTCAGCCCCACAGCAGCTCCTGCCTTATAGATCTAACCACCATCAGCCCCACAACAGCTTCTACCCCATAGATCTGACCCACATGTGCTCCACTGCAGCTCCAGTCCCGTAGATCTGAACCACAGCAGCCCATGCCCCATAGATCTGACCCTCATCAGCAACGCAGCAGCTCCTGACCCATACATCTGACCCAAATCTGCCCCACACCATCTCCTGCCCCATAGATCTAACTCACATGTGCCCCACAGCAGCTCCTGCCCATAGATCTGACCCACAGCAGCTCCTGCCCTATAGATCTGATTCAAATCTGCCCCACAGCAGCTCCTGCTCCATAGATCTGACCCACATGTGCCCCAGAGCAGCTCTGCCCCATTGATTTGACCCACATCAGCCCCACAGCAGAACCTGCCCGAAAGATCTGACACACATCATATGCAAAACAGCTGCTGCCCAATAGATCTGACCCACAGCAGCTACTGCCCCATAGATCTGACCCACAAGTGCCCCACAGAAGCTCCTGCCCCATAAATCCGACCACATCTGCCCCACAGCAGCTCCTGCCCCATAGATCGGACCCAAATCTGCCCCACTGCTGCTCCTGCCGCAAAGATCTGACCCACATCTGCGTCACAACAGCTCCTCCCTATAGATCTGACCCACATCAGACCAACAGCAGCTCCTGCCTCATACATCTGACTCACAGCATCTCCTGCCCCATAGAACTGGCCCACATCAGCCACAGCAGCTCCTGCCCATATATCTGACCCACATCTGCTCCACAGCAGCTCCTGCCCCAAAGATCTGACCCACATCTGCTCCACAGCATCTCCTGCCCCATAGATCTGACCCCCATCTGCCCCACAGCAGGTCCTGCCTCATACATCTGACTCACAGCATCTCCTGCCCCATAGAACTGGCCCACATCAGCCACAGCAGCTCCTGCCCCATAGATCTGACCCACTTCTGACCCACAGCAGCTCCTGCCCCATAGATCTGACCCACATCTGCCACACAGCAGCCTTTGCCCCATAGGTCTGACCCACATCTGCCCCACAGCATCTCCTACCCCATAGATCTGACCCACATCAGCCCCACAGCAGCTCCAACCCCATACATATTACCCAGATCTGCACCATAGCAGATTTTGCCCCATAGATAATTGCCACGTCTGCCCCACAGCAGCTCCTGCGACATAGATCTTACCCAGATCTGCTCCACAGCAGCTGCTGCCCCAAAGATCAGACCAACATCAGCCCCACAGCAGCTCCGGCCCCATAGATCTAACCCACATCTGCCCCATAGCAGCTCGTGTCCCATAGACCATACCAACATGTGCAGCACAGCAGCTCCTGCCCATAGATCTGACCCACATCTGCCCCACAGCAGCTCCTGCCCCATAGATCTGACCCACATCTGCTCCACAGCATCTCCTGCCCCATAGATCTGACCCCCATCTGCCCCACAGCAGCTCCTGCCTCATACATCTGACTCACAGCATCTCCTGCCCCATAGAACTGGCCCACATCAGCCACAGCAGCTCCTGACCTATAGATCTGACCCACATCAGCCGCACAGCAGATTTTGCCCCATAGATATGTGCCACGTCTGCCACACAGCAGCCTTTGCCCCATAGATCTGACCCACATCTGCCCCACAGCATCTCCTGCCCCATAGATCTGACCCACATCTGCCCCACAGCAGCTCCTGCCCCATAGACCCTACCAACATGTGCAGCACAGCAGCTCCTGCCCATAGATCTGACCCACATCTGCCCCACAGCAGCTCCTGCCCCATAGATCTGACCCACATCTGCTCCACAGCATCTCCTGCCCCATAGATCTGACCCCCATCTGCCCCACAGCAGCTCCAGCCTCATACATATGACTCACAGCATCTCCTGCCCCATAGAACTGGCCCACATCAGCCACAGCAGCTCCTGACCTATAGATCTGACCCACATCTGACCCACAGCAGCTCCTGCCCCGTAGATCTGACCCACATCAGCCCCACAGCAGATTTTGCCCCATAGATATGTGCCACGTCTGCCCCACAGCAGCTCCTGCGACATAGATCTTACCCAGATCTGCTCCAGAGCAGCTGTTGCCCGAAAGATCTGACCAACATCAGCCCCACAGCAGCTCCTGCCCCATAGATCAGACCCACATCTGCCCCACAGCAGCTCCTGACCCATAGACCCTACCAACATGTGCAGCACAGCAGCTCCTGCCCATAGATCTAACCCACATCTGCCCCACAGCAGCTCCTGCCCCATAGATCTGACCCACATCATCTCGACAGCAGCTCCTGCCCCATAGATCTGACCCACATGTGCCCCACAGCAGCTCCTAACACATAGATCTGACCCACATGTGCCCCAGAGCTGCTCCTGCCCCATAGATCTGAAGCACAGCAGCTCCTGTCTCATAGATCTTACCCACATCAGCCCCACAGCAGATTTTGCCCCATAGTTATGTCCCACATCTGCCCAACAGCAGCTCCTGCCCCATAGATTTGACCCACATCAGCTCCTGCAACATAGATCTGACCCGCATCAGCCACACAGCAGGTCCTGCCCCATAGACCTGACACACATCAGCCCCACAGCAGCTCCTACCCCATAGATCTGACCCACATCAGCCCCACAGCAGATTTTGCCCCATAGATATGTGCCACGTCTGCCCCACAGCATCTCCTGCCCCATAGATCTGACCCCCATCTGCCCCACAGCAGCTCCTGCCTCATAGATCTGACTCACAAAATCTCCTGCCCCATAGATCTGACCCACATCAGACCCAGAGCATCTCCTGCCACATAGATCTGACCCACATTTTCCCCAAAGCAGCACCTAAACCATAGATCTGACCCACATGTGCCTCACAGCTGCTCCTGCCCCATAGATCTGAACCACAGAAGTTCCTGCCCCATAGATCAGACCCAAATCTTCCCTACATCAGCTCCTGCCCATAGATCTGACCCACATCAGCCCCACAGCAGCTCCTACCCCATACATATTACCCAGATCTGACCCACAGCAGATTTTGCCCCATAGATATGTGCCACGTCTGCTCCACAGCAGCTCCTGCGACATAGATCTTACCCAGATCTGCTCCACAGCAGCTGCTGCCACAAAGATCTGACCCACATCAGCCCCACAGCAGCTCCTGCCCCATAGATCTGACCCACATCTGCCCCACAGCAGCTCCTGCCCCATAGACCCTACCAACATGTGCAGCACAGCAGCTCCTGCCCATAGATCTAACCCACATCAGCCCCACAGCAACTCCTGCCCCATATATCTGACCCCCATCTGCCCCACAGCAGCTCCTGCCTCATACATCTGACTCACAGCATCTCCTGCCCCATAGAACTGGCCCACATCAGCCACAGCAGCTCCTGACCTATAGATCTGACCCACATCAGCCCCACAGCAGATTTTGCCCCATAGATATGTGCCACGTCTGCCCCACAGCAGCTCCTGCGACATAGATCTTACCCAGATCTGCTCCACAGCAGCTGCTGCCCCAAAGATCTGACCAACATCAGCCCCACAGCAGCTCCTGCCCCATAGATCTGACCCACATCTGACCCACAGCAGCTCCTGCCCCATAGACCCTACCAACATGTGCAGCACAGCAGCTCCTGCCCATAGATCTAACCCACATCAGCCCCACAGCAACTCCTGCCCCATAGATCTGACCCCCATCTGCCCCACAGCAGCTCCTGCCTCATACATCTGACTCACAGCATCTCCTGCCCCATAGAACTGGCCCACATCAGCCACAGCAGCTCCTGACCTATAGATCTGACCCACATCTGACCCACAGCAGCTCCTGCCCCGTAGATCTGACCCACATCAGCCCCACAGCAGATTTTGCCCCATAGATATGTGCCACGTCTGCCCCACAGCAGCTCCTGCGACATAGATCTTACCCAGATCTGCTCCAGAGCAGCTGTTGCCCGAAAGATCTGACCAACATCAGCCCCACAGCAGCTCCTGCCCCATAGATCAGACCCACATCTGCCCCACAGCAGCTCCTGACCCATAGACCCTACCAACATGTGCAGCACAGCAGCTCCTGCCCATAGATCTAACCCACATCTGCCCCACAGCAGCTCCTGCCCCATAGATCTGACCCACATCATCTCGACAGCAGCTCCTGCCCCATAGATCTGACCCACATGTGCCCCACAGCAGCTCCTAACACATAGATCTGACCCACATGTGCCCCAGAGCTGCTCCTGCCCCATAGATCTGAAGCACAGCAGCTCCTGTCTCATAGATCTTACCCACATCAGCCCCACAGCAGATTTTGCCCCATAGTTATGTCCCACATCTGCCCAACAGCAGCTCCTGCCCCATAGATTTGACCCACATCAGCTCCTGCAACATAGATCTGACCCGCATCAGCCACACAGCAGGTCCTGCCCCATAGACCTGACACACATCAGCCCCACAGCAGCTCCTACCCCATAGATCTGACCCACATCAGCCCCACAGCAGATTTTGCCCCATAGATATGTGCCACGTCTGCCCCACAGCATCTCCTGCCCCATAGATCTGACCCCCATCTGCCCCACAGCAGCTCCTGCCTCATAGATCTGACTCACAAAATCTCCTGCCCCATAGATCTGACCCACATCAGACCCAGAGCATCTCCTGCCACATAGATCTGACCCACATTTTCCCCAAAGCAGCACCTAAACCATAGATCTGACCCACATGTGCCTCACAGCTGCTCCTGCCCCATAGATCTGAACCACAGAAAGTTCCTGCCCCATAGATCAGACCCAAATCTTCCCTACATCAGCTCCTGCCCATAGATCTGACCCACATCAGCCCCACAGCAGCTCCTACCCCATACATATTACCCAGATCTGACCCACAGCAGATTTTGCCCCATAGATATGTGCCACGTCTGCTCCACAGCAGCTCCTGCGACATAGATCTTACCCAGATCTGCTCCACAGCAGCTGCTGCCACAAAGATCTGACCCACATCAGCCCCACAGCAGCTCCTGCCCCATAGATCTGACCCACATCTGCCCCACAGCAGCTCCTGCCCCATAGACCCTACCAACATGTGCAGCACAGCAGCTCCTGCCCATAGATCTAACCCACATCAGCCCCACAGCAACTCCTGCCCTATAGATCTGACCCCCATCTGCCCCACAGCAGCTCCTGCCTCATACATCTGACTCACAGCATCTCCTGCCCCATAGAACTGGCCCACATCAGCCACAGCAGCTCCTGACCTATAGATCTGACCCACATCTGACCCACAGCAGCTCCTGCCCCATAGATCTGACCCACATCTGCCACACAGCAGCCTTTACCCCATAGATCTGACCCACATCTGCCCCACAGCATCTCCTGCCCCATAGATCTGACCCACATCATCCCCACAGCAGCTCCTGCCCCATAGATCTGACCCACATCTGCCCCACAGCAGCTCCTGCCCCATAGACCCTACCAACATGTGCAGCACAGCAGCTCCTGCCCATAGATCTAACCCACATCAGCCCCACAGCAACTCCTGCCCCATAGATCTGACCCCCATCTGCCCCACAGCAGCTCCTGCCTCATACATCTGACTCACAGCATCTCCTGCCCCATAGAACTGGCCCACATCAGCCACAGCAGATCCTGACCTATAGATCTGACCCACATCTGACCCACAGCAGATTTTGCCCCATAGATATGTGCCACGTCTGCCCCACAGCAGCTCCTGCGACATAGATCTTACCCAGATCTGCTCCACAGCAGCTGCTGCTCCAAAGATCTGACCAACATCAGCCCCACAGCAGCTCCTGCCCCATAGATCTGACCCACATCTGCCCCACAGCAGCTCCTGCCCCATAGACCCTACCAACATGTGCAGCACAGCAGCTCCTGCCCATAGATCTGACCCACATCTGCTCCACAGCATCTCCTGCCCCATTGATCTGACCCCCATCTGCCCCACAGCAGCTCCTGCCCCATAGATCTGACCCACATCTGCCCCACAGCATCTCGTGCCCCATAGATCTGACCCCCATCTGCCCCACAGCAGCTCCTGCCCCATAGATCTGACCCACATCTGCCCCACAGCAGCCTTTGCCCCATAGATCTGACCCACATCTGCCCCACAGCATCTCGTGCCCCATAGATCTGACCCCCATCTGCCCCACAGCAGCTCCTGCCTCTTACATCTGACTCACAGCATCTCCTGCCCCATAGAACTGGCCCACATCTGCTCCACAGCAGCTCCTGACCTATAGATCTGACCCACATCTGACCCACAGCAGCTCCTGCCCCACAGATCTGACCCACATCTGCCACACAGCAGACTTTGCCCCATAGATCTGACCCACATCTGCCCCACAGCATCTCCTGCCCCATAGATCTGACCCACATGTGCCCCACAGCAGCTCCTAACACATAGATCTGACCCACATGTGCCCCAGAGCTGCCCCTGCCCCATAGATCTGAAGCACAGCAGCTCCTGTCTCATAGATCTTACCCACATCAGCCCCACAGCAGATTTTGCCCCATAGTTATGTCCCACATCTGCCCAACAGCAGCTCCTGCCCCATAGATTTGACCCACATCAGCTCCTGCAACATAGATCTGACCCGCATCAGCCACACAGCAGGTCCTGCCCCATAGACCTGACACACATCAGCCCCACAGCAGCTCCTGCCCCATAGATCTGACCCACATCTGCCCCACAGCAGCTCCTGCCCCATAGACCATACCAACATGTGCAGCACAGCAGCTCCTGCCCATAGATCTAACCCACATCAGCCCCACAGCAACTCCTGCCCCATAGATCTGACCCCCATCTGCCCCACAGCAGCTCCTGCCTCATACATCTGACTCACAGCATCTCCTGCCCCATAGAACTGGCCCACATCAGCCACAGCAGCTCCTGACCTATAGATCTGACCCACATCTGACCCACAGCAGATTTTGCCCCATAGATATGTGCCACGTCTGCCCCACAGCAGCTCCTGCGACATAGATCTTACCCAGATCTGCTCCAGAGCAGCTGCTGCTCCAAAGATCTGACCAACATCAGCCCCACAGCAGCTTCTGCCCCATAGATCTGACCCACATCTGCCCCACAGCAGCTCCTGCCCCATAGACCCTACCAACATGTGCAGCACAGCAGCTCCTGCCCATAGATCTGACCCACATCTGCTCCACAGCATCTCCTGCCCCATAGATCTGACCCCCATCTGCCCCACAGCAGCTCCTGCCCCATAGATCTGACCCACATCTGCCCCACAGCATCTCGTGCCCCATAGATCTGACCCCCATCTGCCCCACAGCAGCTCCTGCCCCATAGATCTGACCCACATCTGCCCCACAGCAGCCTTTGCCCCATAGATCTGACCCACATCTGCCCCACAGCATCTCGTGCCCCATAGATCTGACCCACATCTGCCCCACAGCAGCTCCTGCCCCATAGATCTGACCCACATCAGCCCCACAGCAGATTTTGCCCCATAGATATGTGCCACGTCTGCCCCACAGCAACTCCTGCGACATAGATCTTACCCAGATCTGCTCCACAGCAGCTGCTGCCCCAAAGATCTGACCAACATCAGCCCCACAGCAGCTCCTGCCCCATAGATCTGACCCACATCTGCTCCACAGCATCTCCTGCCCCATAGATCTGACCCCCATCTGCCCCACAGCAGCTCCTGTCTCATACATCTGACTCACAGCATCTCCTGCCCCATAGAACTGGCCCACATCAGCCACAGCAGCTCCTGACCTATAGATCTGACCCACATCAGCCCCACAGCAGATTTTGCCCCATAGATATGTGCCACGTCTGCCCCACAGCAGCTCCTGCGATATAGATCTTACCCAGATCTGCTCCACAGCAGCTGCTGCCCCAAAGATCTGACCCACATCAGCCCCACAGCAGCTCCTGCCCCATAGATCTGACCCACATCTGCCCCACAGCAGCTCCTGCCCCATAGATCTGACCCACATCTGCCCCACAGCAGCTCCTGCCCCATAGATCTGACCCACATCTGACCCACAGCAGCTCCTGCCCCATACATCTTACCCAGATCTGCCCCACAGCAGCTCCTACCCAAAGATCTGACCCACATCATCTCGACAGGAGCTCCTGCCCCATAGATCTGACCCACATGTGCCCCACAGCAGCTCCTAACACATAGATCTGACCCACATCTGACCCACAGCAGCTCCTGCCCCATAGATCTGACCCACGTCTGCCCCACAGCAGCTCCTGCGACATAGATCTTACCCAGATCTGCTCCACGGCAGCTGCTGCCCCAAAGATCTGACCAACATCAGCCCCACAGCAGCTCCTGCCCCATAGATCTGACCCACATCTGCCCCACAGCAGCTCCTGCCCCATAGACCCTACCAACATGTGCAGCACAGCAGCTCCTGCCCATAGATCTGACCCACATCTGCCCCACAGCAGCTCCTGCCCCATAGATCTGACCCACATCTGCTCCACAGCATCTCCTGCCCCATAGATCTGACCCCCATCTGCCCCACAGCAGCTCCAGCCTCATACATATGACTCACAGCATCTCCTGCCCCATAGAACTGGCCCACATCAGCCACAGCAGCTCCTGACCTATAGATCTGACCCACATCTGCTCCACAGCATCTCCTGCCCCATAGATCTGACCCCCATCTGCCCCACAGCAGCTCCTGCCTCATACATCTGACTCACAGCATCTCCTGCCCCATAGAACTGGCCCACATCAGCCACAGCAGCTCCTGACCTATAGATCTGACCCACATCTGACCCACAGCAGCTCCTGCCCCGTAGATCTGACCCACATCAGCCCCACAGCAGATTTTGCCCCATAGATATGTGCCACGTCTGCCCCACAGCAGCTCCTGCGACATAGATCTTACCCAGATCTGCTCCAGAGCAGCTGTTGCCCGAAAGATCTGACCAACATCAGCCCCACAGCAGCTCCTGCCCCATAGATCAGACCCACATCTGCCCCACAGCAGCTCCTGACCCATAGACCCTACCAACATGTGCAGCACAGCAGCTCCTGCCCATAGATCTAACCCACATCTGCCCCACAGCAGCTCCTGCCCCATAGATCTGACCCACATCATCTCGACAGCAGCTCCTGCCCCATAGATCTGACCCACATGTGCCCCACAGCAGCTCCTAACACATAGATCTGACCCATATGTGCCCCAGAGCTGCTCCTGCCCCATAGATCTGAACCACAGCAGCTCCTGTCTCATAGATCTTACCCACATCAGCCCCACAGCAGATTTTGCCCCATAGTTATGTCCCACATCTGCCCAACAGCAGCTCCTGCCCCATAGATTTGACCCACATCAGCTCCTGCAACATAGATCTGACCCGCATCAGCCACACAGCAGGTCCTGCCCCATAGACCTGACACACATCAGCCCCACAGCAGCTCCTACCCCATAGATCTGACCCACATCAGCCCCACAGCAGATTTTGCCCCATAGATATGTGCCACGTCTGCCCCACAGCATCTCCTGCCCCATAGATCTGACCCCCATCTGCCCCACAGCAGCTCCTGCCTCATAGATCTGACTCACAAAATCTCCTGCCCCATAGATCTGACCCACATCAGACCCAGAGCATCTCCTGCCACATAGATCTGACCCACATTTTCCCCAAAGCAGCACCTAAACCATAGATCTGACCCACATGTGCCTCACAGCTGCTCCTGCCCCATAGATCTGAACCACAGAAGTTCCTGCCCCATAGATCAGACCCAAATCTTCCCTACATCAGCTCCTGCCCATAGATCTGACCCACATCAGCCCCACAGCAGCTCCTACCCCATACATATTACCCAGATCTGCCCCACAGCAGCTGCTGCCCCAAAGATCTGACCAACATCAGCCCCACAGCAGCTCCTGCCCTATAGATCTGACCCACATCTGCCCCACAGCAGCTCCTGCCCCATAGACCCTACCAACATGTGCAGCACAGCAGCTCCTGCCCATAGATCTAACCCACATCAGCCCCACAGCAACTCCTGCCCCATATATCTGACCCCCATCTGCCCCACAGCAGCTCCTGCCTCATACATCTGACTCACAGCATCTCCTGCCCCATAGAACTGGCCCACATCAGCCACAGCAGCTCCTGACCTATAGATCTGACCCACATCTGACCCACAGCAGCTCCTGCCCCATAGATCTGACCCACATCTGCCACACAGCAGCCTTTACCCCATAGATCTGACCCACATCTGCCCCACAGCATCTCCTGCCCCATAGATCTGACCCACATCAGCCCCACAGCAGCTCCTGCCCCATAGATCTGACCCACATCTGCCCCACAGCAGCTCCTGCCCCATAGACCCTACCAACATGTGCAGCACAGCAGCTCCTGCCCATAGATCTAACCCACATCAGCCCCACAGCAACTCCTGCCCCATAGATCTGACCCCCATCTGCCCCACAGCAGCTCCTGCCTCATACATCTGACTCACAGCATCTCCTGCCCCATAGAACTGGCCCACATCAGCCACAGCAGCTCCTGACCTATAGATCTGACCCACATCTGACCCACAGCAGCTCCTGCCCCATAGATCTGACCCACATCTGCCACACAGCAGCCTTTACCCCATAGATCTGACCCACATCTGCCCCACAGCATCTCCTGCCCCATAGATCTGACCCACATCAGCCCCACAGCAGCTCCTGCCCCATAGATCTGACCCACATCTGCCCCACAGCAGCTCCTGCCCCATAGACCCTACCAACATGTGCAGCACAGCAGCTCCTGCCCATAGATCTAACCCACATCAGCCCCACAGCAACTCCTGCCCCATAGATCTGACCCCCATCTGCCCCACAGCAGCTCCTGCCTCATACATCTGACTCACAGCATCTCCTGCCCCATAGAACTGGCCCACATCAGCCACAGCAGCTCCTGACCTATAGATCTGACCCACATCTGACCCACAGCAGATTTTGCCCCATAGATATGTGCCACGTCTGCCCCACAGCAGCTCCTGCGACATAGATCTTACCCAGATCTGCTCCACAGCAGCTGCTGCTCCAAAGATCTGACCAACATCAGCCCCACAGCAGCTCCTGCCCCATAGATCTGACCCACATCTGCCCCACAGCAGCTCCTGCCCCATAGACCCTACAAACATGTGCAGCACAGCAGCTCCTGCCCATAGATCTGACCCACATCTGACCCACAGCAGCTCCTGCCCATACATCTGACCCACATCTGCTCCACAGCATCTCCTGCCCCATTGATCTGACCCCCATCTGCCCCACAGCAGCTCCTGCCCCATAGATCTGACCCACATCTGCCCCACAGCATCTCGTGCCCCATAGATCTGACCCCCATCTGCCCCACAGCAGCTCCTGCCCCATAGATCTGACCCACATCTGCCCCACAGCAGCCTTTGCCCCATAGATCTGACCCACATCTGCCCCAGCATCTCGTGCCCCATAGATCTGACCCACATCTGCCCCACAGCAGCTCCTGCCCCATAGATCTGACCCACATCAGCCCCACAGCAGCTCCTGCCCCATAGATCTGACCCTCATCAGCCCCACAGCAGATTTTGCCCCATAGATATGTGCCACGTCTGCCCCACCGCAACTCCTGCGACATAGATCTTACCCAGATCTGCTCCACAGCAGCTGCTGCCCCAAAGATCTGACCAACATCAGCCCCACAGCAGCTCCTGCCCCATAGATCTGACCCACATCTGCTCCGCAGCATCTCCTGCCCCATAGATCTGACCCCCATCTGCCCCACAGCAGCTCCTGTCTCATACATCTGACTCACAGCATCTCCTGCCCCATAGAACTGGCCCACATCAGCCACAGCAGCTCCTGACCTATAGATCTGACCCACATCAGCCCCACAGCAGATTTTGCCCCATAGATATGTGCCACGTCTGCCCCACAGCAGCTCCTGCGACATAGATCTTACCCAGATCTGCTCCACAGCAGCTGCTGCCCCAAAGATCTGACCCACATCAGCCCCACAGCAGCTCCTGCCCCATAGATCTGACCCACATCTGCCCCACAGCAGCTCCTGCCTTATAGACCCTACCAACATGTGCAGCACAGCAGCTCCTGCCCATAGATCTAACCCACATCTGCCCCACAGCAGCTCCTGACCTATAGATCTGACCCACATCTGCTACACAGCAGCTCCTGCCCCATAGATCTCACCCACATCTGCCACACAGCAGCCTTTGCCCCATAGATCTGACCCACATCTGACTCACAGCATCTCCTGCCCCATAGATCTGACCCACATCTGCCCCACAGCAGCTCCTGCCCCATAGATCTGACCCACATCTGCCCCACAGCAGCTCCTGCCCCTTACATCTTACACAGATCTGCCCCACAGCAGCTCCTACCCAAAGATCTGACCCACATCATCTCGACAGCAGCTCCTGCCCCATAGATCTGACCCACATGTGCCCCACAGTAGCTCCTAACACATAGATCTGACCCACATTTGCCCCAGAGCTGCTCCTGCCCCATAGATCTGAACCACAGCAGCTCCTGTCTCATAGATCTAACCCACATCTGCCCCACAGCAGCTCCTGCCCCATAGATCTGACCCACATCTGCTCCACAGCATCTCCTGCCCCATAGATCTGACCCCCATCTGCCCCACAGCAGCTCCTGCCTCTTACATCTGACTCACAGCATCTCCTGCCCCATAGAACTGGCCCACATCTGCTCCACAGCAGCTCCTGACCTATAGATCTGACCCACATCTGACCCACAGCAGCTCCTGCCCCACAGATCTGACCCACATCTGCCACACAGCAGCCTTTGCCCCATAGATCTGACCCACATCTGCCCCACAGCATCTCCTGCCCCATAGATCTGACCCACATGTGCCCCACAGCAGCTCCTAACACATAGATCTGACCCACATGTGCCCCAGAGCTGCTCCTGCCCCATAGATCTGAAGCACAGCAGCTCCTGTCTCATAGATCTAACCCACATCTGCCCCACAGCAGCTCCTGCCCCATAGATCTGACCCACATCTGCTCCACAGCATCTCCTGCCCCATAGATCTGACCCCCATCTGCCCCACAGCAGCTCCTGCCTCTTACATCTGACTCACAGCATCTCCTGCCCCATAGAACTGGCCCACATCTGCTCCACAGCAGCTCCTGACCTATAGATCTGACCCACATCTGACCCACAGCAGCTCCTGCCCCACAGATCTGACCCACATCTGCCACACAGCAGCCTTTGCCCCATAGATCTGACCCACATCTGCCCCACAGCATCTCCTGCCCCATAGATCTGACCCACATGTGCCCCACAGCAGCTCCTAACACATAGATCTGACCCACATGTGCCCCAGAGCTGCCCCTGCCCCATAGATCTGAAGCACAGCAGCTCCTGTCTCATAGATCTTACCCACATCAGCCCCACAGCAGATTTTGCCCCATAGTTATGTCCCACATCTGCCCAACAGCAGCTCCTGCCCCATAGATTTGACCCACATCAGCTCCTGCAACATAGATCTGACCCGCATCAGCCACACAGCAGGTCCTGCCCCATAGACCTGACACACATCAGCCCCACAGCAGCTCCTGCCCCATAGATCTGACCCACATCTGCCCCACAGCAGCTCCTGCCCCATAGACCCTACCAACATGTGCAGCACAGCAGCTCCTGCCCATAGATCTAACCCACATCAGCCCCACAGCAACTCCTGCCCCATAGATCTGACCCCCATCTGCCCCACAGCAGCTCCTGCCTCATACATCTGACTCACAGCATCTCCTGCCCCATAGAACTGGCCCACATCAGCCACAGCAGCTCCTGACCTATAGATCTGACCCACATCTGACCCACAGCAGCTCCTGCCCCATAGATCTGACCCACATCTGCCACACAGCAGCCTTTACCCCATAGATCTGACCCACATCTGCCCCACAGCATCTCCTGCCCCATAGATCTGACCCACATCATCCCCACAGCAGCTCCTGCCCCATAGATCTGACCCACATCTGCCCCACAGCAGCTCCTGCCCCATAGACCCTACCAACATGTGCAGCACAGCAGCTCCTGCCCATAGATCTAACCCACATCAGCCCCACAGCAACTCCTGCCCCATAGATCTGACCCCCATCTGCCCCACAGCAGCTCCTGCCTCATACATCTGACTCACAGCATCTCCTGCCCCATAGAACTGGCCCACATCAGCCACAGCAGCTCCTGACCTATAGATCTGACCCACATCTGACCCACAGCAGATTTTGCCCCATAGATATGTGCCACGTCTGCCCCACAGCAGCTCCTGCGACATAGATCTTACCCAGATCTGCTCCACAGCAGCTGCTGCTCCAAAGATCTGACCAACATCAGCCCCACAGCAGCTCCTGCCCCATAGATCTGACCCACATCTGCCCCACAGCAGCTCCTGCCCCATAGACCCTACCAACATGTGCAGCACAGCAGCTCCTGCCAATAGATCTGACCCACATCTGACCCACAGCAGCTCCTGCCCATAGATCTGACCCACATCTGCTCCACAGCATCTCCTGCCCCATAGATCTGACCCCCATCTGCCCCACAGCAGCTCCTGCCCCATAGATCTGACCCACATCTGCCCCACAGCATCTCGTGCCCCATAGATCTGACCCCCATCTGCCCCACAGCAGCTCCTGCCCCATAGATCTGACCCACATCTGCCCCACAGCAGCCTTTGCCCCATAGATCTGACCCACATCTGCCCCACAGCATCTCGTGCCCCATAGATCTGACCCACATCTGCCCCACAGCAGCTCCTGCCCCATAGATCTGACCCACATCAGCCCCACAGCAGATTTTGCCCCATAGATATGTGCCACGTCTGCCCCACAGCAACTCCTGCGACATAGATCTTACCCAGATCTGCTCCACAGAAGCTGCTGCCCCAAAGATCTGACCAACATCAGCCCCACAGCAGCTCCTGCCCCATAGATCTGACCCACATCTGCTCCACAGCATCTCCTGCCCCATAGATCTGACCCCCATCTGCCCCACAGCAGCTCCTGTCTCATACATCTGACTCACAGCATCTCCTGCCCCATAGAACTGGCCCACATCAGCCACAGCAGCTCCTGACCTATAGATCTGACCCACATCAGCCCCACAGCAGATTTTGCCCCATAGATATGTGCCACGTCTGCCCCACAGCAGCTCCTGCGACATAGATCTTACCCAGATCTGCTCCACAGCAGCTGCTGCCCCAAAGATCTGACCCACATCAGCCCCACAGCAGCTCCTGCCCCATAGATCTGACCCACATCTGCCCCACAGCAGCTCCTGCCTTATAGACCCTACCAACATGTGCAGCACAGCAGCTCCTGCCCATAGATCTAACCCACATCTGCCCCACAGCAGCTCCTGACCTATAGATCTGACCCACATCTGCTACACAGCAGCTCCTGCCCCATAGATCTCACCCACATCTGCCACACAGCAGCCTTTGCCCCATAGATCTGACCCACATCTGACTCACAGCATCTCCTGCCCCATAGATCTGACCCACATCTGCCCCACAGCAGCTCCTGCCCCATAGATCTGACCCACATCTGCCCCACAGCAGCTCCTGCCCCTTACATCTTACACAGATCTGCCCCACAGCAGCTCCTACCCAAAGATCTGACCCACATCATCTCGACAGCAGCTCCTGCCCCATAGATCTGACCCACATGTGCCCCACAGTAGCTCCTAACACATAGATCTGACCCACATTTGCCCCAGAGCTGCTCCTGCCCCATAGATCTGAACCACAGCAGCTCCTGCCCCATAGATCTGACCCACATCTGCTCCACAGCATCTCCTGCCCCATAGATCTGACCCCCATCTGCCCCACAGCAGCTCCTGCCTCTTACATCTGACTCACAGCATCTCCTGCCCCATAGAACTGGCCCACATCTGCTCCACAGCAGCTCCTGACCTATAGATCTGACCCACATCTGACCCACAGCAGCTCCTGCCCCACAGATCTGACCCACATCTGCCACACAGCAGCCTTTGCCCCATAGATCTGACCCACATCTGCCCCACAGCATCTCCTGCCCCATAGATCTGACCCACATGTGCCCCACAGCAGCTCCTAACACATAGATCTGACCCACATGTGCCCCAGAGCTGCCCCTGCCCCATAGATCTGAAGCACAGCAGCTCCTGTCTCATAGATCTTACCCACATCAGCCCCACAGCAGATTTTGCCCCATAGTTATGTCCCACATCTGCCCAACAGCAGCTCCTGCCCCATAGATTTGACCCACATCAGCTCCTGCAACATAGATCTGACCCGCATCAGCCACACAGCAGGTCCTGCCCCATAGACCTGACACACATCAGCCCCACAGCAGCTCCTGCCCCATAGATCTGACCCACATCTGCCCCACAGCAGCTCCTGCCCCATAGACCCTACCAACATGTGCAGTACAGCAGCTCCTGCCCATAGATCTAACCCACATCAGCCCCACAGCAACTCCTGCCCCATAGATCTGACCCCCATCTGCCCCACAGCAGCTCCTGCCTCATACATCTGACTCACAGCATCTCCTGCCCCATAGAACTGGCCCACATCAGCCACAGCAGCTCCTGACCTATAGATCTGACCCACATCTGACCCACAGCAGATTTTGCCCCATAGATATGTGCCACGTCTGCCACACAGCAGCTCCTGCGACATAGATCTTACCCAGATCTGCTCCACAGCAGCTGCTGCTCCAAAGATCTGACCAACATCAGCCCCACAGCAGCTTCTGCCCCATAGATCTGACCCACATCTGCCCCACAGCAGCTCCTGCCCTATAGACCCTACCAACATGTGCAGCACAGCAGCTCCTGCCCATAGATCTGACCCACATCTGCTCCACAGCATCTCCTGCCCCATAGATCTGACCCCCATCTGCCCCACAGCAGCTCCTGCCCCATAGATCTGACCCACATCTGCCCCACAACATCTCGTGCCCCATAGATCTGACCCCCATCTGCCCCACAGCAGCTCCTGCCCCATAGATCTGACCCACATCTGCCCCACAGCAGCCTTTGCCCCATAGATCTGACCCACATCTGCCCCACAGCATCTCGTGCCCCATAGATCTGACCCACATCTGCCCCACAGCAGCTCCTGCCCCATAGATCTGACCCACATCAGCCCCACAGCAGATTTTGCCCCATAGATATGTGCCACGTCTGCCCCACAGCAACTCCTGCGACATAGATCTTACCCAGATCTGCTCCACAGCAGCTGCTGCCCCAAAGATCTGACCAACATCAGCCCCACAGCAGCTCCTGCCCCATAGATCTGACCCACATCTGCTCCACAGCATCTCCTGCCCCATAGATCTGACCCCCATCTGCCCCACAGCAGCTCCTGTCTCATACATCTGACTCACAGCATCTCCTGCCCCATAGAACTGGCCCACATCAGCCACAGCAGCTCCTGACCTATAGATCTGACCCACATCAGCCCCACAGCAGATTTTGCCCCATAGATATGTGCCACGTCTGCCCCACAGCAGCTCCTGCGACATAGATCTTACCCAGATCTGCTCCACAGCAGCTGCTGCCCCAAAGATCTGACCCACATCAGCCCCACAGCAGCTCCTGCCCCATAGATCTGACCCACATCTGCCCCACAGCAGCTCCTGCCCCATAGACCCTACCAACATGTGCAGCACAGCAGCTCCTGCCCATAGATCTAACCCACATCTGCCCCACAGCAGCTCCTGACCTATAGATCTGACCCACATCTGCTCCACAGCAGCTCCTGCCCCATAGATCTCACCCACATCTGCCACACAGTAGCATTTGCCCCATAGATCTGACCCACATCTGACTCACAGCATCTCCTGCCCCATAGATCTGACCCACATCTGCCCCACAGCAGCTCCTGCCCCATAGATCTGACCCACATCTGCCCCACAGCAGCTCCTGCCCCTTACATCTTACACAGATCTGCCCCACAGCAGCTCCTACCCAAAGATCTGACCCACATCATCTCAACAGCAGCTCCTGCCCCATAGATCTGACCCACATGTGCCCCACAGTAGCTCCTAACACATAGATCTGACCCACATTTGCCCCAGAGCTGCTCCTGCCCCATAGATCTGAACCACAGCAGCTCCTGTCTCATAGATCTAACCCACATCTGCCCCACAGCAGCTCCTGCCCCATAGATCTGACCCACATCTGCTCCACAGCATCTTCTGCCCCATAGATCTGACCCCATCTGCCCCACAGCAGCTCCTGCCTCTTACATCTGACTCACAGCATCTCCTGCCCCATAGAACTGGCCCACATCTGCTCCACAGCAGCTCCTGACCTATAGATCTGACCCACATCTGACCCACAGCAGCTCCTGCCCCACAGATCTGACCCACATCTTCCACACAGCAGCCTTTGCCCCATAGATCTGACCCACATCTGCCCCACAGCATCTCCTGCCCCATAGATCTGACCCACATGTGCCCCACAGCAGCTCCTAACACATAGATCTGACCCACATGTGCCCCAGAGCTGCCCCTGCCCCATAGATCTGAACCACAGCAGCTCCTGTCTCATAGATCTTACCCACATCAGCCCCACAGCAGATTTTGCCCCATAGTTATGTCCCACATCTGCCCAACAGCAACTCCTGCCCCATAGATCTGACCCACATGCGCCCCACAGCAGCTCCTGCCCCATAGGTCTGACCCACATGCGCCTCACAGCAGCTCCTGCCCCATAGATCTAACCACCATCAGCCCCAAAGCAGCTCCTGCCCCATAGATTTGACCCACATCAGCCACACAGCAGCTCCTGCCCCATAGATCTGACCCACATCTGCTCCACAGCATCTCCTGCCCCATAGATCTGACCCCCATCTGCCCCACAGCAGCTCCTGCCTCATACATCTGACTCACAGCATCTCCTGCCCCATAGAACTGGCCCACATCAGCCACAGCAGCTCCTGACCTATAGATCTGACCCACATCTGACCCACAGCAGCTCCTGCCCCATAGATCTGACCCACATCTGCCACACAGCAGCCTTTGCCCCATAGATCTGACCCACATCTGCCCCACAGCATCTCCTGCCCCATAGATCTGACCCACATGTGCCCCACAGCAGCTCCTAACACATAGATCTGACCCACATGTGCCCCAGTGCTGCTCCTGCCCCATAGATCTGAACCACAGCAGCTCCTGTCTCATAGATCTTACCCACATCAGCCCCACAGCAGATTTTGCCCCATAGTTATGTCCCACATCTGCCCAACAGCAACTCCTGCCCCATAGATCTGACCCACATGCGCCCCACAGCAGCTTCTGCCCCATAGGTCTGACCCACATGCGCCTCACAGCAGCTCCTGCCCCATAGATCTAACCACCATCAGCCCCAAAGCAGCTCCTGCCCCATAGATTTGACCCACATCAGCCACACAGCATCTCCCGCCCCATAGATGTGACCCACATCTGCACCACAGCAGCTCCTCCCCATAGATCTAACACCCATCAGCCTCACAGCATCTCCTGCCCCATAGATATGCCCTACATCTGCCCCACATCAGCTCCTGCAACATAGATCTGACCCACATCTGCAACACAGCAGCTCCTGCTCCATAAATCTGACCAACATCAGGCCCACATTTGTTCCTGCCCCATAGATCTGACCCACAGCAGCCCCTGCCTCATAGATCTGACCCACAAGTGCCCCACAGCAGCTCCAGCCCAATAGACCTGACCCACATCTGCCCCAAAGCATCTCCTGCCCCATAGATCTTTCCTACATCAGCCCCACAGCACCTCCGGACCAATAGATCTGACCCACATCTGCCCCACAGCAGCTCCTGCCCCATAGATCTGACCCACATCAACCATGTTGATAAACATGAAAACATACAACATGGGTTGTATCAACCATGTAATCCATGGTGTCCCTATGTGTCCCAATGTCACCCTATGGGTCCCAGTGTCTCCCTATGGGTCACTATGTGGTGTCTATGTGTCCCAATGTCCCCCCTATGGGTTGCTATGTGCCTCTATGGGTTCTCTATGGGGCTCTATGGGGTGCCTATGGAGCTCTATGGGGCGTTCTGAGGTTTCTATGGGGTGTCTATGGAACGCTATGGTGTGTCTATTTGGTAAATTAGTTTCTATGCGTGGCTATGGGAGCTCTATGGGGCACAATGGGTTGCCTACGGGGCTCTATGGGATGTCTGTGGGGCTCTATGGCGCGGCTGTATGTCCTTATGTGGTGTCTATGTGGCACTATGTTGTGCTATGGGGTGCTGTGAGGCACTATGGGTTGCTATGGGGCTCTATGGAGCAGTATAGGGTGTCTATGGGTCTCTATGGGGTGCAATGGGGCGCTGTGGGGCACAAGAGAGTGTCTATGAGGCTCCATGGGCTGCTATGGGGCACTGTGGAGTAGCTATGGGATGATTTGGGGTCTCTTTGTACCCCTATGGGTCACTATGGGTCACTATGTGGTGTCTATGGGGCTCTATGGGGTGGCTATGCGGTGCTGTAGGGTGGCTATGGGGTGCTTTGGGGTATCCTTGGGTTCCTATGGGGCGCTATTGGTGACTATGGGGTGCTATGGTTTGCTATGGGGCTCTATGCGGAAGAATGGGGTTTCTATGGGGCGCTATGAGGTCCCTATGGGGCTCTATGGGGAGTCTATGGGGTGTCTTTGGGGATCTATGGGTTGTCTGTGGGGCTCTATGGGGTCTGCATGGGGTTCAGTGGGTCTCTATGGGGCTCTATGGGGTGTCTACAGGCACTATGGGGTGTCTATTTGGTTCAATTGGGCTCTATGGTGTGGCTGTAGGGCCTTATGTGGTGTCTATGGGGCACTGTGGGCTGCTATGGGGTGCTGTGGGGAACTATGGGGTGTCTATGGGGCTCTATGGAGCAGTATGCTGTGTCTATGGGTCCCTATGGGGTGCAATGGGGTGCTCTGGGGCACAATGGAGTGTCTATGAGGCTCCATGGGCTGCTATGGGGCACTATGGAGTAGCTATGGGGTGCTATGGGGTCTCTTTGGGCCCCTATGGGTCACTATGGGGCTCTATGGGGTATCTTTGTGTTCCTATGGGGCGCTATGGGTGACTATGGGGTCGCTATGGGTTTCTTTGAGGCACTATGGGTCTCAATGGGGTCTCTATGGGTCTCAATTTCTCCTTATGGCTCCCAATGACTGTCTATGGGTCTCTATGTGTCCCTATGGGTCCCAGTGTCTCTCTATGGGTCCCAATGTCTTCCTCTGGATCTCTATGGGTCCCTAGGGGTCCCAGTGTCTCTCTATGTCCCCCTGTCTAGGTGGTAACTATACAGATGGTAACAAAGATGGTAACAAATGTACAGAGGTTCTAAGCGAGAGAGAAACTCACCAGTGGTGATGCCTTCGCTGAGGAAGCTGGGGCGGTCTTCACTGCAGAGCGATGTCCAAGAGATGCTGCCTCACAGAATCACAGAATTCTCAAGGTTGGAAAAGGGCTGCCAGCTTTTGTAGG
This sequence comes from Coturnix japonica, assembly GCF_054131305.1. Taxonomy (NCBI): domain Eukaryota; kingdom Metazoa; phylum Chordata; class Aves; order Galliformes; family Phasianidae; genus Coturnix; species Coturnix japonica. The sequence continues at coordinate 2,094,828 of NC_140683.1, forward strand.
AGAATAGCATGGGAGACAGTTGTGAAGGCTTTGCTGAAGTCCAAGTAGAGCACATCAACAGCCTTTCTTTCTTTCCTTCATCCATCAGATGGGTCACAGGATCGTAGAAGGAGATCAGATTGGTCAAGCAGGAGCTGCCCTTCACGAACCCATGCTGGCTAGGTCTGATCTCCTGCTCATCCCACACCTGCCGCATCTGTCATCTCCCTCAAGACAATTCGTTCCATTCCCTTCCCTGGCACCGAGGTCAGGCTAACAGGCCTGGAGTTGCCCGGATCCTCCGGACAACCTTGCTTGGAAATGGGAGTCACGTTGGCAAGCCTCCAGTCTTCTGGGACCTCACCCGGTAACAGGGAGCTCGGAAAGATAATGGAAAGCGGCTCGAGTGAGGGTCAGCCCTTAAATGAGGTCTCAGAGGAGGTGGAGTCGAGCTCCAGCCCTCCCGGGAGCACAGCTCCATTACTCTCACCTGTGCTCCCGCAGCTGACCCCACACTTGCCTCAGCTGATTAATCAGAGGTTCAGGCTGTGATTACCAATCTCCCACACAGCCCCTGTGGGTCCCAATGTTTCCCTATGGATCTCTGGGTGTCCCTATAGGACTCTATGGGGTTATTATGCCTCTAAATGTCTCTCTATGGGGTCCCTATGTGTCCCAATGTCCCCACTATGGTTTGCTATGTGCCTCTATGGGGTCTCTATGGGGTCTTTTATGGGTAACTATCGTCCCAAAGGTATTCCTAAGGGTATCTATGGGTTTCAATGTGGTCCCTATGTGCCTCTATGGGGTCTCTTATGGGTCTCAACGAAGTCCCTATGTGTCTCTATGGGTCTCACTGTCCACCACTGTAATCCATGTGGTCCCTATGTGTCCCAATATCCCCATATGGGTCCCAGTGTCTCCCTATGGGTCACTATGTGTCCCTATGTGTCCCAATGTCCCCCCTATGGGTTGCTATGTGCCTCAATGGGCTCTCTTATGGATAGCTCTGGGCCCAAATGTCTCCCTGTGGGTATCTATGGGTTACATTAGGTCCCTATGTGCCTCTATGGGGTCTCTTATGGGTCTCAGCGGGTTCCCTATGTGTCTCTATGGGTCTCACTGTCCCCCACTGTAATCCATGGGGTCCTTATGTGTCCCATTGTCCCCCTATGGGATCCAGTGTCTCCTCATGGGCCACGGTGTTTCCCTATGTGTCCCAATGTCCCCCTATGGGTCCCAGTGTCTCCCTATGTGTACCTATGTGTCCCAATGTCCCCCCATGTGTCACTATGTGTCCCAATGTCCCCCCTATGGGTTGCTATGTGCTTGTATGTGGTTTCTTATGGGTATCTCTGGGCCCAAATATCTTCCTATAGCTATCTATGGGTTTCAATGTGGTCCCTATGTGCCTCTATGGGGTCTCTTATGCGTCTCAGCGGGGTTTCTATGTGTCTCTATGGGTCTGGCTGTCCTCCACTGTAGTCCATGGGGTCCCTATGTGTCCCAATGTCCCCATATGGGTCCCAGTGTCTCCCTATGGGTCAGAATATTTCCCTACGTGTCCCAATGTCCCCCCTATGGGTTGCTATGTGCCTCTATGGGGTCTCTATGGGGTCTCTTATGGTTATCTCTGGGCCCAAATGTCTTCCTTTGGGTATCTATAAGTTTCAAAGTCGTCCTATGTGTCCCTATGGGTCTTAATGGCTCCTAATGTGTCCCTATGAGTCTATATGTGGTCTCACTGTCCCAGTGGGTCTCTATGTGTTCCTATGTGTCTATATGGAGTCTCTATCTGGTTTCTATGGGTCTTGGTGTCCCTCTATGTGTCACTTTGTGCCTCTATGGGGTCTCCATGGGTTTCTATGGGGTCTCTATGTCTCTTTTTGGGTCCCTATTGGTCCCAATAGGTCCCTATGAGTCTCTATGATGTCTCCCTTTGTCCCCATATGGGTCCCAGTGTGACCCACATGTGCCCACAGCAGCTCCTGCCTCATAGATCTGACTCACAGCATCTCCTGCCCCATAGATCTGACCCACATCAGACCCAGATCATCTCCTGCCACATAGATCTGACCCACATTTTCCCCAAAGCAGCACCTAAACCATAGATCTGACCCACATGTGCCTCACAGCTGCTCCTGCCCCATAGATCTGAACCACAGCAGTTCCTGCCCCTTAGATCAGACCCAAATCTTCCCTACATCAGCTCCTGCCCATAGATCTGACCCACATCAGCCGCACAGCAGCTCCTACCCCATAGATCTGACCCACATCAGCCCCACAGCAGCTCCTACCCCATAGATCTGACCCACATCATCCCCACAGCAGATTTTGCCCCATAGATATGTGCCACGTCTGCCCCACAGCAGCTCCTGCGACATAGATCTTACCCAGATCTGCTCCACAGCAGCTGCTGCCCCAATGATCTGACCAACATCAGCCCCACAGCAGCTCCTGCCCCATAGATATGACCCACATCAGACCCACAGCAGCTCCCGCCCCATAGAGCTGACCCAAATCTGTCCCACAGCAGCTCCTGCCCCATAGATCTGACCCACATCTGCCCCACAGCAGCTCCTGCCCTATAGATCTGACCCACATCTGCCCCACAGCAGCTCCTGCCCCATAGATCTGACACACGTCTGCCCCACAGCAGTTCCTGCCCCATAGATCTGACACACATCACCCCCACAGCAGCTCCTGCCCTATAGATCTGACACACATCACCCCCACAGCAGCTCCTGCCCCATAGATCTCAACCACATGAGCCACACAGCAGCTCCTGTCCCACAGATCTGACCAACATCAGCTCCACAGCAGCTCCTTCCCTATAGATCTGACCCATATAAACCCACAGCAGCACCTGTTCCGTAGATCTGACACACATCATCCCCACAACTGCTCCTGCCCCATAGATCTGACCAACATGTGCCCCACAGCAGCTCCTGCCCCATAGATCTTACCCACATCAGCCCCACAGCAGCTCCTGGCTCATACATCTGACCCACATGCGCCCCACAGCAGCTCCTGCCTTATAGATCAGACCATCATCAGCCTCACAACAGCTCCTGCCCCATAGATCTACCCCACAGCAGCTCCTGCCCCATAGATCTGACCAACATGTCCCCCAGAGCAGCTCCTGCCCCATAGACCTTACCCACATCAGCCGCACGGCAGCTCCTGGTCTATAGACCTGACCCACATGTGCACCAAAGCACCTCCTGTCCAATAGATCTGCCCCACAGCAGCTCCTGCCCCATAGATCTGACCCACATCTGCCCCATAGCATCTCCCGCTCCATAGAACTTAACAGTATCAGCCCCACAGCAGCTCCTGCCCCATAGATCTGACCCTCATCAGCCCCATAGCATCTCCCGCTCCATAGATCTTAACCGTATCAGCCCCACAGCAGCTCCTGCCCCATAGATCTGACCCTCATCAGCCCCATAGCATCTCCCGCTCCATAGATCTTAACCGTATCAGCCCCACAGCAGCTCCTGCCCCATAGATCTGACCCACATCTGCACCACAGCAGCTCTTGCCCCATAGATCTGACCCACATCTGCCCCACAGCAGCTCCTGCCCCATAGATCTGACCCACATCTGCTCCACAGCATCTCCTGCCCCATAGATCTGACCCCCATCTGCCCCACAGCAGCTCCTGCCTCATACATCTGACTCACAGCATCTCCTGCCCCATAGAACTGGCCCACATCAGCCACAGCAGCTCCTGACCTATAGATCTGACCCACATCTGCTCCACAGCATCTCCTGCCCCATAGATCTGACCCCCATCTGCCCCACAGCAGCTCCTGCCTCATACATCTGACTCACAGCATCTCCTGCCCCATAGAACTGGCCCACAACAGCCACAGCAGCTCCTGACCTATAGATGGGACCCACATCTGACCAACAGCAGCTCCTGCCCCATAGATCTGACCCACATCTGCCACACAGCATCTCCTGCCCCATAGATCTGACCCACATCTGCCCCACAGCATCTCCTGCCCCATAGATCTGACCCACATCTGCTCCACAGCATCTCCTGCCCCATAGATCTGACCCCCATCTGCCCCACAGCAGCTCCTGCCTCATACATCTGACTCACAGCATCTCCTGCCCCATAGAACTGGCCCACATCAGCCACAGCAGCTCCAAACTCATAGATCTGACTCACATCAGTCCAACAGCAGATTTGGCACCATAGATATGTCCCTCATATTCCCCACAGCAACTCCTGCCCCATAGAACAGACCTACATCATCCCCTCTGCAGCTCCTGCCCCATAGGTCTGACCCACATGTGCCCCACAGCAGCTCCTGCCATATAGATCTAACCACCATCAGCCCCAAAGCAGCTCCTGCCCCATAGATCTGACCCAAGTCAGCCCCACAGCAGCTCCTGCCTTATAGATATGACCCCCATCAGCCCCACAACAGCTTCTACCCCATAGATCTGACCCACATGTGCTCCACTGCAGCTCCAGTCCCGTAGATCTGAACCACAGCAGCCCATGCCCCATAGATCTGACCCTCATCAGCAACACAGCAGCTCCTGACCCATACATCTGACCCAAATCTGCCCCACACCATCTCCTGCCCCATAGATCTAACTCACATGTGCCCCACAGCAGCTCCTGCCCATAGATCTGACCCACAGCAGCTCCTGCCCTATAGATCTGATTCAAATCTGCCCCACAGCAGCTCCTGCTCCATAGATCTGACCCAAATGTGCCCCAGAGCAGCTCTGCCCCATTGATTTGACCCACATCAGCCCCACAGGAGATCCTGCACCATAGATCTGACCCACATCAGCCCCACAGCAGATTTTGCCCCATAGATATGTGCCACCTCTGCCCCACAGCAGCTCCTGCTACATAGATCTTACCCAGATCTGCTCCACAGCAGCTCCTGCCCATAGATCTGACCCACATCTGCCCCAAAGCAGCTCCTGCCCCATAGATCTGACTCACAGCATCTCCTGCCCCATAGAACTGGCCCACATCAGCCACAGCAGCTCCTGACCTATAGATCTGACCCACATCTGACCCACAGCAGCTCCTGCCCCATAGATCTGACCCACATCTGCCCCACAGCAGCTCCTGCCCCATAGATCTGACCCACATCTGCCCCACAGCAGCTCCTGCCCCATAGATCTGACTCACAGCATCTCCTGCCCCATAGAACTGGCCCACATCAGCCACAGCAGCTCCTGACCTATAGATCTGACCCACATCAGCCCCACAGGAGATCCTGCCCCATAGATCTGACCCACATCAGCCCCACAGCAGATTTTGCCGCATAGATATGTGCTACGTCTGCCCCACAGCAGCTCCTGCGACATAGATCTTACCCAGATCTGCTCCACAGCAGCTGCAGCCCCAAAGATCTGACCAACATCAGCCCCACAGCAGCTCCTGCCCGATAGATCTGACCCACATCTGCCCCACAGCAGCTCCTGCCCCATAGACCCTACCAACATGTGCAGCACAGCAGCTCATGCCCATAGATCTGACCCACATCTGCCCCACAGCAGCTCCTGCCCCATAGATCTGACCCACATCTGCTCCACAGCATCTCCTGCCCAATAGATCTGATCCCCATCTGCCCCACAGCAGCTCCTGCCTCATACATCTGACTCACAGCATCTCCTGCCCCATAGAACTGGCCCACATCAGCCACAGCAGCTCCTGACCTATAGATCTGACCCACATCTACTCCACAGCATCTCCTGCCCCATAGATCTGACCCCCATATTCCCCACAGCAGCTCCTGCCTCATAGATCTGACTCACAGCATCTCCTGCCCCATAGAAGTGTCCCACATCAGCCACAGCAGCTCCTGACCTATAGATCTGACCCACATCTGCCACACAGCAGCCTTTGCCCCATAGATCTGACCCACATCTGCCCCACAGCATCTCCTGCCCCATAGATCTGACCCACATGTGCCCCACAGCAGCTCCTAACACATAGATCTGACCCACATGTGCCCCAGAGCTGCTCCTGCCCCATAGATCTGAACCACAGCAGCTCCTGTCTCATAGATCTTACCCACATCAGCCCCACAGCAGATTTTGCCCCATAGTTATGCCCCACATCTGCCCAACAGCAACTCCTGCCTCATAGATCTGACCCGCATGTGCCCACAGCAGCTCCTGCCCCATAGACCTGACCCACATGTTCCCCACAGCAGCTCCTGCCCCATAGATCTGACACACAGCATCTCCTGCCACATAGATCTGACCCAAATCAGCCCCACAGCATCTCCTGCCCCATAGATCTGACCCACATGTGCCCCACAGCAGCTCCAAACTCATAGATCTGACTCACATCAGTCCAACAGCAGATTTTGCACCATAGATATGTCCCTCATATTCCCCACAGCAACTCCTGCCCCATAGAACAGACCTACATCATCCCCTCTGCAGCTCCTGCCCCATAGGTCTGACCCACATGTGCCCCACAGCAGCTCCTGCCATATAGATCTAACCACCATCAGCCCCAAAGCAGCTCCTGCCCCATAGATCTGACCCAAGTCAGCCCCACAGCAGCTCCTGCCTTATAGATATGACCCCCATCAGCCCCACAACAGCTTCTACCCCATAGATCTGACCCACATGTGCTCCACTGCAGCTCCAGTCCCGTAGATCTGAACCACAGCAGCCCATGCCCCATAGATCTGACCCTCATCAGCAACACAGCAGCTCCTGACCCATACATCTGACCCAAATCTGCCCCACACCATCTCCTGCCCCATAGATCTAACTCACATGTGCCCCACAGCAGCTCCTGCCCATAGATCTGACCCACAGCAGCTCCTGCCCTATAGATCTGATTCAAATCTGCCCCACAGCAGCTCCTGCTCCATAGATCTGACCCAAATGTGCCCCAGAGCAGCTCTGCCCCATTGATTTGACCCACATCAGCCCCACAGGAGATCCTGCACCATAGATCTGACCCACATCAGCCCCACAGCAGATTTTGCCCCATAGATATGTGCCACCTCTGCCCCACAGCAGCTCCTGCTACATAGATCTTACCCAGATCTGCTCCACAGCAGCTCCTGCCCATAGATCTGACCCACATCTGCCCCAAAGCAGCTCCTGCCCCATAGATCTGACTCACAGCATCTCCTGCCCCATAGAACTGGCCCACATCAGCCACAGCAGCTCCTGACCTATAGATCTGACCCACATCTGACCCACAGCAGCTCCTGCCCCATAGATCTGACCCACATCTGCCCCACAGCAGCTCCTGCCCCATAGATCTGACCCACATCTGCCCCACAGCAGCTCCTGCCCCATAGATCTGACTCACAGCATCTCCTGCCCCATAGAACTGGCCCACATCAGCCACAGCAGCTCCTGACCTATAGATCTGACCCACATCAGCCCCACAGGAGATCCTGCCCCATAGATCTGACCCACATCAGCCCCACAGCAGATTTTGCCGCATAGATATGTGCTACGTCTGCCCCACAGCAGCTCCTGCGACATAGATCTTACCCAGATCTGCTCCACAGCAGCTGCAGCCCCAAAGATCTGACCAACATCAGCCCCACAGCAGCTCCTGCCCGATAGATCTGACCCACATCTGCCCCACAGCAGCTCCTGCCCCATAGACCCTACCAACATGTGCAGCACAGCAGCTCATGCCCATAGATCTGACCCACATCTGCCCCACAGCAGCTCCTGCCCCATAGATCTGACCCACATCTGCTCCACAGCATCTCCTGCCCAATAGATCTGATCCCCATCTGCCCCACAGCAGCTCCTGCCTCATACATCTGACTCACAGCATCTCCTGCCCCATAGAACTGGCCCACATCAGCCACAGCAGCTCCTGACCTATAGATCTGACCCACATCTACTCCACAGCATCTCCTGCCCCATAGATCTGACCCCCATATTCCCCACAGCAGCTCCTGCCTCATAGATCTGACTCACAGCATCTCCTGCCCCATAGAAGTGTCCCACATCAGCCACAGCAGCTCCTGACCTATAGATCTGACCCACATCTGCCACACAGCAGCCTTTGCCCCATAGATCTGACCCACATCTGCCCCACAGCATCTCCTGCCCCATAGATCTGACCCACATGTGCCCCACAGCAGCTCCTAACACATAGATCTGACCCACATGTGCCCCAGAGCTGCTCCTGCCCCATAGATCTGAACCACAGCAGCTCCTGTCTCATAGATCTTACCCACATCAGCCCCACAGCAGATTTTGCCCCATAGTTATGCCCCACATCTGCCCAACAGCAACTCCTGCCTCATAGATCTGACCCGCATGTGCCCACAGCAGCTCCTGCCCCATAGACCTGACCCACATGTTCCCCACAGCAGCTCCTGCCCCATAGATCTGACACACAGCATCTCCTGCCACATAGATCTGACCCAAATCAGCCCCACAGCATCTCCTGCCCCATAGATCTGACCCACATGTGCCCCACAGCAGCTCCAAACTCATAGATCTGACTCACATCAGTCCAACAGCAGATTTTGCACCATAGATATGTCCCTCATATTCCCCACAGCAACTCCTGCCCCATAGATCTGACCTACATCATCCCCTCTGCAGCTGCTGCCCCATAGGTCTGACCCACATGTGCCCCACAGCAGCTCCTGCCATATAGATCTAACCACCATCAGCCCCAAAGCAGCTCCTGCCCCATAGATCTGACCCAAGTCAGCCCCACAGCAGCTCCTGCCTTATAGATCTAACCACCATCAGCCCCACAACAGCTTCTACCCCATAGATCTGACCCACATGTGCTCCACTGCAGCTCCAGTCCCGTAGATCTGAACCACAGCAGCCCATGCCCCATAGATCTGACCCTCATCAGCAACGCAGCAGCTCCTGACCCATACATCTGACCCAAATCTGCCCCACACCATCTCCTGCCCCATAGATCTAACTCACATGTGCCCCACAGCAGCTCCTGCCCATAGATCTGACCCACAGCAGCTCCTGCCCTATAGATCTGATTCAAATCTGCCCCACAGCAGCTCCTGCTCCATAGATCTGACCCACATGTGCCCCAGAGCAGCTCTGCCCCATTGATTTGACCCACATAAGCCCCACAGCAGCTCCTGCCCCATAGATCTTACCCACATCTGCACCACAGCAGCTCCTGCCCCATAGATCTGACCCCCATCAGACCCCCAGCAGCTCCTGCCCGAAAGATCTGACACACATCATATGCAAAACAGCTGCAGCCCAATAGATCTGACCCACAGCAGCTACTGCCCCATAGATCTGACCCACAAATGCCCCCACAGAAGCTCCTGCCCCATAAATCCGACCACATCTGCCCCACAGCAGCTCCTGCCCCATAGATCGGACCCAAATCTGCCCCACTGCTGCTCCTGCCGCAAAGATCTGACCCACATCTGCGTCACAACAGCTCCTCCCCATAGATCTGACCCACATCAGACCAACAGCAGCTCCTGCCTCATACATCTGACTCACAGTATCTCCTGCCCCATAGAACTGGCCCACATCAGCCACAGCAGCTCCTGCCCATATATCTGACCCACATCTGCTCCACAGCATCTCCTGCCCCATAGATCTTACCCCCATCTGCCCCACAGCAGCTCCTGCCTCATACATCTGACTCACAGCATCTCCTGCCCCATAGAACTGGCCCACATCAGCCACAGCAGCTCCTGACCTATAGATCTGACCCACATCTGACCCACAGCAGCTCCTGCCCCATAGATCTGACCCACATATGCCACACAGCAGCCTTTGCCCCATAGATCTGACCCACATCTGCCCCACAGCATCTCCTACCCCATAGATCTGACCCACATCAGCCCCACAGCAGATTTTGCCCCATAGATATGTGCCATGTCTGCCCCAGAGCAGCTCCTGCGACATAGATCTTACCCAGATCTGCTCCACAGCAGCTGCTGCCCCAATGATCAGACCAACATCAGCCCCACAGCAGCTCCGGCCCCATAGATCTAACCCACATCCGCCCCACAGCAGCTCCTGCCCCATAGACCATAACAACATGTGCAGCACAGCAGCTCCTGCCCATCGATCTGACCCACATCTGCCCCACAGCAGCTCCTGCCCCATAGATCTGACCCACATCTGCTCCACAGCATCTCCTGCCCCATAGATCTGACCCCCATCTGCCCCACAGCAGCTCCTGCCTCATACATCTGACTCACAGCAACTCCTGCCCCATAGAACTGGCCCACATCAGCCACAGCAGCAGCTGACCTATAGATCTGACCCACATCAGCCCCACAGCAGATTTTGCCCCATAGATATGTGCCACGTCTGCCACACAGCAGCCTTTGCCCCATAGATCTGACCCACATCTGCCCCACAGCAGCTCCTGCCCCATAGATCTGACCCACAACTGCCCCACAGCAGCTCCTGCCCCATAGATCTGACCCACATCTGACCCACAGCAGCTCCTGCCCCATAGACCCTACCAACATGTGCAGAACAGCAGCTCCTGCCCATAGATCTGACCCACATCTGCCCCACAGCAGCTCCTGCCCCATAGATCTGACCCCCATCTGCCCCACAGCAGCTCCAGCCTCATACATATGACTCACAGCATCTCCTGCCCCATAGAACTGGCCCACATCAGCCACAGCAGCTCCTGACCTATAGATCTGACCCACAACTGCTCCACAGCATCTCCTGCCCCATAGATCTGACCCCCATCTGCCCCACAGCAGCTCCTACCTCATACATCTGACTCACAGCATCTCCTGCCCCATAGATCTGACCCACATCAGACCCAGAGCATCTCCTGCCACATAGATCTGACCCACATTTTCCCCAAAGCAGCACCTAAACCATAGATCTGACCCACATGTGCCTCACAGCTGCCCCTGCCCCATAGATCTGAACCACAGAAGTTCCTGCCCCATAGATCAGACCCAAATCTTCCCTACATCAGCTCCTGCCCATAGATCTGACCCACATCAGCCCCACAGCAGCTCCTACCCCATACATATTACCCAGATCTGCACCACAGCAGATTTTGCCCCATAGATATGTGCCACGTATGCCCCACAGCAGCTCCTGCGACATAGATCTTACCCAGATCTGCTCCACAGCAGCTGCTGCCCCAAAGATCTGACCAACATCAGCCCCACAGCAGCCTCCTGCCCCATAGATCTGACCCACATCTGCCCCACAGCAGCTCCTGCCCCATAGACCCTACCAACATGTGCAGCACAGCAGCTCCTGCCCATAGATCTAACCCACATCTGCCCCACAGCAGCCTCCTGCCCCATAGATCTGACCCACATCTGCCCCACAGCAGCTCCTGCCTCATACATCTGACTCACAGCATCTCCTGCCCCATAGAACTGGCCCACATCAGCCACAGCAGCTCCTGACCTATAGATCTGACCCACATCTGACCCACAGCAGCTCCTGCCCCATAGATCTGACCCACATCTGCCACACAGCAGCCTTTACCCCATAGATCTGACCCACATCTGCCCCACAGCATCTCCTGCCCCATAGATCTGACCCACATCTGCCCCACAGCAGCTCCTGCCCCATAGATCTGACCCACATCTGACCCACAGCAGCTCCTGCCCCATACATCTTACCCAGATCTGCCCCACAGCAGATCCTACCCAAAGATCTGACCCACATCATCTTGACAGCAGCTCCTGCCCCATAGATCTGACCCCCATCTGCCCCACAGCAGCTCCTGCCTCATATATCTGACTCACAGCATCTCCTGCCCCATAGAACTGGCCCACATCAGCCACAGCAGCTCCTGACCTATAGATCTGACCCACATCTGACCCACAGCAGATTTTGCCCCATAGATATGTGCCACGTCTGCCCCACAGCAGCTCCTGCGACATAGATCTTACCCAGATCTGCTCCACAGCAGCTGCTGCCCCAGGGATCTGACCAACATCAGCCCCACAGCAGCTCCTGTCCCATAGATCTGACCCAAATCTGCCCCACAGCAGCTCCTGCCCCATAGACCCTACCAACATGTGCAGCACAGCAGCTCCTGCCCATAGATCTGACCCACATCTGCTCCACAGCATCTCCTGTCCCATAGATCTGACCCCCATCTGCCCCACAGCAGCTCCTGCCCCATAGATCTGCCCCACATCTGCCCCACAGCAGCCTTTGCCCCATAGATCTGACCGACATCTGCCCTACAGCATCTTGTGCCCCATAGATCTGACCCACATCTGCCCCACAGCAGCTCCTGTCTCATAGATCTTACCCACATCAGCCCCACAGCAGATTTTGCCTCATAGTTATGTCCCACATCTGCCCAACAGCAGCTCCTGCCCCATAGATTTGACCCACATCAGCCACACAGCATCTCCCGCCCCATAGATGTGACCCACATGTGCACCACAGCAGCTCCTCCCCATAGATATGCCCTACATCTGCCCCACATCAGCTCCCGAAACATAGATCTGACCCACATCTGCGCCACAACAGCTCCTGCCCCATAGATCTGACCCACATCAGACCCACAGCAGATCCTCCCCAAAGATCTGACACACATCTGCCCCACTGCTGCTCCTACACCACAGATCTGACCTACCTCATCTCCACTGCAGCTCCTGCCCATAGATCTGACCCACATCAGACCCAGAGCATCTCCTGCCACATAGATCTGACCCACATTTTCCCCAAAGCAGCACCTAAACCATAGATCTGACCCACATGTGCCTCACAGCTGCTCCTGCCCCATAGATCTGAACCACAGCAGTTCCTGCCCCATAGATCAGACCCAAATCTTCCCTACATCAGCTCCTGCCCATAGATCTGACCCACATCAGCCCCACAGCAGCTCCTACCCCATAGATCTGACCCACATCAGCCCCACAGCAGATTTTGCCCCATAGATCTGACCCACATCTGCCCCACAGCAGCTCCTGCCCAATAGATCTGACCCACATCTGCTCCACAGCATCTCCTGCCCCATAGATCTGACCCCCATCTGCCCCACAGCAGCTCCTGCCTCATACATCTGACTCACAGCATCTCCTGCCCCATAGAACTGGCCCACATCACCCACAGCAGCTCCTGACCTATAGATCTGACCCACATCTGACCCACAGCAGCTCCTGCCCCATAGATCTGACCCACATCTGCCACACAGCAGCCTTTGCCCCATAGATCTGACCCACATCTGCCCCACAGCATCTCCTGCCCCATAGATCTGACCCACATCTGCCCCACAGCATCTCCTGCCCCATAGATCTGACCCACATCTGACCCACAGCAGCTCCTGCCCCTTACATCTTACACAGATCTGCCCCACAGCAGCTCCTACCCAAAGATCTGACCCACATCATCTCGACAGCAGCTCCTGCCCCATAGATCTGACCAGCATGTGCCCCACAGCAGCTCCTAACACATAGATCTGACCCACATGTGTCCCAGAGCTGCTCCTGCCCCATAGATCTGAACCACAGCAGCTCCTGTCTCATAGATCTTACCCACATCAGCCCCACAGCAGATTTTGCCCCATAGTTATGCCCCACATCTGCCCAACAGCAACTCCTGCCCCATAGATCTGACCCACATGTGCCCACAGCAGCTCCTGCCCCATAGACCTGACCCACATGTTCCCCACAGCAGCTCCTGCCCCATAGATCTGACCCACAGCATCTCCTGCCACATAGATCTGACCCAAATGAGCCCCACAGCATCTCCTGCCCCATAGATCTGACCCACATGTGCCCCACAGCAGCTCCAAACTCATAGATCTGACTCACATCAGTCCAACAGCAGATTTTGCACCATAGATATGTCCCTCATATTCCACACAGCAACTCCTGCCCCATAGATCTGACCTACATCATCCCCTCTGCAGCTCCTGCCCCATAGGTCTGACCCACATGTGCCCCACAGCAGCTCCTGCCATATAGATCTAACCACCATCAGCCCCAAAGCAGCTCCTGCCCCATAGATCTGACCCAAGTCAGCCCCACAGCAGCTCCTGCCTTATAGATCTAACCACCATCAGCCCCACAACAGCTTCTACCCCATAGATCTGACCCACATATGCTCCACTGCAGCTCCAGTCCCGTAGATCTGAACCACAGCAGCCCATGCCCCATAGATCTGACCCTCATCAGCAACACAGCAGCTCCTGACACATACATCTGACCCAAATCTGCCGCACACCATCTCCTGCCCCATAGATCTAACTCACATGTGCCCCACAGCAGCTCCTGCCCCATAGATCTGACCCAGAGCAGCTCTGCCCCATTGATTTGACCCACATCAGCCTCACAGGAGATCCTGCCCCATAGATCTGACCCACATCAGCCCCACAGCAGATTTTGCCCCATAGATATGTGCCACGTCTGCCCCACAGCAGCTCCTGCGACATAGATCTTACCCAGATCTGCTCCACAGCAGCTGCTGCCCCAAAGATCTGACCAACATCAGCCCCACAGCAGCTCCTGCCCCATAGATCTGACCCACATCTGCCCCACAGCAGCTCCTGCCCCATAGACCCTACCAACATGTGCAGCACAGCAGCTCCTGCCCATAGATCTAGCCCACATCTGCCCCACAGCAGCTCCTGCTCCATAGATCTGACCCACATCTGCTCCACAGCATCTCCTGCCCCATAGATCTGACCCCCATCTGCCCCACAGCAGCTCCTGCCTCATACATCTGACTCACAGCATCTCCTGCCCCATAGAACTGGCCCACAGCAGCCACAGCAGCTCCTGACCTATAGATCTGACCCACATCTGCTCCACAGCATCTCCTGCCCCATAGATCTGACCCCCATCTGCCCCACAGCAGCTCCTGCCTCATACATCTGACTCACAGCATCTCCTGCCCCATAGAACTGGCCCACATCAGCCACAGCAGCTCCTGCCCCATAGATCTGACCCACATCTGACCCACAGCAGCTCCTGCCCCATAGATCTGACCCACATCTTCCACACAGCAGACTTTGCCCCATAGATCTGACCCACATCTGCCCCACAGCATCTCCTGCCCCATAGATCTGACCCACATCTGCCCCACAGCATCTCCTGCCCCATAGATCTGACCCACATGTGCCCCACAGCAGCTCCTGCCCCATAGATCTGACCCACATGTGCCCCAGAGCTGCTCCTGCCCCATAGATCTGAACCACAGCAGCTCCTGTCTCATAGATCTTACCCACATCAGCCCCACAGCAGATTTTGCCCCATAGTTATGCCCCACATCTGCCCAACAGCAACTCCTGCCCCATAGATCTGACCCACATGTGCCCACAGCAGCTCCTGCCCCATAGACCTGACCCACATTTTCCCCACAGCAGCTCCTGCCCCATAGATCTGACCCACAGCATCTCCTGCCACATAGATCTGACCCAAATCAGCCCCACAGCATCTCCTGCCCCATAGATCTGACCCACATGTGCCCCACAGCTGCTCCAAACTCATAGATCTGACTCACATCAGTCCAACAGCAGATTTTGCACCATAGATATGTCCCTCATATTCCCCACAGCAACTCCTGCCCCATAGATCTGACCTACATCATCCCCTCTGCAGCTCCTGCCCCATAGGTCTGACCCACATGTGCCCCACAGCAGCTCCTGCCATATAGATCTAACCACCATCAGCCCCAAAGCAGCTCCTGCCCCATAGATCTGACCCAAGTCAGCCCCACAGCAGCTCCTGCCTTATAGATCTAACCACCATCAGCCCCACAACAGCTTCTACCCCATAGATCTGACCCACATGTGCTCCACTGCAGCTCCAGTCCCGTAGATCTGAACCACAGCAGCCCATGCCCCATAGATCTGACCCTCATCAGCAACACAGCAGCTCCTGACCCATACATCTGACCCAAATCTGCCCCACACCATCTCCTGCCCCATAGATCTAACTCACATGTGCCCCACAGCAGCTCCTGCCCATAGATCTGACCCACAGCAGCTCCTGCCCTATAGATCTGATTCAAATCTGCCCCACAGCAGCTCCTGCTCCATAGATCTGACCCACATGTGCCCCAGAGCAGCTCTGCCCCATTGATTTGACCCACATCAGCCCCACAGCAGATCCTGCCCCATAGATCTGACCCACATCAGCCCCACAGCAGATTTTGCCCCATAGATATGTGCCACGTCTTCCCCACAGCAGCTCCTGCGACATAGATCTTACCCAGATCTGCTCCACAGCAGCTCCTGCCCCAAAGATCTGACCAACATCAGCCCCACAGCAGCTCCTGCCCCATAGATCTGACCCACATCTGCCCCACAGCAGCTCCTGCCCCATAGACCCTACCAACATGTGCAGCACAGCAGCTCCTGCCCATAGATCTGACCCACATCTGCCCCACAGCAGCTCCTGCCCCATAGATCTGACCCACATCTGCTCCACAGCATCTCCTGCCCCATAGATCTGACCCCCATCTGCCCCACAGCAGCTCCTGCCCCATAGATCTGACCCCCATCTGCCCCACAGCAGCTCCTGCCTCATTCATCTGACTCACAGCATCTCCTGCCCCATAGAACTGGCCCACATCAGCCACAGCAGCTCCTGCCCCATAGGTCTGACCCACATCAGCCCCACAGCAGATTTTGCCCCATAGATATGTGCCACGTCTGCCCCACAGCAGCTCCTGCCTCATACATCTGACTCACAGCATCTCCTGCCTCATAGACCTGGCCCACATCAGCTCCTGACCTATAGATCTGACCCACATCTGACCCACAGCAGCTCCGGCCCCATAGATCTGACCCACATCTACCACACAGCAGCCTTTGCCCCATAGATCTGACCCACATCTGCCCCACAGCATCTCCTGTTCCATAGATCTGACCCACATCTGCCCCACAGCATCTCCTGCCCTATAGATCTGACCCGCATCGGCCCCACAGCAGCTCCTGCCCCATAGATCTGACCCACATCTGACCCACAGCAGCTCCTGCCCCATACATCTTACCCAGATCTGCCCCACAGCAGCTCCTACCCAAAGATCTGACCCACATCATCTCGACAGCAGCTCCTGCCCCATAGATCTGACCCACATGTGCCCCACAGCAGCTCCTGCCCCATAGATTTGACCCACATGTGCCCCAGAGCTGCTCCTTCCCCATAGATCTGAACCACAGCAGCTCCTGTCTCATAGATCTTACCCACATCAGCCCCACAGCAGATTTTGCCCCATAGTTATGTCCCACATCTGCCCAACAGCAACTCCTGCCCCATAGATCTGACCCACATGCGCCCCACAGCAGCTCCTGCCCCATAGGTCTGACCCACATGCGCCTCACAGCAGCTCCTGCCCCATAGATCTAACCACCATCAGCCCCAAAGCAGCTCCTGCCCCATAGATTTGACCCACATCAGCCACACAGCATCTCCCACCCCATAGATGTGACCCACATCTGCACCACAGCAGCTCCTCCCCATAGATCTAACACCCATCAGCCTCACAGCAGCTCCTGCCCCATAGATATGCCTTACATCTGCCCCACATCAGCTCCTGCAACATAGATCTGACCCACATCTGCAACACAGCAGCTCCTGCTCCATAAATCTGACCAACATCAGGCCCACATTTGTTCCTGCCCCATAGATCTGACCCACAGCAGCCCCTGCCTCATAGATCTGACCCACAAGTGCCCCACAGCAGCTCCAGCCCAATAGACCTGACCCACATCTGCCCCAAAGCATCTCCTGCCCCATAGATCTTTCCTACATCAGCCCCACAGCACCTCCGGACCAATAGATCTGACCCACATCTGCCCCACAGCAGCTCCTGCCCCATAGATCTGACCCACATCAACCATGTTGATAAACATGAAAACATACAACATGGGTTGTATCAACCATGTAATCCATGGTGTCCCTATGTGTCCCAATGTCACCCTATGAGTCCCAGCGTCTCCCTATGGGTCACTATGTGTCCCTATGTGTCCCAATGTCCCCCCTATGGGTTGCTATGTGCCTCTATGGGTTCTCTATGGGGCTCTATGGGGTGCCTATGGAGCTCTATGGGGCGTTCTGAGGTTTCTATGGGGTGTCTATGGAACGCTATAGTGTGTCTATTTGGTAAATTAGTTTCTATGGGTGGCTATGGGAGCTCTATGGGGCACAATGGGTTGTCTACGGGGCTCTATGGGATGTCTGTGGGGCTCTATGGCGCGGCTATATGTCCTTATGTGGTGTCTATGTGGCACTATGTTGTGCTATGGGGTGCTGTGAGGCACTATGGGGTGCTATGGGGCTCTATGGAGCAGTATAGGGTGTCTATGGGTCTCTATGGGGTGCAATGGGGCGCTGTGGGGCACAAGAGAGTGTCTATGAGGCTCCATGGGCTGCTATGGGGCACTATGGAGTAGCTATGGGGTGCTATGGGGTCTCTTTGGGCCCCTATGGGTCACTATGGGTCACTATGTGGTGTCTATGGGGCTCTATGGGGTGGCTATGCGGTGCTGTAGGGTGGCTATGGGGTGCTTTGGGGTATCCTTGTGTTCCTATGGGGCGCTATGGGTGACTATGGGGTCGCTATGGGTTTCTTTGAGGCACTATGGGTCTCAATGGGGTCTCTATGGGTCTCAATTTATCCTTATGGCTCCCAATGACTGTCTATGGGTCTCTATGTGTCCCTATGGGTCCCAGTGTCTCTCTATGGGTCCCAATGTCTTCCTCTGGATCTCTATGGGTCCCTAGGGGTCCCAGTGTCTCTCTATGTCCCCCTGTCTAGGTGGTAACTATACAGATGGTAACAAAGATGGTAACAAATGTACAGAGGTTCTAAGCGAGAGAGAAACTCACCAGTGGTGATGCCTTCACTGAGGAAGCTGGGGCGGTCTTCACTGCAGAGCGATGTCCAAGAGATGCTGCCTCACAGAATCACAGAATTCTCAAGGTTGGAAAAGGGCTGCCAGCTTTTGTAGGAGAATAGCATGGGAGACAGTTGTGAAGGCTTTGCTGAAGTCCAAGTAGAGCACATCAACAGCCTTTCTTTCTTTCCTTCATCCATCAGATGGGTCACAGGATCGTAGAAGGAGATCAGATTGGTCAAGCAGGAGCTGCCCTTCACGAACCCATGCTGGCTAGGTCTGATCTCCTGCTCATCCCACACCTGCCGCATCTGTCATCTCCCTCAAGACAATTCGTTCCATTCCCTTCCCTGGCACCGAGGTCAGGCTAACAGGCCTGGAGTTGCCCGGATCCTCCTGACAACCTTGCTTGGAAATGGGAGTCACGTTGGCAAGCCTCCAGTCTTCTGGGACCTCACCCGGTAACAGGGAGCTCGGAAAGATAATGGAAAGCGGCTCGAGTGAGGGTCAGCCCTTAAATGAGGTCTCAGAGGAGGTGGAGTCGAGCTCCAGCCCTCCCGGGAGCACAGCTCCATTACTCTCACCTGTGCTCCCGCTGCTGACCCCACACTTGCCTCAGCTGATTAATCAGAGGTTCAGGCTGTGATTACCAATCTCCCACACAGCCCCTGTGGGTCCCAATGTTTCCCTATGGATCTCTGGGTGTCCCTATAGGACTCTATGGGGTTATTATGCCTCTAAATGGGTCCCTATATGTCTCTATGTCTCTCTATGGGGTCCCTATGTGTCCCAATGTCCCCACTATGGTTTGCTATGTGCCTCTATGGGGTCTTTTATGGGTAACTATCGTCCCAAATGTATTCCTAAGGGTATCTATGGGTTTCAATGTGGTCCCTATGTGCCTCTATGGGGTCTCTTATGGGTCTCAACGAAGTCCCTATGTGTCTCTATGGGTCTCACTGTCCACCACTGTAATCCATGTGGTCCCTATGTGTCCCAATATCCCCATATGGGTCCCAGTGTCTCCCTATGGGTCACTATGTGTCCCTATGTGTCCCAATGTCCCCCCTATGGGTTGCTATGTGCCTCAATGGGCTCTCTTATGGATAGCTCTGGGCCCAAATGTCTCCCTGTGGGTATCTATGGGTTACATTAGGTCCCTATGTGCCTCTATGGGGTCTCTTATGGGTCTCAGCGGGTTCCCTATGTGTCTCTATGGGTCTCACTGTCCCCCACTGTAATCCATGGGGTCCTTATGTGTCCCATTGTCCCCCTATGGGATCCAGTGTCTCCTCATGGGTCACGGTGTGTCCCTATGTCCCCCCTATGGGTTGCTATGTGCTTGTATGTGGTTTCTTATGGGTATCTCTGGGCCCAAATGTCTTCCTACAAGTATCTATGAGTTTCAATGTGGTCCCTAGGTGCCTCTATGGGGTCTCTTATGGGTCTCAGCGGGGTCCTTATGTATCTCTATGGGTCTCACTGTCCCCCACTGTAATTCATTGGGTCCTTATGTGTCCCAATGTCCCCCTATGGGTCCCAGTGTCTTCCTACGGGTCACAATGTGTACCTATGTGTCCCAATGTCCCCCCTATGGGTTGCTATGTGCCCCTATGGGGTCTCTATGGGGTCTCTTATGGTTATCTCTGGGCCCAAATGTCTTCCTTTGGGTATCTATAAGTTTCAAAGTCGTCCTATGTGTCCCTATGGGTCTTAATGGCTCCTAATGTGTCCCTATGAGTCTATATGTGGTCTCACTGTCCCAGTGGGTCTCTATGTGTTCCAATGTGTCTATACGGAGTCTCTATCTGGTTTCTATGGGTCTTGGTGTCCCTCTATGTGTCACCTTGTGCCTCTATGAGGTCTCCATGGGTTTCTATGGGGTCTCTATGTCTCTCTTTGGGTCCCTATTGGTCCCAATAGGTCCCTATGAGTCTCTATGATGTCTCCCTTTGTCCCCATATGGGTCCCAGTGTGACCCACATGTGCCCACAGCAGCTCCTGCCCCATAGATCTGGCCCACAGCATCTCCTGCCACATAGATCTGACCCACATCAGCCCCACAGCAGCTCCTGCCCCATAGATGTGACCCAAATCAGCCCCACAGCATCTCCTGCCCCATAGATCTGACCCACATGTGCCCCACAGAAGCTCCAAACTCATAGATCTGACTCACATCAGTCCAACAGCAGATTTTGCACCATAGATATGTCCCTCATATTCCCCACAGCAACTCCTGCCCCATAGATCTGACCTACATCATCCCCTCTGCAGCTCCTGCCCCATAGGTCTGACCCACATGTGCCCCACAGCAGCTCCTGCCATATAGATCTAACCACCATCAGCCCCAAAGCAGCTCCTGCCCCATAGATCTGACCCAAGTCAGCCCCACAGCAGCTCCTGCCTTATAGATATGACCCCCATCAGCCCCACAACAGCTTCTACCCCATAGATCTGACCCACATGTGCTCCACTGCAGCTCCAGTCCCGTAGATCTGAACCACAGCAGCCCATGCCCCATAGATCTGACCCTCATCAGCAACACAGCAGCTCCTGACCCATACATCTGACCCAAATCTGCCCCACACCATCTCCTGCCCCATAGATCTAACTCACATGTGCCCCACCGCAGCTCCTGCCCATAGATCTGACCCAGAGCAGCTCTGCCCCATTGATTTGACCCACATCAGCCCCACAGGAGATTTTGCCCCATAGATATGTGCCACGTCTGCCCCACAGCAGCTCCTGCCCCATAGATCTGACCAACATCAGACCCACAGCAGCTCCTGCCCGAAAGATCTGACCAACATCAGCCCCACAGCAGCTCCTGCCCCATAGATCTGACCCACATCTGCCCCACAGCAGCTCCTGCCCCATAGACCCTACCAACATGTGCAGCACAGCAGCTCCTGCCCATAGATCTGACCCACATCTGCCCCACAGCAGCTCCTGCCCCATAGATCTGACCCACATCTGCTCCACAGCATCTCCTGCCCCATAGATCTGACCCACATCTGCTCCACAGCATCTCCTGCCCCATAGCTCTGACCCACATCTGCACCACAGCAGCTCCTCCCCATAGATCTAACACCCATCAGCCTCACAGCAGCTCCTCCCCATAGATATGCCCTACATCTTCCCCACATCAGCTCCTGCAACATAGATCTGACCCACATCTGCAACACAGCAGCTCCTGCTCCATAAATCTGACCAACATCAGGCCCACATTTGTTCCTGCCCCATAGATCTGACCCACAGCAGCCCCTGCCTCATAGGTCTGACCCACAAGTGCCCCACAGCAGCTCCAGCCCAATAGACCTGACCCACATCTGCCCCAAAGCATCTCCTGCCCCATAGATCTTTCCTACATCAGCCCCACAGCACCTCCGGCCCAATAGATCTGACCCACATGTGCCCCACAGCTGCTCCTGCCCCATAGATCTGACCCACATCAACCCCACAGAAGCTTCTGACCCACTTGTGCCCCACAGCAGCTCCTGCCCCATAGATCTGACCCACATCAACCCCACAGAAGCTCCTGCCCCATAGATCTTACCCACATCTGCACCACAGCAGCTCCTGCCCCATAGATCTGACCCCCATCAGACCCACAGCAGCTCCTGCCCGAAAGATCTGACAAACATCATATGCAAAACAGCTGCTGCCCAATAGATCTGACCCACAGCAGCTACTGCCCCATATATCTGACCCACAAGTGCCCCAAAGAAGCTCCTGCTTCATAAATCCGACCACATCTGCCCCACAGCAGCTCCTGCCCCATAGATCGGACCCAAATCTGCCCCACTGCTGCTCCTGCTGCAAAGATCTGACCCACATTTTCCCCACAGCAGCACCTAAACCATAGATCTGACCCACATGTGCCTCACAGCTGCTCCTGCCCCATAGATCTGAACCACAGCAGTTCCTGCCCCATAGATCAGACCCAAATCTTCCCTACATCAGCTCCTGCCCATAGATCTGACCCACATCAGCCCCACAGCAGATTTTGCCCCATAGATATGTGCCACGTCTGCCCCACAGCAGCTCCTGCGACATAGATCTTACCCAGATCTGCTCCACAGCAGCTGCTGCCCCAAAGATCAGACCAACATCAGCCCCACAGCAGCTCCTGCCTCATAGATCTGACCCACATCTGCTCCACAGCATCTCCTGCCCCATAGATCTGACCCCCATCAGCCCCACAGCAGCTCCTGCCTCATACATCTGACTCACAGCATCTCCTGCCCCATAGAACTGGCCCACATCAGCCACAGCAGCTCCTGACCTATAGATCTGACCCACAGCAGCTCCTGCCCCATGGATCTGACCCACATCTTCCCCACAGCATCTCCTGCCCCATAAATCTGACCCACATCTGCCCCACAGCAGCTCCTGCCCCATACATCTTACCCAGATCTGCCCCACAGCAGCTCCTACCCAAAGATCTGACCCACATCATCTCGACAGCAGCTCTTGCCCCATAGATCTGACCCCCATCTGCCTCACAGCAGCTCCTAACACATAGATCTGACCCACATGTGCCCCAGAGCTGCTCCTGCCCCATAGATCTGACCCACATCTGCTCCACAGCATCTCCTGCCCCATAGATCTGACCCCCATCTGCCCCACAGCAGCTCCTGCCTCATACATCTGACTCACAGCATCTCCTGCCCAATAGAACTGGCCCACATCAGCCACAGCAGCTCCTGTCTCATAGATCTAACCCACATCTGTCCCACAGCAGCCTCTGCCCCATAGATCTGACCCACATCTGCTCCACAACATCTCCTGCCCCATAGATCTGACCCCCATCTGCCCCACAGCAGCTCCTGCCTCATACATCTGACTCACAGAATCTCCTGCCCCATAGAACTGGCCCACATCAGCCACAGCAGCTCCTGACCTATAGATCTGACTCACATCTGACCCACAGCAGCTCCTGCCCCATAGATCTGACCCACATCATCTCGATAGCATCTCCTGACCCATAGATCTGACCCACATGTGCCCCACAGCAGCTCCTAACACATAGATCTGACCCAAATGTGCCCCAGAGCTGCTCCTGCCCCATAGATCTGAAGCACAGCAGCTCCTGTCTCATAGATCTTACCCACATCACCCCACAGCAGATTTTGCCCCATAGTTATGTCCCACATCTGCCCAACAGCAGCTCCTGCCCCATAGATTTGACCCACATCAGCCACACAGCATCTCCCGCCCCATAGATTTGACCCACATCTGCACCACAGCAGCTCCTCCCCATAGATATGCCCTACATCTGCCCCACATCAGCTCCTGCAACATAGATCTGACCCACATCTGCCCCACAGCAGATTTTGCCCCATAGATATGTGACACGTCTGCCCGACAGCAGCTCCTGTGACATAGATCTTACCCAGATCTGCTCCACAGCAGCTCCTGCCCCAAAGATCTGACGCACATCTGCCCCACAGCAGCTCCTGCCCCATAGATCTGACACACATATGCCCCACAGCATCTCCTGCCCCATAGATCTGACCACCATCTGCCCCACAGCAGCTTCTGCCTCATACATCTGACTCACAGCATCTCCTGCCCCATAGAACTGGCCCACATCAGCCACAGCAGCTCCTGACCTATAGATCTGACCCACATCTGACCCACAGCAGCTCCTGCCCTATAGATCTGACCCACATGTGCCCCACAGCAGCTCCTAACACATAGATCTGACCCACATGTGCCCCAGAGCAGCTCTGCCCCATTGATTTGACCCATATCAGCCCCACAGCATCTCCTGCCCCATAGATCTGACCCACATCAGCCCTACAGCAGATTTTGCCCCATAGATATGTGCCACGCCTGCCCCACAGCAGCTCCTGCGACAGAGATCTTTCCCAGATCTGCTCCACAGCAGCTGCTGCCCCAAAGATCTGACCAACATCAGCCCCACAGCAGCTCCTGCCCCATAGATCTGACCCATATCAGCCCCACAGCAGCTCCTGCCCCATAGACCCTACCAACATGTGCAGCACAGCAGCTCCTGCCCATAGATCTGACCCACATCTGCCCCACAGCAGCTCCTGCCCCATAGATCTGACCCACATCTGCTCCACAGCATCTCCTGCCCCATAGATCTGACCCCCATCTGCCCCACAGCAGCTACTGCCTCATACATCTGACTCACAGCATCTCCTGCCCCATAGAACTGGCCCACATCAGCCACCGCAGATCCTGACATATAGATCTCACCCACATCAGCACCACAGCAGATTTTGCCCCATAGATATGTGCCACGTCTGCCCCACAGCAGCTCCTGCCTCATACATCTGACTCACAGCATCTCCTGCCCCATAGAACTGGCCCACATCAGCCACAGCAGCTCCTGACCTATAGATCTGACCCACATCTGACCCACAGCAGCTCCTGCCCCATAGATCTGACCCACATCTGCCACACAGCAGCCTTCGCCCCATAGATCTGACCCACATCTGCCCCACAGCATCTCCTGCCCCATAGATCTGACCCACATCTGCCCCACAGCATCTCCTGCCCCATAGATATGACTCACATCTGACCCACAGCAGCTCCTGCCCCATAGATCTGACCCACATCTGACCCACAGCAGCTCCTGCCCCATACATCTTACCCAGATCTGCCCCACAGCAGCTCCTACCCAAAGATCTGACCCACATCATCTCGACAGCAGCTCCTGCCCCATAGATCTGACCCACATGTGCCCCACAGCAGCTCCTAACTCATAGATCTGACCCACATGTGCCCCAGAGCTGCTCCTGCCCCATAGATCTGAACCACAGCAGCTCCTGTCTCATAGATCTTACCCACATCAGCCCCACAGCAGATTTTGCCCCATAGTTATGTCCCACATCTGCCCAACAGTAACTCCTGCCCCATAGATCTGACCCACATGCGCCCCACCGCAGCTCCTGCCCCATAGGTCTGACCCACATGCGCCTCACAGCAGCTCCTGCCCCATAGATCTAACCACCATCAGCCCCAAAGCAGCTCCTGCCCCATAGATTTGACCCACATCAGCCACACAGCATCTCCCGCCCCATAGTTGTGACCCACATCTGCACCACAGCAACTCCTCCCCATAGATCTAAAACCCATCAGCCTCACAGCAGCTCCTGCCCCATAGATATGCCCTACATCTGCCCCACATCAGCTCCTGCAACATAGATCTGACCCACATGTGCCCCAGAGCAGCTCTGCCCCATTGATTTGACCAATATCAGCCCCACAGGAGATCCTGCCCCATAGATCTGACCCACATCAGCCCTACAGCAGATTTTGCCCCATAGATATGTGCCACGTCTGCCCCACAGCAGCTCCTGCGACAGAGATCTTTCCCAGATCTGCTCCACAGCAGCTGCTGCCCCAAAGATCTGACCAACATCAGCCCCACAGCTGCTCCTGCCCCATAGATCTGACCCACATCAGCCCCACAGCAGCTCCTGCCCCATACATCTTACACAGATCTGCTCCACAGCAGCTCCTACCCAAAGATCAGACCCAGATCATCTCGACAGCAGGTCCTGCCCCATAGATCTGACCCACATCTGCCCCACAGCAGCTCCTGCCCCATAGACCCTAACAACATGTGCAGCACAGCAGCTCCTGTCTCAAAGATCTAACCCACATCTGCCCCACAGCAGCTCCTGCCCCATAGATCTGACCCACATCTGCTCCACAGCATCTCCTGCCCCATAGATCTGACCCCCATCTGCCCCACAGCAGCTCCTGCCTCATACATCTGACTCACAGCATTTCCTGCCCCATAGAACTGGCCCACATCAGCCACAACAGCTCCTGACCTATAAATATGACCCACATCAGCCCCACAGCAGATTTTGCCCCATAGATATGTGCCACGTCTGCCCCACAGCAGCTCCTGCGACATAGATCTTACCCAGATCTGCTCCACAGCAGCTGCTGCCCCAAAGATCTGACCAACATCAGCCCCACAGCAGCTCCTGCCCCAAAGATCTGACCCACATCAGACCCACAGCAGCTCCTGCCCCATAGACCCTACCAACATGTGCAGCACAGCAGCTCCGGCCCATAGATCTAACCCACATCTGCCCCACAGCAGCTCCTGCCCCATAGATCTGACCCACATCTGCTCCACAGCAACTCCTACCCAAAGATCTGACCCACATCATCTCGACAGCAGCTCCTGCCCCATAGATCTGACCAGCATGTGCCCCAGAGCAGCTCCTAACTCATAGATCTGACCCACATGTGCCCCAGAGCTGCTCCTGCCCCATAGATCTGAACCACAGCAGCTCCTGTCTCGTAGATCTAACCCACATCTGCCCCACAGCAGATTTTGCCCCATAGATCTGACCCACATCTGCTCCACAGCATCTCCTGCCCCATAGATCTGACAACCATCTGCCCCACAGCAGCTCCTGCCTCATACATCTGACTCACAGCATCTCCTGCCCCATAGAACTGGCCCACATCAGCCACAGCAGCTCCTGCCCCATAGATCTGACCCACATCAGCACCACAGCAGCTCCTGCCCCATAGATCTGACCCATATCTGTCCCACAGCATCTCCTGCCCCATAGATCTGACCCACATCTGCCCCACAGCAGCTCCTGCCCCATAGATCTGACCCACATCTGACCCACAGCAGCTCCTGCCCCATACATCTTACCCAGATCTGCCCCACAGCAGCTCCTACCCAAAGATCTGACCCACATCATCTCGACAGCAGCTCCTGCCCCATAGATCTGACCCACATGTGCCCCACAGCAGCTCCTAACACATAGATCTGACCCACATGTGCCCCAGAGCTGCTCCTGCCCCATAGATCTGAACCACAGCAGCTCCTGTCTCATAGATCTAACCCACATCAGCCCCACAGCAGATTTTGCCCCATAGTTATGTCCCACATCTGCGCAACAGCAGCTCCTGCCCCATAGATTTGACCCACATCAGCCACACAGCATCTCCCGCCCCATAGATGTGACCCACATCAGCACCACAGCAGCTCCTCCCCATAGATATGCCCTACATCTGCACCACATCAGCTCCTGCAACATAGATCTGACCCACATCTGCGCCACAACAGCTCCTGCCCCATAGATCTGACCCACATCAGACCCACAGCAGCTCCTGCCTCATAGATCTCACTCACAGCATCTCCTGCCCCACAGATCTGACCCACATCAGACCCAGAGCATCTCCTGCCACATAGATCTGACCCACATTTTCCCCACAGCAGCACCTAAACCATAGATCTGACCCACATGTGCCTCACAGCTGCTCCTGCCCCATAGATCTGAACCACAGCAGTTCCTGCCCCATATATCAGACCCAAATCTTCCCTCCATCAGCTCCTGCCCATAGATCTGACCCACATCAGCCCCACAGCAGCTCCTACCCCATAGATCTGACCCACATCAGCCCCACAGCAGATTTTGCCCCATAGCTCTGACCCACATCTGCCCCACAGCAGCTCCTGCCCCATAGATCTGACCCACATCTGCTCCACAGCATCTCCTGCCCCATAGATCTGACCCCCATCTGCCCCACAGCAGCTCCTGCCTCATACATCTGACTCACAGCATCTCCTGCCCCATAGAACTGGCCCACATCAGCCACAGCAGCTCCTGACCTATAGATCTGACCCACATCTGACCCACAGCAGCTCCTGACCCATAGATCTGACCCACATCTGCCACACAGCAGCCTTTGCCCCATAGATCTGACCCACATCTGCCCCACAGCATCTCCTGCCCCATAGATCTGACCCACATCTGACCCACAGCAGCTCCTGCCCCTTACATCTTACACAGATCTGCCCCACAGCAGCTCCTACCCAAAGATCTGACCCACATCATCTCGACAGCAGCTCCTGCCCCATAGATCTGACCAGCATGTGCCCCACAGCAGCTCCTAACACATAGATCTAACCCACATGTGCCCCAGAGCTGCTCCTGCCCCATAGATCTGAACCACAGCAGCTCCTGTCTCGTAGATCTAACCCACATCTGCCCCACAGCATCTCCTGCCCCATAGATCTGACACACATCTGCTCCACAGCATCTCCTGCCCCACAGATCTGAAACCCATCTGCCCCACAGCAGCTCCTGCCTCATACATCTGACTCACAGCATCTCCTGCCCCATAGAGCTGGCCCACATCAGCCACAGCAGCTCCTGACCTATAGATCTGACCCACATCAGCCCCACAGCAGCTCCTGCCCCATAGATCTGACCCACATCTGCCCCACAGCATCTCCTGCCCCATATATCTGACCCACATCTGCCCCACAGCAGCTCCTGCCCCATAGATCTGACCCACATCTGACCCACAGCAGCTCCTGCCCCATACATCTTACCCAGATCTGCGCCACAGCAGCTCCTACCCAAAGATCTGACCCACATCATCTCGACAGCAGCTCCTGCCCCATAGATCTGACCCACATGTGTCCCACAGCAGCTCCTAACACATAGATATGACCCACATCAGCCCCACAGCATATTTTGCCCCATAGATATGTGCCACGTCTGCCCCACAGCAGCTCCTGCGACATAGATCTTACCCAGATCTGCTCCACAGCAGCTGCTGCCCCAAAGATCTGACCAACATCAGCCTCACAGCAGCTCCTGCCCTATAGATCTGACCCATATCTGCCCCACAGCAGCTTCTGCCCCATAGACCCTACCAACATGTGCAGCACAGCAGCTCCTGCCCCATAGATCTGACGCACATCTGCTCCACAGAAGCTCCTGCCCCATAGATCTGACCCACATCTGCCCCACAGCAGCTCCTGCCTCATACATCTGACTCACAGCATCTCCTGCCCGATAGAACTGGCCTACATCAGCCACAGCAGCTCCTGCCAAATAGATCTGACCCACATCTGACCCACAGCAGCTCCTGCCCCATAGATCTGACCCACATCTGCCACACAGCAGCCTTTGCCCCATAGATCTGACCCACATCTGCCCCACAGCATCTCCTGCCCCATAGATCTGACCCCCATCTGCCCCACAGCAGCTCCTGCCCCATTGATCTGACCCACATCTGACCCACAGCAGCTCCTGCCCCATACATATTACCCAGATCTGCCCCACAGCAGCTCCTACGCAAAGATCTGACCCACATCATCTCGACAGGAGCTCCTGCCCCATAGATCTGACCCACATGTTCCCCACAGCAGCTCCTAACACATAGATCTGACCCACATGTGCCCCAGAGCTGCTCCTGCCCCGTAGATCTGAACCACAGCAGCTCCTGTCTCATAGATCTAACCCACATCTGCCCCACAGCATCCCCTGCCCCATTGAACTGGCCCACATCAGGCATAGCAGCTCCTGACCTATAGATCTGACCCACATCTGACCCACAGCAGCTCCTGCCCCATAGATCTGACCCACATCAGCCCCACAGCAGATGTTGCCCCATAGATATGTGCCACGTCTGCCCGACAGCAGCTCCTGCGACATAGATCTTACCCAGATCTGCTCCACAGCAGCTGCTGCCCCAAAGATCTGACCAACATCAGCCCCACAGCAGCTCCTGCCCCATAGATCTGACCCACATCTGCCCCACAGCAGCTCCTGCCCCATAGACCCTACCAACATGTGCAGCACAGCAACTCCTGCCCATAGATCTGACCCACATCTGCCCCACAGCAGCTCCTGCCCAATAGATCTGACCCACATCTGCTCCACAGCATCTCCTGCCCCATAGATCTGACCCCCATCTGCCCCACAGCAGCTCCTGCCTCATACATCTGACTCACAGCATCTCCTGCCCCATAGAACTGGCCCACATCAGCCACAGCAGCTCCTGCCCTATAGATCTGACCCATATCTGACCCACAGCAGCTCCTGCCCCATAGATCTGACCCACAGCATCTCCTGCAACATAGATCTGACCCAAATCAGCCCCACAGCATCTCCTGCCCTAGATCTGACCCTCATCAGCAACACGGCAGCTCCTGACCCATACATCTGACCCAAATCTGCCCCACACCATCTCCTGCCCCATAGATCTAACTCACATGTGCCCCACAGCAGCTCCTGCCCATAGATCGGACCCAGAGCAGCTCTGCCCCATTGATTTGACCCATATCTGCCCCACAGCAACTCCTGCCCCATAGATCTGACCCACATCTGCTCCACAGCATCTCCTGCCCCATAGATCTTACCCCCATCTGCCCCACAGCAGCTCCTGCCTTATACATCTGACTCACTGCATCTCCTGCCCCATAGAACTGGCCCACATCAGCCATAGCAGCTCCTGACCTATAGATCTGACCCACATCAGCCCCACAGCAGATTTTGCCCCATAGATATGTGCCACGTCTGCCCCACAGCAGCTCCTGCAACATAGATCTTACCCAGATCTGCTCCAGAGCAGCTTCTGCCCCAAAGATCTGACCAACATCAGCCCCACAGCAGCTCCTGCCCCATAGATCTGACCCACATCTGCCCCACAGCATCTCCTGCCCAATAGATCTGACCCCCATCTGCCCCACAGCAGCTCCTGCCTCATACATCTGACTCACAGCATCTCCTGCCACATAGAACTGGCCCACATCAGCCACAGCAGCTCCTGACCTATAGATCTGACCCACATCTGACCCACAGAAGCTCCTGCCCCATAGATCTGACCTACATCTGCCACACAGCAGCCTTTGCTCCATAGATCTGACCCACATCTGCCCCACAGCAACACCTGCCCCATAGATCTGTCCCACATGTGCCCTACAGCAGCTCCTAACACATAGATCTGACCCACATGTGCCCCAGAGCTGCTCCTGCCCCATAGATCTGAACCACAGCAGCTCCTGCCACATAGATCTGACCCAAATCAGCCCCACAGCATCTCCTGCCCCATAGATCTGACCCACATGTGCCCCACAGCAGCTCCAAACTCATAGATCTGACTCACATCAGTCCAACAGCAGATTTTGCACCATAGATATGTCCCTCATATTCCCCACAGCAACTCCTGCCCCATAGATCTGACCTACATCATCCCCTCTGCAGCTCCTGCCCCATAGGTCTGACCCACATGTGCCCCACAGCAGCTCCTGCCATATAGATCTAACCACCATCAGCCCCAAAGCAGCTCCTGCCCCATAGATCTGACCCAAGTCAGCCCCACAGCAGCTCCTGCCTTATAGATCTAACCACCATCAGCCCCACAACAGCTTCTACCCCATAGATCTGACCCACATGTTCTCTACTGCAGCTCCAGTCCCATAGATCTGGACCACAGCAGCCCATGCCCCAAAGATCTGACCCTCATCAGCAACACAGCAGCTCCTGACCCATACATCTGACCCAAATCTGCCCCACACCATCTCCTGCCCCATAGATCTAACTCACATGTGCCCCACAGCAGCTCCTGCCCATAGATCTGACCCACAGCAGCTCCTGCCCTATAGATCTGATTCAAATCTGCCCCACAGCAGCTCCTGCTCCATAGATCTGACCCACATGTGCCCCAGAGCAGCTCTGCCCCATTGATTTGACCCACATCAGCCCCACAGGAGATCCTGCCCCATAGATCTGACCCACATCAGCCCCACAGCAGATTTTGCCCCATAGATATGTGCCACGTCTGCCCCACAGCAGCTCCTGCGACATAGATCTTACCCAGATCTGCTCCACAGCAGCTGCTGCCCCAAAGATCTGACCAACATCAGCCCCACAGCAGCTCCTGCCCCATAGATCTGACCCACATCTGCCCCACAGCATCTCCTGCCCCATAGATCTGACCCACATCTGCTCCACAGCATCTCCTGCCCCATAGATCTTATCCCCATCTGCCCCACAGCAGCTCCTGCCTCATACATCTGATTCACAGCATCTCCTGCCCCATAGAACTGGCCCACATCAGCCACAGCAGCTCCTGACCTATAGATCTGACCCACATCTGACCCACAGCAGCTCCTGCCCCATAGATCTGACCCACATCTGCCACACAGCAGCTCCTGCCCCTTACATCTTACCCAGATCTGCCCCACAGCAGCTCCTACCCAAAAATCTGACCCACATCATCTCGACAGCAGCTCCTTCCCCATAGATCTGACCCACATCAGCCATACAACATCTCCCGCCCCATAGATGTGACCCACATCTGCACCACAGCAGCCCCTCCCCATAGATCTAACACCCATCAGCCTCACAGCAGCTCCTGCCCCATAGATCTGACCCACATGTGCCCCACAGGAGCTCCTGCCCCATAGATCTGACCCACATGTGCCCCACAGCAGCTCCTAACACATAGATCTGACCCACATGTGCCCCAGAGCTGCTCCTGCCCCATAGATCTGAACCACAGCAGCTCCTGTCTCATAGATCTTACCCACATCAGCCCCACAGCATATTTTGCCCCATAGTTATGTCCCACATCTGCCCAACAGCAGCTCCTGCCCCATAGATCTGACCCACATGCGCCCCACAGCAGCTCCTGCCCCATAGATCTAACCACCATCAGCCCCAAAGCAGCTCCTGCCCCATAGATTTGACCCACATCAGCCACACAGCATCTCCCGCCCCATAGATGTGACCCACATCTGCACCACAGCAGCTCCTCCCCATAGATCTAACACCCATCAGCCTCACAGCATCTCCTGCCCCATAGATATGCCCTACATCTGCCCCACATCAGCTCCTGCAACATAGATCTGACCCACATCTGCAACACAGCAGCTCCTGCTCCATAAATCTGACCAACATCAGGCCCACATTTGTTCCTGCCCCATAGATCTGACCCACAGCAGCCCCTGCCTCATAGATCTGACCCACAAGTGCCCCACAGCAGCTCCAGCCCAATAGACCTGACCCACATCTGCCCCAAAGCATCTCCTGCCCCATAGATCTTTCCTACATCAGTTCCACAGCACCTCCGGACCAATAGATCTGACCCACATCTGCCCCACAGCAGCTCCTGCCCCATAGATCTGACCCACATCAACCATGTTGATAAACATGAAAACATACAACATGGGTTGTATCAACCATGTAATCCATGGTGTCCCTATGTGTCCCAATGTCACCCTATGGGTCCCAGTGTCTCCCTATGGGTCACTATGTGGTGTCTATGTGTCCCAATGTCCCCCCTATGGGTTGCTATGTACCTCTATGGGTTCTCTATGGGGCTCTATGGGGTGCCTATGGAGCTCTATGGGGCGTTCTGAGGTTTCTATGGGGTGTCTATGGAACGCTATGGTGTGTCTATTTGGTAAATTAGTTTCTATGCGTGGCTATGGGAGCTCTATGGGGCACAATGGGTTGCCTACGGGGCTCTATGGGATGTCTGTGGGGCTCTATGGCGCGGCTATATGTCCTTATGTGGTGTCTATGTGGCACTATGTTGTGCTATGGGGTGCTGTGAGGCACTATGGGGTGCTATGGGGCTCTATGGAGCAGTATAGGGTGTCTATGGGTCTCTATGGGGTGCAATGGGGCGCTGTGGGGCACAAGAGAGTGTCTATGAGGCTCCATGGGCTGCTATGGGGCACTATGGAGTAGCTATAGGGTGCTATGGGGTCTCTTTGGGCCCCTATGGGTCACTATGGGTCACTATGTGGTGTCTATGGGGCTCTATGGGGTGGCTATGCGGTGCTTTGGGGTATCCTTGGGTTCCTATGGGGCGCTATGGGTGACTATGGGGTGCTATGGTTTGCTATGGGGCTCTATGCGGAAGAATGGGGATTCTATGGGGCGCTATGAGGTCCCTATGGGGCTCTATGGGGAGTCTATGGGGTGTCTATGGGGATCTATGGGTTGTCTGTGGGGCTCTATGGGGTCTGCATGGGGTCTGTATGGGGTTCAGTGGGTCTCTATGGGGCTCTATGGGGTGTCTACAGGCACTATGGGGCGTCTATGTGGTTCAATTGGGCTCTATGGTGTGGCTGTAGGGCCTTATGCGGTGTCTATGGGGCACTGTGGGCTGCTATGGGGTGCTGTGGGGAACTATGGGGTGTCTATGGGGCTCTATGGAGCAGTATGCTGTGTCTATGGGTCCCTATGGGGTGCAATGGGGTGCTGTGGGGCACAATGGAGTGTCTATGAGGCTCCATGGGCTGCTATGGGGCACTATGGAGTAGCTATGGGGTGCTATGGGGTCTCTTTGGGCCCCTATGGGTCACTATGGGGCTCTATGGGGTATCTTTGTGTTCCTATGTGGCGCTATGGGTGACTATGGGGTCGCTATGGGTTTCTTTGAGGCACTATGGGTCTCAATGGGGTCTCTATGGGTCTCAATTTATCCTTATGGCTCCCAATGACTGTCTATGGGTCTCTATGTGTCCCTATGGGTCCCAGTGTCTCTCTATGTGTCCCTATGGTTCCCAGTGTCTCTCTATGGGTCCCAATGTCTTCCTCTGGATCTCTATGGGTCCCTAGGGGTCCCAGTGTCTCTCTATGTCCCCCTGTCTAGGTGGTAACTATACAGATGGTAACAAAGATGGTAACAAATGTACAGAGGTTCTAAGCGAGAGAGAAACTCACCAGTGGTGATGCCTTCGCTGAGGAAGCTGGGGCGGTCTTCACTGCAGAGCGATGTCCAAGAGATGCTGCCTCACAGAATCACAGAATTCTCAAGGTTGGAAAAGGGCTGCCAGCTTTTGTAGGAGAATAGCATGGGAGACAGTTGTGAAGGCTTTGCTGAAGTCCAAGTAGAGCACATCAACAGCCTTTCTTTCTTTCCTTCATCCATCAGATGGGTCACAGGATCGTAGAAGGAGATCAGATTGGTCAAGCAGGAGCTGCCCTTCACGAACCCATGCTGGCTAGGTCTGATCTCCTGCTCATCCCACACTGCCGCATCTGTCATCTCCCTCAAGACAATTCGTTCCATTCCCTTCCCTGGCACCGAGGTCAGGCTAACAGGCCTGGAGTTGCCCGGATCCTCCTGACAACCTTGCTTGGAAATGGGAGTCACGTTGGCAAGCCTCCAGTCTTCTGGGACCTCACCCGCTAACAGGGAGCTCAGAAAGATAATGGAAAGCGGCTCGAGTGAGGGTCAGCCCTTAAATGAGGTCTCAGAGGAGGTGGAGTCGAGCTCCAGCCCTCCCGGGAGCACAGCTCTATTACTCTCACCTGTGCTCCCGCAGCTGACCCCACACTTGCCTCAGCTGATTAATCAGAGGTTCAGGCTGTGATTACCAATCTCCCACACAGCCCCTGTGGGTCCCAATGTTTCCCTATGGATCTCTGGGTGTCCCTATAGGACTCTATGGGGTTATTATGCCTCTAAATGGGTCCCTATGTGTCTCTATGTCTCTCTATGGGGTCCCTATGTGTCCCAATGTCCCCACTATGGTTTGCTATGTGCCTCTATGGGGTCTCTATGGGGTCTTTTATGGGTAACTATCGTCCCAAATGTATTCCTAAGGGTACCTATGGGTTTCAATGTGGTCCCTATGTGCCTCTATGGGGTCTCCTATGGGTCTCAACGAAGTCCCTATGTGTCTCTATGGGTCTCACTGTCCACCACTGTAATCCATGTGGTCCCTATGTGTCCCAATATCCCCATATGGGTCCCAGTGTCTCCCTATGGGTCACTATGTGTCCCTATGTGTCCCAATGTCCCCCCTATGGGTTGCTATGTGCCTCAATGGGCTCTCTTATGGATAGCTCTGGGCCCAAATGTCTCCCTGTGGGTATCTATGGGTTACATTAGGTCCCTATGTGCCTCTATGGGGTCTCTTATGGGTCTCAGCGGGTTCCCTATGTGTCTCTATGGGTCTCACTGTCCCCCACTGTAATCCATGGGGTCCTTATGTGTCCCATTGTCCCCCTATGGGATCCAGTGTCTCCTCATGGGTCACGGTGTGTCCCTATGTGTCCCTATGTCCCCCCTATGGGTTGCTATGTTCCTCTATGGGGTCACTTATGGGTCTCAGCAGGGTCCCTATGTGTCTCGATGGATCTGACTGTCCCCCACTTTAATCCATGGGGTCACTATGTGTCCCAATGTCCCCCTATGGGTCCCAGTGTCTCCCTATGTGTACCTATGTGTCCCAATGTCCCCCCATGGGTCACTATGTGTCCCAATGTCCCCCTATGGGTCCCAGTGTCTCCCTATGTGTACCTATGTGTCCCAATGTCCCCCTATGCGTTGCTATGTGCTTGTATGTGGTTTCTTATGGGTATCTCTGGGCCCAAATATCTTCCTATAGCTATCTATGGGTTTCAATGTGGTCCCTATGTGCCTCTATGGGGTCTCTTATGGGTCTCAGCGGGGTTTCTATGTGTCTCTATGGGTCTGGCTGTCCCCCACTGTAGTCCAAGGGGTCCCTATGTGTCCCAATGTCCCCATATGGGTCCCAGTGTCTCCCTATGGGTCAGAATATTTCCCTACGTGTCCCAATGTCCCCCCTATGGGTTGCTATGTGCCTCTATGGGGTCTCTGTGGGGTCTCTTATGGATATCTCTGGGCCCAAATGTCTTCCTACAAGTATCTATGAGTTTCAATGTGGTCCCTAGGTGCCTCTATGGGGTCTCTTATGGGTCTCAGCGGGGTCCTTATGTATCTCTATGGGTCTCACTGTCCCCCACTGTAATTCATTGGGTCCCTATGTGTCCCAATATCCCCCTATAGGTCCCAGTGTCTTCCTACGGGTCACAATGTGTACCTATGTGTCCCAATGTCCCCCCTATGGGTTGCTAAGTGCCCCTATGGGGTCTCTATGGGGTCTCTTATGGTTATCTCTGGGCCCAAATGTCTTCCTTTGGGTATCTATAAGTTTCAAAGTCGTCCTATGTGTCCCTATGGGTCTTAATGGCTCCTAATGTGTCCCTATGAGTCTATATGTGGTCTCACTGTCCCAGTGGGTCTCTATGTGTTCCTATGTGTCTATATGGAGTCTCTATCTGGTTTCTATGGGTCTTGGTGTCCCTCTATGTGTCACTTTGTGCCTCTATGGGGTCTCCATGGGTTTCTATGGGGTCTCTATGTCTCTCTTTGGGTCCCTATTGGTACCAATAGGTCCCGATGAGTCTCTATGATGTCTCCCTTTGTCCCCATATGGGTCCCAGTGTGACCCACATGTGCCCACAGCAGCTCCTGCCCCATAGACCTGACCTACATGTTCCCCACAGCAGCTCCTGCCCCATAGATCAGCCCCACAGCATCTCCTGCCACATAGATCTGACCCACATGTGCCCCACAGCAGCTCCAAACTCATAGATCTGACTCACATCAGTCCAACAGCAGATTTTGCACCATAGATATGTCCCTCATATTCCCCACAGCAACTCCTGCCCCATAGATCTGACCTTCATCATCCCCTCTGCAGCTCCTGCCCCATAGGTCTGACCCACATGTGCCCCACAGCAGCTCCTGCCATATAGATCTAACCACCATCAGCCCCAAAGCAGCTCCTGCCCCATAGATCTGACCCAAGTCAGCCCCACAGCAGCTCCTGCATTATAGATATGACCCCCATCAGCCCCACAACAGCTTCTACCCCATAGATCTGACCCACATGTGCTCCACTGCAGCTCCAGTCCCGTAGATCTGAACCACAGCAGCCCATGACCCATAGATCTGACCCTCATCAGCAACACAGCAGCTCCTGACCCATACATCTGACCCAAATCTGCCCCACACCATCTCCTGCCCCATAGATCTAACTCACATGTGCCCCGCAGCAGCTCCTGCCCATAGATCTGACCCACAGCAGCTCCTGCCCTATAGATCTGATTCAAATCTGCCCCACAGCAGCTCCTGCTCCATAGATCTGACCCACATGTGCCCCAAAGCAGCTCTGCCCCATTGATTTGACCCAGATCAGCCCCACAGGAGATCCTGCCCCATAGATCTGACCCACATCAGCCCCACAGCAGATTTTGCCCCATAGATATGTGCCACGTCTGCTTCACAGCAGCTCCTGCGACATAGATCTTACCCAGATCTGCTCCACAGCAGCTGCTGCCCCAAAGATCTGACCAACATCAGCCCCACAGCAGCTCCTGCCCCATACATCTGACCCACATCTGCCCAAAGCATCTCCTGCCCCATAGATCTGACCCCCATCTGCCCCACAGCAGCTCCTGCCTCATACATCTGACTCACAGCATCTCCTGCCCCATAGAACTGGCCCACATCAGCCACAGCAGCTCCTGACCTATAGATCTGACCCACATCTGACCCACAGCAGCTCCTGCCCCATAGATCTGACCCACATCTGCCACACAGCAGCCTTTGCCCCATAGATCTGACCCACATCTGCCCCACAACATCTCCTGCCCCATAGATCTGACCCACATCTGCCCCACAGCAGCTCCTGCCCCATAGATCTGACCCACATCTAACCCACAGCAGCTCCTGCCCCTTACATCTTACACAGATCTGCCCCACAGCAGCTCCTACCCAAAGATCTGACCCACATCATCTCGACAGCAGCTCCTGCCCCATAGATCTGACCAGCATGTGCCCCAAAGCAGCTCCTAACACATAGATCTGACCCATATGTGCCCCAGAGCTGCTCCTGCCCCATAGATCTGAACAACAGCAGCTCCTGTCTCATAGATCTAACCCACATCTGCCCCACAGCAGCTCCTGCCCCATAGATCTGACCCACATCTGCTCCACAGCATCTCCTGCCCCATAGATCCGACCCCCATCTGCCCCACAGCAGCTTTTGCCTCATACATCTGACTCACAGCATCTCCTGCCCCATAGAGCTGGCCCACATCAGCCACAGCAGCTCCTGACCTATAGATCTGACCCACATCTGCCCCACAGCATCTCCTGCCCCATATATCTGACCCACATCTGCACCACAGCAGCTCCTGCCCCATAGATCTGACCCACATCTGACCCACAGCAGCTCCTGCCACATAGATCTGACCCACATGTGCCCCACAGCAGCTCCTAACACATAGATCTGACCCACATGTGCCCCAGAGCTGCTCCTGCCCCATAGATCTGAACCACAGCAGCTCCTGTCTCATAGATCTAACCTACATCTGCCCCACAGCAGCTCCTGCCCCATAGATCTGACCCACATCTGCTCCACAGCATCTCCTGCCCCATAGATTTGACCCCCATCTGCCCCACAGCAGCTCCTGCCTCATACATCTGACTCACAGCATCTCCTGCCCCATAGAACTGGCCCACATCAGCCATAGCAGCTCCTGACCTATAGATCTGACCCACATCAGCCCCACAGCAGATTTTGCCCCATAGATATGTGCCACGTCTGCCCCACAGCAGCTCCTGCGACATAGATCTGACCCACATCTGCCCCACAGCAGCTCCTGCCCCATAGACCCTACCAACATGTGCAGCACAGCAGCTCCTTCCCATAGATCTAACCCACATCTGCCCCACAGCAGCTCCTGCCCCATAGATCTGACCCACATGTGCCCCACAGCAGCTCCTAACACATAGATCTGACCCACATGTGCCCCAGAGCTGCTCCTGCCCCATAGATCTGAACCACAGCAGCTCCTGTCTCATAGATCTTACCCACATCAGCCCCAAAGCAGATTTTGCCCCATAGTTATGTCCCACATCTGCCCAACAGCAGCTCCTGCCCCATAGATTTGACCCACATCAGCCACACAGCATCTCCCGCCCCATAGATGTGACCCACATCTGCACCACAGCAGCTCCTCCCCATAGATATGCCCTACATCTGCCCCACATCAGCTCCTGCAACATAGATCTGACCCACATCTGCGCCACAACAGCTCCTGCCCCATAGATCTGACCCACAGCAGTTCCTGCCCCATAGATCAGACCCAAATCTTCGCTACATCAGCTCCTGCCCATAGATCTGACCCACATCTGCCCCACAGAAGCTCCTGCCCCATAGACCCTACCAACATGTGCAGCACAGCAGCTCCTGCCCATAGATCTAACCCACATCTGCCCCACAGCAGCTCCTGCCCCATAGATCTGACTCACATCTGCTCCACAGCATCTCCTGCCTCATACATCTGACTCACAGCATCTCCTGCCCCATAGAACTGGCCCACATCAGCCACAGCAGCTCCTGACCTATAGATCTGACCCACATCTGCCACACAGCAGCCTTTGCCCCATAGATCTGACCCACATCTGCCCCACAGCATCTCCTGCCCCATAGATCTGACCCACATCTGCCCCAGAGCATCTCCTGCCCCATAGATCTGACCCACATGTGCCCCACAGCAGCTCCTAACACATAGATCTGACCCACATGTGCCCCAGAGCTGCTCCTGCCCCATAGATCTGAACCACAGCAGCTCCTGTCTCATAGATCTTACCCACATCAGCCCCACAGCAGATTTTGCCCCTTAGTTATGTCCCACATCTGCCCAACAGCAACTCCTGCCCCATAGATCTGACCCACATGTGCCCACAGCAGCTCCTGCCCCATAGACCTGACCCACATGTTCCCCACAGCAGCTCCTGCCTCATACATCTGACTCACAGCATCTCCTGCCCCATAGAACTGGCCCACATCAGCCACAGCAGCTCCTGACCTATAGATCTGACCCACATCTGCACCACAGCAGCTCCTCCCCATAGATATGCCCTACATCTGCCCCACAGCATCTCCTGCCCCATAGATCTGAACCACATCAGACCCACAGCAGATCCTCCCCAAAGATCTGACACACATCTGCCCCACTGCTGCTCCTACACCACAGATCTGACCTACATCATCTCCACTGCAGCTCCTGCCCATAGATCTGACCCGCATCAGCCACACAGCAGCTCCTGCCCCATAGACCTGACACACATCAGCCCCACAGCAG
Source organism: Coturnix japonica (assembly GCF_054131305.1). Lineage (NCBI taxonomy): Eukaryota > Metazoa > Chordata > Aves > Galliformes > Phasianidae > Coturnix > Coturnix japonica. Next base: position 2,136,318 of record NC_140683.1, read on the forward strand.
CTCCTGCCTCATAGATCTGACTCACAGCATCTCCTGCCCCATAGATCTGACCCACATCAGACCCAGATCATCTCCTGCCACATAGATCTGACCCACATTTTCCCCAAAGCAGCACCTAAACCATAGATCTGACCCACATGTGCCTCACAGCTGCTCCTGCCCCATAGATCTGAACCACAGCAGTTCCTGCCCCTTAGATCAGACCCAAATCTTCCCTACATCAGCTCCTGCCCATAGATCTGACCCACATCAGCCCCACAGCAGCTCCTACCACATAGATCTGACCCACATCATCCCCACAGCAGATTTTGCCCCATAGATATGTGCCACGTCTGCCCCACAGCAGCTCCTGCGACATAGATCTTACCCAGATCTGCTCCACAGCAGCTGCTGCCCCAATGATCTGACCAACATCAGCCCCACAGCAGCTCCTGCCCCATAGATATGACCCACATCAGACCCACAGCAGCTCCCGCCCCATAGAGCTGACCCAAATCTGTCCCACAGCAGCTCCTGCCCCATAGATCTGACCCACATCTGCCCCACAACAGCTCCTGCCCTATAGATCTGACCCACATCTGCCCCACAGCAGCTCCTGCCCCATAGATCTGACACACGTCTGCCCCACAGCAGTTCCTGCCTCATAGATCTGACACACATCACCCCCACAGCAGCTCCTGCCCCATAGATCTCAACCACATGAGCCACACAGCAGCTCCTGTCCCACAGATCTGACCAACATCAGCTCCACAGCAGCTCCTTCCCTATAGATCTGACCCATATAAACCCACAGCCGCACCTGTTCCGTAGATCTGACACACATCATCCCCACAACTGCTCCTGCCCCATAGATCTGACCAACATGTGCCCCACAGCAGCTCCTGCCCCATAGGTCTTACCCACATCAGCCCCACAGCAGCTCCTGGCCCATACATCTGACCCACAAGCGCCCCACAGCAGCTCCTGCCTTATAGATCAGACCATCATCAGCCTCACAACAGCTCCTGCCCCATAGATCTACCCCACAGCAGCTCCTGCCCCATAGATCTGACCAACATGTCCCCCAGAGCAGCTCCTGCCCCATAGACCTTACCCACATCAGCCGCACAGCAGCTCCTGGTCTATAGACCTGACCCACATGTGCACCAAAGCACCTCCTGTCCAATAGATCTGCCCCACAGCAGCTCCTGCCCCATAGATCTGACCCACATCTGCCCCATAGCATCTCCCGCTCCATAGAACTTAACCGTATCAGCCCCACAGCAGCTCCTGCCCCATAGATCTGACCCTCATCAGCCCCATAGCATCTCCCGCTCCATAGATCTTAACCGTATCAGCCCCACAGCAGCTCCTGCCCCATAGATCGGACCCTCATCAGCCCCATAGCATCTCTCGCTCCATAGATCTTAACCGTATCAGCCCCACAGCAGCTCCTGCCCCATAGATCTGACCCACATCTGCACCACAGCAGCTCTTGCCCCATAGATCTGACCCACATCTGCCCCACAGCAGCTCCTGCCCCATAGATCTGACCCACATCTGCTCCACAGCATCTCCTGCCCCATAGATCTGACCCCCATCTGCCCCACAGCAGCTCCTGCCTCATACATCTGACTCACAGCATCTCCTGCCCCATAGAACTGGCCCACATCAGCCACAGCAGCTCCTGACCTATAGATCTGACCCACATCTGCTCCACAGCATCTCCTGCCCCATAGATCTGACCCCCATCTGCCCCACAGCAGCTCCTGCCTCATACATCTGACTCACAGCATCTCCTGCCCCATAGAACTGGCCCACAACAGCCACAGCAGCTCCTGACCTATAGATGGGACCCACATCTGACCAACAGCTGCTCCTGCCCCATAGATCTGACCCACATCTGCCACACAGCATCTCCTGCCCCATAGATCTGACCCACATCTGCCCCACAGCATCTCCTGCCCCATAGATCTGACCCACATCTGCTCCACAGCATCTCCTGCCCCATAGATCTGACCCCCATCTGCCCCACAGCAGCTCCTGCCTCATACATCTGACTCACAGCATCTCCTGCCCCATAGAAATGGCCCACATCAGCCACAGCAGCTCCAAACTCATAGATCTGACTCACATCAGTCCAACAGCAGATTTGGCACCATAGATATGTCCCTCATATTCCCCACAGCAACTCCTGCCCCATAGAACAGACCTACATAATCCCCTCTGCAGCACCTGCCCGATAGGTCTGACCCACATGTGCCCCACAGCAGCTCCTGCCATATAGATCTAACCACCATCAGCCCCAAAGCAGCTCCTGCCTTATAGATCTGACCCAAGTCAGCCCCACAGCAGCTCCTGCCTTATAGATATGACCCCCATCAGCCCCACAACAGCTTCTACCCCATAGATCTGACCCACATGTGCTCCACTGCAGCTCCAGTCCCGTAGATCTGAACCACAGCAGCCCATGCCCCATAGATCTGACCCTCATCAGCAACACAGCAGCTCCTGACCCATACATCTGACCCAAATCTGCCCCACACCATCTCCTGCCCCATAGATCTAACTCACATGTGCCCCACAGCAGCTCCTGCCCATAGATCTGACCCCCATCTGCCCCACAGCAGCTCCTGCCTCATACATCTGAATCAAAGCATCTCCTGCCCCATAGAACTGGCCCACATCAGCCACAGCAGCTCCTGCCCCATAGATCTGACCCACATCTGACCCACAGCAGCTCCTGCCCCATAGATCTGACCCACATCTGCCACACAGCAGCCTTTGCCCCATAGATCTGACCCACATCTGCCCCACAGCATCTCCTGCCCCATAGATCTGACCCACATGTGCTCCACAGCAGCTCCTAACACATAGATCTGACCCACATGTGCCCCAGAGCAGCTCTGCCCCATTGATTTGACCCACATCAGCCCCACAGGAGATCCTGCCCCATAGATCTGACCCACATCAGCCCCACAGCAGATTTTGCCGCATAGATATGTGCTACGTCTGCCCCACAGCAGCTCCTGCGACATAGATCTTACCCAGATCTGCTCCACAGCAGCTGCAGCCCCAAAGATCTGACCAACATCAGCCCCACAGCAGCTCCTGCCCCATAGATCTGACCCACATCTGCCCCACAGCAGCTCCTGCCCCATAGACCCTACCAACATGTGCAGCACAGCAGCTCATGCCCATAGATCTGACCCACATCTGCCCCACAGCAGCTCCTGCCCCATAGATCTGACCCACATCTGCCCCACAGCAGCTCCTGCCCAATAGATCTGACCCCCATCTGCCCCACAGCAGCTCCTGCCTCATACATCTGACTCACAGCATCTCCTGCCCCATAGAACTGGCCCACATCAGCCACAGCAGCTCCTGACCTATAGATCTGACCCACATCTGCTCCACAGCATCTCCTGCCCCATAGATCTGACCCCCATCTGCCCCACAGCAGCTCCTGCCTCATAGATCTGACTCACAGCATCTCCTGCCCCATAGAAGTGTCCCACATCAGCCACAGCAGCTCCTGACCTATAGATCTGACCCACATCTGACCCACAGCAGCTCCTGCCCCATAGATCTGACCCACATCTGCCACACAGCAGCCTTTGCCCCATAGATCTGACCCACATCTGCCCCACAGCATCTCCTGCCCCATAGATCTGACCCACATGTGCCCCACAGCAGCTCCTAACACATAGATCTGACCCACATGTGCCCCAGAGCTGCTCCTGCCTCATAGATCTGAACCACAGCAGCTCCTGTCTCATAGATCTTACCCACATCAGCCCCAGAGCAGATTTTGCCCCATAGTTATGCCCCACATCTGCCCAACAGCAACTCCTGCCTCATAGATCTGACCCACATGTGCCCACAGCAGCTCCTGCCCCATAGATCTGACCCACAGCATCTCCTGCCACATAGATCTGACCCAAATCAGCCCCACAGCATCTCCTGCCCCATAGATCTGACCCACATGTGCCCCACAGCTGCTCCAAACTCATAGATCTGACTCACATCAGTCCAACAGCAGATTTTGCACCATAGATATGTCCCTCATATTCCCCACAGCAACTCCTGCCCCATAGATCTGACCTACATCATCCCCTCTGCAGCTCCTGCCCCATAGGTCTGACCCACATGTGCCCCACAGCAGCTCCTGCCATATAGATCTAACCACCATCAGCCCCAAAGCAGCTCCTGCCCCATAGACCCTACCAACATGTGCAGAACAGCAGCTCCTGCCCATAGATCTGACCCACATCTGCCCTACAGCAGCTCCTGCCCCATAGATCTGACCCCCATCTGCCCCACAGCAGCTCCAGCCTCATACATATGACTCACAGCATCTCCTGCCCCATAGAACTGGCCCACATCAGCCACAGCAGCTCCTGACCTATAGATCTGACCCACATCAGCCCCACAGCAGATTTTGCCCCATAGATATGTGCCACGTCTGCTCCACAGCAGCTCCTGCGACATAGATCTTACCCAGATCTGCTCCACAGCAGCTGCTGCCCCAAAGATCTGACCAACATCAGCCCCACAGCAGCTCCTGCCCTATAGATCTGACCCATATCTGCCCCACAGCAGCTCCTGCCCAATAGACCCTACCAACATGTGCAGCACAGCAGCTCCTGCCCATAGATCTAGCCCACATCTGCCCAACAGCAGCTCCTGCCCCATAGATCTGACCCACATCTGCTCCACAGCAGCTCCTGCCCCATAGATCTGACCCACATCTGCCCCACAGCAGCTCCTGCCTCATACAGCTGACGCACAGCATCTCCTGCCCCATAGAACTGGCCCACATCAGCCACAGCAGCTCCTGACCTATTGATCTGACCCACATCTGACCCACAGCAGCTCCTGCCCCATAGATCTGACCCACATCTGCCACACAGCAGCCTTTGCCCCATAGATCTGACCCACATCTGCCCCACAGCATCTCCTGCCCCATAGATCTTACCCCCATCTGCCCCACAGCAGCACCTGCCCCATTGATCTGACCCACAGCAGCTCCTGCCCCATAGATCTGACCCACATGTGCCCCACAGCAGCTCCTAACACATAGATCTGACCCACATGTGCCCCAGAGCTGCTCCTGCCCCATAGATCTGAACCACAGCAGCTCCTGCCTCATACATCTGACTAACAGCATCTCCTGCCCCATAGAACTGGCCCACATCAGCCATAGCAGCTCCTGACCTATAGATCTGACCCACATCTGACCCCCAGCAGCTCCTGCCCCGTAGATCTGACCCACATCTGCCACACAGCAGCCTTTGCCCCATAGATCTGACCCACATCTGCCCCACAGCATCTCCTGCCCCATAGATCTGACCCACATCTGCCCCACAGCATCTCCTGCCCCATAGATCTGACCCACATGTGCCCCACAGCAGCTCCTAACACATAGATCTGACCCACATGTGCCCCAGAGCTGCTCCTGCCCCATAGATCTGAACCACAGCAGCTCCTGTCTCATAGATCTTACCCACATCAGCCCCACAGCAGATTTTGCCCCTTAGTTATGTCCCACATCTGCCCAACAGCAACTCCTGCCCCATAGATCTGACCCACATGTGCCCACAGCAGCTCCTGCCCCATAGACCTGACCCACATGTTCCCCACAGCAGCTCCTGCCTCATACATCTGACTCACAGCATCTCCTGCCCCATAGAACTGGCCCACATCAGCCACAGCAGCTCCTGCCCCATAGATCTGACCCACATCTGACCCACAGCAGCTCCTCCCCATAGATATGCCCTACATCTGCCCCACAGCATCTCCTGCCCCATAGATCTGACCCACTTCAGACCCACAGCAGATCCTCCCCAAAGATCTGACACACATCTGCCCCACTGCTGCTCCTACACCACAGATCTGACCTACATCATCTCCACTGCAGCTCCTGCCCATAGATCTGACCCGCATCAGCCACACAGCAGCTCCTGCCCCATAGACCTGACACACATCAGCCCCACAGCAGCTCCTGCCTCATAGATCTGACTCACAGCATCTCCTGCCCCATAGATCTGACCCACATCAGACCCAGATCATCTCCTGCCACATAGATCTGACCCACAATTTCCCCAAAGCAGCACCTAAACCATAGATCTGACCCACATGTGCCTCACAGCTGCTCCTGCCCCATAGATCTGAACCACAGCAGTTCCTGCCCCTTAGATCAGACCCAAATCTTCCCTACATCAGCTCCTGCCCATAGATCTGACCCACATCAGCCGCACAGCAGCTCCTACCCCATAGATCTGACCCACATCAGCCCCACAGCAGCTCCTACCCCATAGATCTGACCCACATCATCCCCACAGCAGATTTTGCCCCATAGATATGTGCCACGTCTGCCCCACAGCAGCTCCTGCGACATAGATCTTACCCAGATCTGCTCCACAGCAGCTGCTGCCCCAATGATCTGACCAACATCAGCCCCACAGCAGCTCCTGCCCCATAGATATGACCCACATCAGACCCACAGCAGCTCCCGCCCCATAGAGCTGACCCAAATCTGTCCCACAGCAGCTCCTGCCCCATAGAGCTGACCCACATCTGCCCCACAGCAGCTCCTGCCCCATAGATCTGACACACGTCTGCCCCACAGCAGTTCCTGCCTCATAGATCTGACACACATCACCCCCACAGCAGCTCCTGCCCCATAGATCTCAACCACATGAGCCACACAGCAGCTCCTGTCCCACAGATCTGACCAACATCAGCTCCACAGCAGCTCCTTCCCTATAGATCTGACCCATATAAACCCACAGCCGCACCTGTTCCGTAGATCTGACACACATCATCCCCACAACTGCTCCTGCCCCATAGATCTGACCAACATGTGCCCCACAGCAGCTCCTGCCCCATAGGTCTTACCCACATCAGCCCCACAGCAGCTCCTGGCCCATACATCTGACCCACATGCGCCCCACAGCAGCTCCTGCCTTATAGATCAGACCATCATCAGCCTCACAACAGCTCCTGCCCCATAGATCTACCCCACAGCAGCTCCTGCCCCATAGATCTGACCAACATGTCCCCCAGAGCAGCTCCTGCCCCATAGACCTTACCCACATCAGCCGCACAGCAGCTCCTGGTCTATAGACCTGACCCACATGTGCACCAAAGCACCTCCTGTCCAATAGATCTGCCCCACAGCAGCTCCTGCCCCATAGATCTGACCCACATCTGCCCCATAGCATCTCCCGCTCCATAGAACTTAACCGTATCAGCCCCACAGCAGCTCCTGCCCCATAGATCTGACCCTCATCAGCCCCATAGCATCTCCCGCTCCATAGATCTTAACCGTATCAGCCCCACAGCAGCTCCTGCCCCATAGATCGGACCCTCATCAGCCCCATAGCATCTCCCGCTCCATAGATCTTAACCGTATCAGCCCCACAGCAGCTCCTGCCCCATAGATCTGACCCACATCTGCACCACAGCAGCTCTTGCCCCATAGATCTGACCCACATCTGCCCCACAGCAGCTCCTGCCCCATAGATCTGACCCACATCTGCTCCACAGCATCTCCTGCCCCATAGATCTGACCCCCATCTGCCCCACAGCAGCTCCTGCCTCATACATCTGACTCACAGCATCTCCTGCCCCATAGAACTGGCCCACATCAGCCACAGCAGCTCCTGACCTATAGATCTGACCCACATCTGCTCCACAGCATCTCCTGCCCCATAGATCTGACCCCCATCTGCCCCACAGCAGCTCCTGCCTCATACATCTGACTCACAGCATCTCCTGCCCCATAGAACTGGCCCACAACAGCCACAGCAGCTCCTGACCTATAGATGGGACCCACATCTGACCAACAGCAGCTCCTGCCCCATAGATCTGACCCACATCTGCCACACAGCATCTCCTGCCCCATAGATCTGACCCACATCTGCCCCACAGCATCTCCTGCCCCATAGATCTGACCCACATCTGCTCCACAGCATCTCCTGCCCCATAGATCTGACCCCCATCTGCCCCACAGCAGCTCCTGCCTCATACATCTGACTCACAGCATCTCCTGCCCCATAGAAATGGCCCACATCAGCCACAGCAGCTCCAAACTCATAGATCTGACTCACATCAGTCCAACAGCAGATTTGGCACCATAGATATGTCCCTCATATTCCCCACAGCAACTCCTGCCCCATAGAACAGACCTACATAATCCCCTCTGCAGCACCTGCCCGATAGGTCTGACCCACATGTGCCCCACAGCAGCTCCTGCCATATAGATCTAACCACCATCAGCCCCAAAGCAGCTCCTGCCCCATAGATCTGACCCAAGTCAGCCCCACAGCAGCTCCTGCCTTATAGATATGACCCCCATCAGCCCCACAACAGCTTCTACCCCATAGATCTGACCCACATGTGCTCCACTGCAGCTCCAGTCCCGTAGATCTGAACCACAGCAGCCCATGCCCCATAGATCTGACCCTCATCAGCAACACAGCAGCTCCAGACCCATACATCTGACCCAAATCTGCCCCACACCATCTCCTGCCCCATAGATCTAACTCACATGTGCCCCACAGCAGCTCCTGCCCATAGATCTGACCCCCATCTGCCCCACAGCAGCTCCTGCCTCATACATCTGAATCAAAGCATCTCCTGCCCCATAGAACTGGCCCACATCAGCCACAGCAGCTCCTGCCCCATAGATCTGACCCACATCTGACCCACAGCAGCTCCTGCCCCATAGATCTGACCCACATCTGCCACACAGCAGCCTTTGCCCCATAGATCTGACCCACATCTGCCCCACAGCATCTCCTGCCCCATAGATCTGACCCACATGTGCTCCACAGCAGCTCCTAACACATAGATCTGACCCACATGTGCCCCAGAGCAGCTCTGCCCCATTGATTTGACCCACATCAGCCCCACAGGAGATCCTGCCCCATAGATCTGACCCACATCAGCCCCACAGCAGATTTTGCCGCATAGATATGTGCTACGTCTGCCCCACAGCAGCTCCTGCGACATAGATCTTACCCAGATCTGCTCCACAGCAGCTGCAGCCCCAAAGATCTGACCAACATCAGCCCCACAGCAGCTCCTGCCCCATAGATCTGACCCACATCTGCCCCACAGCAGCTCCTGCCCCATAGACCCTACCAACATGTGCAGCACAGCATCTCCTGCCCATAGATCTGACCCACATCTGCCCCACAGCAGCTCCTGCCCCATAGATCTGACCCACATCTGCTCCACAGCATCTCCTGCCCAATAGATCTGACCCCCATCTGCCCCACAGCAGCTCCTGCCTCATACATCTGACTCACAGCATCTCCTGCCCCATAGAACTGGCCCACATCAGCCACAGCAGCTCCTGACCTATAGATCTGACCCACATCTGCTCCACAGCATCTCCTGCCCCATAGATCTGACCCCCATCTGCCCCACAGCAGCTCCTGCCACATAGATCTGACTCACAGCATCTCCTGCCCCATAGAAGTGTCCCACATCAGCCACAGCAGCTCCTGACCTATAGATCTGACCCACATCTGACCCACAGCATCTCCTGCCCCATAGATCTGACCCACATCTGCCACACAGCAGCCTTTGCCCCATAGATCTGACCCACATCTGCCCCACAGCATCTCCTGCCCCATAGATCTGACCCACATGTGCTCCACAGCAGCTCCTAACACATAGATCTGACCCACATGTGCCCCAGAGCAGCTCTGCCCCATTGATTTGACCCACATCAGCCCCACAGGAGATCCTGCCCCATAGATCTGACCCACATCAGCCCCACAGCAGATTTTGCCGCATAGATATGTGCTACGTCTGCCCCACAGCAGCTCCTGCGACATAGATCTTACCCAGATCTGCTCCACAGCAGCTGCAGCCCCAAAGATCTGACCAACATCAGCCCCACAGCAGCTCCTGCCCCATAGATCTGACCCACATCTGCCCCACAGCAGCTCCTGCCCCATAGACCCTACCAACATGTGCAGCACAGCATCTCCTGCCCATAGATCTGACCCACATCTGCCCCACAGCAGCTCCTGCCCCATAGATCTGACCCACATCTGCTCCACAGCATCTCCTGCCCAATAGATCTGACCCCCATCTGCCCCACAGCAGCTCCTGCCTCATACATCTGACTCACAGCATCTCCTGCCCCATAGAACTGGCCCACATCAGCCACAGCAGCTCCTGACCTATAGATCTGACCCACATCTGCTCCACAGCATCTCCTGCCCCATAGATCTGACCCCCATCTGCCCCACAGCAGCTCCTGCCACATAGATCTGACTCACAGCATCTCCTGCCCCATAGAAGTGTCCCACATCAGCCACAGCAGCTCCTGACCTATAGATCTGACCCACATCTGACCCACAGCAGCTCCTGCCCCATAGATCTGACCCACATCTGCCACACAGCAGCCTTTGCCCCATAGATCTGACCCACATCTGCCCCACAGCATCTCCTGCCCCATAGATCTGACCCACATGTGCCCCACAGCAGCTCCTAACACATAGATCTGACCCACATGTGCCCCAGAGCTGCTCCTGCCTCATAGATCTGAAGCACAGCAGCTCCTGTCTCATAGATCTTACCCACATCAGCCCCACAGCAGATTTTGCCCCATAGTTATGCCCCACATCTGCCAAACAGCAACTCCTGCCTCATAGATCTGACCCACATGTGCCCACAGCAGCTCCTGCCCCATAGATCTGACCCACAGCATCTCCTGCCACATAGATCTGACCCAAATCAGCCCCACAGCATCTCCTGCCCCATAGATCTGACCCACATGTGCCCCACAGCAGCACCAAACTCATAGATCTGACTCACATCAGTCCAACAGCAGATTTTGCACCATAGATATGTCCCTCATATTCCCCACAGCAACTCCTGCCCCATAGATCTGACCTACATCATCCCCTCTGCAGCTCCTGCCCCATAGGTCTGACCCACATGTGCCCCACAGCAGCTCCTGCCATATAGATCTAACCACCATCAGCCCCAAAGCAGCTCCTGCCCCATAGACCCTACCAACATGTGCAGAACAGCAGCTCCTGCCCATAGATCTGACCCACATCTGCCCTACAGCAGCTCCTGCCCCATAGATCTGACCCCCATCTGCCCCACAGCAGCTCCAGCCTCATACATATGACTCACAGCATCTCCTGCCCCATAGAACTGGCCCACATCAGCCACAGCAGCTCCTGACCTATAGATCTGACCCACATCTGCTCCACAGCATCTCCTGCCCCATAGATCTGACCCACATCTGCCCCACAGCAGCTCCTGCCGCAAAGATCTGACCCACATCTGCGTCACAACAGCTCCTCCCCATAGATGAGACCCACATCAGACCAACAGCAGCTCCTGCCTCATACATCTGACTCACAGCATCTCCTGCCCCATAGAACTGGCCCACATCAGCCACAGCAGCTCCTGCCCATAGATCTGACCCACATCTGACCCACAGCAGCTCCTGCCTCATACATCTGACTCACAGAATCCCTGCCCCATTGAACTGGCCCACATCAGTCATAGCAGCTCCTGCCCCATAGATCTGACCCACTTCCGACCCACAGCAGCTCCTGCCCCATAGATCTGACCCACATCTGCCACACAGCAGCCTTTGCCCCATAGATCTGACCCACATCTGCCCCACAGCATCTCCTACCCCATAGATCTGACCCACATCAGCCCCACAGCAGATTTTGCCCCATAGATATGTGCCATGTCTGCCCCACAGCAGCTCCTGCGACATAGAACTTACCCAGATCTGCTCCACAGCAGCTGCTGCCCCAAAGATCAGACCAACATCAGCCCCACAGCAGCTCCGGCCCCATAGATCTAACCCACATCCGCCTCACAGCAGCTCCTGCCCCATAGACCATAACAACATGTGCAGCACAGCAGCTCCTGCCCATAGATCTGACCCACATCTGCCCCACAGCAGCTCCTGCCCCATAGATCTGACCCACATCTGCTCCACAGCATCTCCTGCCCCATAGATCTGACCCCCATCTGCCCCACAGCAGCTCCTGCCTCATACATATGACTCACAGCATCTCCTGCCCCATAGAACTGGCCCACATCAGCCACAGCAGCAGCTGACCTATAGATCTGACCCACATCAGCCCCATAGCAGATTTTGCCCCATAGATATGTGCCACGTCTGCCACACAGCAGCCTTTGCCCCATAGATTTGACCCACATCTGCCCCACAGCATCTCCTGCCCCATAGATCTGACCCACAACTGCCCCACAGCAGCTCCTGCCCCATAGATCTGACCCACATCTGACCCACAGCAGCTCCTGCCCCATACATCTTACCCAGATCTGCCCCACAGCAGCTCCTACCCAAAGATCTGACCCACATCATCTCGACAGCAGCTCCTGCCCCATAGATCTGACCCACATGTGCCCCACAGCAGCTCCTAACACATAGATCTGACCCACATCAGACCCACAGCAGATTTTGCCCCATAGATATGTGCCACGTCTGCCCCACAGCAGCTCCTGCGACATAGATCTTACCCAGATCTGCTCCACGGCAGCTGCTGCCCCAAAGATCTGACCAACATCAGCCCCACAGCAGCTCCTGCCCCATAGATCTGACCCACATCTGCCCCACAGCAGCTCCTGCCCCATAGACCCTACCAACATGTGCAGCACAGCAGCTCCTGCCCCATAGATCTAACCCACATCTGCCCAACAGCAGCTCCTGCCCCATAGATCTGACCCACATCTGCTCCACAGCATCTCCTGCCCCATAGATCTAACCCCCATCTGCCCCACAGCAGCTCCTGCCTCATACATCTGACTCACAGCATCTCCTGCCCCATAGAACTGGCCCACATCAGCCACAGCAGCTCCTGACCTATAGATCTGACCCACATCTGCTCCACAGCATCTCCTGCCCCATAGATCTGACCCACATCTGCCACACAGCAGCCTTTGCCCCATAGATCTGACCCACATCTGCCCCAAAGCATCTCCTGCCCCATAGATCTGACCCACATGTGCCCCACAGCAGCTCCTAACACATAGATCTGACCCACATGTGCCCCAGAGCTGCTCCTGCCCCATAGATCTGAACCACAGCAGCTCCTGTCTCATAGATCTTACCCACATCAGCCCCACAGCAGATTTTGCCCCATAGTTATGTCCCACATCTGCCCAACAACAACTCCTGCCCCATAGATCTGACCCACATGCGCCCCACAGCAGCTCCTGCCCCATAGGTCTGACCCACATGCGCCTCACAGCAGCTCCTGCCCCATAGATCTAACCACCATCAGCCCCAAAGCAGCTCCTGCCCCATAGATTTGACCCACATCAGCCACACAGCATCTCCCGCCCCATAGATGTGACCCACATCTGCACCACAGCAGCTCCTCCCCATAGATCTAACACCCATCAGCCTCACAGCATCTCCTGCCCCATAGATATGCCCTACATCTGCCCCACATCAGCTCCTGCAACATAGATCTGACCCACATCTGCAACACAGCAGCTCCTGCTCCATAAATCTGACCAACATCAGGCCCACATTTGTTCCTGCCCCATAGATCTGACCCACAGCAGCCCCTGCCTCATAGATCTGACCCACAAGTGCCCCACAGCAGCTCCAGTTCAATAGACCTGACCCACATCTGCCCCAAAGCATCTCCTGCCCCATAGATCTTTCCTACATCAGCCCCACAGCACCTCCGGACCAATAGATCTGACCCACATCTGCCCCACAGCAGCTCCTGCCCCATAGATCTGACCCACATCAACCATGTTGATAAACATGAAAACATACAACATGGGTTGTATCAACCATGTAATCCATGGTGTCCCTATGTGTCCCAATGTCACTATATGGGTCCCAGTGTCTCCCTATGGGTCACTATGTGGTGTCTATGTGTCCCAATGTCCCCCCTATGGGTTGCTATGTGCCTCTATGGGTTCTCTATGGGGCTCTATGGGGTGCCTATGGAGCTCTATGGGGCGTTCTGAGGTTTCTATGGGGTGTCTATGGAACGCTATGGTGTGTCTATTTGGTAAATTAGTTTCTATGCGTGGCTATGGGAGCTCTATGGGGCACAATGGGTTGCCTACGGGGCTCTATGGGATGTCTGTGGGGCTCTATGGCGCGGCTGTATGTCCTTATGTGGTGTCTATGTGGCACTATGTTGTGCTATGGGGTGCTGTGAGGCACTATGGGGTGCTATGGGGCTCTATGGAGCAGTATAGGGTGTCTATGGGTCTCTATGGGGTGCAATGGGGCGCTGTGGGGCACAAGAGAGTGTCTATGAGGCTCCATGGGCTGCTATGGGGCACTGTGGAGTAGCTATGGGATGATTTGGGGTCTCTTTGTACCCCTATGGGTCACTATGGGTCACTATGTGGTGTCTATGGGGCTCTATGGGGTGGCTATGCGGTGCTGTAGGGTGGCTATGGGGTGCTTTGGGGTATCCTTGGGTTCCTATGGGGCGCTATTGGTGACTATGGGGTGCTATGGTTTGCTATGGGGCTCTATGCGGAAGAATGGGGTTTCTATGGGGCGCTATGAGGTCCCTATGGGGCTCTATGGGGAGTCTATGGGGTGTCTTTGGGGATCTATGGGTTGTCTGTGGGGCTCTATGGGGTCTGCATGGGGTTCAGTGGGTCTCTATGGGGCTCTATGGGGTGTCTACAGGCACTATGGGGCGATATGGGGTGTCTATTTGGTTCAATTGGGCTCTATGGTGTGGCTGTAGGGCCTTATGTGGTGTCTATGGGGCACTGTGGGCTGCTATGGGGTGCTGTGGGGAACTATGGGGTGTCTATGGGGCTCTATGGAGCAGTATGCTGTGTCTATGGGTCCCTATGGGGTGCAATGGGGTGCTGTGGGGCACAATGGAGTGTCTATGAGGCTCCATGGGCTGCTATGGGGCACTATGGAGTAGCTATGGGGTGCTATGGGGTCTCTTTGGGCCCCTATGGGTCACTATGGGGCTCTATGGGGTATCTTTGTGTTCCTATGGGGCGCTATGGGTGACTATGGGGTCGCTATGGGTTTCTTTGAGGCACTATGGGTCTCAATGGGGTCTCTATGGGTCTCAATTTATCCTTATGGCTCCCAATGACTGTCTATGGGTCTCTATGTGTCCCTATGGGTCCCAGTGTCTCTCTGTGTGTCCCTATGGGTCCCAGTGTCTCTCTATGGGTCCCAATGTCTTCCTCTGGATCTCTATGGGTCCCTATGGGTCCCAGCGTCTCTCTATGTCCCCCTGTCTAGGTGGTAACTATACAGATGGTAACAAAGATGGTAACAAATGTACAGAGGTTCTAAGCGAGAGAGAAACTCACCAGTGGTGATGCCTTCACTGAGGAAGCTGGGGCGGTCTTCACTGCAGAGCGATGTCCAAGAGATGCTGCCTCACAGAATCACAGAATTCTCAAGGTTGGAAAAGGGCTGCCAGCTTTTGTAGGAGAATAGCATGGGAGACAGTTGTGAAGGCTTTGCTGAAGTCCAAGTAGAGCACATCAACAGCCTTTCTTTCTTTCCTTCATCCATCAGATGGGTCACAGGATCGTAGAAGGAGATCAGATTGGTCAAGCAGGAGCTGCCCTTCACGAACCCATGCTGGCTAGGTCTGATCTCCTGCTCATCCCACACCTGCCGCATCTGTCATCTCCCTCAAGACAATTCGTTCCATTCCCTTCCCTGGCACCGAGGTCAGGCTAACAGGCCTGGAGTTGCCCGGATCCTCCTGACAACCTTGCTTGGAAATGGGAGTCACGTTGGCAAGCCTCCAGTCTTCTGGGACCTCACCCGGTAACAGGGAGCTCGGAAAGATAATGGAAAGCGGCTCGAGTGAGGGTCAGCCCTTAAATGAGGTCTCAGAGGAGGTGGAGTCGAGCTCCAGCCCTCCCGGGAGCACAGCTCCATTACTCTCACCTGTGCTCCCGCAGCTGACCCCACACTTGCCTCAGCTGATTAATCAGAGGTTCAGGCTGTGATTACCAATCTCCCACACAGCCCCTGTGGGTCCCAATGTTTCCCTATGGATCTCTGGGTGTCCCTATAGGACTCTATGGGGTTATTATGCCTCTAAATGGGTCCCTATGTGTCTCTATGTCTCTCTATGGGGTCCCTATGTGTCCCAATGTCCCCACTATGGTTTGCTATGTGCCTCTATGGGGTCTCTATGGGGTCTTTTATGGGTAACTATCGTCCCAAATGTATTCCTAAGGGTATCTATGGGTTTCAATGTGGTCCCTATGTGCCTCTATGGGGTCTCTTATGGGTCTCAACGAAGTCCCTATGTGTCTCTATGGGTCTCACTGTCCACCACTGTAATCCATGTGGTCCCTATGTGTCCCAATATCCCCATATGGGTCCCAGTGTCTCCCTATGGGTCACTATGTGTCCCTATGTGTCCCAATGTCCCCCCTATGGGTTGCTATGTGCCTCAATGGGCTCTCTTATGGATAGCTCTGGGCCCAAATGTCTCCCTGTGGGTATCTATGGGTTACATTAGGTCCCTATGTGCCTCTATGGGGTCTCTTATGGGTCTCAGCGGGTTCCCTATGTGTCTCTATGGGTCTCACTGTCCCCCACTGTAATCCATGGGGTCCTTATGTGTCCCATTGTCCCCCTATGGGATCCAGTGTCTCCTCATGGGCCACGGTGTTTCCCTATGTGTCCCAATGTCCCCCTATGGGTCCCAGTGTCTCCCTATGTGTACCTATGTGTCCCAATGTCCCCCCATGGGTCACTATGTGTCCCAATGTCCCCCCTATGGGTTGCTATGTGCTTGTATGTGGTTTCTTATGGGTATCTCTGGGCCCAAATATCTTCCTATAGCTATCTATGGGTTTCAGTGTGGTCCCTATGTGCCTCTATGGGGTCTCTTATGCGTCTCAGCGGGGTTTCTATGTGTCTCTATGGGTCTGGCTGTCCCCCACTGTAGTCCAAGGGGTCCCTATGTGTCCCAATGTCCCCATATGGGTCCCAGTGTCTCCCTATGGGTCAGAATATTTCCCTACGTGTCCCAATGTCCCCCCTATGGGTTGCTATGTGCCTCTATGGGGTCTCTGTGGGGTCTCTTATGGATATCTCTGGGCCCAAATGTCTTCCTACAAGTATCTATGAGTTTCAATGTGGTCCCTAGGTGCCTCTATGGGGTCTCTTATGGGTCTCAGCGGGGTCCTTATGTATCTCTATGGGTCTCACTGTCCCCCACTGTAATTCATTGGGTCCCTATGTGTCCCAATATCCCCCTATGGGTCCCAGTGTCTTCCTACGGGTCACAATGTGTACCTATGTGTCCCAATGTCCCCCCTATGGGTTGCTATGTGCCCCTATGCGGTCTCTATGGGGTCTCTTATGGTTATCTCTGGGCCCAAATGTCTTCCTTTGGGTATCTATAAGTTTCAAAGTCGTCCTATGTGTCCCTATGGGTCTTAATGGCTCCTAATGTGTCCCTATGAGTCTATATGTGGTCTCACTGTCCCAGTGGGTCTCTATGTGTTCCTATGTGTCTATATGGAGTCTCTATCTGGTTTCTATGGGTCTTGGTGTCCCTCTATGTGTCACTTTGTGCCTCTATTGGGTCTCCATGGGTTTCTATGGGGTCTCTATGTCTCTTTTTGGGTCCCTATTGGTCCCAATAGGTCCCTATGAGTCTCTATGATGTCTCCCTTTGTCCCCATATGGGTCCCAGTGTGACCCACATGTGCTCACAGCAGCTCCTGCCCCATAGACCTGACCCACATGTTCCCCACAGCAGCTCCTGCCCCATAGATCAGCCCCACAGCATCTCCTGCCCCATAGATCTGACCCACATGTGCCCCACAGCAGCTCCAAACTCATAGATCTGACTCACATCAGTCCAACAGCAGATTTTGCACCATAGATATGTCCCTCATATTCCCCACAGCAACTCCTGCCCCATAGATCTGACCTTCATCATCCCTTCTGCAGCTCCTGCCCCATAGGTCTGACCCACATGTGCCCCACAGCAGCTCCTGCCATATAGATCTAACCACCATCAGCCCCAAAGCAGCTCCTGCCCCATAGATCTGACCCAAGTCAGCCCCACAGCAGCTCCTGCCTTATAGATATGACCCCCATCAGCCCCACAACAGCTTCTACCCCATAGATCTGACCCACATGTGCTCCACTGCAGCTCCAGTCCCGTAGATCTGAACCACAGCAGCCCATGACCCATAGATCTGACCCTCATCAGCAACACAGCAGCTCCTGACCCATACATCTGACCCAAATCTGCCCCACACCATCTCCTGCCCCATAGATCTAACTCACATGTGCCCCGCAGCAGCTCCTGCCCATAGATCTGACCCACAGCAGCTCCTGCCCTATAGATCTGATTCAAATCTGCCCCACAGCAGCTCCTGCTCCATAGATCTGACCCACATGTGCCCCAGAGCAGCTCTGCCCCATTGATTTGACCCACATCAGCCCCACAGGAGATCCTGCCCCATAGATCTGACCCACATCAGCCCCACAGCAGATTTTGCCCCATAGATATGTGCCACGTCTGCCCCACAGCAGCTCCTGCGACATAGATCTTACCCAGATCTACTCCACAGCAGCTGCTGCCCCAAAGATCTGACCAACATCAGCCCCACAGCAGCTCCTGCCCCATAGATCTGACCCACATCTGCCCCACAGCAGCTCCTGCCCCATAGACCCTACCAACATGTGCAGCACAGCAGCTCCTGCCCATAGATCTGACCCACATCTGCCCCACAGCAGCTCCTGCCCCATAGATCTGACCCACATCTGCCCCACAGCAGCTCCTGCCCCATAGATCTGACCCACATCTGCTCCACAGCATCTCCTGCCCCATAGATCTGACCCCCATCTGCCCCACAGCAGCTCCTGCCTCATACATCTGACTCACAGCATCTCCTGCCCCATAGAACTGGCCCACATCAGCCACAGCAGCTCCTGACCTATAGATCTGACCCACATCTGACCCACAGCAGCTCCTGCCCCATAGATCTGACCCACATCTGCCACACAGCAGCCTTTGCCCCATAGATCTGACCCACATGTGCCCCACAGCAGCTCCTGCCCCATAGATCTAAACCACAGCAGCTCCTGTCTCATAGATCTTACCCACATCAGCCCCACAGCAGATTTATCCCCATAGTTATGTCCCACATCTGCCCAACAGCAACTCGTGCCCCATAGATCTGACCCACATCAGCCACACAGCAGCTCCAGCCCAATAGACCTGACCCACATGTTCCCCACAGCATCTCCTGCCCCATAGATCTTTCCTTCATCAGCCCCACAGCACCTCCGGCCCAATAGATCTGACCCACATGTGCCCCACAGCTGCTCCTGCCCCATAGATCTGACCCACATCAACCCCACAGAAGCTCCTGCCCCATAGATCTTAACCACATCTGCACCACAGCAGCTCCTGCCCCATAGATCTGACCCCCATCAGACCCACAGCAGCTCCTGCCCGAAAGATCTGAAACACATCATATGCAAAACAGCTGCTGCCCAATAGATCTGACCCACAGCAGATACTGCCTCATATATCTGACCCACAAATGCCCCCACAGAAGCTCCTGCCCCATAAATCCGACCACATCTGCCCCACAGCAGATCCTGCCCCATAGATCGGACCCAAATCTGCCCCACTGCTGCTCCTGCTGCAAAGATCTGACCCACATCTGACACACAGCACCTCCTGCCCCATAGATCTGACCCACATCTGCCACACAGCAGCCTTTGCCCCATAGATCTGACCCACATCTGCCCCACAGCATCTCCTGCCCCATAGATCTGACCCACATCTGCCCCACAGCAGCTCCTGCCCCTTACATCTTACACAGATCTGCACCACAGCAGCTCCTACCCAAAGATCTGACCCACATCATCTCGACAGCAGCTCCTACCCCATAGATCTGACCCACATCAGCCCCACAGCATCTCCTACCCCATAGATCTGACCCACATCAGCCCCACAGCAGATTTTGCCCCATAGATATGTGCCACGTCTGCCCCACAGCAGCTCCTGCGACATAGGTCTTACCCAGATCTGCTCCACAGCAGCTGCTGCCCCAAAGATCTGACCAACATCAGCCCCACAGCAGCTCCTGCCCCATAGATCTGACCCACATCTGCCCCACAGCAGCTCCTGCCCCATAGACCCTACCAACATGTGCAGCACAGCAGCTCCTGCCCATAGATCTAACCCACATCTGCCGCACAGCAGCTCCTGCCCCATAGATCTGACCCACATCTGCTCCACAGCATCTCCTGCAACATAGATCTGACCCCCATCTGCCCCAGAGCAAATCCTGCCCCATAGATCTGACCCACATCTGACTCACAGCATCTCCTGCCCCATAGATCTGACCCACATCTGCCCCACAGCAGCTCCTGCCCCATAGATCTGACCCACATCTGCCACACAGCAGCCTTTGCCCCATAGATCTGACCCACATCTGCCACAAAGCATCTCCTACCCCATAGATCTGACCCACATCTGCCCCACAGCAGCTCCTGCCTAATACATCTGACTGACAGCATCTCCTGCCCCATAGGACTGGCCCACATCAGCCACAGCAGCTCCTGACCTATAGATCTGACCCACATCATCCCCACAGCAGATTTTGTCCCATAGATATGTGCCACGTCTGCCCCACAGCAGCTCCTGCCCCATAGATCTGACCCACATCTGCTCCACAGCATCTCCTGCCCCATAGATCTGACCCCCATCTGCCCCACAGCAGCTCCTGCCTCATACATCTGACTCACAGCATCTCCTGCCCCATAGAACTGGCCCACATCAGCCACAGCAGCTCCTGACCTATAGATCTGACCCACATCTGACCCACAGGAGCTCCTGCCCCATAGATCTGACCCACATCTGCCACACAGCAGCTCCTGCCCCATAGATCTGACCCACATGTGCCCCACAGCAGCTCCTCCTAACACATAGATCTGAACCACATGTGCCCCAGTGCTGCTCCTGCCCCATAGATCTGAACCACAGCAGCTCCTGTCTCATAGATCTTACCCACATCAGCCCCACAGCAGATTTTGCCCCATAGTTATGTCCCACATCTGCCCAACAGCAGCACCTGCCCCATAGATTTGACCCACATCAGCCACACAGCATCTCCCGCCCCATAGATGTGAGCCACATCTGCACCACAGCAGCTCCTCCCCATAGATATGCCCTACATCTGCCTCACATCAGCTCCTGCAACATAGATCTGACCCACATCTGCCCCACAGCAGCTCCTGCCCCATAGATCTGACCCACATCTGCTCCACAGCATCTCCTGCCCCACAGATCTGACCCCCATCTGCCCCACAGCAGCTCCTTCCTCATACATCTGACTCACAGCATCTCCTGCCCCATAGAACTGGCCCACATCAGCCACAGCAGCTCCTGACCTATAGATCTGACCCACATCTGACCCACAGGAGCTCCTGCCCCATAGATCTGACCCACATCTGCCACACAGCAGCTCCTGCCCCATAGATCTGACCCACATCTGCCCCACAGCATCTCCTGCCCCATAGATCTGACCCACATCTGCCCCACAGCAGCTCCTAACACATAGATCTGAACCACATGTGCCCCAGTGCTGCTCCTGCCCCATAGATCTGAACCACAGCAGCTCCTGTCTCATAGATCTTACCCACATCAGCCCCACAGCAGATTTTGCCCCATAGTTATGTCCCACATCTGCCCAACAGCAGCACCTGCCCCATAGATTTGACCCACATCAGCCACACAGCATCTCCCGCCCCATAGATGTGACCCACATCTGCACCACAGCAGCTCCTCCCCATAGATATGCCCTACATCTGCCTCACATCAGCTCCTGCAACATAGATCTGACCCACATCTGCGCCACAACAGCTCCTGCCCCATAGATCTTA
This sequence comes from Coturnix japonica, assembly GCF_054131305.1. Taxonomy (NCBI): domain Eukaryota; kingdom Metazoa; phylum Chordata; class Aves; order Galliformes; family Phasianidae; genus Coturnix; species Coturnix japonica. Next base: position 2,158,216 of record NC_140683.1, read on the forward strand.
CCCACATCAGACCCACAGCAGATCCTCCCCAAAGATCTGACACACATCTGCCCCACTGCTGCTCCTACACCACAGATCTGACCTACATCATCTCCACTGCAGCTCCTGCCCATAGATCTGACCCGCATCAGCCACACAGCAGGTCCTGCCCCATAGACCTGACACACATCAGCCCCACAGCAGCTCCTGCCTCATAGATCTGACTCACAGCATCTCCTGCCCCATAGATCTGACCCACATCAGACCCAGAGCATCTCCTGCCACATAGATCTGACCCACATTAGCCACAGCAGCTCCTGACCTATACATCTGACCCACATCTGCTCCACAGCATCTCCTGCCCCACAGATCTGACCCACATCAGACCCAGAGCATCTCCTGCCACATAGATCTGACCCGCATTTTCCCCAAAGCAGCACCTAAACCATAGATCTGACCCACATGTGCCTCACAGCTGCTCCTGCCCCATAGATCTGAACCACAGCAGTTCCTGCCCCATAGATCAGACCCAAATCTTGCCTACATCAGCTCCTGCCCATAGATCTGACCCACATCAGCCCCACAGCAGCTCCTGCCCATAGATCTGACCCACATCAGCCTCACAGCAGCTCCTACCCCATAGATCTGACCCACATCAGCCCTACAGCAGATTTTGCCCCATAGATATGTGCCACGTCTGCCCCACAGCAGCTCCTGCGACATAGATCTTACCCAGATCTGCTCCACAGCAGCTGCTGCCCCAAAGATCTGACCAACATCAGCCCCACAGCAGCTCCTGCCCCATAGATCTGACCCACATCAGCCACACAGCAGCTCCTGAGCTATAGATCTCACCCACATCTGCTCCACAGCATCTCCTGCCCCGTAGATCTTAACCCCATCTGCCCCACAGGAGCTCCTGCCTCATAGATGTGACCCACATCTGCACCACAGCAGCTCCTCCCCATAGATATGCCCTACATCTGCCCCACATCAGCTCCTGCAACATAGATGTGACCCACATCTGCGCCACAACAGCTCCTGCCACATAGATCTGACCCACAGCAGTTCCTGCCCCATAGATCAGACCCAAATCTTTCCTACATCAACTCCTGCCCATAGATCTGACCCACATCTGCCCCACAGCATCTCCTGCCTCATACATCTGACTCACAGCATCTCCTGCCCCATACAACTGGCCCACATCAGCCACAGCAGCTCCTGACCTATAGATCTGACCCACATCTGACCCACAGCAGCTCCTGCCCCATAGATCTGACCCAAATCTGCCACACAGCAGCCTTTGCCCCATAGATCTTACCCACATCTGCCCCACAGCATCTCCTGCCCCATAGATCTGACCCTCATCTGACCCACAGCAGCTCCTGCCCCATAGATCTGACCCACATCTGCCCCACAGCATCTCCTGCCCCATAGATCTGACTCCCATCTGCCCCACAGCAGCTCCTGCCTCATACATCTGACTCACAGCATCTCCTGCCCCATAGAACTGGCCCACATCAGCCACAGCAGCTCCTGACCTATAGATCTGACCCACATCTGATCCACAGCATCTCCTGCCCCATAGATCTGACCCCCATCTGCCCCACAGCAGCTCCTACCTCATAGATCTGACTCACAGCATCTCCTGCCCAATAGAACTGGCCCACATCAGCCACAGCAGCCCCTGACTTATAGATCTGACCCACAACTGACCCACAGCAGCTCCTACCCATAGATCTGACCCACATCTGCCACACAGCAGATTTTGCCCCATAGATATGTTCCACGTCTGCCCCACAGCAGCTCCTGCGACATAGATCTTACCCAGATCTACTCCACAGCAGCTGCTGCCCCAAAGATCTGACCAACATCAGCTCCACAGCAGCTGCTGCCCCATAGATCTGACCCACGTCTGCCCCACAGCAGCTCCTGCCCCATAGATCTGACCCACATCTGCCATACAGCAGATTTTGCCCCATAGATATGTTCCACGTCTGCCCCACAGCAGCTCCTGCCCCATACATCTTACCCAGATCTTCGCCACAGCAGCTCCTACCCAAAGATCTGACCCACATCATCTCGACAGGAGCTCCTGCCGCATAGATCTGACCCACATGTGTCCCACAGCAGCTCCTAACACATAGATCTGACCCACATGTGCCCCAGAGCTACTCCTGCCCCATAGATCTGAACCACAGCAGCTCCTGTCTCATAGATCTAACCTACAATTGCCCCACAGCATCTCCTGCCCCATAGATCTGACCCCCATCTGCTCCACAGCATCTCCTGCCCCATAGATCTGACCCCCATCTGCCCCACAGCAGCTCCTGCCTCATACATCTGACTCATAGCATCTCCTGCCCCATAGAACTGGCCCACATCAGCCACAGCAGCTCCTGACCTATAGATCTGACCCACATCTGACCCACAGCAGCTCCTGCCCCATAGATCTGACCCACATCTGCCACACAGCAGCTCCTGCCCCATAGATCTGACCCACATCTGCCCCACAGCATCTCCTGCCCCATAGATCTGACCCACATCTGCCCCACAGCAGCTCCTAACACATAGATCTGAACCACATGTGCCCCAGTGCTGCTCCTGCCCCATAGATCTGAACCACAGCAGCTCCTGTCTCATAGATCTGACCCACATCAGACCCACAGCAGATTTTGCCCCATAGATCTGACCCACATCTGCCCCACAGCAGCTCCTACCCCATAGATCTGACCCACATCAGCCCCACTGCAGATTTTGCCCCATAGATCTGACCCACATCTGCCCCACAGCAGCTCCTGCCCAATAGATCTGACCCACATCTGCTCCACAGCATCTCCTGCCCCATAGATCTTACCCCCATCTGCCCCACAGCAGCTCCTGCCTCATACATCTGACTCACAGCATCTCCTGCCCCATAGAACTGGCCCACATCACCCACAGCAGCTCCTGACCTATAGATCTGACCCACATCTGACCCACAGCAGCTCCTGCCCCATAGATCTGACCCACATCTGCCACACAGCAGCCTTTGCCCCATAGATATGACCCACATCTGCCCCACAGCATCTCCTGCCCCATAGATCTGACCCACATCTGCCCCACAGCATCACCTGCCCCACAGATCTGACCCACATCTGAACCACAGCAGCTCCTGCCCCTTACATCTTACACAGATCTGCCCCACAGCAGCTCCTACCCAAAGATCTGACCCACATCATCTCGACAGCAGCTCCTGCCCCATAGATCTGACCCACATGTGCCCCACAGCAGCTCCTAACACATAGATCTGACCCACAAGTGCCCCAGAGCTACTCCTGCCCCATAGATCTGAACCACAGCAGCTCCTGTCTCATAGATCTAACCCACATCTGCCCCACAGCATCTCCTGCCCCATAGATCTGATCCACATCTGACCCACAGCAGCTCCTGACCCATAGATCTGACCCACATCTGACCCACAGCAGCTCCTGCCCCATACATCTTACCCAGATCTGCCCCACAGCAGCTCCTACCCAAAGATCTGACCCACATCATCTCGACAGCAGCTCCTGCCCCATAGATCTGACCCACATCTGCTCCACAGCATCTCCTGCCCCATAGATCTGACCGCCATCAGCCCCACAGCATCTCCTGCCTCTTACATGTGACTCACAGCATCTCCTACCCCATAGAACTGGCCCACATCAGCCATAGCAGCTCCTGACCTATAGATCTGACCCACATCTGACCCACAGCAGATTTTGCCCCATAGATATGTGCCACGTCTGCCCCACAGCAGCTCCTGCGACATAGATCTTACCCAGATCTGCCCCACAGCAGCTCCTGCCCCATAGATCCTACCAACATGTGCAGCACAGCAGCTCCTTCCCATAGATCTGACCCACATGTGCCCCACAGCAGCTCCTGCCCCATAGATCTGACCCCCATCTGCCCCACAGCAGCTCCTGCCTCATACATCTGACTCACAGCATCTCTTGCCCCATAGAACTGGCCCACATCAGCCACAGCAGCTCCTGACCTATAGATCTGACCCACATCAGCCCCACAGCAGATTTTGCCCCATAGATATGTGCCACGTCTGCCCCACAGCAGCTCCTGCCCATAGATCTGACCCACATGTGCCCCACAGCAGCTCCTGCCCCATAGATCTGACCCACATCAGCCACACAGCATCTCCCGCCCCATAGATGTGACCCACATCTGCACCACAGCAGCTCCTCCCCATAGATATGCCCTACATCTGCCACACATCAGCTCCTGCAACATAGATGTGACCTACATCTGCGCCACAACAGCTCCTGCCCCATAGATCTGACCCACAGCAGTTCCTGCCCCATAGATCAGACCCAAATCTTCCCTACATCAGCTCCTGCCCATAGATCTGACCCACATCTGCCCCACAGAAGCTCCGGCCCCATAGACCCTACCAACATGTGCAGCACAGCAGCTCCTGCCCATAGATCTAACCCACATCTGCCCCACAGCAGCTCCTGCCCCATAGATCTGACTCACATCTGCTCCACAGCATCTCCTGCCTCATACATCTGACTCACAGCATCTCCTGCCCCATAGAACTGGCCCACATCAGCCACAGCAGCTCCTGACCTATAGATCTGACCCACATCTGCCACACAGCAGCCTTTGCCCCATAGATCTGACCCACATCTGCCCCACAGCATCTCCTGCCCCATAGATCTGACCACCATCTACCCCACAGCAGCTCCTGCCTCATACATCTGACTCACAGCATCTCCTGCCCCACAGAACTGGCCCACATCAGCCACAGCAGCTCCCGACCTATAGATCTGACCCACATCTGCCACACAGCAGCCTTTGCCCCATAGATCTGACCCACATCTGCCCCACAACATCTCCTGCCCCATAGATCTGACCCACATCTGCCCCACAGCAGCTCCTGCCCCATAGATCTGTCCCACATCTGCCCCACAGCAGCTCCTGCCCAATAGATCTGACCCACATCTGCTCCACAGCAGCTCCTGACCCATAGATCTGACCACCATCTGCCCCACAGCATCTCCTGACCCATAGATCTGACCACCATCTGCCCCACAGCAGCTCCTGCCTCATACATCTGAATCACAGCATCTCCTGCCCCATAGAACTGGCCCACATCAGCCACAGCAGCTCCTGCCCCATAGATCTGACCCACATCTGCCACACAGCAGCTCCTGCCCCATAGATCTGACCCACATCTTCCTCACAGCATCCTTTGCCCCATAGATCTGACCCACATCTGCCCCACAGCAGCTCCTACCCCATAGATCTGAACCACAGCAGCTCCTGTCTCATAGATCTAACCCACATCTGCCCCACAGCAGCTCCTGCCCCATAGATCTGACCCACATCTGCTCCACAGCATCTCCTGTCCCATAGATGTGACCCCCATCTGCCCCACAGCAGCTCCTGCCTCATACATCTGACTCACAGCATCTCCTGCCCCATAGAACAGCCCACATCAGCCACAGCAGCTCCTGACCTATAGATCTGACCCACATCAGCCCCACAGCAGATTTTGCCCCATAGATATGTGCCACGTCTGCCCCACAGCAGCTCCTGCGACATAGATCTTACCCAGATCTGCTCCACAGCAGCTGCTGCCCCAAAGATCTGACCAACATCAGCCCCACAGCAGCTCCTGCCCTATAGATCTGACCCATATCTGCCCCACAGCAGCTCCTGCCCAATAGACCCTACCAACATGTGCAGCACAGCAGCTCCTGCCCATAGATCTAACCCACATCTGCCCAACAGCAGCTCCTAACACATAGATCTGACCCACATCTGCCCCACAGCAGCTCCTGCCTCATACATCTGACTCACAGTATCTCCTGCCCCATAGAACTGGCCCACATCAGCCACAGCAGCTCCTGACCTATAGATCTGACCAACATCTGACCCACAGCAGCTCCTGCCCCATAGATCTGACCCACATCTGCCACACAGCAGCCTTTGCCCCATAGATCTGACCCACATCTGCCCCACAGCATCTCCTGCCCCATAGATCTGACCCCCATCTGCCCCACAGCAGCTCCTGCCCCATTGATCTGACCCACATCTGACCCACAGCAGCTCCTGCCCCATAGATCAGACCCACATCTGCCCCAGAGCAGCTCCTACGCAAAGATCTGACCCACATCATCTCGACAGCAGCTCCTGCCCCATAGATCTGACCAGCATGTGCCCCACAGCAGCTCCTAACACATAGATCTGACCCACATGTGCCCCAGAGCTGCTCCTGCCCCATAGATCTGAACCACAGCAGCTCCTGTCTCATAGATCTAACCCACATCTGCCCCACAGCAGCTCCTGCCCCATAGATCTGACCCACATCTGCTCCACAGCATCTCCTGCCCCATAGATCTGACCCCCATCTGCCCCACAGCAGCTCCTGCCTCATACATCTGACTCACAGCATCTCCTGCCCAATAGAACTGGCCCACATCAGCCATAGCAGCTCCTGACCTATAGATCTGACCCACATCTGACCCACAGCAGCTCCTGCCCCATAGATCTGACCCACATCTCCCACACAGCAGCCTTTGCCCCATAGATCTGACCCACATCTGCCCCACAGCATCTCCTGCCCCATAGATCAGACCCACATCTGCCCCAGAGCAGCTCCTGCCCCATAGATCTGACCCACATGTGCCCCACAGCAGCTCCTAACACATAGATCTGACCCACATGTGCCCCAGAGCTGCTCCTGCCCCATAGATCTGAACCACAGCAGCTCCTGTCTCATAGATCTTACCCACATCAGCCCCACAGCAGATTTTGCCCCGTAGTTATGCCCCACATCTGCCCAACAGCAACTCCTGCCCCATAGATCTGACCCACATGTGCCCACAGCAGCTCCTGCCCCATAGACCTGACCCACATGTTCCCCACAGCAGCTCCTGCCCCATAGATCTGACCCACAGCATCTCCTGCCACATAGATCTGACCCAAATCAGCCCCACAGCATCTCCTGCCCCATAGATCTGACCCACATGTGCCCCACAGCAGCTCCAAACTCATAGATCTGACTCACATCAGTCCAACAGCAGATTTTGCACCATAGATATGTCCCTCATATTCCCCACAGCAACTCCTGCCCCATAGATCTGACCTTCATCATCCCCTCTGCAGCTCCTGCCCCATAGGTCTGACCCACATGTGCCCCACAGCAGCTCCTGCCATATAGATCTAACCACCATCAGCCCCAAAGCAGCTCCTGCCCCATAGATCTGACCCAAGTCAGCCCCACAGCAGCTCCTGCCTTATAGAACTAACCACCATCATCCCCACAACTGCTTCTACCCCATAGATCTGACCCACATGTGCTCCACAGCAGCTCCAGTCCCGTAGATCTGAACCACAGCAGCCCATGCCCCATAGATCTGACCCTCATCAGCAACACAGCAGCTCCTGACCCATACATCTGACCCAAATCTGCCCCACACCATCTCCTGCCCCATAGATCTGACCCACATGTGCCCCACAGCAGCTCGTGCCCCATAGATCTGACCCAGAGCAAATCTGCCCCATTGATTTGACCCACATCAGCCTCACAGGAGATCCTGCCCCATAGATCTGACCCACATCAGCCCCACAGCAGATTTTGCCCCATAGATATGTGCCACGTCTGCCCCACAGCAGCTCCTGCGACATAGATCTGACCCACATCTGCCCCACAGCAGCTCCAGCCCCATAGACCCTACCAACATGTGCAGCACAGCAGCTCCTGCCCATAGATCTGACCCACATCTGCCCCACAGCAGCTCCTGCCCCATAGATCTGACACACATCTGCTCCACAGCATCTCCTGCCCCATAGATCTGACCCCCATCTGCCCCACAGCAGCTCCTGCCTCATACATCTGACTCACAGCATCTCCTGCCCCATAGAACTGGCCCACAGCAGCCACAGCAGCTCCTGACCTATAGATCTGACCCACATCTGCTCCACAGCATCTCCTGCCCCATAGATCTGACCCCCATCTGCCCCACAGCAGCTCCTGCCTCATACATCTGACTCACAGCATCTCCTGCCCCATAGAACTGGCCCACATCAGACACAGCAGCTCCTGCCCCATAGATCTGACCCACATCTGACCCACAGCAGCTCCTGCCCCATAGATCTGACCCACATCTGCCACACAGCAGATTTTGCCCCATAGATCTGACCCACATCTGCCCTACAGCATCTCCTGCCCCATAGATCTGACCCACATCTGCCCCACAGCATCTCCTGCCCCATAGATCTGACCCCCATCTGCCCCACAGCAGCTCCTGCCTCATACATCTGACTCACAGCATCTCCTGCCCCATAGAACTGGCCCACATCAGCCACAGCATCTCCTGCCCCATAGATCTGACCCACATGTGCCCCACAGCAGCTCCTGCCCCATAGATCTGACCCACATGTGCCCCAGAGCTGCTCCTGCCCCATAGATCTGAACCACAGCAGCTCCTGTCTTATAGATCTTACCCACATCAGCCCCACAGCAGATTTTGCCCCATAGTTATGCCCCACATCTGCCCAACAGCAACTCCTGCCCCATAGATCTGACCCACATGTGCCCACAGCAGCTCCTGCCCCATAGACCTGACCCACATGTGCCCCACAGCAGCTCCAAACTCATAGATCTGACTCACATCAGTCCAACAGCAGATTTTGCACCATAGATATGTCCCTCATATTCCCCACAGCAACTCCTGCCCCATAGATCTGACCTTCATCATCCCCTCTGCAGCTCCTGCCCCATAGGTCTGACCCACATGTGCCCCACAGCAGCTCCTGCCATATAGATCTAACCACCATCAGCCCCACAACAGCTTCTACCCCATAGATCTGACCCACATGTGCTCCACTGCAGCTCCAGTCCCGTAGATCTGAACCACAGCAGCCCATGCCCCATAGATCTGACCCTCATCAGCAACGCAGCAGCTCCTGACCCATACATCTGACCCAAATCTGCCCCACACCATCTCCTGCCCCATAGATCTAACTCACATGTGCCCCACAGCAGCTCCTGCCCATAGATCTGACCCACAGCAGCTCCTGCCCTATAGATCTGATTCAAATCTGCCCAACAGCAGCTCCTGCTCCATAGATCTGACCCACATCTGCCCCACAGCAGCTCTGCCCCATTGATTTGACCCACATCAGCCCCACAGGAGAATCTGCCCCATAGATCTGACCCACATCAGCCCCACAGCAGATTTTGCCCCATAGATATGTGCCACGTCTGCCCCACAGCAGCTCCTGCGACATAGATCTTACCCAGATCTGCTCCACAGCAGCTGCTGCCCCAAAGATCTGACCAACATCAGCCCCACAGCAGCTCCTGCCCAATAGATCTGACCCACATCTGCCCCACAGCAGCTCCTGCCCCATAGACCCTACCAACATGTGCAGCACAGCAGCTCCTGCCCATAGATCTGACCCACATCTGCCCCACAGCAGCTCCTGCCTCATACATCTGACTCACAGCATCTCCTGCCCCATAGAACTGGCCCACATCAGCCACAGCATCTCCTGCCCCATAGATCTGACCCCCATCTGCCCCACAGCAGCTCCTGCCTCATACATCTGACTCACAGCATCTCCTGCCCCATAGAAGTGGCCCACATCAGCCACAGCAGCTCCTGACCTATAGATCTGACCCTCATCAGCAACACAGCAGCTCCTGCCCCATAGATCTGACCCACATCTGCCACACAGCAGCCTTTGCCCCATAGATCTGACCCACATGTGCCCCACAGCATCTCCTGCCCCATAGATCTGACCCACATGTGCCCCAGAGCTGCTCCTGCCCCATAGATATGAACCACAGCAGCTCCTGTCTCATAGATCTTACCCACATCAGCCCCACAGCAGATTTTGCCCCATAGTTATGCCCACATCAGCTCCAACAGCAACTCCTGCCCCATAGATCTGAACCACATGTGCCCACAGCAGCTCCTGCCCCATAGACCTGACCCACAGCATCTCCTGCCCCATAGATCTGACCTACATGTGCCCCACAGCAGCTCCAAACTCATAGATCTGACTCACATCAGTCCAACAGCAGATTTTGCACCATAGATATGTCCCTCATATTCCCCACAGCAACTCCTGTCCCATAGATCTGATCTACTTCATCCCCTCTGCAGCTCCTGCCCCATAGGTCTGACCCACATGTGCCCCACAGCAGCTCCTGCCTTATAGATCTGACCCACATCAGCCCCACAGCAGATTTTGCCCCATAGATATGTGCCACGTCTGCCACACAGCAGCTCCTGCGACATAGATCTTACCCAGATCTGCTCCACAGCAGCTTCTGCCCCAAAGATCTGACCAACATCAGCCCCACAGCAGCTCCTGCCCCATAGATCTGACCCACATCTGCCCCACAGCAGCTCCTGCCCCATAGACCCTACCAACATGTGCAGCACAGCAGCTCCTGCCCATAGATCTGACCCACATCTGCCCCACAGCAGCTCCTGCCCCATAGATCTGACCCACATCTGCTCCACAGCATCTCCTGCCCCATAGACCTGACCCCCATCTGCCCCACAGCAGCTCCTGCCTCATACATCTGACTCACAGCATCTCCTGCCCCATAGAACTGGCCCACATCAGCCACAGCAGCTCCTGACCTATAGATCTGACCCACATCTGACCCACAGCAGCTCCTGCCCCATTGATCTGACCCACATCTGCCACACAGCAGCCTTTGCCCCATAGATCTGACCCACATCTGCCCCACAGCATCTCCTGCCCCATAGATCTGACCCACATGTGCCCCACAGCAGCTCCTAACACATAGATCTGACCCACATGTGCCCCAGAGCAACTCTGCCCCATTGATTTGACCCACATCAGCCCCACAGGAGATCCTGCCCCATAGATCTGACCCACATCAGCCCCACAGCAGATTTTGCCCCATAGATATGTGCTACGTCTGCCCCACAGCAGCTCCTGCGACATAGATCTTACCCAGATCTGCTCCACAGCAGCTGCAGCCCCAAAGATCTGACCAACATCAGCCCCACAGCAGCTCCTGCCCCATAGATCTGACCCACATCTGCCCCACAGCAGCTCCTGCTCATAGACCCTACCAACATGTGCAGCACAGCAGCTCCTGCCCATAGATCTGACCCACATCTGCCCCACAGCAGCTCCTGCCCCATAGATCTGACCCACTTCTGCTCCACAGCATCTCCTGCCCAATAGATCTGACCCCCATCTGCCCCACAGCAGCTCCTGCCTCATACATCTGACTCACAGCATCTCGTGCCCCATAGAAGTGTCCCACATCAGCCACAGCAGCTCCTGACCTATAGATCTGACCCACATCTGCCACACAGCAGCCTTTGCCCCATAGATCTGACCCACATCTGCCCCACAGCATCTCCTGCCCCATAGATCTGAACCACATGTGCCCCACAGCAGCTCCTAACACATAGATCTGACCCACATGTGCCCCAGAGCTGCTCCTGCCCCATAGATCTGAACCACAGCAGCTCCTGTCTCATAGATCTTACCCACATCAGCCCCACAGCAGATTTTGCCCCATAGTTATGCCCCACATCTGCCCAACAGCAACTCCTGCCCCATAGATCTGACCCACATGTGCCCACAGCAGCTCCTGCCCCATAGACCTGACCCACATGTTCCCCACAGCAGCTCCTGCCCCATAGATCTGACCCACAGCATCTCCTGCCACATAGATCTGACCCAAATCAGCCCCACAGCATCTCCTGCCCCATAGATCTGACCCACATGTGCCCCGCAGCAGCTCCAAACTCATAGATCTGACTCACATCAGTCCAACAGCAGATTTTGCACCATAGATATGTCCCTCATATTCCCCACAGCAACTCCTGCCCTATAGATCTGACCTACATCATCCCCTGTGCAGCTGCTGCCCCATAGGTCTGACCCACATGTGCCCCACAGCAGCTCCTGCCTTATAGATCTAACCACCATCAGCCCCAAAGCAGATCCTGCCCCATAGATCTGACCCAAGTCAGCCCCACAGCAGCTCCTGCCTTATAGATCTAACCACCATCAGCCCCACAACAGCTTCTACCCTATAGATCTGACCCACATGTGCTCCACTGCAGCTCCAGTCCCGTAGATCTGAACCACAGCAGCCCATGCCCCATAGATCTGACCCTCATCAGCCACACAGCAGCTCCTGCCCGAAAGATCTGACACACATCAGATGCAAAACAGCTGCTGCCCAATAGATCTGACCCACAGCAGCTACTGCCCCATAGATCTGACCCACAAGTGCCCCACAGAAGCTCCTGCCCCATAAATCCGACCACATCTGCCCCACAGCAGCTCCTGCCCCATAGATCGGACCCAAATCTGCCACACTGCTGCTCCTGCCGCAAAGATCTGACCCACATCTGCGTCACAACAGCTCCTCCCCATAGATCTGACCCACATCAGACCAACAGCAGCTCCTGCCTCATACATCTGACTCACAGCATCTCCTGCCCCATAGAACTGGCCCACATCAGCCACAGCAGCTCCTGACCTATAGATCTGACCCACATCAGCCCCACAGCAGATTTTGCCCCATAGATATTTGCCACGTCTGCCCCACAGCAGCTCCTGCCCCATAGATCTGACCCCCATCTGCCCCACAGCAGCTCCTGCCTCATACATCTGACTCACAGCATCTCCTGCCCCATAGAACTGGCCCACAGCAGCCACAGCAGCTCCTGACCTATAGATCTGACCCACATCTGCTCCACAGCATCTCCTGCCCCATAGATCTGACCCCCATCTGCCCCACAGCAGCTCCTGCCTCATAGATCTGACTCACAGCATCTCCTGCCCCATAGAAATGGCCCACATCAGCCACAGCAGCTCCTGCCCCATAGATCTGACCCACTTCTGACCCACAGCAGCTCCTACCCCATAGATCTGACCCACATCTGCTACACAGCAGCCTTTGCCCCATAGGTCTGACCCACATCTGCCCCATAGCATCTCCTACCCCATAGATCTGACCCACATCAGCCCCACAGCAGATTTTGCCCCATAGATATGTGCCACGTCTGCCCCACAGCAGCTCCTGCGACATAGATCTTACCCAGATCTGCTCCACAGCAGCTGCTGCCCCAAAGATCAGACCAACATCAGCCCCACTGCAGCTCCGGCCCCATAGATCTAACCCACATCTGCCCCACAGCAGCTCCTGCCCCATAGACTATACCAACATGTGCAGCACAGCAGCTCCTGCCCATAGATCTGACCCACATCTGCCCCACAGCAGCTCCTGCCCCATAGATCTGACCCACATCTGCTCCACAGCATCTCCTGCCCCATAGATCTGACCCCCATCTGCCCCACAGCAGCTCCTGCCTCATACATCTGACTCACAGCATCTTGTGCCCCATAGAACTGGCCCACATCAGCCACAGCAGCTCCTGACCTATAGATCTGACCCACATCAGCCCCACAGCAGATTTTGCCCCACAGATATGTGCCACGTCTGCCACACAGCAGCCTTTGCCCCATAGATCTGACCCACATCTGCCCCACAGCATCTCCTGCCCCATAGATCTGACCTACATCTGCCCCACAGCAGCTCCTGCCCCATAGATCTGACCCACATCTGACCCACAGCAGCTCCTGCCCCATAGATCTGACCCACAGCAGCCCCTGCCTCATAGATCTGACCCACAAGTGCCCCACAGCAGCTCCAGCCCAAAGATCTGACCCACATCATCTCGACAGGAGCTCCTGCCCCATAGATCTGACCCACATGTGCCCCACAGCAGCTCCTAACACATAGATCTGACCCACATCAGCCCCACAGCAGATTTTGCCCCATAGATATGTGCCACGTCTGCCCCACAGCAGCTCCTGCGACATAGATCTTACCCAGATCTGCTCCAGAGCAGCTGTTGCCCCAATGATCTGACCAACATCAGCCCCACAGCAGCTCCTGCCCCATAGATCAGACCCACATCTGCCCCACAGCAGCTCCTGACCCATACACCCTACCAACATGTGCAGCACAGCAGCTCCTGCCCATAGATCTAACCCACATCTGCCCCACAGCAGCTCCTGCCCCATAGATCTGACCCACATCATCTCGACAGCAGCTCCTGCCCCATAGATCTGACCCCCATCTGCCCCACAGCAGCTCCTGCCTCATACATCTGACTCACAGCATCTCCTGCCCCATAGAACTGGCCCACATCAGCCACAGCAGCTCCTGACCTATAGATCTGACCCACATCTGACCCACAGCAGATTTTGCCCCATAGATCTGACCCACATCTGCCACACAGCATATTTTGCCCCATAGATATGTGCCACGTCTGCCCCACAGCAGCTCCTGCGACATAGATCTTACCCAGATCTGCTCCACAGCAGCTGCTGCCCCAAAGATCTGACCAACATCAGCCCCACAGCAGCTCCTGCCCCATAGATCTGACCCACATCTGCCCCACAGCAGCTCCTGCCCCATAGACCCTACCAACATGTGCAGCACAGCAGCTCCTGCCCATAGATCTGACCCACATCTGCTCCACAGCATCTCCTGCCCCATAGATCTGACCCCCATCTGCCTCACAGCAGCTCCTGCCCCATAGATCTGACCCACATCTGCCCCACAGCAGCCTTTGCTCCATAGATCTGACCGACATCTGCCCCACAGCATCTCGTGCCCCATAGATCTGACCCACATCTGCCCCACAGCAGCTCCTGCCCCATAGATCTGACCCACATCAGCCCCACAGCAGATTTTGCCCCATAGATATGTGCCACGTCTGCCCCACAACAACTCCTGCAACATAGATCTTACCCAGATCTGCTCCACAGCAGCTGCTGCCCCAAAGATCTGACCAACATCAGCCCCACAGCAGCTCCTGCCCCATAGATCTGACCCACATCTGCTCCACAGCATCTCCTGCCCCATAGATCTGACCCCCATCTGCCCCACAGCAGCTCCTGCCTCATACATCTGACTCACAGCATCTCCTGCCCCATAGAACTGGCCCACATCAGACACAGCAGCTCCTGACCTATAGATCTGACCCACATCAGCCCCACAGCAGATTTTGCCCCATAGATATGTGCCCCGTCTGCCCCACAGCAGCTCCTGCCCCACAGATCTAACCACCATCAGCCCCAAAGCAGCTCCTGCCCCATAGATTTGACCCACATCAGCCACACAGCAGCTCCTGCCCCATAGATCTGACCCACATCTGCTCCACAGCATCTCCTGCCCCATAGATCTGACCCCCATCTGCCCCACAGCAGCTCCTGCCTCATACATCTGACTCACAGCATCTCCTGCCCCATAGAACTGGCCCACATCAGCCACAGCAGCTCCTGACCTATAGATCTGACCCACATCTGACCCACAGCAGCTCCTGCCCCATAGATCTGACCCACAGCAGCCCCTGCCTCATAGATCTGACCCACAAGTGCCCCACAGCAGCTCCAGCCCAATAGACCTGACCCACATCTGCCCCAAAGCATCTCCTGCCCCATAGATCTTTCCTACATCAGCCCCACAGCACCTCCGGCCCAATAGATCTGACCCACATCTGCCCCACAGCAGCTCCTGCCCCATAGATCTGACCCACATCAACCATGTTGATAAACATGAAAACATACAACATGGGTTGTATCAACCATGTAATCCATGGTGTCCCTATGTGTCCCAATGTCACTATATGGGTCCCAGTGTCTCCCTATGGGTCACTATGTGGTGTCTATGTGTCCCAATGTCCCCCCTATGGGTTGCTATGTGCCTCTATGGGTTCTCTATGGGGCTCTATGGGGTGCCTATGGAGCTCTATGGGGCGTTCTGAGGTTTCTATGGGGTGTCTATGGAACGCTATGGTGTGTCTATTTGGTAAATTAGTTTCTATGCGTGGCTATGGGAGCTCTATGGGGCACAATGGGTTGCCTACGGGGCTCTATGGGATGTCTGTGGGGCTCTATGGCGCGGCTATATGTCCTTATGTGGTGTCTATGTGGCACTATGTTGTGCTATGGGGTGCTGTGAGGCACTATGGGGTGCTATGGGGCTCTATGGAGCAGTATAGGGTGTCTATGGGTCTCTATGGGGTGCAATGGGGCGCTGTGGGGCACAAGAGAGTGTCTATGAGGCTCCATGGGCTGCTATGGGGCACTGTGGAGTAGCTATGGGATGATTTGGGGTCTCTTTGTACCCCTATGGGTCACTATGGGTCACTATGTTGGGGTCTATGGGGCTCTATGGGGTGGCTATGCGGTGCTGTAGGGTGGCTATGGGGTGCTTTGGGGTATCCTTGGGTTCCTATGGGGCGCTATGGGTGACTATGGGGTGCTATGGTTTGCTATGGGGCTCTATGCGGAAGAATGGGGTTTCTATGGGGCGCTATGAGGTCCCTATGGGGCTCAATGGGGAGTCTATGGGGTGTCTTTGGGGATCTATGGGTTTTCTGTGGGGCTCTATGGGGTCTGCATGGGGTTCAGTGGGTCTCTATGGGGCTCTATGGGGTGTCTACAGGCACTATGGGGCGATATGGGGTGTCTATTTGGTTCAATTGGGCTCTATGGTGTGGCTGTAGGGCCTTATGTGGTGTCTATGGGGCACTGTGGGCTGCTATGGGGTGCTGTGGGGAACTATGGGGTGTCTATGGGGCTCTATGGAGCAGTATGCTGTGTCTATGGGTCCCTATGGGGTGCAATGGGGTGCTGTGGGGCACAATGGAGTGTCTATGAGGCTCCATGGGCTGCTATGGGGCACTATGGAGTAGCTATGGGGTGCTATGGGGTCTCTTTGGGCCCCTATGGGTCACTATGGGGCTCTATGGGGTATCTTTGTGTTCCTATGGGGCGCTATGGGTGACTATGGGGTCGCTATGGGTTTCTTTGAGGCACTATGGGTCTCAATGGGGTCTCTATGGGTCTCAATTTATCCTTATGGCTCCCAATGACTGTCTATGGGTCTCTATGTGTCCCTATGGGTCCCAGTGTCTCTCTATGTGTCCCTATGGTTCCCAGTGTCTCTCTATGGGTCCCAATGTCTTCCTCTGGATCTCTATGGGTCCCTAGGGGTCCCAGTGTCTCTCTATGTCCCCCTGTCTAGGTGGTAACTATACAGATGGTAACAAAGATGGTAACAAATGTACAGAGGTTCTAAGCGAGAGAGAAACTCACCAGTGGTGATGCCTTCGCTGAGGAAGCTGGGGCGGTCTTCACTGCAGAGCGATGTCCAAGAGATGCTGCCTCACAGAATCACAGAATTCTCAAGGTTGGAAAAGGGCTGCCAGCTTTTGTAGGAGAATAGCATGGGAGACAGTTGTGAAGGCTTTGCTGAAGTCCAAGTAGAGCACATCAACAGCCTTTCTTTCTTTCCTTCATCCATCAGATGGGTCACAGGATCGTAGAAGGAGATCAGATTGGTCAAGCAGGAGCTGCCCTTCACGAACCCATGCTGGCTAGGTCTGATCTCCTGCTCATCCCACACCTGCCGCATCTGTCATCTCCCTCAAGACAATTCGTTCCATTCCCTTCCCTGGCACCGAGGTCAGGCTAACAGGCCTGGAGTTGCCCGGATCCTCCTGACAACCTTGCTTGGAAATGGGAGTCACGTTGGCAAGCCTCCAGTCTTCTGGGACCTCACCCGGTAACAGGGAGCTCGGAAAGATAATGGAAAGCGGCTCGAGTGAGGGTCAGCCCTTAAATGAGGTCTCAGAGGAGGTGGAGTCGAGCTCCAGCCCTCCCGGGAGCACAGCTCCATTACTCTCACCTGTGCTCCCGCAGCTGACCCCACACTTGCCTCAGCTGATTAATCAGAGGTTCAGGCTGTGATTACCAATCTCCCATACAGCCCCTATGGGTCCCAATATTTCCCTATGGGTCTCTGGGTGTCCCTATAGGACTCTATGGGGTTATTATGCCTCTAAATGGGTCCCTATATGTCTCTATGTCTCTCTATGGGGTCCCTCTATGTCCCAATGTCCCCACTATGGTTTGCTATGTGCCTCTATGGGGTCTCTATGGGGTCTTTTATGGGTAACTATCGTCCCAAATGTATTCCTAAGGGTATCTATGGGTTTCAATGTGGTCCCTATGTGCCTCTATGGGGTCTCTTATGGGTCTCAGCAAGGTCCCTATGTGTCTCTATGGGTCTCACTGTCCCCCACTGTAATCCATGTGGTCCCTATGTGTCCCAATGTCCCCCCTATGGGTTGCTATGTGCCTCAATGGGCTCTCTTATGGATAGCTCTGGGCCCAAATGTCTCCCTGTGGGTATCTATGGGTTACATTAGGTCCCTATGTGCCTCTATGGGGTCTCTTATGGGTCTCAGCGGGTTCCCTATGTGTCTCTATGGGTCTCACTGTCCCCCACTGTAATCCATGGGGTCCTTATGTGTCCCATTGTCCCCCTATGGGTTCCAGTGTCTCCTCATGGGTCACGGTGTGTCCCTATGTGTCCCTATGTCCCCCCTATGGGTTGCTATGTTCCTCTATGGGGTCACTTATGGGTCTCAGCAGGGTCCCTATGTGTCTCGATGGATCTGACTGTCCCCCACTTTAATCCATGGGGTCACTATGTGTCCCAATGTCCCCCTATGGGTCCCAGTGTCTCCCTATGTGTACCTATGTGTCCCAATGTCCCCCCATGGGTCACTATGTGTCCCAATGTCCCCCTATGGGTCCCAGTGTCTCCCTATGTGTACCTATGTGTCCCAATGTCCCCCTATGCGTTGCTATGTGCTTGTATGTGGTTTCTTATGGGTATCTCTGGGCCCAAATATCTTCCTATAGCTATCTATGGGTTTCAATGTGGTCCCTATGTGCCTCTATGGGGTCTCTTATGGGTCTCAGCGGGGTTTCTATGTGTCTCTATGGGTCTGGCTGTCCCCCACTGTAGTCCAAGGGGTCCCTATGTGTCCCAATGTCCCCATATGGGTCCCAGTGTCTCCCTATGGGTCAGAATATTTCCCTACGTGTCCCAATGTCCCCCCTATGGGTTGCTATGTGCCTCTATGGGGTCTCTGTGGGGTCTCTTATGGATATCTCTGGGCCCAAATGTCTTCCTACAAGTATCTATGAGTTTCAATGTGGTCCCTAGGTGCCTCTATGGGGTCTCTTATGGGTCTCAGCGGGGTCCTTATGTATCTCTATGGGTCTCACTGTCCCCCACTGTAATTCATTGGGTCCCTATGTGTCCCAATATCCCCCTATAGGTCCCAGTGTCTTCCTACGGGTCACAATGTGTACCTATGTGTCCCAATGTCCCCCCTATGGGTTGCTAAGTGCCCCTATGGGGTCTCTATGGGGTCTCTTATGGTTATCTCTGGGCCCAAATGTCTTCCTTTGGGTATCTATAAGTTTCAAAGTCGTCCTATGTGTCCCTATGGGTCTTAATGGCTCCTAATGTGTCCCTATGAGTCTATATGTGGTCTCACTGTCCCAGTGGGTCTCTATGTGTTCCTATGTGTCTATATGGAGTCTCTATCTGGTTTCTATGGGACTTGGTGTCCCTCTATGTGTCACTTTGTGCCTCTATGGGGTCTCCATGGGTTTCTATGGGGTCTCTATGTCTCTCTTTGGGTCCCTATTGGTACCAATAGGTCCCGATGAGTCTCTATGATGTCTCCCTTTGTCCCCATATGGGTCCCAGTGTGACCCACATGTGCCCACAGCAGCTCCTGCCCCATAGACCTGACCTACATGTTCCCCACAGCAGCTCCTGCCCCATAGATCAGCCCCACAGCATCTCCTGCCACATAGATCTGACCCACATGTGCCCCACAGCAGCTCCAAACTCATAGATCTGACTCACATCAGTCCAACAGCAGATTTTGCACCATAGATATGTCCCTCATATTCCCCACAGCAACTCCTGCCCCATAGATCTGACCTTCATCATCCCCTCTGCAGCTCCTGCCCCATAGGTCTGACCCACATGTGCCCCACAGCAGCTCCTGCCATATAGATCTAACCACCATCAGCCCCAAAGCAGCTCCTGCCCCATAGATCTGACCCAAGTCAGCCCCACAGCAGCTCCTGCATTATAGATATGACCCCCATCAGCCCCACAACAGCTTCTACCCCATAGATCTGACCCACATGTGCTCCACTGCAGCTCCAGTCCCGTAGATCTGAACCACAGCAGCCCATGACCCATAGATCTGACCCTCATCAGCAACACAGCAGCTCCTGACCCATACATCTGACCCAAATCTGCCCCACACCATCTCCTGCCCCATAGATCTAACTCACATGTGCCCCGCAGCAGCTCCTGCCCATAGATCTGACCCACAGCAGCTCCTGCCCTATAGATCTGATTCAAATCTGCCCCACAGCAGCTCCTGCTCCATAGATCTGACCCACATGTGCCCCAAAGCAGCTCTGCCCCATTGATTTGACCCAGATCAGCCCCACAGGAGATCCTGCCCCATAGATCTGACCCACATCAGCCCCACAGCAGATTTTGCCCCATAGATATGTGCCACGTCTGCTTCACAGCAGCTCCTGCGACATAGATCTTACCCAGATCTGCTCCACAGCAGCTGCTGCACCAAAGATCTGACCAACATCAGCCCCACAGCAGCTCCTGCCCCATACATCTGACCCACATCTGCCCAAAGCATCTCCTGCCCCATAGATCTGACCCCCATCTGCCCCACAGCAGCTCCTGCCTCATACATCTGACTCACAGCATCTCCTGCCCCATAGAACTGGCCCACATCAGCCACAGCAGCTCCTGACCTATAGATCTGACCCACATCTGACCCACAGCAGCTCCTGCCCCATAGATCTGACCCACATCTGCCACACAGCAGCCTTTGCCCCATAGATCTGACCCACATCTGCCCCACAGCATCTCCTGCCCCATAGATCTGACCCACATCTGCCCCACAGCAGCTCCTGCCCCATAGATCTGACCCACATCTAACCCACAGCAGCTCCTGCCCCTTACATCTTACACAGATCTGCCCCACAGCAGCTCCTACCCAAAGATCTGACCCACATCATCTCGACAGCAGCTCCTGCCCCATAGATCTGACCAGCATGTGCCCCAAAGCAGCTCCTAACACATAGATCTGACCCACATGTGCCCCAGAGCTGCTCCTGCCCCATAGATCTGAACCACAGCAGCTCCTGTCTCATAGATCTAACCCACATCTGCCCCACAGCAGCTCCTGCCCCATAGATCTGACCCACATCTGCTCCACAGCATCTCCTGCCCCATAGATCCGACCCCCATCTGCCCCACAGCAGCTTTTGCCTCATACATCTGACTCACAGCATCTCCTGCCCCATAGAGCTGGCCCACATCAGCCACAGCAGCTCCTGACCTATAGATCTGACCCACATCAGCCCCACAGCAGCTCCTGCCCCATAGATCTGACCCACATCTGCCCCACAGCATCTCCTGCCCCATATATCTGACCCACATCTGCACCACAGCAGCTCCTGCCCCATAGATCTGACCCACATCTGACCCACAGCAGCTCCTGCCACATAGATCTGACCCACATGTGCCCCACAGCAGCTCCTAACACATAGATCTGACCCACATGTGCCCCAGAGCTGCTCCTGCCCCATAGATCTGAACCACAGCAGCTCCTGTCTCATAGATCTAACCTACATCTGCCCCACAGCAGCTCCTGCCCCATAGATCTGACCCACATCTGCTCCACAGCATCTCCTGCCCCATAGATTTGACCCCCATCTGCCCCACAGCAGCTCCTGCCTCATACATCTGACTCACAGCATCTCCTGCCCCATAGAACTGGCCCACATCAGCCATAGCAGCTCCTGACCTATAGATCTGACCCACATCAGCCCCACAGCAGATTTTGCCCCATAGATATGTGCCACGTCTGCCCCACAGCAGCTCCTGCGACATAGATCTGACCCACATCTGCCCCACAGCAGCTCCTGCCCCATAGACCCTACCAACATGTGCAGCACAGCAGCTCCTGCCCATAGATCTAACCCACATCTGCCCCACAGCAGCTCCTGCCCCATAGATCTGACTCACATCTGCTCCACAGCATCTCCTGCCTCATACATCTGACTCACAGCATCTCCTGCCCCATAGAACTGGCCCACATCAGCCACAGCAGCTCCTGACCTATAGATCTGACCCACATCTGCCACACAGCAGCCTTTGCCCCATAGATCTGACCCACATCTGCCCCACAGCAACTCCTGCCCCATAGATCTGACCCACATCTGACCCACAGCAGCTCCTGCCCCATAGATCTGACCCACATCTGCTCCACAGCAGCTCCTAACACATAGATCTGACCCACATGTGCCCCAGAGCTGCTCCTGCCCCATAGATCTGAACCACAGCAGCTCCTGTCTCATAGATCTAACCCACATCTGCCCCACAGCAGCTCCTGACCTATAGATCTGACTCACAGCATCTCCTGCCCCATAGAACTGGCCCACATCAGCCACAGCAGCTCCTGACCTATAGATCTGACCCACATCAGCCCCACAGCAGATTTTGCCCCATAGATATGTGCCACGTCTGCTCCACAGCAGCTCCTGCGACATAGATCTTACCCAGATCTGCTCCACAGCAGCTGCTGCCCCAAAGATCTGACCAACATCAGCCCCACAGCAGCTCCTGCCCTATAGATCTGACCCATATCTGCCCCACAGCAGCTCCTGCCCAATAGACCCTACCAACATGTGCAGCACAGCAGCTCCTGCCCATAGATCTAGCCCACATCTGCCCAACAGCAGCTCCTGCCCCATAGATCTGACCCACATCTGCTCCACAGCAGCTCCTGCCCCATAGATCTGACCCACATCTGCCCCACAGCAGCTCCTGCCTCATACAGCTGACGCACAGCATCTCCTGCCCCATAGAACTGGCCCACATCAGCCACAGCAGCTCCTGACCTATTGATCTGACCCACATCTGACCCACAGCAGCTCCTGCCCCATAGATCTGACCCACATCTGCCACACAGCAGCCTTTGCCCCATAGATCTGACCCACATCTGCCCCACAGCATCTCCTGCCCCATAGATCTGACCCACATCTGCCCCACAGCATCTCCTGCCCCATAGATCTGACCCACATGTGCCCCACAGCAGCTCCTAACACATAGATCTGACCCACATGTGCCCCAGAGCTGCTCCTGCCCCATAGATCTGAACCACAGCAGCTCCTGTCTCATAGATCTTACCCACATCAGCCCCACAGCAGATTTTGCCCCTTAGTTATGTCCCACATCTGCCCAACAGCAACTCCTGCCCCATAGATCTGACCCACATGTTCCCCACAGCAGCTCCTGCCCCATAGATCTGACCCACATCAGACCCACAGCAGATCCTCCCCAAAGATCTGACACACATCTGCCCCACTGCTGCTCCTACACCACAGATCTGATCTACATCATCTCCACTGCAGCTCCTGCCCATAGATCTGACCCGCATCAGCCACACAGCAGCTCCTGCCCCATAGACCTGACACACATCAGCCCCACAGCAGCTCCTGCCTCATAGATCTGACTCACAGCATCTCCTGCCCCATAGATCTGACCCACATCAGACCCAGATCATCTCCTGCCACATAGATCTGACCCACATTTTCCCCAAAGCAGCACCTAAACCATAGATCTGACCCACATGTGCCTCACAGCTGCTCCTGCCCCATAGATCTGAACCACAGCAGTTCCTGCCCCTTAGATCAGACCCAAATCTTCCCTACATCAGCTCCTGCCCATAGATCTGACCCACATCAGCCGCACAGCAGCTCCTACCCCATAGATCTGACCCACATCAGCCCCACAGCAGCTCCTACCCCATAGATCTGACCCACATCATCCCCACAGCAGATTTTGCCCCATAGATATGTGCCACGTCTGCCCCACAGCAGCTCCTGCGACATAGATCTTACCCAGATCTGCTCCACAGCAGCTGCTGCCCCAATGATCTGACCAACATCAGCCCCACAGCAGCTCCTGCCCCATAGATATGACCCACATCAGACCCACAGCAGCTCCCGCCCCATAGAGCTGACCCAAATCTGTCCCACAGCAGCTCCTGCCCCATAGATCTGACCCACATCTGCCCCACAACAGCTCCTGCCCTATAGATCTGACCCACATCTGCCCCACAGCAGCTCCTGCCCCATAGATCTGACACACGTCTGCCCCACAGCAGTTCCTGCCTCATAGATCTGACACACATCACCCCCACAGCAGCTCCTGCCCCATAGATCTCAACCACATGAGCCACACAGCAGCTCCTGTCCCACAGATCTGACCAACATCAGCTCCACAGCAGCTCCTTCCCTATAGATCTGACCCAT